>NC_071506.1:163991960-165231127 GCF_027887155.1 Malaclemys terrapin pileata
AACAAGGGGAAGGAGACAAAAGAAGGCAGCTTCCCCTGAAGATGTGGAAGGTATAGAATCATAGAATTTCAGGGTTGGAAGAGACCTCAGGAGGTCATCTAGTCCAACCCCCTGCTCAAAGCAGGACCAATCCCCAACTAAATCATCCCAGCCAGGGCTTTGTCAAGCCTGACCTTAAAAACCTCTAAGGAAGGAGATTCCACCACCTCCCTAGGTAACCCATTCCACTGCTTCACCACCCTCCTAGTGAAAAAGTTTTTCCTAATATCCAACCTAAACCTCCCCCACTGCAACTTGAGACCATTACTCCTTGTTCTGTCATCAGGTACCACTGAGAACAGTCTAGATCCATCCCCTTTGGAACCCCCTTTCAGATAGTTGAAAGCAGCTATTAAATCCCCCCTCATTCTTCTCTTCTGCACACTAAACAATCCCAGTTCCTTCAGCCTCTCCTCGTAAGTCGCGTGCTCCAGCTCCCTAATCATTTTTGTTGCCCTCTGCTGGACTCTTTCCAATTTTTCCACATCCTTCTTGTAGTGTGGGGCCCAAAACTGGACACACTACTCCAGATGAGTCCTCACCAATGTCGAATAGAGGGGAATGATCACGTCCCTCGATCTGCTGTCAATGTCCCTACTTATACAGCCCAAAATGCCATTAACCTTCTTGGCAACAAGGGCACACTGTCGATTCACATCCAGCTTCTCACCCCCTGTAATCCCTAGGTCCTTCTCTGCAGAACTGCTGCCTAGCCATTTGGTCTCTAGCCTGTAGTAGAGCATGGGATTCTTCCGTCCGAAGTGCAGGACTCTGCACTTGTCCTTGTTGAACCTCATCAGATTTCTTTTGGCCCAATCCTCTAATTTGTCTAGGTCCCCCTGTATCCTATCCCTACCCTCCAGCGTATCTACCACTCCTCCCAGTTTAGTGTCATCTGCAAACTTGCTGAGGGTGCAGTCCACGCCATCCTCCAGATCATTAATGAAGATATTGAACAAAATCGACCCTTGGGGCACTCAGTTTGATACCGGCTGCTAACTAGACATGGAGCCATTGATCACTACCCGTTGAGCCCGACGATCTAGCCAGCTTTCTATCCACCTTATAGTCCATTCATCCAGTCCTTACTTCTTTAACTTGGCGGCAAGAATACTGTGGGAGACCATATCAAAAGCTTTGCTAAAGTCAAGGAATAACACGTCCACTGCTTTCCCCTCATCCACAGAGCCAGTTATCTTGTCATAGAAGGCAATTAGGTTAGTCAGGCATGACTTGGCCTTGGTGAATCCATGCTGACTGTTCCTGATCAATTTCCTCTCCTCTAAGTGCATCATAATTGATTCCTTAAGGACCTGCTCCATGATTTTTCCAGGGACTGAGGTGAGGCTGACTGGCCTGTAGTTCCCCAGATCCTCCTCCTTCCCTTTTTTAAAGATGAGCACTCTGTTAGCCTTTTTCCAGTCATCCAGTAAAAAGGTTTTTAAATGGTACTGTATAATAAAACATGCATCCAACTTATCTATTTGCTTAAAAGTGAGATCTTCTTTTCCCCAAGAGTATACTAATCCCCCACTGACAAGCATTTTAACTCATGGGACAGGAGATTTCTTTTTATGAATCTCAGCTCCAGTCAATATTTGTGCACTGTTCTCTAACCCATTTTGTTGTTACCTGATTAGCTTTGTCATTCAAGTTGTTTCTTTACTGTCGTTGATTTAAGTGTCCTTACTTTATTAGATTGGAACCTAAAAGACATCTTCACTTTTGTTAAAGTCAAGCACAGCCTGCCTGAAAATTATCCCCTTGCCAAATTTTAATGTCCTAAGGGAGATTGAGTGGTTCCACAAAAGTCAGAAGAATTTTTTTGTAATGGACAATGGCAGCCTAATTATAGGGGTTGGTGCTGTGCTTCTTTTAATTAATATTGCAATGGATTTGCTATCACTGCAAATTATACAAATTAGTAATTCTATAAATTATATGTATGATGAGTACAGCTAACACTTTTCCATCTAAAGGCTGAATGCATCCTTATCTTTTATCAGTGAGTTTACTTTCAAATTTGAGAGAAGTCTTGCTTCAGACAGGCACTTGCTTTTAATTTTTTTACAGAAAATCTTACTTATGTGTGACCCCTACGACTTTTTTAGTCAGTAGTTTGAAAAGTAACGGAAAACCTGTATAAAAGTACATTTAAAGAAGTATACTTAAATAAACACGCACACTTTTCAAATGGCTAAAAGTATTTTACCTCTGGTCTGATAACCCATGTGGCTCCTATGATGTCCAGATGTCTAGTACAGTATAATAATAATGGTACGTTTCTTTGTGATATTTACAAAGAAAATGCTTGCATTTCTTTTTTATGTAAATTTTTTGAAGTTTTAGTTTAAGATGAAAGGTCTCATTCAAGATTAATTTGCATTATTTTTTGAATTTCAGGTATTGCTGTACTGATTAAGCCCTCTTTTGCAAGTAGTTTGTCCTTTTTATTGCTTCTCTCTTTTATTAGTATCTTTTGCTAATAAAAGTAATATAGAAACTCAGTCTGTATACAGCTACAGAAGTGTACACAGAGAAGTCTAAATAGAGCAACTAAAGTACACTTTTAAAGGTTGTTTTTCTACATTTTGAATTTTTATGTTCAGTTTTTCAAATTTAGTATTGTCCTGCATATACAGTGTTTAGTGTTCCTTGTTTGTGGTAATATTGGGTTTTTTTCTTATTGTTTGATTTCCCATAGTCTGCTACTGTGGAAGTACCTTTCGAGATGTATTGTGTGGAACAAATGAAGAGTTTTCTGATGGATTTGGAAAGTTCTCCTGCCAGAAGACATGTGACAAGTAAGGGTCTCTTTCTCCCTAAAAAACCTAAAGCAAAAATTACATTTTATTCAACACTCAGTGACTGTGATATCCTTATAATTCCTTATATATTTCTTTTTTAGAAAATTAAATTGTGGAAGGCACAGCTGTATGCAGATATGTCATCCTGAGCCCTGCCAACTTTGTCCACGACTTCCCCAAGTAGTGCACTCCTGTCCTTGTGGGCAGACTCCTCTTAGCAAATTACTAAAACTAGGATGTATTGAGCGTAAACTGTGCACGGATCCCATCCCATCGTGTGGAAAAACATGTGGCAAACCTCTACCTTGTGGTAGCCGTGGTAACTAGAACTTTCTGCTTTAAACACTTACAAACACATTCCATTATTAAAGAGACAGGTAGTCCAGATTATTTTTAAATAGATTCAGAATTAACAAAAATTCAGTATGAGTAGAAAGTGTTCATGGTGGTTGTAGTCAAGTTGAATTTATAAAAGCCTCCACAGAATTTGCAACCCAAATCTTGAATAATTGTAATTGTACTTGAGAACCAGAAAGTGCAGCTGTCTAGAAACAAATGAAACTGACCAGCTTTTTTAGCACTGCCTATGTGGATCCACACTGTAGGTGGTACACATGTTGTGGGAGGCAAGTGCAGAAATTTCTAGAAAACAAGTGTCCAGTGGGACTGCATATGAACCCTGCCTGTGTCTCCATGTCCTTAGTTCCTCCAGATCTTTCTGGCCAGCCAGCTGAGTTCTACAGCATGTCATTTCCCTGTCAGTCCCCTTTATCCTTTACAGAAAAGTTAATTGTAAGCAAACACGTATATACAATAAAAATGTAACTTTTAAATGGCATTTGCTCTGGTGCTCTTGTGGACCTTGCACTTTTTGCCTCACTGCTCCCAGGGATAGGGTCCAAGGTCCACTCTGAGATCACTTACTGAGAGTCCTTCTGTTCACCATGGATCAGGTGAGGCAGCATCTACTACTTGAATGACTCCTTGCTGATGGGTCCCTTCAGAGATAAGTTCACCATATCCATATGGAATAAAAATATCTTAGATCTGTTGAGCTACATGGGCGCAGTTGCCCATATCGCAGAAGACCCAAGGACAGTTGTGTAGAAGAGGAGAGCGAAAAAAAGGCTTATATCAGCAAGATCTCCTTTGCCTAAGAGTCTTCTTACCAGCAATTCTCTCCTCCAGCCCTCTTTATTATCAGTGTAAAGGGAAGATGAAGATGCTACTGACAATCTTACCTTTCTTTATTGTCAAACGGTTGTCAACGTTGGCACGCTCTTCCTCCCTATTCTTTTCAAGGGTTTTTAAGAGTTTGTCTCCATTAGTCTCCCAATAAACCTTGAACTTTTGAAGGCCAACTTAAAATCACATACTCTCCACAGATCTGTTATACTAAGTCATCAGCCTATTTGTCATTTTGAAGGCAGAACCGGTCCTGCCAGTAAATATTCAATTTATTCATAAATGATCTGGAGAAAGGGGTAAACAGTGAGGTGGCAAAGTTTGCAGATGACAGTAAACTGGTCAAGATGGTTAAGACCAAAGCAGACTGTGAAGAACTTCAAAAAAATCTCACAAGACTAAGTGATTGGGCAACAAAATGGCAAATGAAATTTAATGTGGATAAATGTAAAGTAATGCACATTGGGAAAAATAACCCCAACTATACATACAACTATACATAGCTACAACTAATCAGGAAAAAGATCTTGGAGTCATCGTGGATAGTTCTCTGAAGATGTCCATGCAGTGTGCAGCGGCAGTCAAAAAAGCAAACAGGATGTTAGGAATCATTAAAAAGGGGAGAGAGAACAAGATGGAGGATAACATGGCGAATATCTTATTACCCTTATATAAATCCTTGGTACGCCCACATATTGAATACTGCATACAGATGTGGTCTCCTCATCTCAAAAAAGATATACTGGCATTAGAAAAGGTTCAGAGAAGGGCAACTAAAATGCTTAGGTATTTGGAACAGGTTCCATATGAGGAGAGATTAAAGAGGCTAGGACTTTTCAGCTTGGAAAAGATGAGACTAAGGGGGGATATGATAAAGGAATATAGAATCATGAGTGGTATGGAGAAAGTGAATAAAGAAAAGTTATTTACTTGTTCCCGTAATACAAGAACTAGGGGCCACCAAATGAAATTAATGGGCAGCAGGTTTAAAACAAATAAAAGGAAGTTCTTCTTCACACAGCCAACTTGTGGAACTCCTTGCCTGAGGCGGTTGTGAAGGCTATAAGAGGGTTTAAAAGAGAACTGGATAAATTCATGGAGGTTAAGTCCATTAATGGCTATTAACCAGGATGGGTAAGGAATGGTGTCTCTAGCCTCTGTTTGTCAGAGGGTGGTGATGGACGGCAGGAGAGAGATCACTTGATCATTACCTGTTAGGTTCACTCCCTCTGGGGCACCTGGCATTGTCCACTGTCGGTAGACAGGATACTGGGCTGGATGGACCTTTGGTCTGACCCAGTACGGCCATTCTTATGTTCTTATGTCAAGCCAGGCCGTAAAATCCTCTAAGGATGGAGATTCTATCATCTCCCTAGGTAACCCATTCCAGTGCTTCACCACCCTACTAGTGAAATAGTTTTTCCTAATATCCAACCTAGACCTCCCCCACTGCAACTTGAGACCATTGCTCCTTGTTCTGTCACCTGTCAACCCTCCTTCAGGTAGTTGAAGGCTACTATCAAATCCCCCCTGACTCTTCTCTTCTGCAGACTAAATAAGTCCAGTTCCCTCAGCCTCTCCTCAGAAGTCATGTGCCCCAGCCCCTAATCATTTTCGTTGCCCTCCGCTGGACTCTCTCCAATTTGTCCACATCCTTTTTGTAGTAGAGGTCCCAAAACGACGCAGTACTCCAGATGTGGCCTCATCAGTGCCAAATAGAGGGGAGTAATCACTTCCCTCTATCTGCTGGCAATGCTCCTACTAATGCTGCCCAATATGCTGTTAGCCTTCTTGGCAATAAGGGCACAATGTTGACTCTCATCCAGCTTCTCGTCCACTGTAATCCCCAGATCCTTTTCTGCAGAACTGCCGCTTAGCCAGTTAGTCCCCAGCCTGTAGCAGTGCATGGGATTCTTCCGTCTTAAGTGCAGGACTCTGCACTTGTCCTTGTTGAACCTCATCAGATTTCTTTTGGCCCAATCCTCCAATTTGTCTAGGTCATTCTCTCCCTACCTTCCAGCATATCTACCTCTCCCCCAGGCTTAATGTCATCTGCAAACTTGCTGAGGGTACAGATCGCTGTAGTTAACTGTATGTGAAGCTGAATGTGAAGATGATGCATAAGTTCTAGCTTGGACAGAAGGGTCTACTTGCCTATTCCATGGCTGAGGCTGTCATGAGCATATCAGGAACCAAGTCCATCCCCTGGCTCCTGGTCAGCATTGGCCCTAATTTTCAAAGTAATTAATGGATTCAGCCTCAGCTATGTCAAAGACTTAAATTCAACCTGTGAACTATTTGGGGCTGATGTTCTGTTGCAAACTGGGATTCATTATATCTTTTGATTCAGATGACAAATTTTGAAGTTTTTGCTTAAGCTATGAGGTGCATAAATAGTTATTCTAGAAATGAATTCCATATTAGTCTATTGACCATTTGGTTATCTTTTGCTGTGGATTTTATCTCAAACTGGCATGCTGTTTAGGGGTGGATCATTTCCTTCCAAGGATTGACAGGTCAGGTTTAGTCTTCAGACTGAAAATTAGGCTGGAGTCCCACTGTAATGAATCTGTGGACCTTATTATTTGGAGAAAGGAAATTTTCAGATAAACTCGGATACATTTTTGTGTCTGTTCAGTATTCTTCATGTGAAGCAACTTGCTCTTTAGAGGTGGGCAAACTTTTTTCTCCAATAGATGTTTCTCTCTAAAGAGTGCCAAGTTCATGCACACAAGTCACTATGCCTCTTATACAGTTTGGATCCATGCAGGCAATCATTTTGAAGAACCACAGAAATTATGGGAAGTGGCTAATTTTTGTTTTCCTTTTCCAAGCTAAATAACCTACAGAAGGTCACTATACATAGTGAAAAACGAATGTTTAATTTTAATCCGTTTAAAAAAAAAAATCAGATTATACATATAGGGAAATTTTGTGTTCAAAATGGTTTTTAACATAGTGCTCCACAATTGTTCATCTGGTTATACAGCACCACATTAAATCACAAGTTTGATTCTATATATTTATATGAAAAGTGTTTAGCGAAGAGTCTATTTTTAATACTACTAGTATAAAAATTGTGAAACTGAAACTCTAGAGGCCATAGACTTATTAAAATGAACGAACAAACAATTTTGAACCTTTTTTTAAATATTTAAAAGCAATACACAACTTTAAGTTGCAAATCTTATAATGCACCAAATTCTTACACTTTTTTTGACATAAAATCTGTAACATATACATGAAATACTAAGGGAGGATGATTTGAAGGCAGTGTCTTGTGCCTGCAGCTCCCAACTCATGCAGAAGCCTCAATGTGATCACTGATGTTCATATGACATAGATATAAAGTACCAATGTTAAATTAAAAGGTTTAATTTACAAATCATTCTTACATTTTCGTTTTTGATAGATTTCATTCATACATGTGAAAATCTTTGCCATGAAGGAGAATGTGGACCCTGCTCTCGTACATCAAATATTTACTGTAGGTGTTCCTTCAAAACAAAGGTAAAAGTTTAAACATTAATCTCTAGTAACAAGCTCTTGAGCACTCTTAAAAATTATCCAGGGGAAGGGCGCGCTATACACTGTAGTAGCAAGTAGTACTGTCAGGTTGTAGAACCAGTAAAAAATAGCTAGCTCAACATGTGGGCCATTTACTTACATGTTTCATCAAGTTCAGGAGTGTGCTTTTCAGTTTATATGTACATGATTTTATTCGTTAATTTAGCTGTGGAAAACCCATCTTCTACTACAAAACTACTACAATTCAATGAATGTTTTTTCAACCAAAAGCAATGTTAGAAGCATGTCATGTGCATGGTGTTTTGATGTGGAATTTTGGAGAGTGGTGTTGATGCTGTGGAATGTTGCTAGTGCTGCCGTATTAATGCTGCTAGGGCTGCTATTCTTGGAGCTCTGGTGTTAGCTGCACTAGAAGAAAATGCAACGTATTGATTCATTAGTCCTTGATCTCATTCCTTAAGAAAGCCCACATGCTCAGTTTGGTGGCAAAGGCACTCGGCCAGGTTTACTGTCAACAAAGCACTGTCCTAGTGCCCCATAGGACGAGGTACCAGTTCAGTCAATAGACCAGGATGCTATCCCCTAAACTATTACAAAGATGCCCTGCATGATTTTCTTTTCATATATTGATACAAACAAGTTACATATTATATTCCATATGCTTTTTGTTATAATCCTGTACCTTGTATGTGCTAGTTTGAACAAAACATCTTCATCCATTATCCTGTCCTTCCCTCCTTATCTTATGAGGGGTCTGTGGGTCCATGAGTGTAGCATTTCCTAGAAATGTGTTTATGCAATTACTTGAGAACTCTGGGCATTTCTATACCATCCTCTCAGGTCAGGAATGTGCTTTCTAATACACCTCTACCTCGATATAACGCTGTCCTCGGGAGCCAAAAAATCTTACCACATTGTAGGTGAAACCGCGTTATATCGAACTTGCTTTGATCTGCTGGAGTGCGCAGCCCCGCCCCCCCGGAGCACTGCTTTACCGTGTTATGTCCGAATTTGTGTTATATCGGGTCGCGTTATATCTGGGTAGAGGTGTACCTAATGTGTTGTCATTCTGCCAAGGCCTGGCATATGCTGGTTCACAGCCTTTGATTAACACTGTTAGTTATGCCTAGCGCTCCCGCAAGGCTTACGGGGAGTCATTTGTTTAGCAGTCTCCTTTTCTTCCTCACTCTATACATTTGTACAGTGATCCAGCACATTGTCAGTTTGTACATTGCCAGTAATAGGCCAATTGTTTTCTTATTATTGTGTGGAACCAGATCTTTGAAGCAATTTGATAGCTGTTGGAGTCTTAATGAATGTGACATTCATGTGTCCAATAGTATCTTCAAACATGTATATCTGATGTTTCTGTGACTTTGCCACCAAGGTCCAATATGGTCCCTGCAAACTTGCTTTCCTGATAAATGTTTGGGCATAAGTCCTAGGATTATCTCTTATTGCTGTGAGTTCCACCATAGCATTTTTTAGCTTTTGCAGCTCCTCAGAGAACTCGAGATCCTGTCCTTGAAAAGTAAGTGTGAAGTCTATCATGAAATACCACGTGTCCTGAAAATGGCATTTCTCAAGACCGTCCCAGTCATGGTGTTAACCTTGGCCATAGTGGCAGCTGATTGGTCAAACATCTTGGCATCTGGACTGCTTCCCCTATATGAATTTACAAAATGCATTACAAGTCCAGTCTTGCTGCCTCTTTATCACAGGAACCTGCTCTTCTGTGAGTAGTGTCCCTATGGGTGTTCCTCTTCAGGTGTACATGTGCCCATGGGTCTTCAATCGAAGATGTTCGTTAACCGTGTCTGTTTGGTCCACATGTCCTATACCTCCTCATGCCATGCAATGAGGCTAAATAGGTCTGTTTGGGCAGACCACCCTCAGTTCCTTCTCAACCACCTCGGCTTGAGATGGAGTTTTAGCAGGTCCACCTCAAGTGTGCCTTGGCGAAAAGAATTTTTTCCTAGTTTATAGTTTAGTTCAGTCTAGTCTGTTAGATCAGCTTAGTTTAGTAGTTGGGAGGATTATTTTTTCTTCTTCCCTCCTTCTGGGGAGGCCTGTCTTCCTCAGGAGGGCATGCCTGGCTCACCAGGGTTTAAACCAGAAGTAGGCAAACTACAGCCTGTGGGCTACATCCGGCCCGTGGGACCATCCTGCCTGGCCCCCGAGCTCCTGGCCCGGGAGGCTAGCCCCCGGTCCCTCCCCTGCTATCGTCCCTCCCCCACAGCCTTAGCTCGCTCACTCCACCACCGGCACAATGCTCTGGGCGGCAGGGCTGGGAGCTCCTGGGGCAGCGTAGCTGCAGAGCCTGGCCTGACCTGGTGCTCTGTGCTGCGTGGTGGCAGCAGCGGTGTGACCTGGCTCCAGCACCACGAGCCAACGGTGCTCCAGGCAGCGCGGTAAAGGGGCAGGGAGAAGGGGGTGATTGGATGGGGCAGGGGTCCTGGGGAGCCGTCAGGAATGAGAAGAGGGGTTGGAGGCGGGGGTCCTGGGGCGGTCAGGGGACAGGGAGCGGGGGGAGGGAGTGGATGGGGCAGGGATCCTGGGGGGGCCTGTCAAGGAACAGGGGGGGTTGGATGGGGCAGGAGTCCGGGGTGGGCGGCAGATAAGAGGTCGGGGCCAGACCACGACCCTCCTCCCCTAACCAGCCCTCCATACAATTTACGAAATCCGATGCGGCCCTCAGGCCGAAAAGTTTGCCCACCCCTGGTTTAAACATTGCCTTGCTTGCCAGGAACCCATCCTGGTTAGCAGCAGCACTGCAAATGTGTTCGCTGCCTAGAAGAGTCACATATCCCACCTAAGTGTGGCTTTTGTCCAGCCCTTAATTCCAGGGTGAAGAAGAACCTGGAGATCAAGTTGAGGCTACTTATGATGGAAGGTTCCCTTTGCCCTGCTTCAGAGCCAGGTCGGCAATCTCCAGGCAGATCCAGTGTCCCTTCGAACTTGGCTCAGCACTCCCCCAGAAAGGGAAAGACTCCAGAGTGCTCCTCAAAAGGTCTTTGGAAGAAGAGCTCTGACTCTTTGTAAAGAGTCTGCTCTGAAAAGACCTTGGTCTCCCAGTAGGTCAACCATCTCAGAAAATTCAACCTCTTGAACTGGTACGGTAGAGACAAGGGGCTCCTCCAGTTCCAGCGGGACTGGAAAACCCTGAAGCTCATCTAAGAGCAAACACTCCTCCGAGCAAGCTTTGGTTCCATCTGGACATGATAGAGATAGCAAAGAGGGACGTTCTTCCAGACTGATACAGTTGGACATAGCTCTACCTCTGGTGGGTTCCTTGCTATGGTATAAGGCTAAACCTCCATCAGTGCCCACCTCAAGGTGCGCTAAATCTTCGGTGTTGTGCACTTCTAGAGATAGGTGGACAGTTATATTGGTTCATAACTCCCTGACAGACAGGTTAAGCAAATGCTTATCTGCAGACCAGAAATGGGAGAGCCACAACACATTTCTAACCAACATATTCGCACAATGGGGTACTCCGCTGAGACTTCTTTGCATCCCAGATGAACAAAAAGCTTACCATGTATTGCTCCAGGGGAGCCATAAGCTGCGATTTCCAGGGCGATGCTCTCCTGCTTTCCTGGATGGATGACCTCAGATACACCTTTCCTTCCTTCCCCCTACTGTAGAGAAGATGTACAGAAGATCTGTCATAACAGAGCCACCATTATCCTCCTAGCACCCTACTGGTCCAGACAGTTCTGGTTCACGGAACTCCTAATGATGTTAACATACCAACCTATCAGGATATGACTATTTTAGGATCTCCTAGCTCAGGACGGGGGCGGGGGGAGATCAAGCACCCTAACTTGGGCTCACTCCACCTTATGGCCTGGTACTTGGATGGGCGTCAGAAATAAAACATTCATGCTCTGTCCTTGTTCAGCAAATCCTTACCCAAACTAGAAAGGATTCTACTAGAGCCTGCTACCTGGCTAAATGGTGGTACTTTTCAGCCTGGGTACCTCACCACCCCCCTGTGCATTCCAGTTATCCTAAACTATCTCCTCTGCTTAAAGACTTCAGATCTGGCTCTAAGTTTGCTGCGAGTACACCTAGCATTGATTAGTGCCTTTCTCCTTCTGGTGAAGGGACATTCTGTCTTCATGCACCTGGCTACTGTGTGATTTATGAAGGGCTTGATCAGAACCTTCCCACCGGTCATTAAACCTACCTCTCAGTGGGACCGTAACCTTGTCCTGACAACTCTCTCAGATCCGCCCTTTGAACCTATGGAAATATGTATAACAATACCTACAGCAAAACTTCCCCCTCCTGGGGGTATTACAGCTCACTCCACGTAAGCACAAGCTACTTCCACGGCATCCTTATTGGACATTCTGCTGCAGAGCAGCAACTTGGAGGTCTGTCCACACGTTCATGACACACTATGCTCTAACTCAAGCTGCAACTGTATACCAGCTGCTTCCTTGCACTCTCCTCCAGTCTGAACATTGCTTACCAGTCAACCACATGTGGAATACACACAAAGACAATCACTCGAAGAAGAAATAGAGGGTACTTATTGTAACTGGAGGTTCTTCAAGAAGTGTGTTCCCTAGCTGTGTTCCCCTACTTGCCCTCCATCTCCTCTCCTTCGGATTCTGTAAAAAGAGGAACAGGAGAGGCGCTGACCCATACTGCCTCGTAAACCCTCAGTTGGGAGCACAAGTGAAACTGTTGTGCATGTGCGAGTCAAGAGACGCTGCTTTGAAGAATTTCTGGACTCGGGCACATGGCATACATGTGTACCCACTTGTGGAATACAGATAGGGACCACATACTTTGAAAAACCTCCAGTTACAATCAGTAACCTCCATTTACTCACTTTTTGCGGTAACTGTGGTTCTTCGAGCTGTGTCCCCCTGTTGGTGATCACTAACCACCCTCCTTCCCCTTTGCTTCAGAGTTTCCTCTGTGGAACATTGCAGTAGAGAAGGAGTTGAGGTAGTTTGTCTGCACAGACCTCTATATCCTCTGTGTGGGGGCACAAGAATGTATGGGACAGATGCACAGCCCGAGTGGAGGCTAATGAAAATTTCCAATTGAAGTTGCATGGGGTACACACACACCTGAAGTGGAGTCCCTATAGGGGGGCACATCTCAGAAAAACAATTTTTACTGCACAGGATGAGTAACCTCTCCTTATGTGTGTCATCAGTTATTGGCTGCGTGTGTGTGTTCTCTCTGTATGCTGCTCTTGCTCTGGCCAGATAGCCTGTCCAGCAGGCTCCAGTCGACCTGTCCAAGAAGATCACAGGCTCCATTCAGTAGCGAAGGAACTCAGCCAGGTTTATTGTCCACGAAACACTGTCCTAATGCCCTGGCTCAATGGTTACAGGTACCCTAACATGTATGCCCATCGCAATGGACTGAGCTCAGTGAATGGCGGGACTTTCCATTTCCCCCCTTGGCTAAACAACACTCTCTCTGTGACCCCTCTTTTATACCTTGATACAAACAAATTACTTACTGCCCCTCTGATGTGGTTAGTTACCACCCTTTACATTGTACTTCTTGGTTTAATCAAAACATCTCTATCCATCATCCTATGATCCCGACCTTCTCTTTAAGAGGGGTCAGTATGTCCCTGTATCGTCTTTGGGGAGTGTGTTTACACCATAACCTTGTATTGGGGTTTTCTGGAACTACCCTTCTAGAATGTGCTTACTTGACTACTTAGTGCCTAGGCGTGTTTGTGTTTTTGCAACGCCAGTCCTGTTCTTGCCAAGTTCATGTATTGGACACTGAACATGCAAGCAGGCATCTGCGTTGTAAGAGGGCAGGGCTTGACTTTAGTTTGGGCCTTAGGTGTTATACTAGGCCTCATGTCTCAGGCTCTCTTTCTACTACATTCCCCCACTTTTTGTCTTTTTATGGGGAGGATGTTTTAACCATCGTCCCGGAAAAGCATAATGCATGGACTGAAGATGTCCCAGCGGGCTAAACACTATTATATGGCCACCTTATTTTACCTTCTACACGTTCATGCCCTATCTGTTCCTTGGTCTGCACATTCCCTCGTATGACTGGTGGACAGATTTTAAGTTCCAATTGTGTGTTAGTCCCTTATGGTGGGCCTGGGACTAGCTCAGGGACTTTGAGGAATGTCATTTTATGTTTGAACTTTTTTTGGGGGGGGGTGTACATATGACAGTGCCTCATATTTCAGCATCACAATGCTTTTCTAATCCGGTGTTGTAGTCTGACCCTTTTACTTTGGTACTGCAGATGGCAACACACTCATATTAGGGCAATTACAGTTACCACCTGTATTATCAGTAGTAGTAGGATGAGTGTTTTGCTATGTATCTAAGAAGTAAAACAGAAGTTTGGAGTAGAGACATCACAAATGAGGCCTTGTATATAATTTTTTGTAATTATTTACTACACAGTACTGTCTGCCCATGTTATAGGTTACCCTTATTGCTGGTTGTCACCCTCTACTCCTGAGGGAATTCTGCAACAAAAAGTTAAAAATTTCTGTGCACAATATTTTAAAATTCTGCATATTTTATTTGTCAAAACACAATATTATCACACCAGTTTCAATATTTTGGTAATTTATTTCAAAATACCTGTCAGCAAGTGTGTCTGACAAAAAAGATTCAGGAAATGTGTGATTGACAAATAGATTCCTTACTAGGCATGTTAATATAGAACTTTGAGTAATTCATTTAAACTACAATATAGAAACATATTTTCTGAACCCCTCAGAAGTACCAAGGCTTGGGGGAGTAAGAGGTAATGGAGGAACTGAGGGAGAAGGAAGGAGCCTGGGAGTGAACTTGGAGAGTTGTTGGGTGTGGGTAGAAGTATGGAACGGTTTCTTTTCGTGGGGGGAGGAGGGGGAGGGATTGCTAGGGAGTTGGGAAGCCTTCCCTTTGCAGACCCTGGTTGACCCCAAGCCTCTCCCATTCAGTCAGGCACATCTGTCCCTGTCCCCGTGTGTCCTTGCACCCCCTCTTCCCATGTGGCCCTCCATTCAGCCCCTGGTTCAGTACTGTCACCCCACTAGCTCCTGTGCCCGTGCCCCAGTCTGTCCCACTCCCCCCACCCCCCCACTAGCCCTTCTGAATCCCAGTCTGTGATCCCCCAGCAGCCCTGTGGGCCCCACTCTGCCTCCTAACTTGGCTCTACAGGCAGGCTGCTGTGATGAACTAAGGGGCTAGCTGTTACTGCGAGTCAGCTGGCTGTTCTGGTGCCACAGCGGCCTCTGGTGGATGAAAGATGGAACTGCAGCACTTCTTAAGTAGAATGTATTTTCGGGGTGGGGTGAGGGGCAATTCTGTACTAGATGTGAATTCTGCAAGTTTGCAGTGGCATAGAATTCCCCCAGGCGTAATCCTCTGATAAGCTTCGCTGAGCAGGAAACGGGAACAGCTAGCTTCTGTGTTCCATTGGTTGCATACCTCTGATACACCAGTAGTTGACGTAGATCCAGTTATTTTTTTTATAGATGCTGTCTTCCAGATAACCTACTGAATGGACAGTAACCAATTTACCAAATATTGCTTTGTCAGGATTTAATATTGTTAACCAGACACCGAACAAGATTGTTTTGCTTCAATTAGGATGCAGTGTCACTGACTCCAAATTATGACTGGTAGTAACAGGAATTTGTTTACACAATTTGACATATTGCCAACTCATCACTGTTTTTGTTATACACCAACAATGCCAGTGCCAGCTAGCTGTTTATTACTAATAAGGTTAAGTGATTGAAAATGTTTCCTAATGAGTTGGTTATGGAAATTACATAGTAACTACCATAAATAGTACAAATAACTTCTTTACTGGTTTCTTGTTTGTTGCCATTAGTTAGTTAGTTTTTTACCTGTGTGTTGGTTAAACAGTTTAGCAATGTTATTCTAAATGGTGTACAGCAATAGAACAATAATACAGTTGCTTTTACACAGCAGCTAAATTCATTTATATTTCAGTGGTAAAGATTTAAAACCAGCAGCACATAAACTCACTTTACTTAATAATATACAGTTTAAATGACAGTTAGACGTGGTCCAGCTAGTGGTATTTAGCTGATTGCCTAACTAATTGTCCATATATGGTAGACTGAGGTGTAGTTGGCGAGTCTGTTGTTTATAAAGCACTTCATTTTTCTTTTCTTGATGCCTGGGGGTTTCTTCACTGTGTACTGATATCTTCTGGTGTCTTCGGTCTGTAGGATGTAACCATAAACAGCTTAAGTTGATTAACAGAATAAAGTTTTTTTACATTTCTCTTGTTTTCAGTAACCCAAATTTAATACACAGATTAACTTAGTGTGCATTATTTATTTTTTATATACTAAATATAGTGCTTAACTGCTGAAATAGATGTTCACGATCTTCTGTGAGAAGGCGTACTGCTCTCCCCTGCTGAGCACTCTGTTTTAGTAAAAGAGTTAGTAACAGAATTGTTTTCTAGAGTTAATTTGCTTGTAATATCAATTCCACTTCTGCTAATTGTTTAGAAGCACAAACTTTAACCACCACTACTTCCCTTTAACATAAATTAAAGAAAAAGAATATAAACATTAAACCAAACTGAATTTTAAATGCCAGTCTATGAAAACACTTTGAGGGTATTAAACTTTTATAACACTTAGTTGTATTGGGGAGAAGAAGGTGTTAACGTGTTGAAATTATTTGGTTAGTTTTAACATTTTGGAATATAACCAGACGTGGTTTATATTGATACATTTTTTTACCATTTTTGCTATAACATTCTTATAGCTATATTTTAATACTTAATAAAGGTGCAAACAAGTTTATAAAAACGCAAACAAGAAATTGACATTTTGTTAATTGAATTACTGGTCATGTTTCCCTTTACATTTTTTCCTTTGAATAAAAAATCCCACTGTGATTAATAAAAGATAATTCTTTTTGTTTGCCATTGCATTATTTGTTGAGGCAGAAATATATGTACATATATTTATAACTGAGGCCTTTTTGAGCTTTTGCAAAAAAAAATTAATTGGTGGTTTATGTTATGATAGTTATACCCCAACCATAATATTAAAATAGTGTGGTACTATTTATATTTTTTTTAAAAAAGTATAAAATTGACTTTTGTTGCAACAAAATAAAAGACACACACACAACACAGGACAACATACAAGACATACAGGCCAAAATCACAATTAAAAATCAATGGCACCAGAATTATATTTATAACTATACAAGATAAGGCATTAAGAACCTTAGGTATTAAAGCAATGCATTACAGAAAGTAAACAGGTACAAGAGTTAAAGATCTAAATAAGCAAGTTATTACCTTTTTATTTTAAACTTTTAATAAGAATTGATAAAAAAAATCATATTAAGTTATTTTCCCCCTTTGTTGTATTAGGTTAATATGTTAAGGCATTTTCCATTTCTTTAGATTACTTTACTTTAAAAACTCTGCTATAGAAATGTTTCAAATATTAGTTAATGGTTAGAATTAGAAGCAGAGTCTGCATTTCTGTTGCTTGGCAACCATATCTTCAAGAAAGTTAGGAGATACGGTTGGTAGATCACAACAGTGATAGCCTTGCACACTTGTGCCATCACTGCCCCAACAGTTGACTTTCCCACCCCCAACTAGTTTGCAGTTGCCTGGTAACTGTCAGGTGTTGCCAACTGCCAAACAGTGATGACCTCCCATATTTGTACGAGTATCGGTTTTCAAAATCAAGTGGTCTGGCACTGGATCATTGATGCAAGCTCAACATAACTCGAAGAGGGTATGCTTTTTCATCCTGAGATACTGCAGCTACTGGTCTCATGGGAAGGAAGTCTAAAGGGAAAAACAATTGAAGACAGTTGACAGTTTTTCAAAGTGACATTATTAAGGGCACAAGAGCAAACTATCTCACTGTGTAGGAAAGATAGTAAGTATGGCAAGAGACCACCCTGGCTTAACTAGGAGATCTTCAATGATCTACAAATCAAAAAAAAGTCCTACAAAAAGTGGAAACTAGGTCAAATTACAAAGGATGAATATAAACAAATAGCACAAATATGTAGGGATAAAATTAGAAAGGCCAAGGCACAAAACGAGATCAAACTAGCTAGAGACATAAAGAGTAACAAGCAATTCTACAAATACATTGGAAGCAAGCGGAAGACCAAGGACAGGGTAGGCCTGTTACTCAATGGTGGGAGGGGGGGGGGCAATAACAGAAAATGTGAAAATGGCAGAGGTGCTAAATGACTTCTTTGTTTCGGTTTTCACTAAGAAGGTTGGTGGTGATTGGACGTTTAACATAGTGAATGCCAGTGAAAATGAGGTAGGACCAGAAGCTAAAATAGGGAAAGAACAAGTTAAAAATTACTTAGACAAAGTAGATGTCTTCAAGTCACCAGGGCCTGATGAAATGCATCCTATAATACTCAAGGAGCTGACTGAGGAGATATCTGAGCCATTAACAATTACCTTTGAAAAGTCATGGAAGACGAGAGAGATTCCAGAAGACTGGAAAAGGGCAAATATATTGTCAATCTATAAAAAGGGAAATAAGGGCAACCCGGGGAATTACAGACCAGTCAGCTTAACTTCTGTACCCAGAAAGATAATGGAGCAAATAATTAAGCAACCAATTTGCAAACAATCAGCATGGATTTGTCAAGAACAAATCGTGTCATACCAACCTGATAGCTTTTGACAGGGTAACAAGCCTTGTGGATGGAGGGGAAGCAGTAGACGTGGTATATCTTGACTTTAGTAAAGCTTTTGATACTTATTCTGCCCCATTGGGGCTGGGGGTTCTTTGGGATTCTCAGTGAAGGACTGAGATGAATGACCCAGGATGACGAGAACTGGGTACAACTCAATTTTATTATAACTGGTAAGTGTGACAATTATTAATACCACAATTCCTTACCAAATGAGTACAATACTATATAACTAAATTTAAAACAAGTAAGGCAAGGGAGAATACAATGGGGAGAGGTAAGCAAAAACAAAACAAACAGAAAATTTTTGTCTAGCTAGTTACTTACGACCAGGCAAATGACAGCCAGATGGAAAAGCATATACATGGTGAATTCAGGCCAGCAACACGACACGCGCTTGGGCTGGCTTCGGGAGCAGGAGGGTCAAGTCCTGGTTGATCAGACCTGGACTGGTAGTGACGTTGAGTCGTTTTGGGACACCTCTGATTGCTATACAGGGGTGACTAAGTATATAGTTCAGAAGTAAATGTGGCAGGCATTGATTGGCTTTTTAGTGCCCAAACTTTTCCCCTTATTAGGAAGAACAGTACAATGCGGAAACTGCAGAAACGTTTTTTCGGCGGTAAACACTATGGATACAACCCTCATAAATTTCCTGTGATAAGCACTGTGCCCTAATAAGGTCATGCATTCTATTGTGGGCCTCTTTCCTTGCTCCAGGTTCGCCGCGGGGTTGAGAGACGGCCTGGCCAAAACCTGGTGGGGGGATTAGACTGTATTAACAATACTGTCTCGCATGACCATCTCATAAACAAACTAGGGAAATGCAACGAGATGGAGTTACTATAAGGTGTGTGCAAAACTGGTTGGAAGACTGTTCACAGAGAGTAATCATCAGTGGTTCGGAGTCACGCTGGAAGGGCATAATGAGTGGGGTCCTGCAGGGATCAGTTGGGGTCCGGTTCTGTTCAATATCTTCATCAATGATTTAGATAATGGCATAGAGAGTACACTTATAAAGTTTGTAGATGATACCAAGCTGGGAGGGGGTGCAAGTGCTTTGGAGATTAGGATTAAAATTCAAAATTATCTGGACAAACTGGAGAACTGGTCTGAAGTAAATAGGATGAAATTCAATAAGGACAAATGCAAAGTACTCCATTTAGGAAGGAACGATCAGTTGCATACATACAAAATGGGAAATGACTGCCTAGGAAGGAGTACTGCAGAAAGGGATCTGGGGTCATAGTGGACCACAAGTTAAATGAGTCAACAGTGTAACACTGTTGCAAAAAAAATCGAACATCATACTGGGATGTATTAGCAGGAGTGTTGCAAGCAAGACACGAATAGTAATTCTTCCACTCTACTCCGCGCTGATTAGGCCTCTGGAGTATTGCCTCCAGTTCTGGATGCCACATTTCAGGAAAGATGCGGACAAATTGGAGAAAGTCCAGAGAAGAGCAACAAAAATGATTAAAGGTCTAGAAAACATGACCTATGAGGGAAGATTGGAAAAAAAAACTGGGTTTGCTTAGTCTGGAAAAGAGAAGACTGTAAAAGGTTGTTACAAGGAGGAGGGAGAAGAATTGTTCTTCTTAACCTCAGAGGAAAGGACAAGAAGCAATGGGCTTAAATTGCAGAAAGGGAGGTTTAGGTTGGACATTAGGAAAAACTTCCTAACTGTCAGGGTTGTTAAGCATTGGAATAAATTGCCTAGGGAGGTGGTGGAGATTTTTAAGAACAGGTTAGACAAACACCTGTCAGGGATGGTCTAGATAATACTTAGTCCTGCCATGAGTGCAGGGGACTGGACTAGATGACCTCTCAAGATCCTTCCAGTCCTATGATTCTATGCTTAGGAAATATCGGGAGTAGCATCCTTTGCCCCATAGCTCCTGAGGAATCTCCTCCCCTGCTCCCGCAGCGAGGAGCGTTTGAACCTCTTGCATGAGAAGTTGCTTGTGAGAAGGGTTCCTGAAGAGGGATGGGGAAAGGGGACAGGAGGAAGGGGAGGAACAGAATTGGAGAGAATATCCCACTTCTATGGTACGAAGGACCCAGCGATCTGAGGTTATCTGGGACCAAGCACGGTAGAAGTGGGACAGATAATTCAGAAAACAGGGTGAAGCATCCGGTGAGTAGACTGGTGCCTGATGATTGCCTCGCTGAGCCTGGCCTTGACTGCCCCGCTTCCTGGAGAAGTTCTGTCTAGCTGGGGAGGGTTGAAGCGTGGAGTGGGCTGAGGCTTAAAGTGCTTTCATTGGGTAGCAGGGGTATGCAGACAATTTTAATGTTGCCCGTGAATCCTTCAGGCTGTGGAACTTGGAGTCTATCTGCTCTGAAAACAGTCCCATTCCATCAAAGGGCAAGTTTTGAATTGTGTGATGGACCTCTGGCGGAAGGCCCGACACCTGGAGCCACGAACTCCTCATGGCTATGCCAGAGGACAAGATCTGCATAGCCATCTGCCGCATCCAGGGATGCCTGTAAAGAGGTCCGTGCCACTGCCTTGCCCTCCTTTACTATGGTCGCAAACTCCACCCTAGAGTCTGATGGGACCAGCTCCTTAAATTTCATTATGGAGTCCCATGAATTGAAATTCTATATAATAAGGATTGCTTGCTAGTTAGCAATCCAAAGCTGGAGCCCCCCGATGGAGTAGACCTTCCAGCCAAAGAGGTCCAGCTTCTTTGCGTCCTTAGATTTTTGGGGTTGACCCCTGCTGCCCCTCCCCCCCCCCCCATATTAGCAGTCGCCATGACTCATGAACACGGCTGCGGGTGAATAAACAAATATTCATACTCCTTAGAGGGGATGAAATACTTCCTGTCCACCCCTTTAGCCATAGGGATAGCGGAGGCTGGAGTTTGCCACAGGTTTTTTTTTAGTGGCTTAAATTGTCTTAATGAACCCTGGACAGCCCTTCAGGGGTTAAAATGTCTACCATGTGGTCCTCAGACTCTACCACCTCCTCAGCCTGAAGCCCCATGTTACTGGCCACCCTGCGCAACAGCTCCTGGTGTGCTCTGCTATGGATGGGGGGTGGCCCCAAAGGATGAAAACCCTGTCACCGTTTCATCCAGCTAGGATGACGACGAAGCCATAGGCGGCACCGGGCCCTCCTGTCCCTCCAGATCGGTGGACATGTCCTGCTCGGTGCCGTGCTGCTCAGTGCCCACAGCAGAATCAGTCTGTGGTGGATCTGGGACCCGGACATAGCTCAGTGCTGTGGACCGAAGTCGTCTCCAAGCCCCAAGGCACGAGACAGTCCCTGGGTGCGTCACCTCCTTCTGATACCAAGGACTGGAAGCCTCTAGAGTGTGTGCCCTGGGCCTGGTGATACGTCCACGGGGTCCTGAATGGCCATTGCCTTCTGCCTGTATCGGTGCTGCTCTAATTGGTGCCGACGGCACCTAGAATAGTAGTACTCTGCTTCTGAGTCCGATGACTGGGACCTAAAGCACGGAGACTACAGCGGTGATGAGCGGGACAGTGCCAGAGAGCGGTGCTATGGAGAGGGCGAACAGTGCCTCATCATCGCGGGCTTGCCTCTGGACAGTGCCACGCCTCGCGGTGCCAGAGTTCAGTCTCGGGATGGGGCACTGCAGAGCTGTCGTGGCATCAAGTCCCTGGCCACTTGAATGTGTCCGAGGCGGAAGGGAGCTCAAGTTCCTCCAGCTGGCACTCTCTAGAAGGAGAATCCAACGGCACCAGACTTGCCGGATCCCTTTGTGGGCCTGAAGTCGACAGTGCTGGCTCCCACAAGACCGGCACCAGGTGTTCCTGCATGGGAGTCCTTCCTGTATGCCGTTTCTCGAACAGAGGCTGGAGCACTCCACACGGAGCCAGCTGGGGATGGAGGGCCGCCTCATAAGGAGTTGCTTCAGCCTGAAGTCCCTTTCCTTTTTCGTCCTCGGGTGGAACCCTTTGCAGATCTTGCAGCAATCTGTTTGATGTGCCTCCCCCAGCCACTTCAGGCAGGAGTTGTGGGTGTTGCCCATTGGCCTGAGCTTGTGGCAGGTTCCGCATGGTTTAAACTCTTGAGCTCTGTCCCCCTCAGAAGAGAGCCACCGACCACCACGTTGGCACTGGCGATGCGGCCCTTCCTAATCATAGCGGTTATATTATGTCTCCCTCCCACAAACTCCCTCTCCAATTCCCTTGTTTGTGGTCCCCTGTTCTCTAGCTCCCATTGGTCACTTAGCCTGTGGCTTTTAAGGCCTTCTCTCCCAGGTCACCCTTATCCCCTTGTTAATCACACGGGGGAGGATGATCACAAGGCTGATTGAGGTTGATCAGGGATGATCCATGGAATAAAGGCTCAAACTATGCCCAGACACACAATCCCAACTGACCCTGTAACTGAAATAACCTAAATAATCCCTAAAGCCAAAAGAGGTCTCAGACCCATCCTTGACCTGCAACAGATTCATGAAGAAGTTGAGGTTCTGCATGGTCTCTCTGATTGCCATCATCCCGTCTCTGGATCCAGGAGACTGGTTTGCTGCCCTCGACCTCAAGGATATGTACTTCCAGCCCACAGACACTTCCGCAGGTTCATAGTGAACCACATCCATTACCAGTTTACAGCCCTCCCTTTTGGTCTGTCATCAGCCCCTCAAGTGTTTACCAAATGTATGGCAGTTGTAGCTGCCTTCCTGAGAAGAAGGCAGGTGCAGGTCTTCCCATACCTTGATGACTGGTTGGTCAGGGGCCACTCCAGGGCGCAAGTGGAGCACCATGTCAACTTGGTACGGTCCATCTTCAACAGGCTGGATCTCTTCCCGAATGTACACAAATAAACTCTATCCCCTACTCAGATAGTAGAGTTTATTGGGGCAGTGTTGGACTCAGATCAGGCCAGAGCCTTCCTGCCAGTGTCTTATTTTCAAACAATGCAACACATCATTCAAGACTTCAAGCAATACCCCACCACCACAGCGAGAAATTGTTTGAAACTCCTTGGTCATATGGAGCTTGTGGTACATCATGCAAGGCTGAGGCTCAGACCTCTCCAGGTCTGGCTGGTGTCAACCTATCGGCCAGGGCGCGACAGTCTGGACAAGGCGGTCACTCTCCCAATATTGGTTTTCTGTTTTTTTCACTGGTGGCTCAACCCACAGTAGATATGCATGGGGGTCCCCTTCCCCAAACTGCAGCCCTCGCTGTCCCTGGTCTCAGATGTGTCAGCGTTCGGGTGGGGTGCTTACCTGGGAGATCTCTGGACCCAAGGTCTCTGGTCGCAGGATGAGCTCCTGCTCCACATCAACGTTAAGGAGTAGAGAGCGGTCCACCTTGCATGCCAGCCCTTCCAGGCTCACTTGCAAGGGATATGCACAGTGGTAATGACACGACCACAATGTTTTATATAAACAAGCAGGGCGGAGCTCGTTCCTCTCACCTATGTCAGGAAGCCCTCAAACTGTGGGACTTCCGCATAGCCCACTCATTTCACCTGGAAGCATCCTACCTCCCGGGTTCTCAGAACGAGTTAGTGGACTATCTCAGCAGATCCTTCCACAACAAAGAGTGGTTCATTTGCCTGGACGTGGAAACATCATTTTCCAAAGGTGGGGAGTTCCCCAGATCGACCCGTTCACCACAAAAAGCAACAGGAAGTGCCTGCAGTTCTGTTCCTTCCAGAACCACAGCCCGGGCTCCATCGCAGACACGATCCTTCTCCCTTGGACGGATCAACTGTTATGTACATTCCCACCTTTTTTGCTCGTCCACAAGGTTCTGCTCAAGATCCGCAGGGAGAGGGCTGCGGTCATACAGATAGTGCCAGCCTGACCATGCCAGCAGTAGTATACCACACTCCTGGAGCTATTGGTGGATACCTGTCTCATTGCCCCTGCTTCTGGACCTGATCACCCAAGATCACGGCCGTCTCCAACATCCCCGCTTCGAGTCTCTTCACCTCACTGCTTGGAAGCTTCATGGTTAAACCTGCTGGAGCTAATATGCGCTGAGCCCGTTAGGGAGGTTCTCCTTGGCAATAGGAAACCCTCCACCATGGCCACCTACCTGGTGAAGTGGAAGAGAGTCTCAATCTGGTGTTCTCAAGGCTTCACTTCTCCAATGTAGGCACCAATGCCTCTCATCTTAGACTACTTGCTACATCTAAAACAGCAGGGCCTCTCAGTATTGTCTTTCAAGGTCCACCTAGCTGCCATTTCGGCGTTCCACCCAGGAGCGGCTGGCTGTTCGGTTTTCGCCAACCTGATGGTCAGTCGGTTTCTGAAAGGTCTTGTCAGACTATACCCACAGGTTAGATAACTGATCCCGGCATGGGATCTTAATCTGATCCTTTCCAACCTAATGGGGGCCCTCTTTAGAATTCCTAGCGACCTGTTCATTGCTCTATCTGTCATGGAAGATGGCATTCCTGGTTGCCATAATATCAGCTAGAAGAGGGTCTGAGTTTAAGCCCTAGCTTCTGAGCCTTATACCATTTTTTGTAAAGACAAGGTCAACTTAGGCCTCACCCAGCCTTTCTCCCAAAGGTCGTCTCTCAATTTCATGCCAGTCAGGACATTTTTCTTCCGGTCTTTTACCCTAGGCCACATGCTGATAATTGAGAGCAAAGGTGTCCTTGGACGTTCGACAAGCACTGGCTTTTTATATTGAACGCACAAAGCTCTTCCAGAAGTCGAATCAGTTGTTCGTTGCAATTGTGGACAGGATGAAGAGCCTCCCGGTGTCATCACAGAAAATTTCATCATGGAACATGTCCTGTATCCGGGCATGCTATGATCTGGCAAAAATAC
Source organism: Malaclemys terrapin pileata (assembly GCF_027887155.1). Taxonomy (NCBI): domain Eukaryota; kingdom Metazoa; phylum Chordata; order Testudines; family Emydidae; genus Malaclemys; species Malaclemys terrapin. The sequence goes on from NC_071506.1 coordinate 164,016,972, forward strand.
CTGCCCCGAAGCTAACAGCACATTCCACAAGAGCGCAGACCTCCTCGGCAGCATTCCTGGCCCAGGTCCTGATCCAGGAGATCTACAGGGCAGCGATGTGGTCTTTGGGCCACACTTTCATTTCTCACTTTGTCAATACCCAGCACTCCAGGGACAATGTGGTACTCGGCAGAGCAGTACTTCAATCTGCAATTCCATGAACTCTGACCCCACCTCCGAGGTAAGGCTTGGGAGTCACCTACTTGGAATCGACATGAGCAAGCACTCAAAGAGGAGTTACTTACCTTCTCATAACTGTTGTTCGAGATGTGTTGCTTGTGTCCATTCCAAGACCCACCCACCCGCCTTCCCCTCTGTCAGAGTATCCGTCAAGAAGGAACTGAATAGGCGGTGGGTCAGCAGGGACCTATATTCACCGCCATGAAGGCGTGACTCCAGGGGGCTCCACAGCTGACCCAATGGGTGCTGGTAGGGGAAAAACCTTCCGACAACTGTGCACGTGGCACGCATACACCTACTTGGAATGGACATGAGCAAGGGGAGGGATAGCTCAGTGGTTTGAGCATTGGCCTGCTAAACCCCAGATTGTGAGTTCAATCCTTGAGGAGGCCATTTAGGGATCTGGGGCAAAAATCTGTCTAGGGATTGGTCCTGCTTTGAGCAGCAGGTTGGACTAGATGACCTCCTGAGGTCCCTTCCAACCCTGATAGTCTATATTCTAACACATCTCGAAGAACAACATTTACACGAAGGTAAGTAACCGTTTTTTCCCAGAGTGTCACCTCTGACACAAAGGACTTTGGGATACCATGCCTGAATTAGCAATGCAATGTTGCGTGCCATAAAGGACCAGTGTGGACATGGGTAGACACCTGTGAACACCATATACCCATGCCAGCAATGGCATATGTGGACATGCAAGTACGGGGTGCCCACACACTAACAGTGTGTGCATGTATCTGTGTCCGCTCGCAAGTATAGACGTACCCTAATAGAGAAAGTAAATGTTTGTACAGTAGGAGCAAGAGCTTTAGGTACTTGGGTAAACAGCACCTTTTTATTGCCTTTGTTTTTGCATGCAAAAAATCATTTCTTTCAGCCTCCCTGGAGTTGCAAAGAAAGATGAGCATTGTTACCCTAATTTCTAGTGAACACTAAAGGTTGCTTGGGCTAGTGTACCTCCTTAAGTTTGAGGCAGTCACTGGGGGAAATGAGGGACTATCCCAGACACTGCTCTCTTTTGCTGTCCTTGGAGAAGTTTGAAAGTTATGCTTTTTTCCCCCTGGTCTGTGTAGGCAAGTTCATACAATTCAGGACCTTTCTAACTAGGTACCTGTTTGCCCTCATTACCTTGGTGTATGGGTTCAATGCATGAATTGATGAATTTGTTCTTATGGCACCCCTGGAGGTAGTTTTGTGGTATGTATCTATTTTGCAGATGGAGATCTGGAGCTTGCCAGAGATCTCTCAGAAAATCTGTGCTTGGAGCTGGGAGTTGGGCCCAGAAGTCCTGGGTTCCACTCCCAGTGCCTTGACTTTGAAACCAGCACAGCTGTTACTGGCTGAGCAAAGTGAGACCCAACAATCTACTTAGTGGCATTTCTCCTGCGTTCGATCAATTCAGAATTTCAGGAAGCATTCCAGACATCTATGGGAAGAAGTCTATAGATTCTTGGTGACAATTGGAACATCAGAAAAGCCTCGTTTCCATAGGGTGCCCATTTGGTGCTGCAGGTATGGGAGCATTTTGACATCAACGGTAATTCAGTCCCTCCCTCCTGTTCACTTGCATCCTTCAGTTCCGTTGGTTGAAATGGATGGAAATGGAACTGAATGGAATGGAGTTACAAGTCAAGACTGAAGTGCTTTGACTGTTTTTGCGGGGGAGGAGGATTGAAGTCTGGAATAGCAGGGGCTGCTTCACATGAGGAGCTATGTTGGCTGAGTAGGAGTGAGGCTGGGGATTTGCACTGTGGTTCCCTCCACACTATGACTGACTCAGGCAAGATCATTGACCTTGCCTAGTCAACACTGTTCATCTAAACAGTACCCATTTGGTGCTGTGTGGGCAGAGAGATCCCTCCACCTGCAGCACCAAACAATCACTGTCAATAGGAAGCCAGGTAACAGGATTAAGGTTACTGGAGGGGGAGTGAGCAACTGGCTTAGTTACCTCTGATGTCACTGCTCAGGTTCCCCTGCTTACAGCTGCAAATAGGCATTGTCATGAGAAAATTGTTTATACGAATCTGATAAAGCAACAAAGAGACGAGGAGGATCAGCTTAAACAATTTAATAATAACATATAGGTTTAGTGGTAGTATCCTGTAAAATTACTACAAGTTCAGGGCTAGAGACTGTGTTCCCAACCCCTCCTCCCCCACCTTCACCCCCCCACACCTGCCAGTTTAGCTTGAATAAGCAACGAAGTGTAGAATCCTCTACTTCAGTCACTGCTCTCTAACTGTAGTGGGTTGAAGATTTGTTTTTCCTCAGGGCAGGCCTGTAATATCTTAGAACCAAGTGGTTCTATCCCTTCAATAGCAGGGATGCTGATCAATTTGCCAGTTTTCTCCCATTTAAGTCTCCACTTTCCCTCATTCCAAACATCTGTTTCTTGGGATAGCAAGAATTAGAGCATCTTTTGAGAAGAGATTCCCCTCTTCCCTTCATAGACAACCCGTGCCTGCTGACAGAGTGGGGACACCATCCCGAAACAGTTTGTCACCCCCTTCCCACCCTCCTGGCTGCCCTCCCGCCGCCAGAAAAGCAGCGGCCTCTCCAGGCAGCTCCCAGTTGTTCCTCCACTCCTGCCTCTGCCTCAACCTGCCTGGTGAAGCTCGCCAGCGCAGCTTCTCCACAGTAAGGGGGCCCTGCTGCATTATGTGACCCAGCAATCTGGGGGGTGGGAGTATGTGACCCAGCATGCCCCCTCCCCACTTGTTGCCTCTGCTTTCCCTCCCTTCTTTTCTTGATAGACTGCTTGCTACTGCATCTGGCATGGCTTTCTGACTTAAAGTATTTTATGTATACGAGAATAGACAATTTAAAGGTCCTTTGAAAGTTTCTTGACTGGACTATTATGCTTTTGCTGAGTGCCTATGGAGGGTAGTTCAAGCACCAAAACTCTGACAGTATTTATAGCCACCGTGGACATATGGGTGTGGTTAACCCTTCAGTCATGAATTTCAGACTTGAGGATTTCTTGTTATGAGAAGGCATATTTCTGGTAAGATTTAAATTGACTATTAATGGAAACTTTTGTTCTGGGATATGTAATAGGATTCCCAACAGTGCAGCAAAATGGTACTGAAGCACAATAACCCCAAGAGATTACAGTAGAATTTTTTTAAATTCGTGCATTATTTTATTAATAGATCTCAGGTGAAAGTGCAAAATATCTAGTGGCCAGTTAAAAGAATAATATAAAAATTCCTCAATTTTCTCCCCCATTAATTTTTTAAAAAATGGATTTGGATTTATCACTTCAATCTTTGAAAATAATAGAAGACAAAAACAGTCAGATGTGCTGTGGCTTTTTTTTTTTTTTTTTTTAGAAGCAGGTAGATAGGTAAAAGGGATGCTCTGCTAGTGCTTAATTTGCAGTGTGTGTGTGTCTGTCCCCTTCAGAGATATTGTCACCATTAATATGGCTAACATTTCTTTGGGAATGAGGTGAGGAGTTAAAAAAACTGAGCGCTACTCTACTCTTCATGTTGAAGAACCTCTAAGAAAAAGAGCAGTTAAAAATGTGTGTGATATGTAAACATAAAATGGGTATTTTGAGGTTCTTCTTTGACTGCTGTGTCCTATGTGTATTCCACACATAGGTATACATGCACCCTGTGTGCCTGAAATTGGAGGTTTCTAGCAAGTAGTGTCCATTGGCCCACACCTGTGTAATTGTTCTCCCCATGCTCTGAACCAAATGCATAAGGGCTGGGGTAGACTGATGCCTCTCTAGGTCCTTCTTACTGCCGCATGACTTGAGTCAGAATCTGCTATGTCCACAGATTTCTCAGTGCTTCTTTCGTCTTCAAACCTGTAAATATATTGTACATAGTTTTTCTTTAATATTCTAGTGTTGTTTGAGTTTTTAATCTTAGTGTCTCCCCACCAGTTCAGAGTACTCCCATTTGGGCTAGCAACACCACTTTCACAAAGGCTTTCTGAGTGGTGTAGCCCAAATGAGACATCACAGTTTATACAGTCTTCCATATCTGAATGACTGGCTCTTAATGGGTCACTTCAGTCAGGCAGTCCAGTCAGTAACTCTGTTCTTGCTCCAGCTTCTAGCAGACTTGAGAATCTGTGTTAACTAAAAAAGTCTACTTTGATTCCCACAAGGACAATAGACTTTATAGGAGCAACACTAGATTTGATCTCAGCAAGAGCCTATCTCCCTTTGGAAAGATTCCAGACCATGAACAGTTTGATAAGACAAAAGCAACAGAGGGTCCTGTGGCACCTTTAAGACTAACAGAAGTATTGGGAGCATAAGCTTTCGTGGGTAAGAACCTCACTTCTTCAGATGCAAGAAGTGAGGTTCTTACCTACGAAAGCTTATGCTCCCAATACTTCTGTTAGTCTTAAAGGTGCCACAGGACCCTCTGATGCTTTTTACACATTCAGACTAACACGGCTACCCCTCTGATACTTGATAAGACAAGTCACTTTCAGAACATAAACCACTCTCAAGGTCTGCCTTTCCCAATTAGGCACATGGCATCATGTACGTATGTAACACCATTTGTCAGGCTTCACCTACATTGCCTACAAGTCTGGCTACATTCTATTTACTCATCAGGCAGAGACCATATAAACACCAGAGTAACAATTTCCACCAAGGTCACAGCTTTTCGTGCTTGGTGGATAAACCCAGAACAAGTATGTGTGAGAGTTTCTTTAATTACATCCACACCTGATGCAACCATTGTCAAAGCCGCAACCCTGATTGGATGGGGAGTCCACCTGGACAACCACACTGCATAAAGCACTTGGTCTACTCAGGAGCCAGTATCCATATCAGTCTACTAGAGCAGAGAGCAGTCCATCTCACCTGCAATGCAATCTTCCCACTTATTCAGTCCCACCATGTCCAAATACTGTCAGACATCATAATGACTGTCTTTTACATAAACAACCAGGTGGAGCAAAAATCCCTTCCTCTCTATGTGTGCTAGAAATTACATAATTCTCTCTGCTATGTACCTACCAGGCATGCAGAATTCTCTAGCATACAGTTTCAGCAAGCACTTTGCCCACAGACCATGAGGGGGAGATACCCAATTCCGTCCTGAACAAGATCTTTGCATAGTGGGGAACACCATCCTGGGATCTGTTTGCATCCCAAACAAACAAAAAGTTCACCCTTTACTGCTCCAGGACAGCCTTGGGCCATGGTTCCAGGGGAGATGTACTATTCTGTTATTCTGGACAGACCATCTCAGGGCTTTCCATTAGTTCCCTGTGGGTCCAACAAACAGCAATCATGCCTTCTGCCCTCCAGTAGAAGGATATTCCATTCTTACTGACCCAACAACAATTAGATTCCTGAAAGGTTTAGGGTAGGACCTTCTCATTAGTGGTGAAAACTGAACCACAATGGGACCTCAACCTTGTACAATCAATACTTATCAAATCACCATTTGAATCACTGGCAACATGTTCTATGTCCCACATTCCCATGAAGGTCACCTTTTTAGTTGCTATCACATCAGCCAGAAACCAGAGCCAATTGGGAGCACTTGTGGTTATGCTATTTTCGTCAGAAGAAGATTTCCCTTTGCCTTCTCCTTCATCTGAAATCCATCTGTAAAGAAATTTCTGAGCTTTGCATCAATTGACCTATCTGCTTAATGGCATTCTTCCCAAAATCTCATACTTCCAAAGAGACTTCACTCTTTGGACATCAGACACACTGTAGTGTTCTACCTGCAAAGGACAAAATCAATTAATAAATCACTAAGACTGTTTGGCATTATAGTGGAACGGTTGCGAGGACAGGTATCTGCTTAAAGAATCTCTAACTGGATCTCTGGCTGCATCATTCTGTGTGTCCAGTTGACACACCCTTCTCCTTTGAATGGGGTAAGAGCCCATTCCACTAGAGCACAAGCAAGCTCAACAGCATCTCTTCGAGAGGTACCTATACTAGATATCCGTGGAGCAGCTACCTGGAGCTCTGTCCATACATTCACAAAATATTAGGCTTTAGTTCAAGCCTCCTCTACAGATGCAGCTACAGATGTAGCTTTCTAGAACATTAAGCTCTACAGATGCAGCTGTTCGGACTGTGGTATTTCAAGCATCTATACCAACTGCATCCTCATACCCCCTCCTGTTAAACGTTGCTTATCGATCACCCACAGGTAGAATACACATAGGGATTCGTGTTCCAAGAAGAGATGGAAGTTACTGACCTGTAACTGGAGGTTCTTCAAAATATCTGGTCCTTATCTGTATTCCACGGTGCAGCCTCCTTCCCCTCTGCTTCAGATTCTTCAGCTATAGCAGTAAGAGAGGAACTGGAGAGGCGTTGGTCTGCACTGCCCCTTATACCATCAGTTCGGCGGATAAGGAGAAAAACTTGCAGGACCAATGGACACTATTTGCTAGAAATCTCTGATCACAAGCACATGGTGTGCACGCCTACCCTTGTGTGGAATACAGATAGGGACCAGAACATTCTGTTACAGGTCAGTAATCTCCATTTTTTCCCCTCCCTTTAAGATCAGGTCTCTTTTTCCCCACTTACTATGTATGCGAATATTTGTAATAGCTAAAAACCAATTGCTTGACTTTTTTTTCATTTGATATACTGTATGTAGTTGTTAGCTTTCTAGAACATTAAGCTCTTGCTACATATAATTTGCTGTGATTTAATCTTTTCCTATCTGTTTCTTAGGAAGTCCCATGTGCCCTCCTCAAAAATAAAGGTAAATAGTTGTAATATACTAACAGTGTACTAGCACCTTTATGAAATAGAAGCTTTAAAAACTTTCTACTCAAACTGTTGTATTTTTTGTTTGTTACTTCATATATTGAATGAAATATATGTGGATGAAGAGATCAGATGCCAGTGGAGGTTGTATGAAGTATAGTATCAATTTCATCCAGTACACAATACTCTGATGTCATGTGCAAAGTTGGTGGTCTTGGATTTTATGTATTTTTGCTACTTTTGTGTACTATATTATTTGCTTTGATTGCTTTTTTTAAAGGTTTATTTTAGATGTTTAACACTCTTCTTCACTTAAATATGGTCTAAATCTTTAAATTCTTTGGAATCAAAGCATGGGTGTGCATATATTTATATGGTTCTTCAAAACTGTAGCAGGATTCAAATAATAGTAAATACATCAGTATACCATTCTGTGTGCTTTCAGTGTTGGAAATTTCCAATGCAATCAGTCTCCTTCTGACTAGATCTTTTATTAAATCTATACTTGTAACCTCATGGAGGGGAAGCCCTTTAGAACTTTTCAGACCAAAAAAGTCTCCACCAATTGGTTAACCTTATTTTCTAATGTTTTTTTCCCTTTTTCTAATATTTTCACTGTTGTGTCAAATATACTTGTGCAATCTTAACCCTAAGTTTAGTGTTTTATATCAGAATAGTTATTTTAAAAAGTTAACAGAAAGTGTGCAGCATAAAATGTGTCTGTTTTTCTCCTCCTGAAATTCTTAATGTTTCAAGTTTTCATAAGCAACAATTTCTAATTGGATTGTAATTCTAATCCATATTAAACCCAAAGACTTTATATAGTCCAAAACGTTTCAGTGCCTCAGCAGACTATACTGTGTGCCACAGGCATAGAACAGGAGACCAAGCTGCCACCAACGGCAGAGGCCCTGCAATGGCAGGGAATTGATTAGGTGAGATCTGCCCAGATGATCCCAGCACGTGAACCCCATGCTACAGAGGAAGGCAAAAAACAAAAAAAACCAAACAAACAGACAAAAAAAAACCAAGGTCCCTGCCAATCTGACCTGGAGAAAAATTCCTTCCCAGCCCCAAATCTCATGGTAAGTGTAACACCGAGCATTATGAGCAAAACACACTAGTCAGATTTCTAGAATGCTTCAGAGGAAGGCAAAAATAAACAAAAAACCCACAGAATACATCTAGCCAATTGCTCATTGGTAGTGGGTCTACCTTTTTATTTCTACTGAATAGTCGATTTTAGAGAAATATAGCAGTTTTTAACTTTTTAATCTTTTAATCTTCTCTTTGTTTTATTAGAGGAAATTTCCTGTGTTGTTGGGGGAGGCGTTAGTCACTGGTGTTTAACCATTAGGAATAGTGAAGGCTGTTCATTTTGTGGCTCAACATTTCACGTTTCAGACACTTGTAGTCAATGCTTGATATGCGTGGCATTTGCCAATTTAGTGCTGCTTTTTCTGGATATTCGCTGGTCAGAAGCATTGCATGTACCAACTAGGATTTACATGATAGAGGAAGCCATGAGAGTTTTGAGGGCAGGTTCAGAATAAGAACTGATTCCAGGCCCTTCTGCACACTTTCAACCTTAGGAGACCCCAAAGTGCAGTGCTGAAAAATTCTTGGTTTTCAGGGGGTCTGGATTGTCCTGTAGGCCACAGAGTTCTGCAGTGTTCTTACTTAGTGCCAAGGGACCATTAGAAGAAAAAAGAACAGCAGTACCACTGTTCTTCGCATGCACACAAGACTGAAATCTTTTGACCTGCACAGACTATGCCTGTGTCCTGCATGTCTTTGTGTCCCTCAACCGAGAGGTAGAGTAGGGAACCATAGTGCTGCTTTCCCTGATGCTCAGGCTGATGAACTGGATTTGTGCTTCTGTTTCACAACCACTCTTCTATTGCTGGTTTTGATTTGATGAGCCTATTAGTGATTAGTGCTTCCCAGTATCTTGGACCTATTTTCTCCAGGTCCTGTTTTACAATTGCCTTCATTTCAGTCTGGCTTCATTCAGCTTGAAGGGAGCCATTTCTCAAAGAGGCTTCTCCACTGTCTGGAGAGCAGCAGAATGTATGCTGTCTTGCTCTCAGAGCTAGAAATTCTTTGTGGCCTGATGTGGTACCAAGATATTTTGGATTTCCCTCTGTCGGTATTCAAGAAATGGTCTCAAAGACCAGTGATTCATCCTGTGATCCCTCAATGGAACTTGATCCTCATCCATGTAGATTTTGATGCAACCAACTCTCATGAGAGGCCTTAGGACAAACTTCTTTCTTTTAAGATGGTTTTTCTTTCCAGAGTGATTTCAGGTGGGTGAATGAGTTGAACTCTCATCTTCTCTCCTCCTTATTTCCCTTGTTTTCCAGAAGGATATTTTTTGGCTTCATTCAGGATTTGTTCATATGATGAATACCAAGTTCTATCTATTGTTCTTCTCCTCTCAGTCCTAGTCTAGTATTCCCCACCCACGACTAGAAGCTGCATTTATTGGATGTTAAGCATGTTGTCAACTTTTATCTTATTATGAGTTTAGAAAGTCAAAGCAGGGTTACGAAGGTAATGCTGTATCTACCATAGCTTTTGCTAGGTGGGTTTTATGCTGTATCCTTAAAGCATATGACCAGACTGTCAGATAAACTTGTCAGATTCCATGTAGTTAGAGAAATCTTCATGAGCAGTGAACATGCTGAAGCTTTCATGAACAAGGTGTGTAAGACAGCAGCATGATCATCTCCTCACTCCTTTATAAATTGTCATCAGTTAGGTATCTCCACTTCTCAGGATACCTCCTTTGGCTGCAAGGACCTGATAGTGGCATGTTAAGGTAGTCCCACCTCCTCGGGTTACTGCTTGCTGCATCCTCTTTTTGTGCCTTAATCCAGTGTTGTAGGATAGAAGAGAAAGACATACAACAAAGGGGAAAATTACCAGTAATTCTGTCTGTCTTCTCCTCTTCTATACTATATCTCATCCACCTCCCCTTTGGGTGTTGTTTTGCTGCCTGTTTTATTTCTTTCTGTCTTTCATACTGTTTCCTTCTCTATAGATCTGGAAGTTCTCTTCCTGATGGGATGCAGTTGTGGCTGAGACTTATGGAATCAGGGGCAGGGTTTTAGAATTCTTTGCCTCCTTGCTTCCAGTAGGTGTCACCATAACACTGTCTTTGAATTCAGTGTTGTAGGATGGGAGTTGAGGAGACTACAACAGTGTCACCGGTAACTAATATTCCCTACTTTATGTAGCAACATAAAGATGGTCAAATTTTCAGATTTTTAAAATCCATTAGCTGTTTCATAAACCACTTTCTGAATATGTTTAAGTAGTTCTAAGTATGTTAATGTAAACTTCCAAATTATGCTTTTATCAGTACTTGTCACTATTCTGCAGGCATGCTTAGGTACTGCTGTAGGTATTTGAATGTAAACTGAAATGCAACAGTGTCAGCCCACGTTGGAGGTACCTCACAAGTGACTCCACTTCTCTTGTAACTTGCCATTTACAGGGACTTTTTGCTCAGAACATTTAATCAGTATATTGTCAGTTTACAATCTGTCGCCAATTTGAATGGTCTAAAAATCAAATGGTGGTGGTATTTTCTTACCAGGAACATTCCCCTTAATTAAAGACTAGTTGTGGTCATTTTAATATTGACGCTATTAAGCAAGAAGCCAAAATACAACTACCAGGCTTATGTCCCAAACGAATTATAAAAGACAGTTTGGTCCAGTGTCACATTATAAATCCTCATTATAATAGCCTCTGTATAGTGATTTGTGCTGCCTCTGTAAGAATGTACCCTATTTTCTTCATTTCATCATATTAATTTTAATGTGGTCTTACTACACACATTTAGTTATTGCAGTCGTATAATATGTAGTCAAAGGTTGAATGATTAAATAAATATAAACACATTATTTTTTCTACTTGAACAGCTGATATTACATTTATGTGTGACAAGCGATGTAACAAGAAACGGTCATGTGGACGACACAAGTGTAATGAAATTTGCTGTGTGGTAAGTTCATTTATACAATGTAAGGGTGTGTCTACACTATGAAATTAGGTCAATATTATAGAAGTCGATTTTATACAGTTGATTGCGTGTGTCCACACTGAGCGCATTAAGTTGGCGGAGTGCGTCCTCACTACCGTGGCTAGCATCGACTTACAGAGCAGTGCTCTGTGGGTAGCTATCCCACAGTTCCCGCAGTCTCCGCTGCCCATTGGAATTCTGGGTTAAGCTCCCAATGCCTGATGAGGCAAAAACATTGTCGCAGGTGGGATAGTGGTAGGGCCCCCACCTAGAATGCCATGCAGCTGTTCACAGACGTGGCATGTGTGGGGCTCTGACCCGGAGCAATCGTTTGCCTCCTTTGTCTTTTGGTAGGCTTGCCTGAGCTCCTTAACTTTCACGCAGCACTGCTGTGTCCCTGGTGTAGCCTCTGTCCAACATGCCCTGTGAGATTTTGGCAAATATATTTGCATTTCTTCTTTTGGATCAGAGTTCTGCTTGCACAGATTCTTCTCCCCATACAGCAATCAGATCCAGTGTCTCCCTTTCAGTCCGTGCTGGAGCTTTTTTGCGATTCTGGGACTGCATGGTCACCTGTGCTGCTGAGTGCAGCTGAGCTCGCCACACTGACCAAACAGGAAATTAAATTCAAAAGTTCCTAGGGCTTTTCCTGTGTACCTGGCTAGTGCATCGGAGTTCAAAGTGTTGTCCAGAGCGGTCACAATGGAGCACTCTGGGATAGCTCCCAGAGGCCAATACCGTCAGTTTGCATCCGCACTACCCCAAATTTGACCCAGCAAGGTCGATTTTAATGCTACTCCCCTTGCCAGGGAGGAGTACAGAAGTCGATTTTAAGAGCTCTTTAGGTCAACGGAACGGGGTTGGTTGTGTGGATGCGGTCATTTTTTAAATTGACCTAACGCAGCTAAATTCGACCTAACCCCGTAGTGTAGACCAGGGCTAAGAAATGGTTCAGGGTAAAATGCTACATCTGTACCAATTTTTTTTTTTTTAAATAGTATGTGAAAAGGCTGCTGAGGTGTAGATTCCCTGTTTTGTAATGTAAAATATTCATCCTTACCCTTCGTTCAAAAAGTCTTTAGGATTAATGCTGTGCACCCAAGTGTGATTGTGTAACTAAGACAGTTGTTCTCAACCTGTGGCCTGCAGGTCACATGCAGCCCAATTAGCACACAGCTGCGGCCCAGCTGTATGCTAAAGGCTACAGGGACTCAGCTGTGTGCTAAAGGCCCTAGGGCTGGGGTCCTGGCTGCACTGCCGCCTGGCCACTGTGGGGCCGGCTCCAGGGGCCCGTCTGCTCTGCCAGCCGGGCCAGCTCTGGGGGCCCGACTGCCTGGCCCCACCCCCAGGGCTCCGTTCTTGGCCCTGCTCTCTGGAGGGCTCTCTGAGTGGGGTTGCTGGGCATAGGGGTCTGTGAAGGGGCTTGGGGGAGGTGCACTGTTGTTCTCAGCCTGCAGCCCAGGTAACATATCGTGGGCCGTACATGAAAATAGGTTGAGAACCACTGAACTAAGAGCTTGTCAACACACAAGCTGTACTACTTTAACTATACTAGTATACTTAAAGCAGTACAACCCTTTAGTATGGACACAATTATACCAGTATAAATGTGCCTTATACCAGTATAGCTATTCCCATATGGGAAGCGGAGTAAACTATACTGGTATAAGCCATCTATATATCAGTTTAACTGTGACCATGCTAGGGGTTGTACAAAATAACAACTTTCGTTTAAAAAAAAAAAAAAATCACACCCTAAACAAATACAGATCCTATATCAGCCCAAAACTGTGTGTACTAGTCCTAAGTTGATAAAATTCCAGTTGAACAATGCGATACTGTCCTAGATCTACAGGATTGGTGCTATGACCCCAGCTTTGGAGTAGTCTCAGAAAGGATCCCTTCAGTGTGCCAGACCCCCTTGGGGCCTCACTCTTCCTCCAGGGTAAGCCATGCGGTTTCCTGCCTCCTTAGACTGGACCTCTGGGCCTTCATCACACCAAGAGCTCCATTCAGTGAGTCTCACTGAGAGAGATCCCTGAGGGAGACTTGTACAATCTTAGGGAGCAATGCACCTCCACCAGCATCTGCAGTGACACTCAGCCGGTGTTGTCAAACTGTAGGGGTTTATTAGTTGACTAGAATGCAATATAGGAAGACCTTGGTTAGCATAGAGAAATGAATAGGGCCCTACCAAATTCATGGTCCATTCTGGTCAATTTCACGTTTTCAAATGTTTATATCTGAAATTTCACGGTGTTGTAACCATGAGGGTCCAGACCCAAAAGGGGGTTCTGGGGAGATTGCGAAGCTGTTTTAGGGGAGTCACGGGATTGCCACCCTCACTCCTGCACTGCATTCAGAGCTGGGCTCTGAAGGCAGCATCCATGGAGCTTCCTGCAGCTGCAGGAGGTTCCCGGAGGTGGAGGTGGGTCTGATCTCCCCTGTGCTGCTGGGAATGCCCCAGCCGGGGGCTGCTAGCTGCTAGACCCAGCCAGGCTAGGGAGGGTCAGAACTTGCTCTTCCCCTGCACGGCTGCGCTTGTGGGGAGATCTTCGCCCTCTAGCCCTTAACTCCCATTTCACACTGCCCCCCATCCTTTGTTCCTGAACTGGGGAAATGCTGCTTGGCTTCCTGCACAGAGGAGGGACAATCTGTGGTCATTGGTTGCCAGGTTTCAATATCCCAGTGATTTGCTTCATGGTTTCTCCACTGACACAGGGATTAAGGCCCACTTGGGCCCGGTCTACACTATGAGTTTAGTTCGAATTTATCAGCAATAAATCGAATTAACCCTGCACCCGTCCACACAACGAAGCCATTACTTCGACATAAAGGGCTCTTAAAATCGATTTCTGTACTCCTCCCCGACGAGGGGAGTAGTGGCGAAATCGACATTGCCATTTCGAATTAGGGTTAGTGTGGCCGCAATTCCCCCCCCCCCCCTTTTGGGGGGAGGGATAGCTCAATGGTTTGAGCATTGGCCTGCTAAACCCAGGGTTGTGAGTTCAGTCCTTGAGGGGGCCACTTAGGGATCTGGGGCAAAATCAGTACTTGGTCCTTCTAGTGAAGGCAGGGGGCTGGACTCGATGACCTTTCAAGGTCCCTTCCAGTTCTAGGAGATTGAATTAACTAATTATTATATCCTATGGTATTGGCCTCCGGGAGCTATCCCACAGTGCACCATTGTGACCGCTCTGGATAGAAATCTGAACTTGGATGCACTGGCCAGGTAGACAGGAAAAGTCCCGTGAACTTTTGAATTTCATTTCCTGTTTGCCCAGCATGGACCCACCAGGAAATACTGAATCTGATCTCTTTATGGGGAGATGAATCTGTTCTATCAGAACTCCGTTCCAAAAGACGAAATGCCAAAACATTTGAAAAAATCTCCAAGGCCATGATGGACAGAGGCCACAACAGGGACTCAACACAGTGCTGCGTGAAACTTAAGGAGCTGAGACAAGCGTACCAGAAAATCAAAGAACCAAATGGACGCTCACGGAGGGAGGGGCAACTCACGACTGTAGCTATCCCACAGTTTCCGCACTCTCTGAAAACCATTTGAATTCTTGGTTGAGCTTGAAGGGTCAAAAACATTGTCTCGGGTGGTTCAGGGTATATGTCGTCAGGCCCCATCCCCTCCCTCCCTCTGTGAAAGCAAAGGGGAAAAAAATCGTTTCTCGCCTTTTTTCACTGTCACCGTATGTCTACTGGATGCGGCTGGCAGACGCGGTGCTGCAGCACTACACAGTAGCATCCCCTTGCCTTGCCTTGCAGACGGTGCAGTATGATTGGTAACCGTGATCGTTGTCCCGTGGGTGGTCCTGGCTGGCCTCGGTGAGGTCGGTCGGGGGCGCATGGACAAAAAAGGGAATGACTCCAGGTCATTCTCTTCTTTAAGTTTTGTGTAATGGAGATTCAGTCCTGCCTGGAATATCATGCCAGCTGGAGGCTTCTGCCTCCAGCTGCTCTCCCATTCGGCAGCACCGTGCGGTCACACCTACCCCAACCTACCCCTTGCTCCCAGGGCTCACAATCAGATACTTTTTGCTGCAAATAAAAAAATAAAGCTGCCGTTTAGAACTGTCCCCCAACATACATATCCTGGGACATTTTGTATTTTACCAGTGTCAACCAAAGGCCCACACACAAATGGAGATTCAGTCCTGCCTGTGCTTCTATCCTAGTGCTTATCACAGATTCCCATTTTCAGCTATAGGCTGAGCAAGTGCAGTATGGTGGTTCACTCGACTTCGCTGTAAGCCAACCGCCCTCTCCCCTTTGATCTCTGGTTGCAGAGGCAATAAAGTATGTGTTGTTTCAAATTCATGCATTCTTTATTACTTCATCACACAAAAGGGAGGATAACTGCCAATGTAGCCCGGGAGGGGTGGGAGAGGAGGGAAGCAACGGGTGGGCTTGTTGTAGGGGTACCCCCTAGAATGGCATGCAGCTCATCATTTCTGTGGGATGTCTGGGGCTCTGACCCGGAGCGGCTGTTTGCCTCTCTGGTTGTTTAGTAGGCTTGCCTGATATTCTAGGCAGGACTGACTCTCCATTAGACAAAACTTAAAGAAGAGAATGACCTGGGTAGTCCTTCCCATTTTTGTCCAGGCGCCCCCGACCAATCTCACTGAGGCCAGCCAGGAGCACCCATGACAGCAGCAGACGGTACAGTATGGCTGGTAACCGTCTTTGCTAACTTGCAAAGGCAAGGGGATGCTGCTGTGTAGCGCTGCAGTACCGCGTCTATCAGCAGCATCCAGTAGACATACGGCGACAGTGGAAAAAGGCTGAACAGGCTCCATGGTTGCCGTGCTATGGCATCTGCCCGGGCAATCCAGGGAAAAGGGCGTGAAATGATTGTTTGCCATTGCTTTCACGGAGGGAGGATTGATTGACGACATTTACCCATAACCACCCGTGACAAATTTTTGGTCCCATCAGGCTTTGGGATCTCAACCCAGAATTCCAATGGGTGGGGGAGACTGCGGGAACTATGGGATAGCTACCCACAGTGCAACGCTCCAGAAGTCGACGCTAGCCTCAGTACATGGACGCACAACACCGAATTAATGTGCTTAGTGTGGCCGCATGCACTCGACTTTATACAATCGGTTGCCAAAAATCGAATTCTGTAAATTTGGAGTAATCCCGTAGTGTAGACATACCCTTTGTCCCAGACAGCTAGGCTGCTGACCAGCAAGTTAAAAGGTGCCACTCACACCTTTGTCTTTAGCCTGCCCTCAGAGCATACAGATCTTCCCCTCACCACCACCCATACTAGGTAACATTACAGTATATAGGGAAACTGAGGTATACATAGTCTTTATACAAATATTGCAAAAAATTCCCACTTAATCACAGATGCTCAGCACGTGGTATGAAAAGAATCTTAATGACTGTTAATTTCTTCTATCCTTGGGTACAGTAATATGGCCATGGCCAGTAGTGGATTTTAATCATGCTTTGCCATATTGGGGGGGCATTTTAGAGGGGGAAAAGCATTGATAATGTATTAATTTTTCATAAATATTTTTTCCAGGACAAAGAACATAAGTGTCCCTTGGTTTGTGGACGCAAACTCAATTGTAGCCTTCATAGATGTGAAGAACCTTGTCACCGTGGCAACTGTCAAACATGCTGGCAGACAAGTGAGTATACTACAGTACATATATTCATCTTTAGAAGATTAGTGCACTGTAGACATTTTAAACTCTGATCCTTTAATTAATTAGTTAATTCAAGGGACACTCTTAATCTAATCAGAGATTCTCTGATTAGATGTATTATTGAAAGTGCATTATTTTTCTATAATAAAAATTCAGATACTCAATTATGGAGATGATCATGATTGCCATATTTTATTTGTTAGATTTAATAATTTCACTACAGGATTTATATTTTAAAAAAAAATTAATGTCAGTAAAGTTTATTTACAGTTTAAGGCCCTGATCCTGCAATCACTTAGGAACAAGATTAACTTCACAGACACAAGCAGTTATTCATAAGAATTAAGGTCCCAGTTATGTTTCATCAGTTTATTTTCACAAGCACTAAATTTATTTTAAAAGGTGTCAAATTGAAAGTGTTGCAGACTGAAGGTTTCGTTTAGCTACAGAACCAGCCTCTATAAATTTTCCCATACTGGCCCAATCGTGTATCTTAACCCTAGCCTAGTAGGACCACCTATAGGAATGGAAGTTATGTCATCTCCATGCCGTGGAGATTCTTGGGCTCTCTGCTCAGATGTTGAATTATGGAAACTTCTGTGGGGTCAACACCTGTCCATTGGGTACTGCACTGAGACCAACACACAGCCATCAAATAGTAACAATTTTTGGTGATTACTAAAATCATACAGATTCAGACAGATGACTTTTATGTGATGGGGTTTGATGTACACTTAAAAGTTAGATCAACATAAATAAGCGTCAGTTGGGGGTGTGGAAAAAACCCACACCCATGACCGACATAGTTATGCCGACCTAACCCATAATGCCATCCATGGCCCATAATTTTCATGCTTTTTTTATTAAAATCCACAAACCCACGTGACACTTTTCAGTGTCCACCCCCTGACACACAGCTCTGCAGTATTCTTATGAACGTTTCAAATACAAGACGCACATTTCTGTATTTGAAGACCCGCAGGAAGTACCAAAACAATGGGGGGATATGACGATTTGTTTGAGGACAGTTTAAGGGACGTAGCAAAAAAACAATTCAAGTTGATGGTTGCTATTCACGGAGCAGCTGCACATGGTGAAATGCTGCTTCTGGGCCCAAGAAACAAGTACTGACTGGTAGGATCGCATCATAATGCAGGTTTGCAATGACTAGCAGTAGCTGCAGAGCTTTTGGATGTGAAAGGCCAAATTCCCAGATCCATATGTCAATCTTGCCCCAGCCCTCCACCATAGGGACACAGGAATGAGAGCTGCATTGACAGTGAAGAATCTAATGGGGGGCAGCTTGCAACATTAGATTGCTACTGGCCAGTGGAAAATCATTTTGGAGTTGGAAAATCCACATAGGGGACATTGTCATGCAAGTGCTATGCAGGTTTGTGACCCTCAGCAACATGCCTCAAGACCAGAGCAGCCCCAGTGGAGTATCTACCCACCTGGCTCCAGATCTCAGCCCAAGGACCAACAGCCAGTGCATATCGGGGTATCACCACCATGCTAATTGGCTTTTCTGGAGTCCATGAGGCTTCCCCACATGCTCTACAGCCTCCCTACTCCCTTCCTGCCCTCCCATATTGAGTAGGCACCAGAAGCGTCTACAACATGGTCCCCATTTCCCCTTTGCTGGGACCTGTACCATGCAAGGGGAATTGCTTACTTAGGACTTTCCTGTCCAATTCTTGTTAGATAAGGATCTCCCTCAACACCCATTGGTCTCTTTCTCTTCATCACCAGATGAGGCAGTACTTGCGGAGTCTACCTCGCCCCCTTCAGATGATTTCAGGGCCGACCGGGACTTAATAAAAAGGGTGGTTGTGGCTCTGCTTATCCAACCAGAGGAGGTGCAAGAAAAGTTGCACAGATTGGTGGACATTTTGACCTTTGTGGGGCTCTCTAGGGTAGTTCTCCCTATAAATGAAGCTATCCTAGAGGCCATCAAGATCTTATGGCATACCCCATCCTCCCTTCCTCTCACTGTTAAAAGGGTGGAAAGGAGATATGTCCTTTCTTAGGGATATTAATATTTTTACAAACCACCTGGTTTCCTGATAGTGTCTACTGCAAACAGGGAAAGAAGCAAGAAAGCTGGACCTCTTTGGTTGGAAGATTTATTTCACAGGAGAGTTACAACTGAGAATCACGAACCAGCAGGTTCTGCTGAGTCAGTATGATTTTAACCTATTTTTGCCCACTTCCTAAGTGTTTGGTCCCATGTCACCAGTGGGTCCTAAGCACAGTGATACAGGGATATAACCTTTACTTCTGTCCCCACTTCACACTCCCCTTCCCTGTTCCTCTTCAGAATCACACCTAAGAAGTGGGCTGTAGTCCACGAAAGCTTATGCTCTAATAAATTTGTTAGTCTCTAAGGTGCCACAAGTACTCCTGTTCTTCTTTTTGCGGATACAGACTAACACGGCTGTTACTCTGAAACCTACAAGAGTGTGATATTCAGTCTCTCCTCCTTGTGGGGGTCATAGAGGAAGTTCCCCTGCCTTTCCAAGGAAGAGGATTGTATTCCTGATACTTCCAAATCCTGGTGGCAAAAGAGGGTCTCAGGCTTATTGTAGATCTAAAATAGCTGTTCTCAAACTATGGGGTGGACTCCCAGGGGAGGCACAGGAATGTGTCAAGGTAGGCGTGACCTGTGTGCTGTCTTTTTCTTTCTCTCTCTCTTTCTTCCCCTGACATCAGCAGCAGCAGGGTGGCAGCAGCAGCGCAGAAGTAAGGATGGCAATGGGGCACTAAGTCTGCTATGAAAAGTGATGAGAAATATCACTTTTCACATTCTCCCCTTTTACTTCTAAGTCTGCTGTCTAAGTCAGCTGTGAAAAGTGATATTGACTAATATCATTTTCACATTGCCACCCTTACTTCTGTACTGCTGCTGGCCAGTGCTGCCTTCAGAACTGAATGGCGCGGTATATGTACTTGGGGGAAGGGAGAGATGTTAACGACTACAGACACAAAGAAGGGGGGCCCGATCAAATAAGTTTGAGAACCACTGATCTAAAGCAACTAAACAAGTTTCTGAAGAAAACAAAATTTGTCATGGTTACTCTTACTTCTGAAATCCCCTCCTTAGAGATTGGGGACTGGTTTGTTGCTCTTGACTTGGGGGAGGGATAGCTCAGTGGTTTGAGCATTGGCCTGCTAAAACCAGGGTTGTGAGTTCAATCCTTGAGGGGGCCATTTAGGGATCTGGGGCAAAAATCTGTTTAGGGATTGGTCCTGCTTTGAGCAGGGGGTTGGACTAGATGACCTCCTGAGGTCTCTTCCAACCCTTAAGGGACACTTACTTTCATGGGGCAATTCATCACAGCAAAGAAATTTCCTCAGATTCATGGTCAATGAATCCTACCACCAGCTCACAGTTCTCCCGTTTGGCCTGTCAGCAGCTCCTTCTCCTCCCCCTCCACCTCTCTGGTGTTTACAAAATGCATGGCAGTTGTTTTTGTTGCCCTTCTCTGTACTTTTCTTTTTCCATTTCTAATATATCTTTTTTGAGATGGAGCGACCAGAACTGCACGCAATATTCAAGGTATAACCATACCATGGATTTATATAGTGGCATTATAATGTTTACTATCTTATTACCTATCCCTTTCCTAATGGTTCCTAACATTGCAATGGCAGCCAAAAAAGCTAACACATTGAGCAGATGTTTTCAGAGAACTATCCATAATGATTCCAAGACCTCTTTCTTGAGTGGTAACAGCTAATTTAGAACCCATCATTTTGTTTGTATAGTTGGGATTATGTTTTCCAATGTGCATTACTTTGCATTTATCAACATTGAATTTCATCTGCCATTTTGTTGTCCAGTCACCCAGTTTTATGAGACCCCTTTGTAACTCTTTGCAGTCTGCTTTGGACTTAACTATCTTGAGTAGTCTTGTGTCATCTGCAAACTTTGCACCTCGCTGTTTACCCCTTTTTCCAGAACATGTGAATATGTAGAATAGTACTGGTCCTAGTACAGATCCCTGGGGTACCCTGTTATTTACCTCTCTCCATTGTGAAACCTGACCATTTATTCCTATCCTTTGTTTCCTGTCATAGCTTTAATTACATGTACATAATTAAACACCTGTAATGCTTTCCCTGTTAACTTAAAGAGCAGGACAGTTATTCTCTGGCCCTCAGGGATGTTCGATAGCCTAGTGGTCCTTTCAAAGATGGTCAAATATTCCTCAGTGCAAACAGCTTCCTTGTAACTAGGGCAGAATTTGTCCCAATCATTTGATCCTTGGAGAGGAGTGCTTGCTGCCTGAGGATTTTGTATCCATGCCTCCAGCATCCTGTTTTCATGATTTCTCCTCCCACTTCCACTCCTCTAGTTCTGTAGCTCACTAATGTGCAGCTATTTCTGCTACCTGTTTCTGCTTCTCGGCTTCCAGGGCTCTTTGGTGTGCTGCTTCCTCTGACTCCCACTTTTGCTTTTCTGCCTCCAGGGTTCTCTGGTGGGCTTCCTCTTGTGCTGCCTGTTTCTCTTTGGCTGTTTACATCTGGAATTCTCGTTCCTTTGCCACCTCTAACCTGGCCAACTGTAACTTCATGGCTGTTTCACTGAGGGCTGCTTTAGGCTGATTTTCTAAGCCTTTGCCCTCAGGCCCTTTTATTGGAGCAGTCTGATCCATTTTATACTTTTCGTTCTCTTTCCTTTACCTGAAATAAACAAATGGAAAATAACAAACTGCAAACTTTTATTTGTCTGTTCCCCAACCATCTAAGAGATTTGTGAATCTCTTAGAATCTAATTTACAAGTGCTTGGGGTCTGATACTTAGTTAACCAGTAAACTGTGAGTAAATCCTGGCAACTATATCATTATGAAGGTTATTAGGGTACCCAGGACCATAAGTCACCTTGTTAATCCCCTCCTTCCAGCATGAGGACGCCTTGCTTATGCTTATCTCGATGCTACCCCTCTGATATCACCAGCTTGTTAGCAACCCAAATACTCTCCTTTCGGCAATGTTAGCCCTTACTTTGCTTTGCAGGTTAACAATAGATGCACTCCAGTCACCCCTTATCCACTGAACACTCCCAAAAATACCAGGTCTGCTGTCTCTAAGGGATCAGTGTACACAGCAGCTTGCATGATTCATGCAAGCATGGGGACATCCTCAGCCCACCTTCAATCACTCTTACTGACCCTAGTGCAGCCCATGGGACCCATAAGCATGAGTCTCCAGGTCAGAGCAATCTAACAGGGAGTCACTCTCCCTACCACAAGAGAGTAATTAGCGCTTCCACCTGATCCCCATGAGCTGGATCCACTAATTCTACCAGTACTGGCAAGGTTATCCTCCTCATCTCCCGATGAGGCAGTCATCCCAGCTTCACCATTCCCTCTGGGTGACAATAAGCAATTTTGAGAGCTGCTACGTAGGGTGGCAGAGGAGCTCCAGATGTTCCTGGAGAAGGTTCAGGACACACAACTCAAGCTCCTGGACATCCTGCATCACACAGGGTCCAGCCAAATAATACTGGTGAATGAAGCATATGTCCAGCATATATTGGCAATGTGCATCTCTACCAAGAGGGCTAAGAAGCACTACTTTGTCCCAGCAAAGGGAGCAGAGTTTCCATTTACCCACCTTGCACCAAACTCCCTACTTGTTCAGATTGCCACAGAAAGATCTAGCCACCCACTCTGAAATCAGGAGGCCAAGTGACTGGACCTGCTGGGAAGGAAGGTTTTTACATCCTCTAGTTCAATATTCTGAATTGGAGGCTATGTAGTGCTGTTGGTCAAGTATGATTTTCTGAATTATTGAAAGTTCTTGGATTTTAAGGACCAATTTCCCCAGCAAGACATGGCTCAATTTCAGGCCCTTATTGATGAAGGCAAGTTGGTGTCCAGAACTGCATTTGTGGAGAAACTATAACACAATGAAGCACTTGCCCTTCAAGACCAACCTTTTCAACAAAAAGACTGAGGAGTCTTTGCACTCACTATAGGACTCCAAGGCAACCTTCCATTTTCTGGGTATATATACGCCTGCCCCAAAGATCCGCGAACATCCTGGCAAAACAAGAGCTGTGCCTCAACCATTTTGCCATCAGTGATTCTATGAACCTCTTTGTGAAAGGCAGAGTGTGCAAAAGCCACAATACCTACATCCTACACATCTTTCACATCAATTCAACCTTATTCCCCAGGCATAAGATATTATTGATACCATCTCCACCCAATCCTCACATATGCTTTGGTGGCTTGTTTTCCACAACCGGAGTGCAATAACAATGGACAAGCTGGGTGCTGAATATCATCCATTCCGGCTCTACCAATAAGTTTTTCTTCCTGCCCCCTCCAAAACTCCCTTCCCCATCCTTCTTTGAGACCATTTTCATGAGGAGATCCTTTGCCCAGAAGTAGAATCCCTCCTTAGAAATATTTCCTAGTCCCAAAAAAAAGGGAGGGTAGAGACCCACTCTCCATCTGCACCAACTCAGTGTCTTTTTTTTTTTATTTGCAAACTAAAATTCCATATGGTTACACTGGCATCCCCCAAAAGGAGGCCAGCTTTCAATATGAAAGATGCATACTTTCATGTGGACATTGACCCCTTCCACACAAGATTTCTGTCAGGTTTATGGTGGGTCCTGACCAGTACCAATACAGGGTACTCCCATTTGGCCTAGCAACCACACCCAGCATCTTCATCAAAGTGTTTCTAGTAATAGTAGCACAGTTCAGATGCAGCAGCTTCACCATTTTCCTATATTTAGACTATTGGCATCTTGTTGAAAGGACACATGAGAAAGCTCTCACATCAACATCATCTCTGCTTCACCTTCTCTCATCCCTAGGAATCTGTGTGAACATGGAAAAATCTACCTTGATTCCAACTAAGACTTCAGAATTTATAGGAGCAATCTTTGACTCAGTCAGGGTGAGGGTTTATCTCCCGATGGATAGATTTCACACCATGAGTAACGTGATAGACGAGGTAATGTGCGCCTCTTGAACATAATTTCAGACTTCCCTTTCTCTCCCGGGATGCATCATGGACTTATGCCACACTATTTACCAGACTGCACTTCCATTTCCTGCAGACTTAGTTCCAAACAGTATATAAACCAATCAGTCACAGCATGAACACCATAGTGACACTTTCTACCAGGGTGAGGGACCTCACTAACTTGGTGGAAAAATCCTGAACAAGTGTGTGTAGGTATTCCTTTCCTAGCCCCACACCTGACAAGATGATCATTACAGATGCCTCCATGATAGGCTGGGGAGCTCACGTGTACAGTCAGATGGTGCAGGGACTTGGATGCATCGAGAGCCCAGAATTCACATCAGTCTTGTGGACTTCTGGGCAGTCCAGGAAATTTGTGAAGCCTTTCTACCATTCATTTTCACTGGGTACTCGTAATATTGGACATCATAACTGTATTCTACATAAACAGGGGTGAGTGAGGTCCATCCCCCTGTGTGTAGAAGCTGTTACCTTATGGAACTGGTGGATCAAAAATCATGTTACCCTTTTGGCAGTGTACTCTCCAGAAATGCAGAATTAATTGGCAGACAGCCTTAGTCAGTAGTGAACAGCATTTTCACTCAGTGGGGAACCCCCATTTGGGGCAGGCAAACAGGAAATGCAACATGTACTTCTCCAGGGGAGCTCAAGAAAAGCACTCCAGAGGCAATATTCTCCTTCTGCCCTGGTCAGATTACTTGAGCTATGCCTACCCTCCCATCATGATACCATCTCAAGTTCTATAGAAGTTTTAGCAAGACAAAGCATAAGTCATTGCTCCCAAACAGCCCAGACTGTTCTGGTTTCTAAGCCTCCTACAGATGTCATCCCATCCAACAATCAGCATGCAATCCTTTCCAAATCTCTTGACTCAGGAGAATGATAGGTTCTTCTTCGAGAGATGTCCCTGTGGGTGCTCCACTACAGGGTGTTGGTGCGTCCCTGCGCCTTCGCCCGGAGATTTTTGCAGCAGTACTCATAGCGGCCACGCATGCTCAGAATCTGCCCCCCCGCTGTGACTCTAGGGTAATAGAACGCATGCGTGGCCGGTCTCCTCAGTTCCTTCTCAACTGTCCCCGGCCTGAGACGGAGCTCAGCAGACTCATTAGAGAATCCTTCACTATTGCCTTAATTATCCTTTAGAAACCAGTTTTTTCTATGCCTGAGTCAGGATCTGAGCAGTTTTCCTCCAGTGAGGAGGAAGCAGATCCACAGGGAGTTTTTTCCCCATATCATGACTCCCAGCCCCGGACCCAGAGCAATAAGGGCTATGGAAATACTACCTCATCCCACTCTCAGGACCCTGCCCCTTGGGGGATGAACCCCTGGATGGCACCACCTATGCCCTACCCGCCACCATGGCAATACTGGACACCATGGACATCATACCCTCGGGAACACATGCCCCGTGGCCATTCGACCAGGCGCAACACTGATCCAGTGCCGTCTCCTAATGCATATGCTAGTGACACGAGACGCCTGGCAACACAGCCACGTTCCCAGGATAAACCTAGCCCTTCTCCTGGTCCAACAGATCCGGAGTTAGCACCGGAGGAAGCATTACTTCCCCTTCCTCCCACTCCCTCTGATGAATATACAAAATTCCAGGACCTCTTTAAGAGAGTTGCTAGTGACCTGAACATTAACTTGGAAGTGGTTCCCGAACAACAGCATGAGCTAACGAACATCCTACAGCCCCCTTCTTCCTCCAGAGTGGCACTTCCAATTAACGCAGCCCTTTTAGAACCCGCTAAGTCCATCTGGCAGACTCCAGCGACAAGCCTACCTACCTGCAAGCAAGCGGACAAGAAGTATTTTATTTCTCCAAAGGACTCTGAATTCCTTTTTACTCACCCAGCACCAAACTCATTGGTAGTGGACGCTGCGAACCAGAGGGCCAGACAACAGTATTCTCGTTCTGCCCCACCTAACAAGGATAGCAAACGACTGGACCTGTTTGGTCGCAAGGTCTATGCATCCTCCACCCTCCAATTTCGCATAGCTAATTATACTGCAGTCCTGGCAAAATACGACCATAAAAACTATAATAAGTTAATGGACTTTATTGATGACATTCCAGAACAAAGAAAACAGTTCAGAGCTATAGTTTCTGAGGGCCAAGCCATTTCACGCACCGCTCTCCAAGCAGCCCTCGATGTAGCCAACACAGCGGCAAGATCTACCGCTACAGCGATAGTCATGCGACGGGGCTCATGGCTCTCCTCTTCCTTTTTTCCTCCCGAAGTTCAGAACACAATTGAAGATCTTCCCTTCGACGGTGACAAACTCTTTGCTGCTAACACGAATGAACTGCTTCATTCAATGAAAGACTCCAGAACAACCCTCCGGTCTTTAGGTCTCCAGACACCTACGGCAAGAAGACGACAATATCGATACCAACCATACCACCGGCCACGTTATCCCGCATTTACACAACCTTCCCATAGACCGCAGGAACAGCAACAGCCGCAACGTCCACGACCAAGATTCCAGCGACGTCGCCCAAACTCTACAGGGGCGCCTCAACCCCCACCAGCTAATAGGCAGATTTGAAAACTTGGTCGAGGGTTTAGAAAGCAATGCCCTCACTTCAGCCGGCACACCAATCTTTGGACACCGCCTACGACCTTTTTTCCAACAATGGAGGAAGATTACCTCCGACAAGTGGGTCTTAGAGGTAGTTACAATTGGATACGTCATCCCCTTCCTCTCCTTACCTCCCACCCACCCACCCTCCCCGTCCCTCTTCAGGGACCCTTCTCACGAGCAGCTACTCCTCCAAGAGGTGCAACATCTCCTTCATCTGGGAGCAGTAGAAATCGTGCCAGAGCAACACAGAGGGAAGGGTTTTTACTCCCATTATTTCTTAACGGAGAAGAAAAATGGGGGATGGCGACCAATCCTCGATCTCAGGCGGCTCAACAGATTCATCAAAAAGCAAAAGTTCAAGATGGTGACCCTCAATACCATAATCCCAGCGCTGGAGCAGGGCGACTGGTTTTCTGCCCTCGACCTACAAGATGCCTATTTCCACGTCACTATACATCCGGCCCACAGACGTTTCCTCCGATTTACCCTTGGTTCCACACATTTCCAATACAGGGTACTCCCCTTCGGACTATCTACAGCCCCCCATGCTTTTTCCAAACTTCTAGCTGTAGTCACTGCTCACCTCAGGAGACAAGGGGTAATAATATTTCCGTACCTCGACGATTGCCTCCTCAAAGCTTCAACATTCGACGAGGCGCTCCGGTTCACACGACTCACAGTCGAGTGCTTTCTTTCTCTCGGCCTACAAATAAACAAAGACAAATCCACATTACGCCCCACCCAGCACCTTCAGTTCATAGGCGCAGACCTCGACTCTCGGACCGGGCTAGCATCGCTCCCACCCGATCGCTACAATTCCATAAAACAACTGACCACAACTATTCGCAACAGCCCTCAGGTAACTGCCCGAGACTGCCTGCAACTACTAGGTCACATGGCCTCGTGCACTTTTGTCGTCCAGAATGCACGCCTACACATGAGGTGCTTCCAAGCGTGGCTGGCAACGGTTTACAAACCTAATATGCATTCTTTAAACAAGACTCTCTCCCTGCCTACTCCAGTCAAAGACTCGCTACGTTGGTGGACCGTCCACTCCAACCTTTGTTCTGGAGTCCCGTTTCTTCAACAGGCTCCATCACGCATTCTGACCACCGATGCATCTATGACAGGGTGGGGTGCACATATGTCTCATCACACAGTACAGGGACTATGGTCACCAACCGAGACCTCCCTGCACATAAATGTACTAGAACTTCGAGCCATTCGCAACGCGTGCCGTCACTTCCTGCCACTAATCAAACATCATCACGTACGCATAATGACGGACAACATTGCTTGCATGTTTTACGTAAACAGGCAGGGCGGAGCTCGTTCCCATTCGCTGTGCACAGAGGCTATGAAGCTCTGGAATTGGTGCATTGTGAACAACATCCGAGTATCAGCTGCTTATCTTCCCGGAATCATGAACACCACAGCGGACGAACTGAGCAGACGCTTCCCATGGGACCACGAGTGGGAGATAGACGAGAAAACCATTCACAACGTATTCAGCATCTGGGGTTACCCAACAATAGACCTCTTTGCAACTGCAAAGAACAAGAAATGTCTCAATTTCTGCTCCAGAGCAGGACTGGGCAAACATTCCCTGGGGGACGCATTCATGATCTCATGGCACCGAAACCTATTCTATGCGTTTCCCCCGATACCAGTTCTCAACAGGGTTCTGATAAAAATACGAACGGATCAAGCCAAGGTGATCCTCATTGCCCCATCGTGGCCCAGACAACCATGGTTTCCCTTCCTCACCAGAATGTCAATCCAACCACCAATCTCCCTGCCGCTTATTCCGAACCTTCTATCTCAGCAGCACGGTCGTTTTCTCCACCCCAACCTGTCCATGCTTCACCTCAAGGCCTGGTTCCTACGTGGTTCTCCCAACGCGAATTAGATTGCTCCGAACAAGTTCAGGAGGTGCTCCTACATAGCAGAACGCAAGCTACTCGCAAGACCTATCTTCAAAAGTGGAAACGATTCACACATTGGTGTTCTGCCAAACATCTTTCTCCTACCTCGGTACCTCTTCCGTTTATATTGGACTATCTCTTGGGCCTTAAGCGATCCGGCCTTTCTTTCAGCTCCATCAGGGTCCATTTAGCTGCTATTACGACTTTCCACGACAAAATTGATGATACGTCTGTCTTTGCTCACGCTACTACGAAGCGTTTCCTCAAGGGCCTACAAACCTTATATCCAGACATTAAACAACCGACCACCCCCTGGGACCTTCATCTGGTACTGTCTGCCCTAACTCAGCAACCCTTCGAACCCCTAGCCACGTGCTCCCTTTTACACCTCTCCATGAAAACAGCGTTTCTAGTGGCAATTACTTCTGCCAGACGGGCAGGAGAAATAGCAGCTCTCATGGCTCATCCACCATATACGATATTTTTTAAAGACAAGGTTACCCTCAGATTGCATCCCAAATTTCTTCCAAAGGTTCACTCATCATTCCATATTAATGAACCCATACACCTCCCGACTTTTTTCCCGAAACCACATGCAAACTCCTTTGAAGCCTCAATGCATACACTAGATGTTCGCAGAGACTTGTCATTCTATTTGGATAGAACCAAACCCTTTAGAACCTCCTCTAGACTTTTTGTCTCTGTTGCAGAGCGCTCCAAGGGCATGCCTATTTCTACCCAGAGACTCTCGAACTGGATCTCCCAGTGTATCCGACTGTGCTATCAGATGAAAGGGGTTGCACCTCCAGATGGCATTAGAACACACTCCACTAGATCTCTGGCTGCCTCCATCGCGTTCTTACGCAAAGTCCCCTTGGCTGACATTTGTAAAGCAGCCACCTGGTCATCTGACCATACTTTTGTTAAACACTATGCCCTTATTCAAGGCCCTTTATCTGACATATGCTTGGGCAGGGCGGTACTCTCGATGGCGTTCCTACCAGATCCGAAGTCCCTACCTCCTTAAGATACACTGCTTTTAAGTCACCTGTAGTGGAGCACCCACAGGGACATCTCTCGAAGAAGAAGAAGAGGAGGTTACTCACCCTGTGCAGTAACTGACGTTCTTCGAGATGAGTGTCCCTGTGGGTGCTCCACTACCCACCCTCCTCCCCTCTACTTCGGAGTTGGGGGGTCTCCGTGGTAGAGAAGGAACTGAGGAGACCGGCCACGCATGCGTTCTATTACCCTAGAGTCACAGCGGGGGGGCAGATTCTGAG
The DNA here is from genome assembly GCF_027887155.1 of Malaclemys terrapin pileata. Lineage (NCBI taxonomy): Eukaryota > Metazoa > Chordata > Testudines > Emydidae > Malaclemys > Malaclemys terrapin. The sequence continues at coordinate 164,046,426 of NC_071506.1, forward strand.
CATGCGTGGCCGCTATGAGTACTGCTGCAAAAATCTCCGGGCGAAGGCGCAGGGACGCACCAACACCCTGTAGTGGAGCACCCACAGGGACACTCATCTCGAAGAACGTCAGTTACTGCACAGGGTGAGTAACCTCCTCGTCTACTATCCCAACCCCAACGCACTTCATCTCATGGCTTGGGATTTGGATGGGTGTCAAGCCTAGAAAGTACCTGCTGTGAAGCCATGCAACCATTCTTAATAGTAGCAGAAAGGACTCCGCCAGAAAATGCTACGTAGCTAAGTGGAAACATTTCTCTATCTGGGCCCAGCAAAAGCATGCATCTTCAGAGACAGCAGATGGTCCCGCTGTTTTAGACTTACTGTGAAGGCATCAGTTCTTTCCCTTAATTCACTGCAAGTTCACCTGGTGGCAATCAGCATGTGTCACCTGTCATCAGACAGTCACTTGATCTTTACCCAGCCTGTAACCAAATTCTTGAAAGGCCTGATGAGAACCTTTCCACCAGTAAACAAACAAAACATTCAATGTGACCTTACCTTAGTACTTTTGGCACTCACTAAGTCACCCTTTGAACAACTAGCTAAGTGTTCCATGTTTTACCTCTTGATGAAGGTAGCATTCCTCATTGCTATCACCTTGGCCAGAAGGAAAAGTGAACTCATGACACTGACAACTGATCCTCCATATGCAATATTTCATGAGGACAAAGTTTTGCTATGACTACAACCAAAATTGACTCCTAAATTAGTTTTGGAATTTCACCTAAATTGGCTAGTTCACCTACCTGCGTGTTTTGGTTTTATTTTTTTGGTTTTTTTTCTGAAGCCCAATGCCTCTGGCAAGGAAAGGATTCTTCATTTCCTTGATGTGTGATTTTTACCTGCTGAAAACAAAACCGATCAGAAAGCCTCCTAGGGTATGTCTACACTGCAATTAAACACTTGTGGTTGGCCATTGTCAACTGACGCAGCTACAGCGTTGTTTAATTTGTGGTGTAGATGTTTGGGCTTGGGTTGAAGCTCTGGCTCTGGGACCCTGTGAAGCGGGAGGGTCCCAGGGCTCAAGGTCGAGCCCAAACATCTACACTGCAATTAGACGGGCTCCCTGGGCTCAGGCTATGGGCCTAAGTCAGTTGACCGGGCCAGCTGTCAGTGTTTAATTGCAATGTAGACTGTTGGTTGCCATAGCGGAACAAGTTCAAGGTCAAGCTATATCCTCCCAGAGAATCTCTAAGTGGGTCTCTGGCTGTATCGTACTCTAGTTGACACAACTCCCTCCCCCGTATGGGCTCACTCTACAAGGGTGCATAAGGGGCATCAGTGGCATCACTTCAGGAAGTATCCCTGCTTGATATTTGCAGTGCAGTTACATGGAGTTCCATCTACACATTCACGGGATATTATGCCTTGGTCCAAGACTGCTCCGCTGACGCATACTTTGTGGCAGTGGTTCTACAAACATCCTTACACCCTCCTCCTCTCCAGGTACTATTTTGTCAGTCAACCACAGTAGAATATGCACTCGAAGAAGAAAGGAAAGTAACTGGAGTTATTCAAGGTACGTGGTCTCTATCTGTATTCCACTACCCACTCTCCTTCTCTGCTTCAGATCATAACTGGCTTTGCCATAGACAAAGAAATGGAAGAGCCAGTTGGTCTCCCCTGCCTCATTCTTTATGCCCTCAGTACAGAGCACAAGAATAGCTGGGATTTGGGCATGAACCAACAGAGACTGCTTGCAAGAATTCTCTGGTCTCAGGCACATGGAGCACATGTATACCTACAGTGGAATACAGATAGGGACCATGCATCTCAAAGAACTCCAGTTCTTCTTCGAGTGATTGTTCACGTCCATTACACATTAGGTGTGCGCGTGCACGGACATCGGAATCTTTTTCCCTTAGCGGCTCCCGTCGGGTCGGCAGGGCCCCCCCCCCACACACACACACACTCCGCCAGAGCGGCGCCCCGCTCTAGGGTATATATATCCCTGCAGACCCAACCCCTTCAGTTCCTTCTTACCGTCCGTGGCGGTGTTGGAACAACTCTGTCTCTCGTCTGAGAGTGTCCCTTAGCATAGTCGTTAGTGTTATCTGCAACAGTTATCAGTTATTTAGTAGTTAGTGTTAAGCTTAGTAGTTAACAGCTAATTAGGTACTTAAAGTTCCTGCTGTGGTTGTTTGGTCAACCCCGGCACCGGCCCTGGGCAGCGGGGCATGCCGCACGCCCAAGGCTTCAAGGCTTGTGCCACATGCCATAAACCTATGCCATTGAGCGACCCCCACGACTCGTGTCTCCGCTGCCCGGGGGAAGCTCACCAGAAAGAGCGCTGCAAGATCTGCAACGCCTTTAAGCCCAGAACTAAGAAAGAAAGAGATTTTCGCCTCAAGCAGCTGCTCATGGCGACGGCGTTACAGCCCTCCACTTCGGCGGCACCGTCTGCCTCAGTACAGAGCGCCCCGGCATCGGTTTGGGAACCGGCGCCGGCGGGTCACCCGAAGCCCACGGCACCGACCCAACGGGGGCATGTACGGCACCGGTCGTCTTCGCCGACAAAATCGAAGGGCCAACCCAAGGCCCGAGGACGCTCCCCGCATAAGAGGGCAGCACCGGCGAAGACCTCGAGTGCGCCTAAGGCCGGCACGGCCCCGGCACAGGCCCCGGTAGTGGCTCTGGCGCCGAAAGGCCCGTCAATAGGCGCGTCGAGTGAGGAAGAAGGGCTGGAGGAGCTCTTGGAACAGCCCTCCACTCCGGACACATTTGAGGCAGCAAAAGACCTCATTGCATTGTCCGTTGAGGGCCCTCCACAAACTGAGGACGCTCCGCCGAGACTGCCACACAGAGGCAAGCCGGCGATGGTGCGTCCATCACGGTCGCCATCTCGGCACCGTTCGAGGCACCGGCCCCGATCGAGTTCCGCCTCGGTGGACTCCCGGTTGCCCTCCGCGCAGAAAGCGCCACAGCAGTCGGGCCTCAGTAAGCAGTCGGCACCAACTCAGCAGCCGTACACGAGTCGGCACCGGGATGCGTCGGCGGTACATTCCCCGAGACCGACCACCCGTAGTCGTTCCCGGTCCCGTGGTCAGCGGTACCGATCCAGGTCCAGGTCGGCGAGACGCTGCTCCAGGTCCTGGTTGCGGAGACACTACTCCCCAAACCCGGACCGGCACCGTTCCACGGCTCTGCCGTGGCCTTCCAAATCACCGTCCGTGGTGCCCGAGACTGACTCGGGCCGGTACGGCGGGTATGCCCATAGGGCATAGGCTAGTAGAGACTACGAAGCCTCTGGCCATCCCCAATGGGGCCAACCAAGCCAATGGCCGTTCTGGATACCCTGGGCCTACCACCAGCAAGGGCCCCCGTCTAGGGCCTCGAGATCTGGGCCATCAGGGTACCGATCCCGCTCTCCGCGGCACCGCCCGCCCTCTCACAAGGGGACAACGATCTCTCGACCACATGAACGGGAGGGAGTGGACTCAGCACCGAGCACGCTACCGTCCCAGTCCCACACCGTGGGACAGGCCCCAGAGGAACAACCAGTCGACGACGGGTTGCAGGAAGGTGAGGATGGGCAAAAGGCCCCGACCTCTTCCTCCTCGCCGGACGAGGCAGTAGCGGGCACGACAGTGTCTGACCCTCCCCCGATTGATCGGGCGCACAAGGACCTGCTTCGCTGGGTAGCCCTCAATCTGGGCTTGCAAGCAGAGGAGACTGTAGAGCAGGAGGACCCCATGGTCGACATTCTGAGCCCGGAGGGCCCCTCCAGAGTCGCTCTCCCGATTATACGGACAGTCCAGTCCAACTATAAGACAGTGTGGCAAACGCCTGCCTCCAGTGCACCAACTGCAAGAGGCGTAGAGAGAAAATACTTCGCCCCATCTAGAGGGTTTGACTTCCTCTTTTTGCACCCGTCTCCTTGTTCGCTGGTAGTCTCTGCGGTCAACGAGCGAGAGCGTCATGGCCAACAAGCCCCTGCGCCCAAGGGCAAGGAGGCAAAACGATTGGACTTGTTCGGAAGGAAAGTCTATTCGTCTGGGGGCCTCCAGCTGAGGATCGCTATCAGCAGGCGATTCTAAATAGACACAATTTTAATTCTTGGGCATCAGTCTCCAAGTTCAAAGACTCCCTACCTCCGGACACACATCCAGAGTTCACAGCCCTGGTGGACGAGGGGATGGCGGTGGCCAAAACCTCATTGCAGGCCTCCCTCGACTCAGCCGATGCAGCATCTAGGACAGTCGCATCCGGGGTAGTGATGAGGCGTTCGGCATGGTTACAGGCTTCAGGCCTTCCGCCAGAGGTGCAGACCACCCTGCAGGACCTCCCGTTTGAAGGTTCGGGCTTGTTCTCAGACCAAACGGACGCCAGGTTACATAGCCTCAAGGATTCACGAGCAACCCTAAAGTCATTAGGAATGCATACCCCGGTGACACAGCGCAAGCCCTTTAAGCCTCAACCACCACAGAGGCAGTACCACCCTCGCCCTCGGCACGAACCGTACCGCCGTCGTGGCAGGGATAACAGGCGAAGACGTAACAATACGCCTAACCAAGGCCAAGGTCACGGCCAGGGCAAGCCGCAGCCAGGGAATAAACCAGGCTTTTGAAGTTACGCTCGAGGACAGCATACCACGTTCCATGCCGGATCCTCCTCTAAGTTTCAAGGACCGCCTGTCCCATTTCTGCCAGGCATGGTCGCGCATAACATCGGACCACTGGGTCCTGCGCACAGTGAAGGCGGGCTATACCCTCCAGTTTTCTTCGCTCCCTCCCTTCCTTCCCCGTCCCTCTTCAGGGACCCCTCTCACGAGCAACTTCTCATGCAGGAGGTACAGACCCTCCTCACAGTGGGAGCAGTGGAAGAGGTCCCACCAGACCTAAGGGGAAAAGGATTCTACTCCAGATACTTCCTGATTCCCAAGGCAAAAGGGGGCCTCCGTCCTATTTTGGACCTGCGCGAACTAAACAAGTTTCTGGTCAGAATGCGCTTCTGTATGGTCTCCCTTGGAACTATTATCCCATCCCTGGATCCGGGGGATTGGTACGCTGCCCTCGATATGAAAGATGCGTATTTTCACATCGCCATCAATCCGGCCCACCGGCGGTTCTTGCGCTTCACCGTCAACCAACGCCATTTCCAATTTACGGTCCTGCCCTTTGGCCTAGCATCGGCACCACGAGTGTTCACGAAATGCATGTCCGTGGTAGCAGCCTTCCTTTGGAAAAGAAGGATGCGCGTGTTCCCGTACTTGGACGACTGGCTCCTCGCGGGCAGGTCGGAAGCCGAGGTCCGCTCTCACGTGACGCTGGCCTTACAGATGTTCGGCAGGCTCTGCCTCCTGGTCAACGTGCCCAAGTCCACGTTAGCTCCCACACAGAGACTGGACTTCATAGGTGCAGTCCTGAACTCGGTGACCACGTGGGCAAGTCTCCCAGAGTCGCCGTTCTTGACAATTCAAAGGGCCGTAAGCGCCGTCCAGAAATTTCCCACGACAACGGCAAGGTGCTGCATGCAGCTCCTGGGACACATGGCAGCCTGCACACACGTAGTCAGACATGCCCGCCTAAGGCTCCGGCCTTTGCAGTTGTGGTTTACCCAAACGTACCGCCCCAACAGAGACCCCTTGGATCTGGTGGTGACGATCCCGGCTCGGGTGTTGGGCTCGCTCCTCTGGTGGCTCGATCAACAGCAGGTCTGCGAAGGGATCCCCTTCGCTGCCCCACAACCCACTCTGACGTTAGTAACAGATGCATCGGACCTGGGTTAGGGGGCGCACCTGGGGGAACTGCGGACCCAAGGCTTGTGGTCCAGGGAAGACAGGTTGCTTCACATCAATCTGAAGGAGCTGAGGGCGGTTCGCCTCGCCTGTCAGACCTTCCACGCTACCATAGAAGGTCACAGCGTGGCAGTCCTGACGGACAACACTACCGCCATGTTCTATATAAACTAGCAGGGCGGGTCCCGGTCCTCTCCTCTCTGTCGCGAGGCACTCCAATTATGGGACTTCTGTATAGCCCATGCGGTCCATCTTATTGCAACGTATCTCCCAGGGATCCAAAATGGGTTAGCGGACCGCCTCAGCCGATCCTACCACATGCACGAATGGGCGTTGAGGCGGGACGTCCTGCATTCAATCTTCCGGAGGTGGGGCTTTCCCCGGGTGGATCTTTTCGCCACCAAGGACAACAGACAATGCCCTCGGTTTTGCTCATTTCAGAACCTCAGCCCGGGATCATTGGCAGATGCCTTCACGATTCCGTGGGGAGGGAGCCTGAGGTATGCCTTCCCTCCATTCCCGCTCATCCACAAGGTCCTCCTCAAGACCTGCAGGGACAAGGCGACAATTATTCTCATCGCCCCGGCATGGCCACGACAGCATTGGTTCATGACCCTGCTGGAATTGTCCATAGCCGACCCGATTACCCTCCCGCTCCATCGCGACCTAGTCACACAAGACAGGGGTCGCCTGCTCCACCTGAACCTATCGTCACTAAATCTCACGGCGTGGTATCCCTCTGGCTGAACACAGGTGCTCTCACCAGGTTCAGCAAATTCTCCTTGGTAGTAGGAAGCCCTCCACAAGAGCAACCTACCTGGCCAAATGGAAGAGGTTCTCCCACTGGTGCGAGCCTCATCACATACAGCCTCTGCAGGCCTCAGTTCCATCGATCCTGAACTACTTACTGCATCTCAAGCATCAGGGGCTCGCCCCCGCCTCGATTAAAGTGCATTTGGCTGCCATATTGGCATTCCATCCGGGGGAGTTGGGCGTGTCAGTGTTCTCCAGCCCCACAGTAGCCCGATTCCTCAAGGGACTGGAGAGGGTGTTTCCCTACTCGCGACCACCGGTCCCTGCGTGGAGTCTGAACCTAGTCCTGACTAAGCTCATGGGGCCTCCCTTTGAACCCCTAGCCGCTTGCTCCCTCATGCACCTCTCGTGGAAGGTGGCGTTTCTCGTGGCCATCACATCGGCCAGGAGGGTATTGGAATTGAGGGCCCTCACTTCAGAACCCCCTTATACAGTTTTTCATAAGGATAAGGTGCAACTAAGACCACACCCCAAATTCCTCCCAAAAGTGGACTCGCAGTTTCACATGGGGCAGGACATTTGTCTATCGGTGTTCTTCCCTAAACCCCATATGGACCCTTGCCACCGCAGCCTTCATACCTTTGATGTTCAAAGGGCATTGGCGTTCTACCTGGAGCGGACCAGGTCGTTCCGCAGAACACCTCAGCTGTTTATTGCCGTTGCGGAACGTATGAGAGGCCTGCCTATCTCGACACAGCGCTTATCGGCATAGATTGTGCATTGTATACGCACATGTTATGAGCTTGCCAACGTTCCGGCCCCAGAGATCCGGGCTCACTCGACTAGGGCCCAAGCGTCCTCAATGGCCTTCTTGGCGCAGGTTCCTATCCAGGAAATCTGTAAAGCGGCCACCTGGTCGTCCGTACATACGTTCACAGCCCACTACGCGATCCACCATCAGACCAGAGAGGACGCGGTGGTCGGACGGGCTGTGCTACAGTCAGTTGTACCTTGACTCCTACCCACCTCCAATGGTAAGCTTGGGAGTCACCTAATGTGTAATGGATGTGAACAATCACTCGAAGAAGAAAGAACGGTTACTTACCTTCTGTAACTGTTGTTCTTCGAGATGTGGTGTTCACGTCCATTACACTTCCCACCCTCCTTCCCCTCTGTCGGAGTCTCCGGCAAGAAGGAACCGAAGGGGTCGGGTCTGCAGGGATATATATACCCTAGAGCGGGGCGCCGCTCTGGCGGGGGGTAGGGGGCCCTGCCGACCTGACAGGAGCCGCTAAGGGGAAAAGTTTCCGATGTCCGTGCACGCAGCGCGCGCACACCTAATGTGTAATGGACGTGAACAACACATCTTGAAGAACAACAGTTACAGAAGGTAAGTAACCGTTCTTTATAAAGGTAAGTAACTTCCCTTTGTGCATTTCTCTGGATTCCCCTCAGTCTCTCTCCTGCATCCCCTTCGTTCCCTTCTGGTCACAGCCACAATTCACATATTGAATGTACTTGATGACCTTGCATCAACCAGAATTGTAGTCTTGTTTAAGATCTTGTCAAAGTAGTTTGATATCAGTTTTCTAAGCAAGGGGAAAAGCAGCAAGAGACTTTCTACAGAGTCAGAAGCAGGAGAGAACGTCTCTTAGCTTCTGTCTGTATAGAATCTTTCTTGCTTCTTTCTTTGCTTGACATCTTGCTGATGGTGTGGCTGATGTGGTTAGGTCCTATGATGGTGTCCCTTGAATAGATATGCAGACAGAGTTGTTGCAGGGGTTTGTTGCAGGGTTTGGTTCCTGGGTTAGTATTTTTGCTGTGTGGCGTGTAGTTTCTGGTGAGTATTTGCTTCAGGTTGGGGGGCTGTCTGTAAGCGAGGACTGGTCTGTCTCCCAAGGTCTGAGAGAGTGAGGGATCATCCTTCAGGATAGGTTGTAGATCCTTGATGATGCGCTGGAGAGGTTTTAGTTGGGGGCTGTTGGTGACGGCTAGTGGCGTTCTGTTACTTTCTTTGTTGGGCCTGTCTTGTAGTAAGTGACTTTTACTTCTTCAATTCTGTCCGCATATCTATTCAAGGGACACCATCATAAGACCTAATCACATCAGCCACATTATCAGGGGCTCATTCACCTGCACATCTACCAATGTGATATATGCCATCATGTGCCAGCATGCCATGTACATTGGCCAAACCAGATAGTCTCTACACAAAAGAATAAATGGACACAAATCTGACATCAGGAATTATAACATTCAAAAACCAGTAGGAGAGCACTTCAGTCTCCCTGGTCATTCAATAACAGACTTAAAAGTGGCAATTCTTCAACCAAAAAACTTCAAAAACAGGCTCCAGTGTGAAACTGCAGAACTGGAATTAATTTGGAAACTGGCCACCATCAAATTAGGCCTGAATAAACAGGGATTTGGAGCAATCAAATTTTTGAATTGCTCCGCTCCAGCTCCGTTCCAGCTCTGGGTAAAAACCTACTGCTCCGCACTCCAGCTCCAGACTCCGCTCCAAAGCTCTGTGAATAAAGACTGGGAGTGGATGGGTCATTACATAACCTAATTTCCCCATACTAATTTCCCCCTACTGTTACTCACACCTTCTTGTCAACTGTTTGAAATGGGCCACCCTCATTACCGCTACAGAAGTGATTTTTCCTCCCTTGGTATTCTACTGTTAATTGAATTGTCTCATTAGACTGACCCCACACTTGGTAAGGCAACTCTCATAGTACAGTGGGTTATTAGCTACACACCAAGATGACAGATCTTTTTCTCTAATGCAGCCATCAACTTGAACTTTATGCACAGAGAGCCTCTTCTGTCGACAGGCAGGAAACAGAATGTGGCCTCTAAGGGATGTGTCATAATAACTGTTCCATCATTGGTCAGCATCGTTGCTTGTGTAGATCTATACCTGGAGAAAAAGCTCCTACACTCACTCAGACTCCTGTTAGCATGTGTTGTTTCCTCACTCAGGAGTTTGTTTTGTAACTAGTTTATATGCCTAGCATAGCAAATCAGTATGGTTCCTTGTTAACAGGGAAGGTCTTAACAGCTCAGACTTCAATCACCTAGCCTGAACAAAGGCCCAGATCCCCATGGCACTGAGAGAGACAAACAGATCAAACATACAATTCATTAAGTCAAATCAAATTGCAGGTTCTGCAGCTGCTACTCAAACTTCCCTTAGCCTCTCCTGTTTGCCTTAGGTCTTAACATGAGTACAGTACTTAAAATTTTTGTTCAGGGCCTATTTTCCTGTGACCCGTTTTCTAAGATTTATTAAAAAGGTAATATTAACCGTCTGGAGAGCACCCATTTGTTATATAATTTCTTATTTTTTTTTATTGCTCCTTTAACTTTCTTAAGCTGGATGTTTTTTAACCAAGGTAATATTTTTTCAACTCTATTGATTAGTTGTTTGGTTTGTTTTGCTTTGTCAGGTTTTGATGAACTAACTTGTTACTGTGGTGAGTCGGTAATTTATCCTCCTGTTCCTTGTGGTACTCAGCCACCAGAATGTAAAAACTCATGTACCAGACCACATGAATGTGATCATCCAGGTAAGTCATAGGTATGCCCACATAACTTTTTAAAATTGTCTAGTGTCTAAATTTTTCTGTGTTCTCAGACTTATTGTTTCTTCTTCAAGTGATTGCTCAGGTGTATTCCACAGTAGGTGTGTGTGCTCGCCACGTGCACCAGTGCTGGAAGTTTTTCCCTTAGCAGTATCCGTACTGGGGGAGCGCTGCTGCGACCCCTAGAGTGGCACCTCTATACCCCCCACCCTCAGTTCCTTCTTGCTGCCATTGAAGGTAGTCGGAACTTTGTGCTCCAGCTCTGCTGCAGCATTCTCTTCTCGACCTTAGTGGTACCTTTCATGGATTGTTTCTTCAGTTGTTAGAGTGGGCTCGGGGCATGCCTCTTGCCCCAGGTTTCAAGTCGTGCGACTCCTGTCGCCGTTCTATGCCTAGGAGTGATCCACACACTGAGTATCTCCACTGCCTGGGTGAGACTCACATTAGCGACCGTTGCAAGATCTGCAGGTTGTTCAAGCCAAGGACCAAGAAGGAGAGAGACATTAGACTTCGAGCTCTCCTGATGGAGTCGGCGCTGGCCCCAATGCCGGTACACCGTTCAGACTCGGCACCGGCCTCCGCGTCGTCGGTGCAGAGCGAGGCCCCTTCGACCAGTCGGCACCGCTCTCCCTCCAAAAAGCAAGGGAAGAGCCCAGCCTCGCAGCGGCACCGTGGCAAGGAAAAGGGGGAGGCTGGTCCTGCGCTGGGCAGCCCTCAATCCCTTCTGGGCTCAAGGCCTCTGACTCGTGTGGAGCGGAGCAGCCCGGCACTGTCGGCCCGTGCATCCCCACCAGTACGGATACCGTCGACGCCGGAGGCGTTGCAGGCTGCGAAGGACATTATGGACCTGCCAGTCCCGAGCATGGGCCCCAGGACTCGTGGCAAGCCTCCATTGCGTGCCCACCTGACCTCTCCAGCCAGCCGCGGTTCCCACTCCGAGGATCGCTCCCCGCACCACTCGGCATGCAGTGGTCGCTCATCTTGCAACTCCCACCCACCCTCGACACCGGCAGACCATCCGGGTCGCCGTCAGGACGGGAGTCGCAGGGACCCTCAACACCGCCTGTCAGCGAGCGTAGGCACCAAGAGAGGCATCGGGAGCGCTCGCCTGCACGGCGTGGATACCGCAGCCACTGTCGACGGGATCGACGTCGTCGTTCCCATTCCAGCTCCCATCAGCTAGACGTCTCACTCGACGGGTCAATGGCAAGGGGCCCTGTGGCAAGGACAGTGGTGCCAGTGGACACCATGGCCACCGATGCCAGCCCAGACGGGGGCTCGTTTGGTCACCGGAGCATCTCAGGCTCCATCAGCCTCGTCCGGCCACCTACGGGACAAGTCAGCCGGTCACGAGTCGGCGGACCCGTGCCTGGATTCTGATTTGGGGCTCAACGCCCTGGCACCGACCGAGGCTCCCGGCTTCGTGCGGGCCCTCTCCCCGACACCAGACAACACCATAACGGAGCCTACACCTTCAGTCCCACAGGAGGACTTCAAGGCACACCAAGACATGCTAAAGTGGGCGGCATCCAGCCTCCAGCTGCAGGCCGAGGAGGTGGAGGGTCCGTCCGAATCTCTCTTCAACGTCCTGTCTCCCTTGGCACCGGGCCGTGTGGCCCTGCCACTGCACCAGGGTATTGCCAACATCTCCAACACCCTGTGGCAAACCCCTGCCTCCTTGGTCCCTATCTCCAAGAAGATGGAGAGGAAAGACTTTGTGCCGGCCAAGGGCCACGAATACCTCTATTCCCACCTGGCACCCAACTTGCTCGTGGAGGAATCAGTAAACCACAGGGAGCAACAGGGCCAGCCTGCGCCCACCCCCAAAAATAAGGACGCCAGACAGCTGGACTCCTTTGGGAGAAAGCTTTATTCCTCTGCAAGTTTCCAGCTTAGAGTAGCCAACCACCAGGCCTTACTGAGCAGATATGACTTCAACCTTTGGGAGTCTCTGCCTAAGTTCAAGCCCCTCCTCCCAGATCGGGATAGGAAAGACTTCAAGGTGCTGGTGGAAAAGGGGGCAGCGGCTGCTAAAGCGGCCCTGCAAGCGGCGTTGGATGCAGCTGACACTGCGGCCTGCTCGATGGCTTCCGTGATTTCCATGCACAGGGCATCGTGGCTCGTGTTGTCAGGACTGTTGACAGAGGACCAATCCCTGATGCAGGACCTCCGTTCGATGGGAAGGTGCTCTTTGCGGACCAGGTGGCCGTCAGGCTGCATGGAATAAAAGATTCCAGCACTACCTTGCAGACCTTGGGCCTCTACGTCCCTCTGGCCAAGGACAAGGCCAAATAGCTTCCGGCGGCTCAACCTGCGAGTAGCAGATACGAGCCCCTGTATAAAAGACCCAGAGACCAGAAATGCCAGTCTCAGCGGTAGTCCTGCTTTGCCCCGCAGCCTGGGCCCTCCAAGGGCAAGAGGCAGGGAAAGAGCCGTTTTTGACTATTTGCAGGGGGGCACCGGGCCTGTTACCAGGGAGACACCCCCCCCACACACACCCCCGTTTAATAAAGTTTGTGTTCTGCAACTGATTGTCTGCCTTCCACGGGGCGTGGTCCCACATAACATCGGGTCAGTGGGTTCTCAGTACCATTTCCAAGGGCTACATGTTGCAGTTCACCTCACCCCCGCCAAATCACCCGCCCTCCATGATGGCCCCGGGGGGACCCGGAGCATGTCCGCCTCCTGGGGCAGGAGGTGGACCGGCTTCTGCACCTGGGGGCGGTGGAAAGGGTACCCATGGAATTCCAGAGCAAAGGGTTCTACTCCACATTCTTCCTGATCCCGAATGCCAAAGGGGGCCTCAGGCCCTCCTTGACTGGGGGACCTAAACCAGTTTTTAATCTGTTCCAAGTTCTGCATGGTGTCTCTGGCCTCTATTATCCCTTCCCTGGACCTGGGGGACTGGTACGCGGCCCTAGACCTTCAGGGCGCGTATTTTCATATCTATATTTTCGCGGGGCACAGGCGCTTCCTCCGCTTTCTGGTGGGGATGGACCACTACCAGTTTGCGGTCCTCCCGTTTAGCCTGTCCACGGCACCCAGGGTTTTTACAAAATGTATGGCTGTGGTAGCGGCCTACCTCAGGCGGGAGGGTGTACAGATCTTTCCTTACCTGGACAACTGGCTCCTCTAGGGGGAATCCTGCTCTGAGGTAAAGATCCACATGGAGCTGCTCCTATCAACATGCGCCGGTCTCGGCCTAGTGGTGAACGAGACCAAATCAACATTAGTTCCCGTTCAGGACATAGAGTTCATTGGGGTTCTGCTGCACTCCTCGAGGGCCACAGCCTCTCTACCCCTGGACAGGTTCGAGACCCTAAGGGATCTCATCGTCTCAGTCACAGCTTTCCCGGTGACCACAGCGAGGGTGTGCCTTCGAATTCTGGTGCACATGGCGGCGTGTCCGTACGTGGTCCGCCATGTCAGACTCCGTATGAGGCCCCTCCAGATCTGGCTAGCCTCCCAATTCTCCCAAGCTCGGGACGGCCTAGACAAGATGCTTACAGTTCCGTCCCCGATACTGGGTTCCCTTCAGTGGTGGTCTTGCCCAAGCAATATGCTGCAAGGAGTTGAGTTCCCTTCTGGGATGCCAGCCCGTCCATAAATCTGGTGTCCGATGCTTCGGACCTCGGCTGGGGAGCCCACACAGGGAACGTGCAGACCCAGGGAACGTGGTCGACTCTGGACTTGTCTCTTCACATAAATGTCAAGGAGTTCAGGGCGGTGTGGTTTGCATGCGTGGCTTTCCTCACGCACCTCCACGGCAGGGTGGTCAGGATTCTCACGGACAACACCGCCGCCATGTACTACTTCAACAGGCAAGGCGGGACTCGCTCTTTAGCACTCTGCTGGGAAGCCCTGAACCTACGGGAGTTCTGTATAGCCCACAATATCTCCCTGAGGGCAGCCCACCTCCCGGGCGTCCGCAATACGCAAGCGGACCGCCTCAGCAGGGTCTTCTCCCCCCAGTACGAGTGGTCACTCCACTCAGAGGTCGCTCACCAGCTCTTCCGGAAGTGGGGAGTCCCCCAGATCGACCTGTTCGCAACCCGCCAGAACCAGCGTTGCCCCCGGTTCTGCTCGAGGGGAGGGGTGGGGAAGGGCGCAATCTCCGATGCGTTCCTCCTACAGTGGTCGGGCCAGCTCCTCTACTCCTTTCCCCCTTTCCCCCTCATCGCCAAGGTCCTTCAGAAGGTGACTCTTGCCTTGTCCGTTTTCATTCTCATAGCCCCGGTGTGGGCCCATCAACACTGGTACGGGCCCCTCCTATGCCTCTTGGCGGCCCCCCCAAGGGCACTGCCGCTCCGCCTGGACCTCCTCTCCCAGGACTGGGCACGCCTCCTCCATCCCAATCTGGCCGCACTCCACCTCAGTCAGGGTGCACCTGGCGGCCATATTGGCCTTCCACCCGCCGGTGCAAGGGTACTCGGTCTTCTCCCACTCAATGATCTCCCGTTTCCTGAAGGGCCTCGACCGTTCATTCCCGTACGCTAGACCCCCCGTGCTGCAATGGGACCTCAACCTGGTCTTGTCCTGACTCATGGGGGGCCCCCCTTTGAACCCCTGACCACATGTTCCTGGTCTCACCTCTCTTGGAAGGTGGCCTTCCTTGTAGCGATCACATCGGCCCAACGTGTTTCAGAACTTAAGGCCTTAACCTCGGAACCCCCCTACACGGTCTTCCACAGGGATAAAGTCCAGCTCCACCCACACCCGGCATTCCTCCCGAAGGTGGTCTCCGCTTTCCATATGGAACAGAGCATCTTTCTTCCTGTGCTCTGTTCTAAGCCCCATTCTTCTAATGAGGAACGCCGCCTCCACACACTCGATGTGCGTAGGACGCTGGCTTTTTATCTGGATCAGACCAAGCCATTCCGGAAATCCTCACAACTTTTTATTGCCTCAGCCGAGCGGGTAAAAGGGCAGCCTATCTCCACCCAACGGCTTTTCCGCTGGATCACTTTGTGCATACGCACGAGCTATGATCTGGCAGGGGTCCCCCCGCCACCGATCATTAGGGTGCACTCAACGAGGGCTCAATCCTCCTCAGCTGCCTATGTAGCCCTTGTCCCTATTCAGGACATTTGTAGGGCGGCCACTTTGGCCTCAGTTCACACATTTACTTCGCATTACGTGATCGTCTCCCAGTCTAGGGATGTCGCCGGGTTCGGCAGGGCGGTACTTTGTCCCGAACTATCGTGAACTCCTACCCACCTCCAACAGTTATTGCTTGGAATCACCTACTGTGGAATACACATGAGCAATCACTCGAAGAAAGGCATTCTTCGAGATGTGTTGCTCAGGTGTATTCCACATCCCGCCCTCCTTCCCCTCTGTCAGAGTTGTCCGGCAAGAAGGAACCAAGGGTGGGGGGAATGCGCAGCTCCCCTTATAGCGCGGTACAGAGGCGCCACTCTAGGGTCGCAGCAGCGTTCCCCCAGTATGGATACTGCTAAGAGGAAAAACTTCCAGCACCAGTGCACGTGGCAAGCACACACACTTACTGTGGAATACACCTGAGCAACACATCTCGAAGAACGCCAGTTACGGAACAGGTAACTGTCCTTTGCTGTTCGAAAGATGAACCAGATTAAGTATATTTAAATCTTTCCTTTCCATGAATATAATGGTACTTTTTTTCCAGGTAAAGTGTTGGGGTTTCATGCACCATCCAAAGTTTTTGAAGAATTTGTTAGCCATATCTGCAGAAAATTTTATTGATACAAAGCATAGTACAGAACAAATTGATCAAATTACTGACAATGCTTTCTTGTGCCATGCTCTAGAATAGTAGTTTTCAACCTTTTTTCCTTTGCAGACCCTTTGGAAATCTTAGACATAGTCTGCGGACCCCCTGGGGTCTGTGGACCATGGGTTGAAAACCACTGCTCTTAAAGCTAATACTCAAAATGTCCTACCGTTCAACGCAGGAACTCCAGGAAGGAAGGAAGGAATGTCTACGCAGCTAACATGTCATCCTGCTTTTAAAGAATTTAAACATAATAGAATACCACACAAACATAAATTGTGTGGTTCTGAAAGAATAAATTAGAATATAAAAGGCTCTGTAATATACCTAAAATGTCTGAGTGAACTAAAGTATTTAAGAATTGTTTCTTGATTTTGTATTCCTATGCCTGCAGTGTACCATACCTGCCATAGTGAAGAGAAGTGCCCACCCTGTACATACCTCACTCAAAAATGGTGTATGGGCAAGCATGAAGTAAGTGTGGCTGCTATTGAGCAAATTACAAATGAGCGATAGCTTTACGTGGGCTAAACTACACGTTACTTTGTAACTTAGAGTAAGCACTTGATATTTACTTTTCTAAGGGCTTGTCCACACTGGGGCGGGGGATCGATCTAGGAAACGCAACTTCAGCTACGAGAATAGCATAGCTGAAGTCGACATTTCCTAGATCGAACTAAGTTTACTTACTACGGGTCCACGTGGCGCAGGCAAGCTCCCCCGTCGACAGCGCTTCCTCCTCTCGGCGAGCAGGAGTTCTGCAGTCGAGGGGGGAGCGCTTCTGGGATCGATTTATCGCGTCCAGATGAGACACGATAAATCGATCCCAGAATATCGATCTCTACCCGCCAAATCGGGCGGGTAGTGTGGACCTAGCCTAAGACTACTCCCCAAGTAGCCACAAAATTGCTACCCACAGAGACTATGCTGATAGTGTTTGTAAGTACACTGTTTCATGCAGTTTAAAACGATCAGATGCAGTTTTGCCTTCTTTAGACTTCATGTGTACAGACCTGATGCAGTATTTTCAAGTATGACATGACCTATATGTACTCAGGTTTGGGCTTAAAATAGATTGCAAAGAGCTTAGTGCAAAACCATAGATAATTTTCTTCTAAAAATATATGCTATATTAAAATATAAACATGATTAAAAGTATCTGAGAATACACACTTTACAATAACACATTCACTGTTAGTTATACCGTCTTTTTCCTTTTCCAGCTGCGGAACAATATTCCCTGTCATCTCGCTGACATCTCTTGTGGTCTTCGCTGCAATCAAATGTTAAAATGTGGAATGCACAAATGTAAAAGGATTTGTCACAAAGGGGTGTGTCTCATAAATGAAGAGTGCAAACAGCCATGTACTAGTCTGAGACTATACTGTAATCATCCCTGTATGGCTCCGTGCCATCCATCTTTACCTTGTCCTACAACTTCTTGCAACACAAAGGTGATGGCTCTGGAACACAGAACATAGTGTACAATTTGTCTGTCTGTCTAAATGAACAGGTTTCAGTCAATAATGAACGATCATAAAAAAAAATTAAAATACTGACATAGAAACTTTCAAGATGATGCATACTATCAGTATGCAAGTTTTGATATAAATTATTATATTAATATGTGATAAAGCATTATGTATTTCATGGTTATTTTGTTTTTTAAATTGCCACTAGTAGAATGGCTAGTAGTTTGAGCAAACGTACCTGCCAGATTTCTGTCTGTTAAAATATTTGTCCCAGATCCTCAGATGTGATCCATTCACTTTTTGCTCCTGCATAAGCTAGCTCTCTATTGCTTGTGGGGATTTGGTATGGGTAAGGAGATGTGGCAGAGGAGAGCTGAATTTGTCCTCGATTGATATAAAATCGTAGTAAACTTAAGCTAATGACATAACATAGAGCAGCCTGCTGGGGGCAAACACATAGAATAGACTCCTTCACACACCCACATCATCTGATCTTTGCTCAGAAGCAGGGAAAATCAAACTCTGTGTTTCACTATAGTAGATGTGAACAAAATAACCACCCAAATCTCCCAATGAAAATGGTGGTTCTT
This sequence comes from Malaclemys terrapin pileata, assembly GCF_027887155.1. Lineage (NCBI taxonomy): Eukaryota > Metazoa > Chordata > Testudines > Emydidae > Malaclemys > Malaclemys terrapin. The sequence continues at coordinate 164,064,362 of NC_071506.1, forward strand.
CGAGTGCTAGTCCTTATGTGTATTCCACTGTGAGTACATGTGTTTGATGAGCCTGAGAGTGGAAGATCTTGCTACTAGTGTCCATTGGTCCATAGCTGCACTCCTGTTCTCCGAACCTAGGTTAGAATCATAGAATATCAAGGTTGGAAGGGACCTCAGGAGGTCATCTAGTCCAACCCCCTGCTCAAAGCAGGACCAATCCCCAACTAAATCATCCCAGCCAAGGCTTTGTCAAGCCTGACCTTAAAAACCTCTAAGGAAGGAGATTCCATCACCTCCCTAGGTAACGCATTCCAGTGCTTCACCACCCTCCTAGTGAAAATTTTTTTTCTAATATCCAACTTAAACCTCCCCCACTGGAACTTGAGACCATTACTCCTTGTTGTGTCATCTGGTACCACTGAGAACAGTCTAGATCCATCCTCTTTGGAACCCCCTTTCAGGTAGTTGAAAGCAGCTATCAAATCCCCCCTCATTCTTCTCTTTTGCAGACTAAATAATCCCAGTTCCCTCAACCTCTCCTCATAAGTCATGTGCTCCAGCCCCCTAATCATTTTTGTTGCCCTCCGCTGGACGCTTTCCAGTTTTTCCACATCCTTCTTGTACTGTGGGTTGTAAGAGACAATGCAGCCAACCACCTCTCTAGTTCCTGCTTACTGCTGCGTGGTCTGAGATGGAACACTAGTGTCCTCAAAGTTCTTCCTTCAACTTTATCTGTATATAGTTTTAAAATATTTTTTATTAGATGGTGTATTTAGTTAGGAACTGGGGAACCTTTTTTCCCTTTTAGAGGCTTTTCCCCAACCCTACCTCTCTACCCTCTTCCCAGCATGAAGACTGAGCTATGTTGGGAGTACTGGGATTCAAAAACTGCCTCTCGTGCCCATGAGCCTTCCCAGTCAGTAACAATCATCAGAGGTGTCTATGCTGCCTGGGAGAAGTACATTTCTCTACCAGGTGCAGTATCTGCTGCTCCTTTCCTAGCTGGACCTGCCAGGTGTAGGACTTTAGGCTCAGAATACATTTTATGGAGCAGGCAATGAAACCTCAGTCTGATGCAGGCCAGGCAGCCCTCCCGTATATTGGTCAAAGGTATTGAGAAGCATGTCCCCAGTTACAATCATTTTTGATACCTGGGTGAATAGGAATACAATTAAGGACTCCTCCATTCAAGAGAAGCAATCTCTGTCCTCGAGAGAAAACTCTTCCTCTAAGTCCCCTCCCCAATTGTCATTTGAATCATCACGCTCTGGTTCTAAATCCCCAAAGACCCACAGTACTTATTCTGAGGCTTAGAAGACTAACACTTCTCTGGCCACTACCACTTTGCCATCGGTACTGAGCAAAGAGAAGTGCCATGAGTCTCGACCTCCACTACCAAAGAAGTCCTAAGAACCACATGCACTGATGGTACTGTCATGTTTGCATTTGGAATCTAAGACTTCCAAAAGACTTCAGTAGCTCAAGTATGAGGAGACAAATACCATCATCCTCCATCTGGCGAGAAGTATATCACTACCAAGGATATCACTATCTAGTCCAGTCCGCATTCTCCCATCATTTCAGCACTGGTTCTCAACCTGGAGATGTTGACAACCCATGATGGACCCATATCACTATCCATAGTGGGGACCATGGAACCCATATACCCGTTATCCACAGCCAGTGCAGTTACATAGAGAATCACATCCTCCCCCCTTTCACAAGAGACCATCCTGAGCTCCTTCTATAGCCCATGGAAGAAGGGGGAGAAGAACTGGATCTTGTGTTACCACCCATCCCATTGGGTATATCATCTTCCTCTCCTAACGAAGTGGTCGCTATGTCATTGCCTTCTCCATCAGATGACCAGAGATGGTTCCAGGAGTCTATTAAGGGTGGCTGAGATGATTCCCTCAGGAGGAGGTCCAGGAGTTATCCCACAAACTGCTGGATATTCTCCAGAGTGTTGGAAGGAGTAAGATGGTGCGCCCAGTGAACAAGTCTATCCTAGAGACAGCCAAGGTGGTGTGGCATACTCCAACTATATGTGCCCCTACATGTAAGAGGGCAGAGAAAAGATTTGTCCCATCTAAGGGAGCATATTTCTTTTTTACTCCATCATGCCTCGAACTGCTTGTGGTGCAAGCTGCCACACAAAGGAGTAGACAACAATAAAGCAGATACCTCCCTTCAGAAAAGGAGGTGAAATGTCTGGACCTTCTGGGAAGGAGGGAATTTACATCAACAAGTTTGCAGTTCCACATAGCCAGTATCCAAGTGCTTCTGGAAAAGTATCATTTTGCCAACTATTCCAAGTTTTAGGAATTTAGAGACAAGTGCTCTGCCTTCCTTGGGGAGGCAATTCCAGGCCCTTTATTGAATAAGGTAGATTGGTGGCTATATCATCCCTCCAGGCAATGGTAGACATGGCTGATACAGCTTCTAGATCAATGGCTACCAACATTGTGGTGTGAGGGGAAAAAACTGGCTTCACTCCTCAGGATTCCCCAGAGAAGTCCTAGCCACTGTGGAGTACTTACAGTTGAAGGAGATAGTGTATTCAGCCAAAAGACTGATGAGTCATTACCCCCATTAAAAGACTTGAAGGTGACCCTCTGCTCCCTGGGTTTATATAGACTAGCTCTCAGGAGGAAATATAGCAAATAATCCTGCACCATCCTGGACCACCAGCTCAGCCCTTCTACCACTGGAAAGGGTACAAACTGCCACAAAAGAGGCAGTGTGTGCAAAGACCCAAGCAGAATGCTGCTCTTTCCATCCTCAACTATCAGGCAAGAAATACTTCTGACAGGACCTCCAAGAGCAGCCAACTCACCCAGAGGCCATGTTCTCCCACCCCTGAAATTCGATTTGGTGGCTAGCTCGCCCAATTTTTCCATATATGGCAATCACAGCAGATGGAAGGGTCTTCTGTGTCATCTGCTTTGATTACACAATGGTTCCTTTCCCCTCCCCCTCCAAAATCCTCTTCCCGCTCCCTTTTCAGGGACCACTCTCATGAAGGAGCACCTTACAGGAAGTACACTCTCTACTTCATCAAGGGTCCACAGAGCAGGTGCCAGCACCAGGGAAACGGTTTTTATTCCAAATATTTCATGATCCCCAAGAAAACCAGGAGAATGGAGACCCACGTTAGACCTCCATCATCTCAGTTTCTTTATCTGAAAATTAAGATTCAGAATGGTCACTCTGGCATCAATAATCCTGTCTGAACAGAAACAAATGGTTCACAACTCTTGACATCAAGGGTGCCTATTTTCACATAGATATTTCTGTCCCAAGGAGGTTCCTGAGTGGTAGGTACAAACCACTCTCAATACAGGGTGCTTCCCTTTGAATTAGCAACAATACCCAGAGAATTCATAAAAGTGCTTCCAGAAGTAGCAGCACACTTCCGTCCATATCCATGTTCAGTAGTAGCAAAACTCAATAGCCCATATCCATATCTTTCTTATGGGAAAGTCTTGTCGGGAGGCACCCTCATCAACCTCATCCTTACTCACTCTCCAAACATCTGTAGGAATCTGCATAAATGTAGAAAAGTCCACTTTAACTCCAACACAGACCATAGATTTCATCGGCGCAACTCTAGACTCACTTAGAGCCAGAGTTTATCTCCCCATGGACAAGTTCATGAACATTCTGATTAATCGGCTCAGAGTCCATTGACATCGGATCAGACATGCCTCATCCTCCTGGGTCACATGGCATCTTGCACTTAGGACCCCATTTGTAAGATCACAGTTCTGCTGCCTACAAACCTGGCTTCAGACAGTTTACATGCCAAGTAAGCACTGCCTGGACAAGTTTTGTTATGATCCCTCCCAGTGTACACGACTCTAGCTTGGTGGCAGGACAAAGAATAGCTGTGCATAGGAGTTCCCTCACTCCCCACTCCTCAGAAGACATTGATGGCAGATGCCTATCTCAAAGTCTGGGGTACTCATTTGAACAAACACACGGTACAAGGAACATTGACCCCTCTTATAAATCTGTTAGTTTTTAAGGTGTCACTGGACTCCTTGTTTTTGTGGCTACAGACTAAGGATACGTCTACACTACCCGCCGGATCAGCAGGCAGTGATCGATCCAGAGGGGATCGTAAATTGACCCCCGAGCCCCCTCCCATCCTGCAAGAGGCGCAGGCAGAGTCGACGGGGGAGCGGCAGCAGTCGACTCACCGCGGTAAGTCGATCTAAGTACGTCGACTTCAGCTACATTATTCATGTAGCTAAAGTTGCGTAACTTAGATCGATCCCCCATGCCCCCCCACAGTGTAGACTAGGGCTAACGCAGCTACCCCTCTGATATAAATCATCTGGAACTGAAAGCAGTTCAGGAAGCCTGCATATGGTTCTTACCATTTATCCACTCCCAACATGTTCAGGTAATGTTGGGCAACATAACTGTATTCTATATGAACAAGCAAAGGGCGGGGGGAGCAAGATCTACACCCCTTTGTATAGAGATGGTCCACCAATAATTGGTGTATTCATCATCAAATAATGCTGTCAGCAGTACACTTCTCTGGAATACACAATACTCTAATAGAAAGCCTTAGCTGTCACTTTTCGACCGAACGCAATTGGGAGATTCATGACTCAGTGGTAGGAGACATATTCCAACAATGGATATCCCCATTTCTAGACCTATTTGTGTTGCAGGACAACAAACAATGCGCTGCGCAAGGGGGCAAAGGGACAGAATTCCAGAGATGATGCCCTTCTAATCCCATGGTCAGGCAGTCTGATGTACGCATTTCCCTCCCCATCCCACTCCTACTTCAAATTCTCAGGAAGATCTGGGAGGGTGTGGCAATCATCCTCATCACCACCAGGTGGCCAAAGACCATTTTGGTTTCCTGTTCTTCGGCTGTCATCCCATCCGCCAGTCAACATTCAACCCTTCCGAGATATCCTGATCAGGACAAGAGCAGGCTCAGACATCCAAATCCAGGACCAGCTTCACCTCACAGCACAGTATTTGGATAGGCATCAAACCTAGAGTAGAAATGTTTGGCAGCTGTTAGTCATTCTTAGCAACTGCTGGAAAGAGTCCACCAGCAAGTGTTTCTTCGCAAAGTGGAAAAGATTCTATGGTTGGGCCCTACACACCATATGTCCTGAGGGGAAATGAATATTCCTACTATTTTGGACTGTCTACCAACCTTGAAATCCTCCAGGCTTTCCATTAGCTTGCTATGCATTCATTTGGCAATGGTCAGTGCCTGCCATCCTCTGATCAACAACTGTTCGATCTTCATACATCCAGTTACTGGTTGTTTTTTTAAAGGTTTACTCAAACCTTTCTGGTGGCCATCACTTCAGCTAGAAAGGTAAGCAAATTGGGGGGCCCTAATAGCTAATCCACCTTAGACCATATTCCATAAAGATAAGGTTTCCGTAAATTTGTCCCCAGAGTAGTCTCCAATTTCTACATGAATCAGTCCATACACTTATCTGTGTTTGTCCCTAAGCCTCATACCACCAATAAGGAACAGAGACTCCATTCCCTGGATGTGTCTCAGGCATTGGTATTCTATCTTCAAAGAACAAAATCCTTTAGGAGGTCACCCAGGCTCTTTGTTGGCATTGCAGAATACATGAGAAGGCAAGTGATCTCATAAAGATGAAGTGGATATTGGGGTGTACCTTGCTCTGTTGCCAGAGAGTGAGGGCCCGCTCCACCAGAGCAAATGCTGCTTCAGTAGCTTCATTTAAGGGCATACCTCTTGTTGACTTTTATGTAAAGCAGCCACGTGGAGTCCCTGGTGCACACCTCAGCTGATGCATCCTTTGGGACCATGGTCCTTCAATCCTCAATACCACAATACCATCTCACACACCCCTTCTTCTTGAATACTATTTGTCAGTCACTCACAGGGAAATACACATAGGGACCAGCATTCAAAGAAGAAGGCATGGTTACCTATTTTCTATAACCAGAGTTCTTTGTGATGTGTTCCCTCTCTGTATTCCATTACCTATCCTCCTTCCCCTCTTCTTCAAGGCATAGACTATATGCCTCAGGTCAGAGCATGAGGCAAGCAAGAGCACAGGCACGGCCACTAGCAAGAATCTTCAGTCTTGATCACATGGAGCACATGTGTACCCACAGTGAAATACACATAGGGACCAAACATCTTGAAGAAAAACTCCAGTTACGGAAGGTAAGTAATCTTTCTTTTCTTTCTTTAGCTCATGTCTACCGTAGAAACTATATACAGAAATCAATTGAATTTTTAGTAAAAAAACAAATGAGTTTTCAAGATTAGCATTTTTTTAAGCCTGTATAATGTTTTGGAAGACTAGATTTCTGATATATTTGTTACAAATAAAGAGGAAAAAATTGATTTACTGCTTTCATGGCATAACAGGTTGATCTTCAGTGTGAATGTGGAAGAAGAAAGGAGAGTATGATTTGCTCAGAAGCATCGAGTACATATCAAAGGTTTGTACTGGTTATTTTATTCCTTGTCCTTTTCTCGACTTACTTTCTTCTACAGTTTCTCAAAGTTAGGGTTTCTGCATTTGACTTTTATATGGTAACCTATTGGGTTCACCTGCTCTGTTATATACACTTTTCCCAAATTAAATGAGCTACCCTATAGTTCTTTTTTCCCCCCTCCCTATTCTTCTGAACTTATTTGCTCACCAGTATGTACTGAAAGATATTCCTTCTCTCATTGCTGATTGGAGATAGAGCAGAACTTTGGTTGCATATCAGGGCTAGGATCTCCCGTCCCTGGAACGCTACAGAGTTCTAGCCATCCAGAGCTATTTAGATGCAGACTATACCAATGACTCTAAATTATTTCTAAATTTCTTCATTCTATTTATTTACATTTGGATTATATTGGAAACACCAGGAGGAGATTGGGGACTTTTTAAATCCTAAGGTACAATTACTGCTGGGTAGCACTTTTGTCTCTTCCTTTCAAGACCATGACAAATGCCTAAAAAGTAAAGGGGTGCAAATGCTGTCTATGTGGCTTCTTCCCTCACTGCCAGGTCTCAGAGTGCAAAATACCTGAAATGCATGGGCAAGATATCCATAAAGTGTGTGGAAAAGCTAGATGCCCGTGCAGTCTTCAGAAAGAGGAGCGTGTAGTTCCCAGTCATCATGTAGGTCAAATCTCTATCAATCTGTTGGAACAGGTTGCAGGGCCCTTCCCTGTACTTCATAATACAATAGGTGTCACACACACCACCAAAAAGGTGCAAGCGTGTGCCGAACAGTGTTTGTTTAGTCCCATTAACTTCAGTGAAACTACTCATATGTTAAAGATTATGTGTTGAATCAGGGCCCCAGTTTTTTATAATGGATCACTGTCCAGAATGGTGTCACGTATGACGGGGTCATCTGTGCTAGTCATCACAATTGCTTCCTTGAAGGAACACAGGATCATCTCCCACACATTTTTAATGGTAGTGTTGGACTGGTAGTTGGAGAGAATATAATATACAAGGAATAGATTACCATTCTCACACTGCAAAAACTGTCAGCAACTGTTACCTTTGTCACCAATACTTTAATAGACAAAATAACCCATACCAAAGCCAGAACAGTGACATTATCAAAGCATGCATCAATTTGACATTAACTGATTATTAGGAGCAATGAGGAGAGGCTGAGGGAACTGGGGTTATTTAGTCTGCAGAAGAGAAGAGTGAGGTGGGATTTGATAGCAGCCTTCAACTACCTGAAGGGGGGTTCCATAGAGGATGGAGCTAGGCTGTTCTCATTGGTGGCAGATGACAGAACAAGAAGCAATGGTCTCAAGTTGCAGTAGGGCAGATCTAGGTTGGCTATTAGGCAACACTATTTCACTGGGCGAGTGGTGAAGCACTGGAAGGGTTACCTAGGGAGGTGTAAAAGCAGCAAAGAGTCCTGTGGCACCTAACAGACGTATAGGAGCATGAGCTTTCGTGGGTGAATACCCACTTCTTCGGATGCATGTAGTGGAAATTTCCAGAGGCAGGTATAAATATGCAAGCAAGAGTGAGTCAGGCTAGAGATAATGAGGTTAGTTCAATCAGGGAGGATGAGGCCCTCTTCTAGCAGTTGAGGTGTGAACACCAAGGGAGGAGAAACTGCTTTTGTAGTTGGCTAGCCATTCAGAGTCTTTGTTTAATCCTGAGCTGATGGTGTCAAATTTGCAGATGAACTGAAGCTCAGCAGTTTCTCTTTGAAGTCTGGTACTGAAGCTTTTTTGCTGCAGGATGGCTACCTTTAAATCTGCTATTGTTTGTCCAAGGAGGTTGAAGTGTTCTCCTACAGGTTTTTGTATATTGCCATTCCTGATTTGTGTCCATTTATCCTTTTACGTAGGGACTGTCCAGTTTGGCCGATGTACATAGCAGAGAGGCATTGCTCGCATATGATGGTGTTTATTACATTGGTGGACATGCAGGTGAATGAGCCGGTGATGGTGTGGCTGATCTGGTTAGGTCCTGTGATGGTGTCGCTGGTGTAGATATGTGGGCAGAGTTGGCATTGGGGTTTGTTGCATGGGTTGGTTCATGAGTTAGAGTTACTGTGGTGTGTAGTTACTGGTGAGAATATGCTTCAGGTTGGCGAATTCTCTGTGGGCGAGGACTGGCCTGCCACCCAAGGCCTGTGAAAGTGAGGGATCGTTGTCCAGGATGGGTTGTAGATCACTGATGATGCATTGGAGAGGTTTTAGCTGGGGACTGTATGTGATGGCCAGTGGAGTTCTGTTTCTTGGGCTTGTCTTGCAGTAGGAGGCTCTGTTGATCTGTTTCCTTAGGGTTTTTAAGGTCCAGCTTGACAAAGCCTTGGCTCGGATGATTTAGTTGGTGTTGGCCCTGTTTTGAGCAGGGGATTGGACTAGATGACCTCCTGAGGTCTCTTCCAACCCTAATATTCTATGACAAGATACTGCAACTATCTGAATATCTAATGGTTTGTTACTGAGTGACTCCTACTCTATGAAACTGATGAAGGAATACTTTGATAATATTCCACACATGCCTTTAACAGGTAAGGAGACGTGTAATAATAATGCACTCTTCTCATCTGGAAAGAATATAAAAGAAAATTTACTGGTCCAAAGATTTATAAAATAATTTATATAAATTGGAAAGACATTTTTTAGCATCCTGACAGGGTATGAAGGGACATGCCCTCATTCTAATGGAGAGGAGACTAAGGCCTGGTCCCCACTAAGCCCCTACTTCGGACTAAGGTATGCAAATTCAGCTACGTTAATAACGTAGCTGAATTCGAAGTACCTTAGTCCGAACTTACCGCGGGGTCCAGACGCGGCAGGAAGGCTCCCCCGTCGATGCCGCGTACTCCTCTCGGCGAGCTGGAGTACCGGCGTCGACGGCGAGCACTTCTGGGATCGATCCGGGATCAATTTATCACCTCTTAACCAGACGCGATAAATCGATCCCAGAACATCGATTGCCTGCCACCGGACTCTCCCGGTAAGTGAAGACGTACCCTAAGGAGCTGTTCTGGACCTGTTCAGCATTAATGAGGCACACTTGTAAGCCTTGTTCTGCCTGGAAGCGGGGAGCTTAAAAACAGAAATCTGCCACAGGAAGAGGCAGTGAATAGGAGGGCTGCTCCACCTCAGAGGCTGCTGACAACAGAGACAGGTCAGCCAAGAGGGAGACAGGCCTTACCTCTCCCAAAGCTACACAGACTAGCTACAAAGCAAGATGCCCCAAGAGGAGGGGCTAGAGATAGACCCCTCTACAAGACAAGAGACTCGCTGATAGACCAAGTCCAAAGAGCTGAATCCAGAAAGACTGCCTAACTCACAGGCCACTTTTGCCTTGCTGTGTGTTCCTTTCCTTCAAGAGAGAGGACCATTCTTTTGTCTCTGTTATATTCAGAGAACCCCTCATATGCTACGTTTGTTATATTCAGAGAACCCTCATATGCTACGAAAAATATTCTATTGTCAGGCTGTCTAAAATGCTTGTGGCCTGATTTTTAAGAACTTAGCATTTATAGCACTTTATTTGTTCAGAGCACAGTTCTCATTGACTTAATTTTTCAGCTATGAGCCCTCTCAGCACTTCTGCTAAACAGATCTTAGGATGTTAAGTGGAGCACCAGAACATGAGGAGGACACAGTGACCACCTGTAAACAGTCTGGTTTAAGTGACTTGCCCAGCTATTGAGTTCTTAACTTTGCAATATTAACTGACATTTAACATAGTTTTTTGTGTGTAATTTTACTAAGTTTTTATACAACCAAAGTGGGGGGAAATGTAAATTCCATTATGAAGAACCGTATTAACTCCCAGATGGTTCATCAGTAAGGTAAGAACTGTTAGCTCCACAACCCCTACTTCTACCTCTTGAGCTAGAAAAATAACTGATAGTAGTAGTAGTAAGTTGTCTTCTTCTATGTGGACCAACAACTAGAGGGGGATGAGACATACTTTGCCAGTAGATTTGACAGCTGTTTGCTGACAGGAGAGGATTGTTGAAACTCAGGAATCTAGGAATTCCAGGTTTTGAGAGAAGTGTGCTCGAGTGCTTTGAGATCCTTCTGCCCCTGGTCACTCCAGCCTGTCCTCATCTGAATCCCAGTTTCCCCTTGGCTCCTCATCCCAGTCTCTCCCAATCCCCTGACTTCTCGTCCTGGTATGAGTCTTCCATCATCCCCTTGCTCCCCCCAGGCCCAGCTCCTCACCTCTCTGCATTCCAGCAAGGCTGCTGCTTCGAGTGCTTGCACCTGTTGATTCCATTCTAGGTGTGTGCCCGCCCACGTGCACCATTGTCAGAATTTTTTGTCTTAGCAGTATCCGTAGGGCCAGCTTTGGCACCCTCTGCAGTCCTGTGATCATGCCCCGGTATATGAGGTACCACCGGCTCTGCACCATCTCAGTTCCTTCTTATCGGCTGTGACGGTTGGTTGGAGTGCCCTCCTCTTGCATTTGCAAGTGTGATAGCGGTTTTCATAGTTAATTAGCGTTAGTCGTTTGTATAGTGTTCTATGGTTAGTGTCCCCATTAGGGATCTCGTCCCAGGAACGGGGCTTGCCCTGGTTCCCGGGCTTCAAGCCGTGCTCAGTCTGCAACAAGCCTATGCCAGTTAGCACCCCCATAGCAACTGCGTAAAGTGCTTGGGGAGTCGCATGTGAAGGAGAGGTGCAGGATTTGTAAAAACTTTAGGCCAAGGACCGAAAAAGAATCAGACATTTAACTTAAAGCCCTCCTCAGGGAGGCTGCACTTCGCCCAGTGTCGGAGCCATCCCGCTCCCTCAATTCAACACCTAGTACATCCACGTCAGTGCAGAGTGCCCCGCCGGCACCGAGTTCCTCTCAGCACCGCTCCCCCTCGCAGGTGCCTAAGAAGCACCAGAAAAAGCAGCATGGCTCCCCAGCACCAAGTAAAGAGGGAAATGGGGTGTTGAGCAAAGAACCTGTTTGGGCTGCCTGCCCACCCCGGAGCTCCAAGGGGGTACCTCTCCATCTGGACCCCTCAGCCCACCCAGGGTTCCACCTCCGACTCCTCCAAGTGGTATGGGACCCCAGTACTTGTTTAGTGCCTTTTGGCACCCAAGGTCTTCTAGGTGGCTAGGAACCTTATGGCCCTTTTGGCATCGCCTACGCCATGTCCAGCAGTAGATACTGCTAAGGCTTCCCAGTCCAAGGGCAAGCCAGCCATGGGTCTGCCTCAAAGGGTAGTGGACCATTGCCGGTCTCTGGAGCAGAGGCGTCATTCCCTGGCTCAGTGACCACAATCCCCAGCTCCGCAACCGTGGTCTCCAGCCAAATGACCCAGGACACCAGCACCGCACTCGCGGTCCCCGTTGATGCAGTGCAGATCACCTGCATTGAGACACTGGGCTCCACATTCCCAGTTCTGACCCTCCTCCCGGCAACTGATGCCCTAGTGCAGGTCTCTGTCCCCCAGACAGTCTTTGGTGTATTGCTCTCCACCCTCACAGCACCATTCCCCATCATCCCAGCACCGTTCCCAAGAGAGGTGTCAATCATCGCCCTTTAGGCACCGGTCCCCTGCTTCTGGAGTCAAACGCCAAACACAAGCCTCCACGGCCCACCCTTGGTCCCAAAGGGGAGAATAATCTGAGTTGGAGCATGAGTTTAGCCCTTTGCCTCGTAAGTAGGGGGGTGTCATCTTCGTCACTGGATGAGGTGGTGGGGGGGCCCTTACACTTGGCCCCCAGATGATTTTAAGGCACACAGGCTGGAGGTGGAGGAGCTGATAGAGCCAACAGACCCCCTGTTCGATTTCTTAACAGCAGCAGCCCCAACAAGGATCACGCTGCTGGTGCACAAGGTGGTCCTAAGAATTGAGAAGGCTCTGTGGCAAACCCCTTCTTCTATTCCACCAACATCCAAGCAGACAGAAAAGAAGTACTTTGTCCCTGCCAAAGGGTTTGAATATCTATATACCCACCTGCCCCTGGGGTCACTAGTGGTATCTGTGGCCAACAAAAGGGGCAGGCAGGGTCAGGACGCAAAGAGACTGGACCTTTTTTGGGAGAAAAGTTTGTTCGGTGGCCAGTCTCAGCTCAGGATGTCAAACCTCCAGGCTCTATTGGGGAGATACAATTTTAATTTATGGGACTCCCTCAATGAGTTCAGAGACTCCCTGCATCAGGGCATTGGCACGGAGTTTGCAGTCATTCTGGAGGAGGGAAAGATGGTGGCGAGGTACTCTCTCCAGGTGGCATGGGACTCGACTGACTCAGCAGCCAGAGTCGTGGCCTCAGCTGTGGCCATGAGACACAGTTTGTGGCTGCAATCCTCGGGTCTCTCCCAGAAAATGACGTCATCCATCCAAGACCTCCCTTTCGAGGGTAATGCACTCTTTTCGGAACAGACAGATGTGAGGCTGAGTGGCCTGAAGGACTCTTAGGTCACCTTGTGTTCACTAAGCCTTTACATGCTGCAAGCTGCAAAAAAGCTGTTCCGGCTGCCTCCTCCGCCGAGACCTTGGGGTCCCCCTCGACAGGGCACTGCAAAAGAAAGGAGAGGGACAAGAGGTTAAAGCACCATTGTCCCTCATCCTCTCATTCACCTACCCAGTCTGGTCAAGTAAGACATCAAAGGTGCTCGAGGCAGGCATTTTGATGGTGCGCATGAGGATGGCACCCCAGTCGATTTCCAGGATCCAAACCCTCTGCCCCAGTTTATTTTTCAACTGCCTACATCCCTTCCTGTTGGCATGATCCTATGTAACATCGGACTGTTGGGTGCTCAGCATAATATTTTTGGGCTACACTCTACAGTTTTCAAAAAAAAAAAAAAACCTTGCCCACCTTCCCCATCCCTCTTCAGGTACCCTTCTCACAAGCAACCTTTTGTTCAGGAGGTTGGAACCCCCTGCACTTGGGAGCAGTAGAAGAGGTCGCTCAAGACATGAGGGGGAAAGGGTTTTATTCCTCTCATTTCCTAATTCCAAAGGCAAAAATGGGGCCTAAGACCCATTTTGGACCTGTGTCACCTCAACAAATATCTCAAGAAGTTGAAGTTTCGCATGGTCTCCCTAGCCTCCATCATCCCCTCCTTGGATCCAGGAGACTGGTATGCCGCCCTCGACTTGAAGGACGCATACTTTCATATTTCCATTTTCAAAGGTCACAGACAGTTTCTATTCTTTGTGGTGGGCTAGCGCCATTTCCAATTCACAGCGCTACTCTTCGGCCTCTCATCTGCCCAGAGAGTATTCACAAAGTGCATGGCACCAGTGGCCGCTTATGAGGAGTCAAGGTGTACAAGTTTATCTGTATCGCAACGACTGGCTCATCATGGAAAGTTCTCAGGCCCAGGTGAAAAGGAGCCTTGATCTGGTGCACTCCACCTGTCACGATCTGGGTCTATTAATAAACCAAAAGAAATCAGCTCTGACCCCTGTGCAGTGTATAGAGTTCATAGGAGCGATACTTGACTCTACACAGGCCAGAGCCTTTTTCCTGGAGGCATGTTTCCAGACTGTGTCCAACCTGATCTCTCACATGAGGACCCACTACCCTCACTACTGCCCACATGTGCCTCAAATTGTACTTACGTGGTATGGCACATGAGGCTTCTGACAACAGTGCATGGAGGCATGCACACACCTAGAATGGAGTGGACATGAGTAACACATCTCAAAGAGCAACAGTTCTTTTGAGTACTTGCTCATGTCGATTGCAATTAGGTGTATCCATGCCACATGCACAGTAGCTGGAAGTATTTTCCCCCTAGCGGTTCCCATCTAGTCGGTTCGGTTCATGCACGCCCTGGAGTTGCACCTCCATGGCGCTGTATACAGAGTCCTGCCAACCCACTGCCACTTGAATTCCTTCTTACCACCTCTGATGGTTAGCCAGTACGCTCATCGTCTCTTGCTTCGGCAAGCCTTCTCCCTAATGGTCTTCAGACTGTGCTCTGTAAATAGTTAAGTTTTATAGTTTAGTTAGTTGTAGTTAGTTTAGTCATTGTATAGTTAGACTCCCAGTAAGGAATTGTTCTAGGGGTTACTCCCTGTTTTCCCTACCCCCTCCCTGGCACCAGGGCATGCCTCAGTCCCCAGGGTTTAAACCCTGTGCAGCTTGTAACAAGCCTATGCCCAGGAGTGACACTCTTGCTTCCTGCTTGAAGTGTCTGGGTAAATCACATCAGAAGAACTGTTGCAAGATCTGTTGGGGATTCTGTCTCAAGACTCAAAAATAAAGAGACCAACAGTTAAAAATCCTTCTGAGGGGGGCCACCCTCCGTCCCCACTCGGAGTTGAGTTCGGCTGAATTGATGCCTAGTACCTCAACATCAGTGTGCAGAGCTCCGGCATCGACATGGGAAACTTTGGAGCCAAGAAAGGATTCTGATAAAAACACTCAGCACCAGCAGGGCTCCCTGCACAGGGGCTCCACACATGGTAGTGCACGGCACCACTCCCAGTCCCTGATGCCCCACAAGAATAAGAAGCCAGACTCACCCACACAGAGACTGGGATGGAAAGACTCAAGCACAGTGAGACCTACATCGGGCCACTCAAGTGCGGCACCACCTAGCCCATCACCTGCTCCACCAACGGGTCAGTCGAGTCGGGCTCCGCAGGACTCCCCTCCCCAGGAGAGCTGTGGAGAGGCTTTGGAGGCACTCTCCACACAAGAGTTCTTCAAGGCGGAACACAAGTGGAGTTGCATGTGAGCCTGATAAGATCAACTTTCAATAATCTTTGGCCTTCTACTGAATGTGCAGAAATCAACCCTGTCCCCCAATCAGAGGATAGAGTTCATAGGGGCAGTGTTGGACTCAAGACAAGGCAAGATGTTCCTACCAGAGTTACGGTTTCAGACTCTTTGCAACATCATACAAGATATCAGATGATTTCATAGCACCACAGCAAGGAATTGCCTGAAGCTCCTCAGCCATATGACTGCCTGTATTTATGCAGTGCAGCATGCCAGACTGAGGCTCTGACCCCTTCAGGCATGGCTAGCATCGGTGTATCGACCAAACCGGGACAGTCTAGACAACATAGTCACTCTTTCCCAGCCGGTTCTCGAGTCTCTCCTATTGTGGCTCAACCTGCAAGCTCTGTGTGCAGGGATTCCTTTCTCCAGACCTCAACCATCTCTTTTCTTGGTCACGGACACATCAGCGATGGGGTGGGGAGCATATCTAGGGGAGCTCAGGACTCAGGGCCTCTGGTCCCAAACAGAGCTCTCACTTCACAACAACGTCAGGGTGCTGAGGGCAGTCCGTCTGGCATGCCAGACCTTCCAAACTCACTTGGAGGGGAGATATGTATCAGTCATGACAGACAATACAACAACGATGTTTTATATAAACAGACAGGGTGAACTCGCTCCTCTCCCCTGTGCCAGGAAGCTCTCAAACTGTGGGACTTTTGCATAGCCCACTCGATACACTTGGAGGCATCTTATCTCCCTGGAGCTCAGAACGAGTTAGCAGATCATCTCAGCAGGTCCTTTCACAACCACGAGTGGTCCATCCACCTGGACATCATAAACACCATCTTTCAACAGTGGGGAACTCCTCAGATAGACTTGTTCGTGACAAGAAACAACAGGAAGTGTCCACAGTTCTGCTCCTTCCTGAATCACAGCCGATCGTGGACATGTTCCTTCTTCCTTGGAAGGACCACCTCCTTTACGTGCTTCCATCCATTCTGCTCGTTCACAAGGTGCTACTCAAGGTTCGGAGGCACGAAGCCTCTCTGATATTGGTAGCTCTAGCCTGGCCACGTCAGCACTGGTACACGTCTCTTCTGGAGCTGTCAGTAGAAACTCCTGTGATTAGATGTTTGGCTGCGAGTGTGTGTGTGTTCCCTTTGTGTACTGCCCCAGCCCTGTGCAGATAGCTGGCACTGCAGACCTCAAGTGAACCACCCAATGACCACAAGATCTGTAAGGGACGAAGGCACAGGTTTATTGTCGACGAAGCACGGTACTAGTATCCTGCAGACTCTACCGGATCACTAATACATGTATGCCCATAACAATGGACCAGCTCAGTGAACGGCGGGACTTTCCGTTCCTCCCTAGGCTAAACAAAGATACTCCCTCTTTATACTGCGATACAAACATGAGTACTGTACCTCAGACATAGTTACAGTAGTTACTGCCTCCTGACTAGTTATCACTCATCACCTTGTACATGTTGGTTCGATCAAAACATCTCTATTATATACTGTCATCCTTGACCTTATCTTTTAGGAGGGGTCAGTCTGTTCCTGTTATCCTTGGGGAATGTTTTTATACTATCCTTGATATCAGGATGTTCTGGTACCACTTGATATCTGGAAGTGTTTGCGTGAGTACTCTGTGACTAGCACTTCTTAGGAATGTGTATTCCTGTAATATCAGCCCTGTTCTTGCAAGATTCTGTGAGCAGGTCCTGCTTTATACCAGGCCTCTGATACAAGGGCTTATGTCTTAGGCTCTCTTCCTGCTACAACTCCGATCACTCTACCGCTGCTCCCGGACCTGATAACCCAGGACCACAGCTGTCTTCGGCATCCCAACCTCAAATCTCTCCACCTCACGGCTTGAAAGCTCCATGGCTAAATCCGATGGAGCTTGCTTGCTCTGATCCAGTTAGGGAAGTCCTCCTTGGCAATAGGAAACTGTCTACTAGGGCCACCTACCTAACCAAATGGAAGAGAGTCACAATTTGGTCATCAAAGAGACACACGTCTCCTGTGCTCTCGTCAATACCTCATATCTTGGATTACCTTCCGCACCTGAAGCGATAGGGGCTCTCTGTCATCAATAAAAGTCCACTTGGCTGCCATTTCTGCCTTTCACTCAGGCATGTCTGGCCGATCGGCTTTCGCCAACCCGATAGTTGGACACTTTCTTAAAGGACTTGACAGTCTGTACCCTCAAGTACAACAACCAATCCCAGCCTGGAAACTTAACCTTGTTCTTTCCAAATGGGGCCCCCCCTTTGAACCACTAGCGACCTGCTCATTGCTTGCTCGCTCACTCGCTCTGTCTCATGGAAGATAGCATTTCTGCTGGCAATAACCTATGCCAGCAGGGTTTCCGAGCTTAAGGTCCTAATATCTGAACCTACTTGCACAGCGTTCTATAAGGACACGGTTCAGCTTTGGCAGCACCCAGCTTTCCTCCTGAAGGTCTCCTCCCAGTTTCATGTTAATCAGGACATTTTTCTTCCAGTTTTTTATCCTAAGCCACACGCAAATAGCCGTGAGCAAAAACTCCACTCTTTGGATGTTCGCTGGGCGTCGGCTTTCTATATCGAGCAGACGAAGCTGTTTAGAAAATCTAAGCAACTACTTGTCACAGTAGTAGACAGAATGAAGGGGCTCCCAGTCTCGTCCCAAAGAATTTCATCATGGATCACATCCTGTATCTGGACCTGCTACGATCTGGCTAAAGTACCTGCCACAGTGCTGACAGTGCACTCCACAAGGGTGCAGGCATCTTCAGCGGCGTTCCTGGCACAGGTTCTGACCCAAGAAATTTTCAGGGCTGCAGCATGGTGATCAATCCACACTTTTACTTCTCACTACGCCATTACCCAGCAGGCTAGGGACGATGCAGCCCTCAGCAGAGCAGTGCTTCAATTAGCGAATCCATGAGCTCCAACCCCACCTCCAAGTTCCTGCTTGGGTCCTGATTGGAATCAACATGAGCAAGCACTCGAAAAAGAAAAAATGGTTACTTACCTTTCATAACTATTGTTCTTTGAGATATATTGCTCATGTCCATTCCAAGACCCACCCGCCTACCCCTCTGTCGGAGCAATGCCAGCAAGAAGAAACTGAAGGACCCATATACGGCGCCATGGAGGCATGACTCCAGGGAGCACCTGAACCGACCTGATGGGTACCGCTAGGGGAAAAACCACCTGGCTTCTGTGCAATTAGGAGTAGTTAGGAGTGGAGTCCTGTTCTTGTGTAGCTTAGGCCTTGGCTATACTGGCACTGTACAGCACTGCAACTTGCTGTGCTTGGGTGTGAAAATGTCCCCCCACCCCCGAGTGCAGCACTGTAAAGCGCCAGTGTAATCAGAGCCTGCAGCACTGCATGCTCGCTCGTATCGCTGCAAGCTACTCCCCTCGGAGAGATGGAGTACATACAGTTCTGTGAGAGCTCTCTCGCAGCGCTGGCGGCGCGACTCCATTCGCGCTTCACAGCGTGAATTCCCGAGTGTAGCCAAGGCCTTAGAGTCTTGCATGTCAGCCACCACTTCCCGCTCCCACAAATGCCTCTAACGCTTATGCTGGTGTATGTCACCTACTATCCCAGCTGGCCACACAGTTTAAAAAGTCTTCCCTTTTCCACGCTCCATAACCTTAAAGTAGTGGTATGGAGTATAATGGCAGGCTCCTTCAACTTATTTATTTCTCTGGTGTCTCACCTGGACTACTAGTCTGTAGTTCCATGCTATTTGCCAAGTGATCTTTTTGCATATGAATTAAGTAAAATCTAATGGTTTTTTTTTCTTCCAGAATAGCTGCTATATCCATAGCCACTAAACTAACAGACCTGCAACTTGGAGACTCAGTGGAAATCAGTAGGCTGATTACCAAAAAAGAAATGAAGCAAACAAGGTAATCATGAAGAATCAAGTATGGGAGGGGTTCTAGCAATCTATAAATGTTGAACTGAAATGTGTATGTTGCTGAAAAAGTGTGCGGCGTTGTGGGTAAAGTCCAAAATAAAATCAGGAAAACTTTTTAACAGCCTGTCTGTATTAACAATACTGATATTTTAGGATTCTCATTCAGTTTCCATAAGAATCTTCAAATCTTTGTGGGGTTTTGGTTGTTTTTTTTTTTTTGTTGTTGTTGTTATTTAGAATGATTTCCCTACTGTATTGAATGCAGGCATGCTGCTGTCTGAATTGTATTGCAGATATGGAACAAGGATGTGTGCCTCTGCAGCCATGGCTTCAGAGAGCTCCTGAAAATTACATATTTAACATTTCCTGTGTTCGTTTTTTTTTTTAACCCAGTCAGATAACTTTGTGGTCATCTCAAAATTGGGTTTGTCATTAACAGTCATTAAAAAACAAGCCTAAGAGCCAAAAAAAAAGTCAGAATTTTTTTGAAGCCCAGGGCTACCACGTGTCAGGTAATTTACACCCCTCACATGCCCCCTCAGCACAGCTTATTTGTATTCTTACATATCTGGCCAGCATGTAGGGATTGCATACATTGTTTCTCAGCTGTGGTGCCTGCTGAGCCACAGGGAGGCAGCCTGTCTGCTGTTTCTGTACACAGTGAGCAGATTTTTACTGCAGATTTGTCTGGATTTTGACAGTCTCACTTCTGAGGCTCTCCTCTTTTGAGGAAGTCAGAGAGATAGTAAAGGCTCCTTGTTATGATTCCAACAAGGCTGGAACTGTAAATATCTTGGAAACACAAGGGGCCCCAGTGCCATAGAGCAAGTTGCTATTGCTGGCACCAAGACACAAGCTGGTGCTCACATTGTTGCCTCTGGTTTTGCAATGGAAAGCATTCCCCAGTATGGAAGTGTACTTTGGTGCATTTATTGAACTCCCTAGTGTTGCAGGGTTTGCCTCAATCTCTTACCACAGCATAGGTTCTCAGTTCAGTTCTTTACCTGGAACCACCAGTCTTGATTGATTAGTGATGATCCAAATGAGTCCTTCATTTCACAGGAGGAAATTTCAGTTCACTCAAGTCAAAGGCTTTCTATCACTCCAAAACCAAACCCTATAGTTTCATTAGTTCTGAAAATCCACATACAACACCGAATGTGCGGGTTCTACATACCTCTGACTCCTATTCCAAAGCATCTCAACTTTGGAACAAAAAACCCACTTCCTCCCTCTGGATCCAGCTATTTGATGTGTTTTTCATCTCCTTACCCTTACCCACTTTAAGAGCTTTTCCCCTACCTTACCCTTATGGAATTGGGCCTCTACGGGGTGCTTTGCCAGCATGGACCTTCCTTCAGAGGAACCCCCAGACTAACTACCCTGTTATGGCGCCTCAATCAATGCCACTTCTGTGAACTCAAAATTTCTTAACCACAATCACTGAAAGAACCCTAGAGCAATTATACCCCCAGCACCTACAGTTCATAAATAAACCATAGTAGGTTCAGCTCCTGTGGTATCAAGAATAACATCAGTCATGGTTTCATCAGCACCTCAGGTAGGGGACACAGAATCTTCCTGTTTGGATAACAAGCTGGAGCAGTGTCTGTAGGCCAGAATCCTCAGAATTCCTTCTCTTCTCCCAAGGACATCATGATAGAGTACTCCAGTTTCTC
This sequence comes from Malaclemys terrapin pileata, assembly GCF_027887155.1. Lineage (NCBI taxonomy): Eukaryota > Metazoa > Chordata > Testudines > Emydidae > Malaclemys > Malaclemys terrapin. The sequence continues at coordinate 164,085,098 of NC_071506.1, forward strand.
CCTTAGAAGATTTCAAATAGTTTCAAGATATTCCGACTCTAATAGCAGAAGCATAAGGTATTAAATAATCTACAGTCCAAGAAAAACTCCTCATCAGGACCACATTCTCACATTTTATCCTAAACTTTTTCATCTTCAAGAGATCAGATTGCACCATTTGAATGTTTAAAGAGCAGTCAAATTGTACCTGGACAGGACTAAATCTTTTAGAAAATCAGATGTTTTATTTGTCTTCTCTCCTGGAAAGAACACACTCAAAGTACTGGGACAACCCTCTCCAGATTAGTCTGTTTATACAAAAGGTAGATAGTGTCTAGTCTACAAGATCTCTCTGCTTTTTGGACACAAACCAGCTGGTAATCTCTACATATACAAATCAATACAAAGTATATGTAACGGCTTCTTCAGATGCTGCACTTGGTCACTGCATCCTCCAATCTGCTATTCTCCCTTGAAATCTCATTTCCTTCTTTCTTTTCCCTCCCCAACGTTTTCTTTTTTTTTCTTTTCTTTTTTCTTTCTTGGATGGACTGCTTGCTAATTCTCATCAGTCTCCAAAATAGAATTTTTTCTGTATGTGAGAACAAACAACTTGATCTTACTGCAAATGTGTCCTCTCAGAACTGAAGAAACCTCTGGTTTGGGTTATTCCCACATTTGCATATAGTTAACTTTTGTCTAGTTTATTAGGGCAGTGATTCTCAACCCGTAATCTGCAGACCATTGATGGTCTACGAATGAGCTTTGGGGGGTGCCCTAATTGACTTCTTGGAAATTAACCATAGAAATCTTTGAAGCATAATGGTCTTTATTGTAAAAATCCATCTCATTCTTCTTTTATGTGGAAGAAAGGAAAAGTTAGATATTGTAACAAGTCTTTTGCATGATAGGCCACTGAGCCTCTTTGTCCTGCTGAGAGGATTGAGGGAGTCTGCTTATTATAGAGACAGTGCCTTCTTTGGGCCAGACACTGCTCCTGAGGAAGCTTGCAGCACTGCTGCTTGTCTGTTAGAGAGCCATTGCCTGCTTTGGGTCACTGCTGTTGAGGAAGCAGACACTTTTCTCCTGTTGCTGTTATCAGCATTGTTGGATACTGTAATCAAAAGAGTAATTATCAGGAAGCTGCTGCTAAAGTTGGCATCTCTCAGATACTGCCAAGTAAACTGTTTGTGAAAAGGCAATGTATTGAAACATGGAACTGCAAATGTGTATGTGAATCAAAAACAAAACAGATGGAAAGAATGGGGATGTCAAAGAAAGGTCCCTTCCATTGGTTTGTGCAAGTAAGATATGATGCGACTTTGTCGGTACCTTGAAGAACTCTGGAACTACATGGCTGCACAAGTAATAATTGTCAATTATATAATCAGTTACCTCTTTCAACAAATTGATCACACTGAGCAGTGACCACTATTGTAAACCCCAATATATCAGGGTTGGTTTGGTTGGGAGTGATAAATAATGAAGAGGAAAAGTCACTGTTTCAGAACAATCTGGATTTGCTTGATAAACTGAGTACAAGCAAACAATATGGATTTTCATATGGCTAAATGAGTGTATGTATATCTAGCAATGAAGAGTGTATGGCATACTTACAGGATGGGGAACTCTATCCTGGGAAGCAGTGACTCTTGAAAAAGATTTGGGGGTTATGGTGGATAATCAGCTGAATATGAGCTCCCAGTGTGATGCTGTGGCCAAAAAATTTAATGCAATCCTGGGATGAATAAACTGGGGAATCTTGAGTAGGAGTAGAGAGGTTATTTTACCTCTATATTTGACATTGGTGTGACTGCTGCTGGAGTACTGTATCCAGTTCTGATGTCTGCAGTTCAAGAATGATGTTGATACATTGAAGAGGGTTCAGAGACAAGCTAAGACATCTGCAACCAGAATTCATCTTCCTTTTCTTGCTTCATCAGTCACAGATCTTCTGTAGACCTCCAATGCGACCTGTGAGGAAGAAGCCATTGATAGTGTGGTCTGGATCCATCAGTTTCAGAGGATGGATCATCAAAACAAAGTCCCAGGCCTAAACCTTCGGAGGTCATAGGGATAGAATAGCTAATTTCCTCATCCATAGTCCCAACTCAAATACTAGATTAAGGGCAACGACCATTTAAACCAGTAACCATCTGCCAGAGGCCATTGGTGACTATCAAATCATGAGCTGATTCATGAAGCTCATTATCTTTGTGAATGTTGAAGCCACCAAACCTTGACAACATCAGCAGAGGACTGAGAAACTTCGCCACCTCACATCTGGACTCTGCAGCGCAGCAAGGCCATCTATTCACCAATGTTAGTCATATTCTCACTTTGTCTGCTCTTACATATGAGATTGACCAGTTTAGTTTTGCAGAGAGACACAATACTGTTCTTTAGTCTGATCTCCTATATGTCATAGACCATAGAATTTCACAGTTACCCCTGAACTGAATCCAAGGTAATCTTTAGGTTGAATGTAAATAGCTCAGACTTTTGAGATGCACAATAGCTGCGCTCTATTCCTAGCTCAGTCACAGACTTCCTATGTGGTATTGGATAGGACTCTGTCATAGGCTTTGCAGAAGCATGCCCTTAATAAATTCACACAAGGGGGCTGAATGAAGATTCCATAGTCCACTTTAATTCTAGCATTTCTTAGATTTTGAGCCCGTTAGCTTTGCAACCTTAATCTTCTTTTAGCATAGAGAGGGGGAGAGAGAGAGAGAGAGAGTGTGTGTGTGTGTGTGTGAATGTAACCAAATAATCTTGCCATAATTTTAATTTTGATTTTATTGGGTCATTATATTTGAGACGTAAAAGCACGCAGAGGTGTTTTAGTGTTATATTTTTTTTCTTTGATAATCCAGGTTGCAGTGTAATGAAGAGTGTTTCGCCCTTGAAAGGAACAGGTGGGTTGGTATACTTTTTCACAAAAGTATTAACTTGATGTATCTAAGCTGTATGGAAAAGATCATTTTTCCATGTGAAGGAGAGAACTGATAAAATGTCAAGATCATCTCTTTAGCATTCTGTACTAATGATCAATAAACTATTAATTTTAGAAACCTGTTCTAAAATCTTATGCCTTTCCCATCAAAAGTCTTCTCAGATTATTTCTAATTTAATGAAATAGCTCCAAATACAGTAACTCCTCACTTAAAGTCGTCCCAGTTAATGTTGTGTTGTTGTTACGTTGCTGATCAATTAAGGAACATGCTCATTTAAAGTTGTGTAATGCTTCCTTCTAACGTCGTTTGGCAGCTGCCTGCTTTGTCTACTTCTTGCAGGAAGAGCAGCCCGTTGCAGCTAGCTGGTGGGGGCTTGGAACCAGGGTGGACTGGCAGTCCCCTATGAGCTCCCCGCTCCCCTAAGTTCCCTGTGCAGCAGCTGCCTGCAGTTCAGCTGTGTCCCTCCTCCCACTGCCATGTGCTGCTCCTGCCCTCTGCCTTGGAGCTGCTCCCTGAGACTCCTGCTTGCTGTGCCAGGGGGGAGGGAAGGAAGAGGAGAGCTAATGTCAGGGTGTCCCCCTCCCCCCTACTCCTGCACCCCACTTACCCCATCTTCCATAGAGCAGGGCTCAGGATGAGGGAGCTTGCAGCAGCAGCGGTCTCAGCAAGCTGATCTAATTAACAAGGCAGTGTACTTAAGGGAAATGCGCATATCTCTCTCCATCCCTGCTGTCTTGCAGAGTGAGAGAGTTAACCCTTGAGGGCTCAGCCACTTGCTAGTTCATCATTTAGCAGTAAGGGAAATATCCCACCCTCTGACTCCTCCACCTCAACCAAGCTTCACAATCATCATCACTGTGTACCAGTATTAAATTGTTTGTTACACACAGTATAAGTTTTAATGTGTGTATTATATATAGTCCTTTGTCTGGTGAAAAAAATTTCCCTGGAACCTAACCCCCTCATTTACATTAATTCTTATGGGGAAATTGGATTCGCTTAACATCGTTTTGCTTAAAGTCGCATTTTTCAGGAACATAACTACAACATTAAGTGAGGAGTTACTGTATATCAATTAGGGAGTTTTCTGCAAAAAGCTGTTTATCTGTAGCACTGGTCCCTCTCTGTAGTGGATCAGTTTGTCATTGAAAACCCATCTTTAAAATAAAATTTTTGTTTTCTAAATTGCAGACGCTTTGCTGAAGCTCTCCATATCCGTGATAATTCTGATCCTTTTAATATCCGTTCTTCTGGATCAAAGTACAGTGATAATTTAAAAGAAGATGCAAGGTATATGTTGGAATATCCCATCTCCTAGAACTGGAAGGGACCTTGAAAGGTCATCAAGTCCAGCCCCCTGCCTTCACTAGCAGGACCAAGTACTGATTTTGCCCCAGATCCCTAAGTGGCCCCCTCAAGGATTGAACTCACAACCCTGGGTTTAGCAGACCAATGCTCAAACCACTGAGCTACCCCTCCCCCCTACATGGTTACAACATTGTTACTTTTGCACCCCATAGCTGTCACTGTGTCTTAAGGTTTTATTAAATAGTCTGACATGACTATGTATATTTATTAAGTTAACCCTTGTAATTTGTTATGGGGTGGCCCTTGTCATACCACAGTTAACATGGGAGCTTTGCTCAAACTTAAGAGACAATGCTTGAAAGTGCTTTAAAATCCATTATTCAGATATACAAACAGGCACCTAGTAGACCTGACAAAAGCACATGAATAAGTTAGCTTGCCTCCCTTTGAGGTCACTGCTATGGGGTGAGGAGCTGACAGTGGACATGCTCCATACATGCCACAAGTGCCCTTGCTGTGACTGGGGCAGGGAACTTAGACTGGGCATCACTCTCTACCTGCCACAGCCACAGTGCTGAGAGTGGGGGAGGAGTGAGGTCAATCATTGAAATCATAGAATCATAGAAGATTAGGGTTAGAAGGGACCTCAGGAGATCATCTAGTCCAACCCCCTGCTCAAGGCAGGACCAACCCCAACTAAATCAAGATGAATGGGACAGTTCTCACCTCTCAAAGCTATTGTTTCAAGCTGAATTAATCCACATGGAGTGTTCTGATTCATCTGAGATGAATGTGCTGCTTCCCTCCAAAAAGAGCCCCAGACTCTAGATCCAGATTTGGGTAGAAACTGTGAAGCTCCAGTTCTCCTTCCCCTTATTGCCTCCAGTTCACTCCTCCTAGCCTCTCTACTGTTATGTTCCTAGCAGGAGCATGGAAGGGCCAGGAAGAGGGCAGAGTTGATAGCTGAGTGGAGCAGAGGTGTTTTCAGGGATCCCCATTCTATGCCACCCTTCCTTTCCCCACAGCTGCCCCTTGATTGTGTCCCTCACTATCACTATTTTTTTTTTTTAATGGGAAAATCACTTGCAAAAAAACTTTGTGAATGCAGTGTTGAGGTTACCTAGCACTGCCTTGTACCCTTCCAGCATGTAAAGGGTTGCTAAACTTCTGAAAACCAGGAATGAGAGTAAAGGTAATGTCTCCTACACTACACCCACACACAACCTTAACATTGCCCTATTTCAATAACTCTGTGGATTCAAGTGATATTTTACAAAAAATATTTTTAAATGATTTTTTAAATTTTAATTTACTTTTAAAAAAATCAAATATGTATTTACATTAGTAGTTCTTTTTACCCATTTTATAGTCTTAAAATGTGTTTTATACTTGTTTCTTTAGTTTTCTAATTGTTCATAGAATTTCAGATTTTACATAAGAATTTTTTCTGCTAAAAACTTTCATAGTTAAAATGCTCATCTGTGCTAAAAAAGACACGTCCAGGGCCTCATTAACACCCTTATTGTGAGAACAATAAAAAAGAGAGACAAAACTGATAAGCAATAGCACCTGCCATATTTCCAATCAATAGCCCTTCCAATATATTGAACTTTCACAAGTCAAGAATGCTTCAACTAGGCTACAGCCATTCATCAGGGTTTGCACCTTCAAATCATTTAGATTTGGGTTCATAAGTCACATAAATGCTTTTGAAAATCTCTGATACCTCAAATATGGGATTAGGAGCCTAAATTTAGGTCCCTCTTTTTGAAAATTTTGGACTGTGTGTATAGAAAATTTACACGTTAACAAAGTTATAGTGTGAAAATCTGTTTAGCTTTTCATTGTTAATACTGATGAATTAATGAAGTTTTTCAGCAGTTAATTAACCTAAGCATGCAGAAAAAAATGGAAGTTTACGAAACCAGCTTTGTTTCTTAATCTCCATTTGAAATAAGAAGTTGCAACTAAAACGTCCTCATCTTACTTACAAAACTGTTTTTCAAGACAATTCCCCCTATCAAACAGACAGAAGATAGGAGAAAGGAAAAGAGACTAAATTGTCTTTTTGGTTCAGAGGAAGGTGAATATGATTGTTGAGAGTTCCCAGATGGAGTTTTCCAGTAGCTCTTTTCCCCCAAACAGACTTAACTCAAAATCAAGGTAACTTTGAGCAGTTTTGACACAATCTGAAATATAGCAAAAGTTCAGTTCTTAAACAAAATTCAAACAAATTTCTAACATTCATCAAGTTCCCCCTAACATAATACTGTTTAAATGATTTTCAGTCTTGTCCCATAGTTCCAAGACAATAGCCAATAACACATAGACCTTTAAATATGTTGGTCTTGGAGGTAGGCCAAGTCAGTTGGTCCTATTGTCGTGACTAATTTTTCCACCTTTTTTTTTTTTTTTTTTTTTTTTTTTTTAATAAAAGATAAAATATTTCTTTCAGAAGCAAAGATGCCCATTCTTGTTGAGATCCTGATTTATTGAAGTTAACCTTCTCTGATTTAAATGGTGATTTTTTTTTGTAGATATAAAATATAAATGATGTACATGTGAATAAAATGTATAATCTTGCTTCTCTGGGTTCAATTCTCTTCAGCAGCCTAACTATTAAGTTATTAGGATAGATAGGTTAGTGCTGCCCTTGTTTCCTTGCCTATTTTCTCTTGGAATTTTGTGAATTACCCCACATGCTCACAATATGCCCTTTCTGAAAATTAGTTCTTGAAGTAATATGATGTGTGTGGGTTTTTTAGTTCCAAGAGTGCTTTTTTTCTTATTACATTAGTTCAATCCTTTAACATTCAAAGATATCAAAAACTGGTAATAATTTGACCATATCCAAAATGTAAATATGTGGGGAGGCGGAGGGGTTACATACACATTATATACACCTTAGGTCTGATCTTGAATAGATTATCACTAAAATCATCAGACCAACTAACTTTTTTCCCTGACCTGTTGAGATCAATGGAAGTCTTTCCATTCACTTGAGTGAGCTTTGGATCAAGCTTCTAATGCCCAGGATCCTCTATGAAGAGGTTATCTGATTGTATGGCAAATGTCCTATTATTGAGTGTATTGTATTGTTTTTATAACTGTATTTGTACATATGACACAAACATCTGCTTGTAAATTTTCATAAAGAAAAATATCAATCCCCCACTGCCACCCTAATTCCCTCCTGTCTCCCATAACCTCCTTCTGTATTCATTCCATTTGTATTCCCAGTTTTAAACCCCCAAATCAAATACCAAATAACTGATCTGCTTTATTGAATCTCCCCTTGAATACTAGGTATACCTTTTGCGGATCAAAAAGTACTTACTCTGCCAACTGGACCCCTCAGATCAATTCCTTTTCATGAGATTAGCATGGGACGTGCATTGTTTTCTATTTTGCTTTTAAGGAATTACAGCTTGGACTCACTGTCATATCAAGAATCCATATTTGGCCTATCAGTGGTATTTTGGCGTCCCAAACCCCTTTTTATGTTACGAATATTCCCATTCTCTAGCCTTTTATGTACATAATTTTGGATGGAGAGAACATTTTTATAGTTTCGTGTCTGATTATTATTTGCTATTTGATGTCACACTGTTTGAGATTTGTAGACACCATTGCTGGTCTTCCTACTTAAAATAATAATTCCATAGACACCCCAGAGTTTCCTTGGAAAAAAGAAAATTACTTATCGTAATTCTTATTCTTAGAAGATATATTGGTGACTATGTGCTCAAGCCTGCAATATGCCCTTGACTCCCTAGGCTGGCAGGAGACTGAGCGGGGCCGGTAGCAGAGGCCCTGGCTGGCAAAGGGCCAGCGGCCGGAACCCCAGATCGTCAGCAGGCTGAGCAGGGCCGGCGGCCAGGACCCCAGACCAGCAGCGGGCTGAGCTGCTCAGCCCGCTGCCGGTCTGGGGTTCCATCTGCCGGCTTCTGCCAACTAGGGTCCCAGCTGCCAGCCCCGTTCAGTCTGCTCAGCCCACTGCCAGACGGGGTCCCGGCTGCCGGATCCGCTCAGCCTCCTGGCGGCCTGGGTGAACGGAACCCCAGGCCAGCAGGAGGCTGAGCGGGGCCAGTGGCTGGGACCCCGACTGGCAAGGGGCTGGCAGCCGGAATCCCAGACTGGCAGCGGGCTGAGCGGGGCCAGCAACTGGGACCTCAGCCGGGGTCCCAGCTGCCGGCTCCGCTCAGCCTCCTGCTGGCCTGAGTGAACGGAACCCCAGGCCGGTGAACGGAACCCCAGACCGTTCACCCAGGCCGGCAGGCTGAGCAGGGCTGGCGGCTGGGACCCCGGCTGGCAGGAGCCGGCCCTGCTCAGCCCACTGCCAGCTGAGTAAACGGAACCCAGGTCAGCAGCAGGCTCAACGATGGCTGGGACCCACAGCCTGCCATTAAAAAAAAAAAAAAAAAAAAATCAGCTCGTGTGCCACCTTTGACATGCGTGCCATAGGTTGAGGACTCTTTTCTAGTGTATACTGTGTATACTGTACTTTATGGTAATTTTCACTATACGCAATTTTCCTCTTACGCGGTGACTTTAGAACCTAATCCCCGCGTAAGATGTGACTCCACTGTAGTGTAAAAAAAAATTGGGGGGCACCGCTTTTTGGCACCCCCAAATCTTGGCACCCTAGGCAGCCGCCTAGTTCCCTAAGTGGTTACAGCAGCCCTGGGAGCAGGATTCACTTTAGCTCCCCTTTCTGTCACAGACAGCCTAAAACAAGGAGACATCCTTCAGCGGGCCTCTCCCTGGTTTCTCAGGCAGTGGGGAGTGTGTCTAAAGAGAGCCAGAATACATCCAGTATCACCTGGACCCAGAACTGTGCAAGGGAACCGCACCACTCTCTCTCTCTCCCCCTCCCTACCTCCATGGGGGAATAGGACCTAGGTGGTGCCCCTCTGAAGAGAAGAGCCAGCCATACATTTCAACCTGTAAGAGCAGAAGCAACCAAAGCAGATATCGCCGAACACAGAAAGCTTCCTACGGTTCTGGCTGAACATTCTCTGCCCTGTGCTGATTGGCTGGTCACTCTAACCCTCTCCTCCTAATTTATTCAATGGGATTGCATTTATCAATGTACATATGTGGTAGGTAAATGCTGCATTTATCTCTTATCTTGTATACTAGGTGAATTATAATTCTTTATTATTTCAGGAAAGATTTAAAGTTTGTCAGTGATATTGAGAAGGAAATGAGAACACTCGTGGAAGCTGTAAATAAGGTTGGTGGCTAAAGAATTTGCTTTATATAGCGTGCTCATTTAAAAGAAATAGTGCATTTATTGGAGTCGATGTTAATGACACCATTGCTTCAACTTCCAACCATTGAATTTTAGACAAATTCAAGCTAGAAATAAAGTGCAAATTTTTAACAGTGAGGGTAATTAACCCATGGAATAATTTACCAAGGGATGTGGTGGATTCTCAATCACTTGAAGTCTTTTAAATAAAGATTGGATATGTTTTTAAAGATGCTGTAGTGCAACCAGAAGTTATGAGCTTGATGCAGGGATCACTGGGTGAGATTCTTTGGCTTGTGTTATGCAGGAGGTCAGACTACATTATCATAATGGTTGCTTCTGGCTTTAAATATCCATGAATTTTAATATAATTTTTGTGAGAGAGAAATAATCAGGTAACGATAATTGTATATCTTCATTTCAATAAATATGAGTATTAGACTCTTTGACTTTGTTTTTCATGGTTACAACTGAATTTTGCTCTTTCAGCAAGTTTTTATCAAAATTCAAATATATTTCATGTTGCTTATTTGCAATATTGAACTGTATGTTATTTCCTAATGCTAAATTTAATTAAAGTAATCTAATAATTTCTTTGTTTCAGTATGTAAAGCCTTTTCTCTAAATTCTGAAATATTTTGGTGATATTTTGTCTCATCTTTACTTGACATTTGGAAAATAATGTTATTTAACAGAATGTTTGTTGTTTTTATGCCAAAAGAAGATGAATAGTGTAGCAGAGACAAACAAGTACCTTTAGTTCAATCTCTCTGAAAATGCCCTATCTGCTGTTACTGAAATTCTTCTTTGAGTGATTGCGCCCGAGGAACAAATATTTAATAATGGGCTCTTCAGTCTATCAGAGAAAGATATAACATGATAAAATGGTTGAAGCTAGACAAATTCAGACTAAAAATAAGGCCTGGTCTACACTTGGGGAGGGGGGTGTTTCATCTAAGTCACGCAACTTCATAACTTAGATCTACTTCTAAGTCGACATACTTAGATCTACTTACCGCGGTGTCTTCACTGTGATAAGTCGACTGCTGACGCCCCTCCGTCGACTCCACCTGCGCCTCTCGCTCCGGTGGAGCACCGGGCAGTCGATTGATCACGTCTTCACTAGACGCGATAAATCGACCCCCTGCTGGATTGATCGCTGCAGAGGTAAGTGTAGACATGCCCTAAGGCTTGAATTCTTAACAATGAGAGTAAGTAACCATTGGAACCATTGGTTGCGGGGAGGGATAGCTCAGTGGTTTGAGCATTGGCCTGCTAAACCCAGGGTCTTGAGGGGGCCACTTAGAGATCTGGGGCAAAATCAGTACTTGATCCTGCTAGTGAAGGCAGGGGGCTGGACTCAATGACCTTTCAGGATCCCTTCTAGTTCTATAAGATAGATATATCTCCATATATTTATTTATTTTTTAAAGAAACAATTTACCAAGCTTCATGATGGATTCCCCATCACTGATAATTTTTAAATCTAGACTGGATGTGTTTCTAAAAGCTAGGAATTATTTTCTAACAGCTAGAGATCATTTTGGGGAAGTTCTATGGCCTGTGTTATAAAGAAGATCAGACTAGATGATTACAATGGTCCCTTCTGGCCATGGAATCATAGAAGATTAAGGTTGGAAGAGACTTCAAGAGGTCATCTCCAACCCCCTGCTCAAAGCAGGACCAACCCCAACTAAATCATCACAGCTAGGGCTTTGTCAAGTCGGGCCTTAAAAACCTTTAAGGATGGAGATTCCACCACCTCCCTAGGTAACCCATTCCAGTGCTTCACCACCCTCCTAGTGAAAAGGTTTTTTCTAATATCCAACCTAGACCTGCCTGTGACGTTCCCCTCTGGTATTGTCTGGACCAGTGATCTGTTAGGTCACTCCAATCCTTGACTCTGGGAGCCAGCCTTACCCTGCTCTGCTGTGAGAACCCCCCACTCCTGGGCTGTTCACGCACAGCCTCTGGCATGTAAGCTGCTTCTTGGATTATGCAACTGAATGACACTAGCCAATATCTCCGGTCCCAGACCCAACTCTAGGAACCTCAGTCTTGCAGTGTCCACTTATGCCCACTGGACGCTGCAAGCTTATGAGTTTGTCAATTTAACAAAGAAATTGATATGCACCAGGCTTGTTATCCCAAGGGGAGTCTCTGTCACACTTCAAACCAAACGCACTGCTTCAGGTAGAATAGAATTATTAACTATAAAGACAGATTTTAAGTGATAAGTCAAAACATAAGTCAGATTTGGTCTAAAAAGGCAAAACGCATTCTAAGCTGATCTTAACACCTTCAATGCCCTTACAAACTTAGATGCTTCTCACCACAGGCTGGGTGGTTGCTCTGCAGCCAGGCTCTCTCCTTTGATCAGCGCTTCAGTCGCTTGGTGGTGGTGTCTGTAGATGTAGTTGGAAGAGAGAGGAAGAGCATGGCAAACGTTTCTCCCTTTTATCATGTTCTTTCTTCCCTTTTTGTTTTGCCCGCCCCCCCTTCAAAGTCAGGTGAGCATTACCTCATCGCAATTCCAAACTGACCAAAGGAAGGGGGATGACTCCCTCGAGAGTCCAACAGATTCTTTTGTTGCTGCTAGGCCAGCATCCTTTGTTCCTGTGAGGCTGGGCTGGGTTTGTCCCATACATGCCCTGATGAGGTGTGAACTGCCGCTCAGCTCTTGGAGAGTTTTTGCCTGGGCTTATTTTAAACCATGAGGATACATTTTCAGCCTCATAATTTCATGTATGTAGTTATAACCTTACTATAACATTACTGTAACAACAATGCTCAGTGCATCATAAGCCTTCCAAAGACACCCGACATGACAAACTTTGCATTGGATACCACGCCATCATTTTACAATGATGAACATGGAAGTGCTGGGTGTTCCCCCGGGTACAGAGCATCACACCTCCCCTCTTAGTTTACTGCAAGAGGATTAGTCACTGACTAGCTCAAAGGCAGTTTGTGTTATAGTTCTCTTGGCATCCAATCATTAAGGCCATGAGGCAGCATGCCTCAGTTTCCCCATTCACATGCAGCAAACAAGGTTTTTTTTATGGTTTCTTTGCTGTAATAAGCTTTAAACCTGTTTACAGGTATTAATTGAAAAGTAGCATTTTCATAAGGTTTAACATCCGTGTCAAAATTCTTATCCCCAAAACTTAACATTAAGACCAAAATTTTTGTCTCAGATGTGCGTTTACGAGTATCTTTGATACCACGCCCTCTGTTCAGATATTCTAGTTTGAAGTTAGTTTGTTCATTATCCATGGTGTCCTTTGACTCTCTCCCATGTAATCAGTCATTGGCTTTTCTTTCCCTCCAGTGTTCCCCTCTGTGTGGGCTCTTAATTTAATCATGTTTCTGGAATTTTGGTGCCTCAGGGTCTGGCAAGATAGGTGTTCGGGGGGATCCTGCCCATTGGCTGGCCCTTTGGGGAGCGGTCTCCCAACCCCAGGACTGTACATATACAGAAAATCCAGCTCCCTTTTTGGGGTTACCTTGTGTTTCCCCTTCCCAGCACCGAGTCCTTCCCTGCCCCCTAGAGGGGTGATCTGTGCCCTCTGGGCTAGGTGTATTTACCCTTTGATTAGATTCACCTTTTCCCAGCAGCTTTCCCATAACTGCTCTTTGCATCTCACCAGCCTGGGGGAAACACCCCCTTCTCTGTCAGTTGGGTCATTTGGCAAACTGCCACCTGGCAATTTCCTGATCCCAACTCCTCTGTTATCACAGGCATTGGAGCTGCATCTTGATTTAAAGAGACACAGTTACTTTCCAAAAACTTATCAGAAATAGCATCCTGAAAAATTGGGACCTGGATTAGGGTACCCTCTGCCACCCCTTTCTCTGTCCCTGAGAAGTCAGCTGTATGACTGCTCCCCTCCAGGAGGTCAGTTACACAGTTCCTTCTCAAAACCTGGGTCACAGGCTGAGTGCCTGGGTGCACAGATGCTGACCCAGCCATCCTCCTAGTGTCCTGGGCATCCTGCCCCAAGTGACTAGTAAGGAGACATTCCTGTACCCCCACTATTCCTTCCCCACTTTCCTCCTCTGGGCCCCCTCCTAAGACACATTTCTCTGTGCTCCCTAGGAAGGGGTTCTGTCTCTTGTTCAGCTGCAGAATTCTGACAGCTAACAACTGGGACAGTTTCCTTAATCACTGACAACACCTCTCCTGCGCCCGAGGGCATGTTGCCGCCTTCTGAAAAGGAGCTAGTCTCAGCCCCTCCCATGCTTGGAAGCACCATGCTTCCCTGTGTTAGAGTCACAGGAATCCTTACGCACCTCACTGGTTTCTGAGATTCCCTACCCCTTTTCTGGGCTCTCCTCTGGGACACGTTTCTCTTTGCTCCCTAGAGCCAGGTTTGTCTCTGGTTCAACTGCGACCTGCTGGCAGCTAACAACCTGGACAGTTCTCTCCCTGGCAGGCATTACAACATAATTGTCTAAACATCTCTTCCAAGGATTCGATTCTCATTAGCTATGAAATTGCTCTACCTCATCTTTATATAGAAATGGAAATTTGTGGATTGAAGAGTTTGATTTGAATGCTTCCTAGATTATTAGGAATTGAAGGTTGTGCAATACTGTGTTAATTTTGTTAATTTAACTTAATTTTGCCTAGATTTGCACTAGTGTTTGGCTGTGTCCTCAGATTTATCGTAATACTTTGCCCATTATTTGAAAAACAGGTATCTCTGCTAGTACTTAATGATTTAGACAAGAATTTTTACATCACTTGTAAAGCCATTACCTTTTAGCACACCACTTTTCAATGTGTAATCTATATGCTAATTAGGCACTTGCACTTGTAAATTACAGTTACTAAAATACATTTCAGAAGATGTCTGTTCAACTGGGTAATTTTTTGTTTACCTTAAACTAAAAGCTAATTTATTTGCCTATTTCCCGTTGACTCAGTATTGTTTTATCAGATGCCAACATTGCTATATTTTGTGAAAGGGATATAACCAACAGGGATATGGCAAATCCTCTTTATATACAGCATATAAATTGAAAAACCAAAATAAATAAAAATTGTCCAATATAATACCAAGTCTACAGTTATCTTCCAATTTGTTGTTCTAGCCCTGCACGGATATGGAATATGGTTTTAAAAAAACAAAAAAGATTTTTGTCAAACTATGCGTGGTCTCCTCATGCGTTTTCAAAATCTAAAAATTGTAGCTGTGCAAACCAGTGTAGAGAGTGTGTGTGTTTGTGTATATAATGTGAATTAATAGGAATTTAGTATGCACATGGTTTTCATCAACAGTATCTAGTTCTCACTGTACTTGCAAACTGATTTTGTCTCTGTTAGGGAAGTCTAGACAATGAATCATATATTGTAATCTTGTCTACGAAAACAATCATAAACATACCATTTATTTTTCTCTTAAATTCAGGGCAAGCATTCAAAAAAGAGTCACTGTTATCCACCCATGAACAGAGATCACCGCAGAATCATCCATGAGTTAGCTCAAATTTATGGCATTGAGAGTGTGAGCTATGACAATGAACCAAAGCGTAATGTTGTTATCACTGCAGTGAAGTATGTTATATTAATCGTATTTATTTTAGTTTTTGAAGTAATTAACATCCATTCAGTAGATTTGAATGTTGTGTTTTCTATATTTTGTTCTGAGTTTACTTTATTTACAACTTGCAAAATACATCCTTTATACTTCGTAAGTTCTATAGAAGCAGCTTTTAAATGGTTGGGGTGGAGGGAATGCATAATCTCACACGATTGTATTTCCATCAGTTTGGGGGTATTTCTTCTGATTTCACCTCAGTCTCCCATTTTTAAATATGACAGGACTGTCCAATTATAGTTCCTTTGATTCCAAGCTGGGTTTTTTCTGGTCACAAGAGGTTGCTGCTCTCTCTGCTGCTGAGTAACCCACAAGCATGAACTCCTGCTCCTGATGATGATCACTTCCTCTCTTGCCAGCTTCCCCACAGTCTGTTTTACCTCTTCAAGAGAAAGGGAAGAGGCATCAGCTAGATGCAGGGAGGAATGGGAGGAACTTTTAATGGGGGCAAAAAGAAGGGAAGTCTTAAGGTGAAAAGTGAGGGGGAGCAACACCTGAGAGGGGTCGGCAACCTTTCAGAAGTGCTGTGCCGAGTCTTCATTTATTCACTCTGATTTAAGGTTTCGCGTGCCAGTAATACATTTTAATGTTTTTAGAAGGTCTCTTTCTATAAGTCTATAATATATAACTAAACTATTGTTGTATGTAAAGTAAGTAAGGTTTTTAAAACGTTAAGAAGCTTCATTTAAAATTAAATTAAAATGCAGAGCCCCCCGGACCGGTGGCCAGGACCCAGGCACTGTGAGTGCCACTGAAAATCAGCTTGCGTGCTGCCTTTGGCACGCGTGCCATAGGTTGCCTATCCCTGGACTAGGATCAGAGAAAGGGAGAGAAATTGAGTGAAAAAGAAAAGGGAGATGCCTCATAAAGATGCCAGAGAAGGGATCAGGCCAACTGATCATTGCCAATCACTCTGGAAGTGGATAGCCAGGTCGTTAAAGTTTCTAGTGCAGGGGAAACCAAGCCCTGTTCATGGGAAATGTTTGGTTGGTTTTGGTTTTGGTTTGGTTTGTTTTTTTTGTGGATGAGTTACCTCCATAGGTTTAGGGAAGCATCTGTATTTTAGGATATTTATCAAACACTCAACCTTTAGGGTTTCCTCATCACTGGCTTTACAAGGATTTTTGCTGCTCATATGCTTTTGCATTGTTACATTATTTGAACAAATCATCAGTTTCTGATTCAAAATCATAATGCTATATATGAGGTAGAGACTGTATATTGTAGTGGGCTTTTGGTCTAGTAGCAGAGCCTGAAAATTTATATTTAAAAAAAGAAAACTAAAATTCACAATAATTCACAATCTTATTTGGAGAACTGATTGAAAATATTAATGTTGATTTTTTAATTAAGGCAGGGATTGAGTGATAAGATGCATTTTCTTGCTTGTCTGGCAGTGTGAAATTTCGGAACTTTAGAATTCTCAAGGCATTGGCAAAAAAAAAAAAAAAAAAAAAAAAAGAGTAAGAGAATGTGAAGTAGGTGACCCTGAGTTCAGAACTCTTGTAATTGATAACCAGTGTGCGCACATACACAAACACACTTAACAATAAGAAAAATTTTCCTTATCCCTATTGTCAACAGATTTCTGAACCATTTCCAATTTTTCTGCTATGCCAGATGGACCATTTTGAAATGAATCTGAAGTCGCATTTAAAAGAAGGATATGATGTGATTAATAAGAATATTTTGATATTTTTTCAAGCACAACAAATCCACGTGTCTGGAGGATTGATTCTGCTCTCTCTTTATGAGCATGGGAAAATATGTCTCAGGCTCAGTTTCCTGTCTCTGTCTCTCCAGAAGCACTTCTCTGTATGTTTCTCCTGTGAGCTCTGAGGGAAGGCCACAGACCTTTACAGGTTTGTGACAGTTGTAGTTTTTCCTCACCTCGTCCCCCAGAACCTCCAGACCTCAGAGAGGAGAAGTTGATTGTAGTCAGCATTGCTGACTGCTGCAAGCCTGTGACTGTTACCTCTGACAGAATAGCTCTACAGCCATTCGTCACCCCAACCTGGAGTCAACAGTGACCAGTGGAAAAAGAGGCAGTTCTTAAATCATAAGTGAACAAGCTATTAGAGGCTCCACCCTTGAGGGTATCCACATACTGACAGAGTTGAGTTTCGCAGCTTGACAATGGTCGCTTGAGACTATGGATCAACAGTCAATGGAGCTGAGCTACGTTAGGGACTGTGGGGCATCTGGCCAGACACTGGCCAAAGAGAGTCCACCCTGCCCCTGTGCCTTTGGATGTGCAAACTATGCCTATCATAATGGTCACCCCAATCCAAGCTTCTCCTTTGTAACCCTAGTCACATTATCTTACAAAGACCATCTAGAACTGCTTGTCCATATCTCTTTCTCTGTTTGAGTATCTAAATATATTTAGCTGCAGCCTGTTTTCTCTCCTCTGTTCCAACATAGTTAGGAGACTCCTCTGGGATGCAGACATTATTTTCAGGTTTGGCCTACTTCAAGCAACATTTGAATGAGCTTTTGGGACAGGTCTTTTGGACACAGTTGTCAGTGAAGCTGCAGGTCAGAGAGAGTTGCACATGCTTCAGGAAAAGATGATAAAATGCTTCTACATTAGACATAAGAGAGACAGCCAAGGTAATTCTCATAGTTCCTTATTGGCCTTGCAGACCCTGGCTCTAGGAGATGTCTGTATGTCCTCCCTGGCAACTACCCACAAATAATTTCTGCTGATACAAAGTCAGGATCCAGGCAGGCTTCAGACTGCCTTTTAGAATTTGAGTGGATGAAACTCTATGACTTAAATCAACTAGTAGATGTTAAATTTCAATCCAGGAAGGATTCTATAACTACACTTTTATAGCAACAACTGGAAAATCTTCAGACACCACTGTTCTCAATTTAATGTTAAGTCAATTTCAGCCTAAACCTGCTTGTGCTTCCTGCTTCATGACTTAAATAAAAACAACAAGGAGTCTGGTGGCACCTTAAAGACTAACAGATTTATTTGGGCATGAGCTTTTGTGAGTAAAAACCTCACTTCTTCGCATGCATCCGAAGAAGTGAGGTTTTTACTCACAAAAGCTCATGCCCAAATAAATCTGTTAGTCTTTAAGGTGCCACCAGACTCCTTGTTGTTTTTGTAGATACAGACTTAACACGGCTACCCCCTGATACATGACTTAAATAAAGGGCTCAGCCATACCACTTCATAGGTTCAGTTAGAGCTTTTTGAGTACCCATAGGTACTCAGCAGCACCTCATATTTCATGATTCATCAAGACAGTAAGGAAGTTTCTTTGTTCTGTTGAATTTTCTGTTGTTAGCAGGATGCCTAACTTAGCTCTGGAATAATTGATGGAGCAGCCCTTTTGAAGCTGGCCTCTACATCCTTGTATTTCCTTTCTCTTATAGTTGCCTTTCTAATCACAACCATTTCTTTTAGGATGATTAGTGAATTAAATTCATTGTCTATTAAAAATTCCTTTTTTCTCCAGAGCTGATGCTCTGCACCACCCCAGACTTCCTATTTAAGGAGCTTCTTTTGTCTTATCACCTCAATCAATACATCACTTTTTACATTTTGTTTTTTATTAAACCTACTCATCCTCATGATATTAGATGCCATCATCTGGATGTTTGCATATCAATCAAATCCTAATTAAACAGGATTAATTGTTGCTTTATAATGGCAAAAATCACAGGTCTGAAGTCTTTAAAAAACAAAATTGTCAATGGATTGTCAGTGGATCCTGGCAGCTATATCAGAAGCATATAAGTAAGCCAAAAAAACTCCTCCTGAAAGCCTCGGCACATTCAGTGATGTCTGCATCCGCATTTTAGGCAAAAATAAAGTTTCTTATGAGGAAGTCTGCAGAGGGACCACTTGGAAATCTCTGTTCCTTCACCAGACATGACTACAAAGTGGATGTTGCATTTTCATCAGATACTGCTTTTGATCTATAGGTACCATCCACTATTTTTCTTTTCTACTGTCTCAGCTCTGCTGTCCCTCCCTTTTTTCTGGTCATATTGCTTGCCTGCTTTCCAATCGTCCTCCAGTGTAGTATATATGAGAATAGACAGCTTACTCATGCTTCTCATAACAGGAAATTCACTAGTCTGTTTTTTTCCCACCCTTGTATATACATGTGTATAATCCCTTGGGATTGTCACCTAACATGCTGGAATTACCTCTGAGCCCGTTTTCCGTGCTAGCTTCGGACTTCAGAACCCTGCCTTGTTGAGCCAGACACGCAAGCCTGCTGCAACACAGACCCAGGTCTGCTCCACGCCCCCAAAGCTGCAGACTTTAACCAAAAATTGCTCAGCAGGTCACCGATCTCCAGCACTCAGACACCCGGTTCCCAATGGGATCCAAACCCCAAATAAATCCGTTTTACTCTGTATAAAGCTTATACATGGTCAACTCTTAAATTGTCCGCTCTCTATAACACTGATAGAGAGAGATGCACATATGGAGTACGACGTCAGACCCTCCTCCTGAACTTACTGCCGGAGTCTTGGACGCTGTACGTGGCAGAGGCAGTACATGTAAAATCCCTGTTCGTCTCTGGTCACACCCCCTTCTAGTACCTTTAAACCTTATGATGTCATTCATAGGTGTCCTAGCAAGGTTCGGGGTTCCTGGTTGCTGGGTGCCTGAAAACATGATGGGGTGTAGTATTGCTAACAGAATGCATCTGCATTGTCTGTTAAAGTGTAGGTGTCTTGGCATTTAGCCCCCAATGCCATGAGGTGGTGTGCCTCAGTTTCCCCTCCCACACAGCAGTGTAGGCCTGTTATGCTTTTGCTGCTGTGCCAAGCTTCCAGCCTGTTTACAGGTATAAGCTGAAAAGCAACATGCTTGTGGAACTGTCTTGTCACCATCCCTAGAATGTACAAAAGCTTTCCCCACAAATCAGGTATGTTACACATCTTCAAAGGGTTTGTTATTAGCATCAACTCCTATAGCATTGACCCGTAGATGAAGTAGCCAAAGACACAAGATAACCAGCAAATCTATGAACAGGCTCTGTTCACACAGTTCAGCTTGTTCAGCATCCGTTGCATTTCCCAACCCCTTTGTGTACCATGGTAGGGGTTTAGACACAGAGTCTCCTGTCTCTTTGGAGAAGGCTTTCAATTCAGGCATATGTTTGAGAATTTGGCAAGGAAAGGGTGCACTGCAACCATGCCTGCCCTTGGCCCCTCCCTCTGGAATCTCTTTGTGTTAGACCTCACCCGCTTGCGAAGTTTCCCAAATGGAAAGTTTTTCTTCCTCCTGCCTTGAAGAGACAGTTTTATCTCTTACAAGTGTAACAGGAAAAACATCTTTCAATGGAGTGCTTTGGATTGGTAGGATCCCCTCGGTCACCCCACTCTCTGTTCCCAAAAGGTCAGCTGGGTGGACTCTCCCCTCCAGGAGATTTGACCCCCAGTCTTTCCTTAAAACCTGATCCACAGGTGAAGGGTCTGGCATTTCAGATGTAGATCCTTCTCCTGGGGAAATGCCTTCCTACAAAAGGTGGGCAGACCCGCCTGTCCCCCCTCACCTTCCATCTGGACTTCCCTTTCTGGGTTCCCCTCTGAGGCAAACACTCCTATGTCCCCCAAAAGGGAAGGTGACCCTGATCCAGCTGTGGGCTCATAGCTACCAGCTATGACAGACCCTTCACTGACCAGCAAAATCCCCCCTCTTTCACTCAGGTTGGGCTTGCTTCCAGCTACAGAGCCCTTGGGGTCTGTTCCCACTGCAGTGGTAATCAGGACCCCAACTTCCATCTCCGCGCACACTAGGGCCAGGTCTGTCCCCTACTGAACTACATCTTGTTGGCCGTCAGCATCTGGGAAGGCCTCCCATCCCCCTCCCCCAGGGAGATGATCACAGGACAGAAGCTGGCTCTATCCAGCCCTTCCCGCGGGGACCTGCTTTGAGCCCCAGGGTTACAGGAACTGGCCTCGACCCTCCCTGCCCCCAACGGCCCATTTTCCACTGCTACAGCGTAATTAAAGAGACACACTCCTATTTCCCCAGCAGCACATGTGACTTCACCCTCCCCTCTGGGGCTTTCAGCACAAGATTCCTTCTTGCTGCTATAACAAACCCTGGGACAGATTCTGCCACATCAAAAAAGTCATTCCCCAGTAGAAACGGTGCAAAGTTGTGTGCCACCGCTGCAAATCAGTTCAGCCTGCAAATCACCAGTTTCCATATATACCTTGGCTAAAGGTGCCAGGACCTTATAACCTCCCACCAATTCTAATTCTGCCATTCTTCCTGGTAACAAATCCTTCTCCTGGATTCACAGAAATTTCTGCATCAGTATCTCTCCAACCTTGGAGCACTTTGGCATTAAGCTTAACAGCATGCATATGTCCCCTGCTTGATTGTGTAGAAGCAACCTTTACAAATCCCATGTGGTAAGACACAGTAGCATGGGATACACTGTGCTCTGAGATGCAGCAGCTTCATGTGTTACCTGGTGCCTGTTCCCACTCAGCCAAGGACATTTATTCCTTAGATGCTCAGTGGACTTCCAATGATAGCATCTTCTTGGCTCCTCTGTTTGTACAGGAGACTTGGGATGAGTAACAGGGGAATGGGGAGGTGAATGCCCAGTCTCCTTTTTCCCAGGGGTAAAAAGGTGATTCTGCTTTCCACCAACCCTGTACCCCTCTGCCAGTGGTTTATGTTTAATTGCAGCTTATGATTGCTCATAAGAGTCTGCAAGCCCACTAATTCACCCACTGCATACATCTTTTTGTCCCACAAATACTGTTTTACATCATCACTGCACATATTCAGGAACTGTTCCTGAGTAACCAAATCACACATTTCTTCAAAGCTTGTAATGTGTTTTCCCTTCACCTGCTTGTCTAACAAATTTCTCATTTCATTTACATAGGCCACATTACTTAATCCAGATCCCCTCTTAAGACTCCTGAATTTAACCCTGTAGGTTTCAGCTGCAATCTGGAACTGGTTTCAAAACCAGTTCCTTAAATTTACCATAGTTTGAAACATCAGCAATAGGCATCTTATTGAATATGTCCAGAGCTCTCCCAGTCAATTTTGCAACCATTTTTTGATCCTCGGGAATCACATGGAGAGTGCACAGTCTCTCAAAGGTAATGAAATACTCGGCAATATCACTGGATTCATCATACGGTGGACATAACTGTTCCCATTTGTGGATTTTTGGGAAAGTGGAGCCAGCTGCTGAAGGGTTTTGTCTCTTCCACTCCATTACAGCCAGTTCCTGCTTCTGGGTCGCAATCTGGGCCTCAATTTCTTTGTTTTTTAACTCCAGGGCTAGCTGCCTCTCTTTCCTTCTCCTCCTGAGCAGCTTGTCGTGCTAACCTCTGGGCTTCAAGCTCTTTGTCTTTTAAGTCCAGGGCTTGCTGGTGTGCAGCCCTTTGTCTGGCTACTTCTGCCTCCACCGTTTCCCTGGCCGCAGCTGCTTCTTTGAGCCTCATTTGTGCCTGCCACATTTGAAACTCATGGTCCTTTGCCTTCTCTTCCACTTCCAGTCTGGCCAGGTCTAGTTTTGTAGCTGCCTCACTGGAAGTCATTTTCCTGCATTCTTGTGCTTATTTCCCTCACCCAAAATAAACAAACCGAAAATAACAAACCAGTAACCACTTTGTCTGTTCTCCAACCATGACACTCAAAACTCACTTAAAATCACTACCAGTGTCTCAAAGCAATCAGCTGTGCACAGATCCTGCTCGACTATGCCACTGTGACCAGTTCAGTCACAGAGACCCACTTGGGGCTGGCACCTGATGTGCTGGAATTATCTCTGAGCCCGTTTTCCCTGCCAGCCCGGGACTTCAGAACCCTGCCATGTTGAGCCAGACACACTAGCCTGCTGCAACACAGACCCAGGTCTGGTCAACGCCCCCAAAGCTGCAGAAGTTAACCAAAAACTGCTCAGTAGGTCACCTATCTCTAGCACCCAGACACCCAGTTCCCAATGGGATCCAAATCCCAAATAAATCCATTTTACTTGGCATAAAGCTTATACAGGGTAAACTCATAAATTATCTGCCCTCTATAACACTGATAGAGAGATATGCACAGCTGTTTGCTCCCCAGGTATTAATCACTTGCTCTGGGTTTACTAATAAACAAATGTGATTTTATTAAGTATTAAAAGTAGGATTTAAGTGGTTTCAAGTAATAACACACAGAACAAAGTAAGTCACCAAGCAAATTAAAGCAAAAACACTCAAGTCTAAGCCTAATACATTAAGAAACTGATTACAGGTAAAAACAACAAGGAGTCTGGTGGCACCTTAAAGACTAACAGATTTATTTGGGCACAAGGTTTCATAGGTAAAAACCTCACTTCTTCGGATGCATAGAGTGAAAGTTACAGATGCAGGCATTATATACTGATACATGGAGAGCAGGGAGTTACTTCGCAAGTGGAGAACCAGTGTTGACAGGGCCAATTCAATCAGGGTGGATGTAGTCCACTCCCAATAATGGATGAGGAGGTGTCAATTCCAGGAGAGGAAAAGCTGCTTCTGTAATGAGCCAGCCACTCCCAGTCCCTATTCATGCCCAGATTAATGGTGTTAAATTTGCAAGTGAATTTTAGTTTTGCTGTTTCTCTTTGAAGTCTGTTTCTGAAGTTTTTTTGTTCAATGATAGTGACTTTTAAATCTGTAATAGAATGACCAGGGAGATTGAAGTGTTCACTTACTGGCATATGTATGTTACCATTCCTGATGTCCGATTTGTGTCCATTTACTCTTTTGTGGAGGGACTGTCCGGTTTGGCCAGTGTACATGGCAGAGGGGCATTGCTGGCACATGATGGCATATATAACATTAGTGGATGTGCAGGTGAATGAGCCCTTGATGGTGTGGCTGATGTGGTTGGGTCCTCTGATGGTGTCGCCAGAGTAGATATGAGGACAGAGTAGGCAACGAGGTTTGCTACAGGGATTGGTTCCTGGGTTGGTGTTTCTGTGGTGTGGTGTGTAGTTGCTGGTGAGTATTTGCTTCAGGTTGGGGGGTTGTCTGTAAGCGATAACTGGCCTGCCTCCCAAGCTCTGTGGGAGTGAAGGATCATTTTACAGGATAGGTTGTAGATCGTGGATAATGCGCTGGAGAGGTTTTAGCTGGGGGTTGTATGTGATGGCCAGTGGTGTTCTGTTATTGTCTTTGTTGGGCCTGTCCTGCAGTAGGTGATTTCTGGGTACCCGTCTTGCTCTGTCAATCTGTTTCCTCACTTCCCCAGGTGGGTATTGTAGTTTTTACGAATTCTTGATAAAGATCTTGTAGGTGTTTGCCTCTGTCTGAGGGGTTGGAGCAAATTCGATTGTATCTTAGGGCTTGGCTGTAGACAATGGATCGTGTGATGTGTCTTGGATGGAAGCTGGAGGCATGTAGGTACGTATAGCAGTCAGTAGGTTTCCGGTATAGGGTGGTGTTTATGTGACCATCACTTATTTGCACTGTAGTGTCCAGAAAGTGGATCTCTTGTGTGGACTGGCCAGGCTGAGGTTGATGGTGGGGTGGAAATTGTTGAAGTCCAGGTGGAATTCTTCAAGGGCCTCCTTTCCGTGGGTCCATATGATGAAGATGTCATCAATGTAGTGCAAGTAGAGGCGGGGCACTAGGGAACGAGAGCTGAGGAAGCATTGTTCTAAGTCAGCCATAAAAATGTTGACATACTGTGGGGCCATGCGGGTACCCATAGCGGTGCCACTGACTTGAAGGTATAAGTTGTCCCCAAATCTGAAGTGGTTGTGGGTGAGGACAAAGTCACAAAGCTCAGCCACCAGGCGTGCTGTGGCCTCATTAGGGAAACTGTTCCTGACCGCTTGTAATCCATCCTCATGTGGAATATTGGTGTAAAGTGCTTCTGCATCCATGGTGGCCAGGATGGTGTTTTCAGGAAGAACACCAATGCATTGTAGTTTCCTCAGGAAGTCGGTGGTGTCTCGAAGATAGCTGGGAGTGCTGGTAGCGTAGAGTCTGAGGGGAGAGTCCAAATAGCCAGATAATCCTGCTGTAAGAGTGCCAATGCCTGAGATGATGGGGCGTCCAGGGTTTCCGGGTTTATGGATCTTGGGTAGCAGATAGAATACCCCTGGTCGGGGTTCTGGGGGTGTGTCCATGTAGCTTTGTTCCCGTACTGTAACTTTCACTCTATGCATCCGAAGAAGTGAGGTTTTTACCCACGAAAGCTTATGCCCAAATAAATCTGTTAGTCTTTAAGGTGCCACCAGACTCCTTGTTGTTTTTGTAGATACAGACTAACACAGCTACCCGCTGATACTTGATTACATGTAAAATCTCACCCGCAGAGATGTTCCAATAAGCTTCTTTCACAGACTAGACTCCTTCCTAGTCTGGGCTCAATCCTTTCCCCTGGTACAGTCCTCGTTAGTTCCAGCGAACATCTTAGGTGGAAAGCAGGGGTGTTCTCATGATTGGCAGCCCCTTTGTTCTGTTCCACCCCCTTTTATAGCTTTGTCACAAGGCGGGAATCTTTTGTCTCTCTGGGTCCACACCCCTCCTTCTAAATAGAAAAGCACCAGGTTTAAGATGGATTCGAGTATCAGGTGACATGTTCATGTCCTGTGAGACCCCAGCCTACATTCTTCCTGGGCTGGCTCACATAAACATAGGAAGGCTTGCAAGTAAACAGAGCCATTTACAACCAGTTGTCCTAGTCAATGGAAGCCATCAAGATTCTAAACCACCATCAATGGCCCACACTTTGCATAATGACAATAGGATCTCAGAGTTATACTTTATATTTCTAGCTTCAGATACAAGAATGATACATGCATACAAATAGGATGACCACACTCAGTAGATTATAAGCTTTGTAAGCATACCTTACAATAGACCTTTTGCCTAAAGTATATTCCATTTGCATCATATTCATACTCATAAGCATATTTCCATAAAACATCTGGAGTGCAACGTCACAACATGTTTGTAGTTTTAGGGTTTAAGTGTTGTAAGTTTGGACTTTGATGCACTTTATAGGCTCACGCAAAGGGAGCAGTTCAAGCACCAATAAAGTTATGCAGGGAACTGTCTATGGGCTTTTATTATCCTAGTCAACCCCGAAAACTTCCAGACTAGTGGATATCTTCTTACATTAAGACATATAATAAAAAAAACAGTCTATTTCTTCTATTTACTGTCTCCATTGTTCAGTTTAAATGGGGGTAGGGGGGTATAGATTGTTTTAGGCAAAGAAGAAATGCTGGGCTGCTTTGAGTCACAGTGTGTCAGTTCTTCTAACACCTCAATATTGGATTTGCTACGAGATAACACATTTGGACCTTCAAGTCTCAAACTGTCATTTATACCACATTTAACACTTAATTTTTGTCTTGATTTTTTTAATATAGTGTATTATTTTTCTATTTAAACATGTAGACAATAACATCACAAATAATATTTGTTACCATTCTCATCCTCTAGAGGTAAATCCATTTGTCCAAGTAATACCCTAACATCTGTGCTAGAGAGGGAAATGCAGACAAGGCCTCCACCACCTATTCCTCACTACAGACAAACAGATAAGTAAGAACTTTTTAGTTATTTAAGTGTTTTTGCTAAGTTAATGTTTAATAAAGTGACAGTATGGGCCAGAGCCCTCACAATTTTGTCAGGGCATCTCAGTTTTGAATTGCCATACTCATGCTATTTTAATCTCTTAAACAGATTGCTAAATGTGACAATTTATGATGAAATGTATTATAATTCTAGGACATTCATTAGAGACTACCTATGCCACTCTGGTTTTTAATCAAGAGCAGTAGTGAACATTACATGAGTGTTTTTCTTGTGTTTACACTATGTGGCATATCATTTATTACCTTCGTGCAATAAACAATTTTTGAAAGATCTTGTATACCTTGATGCATTCTGAACATCAAAGAGCCTCTGAGGGGTAAAAAGCTAGAAATCAAGGGGATTTACTCACTAAACATGTCTGCCCACATCATTGCAGCATTTTTTTAAAAAATAGACAAATAGAATGTATGGGAGCAGTAGAAAGGGATAGAAGACCTCTTATATAAAAATGTAATTTATATGAATCTTGTGTCCAAGTTTGGTTGCCTCATCAAAAGAAATATATAGAGTAAATTGGGGGGGGCGGGGGGGCAATGCATCAAAGCAGTGAAAAATCTTAGCTCTTTACCTAGTTACAGCTCACAAAATTGCAGAGACTATTTAACATGGAAAAGAGTTATTCAGAATTAAAATTTAACCGAACAGATCCTTCTCTCTACCTTTCTCATAATGAGCAGAGGGGGTCACTCATTGAAATAAAATGGGAATAAATTTAGTGCCAGCAAAAATAAATACTGCCCTTATGCTATATAGTCAATCTGTGTAATTTATTGTTGCAAGAGGTAGACACGCATACTGTAGCTAAGACTGAATTATTTTATAACCATTTCTAACTATTCTTTGCAAACTAAGATATGGGTAATTAGTTCATGGCTTATAATGGTTGTCCGTGGGGGTCACTAAGTATTGTTTCCTCTATAATGGCCAAAGAGGGCAAAAGTGGGGACTTCACATTCCTTGGGTACTGACCGCTGCTGGGGCAAGCAAGATACCAGACTCCTTGGCTGTATGGTCTCATCTAACATATCAGCTCCTGTGTTTGTAAGACACGGTGGCCTTGAGTGTGCATAGGCTTTTAACATTCTGGGCTTCACAACCATAAATTATATTTGTTCAGTTTTGGCTCTCAAAATGTTTTGCTGAATCTGGATTTAAGATGATCGCACCCTTAAAAGGATATTGGGAAACCACAGGCTTCTGATGCAGGGAATGTCTTCTGTTCTAGATTTTGACAGTATCTAGCAGAATATGGGCCTAATTCTGGTTGGTGATTTCAGGGACTACCAGAATACAAATGAATAACAATAATAGGCTGTTCATTCCTTGAGAAGATCCCGTTCATCAGAGTATAAACTAACAGATTCAAGATTAAAATCCAGTCTAAACCCCTGCAGGCATGCCTAAAACAAGACTCTTAAATCAATGCTTAGGAGCATATATAAAAGTAACCTGATTTTCAGTGGTGCTTGGCTCTTGCATCTCCCATTTACTTCAGTGGAATTCATTGGAAATTAGCACCTCCTGAAAAACCAGCCTGCTTATTTTTAATTTTAGGTGGCCAGGTTTGAAAATCTTTGCCTCTGGATTAAAATTATTTGTAAATAAAACATTCATTTAATATTTAAACATTGAAATTTTATTGGAAACAGAAGTTTTTGAAAGGCCTCATGTCACTGTCTTCAGATATATGCAGTGGTATTGTAGTCATGTTGGTCCCAGGATATTAGCAAGATAAGGTGGGTGAGGAAATATCTTTTATTGGACCATCTTCTGTTGGTGACAAGCTCAAAAGCTTGTCTCTCTCTCCAGCAGAACTTGGTCCAATAAAAGATATTTCCTCACCCACCTTGACTGTCTTCTGATGACAGTTAAATAGCATATTTGAATAATTATCTATACTAACAGTCGATGATTTCATTAATTTTTATCCTTTGTTTTTATATGTAGCTGAAACTTAACCTGCAACTATCCCTCATTTCAGAGATAGTCTTTTGCTTTTTTTGCATATATTTTTGAAAAGGACAATATTCAGAACATTGGCTCGTCTGTAACAAAGTTTTCATTTACAAAATAAACTACCTAAATATTAGTGTGTTGTAGATAAATTGCTTGTGGTATTCTACCTTAATATTAGAATGGCTGAATTGCTAATATTAATATTTATGAAAAGCACGGTTAATAAAAGGTAGCTATTTGTTCAGTGGGCACTGAAATGTACATTAGAGTGAATAATTAAGATGTGATTTCTGTAAAACTTTAACAGCTTTCTAATGCCAGGTGTTTATTGATCTTGCTGTCCAGTGGCATAATATGCCATGAGATGTTATGGTGTTTTTATATCAGTGTGGTAGTTTGGGAAAGTCAGTGTGTTATCCTTGCTTATGTAACTGTATCTTTCATTTAACTGAGAATTGTGTTCTGTAATATTTTATGGTTTTAATTTCAGGAATAATGGAAACAGTGGCTTGCAGAAAACATTAAAAGTGGAGCCAGTGATTGACTACTTTGATGTCCAAGACTGAAATGATCTATCTTAAATTATTATTTAGAAAAATGGAGGTGAAGATACATATCTATCATGCAAGATGCTTTGTGGCTAATTAAATGATAAACTATTCAATATATTTAAAGTTTAAAATAGTAAAAAAGCACTGGTGAGTTAAGTGTATGAGAAACATAGCATTGACTAGAAATTAACTAAAATTTGAGCTCTGAATATTGCAAGATAAGCTATTAAACGCCAAATTCTGACTTCAGATTGATGTGCACAGCTCTCATTGAATGCACTGAGAACTGCATGCGTTCCTCAAAAGCCAGAATATGGCTGATCATTTATTATATCAATGAAACTGATCTTTTAAATTTGACTGCAAATTTTCAGCTGCTCTGCATATTTTTACATAAGTTGCAGGTACAGGTATTTTTCACCTCAGGCTGGTACATTTTTCTTCTCTGTTTGTTTGGAATCAAAATATCTTTAATGAAGTGAAACTGCCTATCCATTAATTTATAGCTGAAAAAACTGGTAATTAAATTCTATTGGGGTAGTTATATTAGTGGCAAACATTCCAAAGATTTATACTGAGGGATCCAACTGTATTGTTAAAAATGAACAAATCACAAATTGCTATAATATAATCCTAATGGATATATTTTCAAAGAGTTTTCATGTGATTTTAATCATTCCATTTCTACTGCAAACATATCTGAGTTATTCCCACATGGAATAAAACAAAAAATTTAGCTCAACTCTACAATACGTTACATATTCCCAGTGCTCAGGCACACTGACACCCGCTAATGAGGAGTACATCTCATGTTCACTAGCATTTGAGGATTTTGGTACTTTTCAGTTCTTGTTCTTGAGGTGGAAGAGGGAAAATGCCATTTGTTTGTTTGTGGGTTTTTATTAAGCAAAAGAATAATGGCTTAGTTTTCTTTGTGTTTTATTTAGTTTGTATATTTAAACCTTTAATTTAAATTAAAGGATTAAATTGAAAATGAAAAATATTTAATTCAAACGCTTGAACAGTTAGAACTCCACGTATGGCTTTGATGTTGCATAGAGATTGAATCATATGTCTAGGATTGTTAAACTGATGACTTCACTAGTTTAAACTTTTCCTCTGTACAAGCTTAGAGCAGAAGGCATGTGCTAGGCTTGTGTTGGAATATGGGTTGAGATTGCAGCAATTCTTGAAAACTTCATAAGAAAGTCTAGTATGGTAAATCCCTCTCAATGAAAACAGCCCTTTAATGATCACATTACATTTTAAATATATTATACTTTACACAATTCAGTACCCAACACAATCTCCTAGATTTCAAATTGTTTCACATTAATGGGTGCCCTCATGAGGAAGGAGAGACCAGATCTTTAGCTGGTGTAAATTGTCATAGCTCCATTGACTTCACTTGAGCTACAACAATTTACCCAAGTTGAGGATCTGGCCCCTTATGCTAATAAGCTCCTTACTCCTCACACTATGCTCTGTCTGTCTCACCCCTCCTGACTGCACACAGCCCTAGAAGTTATTCCTTTGTGCAGCTCTTTGTGCTCAGGGGCAGCTTGTCTGCATGTCCCAGAGAGCTTATGGAACTTTGAGGGCCATTAGCCAGAGAGGTTCATTTTGGGGTGGACATGTTGACTTAAGATAACTGTAATATTCTACATTGTCAAGATGTTATGGTTTTCTGTTGATGCATGTGTATAAAACTTAATTCGTTTAGGAAATGACAACACAATGTAATATGTTTCTATTTAAATGTTTGAGATACATTTTCTCCACTTAAAAGAATACTGTCAAGGAATGTTGATCTTTTTTGTGTGTGTGTCTTCATACAATGAGTTTCACATACAATGAAAATAATTTTCTTTACCTTTTTCCTTTCATTTGGTGAACAGAAATTAACTTTTTTTTTACGAATGAATCTTAAACTAGCTGTTATGGTTTGGCATGACAGTGCATAAAATTCTTAAGCAAGTTGAGCCCTTGCAAGGTGCTTAACATTTTCAATTTCTGTTGACATCAGTGGATGAATAGGTTGCTAAGCACCTTTCTAGAAGTGTGATCTTGCAGACATTTACACAATTAAGTAGGCCTAACATGTGAGAAAGAGTCTCATTTATTTCAGTGTCACTGCATGACTGAATGAGGGTTTGCAGGATGGGCCCATAGTTTGTGACCCTACATTTAATTTATTTTAACACAGGACTTCATTTAAAATAGCTAAAACATCACCTACATACTTGTGTGCAATTTGTATGAGGCTTTCATAGCAGTATGTCTAGTTCATGCACTTTAATTGGTATTTTTAACAAATTGTGATCTTGCAACTTAAATGTGAGGCTGATGAGAAGCAGTCTAGAAGATGTTCAGGTTCTGAATAGAACTTTTAATACTTCCAGCTTTTGATCAGAAGAACCAGAGAATTTTCAGTTTGCAAAATAAGGCTAATAAATATTTTGAATTCATATCTACTGATTAATCATAATGCCCCTTATGAAATGTCTAATAGAAGTTTTGCTTAGTTGTGAATATTCACATATCTCTATGCCTATTTTAATACCAAGGAGGTCAAAGCCTATACAACAACTTTTAAAAAATCATTGACACTGAAATGTTTATTCAAAATTTCTTATTGTAATAGTTCTGTTAAAAAGATAATAAATGCACTTCCCTGGGGAAGCAATACCAAAACAAGTTTTTTCCAAAGAATAATTTTCCAGCTTTAAAAATGAATTCAGCTAGGTTTAATTGTGGTGTTCTCCCTTCTCTTCTGGTTTGCTTTGGATCAGTTTACTGCATATGTGTGCCTAATGGGAATGCTTTTCTAATATACCATTTTGTATTTCTTCTTACTCTGAGTTGGCTCTTAGTCTATTTATCTAAGGGAAAAAAGAGTGAAGTCAGTGGCATTGACTTCAGTGGAGCCAATATTCCATCCTTGGTCTGTCAATTACATTGCACAGGTCTCAGAACGATACCGTATTTTGTAAATTGTTCTGTATTGAGTACATTACAATAAAGAGATTGTCTTTGAAGTGAACTGTGAGGAAGGGCAAATTGGTTACAATACATATAACTTTACCAAGTGCTTTTAAACTATTGTATATAAAATACAGGTAGAATTTTGGCATTGGGACTGTGTAACTGTTCAATGGTTTAATGCGTTAAGAAGTGCTCTGATTATTCAGTGCTTGATGTGCATAATCTAAAATCCTAGCTGTGCAAGTTAGCTATGGAGACCACTGTTTTGTGGCAGTTTTACAGTATGTGCCTCATGATGAAGTAAGCAAATGAACATTGCTCTAAAACACTCTTTCCATAAGTTATTTGGTGACAGATATATATAGATAGATATTCCACTTGATTCCTTTCAAGTTTAGTGGTGTAACAGGTGACTTACTGTATAAAGCTGTAATAAAATTAAGTTCAAATTGCTATGTGTTGTAGTTGTTTGCAAGCTTTTAGGTAGGTGTACATGTGTTGGGAAGTTCTTAAAATGCTGTAGGAAGGCAAATATTTGAATGGAGTATCTGGGGGGGGGTTCTTCACCTCAAATTCTAAAATATCAGGTGCAGTTTTCTTCCTGCATTTCAACATCTTTAAACAAACATCTTTTCTGGGGGGTCCATACTAAAGGGGGAGGAGAGAGGGGACTATCTGCTATCTATGTAGAATTTAAGAATAATTTTTTGCTAACTCAAGATTTTATCACAAGTCTCACAATATATGATCCTGTTTTGAGGAATGACCTCCTTTTGTATTCCACTGTGGGTTTACGCATGCACACCATATGCCCAGAGTCGGAGGATTTGAATGTAGAGATATTGGTCCACACATGCGCCCTGGCTCATTTCGTGCCTCCAACCCAGGGGATATGGGGAGGCTGACCAACTCTCTCTCTCTCTCTCTCTCTCCAGTTCCTTCTCACGGCCGCATAGTCTGGGTTGGAACCTCCAGTGTCCATAGCTTCAGGTTCATCCTACAAAATAAGATTCTTTGGTGCTTGCTCATGTTGATTCCATTCTAGGTGTGTGCACCCCATGTGCATGGTCGTCAGAGATTTTTGCCTTAGCGGTATCTGAAGGGCTGACTGTGGTGCCTCCTTGAGTGCTGGTATATCAGGTGCTGTCGACCCTACTCCCTCTCTGTTCCTTCTTACTGTCTGTGGTGATTAGTCAGAGCGCCTTTCCTTGCTTAGCAAGGGCTAGTGGGTTTTTTTTTCTCCTTTGGACTTCATGCCTTAAGGCTTTGTATATAGTTGATTCTTCAGTAGTTAGTGTTTGTTTACTTGTTAGTAGTTAGAGTCCCAGCGGGGACTCTGCCGTGGGGCATGCCTCAGTCTCCAGGGTTAAAGCCCTGCACAGACTGTGAAAGGCCTAAGCCTGTTAGTGACCCCCACAGCAGTTGTCTCAAGTGCTTGGGCGAGGCACACGTAAAAGACAAGTGCCATATCTGCAAAAACTTTCAGCCTCGCACGCCGAAAGAGCTGGACATGTGACTGGGCTCTTCTGATAGAGTCCGCCTTCTGTCCAGCCTCCCTCCATCCTTCCTCCAAGCCGTCTCGGCATGATTCGCCGAGCACCTCGGCATTGGTGCGAAGTGCACCCCCAGCGCCAAGCTCTGTTCAGCACCGTTCCCTGTCGCTGGTACTGAAAAAGAAGGCAAGAAACAAGGCACCTCAGCGCCAGGAAAGAACAGCCATGTGGCATGAGGCAAAAGACCCACCTCGGGACAGCCGTATAGCCCAGAACCCTGCAGTTGGCTTTCTCCCGTTGGGGACGTTAGCCCCGTGAAAGGTCCTCCTCCGACTCCTGTGAGCAGTATCCGACCAACTCCCCTGCCGGCACCGACGCCCTCACATACTCCCCTGGCGTAAAGGGAGCAAAGGCCACTGACACAGTAGAGGCCGCAGGCTTCAGCAAAGGTTCCCCATGAGGGCAAGGCAGCCGATAAGACTCCTCAGGCATCAGTGGGGTACCACTGATCCCCCTAGACACTGACGCGCTCTCCACCTCCGCACCGCCAGTCACCAGAGCCACCACCGAGATCATTTGGGGCTCGCCCTAGATCACCGGCACCATGGTCATGGTCCCCATTATCTTGACATCTATCACTGAGAGGGAGGCGTAGATCCCCTTACTACCAGTACCAATCGCCTCCCCATCGGTCACGTCTCGTCACCGATCCAGGTCGCCTATGCTGCGGGAGTGTTCTCTGTCCCGCCCCCAGTCTCCCCAGCATCAACACCAGTCTCCCCTGTTATCTGTGGCCTCTAAGCAGACCCAGGCATCCATAGCCCCTCCATGGTCTCCAGAAGGTGGTTCCTCCAGTACTGAGGGACGGTTTAGCCCCTTGACTAGAACCCGACAGCGCGACTGGGCAACTGAGACAACAGTGCAGTGGCAGCCGGATCAGTAGCCCGTGCAGTGGCCTTTTTGGAATGCACGGGGAGTTCCGGTCATGGCTATGCAGCCATTGCTTCACTCATCAGCTGCCACCTTGGAGCAACAGCTGCCGGCACCAGGCTCGGTGCGGGAAGCACGCCCAGAGGCCGAGGCTGAGGAGGTTGTGACCACTCCTAAGCCACTCTCCCCTGCGGAGGAGTAGGACAAGGGCCCCCTGCCTGTGGTACAGTCCTAGCCTTCATCCCCAGATGAGGCAGTCGCAGGCCCCTCCAGGGCCAGTCTGGCGGATGACCTTAAGGACCATCAGGCCGTGCTTCATCAGGTGGCCGAGAACTTGGGCCTGGAAGTGGAGGAGATGGCTGAGCAACGGACATCCTATTCAACGTCCTTTCGGCCTCTGCCTCGGTCTGTGTCGAATTACCGATGCATGACAGGGTCTTCAAAATTGCCACATCCATCTGGCAAACCCCTTCCTCCATCCCTCCCACATCAAAACAGGCTGAAAAGAAATACTTTGTCCCAGCCAAAAGTTTTGAATATTTGTATACCCACCTCCCCCTGGGTCACTGGTGATCTTGTCGGCCAATGAGAAAGAAAAGCAGGCACAATCCAGCTCGACCACAAAAAATAAAGGCCAAATGACTGGATTTGTTTGGGAGGATAATTTATTCCACCGCCAGTTTGCAGTTTTGGGTGGCGAACTATCAGGCACTCTTGGACCATTACAACTTTAATTTATGGGACTCCTGACGTAAGATTAAGGTGTCCCTCCTGCAGGATTTGGCCCTACAGTTTGATACTCTGGTGCAGGAAGGCCCTACGGCGGCCCAGTGCTCCCTGCAAATGGCTTGGGATGCAGTGGACTCGGCAGCCAGAGTGGTAGCGTTTGCGGTGGTAATGAGGCGCAGCTCCTGGCTTCAAACCACCAAACTCTCCCAGGAGATGCAGACTGTCATCCAAGACCTCCCATTCGATGGGAACGGTCTGCATGGGCTGAAAGTCACAATGGGCTGAAAGACACCAGAGCAACCCTTCATTCGCTGGGAATGCACACGCCACAGTCAGCACATAAGCAGTTCTGGCCACTTCTGCCGCCAAGGTTGTGGCAACCTCATCCGGGGTCTGCTAGAAGAAGGGACAAAGACACTCGGTTTAGTCATCTTCGCCCTTCTACCTCCCGCTCACCTGCGCAGCCTGGCTGGTGAAACAGTCTGGAGACCAGAAGCACTCATTTTTATGGCGCACTCAACAGCAATGTCCTAGCCAATTCCCCGGATCCACCATTCCTTTTCCTCAACCACCTTCACCCCTACTGTTCGGCCTGATCGCTGGTCACCTCGGACCGCTGGGTACTGGACATAGTATATCGAGACTATAGCCTGCAATTTTTGGCCACCCGTCCCTCCACGTCCCTCTTCAGGGATCCTTGTCACGAGCAACTCCTCGTTCAGGAGGTTGAGATCCTTCTGAGCCTCGAGGTGGTAGAGGAGGTCCCTCGGGACATGAAAGGGAAGAGTTCCAGTCCCAGTACTTCCCGTTGCCTCAACAAGTCTCTCAAGAAGTTTTGCATGGTTTTCCTGGCCTCCATCATCCCCTCCCTGGATCTGGGAGACTGGTACACCGCTCTCGATTTACGGGATGCTTATGTCCACATTTCCATATTCCCGGGTCACTGGCGTTTCCTCTTCTTCAGACTGGGCGGGCATCATTTTCAGTTCATGGCACTGCCCTTTGGCCTATCTTTGGCCCCAAGGATGTTCACAAAATGCATGGCGCCAGTGGTGGCTTACCTGACACATTGAGGGGTCCAGATTTTCCCATATCTCGATTACTGGCTCATCCAGGGCAGGTCTCGGGTGCAGGTGCATAGGAGCCTCAATCTGGCAAGTTCCACATGCCACGATCTGGGCCTGTTAATAAACAAAAAAGTCCACATTAACATCAGTGCAGCACATAGAATTTATCAGGGTGATCCTTGACTCCACACGAGCCAGGGCCTTTCTTCCAGAAGCACGTTTTCAGGCCATGTTGGATTTCATCTCCCACTTAAAGAACCACCTGCTCACTACGTCTATCACCTGCCTACATCTGATGGGCCACATGGCTGTGTGCATGCTTGGCTCCATCTACGACCTCTGCAAGTGTGGCTGGCCTTGGTCTATATCCCCAACAGACACAGGTTGGACTGGGTGGTCAGGGTGCCGAAACATGTCCTGTCTTCCCTGCATTGGAAGGAATTCCCTTCACAACCCCATCTCTGACCCCAGACTTGAATGCTTTGGATCTGGGCTCAGGGGCCCACGTGGGCAAGCTGAGCACCCAGGGCCACTGGCTGCGGGATGATCTCGCCCTCCATATCAACATCAGGGTGGTTCACCTGGCTTGCCAGGCTTTCTTGCCCCGCCTGAAAGGCAAGGTGGTACAGGTCCTGAAGGACAATACCGCCACAATGTATTACATCAACAGGCAAGGCAGTGCCAGGTCCTCAGCCTTTGGGAATTTTGTGTGTGGCATGCCATTCATCTGGTTTCCACCCACCTGCCAGGCACCAGGAACGTCTTGGCAGATCACCTCAGCAGGACCTTCTCGTCTCGCCACGAATTGTCGTTCCATCCAGAGGTGGTCAACATAATCCTCCAGAGATGGGGGAACTCCTCAGGTGGACCTGTTCGTGTCCAGACAGAACAGAAAGTGGCATGTGTTCTGTTCGATTCGGAGTCTGGACAGAGGTTCCCTGTCAGATGCCTTCCTCATTCCATTGTTGGGCCAGTGCCATTAATTCACAGGGTCTTCATGAAGGTCAAACAGCATAGAGTGACGGTTATCCTGGCATGGCCTTGTCAGCACTGGTTCAGCACGTTGCTGAGCCTTTCGGCAGCCACTGCCTCTTCGGCCGAATCTGCTGTCCCAGAACCACAGCATTCTGCTGCACCCAAACCTGGCAGCACTGCACTTGCCGGCTTGGTTACTGAATGGTTAAGCGTGGGTGAGCGGGCGTGCTCGACCTGTGTCCACCAGGTCTTGCTGGATAGCAGGAAACCCTCCACCAGGAAACCTACCTGGCTAAATAGAGAAGGTTCGGGTGGTGGGCCTCTTAGGGCCGAGCAGGCCTAGCTGCAGGACATATTGGATTATCTGCTGCACCTCAAACTCCAAGGGTTGTCTCTCTCTTCAATCAAGGTCCACCTGGCCACCATTTTGGCATTGCATCCTCTGTTCCAAGGCAGGGGTCTCTTCCTATGATGATGTGATTTTTGAAGGGTTTAGAGTCCCTCTATCCACACGTGCGGGACCCAGTCCACCTGGGACCTGAATCTTATGCCTTCAAGGCTCATGGAACCTCCCGTTGAGCCTCTGGCTTCCTGCTCCCTCCTGCTTCTGTCCTGGAAAGTTTTGTTCCTGGTTGCTATAATGTCGGTTGGCAGGGTGTCTGAGATCACTCACCTCGGAGCCATCCTATATGGTCTTCTACAAGGAGACGATCCACCTGTGCCCACATCCAGCATTTCTGTCCAAGGTCATTTCCCAGTTTCATACTGGCCAGGACATATACTTACCGGTCTTCTGTCTGAAGCCCCATGCGTCTGACGAGGAACTCAGGCTTCACACCCTGCACATCAGGAGGGCATTGGCATTCTACATAGATAGAATGAAGCTGTTCTTTAAATCAATGCAGTTGTTCATTTGCGGAGGCAAACAGAATGAAAGGTCATCCAGTGTCTGTCTAGAGAATCTCAGCCTGGATTACAGCCTGCATCTGCTACTACTATGAGCTGGCAAAGGTGCCCCCACCAGCGATCGTGATGGCGCACTAATGAGGGCACAGGCATTATCAGCAGCCTTCCTGAAACATGTGTCAATCCAAGAGCTATGTCTGGCCCCTACCTGGTCATCCATCCACACGTTTGCATCGCATTACACATGACCCAGCAAGCTTGAGACAATGCTGGCTTTGGCAGAGCTGTGCTGCAAGACTGTGAACTCTGAGCCCACCTCCGCTGATGTTGCTTGAGTCACCTAGAATGGAATCAACATGAGCAATCACTCGAAGAAGAAAAATACCTCTCTTTTGTAACTGTTCTTCCAGATGTGTTGCTCATGTCCATTCCATTACCCGCCCTCCTATCTCTGTTGGAGTTGAAGGAACTGAGAGGGCGTAGGGCCAGTGGCTCCTGATATACCAGTGCCACGGCCAGCCCTACTGATACTGCTAAGGCAAAAATCTCCAAGGACGGTGCACGTGGGCATGCACACACCTAGAATGGAATGGACATGAGCAATACATCTCAAAGAACAACAGTTACAAAAGGTGAGTAACCGTTTTTTCAGTTTTAGCTCTGTGAATAGTTTTAACAATTTTCAGGATTTATAGCTTATAGTGTAGTGTTTTATAGATCTTAGTATTTAGATTTACTCTCTTTGGGGGAAAACCACTCCCCTGTTCCTCACTCAGGTACTGGACTATGCCCAGAACACTGGGCTTCAAACTCAGAACTTCCTGTCCATGATCCTTCTTAGGCCTGGTCTACACTACGGGTTTAGGTCGACTTTAGCAGCGTTAAATCGAATTAAGCCTGGATACATCCACACAACGAAGCCCTTTCTTTCGACTTAAAGGGCCCTTTAAACCGGTTTCTTTACACCACCTTCGACGAGGGGATTAGCGATAAAATCGGCCTTTGCGGGTCGGAATTGGGGTAGTGTGGACGGAATTCGACGTTATTGGCCTCCGGGAGCTATCCCACAGTGCTTCATTGTGACCGCTCTGGACAGCACTCTCAACTCAGATGCACTGACCAGGTAGACAGGAAAAGCCCCGCGAACGTTTGAATTTCATTTCCTGTTTGCCCAGCGTGGAGAGCACAGGTGACCACGCAGAGCTCATCAGCACAGGTAACCGTGATGGAGTCCCAGGATCGCAAAAGAGCTCCAGCATGGACCGAACGGGAGGTACGGGATCTGCTCGCCATATGGGGAGATGAATCAGTGCTAGCTGAACTCCGTAGCAGTAAAAGAAATGGCAAAGTATTAGAAAAGGTCTCCAAGGCCATGAAGGACCGGGGCCATAACAGGGACACACAGCAGTGCCGCGTGAAAGTTAAGGAGCTACGGCAAGCCTACCACAAAGCCAGAGAAGCAAATGGGAGGTCTGGGGCAGAGCCGCAAACTTGCCGCTTCTACGCGGAGCTGCATGCCATTCTAGGGGGTGCAGCCTCCACTACCCCAACCGTGTGCTATGACTCCGTCAATGGAGAAACACACAGGGAAGACGGTTCGGGGAACGAGGAAGATGAGGATGGAGGTACTGTAGGTAGCACACAGCAGCAAGGAAGCGGAGAAACCGGTTTCCCCAACAGCCAGGATATGTTTGTGACCCTGGACCTGGAACCAGTAACCCCCGAACTCACCCAAGACCCTCAGGGCACACAGGAGACCTCTGGTGAGTGTACCTTTGTAAATATTTGTAAATATTACACATGGTTTAAAAGCAAGCGTGTTTAATGATTAATTTGCCCTGGCAATCGCAGCCAGTACATCTACTGGAAAAGTCTGTTAACATGTATGGGGATGGAGCGGAAATCCTCCAGGGACATCTCCAGAAAGCTCTCCTTGATGTACTCCCAAAGCCTTTGCAAAAGGTTTCTGGGGAGGGCTGCCTTATCCCGTCCGCCATGGTAGGACACTTTACCACGCCAGGCCAGTAGCACGTAGTCTGGAATCATTGCATAACAAAGCATGGCAGCGTATGGTCCCGGTGTTTGCTGGCATGCAGACAATATCCATTCCTTATCTCTCTTTGTTATCCTCAGGAGAGTGATATCATTCACGGTCACCTGGTTGAAATGGGGTGATTTTATTAAGGGGACATTCAGAGGTGCCCGTTCCTGCTCTTCTGAACAGAAATGTTCCCCGCTGTTAACCACGCGGTGGGGGGAGGGGTGAAGTGATCATCCCAGAGAATCGGGTGTGGGGGGGGGGTTTACTTGGGTTTGTGCCGCATGTTAACCCGGAAACCACAGCCCCTCCTTTTACATTGAAAACTCATTTTAAATGGCCAACCCAATTCATCCTTGATATGGGAAATGAGCTGCTGTTTCAAACCTTTCCCGCATGTTAAGAAGGTTAAAAAAGCCAAAAGACTGTGGCTTACCATGGCTGCCTGCAAGCCGAAATATGTTGCCTGGGGCACTGCGTGAGTGATCTCTCATACCAAACCGGCAGGCAGAGGAAAAATGTGACCTTGTAATGAAAGAGTGTACCCATTGTTCTCTAAAATGTGTCTTTTTTAACCACCTCTCCCTTCTCCACCACCAGCCGCAAATGTTTCTCCTTCGCAGAGGCTAGGACGGAGGACGCGGGACGATATGTTCACGGAGCTCCAGATGTCCTCCCACGCTGATAGAGCACAGCAGAATGCATGGAGGCAGTCAATGTCAGACATGAGAAAAGCACAATATGAACGAGAGGAGAGGTGGCGGGCTGAATGGCGGGATGAAAAGAGCAAGTGGCGGGCTGAAGATAATAGGTGGCGTCAGCTTGCAGACAGACTGCAAGAGTCAATGCTCCGTCTGCTGGAGCATCAAACTGATATGCTCCAGCGTATGGTTGAGCTGCAGGAAAGGCAGCAGGAGCAGAGACCGCCGCTGCAGCCCCTGTTTAACCAACAGCCCTCCTCCCCAAGTTCCATAGCCTCCTCACCCAGACGCCCAAGAACACGGTGGGGGGGGCCTCCAGCCACCCAGTCACTCCACCCCAGATGATCGCCCAAGCATCAGAAGGCTGGCCTTCAATAAGAGTTAGTTTTAAAATGCAGTGTGTCCTTTTCCATCCCTCCTCCCTCACCCATCCCAGGCTACCTTGGCAATTATCCCCCTGCTTCTGTGAGGAATTAATAAAGAATGCATGAATGTGAAAAAACAATGACTTTATTGCCTCTGCAACCGGTGCTCGAAGTGGGGAGGGGAAGGTGGGGTGGGGTGGTTGGTTTACAGGGAAGTAGAGTGAACCGGGTCCGGGGGGGGGGGAGTTTGGAGGGTTCATCAAGGAGAAACAAACAGAAGTTTCACACAGTAGTCTGGCCAGTCACAAAACTCGTTTTCAAAGCTTCTCTGATGCGCACCGCGCCCTGCTGTGCTCCTCTAACCGCCCTGGTGTCTGGCTGCGCGTAATCAGCGGCCAGGCGAGTTGCCTCAACCTCCCACCCCGCCATAAATGTCTCCCCCTTACTCTCACAGATATTGTGGAGCGCACAGCAAGCAGCAATAACAATGGGGATATTCTTTTCGCTGAGGTCTGAGCGAGTCAGTAAGCTGTGCCAGCGCGCTTTTAAACGTCCAAATGCACATTCCACCACCATTCGGCACTTGCTCAGCCTATAGTTGAACAGGTCCTGACTACTATCCAGGCTGCCTGTGTACGGCTTCATGAGCCATGGCATTAAGGGATAGGCTGGGTCTCCAAGGATCACGATAGGCATTTCAACATCCCCAACGGTTACTTTCTGGTCCGGGAAGAAAGTCCCTTCCTCCAGCTTTCGAAACAGACCAGAGTTCCTGAAGACGCGAGCATCATGTACCTTTCACGGCCATCCCACGTTGATGTTGGTGAAACGTCCCTTGTGATCCACCAGGGCTTGCAGCAGCATTGAAAAGTACCCCTTGCGGTTTATGTAGTCGGTGGCTTGGTGCTCCGGTGCCAAGATAGGGATATGGGTTCCGTCTATGGCCCCACCACAGTTTGGGAATCCCATTTCAGCAAAACCATCCACTATTGCCTGCACGTTGCCCAGAGTCACTACCCTTGATATCACCAGGTCTTTCATTGCCCTGGCAACTTGGATCACAGCAGCCCCCACCGTAGATTTGCCCACTCCAAATTGATTCCCGACTGACCGGTAGCTGTCTGGCGTTGCAAGCTTCCACAGGGCTATTGCCACTCGCTTCTCAACTGTGAGGGCTGCTCTCATCCTGGTATCCTGGCGTTTCAGGGCAGGGGAAAGCAAGTCACAAAGTTCCATGGAAGTGCCCTTACGCATGCGAAAGTT
This sequence comes from Malaclemys terrapin pileata, assembly GCF_027887155.1. Classification (NCBI taxonomy): domain Eukaryota; kingdom Metazoa; phylum Chordata; order Testudines; family Emydidae; genus Malaclemys; species Malaclemys terrapin. Next base: position 164,127,750 of record NC_071506.1, read on the forward strand.
TCGCAGCCACTGGGAATCGTCCCACACCTGCAGCACGATGCAGTCCCACCAGTCTGTGCTTGTTTCCCAGGCCCAGAATCGGCGTTCCACGGCATGAACCTGCCCCACTGACACCATGATTTCCACATTGCTGGGGCCTGTGCCTTGTGAGAGGTCTATGTCCATGTCAATTTCCTCATCACTCTCTTCGCCGCGCTGCAATCGCCTCCTCGGCTGGTCTGAGTTTCGCCTTGGCATGTCCTGGCTCTGCATATACTCCAGGACAATGCACGTGGTGTTCATAGTGCTCATAATTGCCGCAGTGATCTGAGCGGGCTCCATGATCCCAGTGCTAGCTATGGCGCCTGGTCTGAAAAAAGGCGTGAAACTAGTATCTGACGGACCAGGGGAAGGAGGGTGGGCCGAGTGACGACATGGCGTACAGATGCAGGGAATTAAAATCAAGAATGGTGGCTGTGCATCAGGGAGAAACACAAACAACTGACACACAGAATGGTCCCCCCAAAGATTAAACTGAAAACCCTGGGTTTAGCAGGCCGTTGATTTGACGGAGGGAGGGGGAAGCAAATGAATACAAAGCAAATCTATTTTTTACATCTTAAGATGACGGTGCAGCGTGACTGATAGCCCTCTGCATCTTTCTGGGTGCTTGGCAGTTAGTGTATTACGATGGCCTTCAGGCCTATTGCACAATCTGCTGCTCAGGGAAGATTCTGCTAATGTGCAATGACCCAACTTGTAATAGGACGGTTACCAGTCGTAATACACCATCTACTGCCAAAAGGCAAGGGGCAGGTGCAATGCAGCCCTACGGCTGCCAGCCCCACAGCTGCCAACACCCAGATCGCCGATGAAGGCTACCAGTCTACTGCACCGTCTACCGCCAAAAGGCAGTTAGCTGCTGCTGCTGTGTAGCAATGCAGTCCCACGTCTGCCGGCACCCAGATGACATATGGTGATGGTGAGCTGAGCGGGCTCCATGCTTGCCGTGGTATGTTGTCTGCACAGGTAACCCAGGTAAAAAGGCGCGAATCTATTGTCTGCCATTGCTGTGACGGAGGGGGAGGGGCCTGATGACATGTACCCAGAACCTCACGCGACACTGTTTTGCATCATCCGGGCATTGGGATCTCAACCCAGAATTCCAATGGGCAGCAGAGACTGTGGGATAACTGTGGGATAGCTACCCATAGTGCAATGCTCCGGAAGTCGACGCTCGCCTCAGTACTGTGGATGCAGTCCGCCGACTAGAGCACTTAGAGCATTTTATGTGGGGACACACACAATCGGCTGTATACAACCGATTTCTATAAAACCGGCTTCTATAAATTCGAACTAATTTCGTAGTGTAGACATACCCTTAGTTAGCAACGACCACCCGCACTACCTCTACTGTCTTGGGGAAGCCCACATCATGGCAAGGCGCAGATGCCAATAGTTCCCCAGCCATACCAGAGAAGGACAGGAACTTCATCCCCAGAAATAGCTCCTGGAGAATGTTAGAGGACTTTCCCTTCACCCTCTCCCCTGATTCTTGTCACACAGACAGAAAACAGAAGACCAGAAGTCCAAAGTACAGGCAATGCGATGTTTATTGGTGTTAATTTCCAGCAAACATGTATACCATAACTCTGACGCCACAGAGCCTTGTTTCCCAGCATCCCATTCCCAGCTCTGATGCCACAGAGCTTTTACTTAATAATAGGCCAAAAGCCATAATGATCCACAGTAATATTCAACAGAGGGTCCTGTGGCACCTTTAAGACTAACAGAAGTATTGGGAGCATAAGCTTTCATGGGTAAGAACCTCACTTCTTCAGATGCAAGACTTGTTCAAGTGCTCTTGTCCATATCATAAGTCCACTGGATATTCACAAAAAAACGGGGTATTATCTAAACCAGGTTAACCCCTTGGTATGGAATCAGGTAATATTGCGCTGGTTCGATTATTCACAGCAATGAGTTCCACAGTTCCAGTTGTGCATCAAAGTCCCAGTGACAACATGTAGATGTGTGTAACTTGGTCATGTGCTGGTGTCATTTTGCACCCTAGTATTGTATGCATTCCCAGCAAAACACCCCTAATGGCCCCCATTTGCAACGGGCCATTAATTCTGCCCCCCATGGCCATTGGGAGGGACACCTTCAAATATTTTCTCTGGACAAACAATTACTTTACTGAATTATTGTCCATTTTACACCATTCCATCTTCCCCATCTATCCTCCAGTGGTTCCCAGCAAGCTCCTCCCTATCGCATTATTTCCATAGGACTCATGGGGACCACCATAGTTGCCATCCCCTTCCAAGGTACCACAGTAACTATTACACAGGTGCTAGCCCCCTAGTTGAGCATTTTGTATTCCCATACACACCTCCCCCTCCCAAGTTAGCCTTTTGAAGCCATCCTCCACCCATGCCATGAGGTTTCCTGTCCATTGAGTTAGCCGCAGGTTCACCTCTGCTGCCCTCTACCATCCCGTTGCAATTACAGACAGTTGCTGGGCCAGTAACTCGTTGTTTACTGCTGAAGTTTTACATTTTGGCTTATTAGTTGCTCGGTTGCTCAACTGTCCCGCAGATTCCATATACCCAACCCTGTGTTTCCTGCTGCCCACAAATCCCTTTTCCAGTGACGATTCCACTCACCCACCGATTTAATTGTTACTTCAACCCTTCTATGTATTTCCTGCAATTGGGGTGTACCCAGTCCACCCACCATTCTCTGGGGTGTACCACCCATGTAATGGACTGGAAAGATGCACTGAAAAGCACTGGTAGCACCCACTCCTACAGTGTCTCCCACACATTCACCCATCAGGGTATTTCCAGCTCCAGATTCTTAACTTTGGATCCTTAAATCCTTAAAAGGCTGCTTAAATCCTGATCCTTTCAGGTGTGGCAGCTATATTACCTGTAGGGTTACATTCTGCAAAGTGGTTAAATTGTAATATACCCAACATCCCAGGAGAGGCTTCATGCCCAATCTAATATGTACATAACTGCAAGCCTAAGGATTGTCCTCTATGGAAGTATCATTATATGTGGTAATATCACAACCTAATTGTGGGACCCCCATAACCCAAATACCTAAGGAGACCAGAGGGTTATATTTTGGGGCCCTCTGTGACAAACCATATGTCCAGATGACTCTTTCCCGCTGTCATTGATCATGGCATAGCCTAGGGAATAACATGCAATGTTTACTGATAAATTTGATATTCTCCACCAGGTTAGGATTCCCCCACCCCTTCCAATCCGTACACACATCGACACTGCCAAATTCCCATGGGGGGATCAGAGGTACAATTTTGTATGGGTAGATCCTTAAAGTCCTCATCTGCGTTATTACCACAACATGGGGGTGAGGCAGTCCACGTGTTTCCTTCTCACATCACAGGATCTGGGCAGGGCTTACAATAGCAACAATTGTGATTAGCAGCAACGACTGTTCCATTCCAGGCCAGGGAGTCCTTGTTTTTCTTTTATGGGTCCACCTGTAAGATGCATGTAACTTAATTTATCCGTCCTCCTCTTAATCTCCATTCTGTGCCTTTTTATTTGCGTGCCCTTCATTCACCATTTCCAATAGCAGCAGGCTGGGCCCCAACTGGTCAAGGATTAGGTAAAGGCGCCTCCATTTAGGAGCTGGGAATAGATGACATTCCCCTGGAATGTGGTACATCACTTGATGTTTCTCCCTTGGGTATATCATGCTCTCCAGGCGGGTCATACCACGTGTTGACCTTTGCTGCTATATATGTTAACCTTCCTTGTACAGTATCTACCAAAATAAGGGTAATAACAAGGCAAACAATACAAAAAACAATCTTCATCATGACACTAGACCCCTGGAATTCTGGGTTCTTCCTCTGGCACCAGCTTGCCTGTATAGTGTCTGAAAAACAAAAGAAACATTTCCTTACCCCCTGGAATTTTATTTATTTATTGCTGAAAAATACCCCTTCCTTTTACTAATCTCTTTGCTGATTGCAGGAAAAACAGAACAATTACCTTCATGCTTTCCTTGTTTTGTACTATAGGCAGGCTAGTGAATTATCCCACGGTTCATTTATGAAATTCAGTTTCCCCTCTTGTACAACAAACCAGGTTTGTAAGTTTCTCTGCTGTGCCAAGCTCTAAGTTTATTCACAGGTAACTGCTCTACAGCCAAAATGCTTCTGAAATAAATGTCATCAAACTCTACTAATTCTGGGCCACTGAGAACGAAAATTATGCTTAAAATTGTTGATTGGATCTAGTTTTCAAGATATGCTATTGGGTCAGTATATACAACCCTTGACTTGGGAATGGCGGAGGATAAGTGAGTTATAAAGGGAAGGGATCTCAATTTAAACCAGAAATGACTAAAATATATCTTTGACTGGATCTATGAATAAATCTATGACTGGGTTTGGACAGTACTTGCTTTTTAGGCAAAACAATGAATGATGCAATCTGAAGCTGGTATTGCGTTATACATGATATGAATTGCATCATGTTATTCCTAGAAATCATGGATGATGCAATCATAACGAAGCTTACATCACTCTGCTGAACAATTGCCCTATATCAGCTCTAGAAATCATACAGTGTCATGCTCTCTTATTTGTCAGTGTTTGATTTTGCAAAGGGACACATTTCTGTTTAGCCAAAGTGAGCAGAGATGCCTTGTACTTGTGTGAACAGTGCAGATAACTTCTGCTATGTTTGTGGTGAAGTAATTTTTGCATCACAAAAGCGCAGTATAACCACTATGGTTAAGAAAGCCTATCACCTTTATTTTGACTGCAAAATTGGAGATCAGGACAAGAGGTGGGCCCCCACACATATGCTGCAACACTTGTGCAACAAATCTTCACCAGTGGTTGAACAGGAAAAGGAAATCTATGCCTTTTGCAGTGCCAATGATTTGGAGAGAGCCAACAGATCATATCAGCAATTGTTACTTCTGCATGGTGCCTCCAGTTGGGAAAGGTGTGTCAAAGAAGAAAAAGTGGACTGTGCATTATCCAAACATTCCATCAGCTATACGCCCAGTACCCCACGGAGAACGACTGCCGGTTCCTGATGCACCAGAATCATTCTCACTTGAGTCAGACGAGGAAGAGGATGAAACTTCTGGTCCTGAACCATCAATGTCACAGGACCCACATTTTCTCCCATCCTCCTCCTCTGAACCACACCTCATAACACAAGGTGAACTGAATGACCTTGTCAGGGATTTGGAACTACCCAAGAGTAAGGCAGAGCTGTTGGACTCCAGACTACAGCAGTGGAATCTCCTCCTAGCAGGTGATGTTAGGGTTTCCATGTTCCGTGTCTGCCAAAAGCATCTTGTAGCCTGCAACAACATCGATGGTGTGATGGCAGCCCTCAACATCGTTCACGATCCAGATGAGTGGAGACTGTTCATTGATTCATCGAAGACGAGTCTTAAAGCTGTTTTACTGCGTAATGGCAATGTTTTGCCATCAATTCCAGTTGGTCATGCAGTCCATATGAAGGAAACCTATGATAACATGAAACAACTTTTGAGGTGCATAAACTATGACCAACATCAGTGGCAGCTTTGTGGCGATTTGAAGGTTGTTGCTCTCTTGCTTGGTCTGCAGACTGGATACACAAAGTACTGCTGTTTTCTCTGCGAATGGGATAGTCGTACAAGAGATTCCCACTACATCAAGAAAGATTGGCCACTCTGACAGTCATTGGAGCCTGGGAGGAAAAGTATTCAGCATCCACCACTTGTTGAATCAAGGAAGATTTTGTTACCACCCTTAGGGCTTGTCTATACTTACCGCGCTGGTTCGGCGGCAGGCAATCGAACTTCTGGGTTCGATTTATCGCGTCTAGTCTGGATGCGATAAATCGAACTCAGAAGTGCTCCCCGTCGACTCCGGTAATCCTGCTCGCCGCGAGGAGTACGCGGAGTCGACGGGGGAGCCTGCCTGCCGGGTCTGGACAGGGGTAAGTTCGAACTAAGGTATGTCGACTTCAGCTACGTTATTCACGTAGCTGAAGTTGCGTACCTTAGTTCGATTTGGGGGTTTAGTGTAGACCAAGCCTCACACATCAAGCTGGGTCGGATGAAGAACTTTGTCAAGGCCATTGACAAAACACAAGCAGCTTTCTAGTACCTCCGTGGAAAATTTCCAAGGTTAAGTGAAGCTAAGATAAAGGAAGGTGTCTTTGTTGGTCCTCAGATTCGTGAACTTCTTCTAGATGATGCATTTGACCAGGCATTGTGTGGCAAGGAAAAGACGGCATGGAAAGGCTTCCAGTTAGTGGCAATAAATTTTCTCAGAAACAAGAAGGCAGACAACTACAGGTTGTTGGTGGAAAACCTCCTCAAGGCATACAAAAGCCTTGGTTGCAATATGTCACTAAAGATAAATTTTTTGCACTCTCATCTAGATTTTTTTCCACCGAACTGCGGAGCAGTGAGCGACGAGCACGGCAAGTGATTTCACCAGGACATTGCAACAATGGAGAAACGCTATCAGGGCAAATGGAGCCCATCAATGCTTGCAGACTATTGCTGGACAGTGACAAGAGATGCTCCATTTAATGAATACAAGAGACAAGCCAAGAAGCGCTGAGTAGACACTGAATAGGACTAAACTGTGTATATAATAGGTTTTTGCCTTTTGTTTCATAATACATTTTATTTATATAACCCTTTTGCTGATTTTTAAAGTGTTATATAAACAGGACAGGTGAAATATTATCATGTAAAGCAACCATAAACACATGAAAAGGCCTAGGTTTACAATTTATGATTAAAACTCTACTATCTACACAATATACATAGACATAAAATGTAAAAACTTAAATATCTTAGAAACAGTAGCCAATCAGTTGTTTTAATTGTCATATTTGAATTCAGCACATCAAAATACATAATAAATAGCACATTTTATCTCTGAAGCAGACGACTTCTCAAAAATTGTAGACCAGTGTAATAGCTGAGAGACAGTATTCCCATGAGACCTTTGAACATGAGATTTTATTTCAATTATCCTTTTTAGCATGCTTAAAAATTTCCCCCAAAATCATACACATTATACATTGGTACAGGGTTACTCATTAGCATTTATCCCAAGGTTTAAAATTGTGACAGTTTGATTATTCATAGAATCATAGAATATCAGGGTTGGAAGGGACCTCAGGAGGTCATCTAATCCAACCCTCTGTTCAAAGCAGGACCAATCCCCAACTAAATCATCCCAGCCAGGGCGTTGTCAAGCCTGACCTTAAAAATCTCTAAGGAAGGAGATTCCACCACCTCCCTAGGTAACCCATTCCACTGCTTCACCACCCTCCTAGTGAAAAAGTTTTTCCTAATATCCAACCTAAACCTCCCCCACTGCAACTTGAGACCATTACTCCTTGTTCTGTCATCTGGTATCACTGAGAACAGTCTAGATCCATCCACTTTGGAACCCCCTTTCAGGTAGTTGAAAGCAGCCATTAAATCCCCCCTCATTCTTCTCTTCTGCAGACTAAACAATCCCAGTTCCCTCAGCCTCTCCTCACAAGTCATGTGCTCCAGACCCCTAATCATTTTTGTTGCTCTCTGCTGGACTCTTTCCAATTTTTCCACATCCTCCTTCTAGTGTGGGGCCCAAAACTGGACACAGTACTCCAGATGAGGCCTCACCAATGCCGAATAGAGGGGAATGATCACGTACCTCGATCTGTTGGCAATGCCCCTACTTATACAGCCCAAAATGCTGTTAGCCTGCTTGGCAACAAGGGCACACTGTCGCCTCATATCCAGCTTCTCATCCACTGTAACCCCTAGGTCCTTTTCTGCAGAACTGCTGCCTAGCCATTTGGTCCCTAGTCTATAGCAGTGCATGGGATTCTTCTGTCCTAAGTGCAGGACTCTGCACTTGTCCTTGTTGAACCTCATCAGATTTCTTTTGGACCAATCCTCTAATTTGTCTAGGTCCCTCTCTATGCTATCCCTACCCTTCAGGGTATCTACCACTCCTCCCAATTTAGTGTCATCTGCAAACTTACTGAGGGTGCAGTCCACGCCATCCTCCAGATCATTAATGAAGATATTGAAGAAAACCGGCCCCAGGACCGACCCTTGGGGCACTCCGCTTGATACCAGCTGCCAACTAGACATGGAGCCATTGATCACTACCCGTTGAGCCCAATGCTCTAGCCAGCTTTCTATCCACCTTATAGTCCATTCATCCACCCCAGACTTCTTTAACTTGCCAGCAAGAATACTGTGGGAGACCGAATCAAAAGCTTTGCTAAAGTCAAGGAATAACACATCCACTGCTTTCCCCTCATCCACAGAGCCAGTTATCTCCTCATAGAAGGCAATTAGGTTAGTCAGGCATGACTTGCCCTTGGTGAATCCATGCTGACTGTTCCTGATCACTTTCCTCTCCTCTAAGTGCTTCAGAATTTATTCCTTGAGGACCTGCTCCATGATTTTTCCAGGGTCTGAGGTGAGGCTGACTCACCTGTAGTTCCCCAGGTCCTCCTCCTTCGCTTTTTTAAAGATGGGCACTACATTAGCCTTTTTTCCAATCATCCGGGACCTCCCCGGATCGCTATGAGTTTTCAAAGATAATGGTCAATGGCTCTGTAATCACATCCGCCAACTCCTTTAGCACTCTCGGATGCAGCGCATCCAGTCCAAGAATCATGGACTTGTGCGCGTCCAGTTTTTCTAAATAGTCCCGAACCACTTCTTTCTCCACAGAGGGCTGGTCACCTCCTCCCCATGCTGTGCTGCCCAGTGCAGTAGTCTGGGAGCTGACCTTGTTCATGAAGACAGAGGCAAAAAAAAGCATTGAGTACATTAGCTTTTTCCACATCTCTGTCACTAGACAGGGCCACCCAGAGGATTCAGGGGGCCTGGGGCAAAGCAATTTTGGGGGCCCCTTCCATAAAAAAAAAGTTGTAATGCTACAGAATATTATATTCTCGTGGGGGCCCCTGCAGGGCCCGGGGCCTGGGGAAAATTGCCCCACTGCCCCCCTCCCCCTCTGGGCAGTCCTGTCACTAGGTTGCCTCCCTCATTCAGTAAGGGGCCCACATTTTCCTTGACTTTCTTCTTGTTGCTAACATACCTGAAGAAACCTTTCTTGTTACTCTTAACATCCCTTGCTAGCTGCAACTTCAAGTGTGATTTGGCCTTCCTGATTTCACTCCTGCATGCCTGAGCAATATTTTTATTCTCCTCCCTGGTCATTTGTAGAATCTTCCACTTCTTGTAAGCTTTTTTGTGTTTAAGATCAGCAAGGATTTCACTGTTAAGCCAAGCTAGTCGCCTGCCATATTTACTATTCTTTCTACATATCGGGATGGTTTGTTCCTGCAACCTCAATAAGGATTCTTTAAAATACAGCCAGCTCTCCTGGACTCCTTTCCCCCTCATGTCATGCTCCCAGGGGATCCTGCCCATCATTTCCCTGAGGAAGTCAAAGTCTGTTTTTCTTAAGTCCAGGGTCCATATTCTGCTGCTCTCCTTTCTTCCTTGTGTCAGGATCCTGAACTCGACCATCTCATGGTCACTGCTTCCCAGGTTCCCATCCACTTTTGCTTCTCCTACTAATTCTTCCTGATTTCTAAGCATCAGGTCAAGAAGAGCTCTGCCCCTAGTTGGTTCCTCCAGCACTTGCACCAGGAAATTGTCCCCTACACTTTCCAAAAACTTCCTGGATTGTCTGTGCACCGCTGTATTGCTCTCCCAGCAGATATCAGGGTGATTAAAGTCTCCCATGAGAACCAGGGCCTGCGATCTAGTAACTTCTGTTAGTTGCTGGAAGAAAGCCTTGTCCACCTCATCCCCCTGGTCTGGTGGCCTATAGCAGACTCCCACCACGACATCACCCTTGTTGCTTACACTTCTAAACTTAATCCAGAGACTCTCAGGTTTTTCTGCAGTTTCATACTGGAGCTCTGAGCAGTCATACTGCTCTCTTACATACAGTGCAACTCCCCCACCTTTTCTTCCCTGCCTGTCCTTCCTGAACAGTTTATATCCATCCATGACAGTACTCCAGTCATGTGAGTTATCCTACTAAGTTTCTGTTATTCCAATCACATCATAGATTGTTGTTTCCCAGGCTTCTTGCATTTGTGTATAGGCACTTAAGATAACTCGCTGATCGTCCCGCTTTCTGAGCCACCTTAAGGCTCAGTGTTTCTGGCATTGCTTCTTTTGTACATTTCACCCCTGCCTTTGCTTCAGAGGTGCACTGTCTTTTAACTTCCCCTCCTGCAGTTTTTAGCTGCTATTTATTAACAAAAAAGGATCCAGAATCTCACCCCATTCTCTTGGTTCTGGCTATCCCAGCCAGGGCCACATTCTTTGGTCCTTATTTTAAAGGATATTAAACTTTATAAAAATATTGAAGTATCCAAAGGGTTAAATGCTAAATACCAAAGCCACATCACACTAGCTGCATGTGTGTGGCACAAGGATCTGTCAGTGTTGCAACTTGTAATGAGAGTCAAATGGAGTTTTAGTGGGGTTTTTTTATTATTTAAAAAAAAATTATCTTAAACCCACAAACAGGATTTTACAAACCATGAGTGTTGCTTTAGGTCCTTAAAACCTTACATAATTACACAAAAAAATTCTCACACAAAAATTCTCTTTTGCCCACACCTTATTTTTACACAACTGTACCCAGATAATTCCCATCTTGTACAATTGGAGACAGTCGAGTTAAATTCCAATAGAAACCCATTATATTCCTTTAGTAATTTTGATTAAATCATGTTTACAAATCATTCCTGTGGGAAAAGGGCCAATTTTCCTTCTGAATAGCTGTAAAGGCTCTTGGGGACAAAAACATAGTGGTGGTAAGTAGCCATTCTACTGGCCCCCCCCTTGTATAATTTGTTTAACTACTAAGCTTCCACCCAGTGTGACTGTACCAAGTTGCACATGTAATTACATTTACAGAACTGGGTTTTATTATCAAACCAAAACTTCCTTCTTATAACACTACAACTGTTAGTCTTTAGAATCTTCACACCTGTTACCTTTTAACATTTCCACAACTCCCAACTGTTTACTTCAATCCAAACTCCCTCCAAACTCTATAGTATTAATTTCTGCAAAAGCTACTTGTAACTCTTCGCTCACTTTAAATCACTTACTTCTGCATTCAGTTCTTTAGGGTGGTGCATTTTGCCTGTAACGACTTAGCCACCAAGTACAATCCCTGCAACACAGCTGCCTAACCCTGTGCTGTTTTAACATTGGGATTGTTTTAAAAGGCACTAAAACATTTGTCTCCATGGTCGCCTGTGGGTCTTTTAGTCCCAAAATTTCAATGGAATCCAGCAGACTTCTGTCATGCTTTGTCCAAACAAATTTCTACCAAGTACCCGCCATTAAAACTTCAGAAAGCCAAAAGTGTGAGAGAGGGGACCTCCTTCCGCTACCCATTTACCAAGGAGAGTGGGCTCCTCAGCCAGCCCTCATCCCTCTGGGTCCCCTAATACCGTCCCCATTTCCTTTTTAATCTCATCCCAGGTTGACCCGTGGAGCGGGAATGGGTCCAGATTCTTCCGTAGCCACTTATCCAAAAAGACAGTTACCCCAGCTTGCAAGGACCCACAACTACCATCATGAGAGCCCAACATACCACCCCCCCCAACAACTGCGCCGACAGTTGGCGAGAGGGACTTGCCTGGTCACATCACCTATCCAGCGTGATGCATCCGAGTCATGGCACCAAGATGTTAGAGGGCTTTCCCTTCACCCTCTCCCCTAGTTCTTCTCATGCAGACAGAGAGCAGAAGACCAGAAGTCCAAAGTGCAGGAAATGTGATGTTTATTGAGGTTAATTTCCAGCAAACATGTATACCATAACTCTGATGCCATAGAGCCTTGTTTCCCAAAATCCCATTCCCAGCTCTGATGCTGCAGAGCATTTACCCCGTGTGTTCAAGAAAGGGGACAAATCTTTATGCAGGAACTACAGAGGTATTGCTCTCTTCTCCATTTCAGGGAAGATTCTACTAAACCACCTCCTCCCCCTTGCCAAGGAACTCCTCCCTAAATCACAGTCTGGCTTCATGCCATCCCAAGGCACAATCGACATGATCTCATGGCACGACAGATTCAGGAGAAGTGGAGAGAGCACACCAGGAACTGTTCATGGCCTTCATCGACCTAACCAAGGCCTTTGACTCTATCCATCGTGATGCCCTATGGAGGGTGCTGGATAGGTTTGGCTGTCCACATAAATTGATTTCCATCATCAGACTACTCTATGATGGGATGACAGCCACCATTTTGTGCAAAGGCTCAGAGACCAAACCATTCACCATTCGCACCGGTGTCCAACAGGGCTGTGTCATTATTCCAACACTCTTCTCTATTTACCTTGCTGTAATCCTGATTCTCATTCGCGGCCGCCTTCCTAATGGAATCAGGATTGAGTATCATATGGATGGCCAACTCCTCAATCTTTGACGTCTCCAAACAAAAACTAAGATCATAATTGGCATTGCTGACCTTCAGTATGCAGATTCTTGGACACACAGGGCTGGCTCCAGGCACCAGCGTACCAAGCAGGTGCTTGGGGCGGCCAACAGAAAGGGGTGGCACGCAGAAGCGACTCCAGGCACCAGTGTATCAAGCCGCGCGGGGGCGGCCTGACGGTCACCATGAGGGTGGCAGTCAGGCAGCCTTCGGCGGCATGCCTGCAGGAGGTCCGCCAGTCCTGCGGTTTCAGCGGTAATTCGGCGGCAGGGACACTAAAGGCGCGGGACCATGGAACCTCCCACAGGCATGCCTCCGAATCCACATTACTAGCGGACCTCCCGCAGGTGCGCTGCCAAAAGCCACCTGTCTGCCGTGGTTGGGGCAGCAAAATACATAGAGCCACCCCCAGCGGCATGTCCGGGTCTTCGGCAGCAATTCGCCGACGGGTCCCTCTCGGAGGGAAGGACCTGCCACCAAATTGCTGCCCAAGAATGAAGCAGCTGAGGTAGAGCGGCTTTTTTTTTTTTCCGCCGCTTGGGGCGGCAAAAACGCTGGAACCGGCCCTGTGCACACACACAGGCTAACCTGCAAAGCACCCTAAATCTTTTTGCAGATGCCTATCACAGCCTGATCCACTGTGCCAGCACATCCTTTGTAAGACTACTCAAACGAGTCTTCAATTATAAGGATCTGCAAACAGGTACCAAGATTTTGGTTTTTAAGGTAGTTGTCATCCCCACCCTTCTCTATGGGTGTGAGACCTGGGTAACCTACAGATGACATCTGAAGTGGCTGGAGTGGTTCCAGCAGCGCTGCCTGAGGAGGATTCTCAGGATCAGCTGGGAAGACCGAGGCACTAACATCAGCATTCTCTCTGCAGTCAACGTTAGTAGTATAGAAGTGCAGATCATGAAATACCAACTGCCCGCTGTGTATGTATGCCTGGCACTCGCCTCCTGAAGCACGTACTCTTCTCTCAGTTAAGACAGGGAAGAAGGGCTCTTTGAAGCACTTCCACTGCCCTCCAAGACATACCGAAAGTACATCTTAAAGAGGGAGGCATCAACCCAACAAACTGGGAGGACTCAGGACAGAACAGAACACAATGGTGCCACGCTATACACAGCTCACTTTGAGGAGAACAGATTTGCTCATGAGGCAGAGAAGCGACAAAGGAAGAAGGAAAGGGCACAACAGTCCAGCCAACAACTATGTCTCTTCCAAGATTACACTTGTCACTTCTGTGATAAAATCATCAGGGCAAGAATTGGGCTCCTCAGCCACTTAAAAACTCACCAATGGCCCGCCTTGGCAGACACCATCCTTACATTGAGGGATAGCCGAAGACGAAGACCTCGTGTCCCCCCCTTCCCAGATCTGATGCCACAGAGCCTTGCCTGTGTCCCCATTCCCCCCTCCCCATTTCCTACCTCCTCCTCCTTAGCAGGCCCAAATATACCTGCAATCCACGCCGTCAGTCCCACCCCTTACAACGTAGGGTATTGTTCCGTTTTGGGGGGTCTGAGTCTAGGGTCTTCATCCCACCTCTTTTGCATCCCATGGGAGCGGTGAGGAGTGAGGTTGTGCTATGGTCAGGGACAGCTATTTCTTTGGCCTTTTGGTGTTTTATACCTTCCCCCCATTCCTCCCACCATACCCTGTAACACTTTAGTTGCATTTCTGATCTCTCTTCACCCCATCTGCTTGTGGGCAGATTTAATACACAGTGACTTTGTCCTTTGTTCACACCCATTAGTATAAGATATAAGAATATGAAAAAGTCAAACCCAAAATTTTATCTCAGGCTGACAAACATGCCTATATACTAACAGAGAAGGCCATGAAGCCTCAATCATTCCCAGGCTCTCCTCCATCCCCAACCCCGGACATTGGCCTGACTCAGCAAGGATTGTGCTTCTCTCATTGCAGAGTCCTACTCTGGTGCAGGAGAGTTTACCGCCACAGGCCCCTGACACAATCTTATTAGGAATCTAGAAAGTACTCTCATAAGCATGAGACTGTCTTCTTCTATATCCACTTCAGAGAAATCATGTTCAGCTCTGAGCAAGCCCATCAGCTTGGCCCATGAGGACATAAAACACTCTAAATCCCAGAGCCATGATAAGAAAGCCCATATAAACATTGGGCTAAATTTGTACTGGACCATGATCCATCAGTACCATAATTTTTGTCACCTCACCTCCGAGACCCCAGGATCAGCTGGCATTGAGGAAGACTGATCATCGTCAACTTCATCTATCCATAGCACCCTTGGGCCCCTCCATCTCCAGAGAGAGAATACCATCACCAAAGGAGCCGACTGCTGGAAGGAGTTTGTCACCCATCCCATATGGGGAACACAACTCTCCTCCAGTGGCACTGACAGTTCTGCCACTGGAACCAAAATTGTCCTTCTCTTCATCGGGAGATTCCAAACTACATGAAGAACCCTCCTACATATCTTCCACTGCCTAAGGGACCGGCACTAATTTGGTACCAACCTCTGCCTCATCTAACTCAGAGCTATTGATACCCCATGCCATCGAGGCCTCTGCAACCACCTCCTACTGGCTGTTTTGGAGACCTTGGGAGCAGTAACCCCCTGCAGTGTCAGTCCAATCTTCTAGGGAGTCATCCCTTAACTCCCCTGAAAGGGGGGATGCTCAGATCAACTCCTGGATCCTACAGAGGACGAGTGTTACATGCCAGTTCCAGTGGTTCCATCAAAACCAGTATCTTTGTGTCTGGACAAAGCGGCGACCCCTACATCTCCTTCTCCCACTATAACTGCAAACAGTTCCCAGGACTTTGCAGACTTGCTGGAGAACTACAGATTCCTCTTCAAGGGGTCAAGGACTCCCAGCAAAAACTTCTAGACATCCTCCACTCATCTGAACCAAATAGAATAGCTCTTCCTGTTAATAAAGCCATATTGGAACCAGCTAGAACAGTTTGGTACACCCTTGCCACCTGTGCTTCTACCCACAACAGGGAAGAAACAGTTACTATGTGCCAACCAAAGAGGCAGAATCTTTGTTTTCTCACCCAGCTCCCAACTTAACTGGTGGTCCAGGCCACTTCAGAAGGGGTTAAACAGCATCTTCCCTACTTTTATGGAGGCAAATGCCTGGACTTGTTGGGGAGAAAGGTGTTGTTTGGTTTTTGTTTTTGTTTTTTTTTTTTTCATTATCTAGCCTTCAGTTTAGGATAGCCAATTACCACGCACTAATGGCTAAATATGACTTCCTCAACTAAGCCAAGTTTGAAGAGTTTACTGACAGCTTTCAGCAACAGGACAGACCTTGTTCCAAGCTCTGATACATGAAGGCAAAATGATAGCCAAGACAACTCTCCAATCTGCAGTCAATGCCACTGATACTTTCTCTAGAGCTATGGCAACTGCCATTCTTATGTGCTGGGAATCATGACTCCATGCTTCAGGGTTCTCTAGGGAGGTCCAGAACACTATCAAGGACCTCTCCTTCAGTGAATCACAGCTCTTCAACAAAAAGATGTCTGAGTCCCTCCATACCCTGAAGGACTCTAGGGCTACCTTCCACTCACTGGGGACATACATGCCTGCCCCTAGACCTATGACTCAGCAGTTTTCCACCTGAGGCCCTATTAATCACCATGCAAGTGATTTAGTGTTCAGAAGACCCACTTCTCCACACTCCCTGCAACAGGCTCTGCATCTCAATCTCATCCACTGACCTGATGTTATTTTTTACAGGAGCTTGAGAACTGCAAACCACTATACCCAACACCTCTCAACCCCGACATACCATCTGGGGGTTGGTCAGCTAGCACTCTTTTTCAATATTTTGAGTGCAATAACAAACAAGTGGGTGCTAAGGCTATATGATAGAGTTTGCATCCCTACCTCCTCCAAAAACCCTGTCCCCAACCCCTTTCAGGGGGTACACTCACAAGAATATTCTCAATCAAGAGGAGAGCTCCTTATTGAAAGGAGGAGCAATAGAACACATTCCTCCTCAATACTAAGGGAGTGGGTGTTACTCGACCTACTTCCTGTAACCCAAAAAGAAGGGCGGTTGGAGAGTATAGCGGGGTGGTCACCCACTCCTGCCCTGAAGGGCTTGAAATCAGCCCTGGGAGAGGGCTGAGACAGCGAGAAGCTGCTGCTAGGAAAGCAGCAAGCCTCGGTGGATTGGGGAAACAGCCACAGCTGTGGCCACGCCCCAATCAGGCCACAGGTGGCCTGTATTAAAAGGCCAGTGGGCCAGAAGCACAGACAGACTCTCTCTGCCTTCAGAGAGAGAGGGGCCTGGCTGCTGGGAAGCTGAGGGTGCCTAGAGTGAGGCAGGGCTGGGGAGCTCCAGGCTGGCAACTCTCCAGGCTGCAGGGGTTTGTCCAAGGGCCCAGAGAGGCACTGGGCTCCAGAGAGGGGCAGCAGGTCCAGACTCAACCTTCCCTATGATGAGTGGCTTATACTGCAGTCTGCCCCAGGGAGTGGGGGCTAATTGGTGACTGGCAGTAGCCTACGACAGAGGAGAGGTGTGGGGATACGGGGTGGGGCATTCCCCGGCCAGGGGACAGCACCCAGACAACAAGGCACCGGGTCCGTGAGGGACATGGGGGCCAAGCGAAAGTGCAACACCTGCCTGCAGAGGGTGCTCCAACAGCTGGAGAAAAGCTAATTCCCGACAACCAGCAGGAGGCGCCGCAGGGCTGAGGCACACATCGGTACAGAGAGCATTCCTCGACCTCCACTAGACAACTCAACCACTTAATTCAGACTCAGATTTCGCATGGTCATATTGGCATCTATAATCCTATTTTTAGAAATGGGCATGTTTTTATGCTCTTTACATATCAATTTCTTCGTTAACAGCAAACTCATATAAGGTTGCAGCTTCCAGTGGGCATAATTTCTTGTAAGAAAAAACATCAATTCTGTTGAAAAAGAAAAAGGAATTTGTTAAGTGATATTTACATGGGAAATCACTTTTTGGGAGAAAATGAGTGTCATAACTATAAAGGGAAGGGTAACAGCCCTCCTGTGTACAGTACTATAAAATCCCTGCTGGCCAGAGACTCCAAAATCCTTTTACCTGTAAAGGGTTAAGAAGCTCAGGTAACCTGGCTGACACCTGACCCAAAGGACCAATAAGGGGACAAGATACTTTCAAATCTTGGGGGTGGGGGAGGCTTTTGTTTGTGCTCTTTGTTTTGGGGGTTGTTCGCTCTCGGGACTGAGAGGGACCAGACATCAATCCAGGTTCTCCAAATCTTTCTGAACAAGTCTCTCATATTTCCAACTTGTAAGTAAACAGCCAGGCAAGGCGTGTTAGTTTTTATCTTTGTTTTCTCAACTTGTAAATGTACCTTTTCGCTACAGTGTTTATCTCTGTTTGCTGTAACTTTGAACCTAAGGCTAGAGGGGATTCCTCTGGGCTCTTTAAGTTTGATTACCCTGTAAAGTTAGTTTCCATCCTGACTTTACAGAGATGATTTTTACCTTTTTCTTTCATTAAAAGCCTTCTTTTTAAGAACCTGATTGATTTTTCCTTGTTTTTAGATCCAAGGGGGTTGGATCTTGATCCATCAGGAGTGGGTGGGAGAAAGGAGGGGGATGGTTAATTTCTCCTTGTTTTAAGATCCAAGGGGTTTGGATCTGTATTCACCAGGGAATTGGTGAAGAGTCTCTCAAGGCTACCCAGGGAAGGGAATTAGCACTTTGGAAGTGGTGGCAGCGGACCAGATCAAAGCTGGTAGTTAAACTTAGAAGTTTTCATGCAGGCCCCCACATTTCTACCCTAAAGTTCAGAGTGGGGAAGCAGCCTTGACATGGTGGCAGAGCGGTGGGATCATTTTAAACCAAAAGCCAGTAAGATTTTTTTTCTCTTTTCTAGCTGCTTAGAAAGAAAAGCTGAAGGGAGATGCATATCTTATCTCTCCTTGCCTGAAGTTCTTTTAACAAGGGTCTTTGTAAAGAGAAGGATTCAAGCAGTGAGCAAACAGCTGGCAAAAGGAATTTATAAGCTGAATTGTTTGTTTGTTTGTTTTTTCTACCTCTCAGGGATAGCTAGTTAGAAAGTCTCAGTTACCTGAGCAGCCTGAGCTGAGTGCATCCCAGTTTCAGTGAACTGCAGAGCCCCCTCTGCAGTTCACTGAAACTGGGATGCACTCAGCTCAGGCTGAGTGTTAGAGTTTTCTATCTAGGTCTCCCCACCATAGGGCTAGTGTTCCTATGCCATAGGGTTGCTATGGTTCGGGCTTTACTGTTTCTATGGGTCGGGCTCCCTGACTTAGGGTTTGGGTTCCTACGGCGTCAGCTCCCCATCTTCGCATTAGGGTTCCTATGGGTTGGACCCTTGCAGTCATAGTTAGGCTCCCTTTGCGTAGACGACTTGGAGATAAGGTTAGGGTTCTGATGTGTAGGCCACTTGGAATTAGTGCCAGGATTTCTAAGGTTGGGGCTCCCCGTCCTAGGGTTAGAGTTCCTACGGCTTGGCCAATTGGTGTTAGGGTTAGTGGTTGCATCTTACTTGCTGTCTGTCATGAATCTAGCACTGAGCTTTCAAAACAGCTTTTCTGTATTGTCGTCTTCCATTATTGAGGTCGAGCTACTACCTGACGCCTGGTTGTTGCTCCTTGAGCTAGATTCCCTGCCACTTTAGGCACTTAAATACCAGAGTATATAATACTCCTGTTCAGCTGCTGCCTATCCGCGTAGGTTCTAAAACTCTCTTGGCACCTACATTTTTTGCAGTAAAGTCTCCCGAGATGCCTGTGCACTGTAGCCCCAGCCCCAGTATTTGATGCTTAAAGCGCAGAAGAACGCACTAACCGGGCGAAATGTGGCATCCCTCTACCTACTTTGCTTGTGGGTCTCGACCCAGTAAGGATTTCACCTACCAGATTGGGTCTCAAAAGACTAGCTCACACAAACGGACAAGAGGAGGGGGTTCCTCCGGAGAAGTTTGCTTTGGGCCAAATAATAAAATAGCAATTCTTAAGCCCTTTGTAGGGCCAGGAAGGGATTTGGATCGAAAAACTTTGGGTGAAAAAACAAGAGGTTTCGCAAGCATGTTTTCGATCAAAAAGAAAATTTTGTTATCTTTGGGCAACCAAGAAGGACTCTCTGAAACCATGGTTAACTGGAAAGTCAATTTTTAGACAAAAATGTCACACTCAGCGGAGCAAAACATAGTACTTTTAC
The DNA here is from genome assembly GCF_027887155.1 of Malaclemys terrapin pileata. Taxonomy (NCBI): domain Eukaryota; kingdom Metazoa; phylum Chordata; order Testudines; family Emydidae; genus Malaclemys; species Malaclemys terrapin. The sequence goes on from NC_071506.1 coordinate 164,147,413, forward strand.
TTAAAAACGCCTTTGCAAGGTTTTATGGGCTCTGCTAGAAAAAAAATCAACTGTTGCAGACAAAAATCTCGGTTTTCTCTAAAAGGCTGATTTTTCTGTACCAAAAGAGTTTCTAGACGTTTTGGATAACAAAAGCTAAAGTTTCGCAGAAATGGCTATTCCAGCCAGTGAATACACTTTTCACCAAGCTTTCGAGCTGCACAGTAGTTTCCTGTCCTAAAAAGGATAGCGTTCATCTCTAGTTACTTGAAAAATCAATTTTGGGAGGAAAAATGGCTCTCATTTTTTGACCATTCCTTTAAGCAAAACATAATGCTATTACTTAGAAATGCTTTTCCATTGAAAAAAATAATACTGTTGACTGGCTTCTACAAGGGAAAAACAACAACTTTTTCAGGAACAATTGCTGTTTTCTCTGAAAAGCTGATATTCTGTAGCAAAAACGGTTCCTGGCGCTCTTGATAAGGAAAGCTAATGTTTCCGAGGAAATCTGTATTCCTGCCAGTGAATATGCTTTTCCCCACTCTTTCTATTTGCACGAGAATATCTTGTAAGAGAAAACATCAATTCTGTTGCAAAAGAAAAAAGAACGTGTTAAAGGATAGTTACCTGGAAAATCGATTTCGGGGAGCAAAAGGATCAACTTTTGCAGGAAAGAAATCTTTTTCCCTGAAAAGAAAACGAAGTCTCATCAAAAACCGTTTCTTAAACTAAATTATTGTTATTCTCTAGAAAGCTGGGGGGAAGAGGTTTCATTCGATGGAAAACAGAAGTCAGTGAAATCGACCCTTTTGATCAAAATAATTAATTCTTTACGGCCTGAAAAACAACTTTAGAGACAAAAAAAAGAACTATCTTCTTGCCAATTGGTGCTCTCTTAGTAAAACATTTCCCACTGTATTATTTCTCATTGGAAAAGCGTTTTTAATGGGGAAAAGGATGTTTTAAGACTAAGCTTCGTCAAAACAGTGATTGAAACCTTTTCTCCGAAATATGGCTCTTCCTAGGAAACTATAGTTTTTACAAATTCCCTTTTCTTTGAAAAACGCAAACATTATCAATTTTGGCTTAGATGGAGCCAAACTATTGCTTGCGAAACCACTGCCTTTTTTTAGCCACAGTATTCAGCGCCAATTTGTCTATGCACCTAATAATCGCTCTCATCTGGCGTGAGGGTTAGGGCTCTTAAGATTTCGGCTTCCCGCCCTAGGCTTAGGGTTCGGGTGGGTATGCCACTTAGCGTTAGGATGTCGGTTTCTCTGGGGAGAACTCCCCGCGCTCGTGTTAGGGTTCTTATAGCTAGGACTCCTCGCCATAGGGTTAGTGTTCCTATGCGTAGGCCACTTGGAGTCGGTGATGGTTTCGATGGGAATGGGCTTAGAGTTTTGGTTCCTACGGGTAGGCCACTTGGAGTTATAGTTACGGTTGCTCTTGATAGCGCTCCCCGCCCTAGGGTTAGGGTTCCTATGGGTGGGGTTCCCCATCTCAGAGTTAGGGTTCCTATGGAAAAGCCACTTGGAGATAAGATTAAGGTTCCTAGCGGTAGGCCTCTTGGAGTTAGGATTGAGTTTCTATGGTCAGGGTTTCCCGCCCTAGGGTTAGGATTCCTCTGGGTGGGGTTCCTGACCCTAGGGTGAGGTTTCTTATAGGTAGGCCTCTCGGCGTTAGGGTTAGAAGTCTTATACTTCCCGCCCTAGGGTTAGAGTTCCTGTGGGTATGGCTCCCTGCCATAGGTTAGGGTTCGGACACGTTGTGTTAGGCTTAGTGTTTGCATGAGTTGGCTTCTTTGGGTTCGGGTTCCTATGTCATGCCACTTAGAATTAAGTGGATGGTTCCTCTGGGCAGGGTTCCCCACTGTAGGAAGAGGGTTGCTGGGGCCAGGGCTCCCCACCCTCGGGTTACGTATACTAGAGCTTGGCTCCCGGCGCTACGGTTCTTCTAGGTAGTGCTCCCCGCTCTAGGCTTAGAGTTACTGGGGGTAGTCGACACGTAGTAAGGGTTAAGGTTCCTCTGGCTGGGGCTCCTATGAGTAGGTCACTTGGCGTTCTAATTATGCTTCCTATAGATAGGGCTCCTCGCCCTCGCTTTAGCATTCCTAGGGGTATGGACCCCCTAGGGTTTGGAGTCCTATAGTTAGAGCTCCCAGCCCTAGCTGCTATGGGAGGGCTCCCTGTGGTACAGTTGGGGATTGTAGGGGTAAGCTACATGGAAATAAGGTTAGGGCTCCTCTCGGTAGGCCACTTGGAAATAGAATTAGGGTTCCTCTGGGTAGGGCTCCCGGCCCTAGGATTAGTGGGACTTACGTGTAGGGATCCCCGCCGTAGAGACAGGGTTCCTGTGAGGGCTCCTATCCGTTGGCCTCTTGGAGTTAGGACTGGTTTTCTATGCGTAGGCCTCCCCGCCCTAGTGTTAGGGTTCTTATAGCTAGGACTCCTCGCCATAGGGTTAGTGTTCCTATGCCATAGGGTTCCTATGGTTCGGGCTTTACTGTTTCTATGGGTCGGGCTCTCTGACTTAGGGTTTGGGTTCCTACGGCGACAGCTCCCCATCTTCGCATTAGGGTTCCTATGGGTTGGACCCTTGCAGTCATAGTTAGGCTCCCTTTGCGTAGACGACTTGGAGATAAGGTTAGGGTTCTGATGTGTAGGCCACTTGGAATTAGTGCCAGGATTTCTAAGGTTGGGGCTCCCCGTCCTAGGGTTAGAGTTCCTACGGCTTGGCCAATTGGTGTTAGGGTTAGTGGTTGCATCTTACTTGCTGTCTGTCATGAACCTAGCACTGAGCTTTCAAAACAGCTTTTCTGTATTGTCGTCTTCCATTATTGAGGTCGAGCTACTACCTGACGCCTGGTTGTTGCTCCTTGAGCTAGATTCCCTGCTACTTTAGGCACTTAAATACCAGAGTATATAATACTCCTGTTCAGCTGCTGCCTATCCGCGTAGGTTCTAAAACTCTCTTGGCACCTACATTTTTGCAGTAAAGTCTCCCGAGATGCCTGTGCACTGTAGCCCCAGCCCCAGTATTTGATGCTTAAAGCGCAGAAGAACGCACTAACCGGGCGAAATGTGGCATCCCTCTACCTACTTTGCTTGTGGGTCTCGACCCAGTAAGGATTTCACCTCCCATATTGGGTCCCAAAAGACTAGCTCACACAAACGGACAAGAGGAGGGGGTTCCTCCGGATAAGTTTGCTTTGGGCCAAATAATAAAATAGCAATTCTTAAGCCCTTTGTAGGGCCAGGAAGGGATTTGGATCGAAAAACTGTGGGTGAAAAAACAAGAGGTTTCGCAAGCATGTTTTCGATCAAAAAGAAAATTTTGTTATCTTTGGGCAACCAAGAAGGACTCTCTGAAACCATGGTTAACTGGAAATTCAATTTTTAGAGGAAAATGTCACATAGCGGAGCAAAACATAGTACTTTTACTTAAAAACGCCTTTGCAAGGTTTTATGGGCTCTGCTAGAAAAAAAATCAACTGTTGCAGACAAAAATCTCGGTTTTCTCTAAAAGGCTGATTTTTCTGTACCAAAAGAGTTTCTAGACGTTTTGGATAACGAAAGCTAAAGTTTCGCTGAAATGGCTATTCCAGCCAGTGAATACACTTTTCACCAAGCTTTCGAGCTGCACAGTAGTTTCCTGTCCTAAAAAGGATAGCGTTCATCTCTAGTTACTTGAAAAATCAATTTTGGGGAGAAAAATGGCTCTCATTTTTTGACCATTCCTTTAAGCAAAACATAATGCTATTACTTAGACATGCTTTTCCATTGAAAAAAATAATACTGTTGACTGGCTTCTACAAGGGAAAAACAACAACTTTTTCAGGAACAATTGCTGTTTTCTCTGAAAAGCTGATATTCTGTAGCAAAAACGGTTCCTGGCGCTCTTGATAAGGAAAGCTAATGTTTCTGAGGAAATCTGTATTCCTGCCAGTGAATATGCTTTTCCCCACTCTTTCTATTTGCACGAGAATATCTTGTAAGAGAAAACATCAATTCTGTTGCAAAAGAAAAAAGAACGTGTTAAAGGATAGTTACCTGGAAAATCGATTTCGGGGAGCAAAAGGATCAACTTTTGCAGGAAAGAAATCTTTTTCCCTGAAAAGAAAACGAAGTCTCATCAAAAACCGTTTCTTAAACTAAATTATTGTTATTCTTTAGAAAGCTGGGGGGAAGAGGTTTCATTCGATGGAAAACAGAAGTCAGTGAAATCGACCCTTTTGATCAAAATAATTAATTCTTTACGGCCTGAAAAACAACTTTAGAGACAAAAAAAAGAACTATCTTCTTGCCAATTGGTGCTCTCTTAGTAAAACATTTCCCACTGTATTATTTCTCATTGGAAAAGCGTTTTTAATGGGGAAAAGGATGTTTTAAGACTAAGCTTCGTCAAAACAGTGATTGAAACCTTTTCTCCGAAATATGGCTCTTCCTAGGAAACTATAGTTTTTACAAATTCCCTTTTCTTTGAAAAACGCAAACATTATCAATTTTGGCTTAGATGGAGCCAAACTATTGCTTGCGAAACCACTGCCTTTTTTTAGCCACAGTATTCAGCGCCAATTTGTCTATGCACCTAATAATCGCTCTCATCTGGCGTGAGGGTTAGGGCTCTTAAGATTTCGGCTTCCCGCCCTAGGCTTAGGGTTCGGGTGGGTATGCCACTTAGCGTTAGGATGTCGGTTTCTCTGGGGAGAACTCCCCGCGCTCGTGTTAGGGTTCTTATAGCTAGGACTCCTCGCCATAGGGTTAGTGTTCCTATGCGTAGGCCACTTGGAGTCGGTGATGGTTTCGATGGGAATGGGCTTAGAGTTTTGGTTCCTACGGGTAGGCCACTTGGAGTTATAGTTACGGTTGCTCTTGATAGCGCTCCCCGCCCTAGGGTTAGGGTTCCTATGGGTGGGGTTCCCCATCTCAGAGTTAGGGTTCCTATGGAAAAGCCACTTGGAGATAAGATTAAGGTTCCTAGCGGTAGGCCTCTTGGAGTTAGGATTGAGTTTCTATGGTCAGGGTTTCCCGCCCTAGGGTTAGGATTCCTCTGGGTGGGGTTCCTGACCCTAGGGTGAGGTTTCTTATAGGTAGGCCTCTCGGCGTTAGGGTTAGAAGTCTTATACTTCCCGCCCTAGGGTTAGAGTTCCTGTGGGTATGGCTCCCTGCCATAGGTTAGGGTTCGGACACGTTGTGTTAGGCTTAGTGTTTGCATGAGTTGGCTTCTTTGGGTTCGGGTTCCTATGTCATGCCACTTAGAATTAAGTGGATGGTTCCTCTGGGCAGGGTTCCCCACTGTAGGAAGAGGGTTGCTGGGGCCAGGGCTCCCCACCCTCGGGTTACGTATACTAGAGCTTGGCTCCCGGCGCTACGGTTCTTCTAGGTAGTGCTCCCCGCTCTAGGCTTAGAGTTACTGGGGGTAGTCGACACGTAGTAAGGGTTAAGGTTCCTCTGGCTGGGGCTCCTATGAGTAGGTCACTTGGCGTTCTAATTATGCTTCCTATAGATAGGGCTCCTCGCCCTCGCTTTAGCATTCCTAGGGGTATGGACCCCCTAGGGTTTGGAGTCCTATAGTTAGAGCTCCCAGCCCTAGCTGCTATGGGAGGGCTCCCTGTGGTACAGTTGGGGATTGTAGGGGTAAGCTACATGGAAATAAGGTTAGGGCTCCTCTCGGTAGGCCACTTGGAAATAGAATTAGGGTTCCTCTGGGTAGGGCTCCCGGCCCTAGGATTAGTGGGACTTACGTGTAGGGATCCCCGCCGTAGAGACAGGGTTCCTGTGAGGGCTCCTATCCGTTGGCCTCTTGGAGTTAGGACTGGTTTTCTATGCGTAGGCCTCCCCGCCCTAGTGTTAGGGTTCTTATAGCTAGGACTCCTCGCCATAGGGTTAGTGTTCCTATGCCATAGGGTTCCTATGGTTCGGGCTTTACTGTTTCTATGGGTCGGGCTCCCTGACTTAGGGTTTGGGTTCCTACGGCGACAGCTCCCCATCTTCGCATTAGGGTTCCTATGGGTTGGACCCTTGCAGTCATAGTTAGGCTCCCTTTGCGTAGACGACTTGGAGATAAGGTTAGGGTTCTGATGTGTAGGCCACTTGGAATTAGTGCCAGGATTTCTAAGGTTGGGGCTCCCCGTCCTAGGGTTAGAGTTCCTACGGCTTGGCCAATTGGTGTTAGGGTTAGTGGTTGCATCTTACTTGCTGTCTGTCATGAACCTAGCACTGAGCTTTCAAAACAGCTTTTCTGTATTGTCGTCTTCCATTATTGAGGTCGAGCTACTACCTGACGCCTGGTTGTTGCTCCTTGAGCTAGATTCCCTGCTACTTTAGGCACTTAAATACCAGAGTATATAATACTCCTGTTCAGCTGCTGCCTATCCGCGTAGGTTCTAAAACTCTCTTGGCACCTACATTTTTGCAGTAAAGTCTCCCGAGATGCCTGTGCACTGTAGCCCCAGCCCCAGTATTTGATGCTTAAAGCGCAGAAGAACGCACTAACCGGGCGAAATGTGGCATCCCTCTACCTACTTTGCTTGTGGGTCTCGACCCAGTAAGGATTTCACCTACCATATTGGGTCCCAAAAGACTAGCTCACACAAACGGACAAGAGGAGGGGGTTCCTCCGGATAAGTTTGCTTTGGGCCAAATAATAAAATAGCAATTCTTAAGCCCTTTGTAGGGCCAGGAAGGGATTTGGATCGAAAAACTGTGGGTGAAAAAACAAGAGGTTTCGCAAGCATGTTTTCGATCAAAAAGAAAATTTTGTTATCTTTGGGCAACCAAGAAGGACTCTCTGAAACCATGGTTAACTGGAAATTCAATTTTTAGAGGAAAATGTCACATAGCGGAGCAAAACATAGTACTTTTACTTAAAAACGCCTTTGCAAGGTTTTATGGGCTCTGCTAGAAAAAAAATCAACTGTTGCAGACAAAAATCTCGGTTTTCTCTAAAAGGCTGATTTTTCTGTACCAAAAGAGTTTCTAGACGTTTTGGATAACGAAAGCTAAAGTTTCGCTGAAATGGCTATTCCAGCCAGTGAATACACTTTTCACCAAGCTTTCGAGCTGCACAGTAGTTTCCTGTCCTAAAAAGGATAGCGTTCATCTCTAGTTACTTGAAAAATCAATTTTGGGGAGAAAAATGGCTCTCATTTTTTGACCATTCCTTTAAGCAAAACATAATGCTATTACTTAGACATGCTTTTCCATTGAAAAAAATAATACTGTTGACTGGCTTCTACAAGGGAAAAACAACAACTTTTTCAGGAACAATTGCTGTTTTCTCTGAAAAGCTGATATTCTGTAGCAAAAACGGTTCCTGGCGCTCTTGATAAGGAAAGCTAATGTTTCTGAGGAAATCTGTATTCCTGCCAGTGAATATGCTTTTCCTCACTCTTTCTATTTGCACGAGAATATCTTGTAAGAGAAAACATCAATTCTGTTGCAAAAGAAAAAAGAACGTGTTAAACGATAGTTACCTGGAAAATCAATTTCGGGGAGCAAAAGGATCAACTTTTGCAGGAAAGAAATCTTTTTCCCTGAAAAGAAAACGAAGTCTCATCAAAAACCGTTTCTTAAACGAAATTATTGTTATTCTTTAGAAAGCTGGGGGGGAAGAGGTTTCATTCGATGGAAAACAGAAGTCAGTGAAATCGACCCTTTTGATCAAAATAATTAATTCTCTACGGCCTGAAAAACAACTTTAGAGACAAAAAAAAGAACTATCTTCTTGCCAATTGGTGCTCTCTTAGTAAAACATTTCCCACTGTATTATTTCTCATTGGAAAAGCGTTTTTAATAGGGAAAAGGATGTTTTAAGACTAAGCTTCGTCAAAACAGTGATTGAAACCTTTTCTGCAAAATATGGCTCTTCCTAGGAAACTATAGTTTTTACAAATTCCCTTTTCTTTGAAAAACGCAAACATTATCAATTTTGGCTTACATGGAGCCAAACTATTGCTTGCGAAACCACTGCCTTTTTTTAGCCACAGTATTCAGCGTCAATTTGTCTATGCACCTAATAATCGCTCTCATCTGGCGTGAGGGTTAGGGCTCTTAAGATTTCGGCTTCCCGCCCTAGGCTTAGGGTTCGGGTGGGTATGCCACTTAGCGTTAGGATGTCGGTTTCTCTGGGGAGAACTCCCCGCGCTCGTGTTAGGGTTCTTATAGCTAGGACTCCTCGCCATAGGGTTAGTGTTCCTATGCGTAGGCCACTTGGAGTCGGTGATGGTTTCGATGGGAATGGGCTTAGAGTTTTGGTTCCTACGGGTAGGCAACTTGGAGTTATAGTTACGGTTGCTCTTGATAGCGCTCCCCGCCCTAGGGTTAGGGTTCCTATGGGTGGGGTTCCCCATCTCAGAGTTAGGGTTCCTATGGAAAAGACACTTGGAGATAAGATTAAGGTTCCTAACGGTAGGCCTCTTGGAGTTAGGATTGAGTTTCTATGGTCAGGGTTTCCCGCCCTAGGGTTAGGATTCCTCTGGGTGGGGTTCCTGACCCTAGGGTGAGGTTTCTTATAGATAGGCCTCTCGGCGTTAGGGTGAGAAGTCTTATACTTCCCGCCCTAGGGTTAGAGTTCCTGTGGGTATGGCTCCCTGCCATAGGTTAGGGTTCGGACACGTTGTGTTAGGCTTAGTGTTTGCATGAGTTGGCTTCTTTGGGTTCGGGTTCCTATGTCATGCCACTTAGAATTAAGTTGATGGTTCCTCTGGGCAGGGTTCCCCACTGTAGGAAGAGGGTTGCTGGGGCCAGGGCTCCCCACCCTCGGGTTACGTATACTAGAGCTTGGCTCCCGGCGCTACGGTTCTTCTAGGTAGTGCTCCCCGCTCTAGGCTTAGAGTTACTGGGGGTAGTCGACACGTAGTAAGGGTTAAAGTTCCTCTGGCTGGGGCTCCTATGAGTAGGTCACTTGGTGTTCTAATTATGCTTCCTATAGATAGGGCTCCTCGCCCTCGCTTTAGCATTCCTAGGGGTATGGACCCCCTAGGGTTTGGAGTCCTATAGTTAGAGCTCCCAGCCCTAGCTGCTATGGGAGGGCTCCCTGTGGTACAGTTGGGGATTGTAGGGGTAAGCTACATGGAAATAAGGTTAGGGCTCCTCTCGGTAGGCCACTTGGAAATAGAATTAGGGTTCCTCTGGGTAGGGCTCCCGGCCCTAGGATTAGTGGGACTTACGTGTAGGGATCCCCGCCGTAGAGACAGGGTTCCTGTGAGGGCTCCTATCCGTTGGCCTCTTGGAGTTAGGACTGGTTTTCTATGCGTAGGCCTCCCCGCCCTAGTGTTAGGGTTCTTATAGCTAGGACTCCTCGCCATAGGGTTAGTGTTCCTATGCCATAGGGTTCCTATGGTTCGGGCTTTACTGTTTCTATGGGTCGGGCTCCCTGACTTAGGGTTTGGGTTCCTACGGCGACAGCTCCCCATCTTCGCATTAGGGTTCCTATGGGTTGGACCCTTGCAGTCATAGTTAGGCTCCCTTTGCGTAGACGACTTGGAGATAAGGTTAGGGTTCTGATGTGTAGGCCACTTGGAATTAGTGCCAGGATTTCTAAGGTTGGGGCTCCCCGTCCTAGGGTTAGAGTTCCTACGGCTTGGCCAATTGGTGTTAGGGTTAGTGGTTGCATCTTACTTGCTGTCTGTCATGAACCTAGCACTGAGCTTTCAAAACAGCTTTTCTGTATTGTCGTCTTCCATTATTGAGGTCGAGCTACTACCTGACGCCTGGTTGTTGCTCCTTGAGCTAGATTCCCTGCTACTTTAGGCACTTAAATACCAGAGTATATAATACTCCTGTTCAGCTGCTGCCTATCCACGTAGGTTCTAAAACTCTCTTGGCACCTACATTTTTGCAGTAAAGTCTCCCGAGATGCCTGTGCACTGTAGCCCCAGCCCCAGTATTTGATGCTTAAAGCGCAGAAGAACGCACTAACCGGGCGAAATGTGGCATCCCTCTACCTACTTTGCTTGTGGGTCTCGACCCAGTAAGGATTTCACCTACCATATTGGGTCCCAAAAGACTAGCTCACACAAACGGACAAGAGGAGGGGGTTCCTCCGGATAAGTTTGCTTTGGGCCAAATAATAAAATAGCAATTCTTAAGCCCTTTGTAGGGCCAGGAAGGGATTTGGATCGAAAAACTGTGGGTGAAAAAACAAGAGGTTTCGCAAGCATGTTTTCGATCAAAAAGAAAATTTTGTTATCTTTGGGCAACCAAGAAGGACTCTCTGAAACCATGGTTAACTGGAAATTCAATTTTTAGAGGAAAATGTCACATAGCGGAGCAAAACATAGTACTTTTACTTAAAAACGCCTTTGCAAGGTTTTATGGGCTCTGCTAGAAAAAAAATCAACTGTTGCAGACAAAAATCTCGGTTTTCTCTAAAAGGCTGATTTTTCTGTACCAAAAGAGTTTCTAGACGTTTTGGATAACGAAAGCTAAAGTTTCGCTGAAATGGCTATTCCAGCCAGTGAATACACTTTTCACCAAGCTTTCGAGCTGCACAGTAGTTTCCTGTCCTAAAAAGGATAGCGTTCATCTCTAGTTACTTGAAAAATCAATTTTGGGGAGAAAAATGGCTCTCATTTTTTGACCATTCCTTTAAGCAAAACATAATGCTATTACTTAGAAATGCTTTTCCATTGAAAAAAATAATACTGTTGACTGGCTTCTACAAGGGAAAAACAACAACTTTTTCAGGAACAATTGCTGTTTTCTCTGAAAAGCTGATATTCTGTAGCAAAAACGGTTCCTGGCGCTCTTGATAAGGAAAGCTAATGTTTCCGAGGAAATCTGTATTCCTGCCAGTGAATATGCTTTTCCCCACTCTTTCTATTTGCACGAGAATATCTTGTAAGAGAAAACATCAATTCTGTTGCAAAAGAAAAAAGAACGTGTTAAAGGATAGTTACCTGGAAAATCGATTTCGGGGAGCAAAAGGATCAACTTTTGCAGGAAAGAAATCTCTTTCCCTGAAAAGAAAACGAAGTCTCATCAAAAACCGTTTCTTAAACGAAATTATTGTTATTCTCTAGAAAGCTGGGGGGAAGAGGTTTCATTCGATGGAAAACAGAAGTCAGTGAAATCGACCATTTGATCAAAATAATTAATTCTCTACGGCCTGAAAAACAACTTTAGAGACAAAAAAAAGAACTATCTTCTTGCCAATTGGTGCTCTCTTAGTAAAACATTTCCCACTGTACTATTTCTCATTGGAAAAGCGTTTTTAATGGGGAAAAGGATGTTTTAAGACTAAGCTTCGTCAAAACAGTGATTGAAACCTTTTCTGCAAAATATGGCTCTTCCTAGGAAACTATAGTTTTTACAAATTCCCTTTTCTTTGAAAAACGCAAACATTATCAATTTTGGCTTAGATGGAGCCAAACTATTGCTTGCGAAACCACTGCCTTTTTTTAGCCACAGTATTCAGCGTCAATTTGTCTATGCACCTAATAATCGCTCTCATCTGGCGTGAGGGTTAGGGCTCTTAAGATTTCGGCTTCCCGCCCTAGGCTTAGGGTTCGGGTGGGTATGCCACTTAGCGTTAGGATGTCGGTTTCTCTGGGGAGAACTCCCCGCGCTCGTGTTAGGGTTCTTATAGCTAGGACTCCTCGCCATAGGGTTAGTGTTCCTATGCGTAGGCCACTTGGAGTCGGTGATGGTTTCGATGGGAATGGGCTTAGAGTTTTGGTTCCTACGGGTAGGCAACTTGGAGTTATAGTTACGGTTGCTCTTGATAGCGCTCCCCGCCCTAGGGTTAGGGTTCCTATGGGTGGGGTTCCCCATCTCAGAGTTAGGGTTCCTATGGAAAAGACACTTGGAGATAAGATTAAGGTTCCTAACGGTAGGCCTCTTGGAGTTAGGATTGAGTTTCTATGGTCAGGGTTTCCCGCCCTAGGGTTAGGATTCCTCTGGGTGGGGTTCCTGACCCTAGGGTGAGGTTTCTTATAGATAGGCCTCTCGGCGTTAGGGTGAGAAGTCTTATACTTCCCGCCCTAGGGTTAGAGTTCCTGTGGGTATGGCTCCCTGCCATAGGTTAGGGTTCGGACACGTTGTGTTAGGCTTAGTGTTTGCATGAGTTGGCTTCTTTGGGTTCGGGTTCCTATGTCATGCCACTTAGAATTAAGTTGATGGTTCCTCTGGGCAGGGTTCCCCACTGTAGGAAGAGGGTTGCTGGGGCCAGGGCTCCCCACCCTCGGGTTACGTATACTAGAGCTTGGCTCCCGGCGCTACGGTTCTTCTAGGTAGTGCTCCCCGCTCTAGGCTTAGAGTTACTGGGGTAGTCGACACGTAGTAAGGGTTAAAGTTCCTCTGGCTGGGGCTCCTATGAGTAGGTCACTTGGTGTTCTAATTATGCTTCCTATAGATAGGGCTCCTCGCCCTCGCTTTAGCATTCCTAGGGGTATGGACCCCCTAGGGTTTGGAGTCCTATAGTTAGAGCTCCCAGCCCTAGCTGCTATGGGAGGGCTCCCTGTGGTACAGTTGGGGATTGTAGGGGTAAGCTACATGGAAATAAGGTTAGGGCTCCTCTCGGTAGGCCACTTGGAAATAGAATTAGGGTTCCTCTGGGTAGGGCTCCCGGCCCTAGGATTAGTGGGACTTACGTGTAGGGATCCCCGCCGTAGAGACAGGGTTCCTGTGAGGGCTCCTATCCGTTGGCCTCTTGGAGTTAGGACTGGTTTTCTATGCGTAGGCCTCCCCGCCCTAGTGTTAGGGTTCTTATAGCTAGGACTCCTCGCCATAGGGTTAGTGTTCCTATGCCATAGGGTTCCTATGGTTCGGGCTTTACTGTTTCTATGGGTCGGGCTCCCTGACTTAGGGTTTGGGTTCCTACGGCGACAGCTCCCCATCTTCGCATTAGGGTTCCTATGGGTTGGACCCTTGCAGTCATAGTTAGGCTCCCTTTGCGTAGACGACTTGGAGATAAGGTTAGGGTTCTGATGTGTAGGCCACTTGGAATTAGTGCCAGGATTTCTAAGGTTGGGGCTCCCCGTCCTAGGGTTAGAGTTCCTACGGCTTGGCCAATTGGTGTTAGGGTTAGTGGTTGCATCTTACTTGCTGTCTGTCATGAACCTAGCACTGAGCTTTCAAAACAGCTTTTCTGTATTGTCGTCTTCCATTATTGAGGTCGAGCTACTACCTGACGCCTGGTTGTTGCTCCTTGAGCTAGATTCCCTGCTACTTTAGGCACTTAAATACCAGAGTATATAATACTCCTGTTCAGCTGCTGCCTATCCGCGTAGGTTCTAAAACTCTCTTGGCACCTACATTTTTGCAGTAAAGTCTCCCGAGATGCCTGTGCACTGTAGCCCCAGCCCCAGTATTTGATGCTTAAAGCGCAGAAGAACGCACTAACCGGGCGAAATGTGGCATCCCTCTACCTACTTTGCTTGTGGGTCTCGACCCAGTAAGGATTTCACCTACCATATTGGGTCCCAAAAGACTAGCTCACACAAACGGACAAGAGGAGGGGGTTCCTCCGGATAAGTTTGCTTTGGGCCAAATAATAAAATAGCAATTCTTAAGCCCTTTGTAGGGCCAGGAAGGGATTTGGATCGAAAAACTGTGGGTGAAAAAACAAGAGGTTTCGCAAGCATGTTTTCGATCAAAAAGAAAATTTTGTTATCTTTGGGCAACCAAGAAGGACTCTCTGAAACCATGGTTAACTGGAAATTCAATTTTTAGAGGAAAATGTCACATAGCGGAGCAAAACATAGTACTTTTACTTAAAAACGCCTTTGCAAGGTTTTATGGGCTCTGCTAGAAAAAAAATCAACTGTTGCAGACAAAAATCTCGGTTTTCTCTAAAAGGCTGATTTTTCTGTACCAAAAGAGTTTCTAGACGTTTTGGATAACGAAAGCTAAAGTTTCGCTGAAATGGCTATTCCAGCCAGTGAATACACTTTTCACCAAGCTTTCGAGCTGCACAGTAGTTTCCTGTCCTAAAAAGGATAGCGTTCATCTCTAGTTACTTGAAAAATCAATTTTGGGGAGAAAAATGGCTCTCATTTTTTGACCATTCCTTTAAGCAAAACATAATGCTATTACTTAGACATGCTTTTCCATTGAAAAAAATAATACTGTTGACTGGCTTCTACAAGGGAAAAACAACAACTTTTTCAGGAACAATTGCTGTTTTCTCTGAAAAGCTGATATTCTGTAGCAAAAACGGTTCCTGGCGCTCTTGATAAGGAAAGCTAATGTTTCTGAGGAAATCTGTATTCCTGCCAGTGAATATGCTTTTCCTCACTCTTTCTATTTGCACGAGAATATCTTGTAAGAGAAAACATCAATTCTGTTGCAAAAGAAAAAAGAACGTGTTAAACGATAGTTACCTGGAAAATCAATTTCGGGGAGCAAAAGGATCAACTTTTGCAGGAAAGAAATCTTTTTCCCTGAAAAGAAAACGAAGTCTCATCAAAAACCGTTTCTTAAACGAAATTATTGTTATTCTTTAGAAAGCTGGGGGGGAAGAGGTTTCATTCGATGGAAAACAGAAGTCAGTGAAATCGACCCTTTTGATCAAAATAATTAATTCTCTACGGCCTGAAAAACAACTTTAGAGACAAAAAAAAGAACTATCTTCTTGCCAATTGGTGCTCTCTTAGTAAAACATTTCCCACTGTATTATTTCTCATTGGAAAAGCGTTTTTAATAGGGAAAAGGATGTTTTAAGACTAAGCTTCGTCAAAACAGTGATTGAAACCTTTTCTGCAAAATATGGCTCTTCCTAGGAAACTATAGTTTTTACAAATTCCCTTTTCTTTGAAAAACGCAAACATTATCAATTTTGGCTTACATGGAGCCAAACTATTGCTTGCGAAACCACTGCCTTTTTTTAGCCACAGTATTCAGCGTCAATTTGTCTATGCACCTAATAATCGCTCTCATCTGGCGTGAGGGTTAGGGCTCTTAAGATTTCGGCTTCCCGCCCTAGGCTTAGGGTTCGGGTGGGTATGCCACTTAGCGTTAGGATGTCGGTTTCTCTGGGGAGAACTCCCCGCGCTCGTGTTAGGGTTCTTATAGCTAGGACTCCTCGCCATAGGGTTAGTGTTCCTATGCGTAGGCCACTTGGAGTCGGTGATGGTTTCGATGGGAATGGGCTTAGAGTTTTGGTTCCTACGGGTAGGCAACTTGGAGTTATAGTTACGGTTGCTCTTGATAGCGCTCCCCGCCCTAGGGTTAGGGTTCCTATGGGTGGGGTTCCCCATCTCAGAGTTAGGGTTCCTATGGAAAAGACACTTGGAGATAAGATTAAGGTTCCTAACGGTAGGCCTCTTGGAGTTAGGATTGAGTTTCTATGGTCAGGGTTTCCCGCCCTAGGGTTAGGATTCCTCTGGGTGGGGTTCCTGACCTTAGGGTGAGGTTTCTTATAGATAGGCCTCTCGGCGTTAGGGTGAGAAGTCTTATACTTCCCGCCCTAGGGTTAGAGTTCCTGTGGGTATGGCTCCCTGCCATAGGTTAGGGTTCGGACACGTTGTGTTAGGCTTAGTGTTTGCATGAGTTGGCTTCTTTGGGTTCGGGTTCCTATGTCATGCCACTTAGAATTAAGTTGATGGTTCCTCTGGGCAGGGTTCCCCACTGTAGGAAGAGGGTTGCTGGGGCCAGGGCTCCCCACCCTCGGGTTACGTATACTAGAGCTTGGCTCCCGGCGCTACGGTTCTTCTAGGTAGTGCTCCCCGCTCTAGGCTTAGAGTTACTGGGGGTAGTCGACACGTAGTAAGGGTTAAAGTTCCTCTGGCTGGGGCTCCTATGAGTAGGTCACTTGGTGTTCTAATTATGCTTCCTATAGATAGGGCTCCTCGCCCTCGCTTTAGCATTCCTAGGGGTATGGACCCCCTAGGGTTTGGAGTCCTATAGTTAGAGCTCCCAGCCCTAGCTGCTATGGGAGGGCTCCCTGTGGTACAGTTGGGGATTGTAGGGGTAAGCTACATGGAAATAAGGTTAGGGCTCCTCTCGGTAGGCCACTTGGAAATAGAATTAGGGTTCCTCTGGGTAGGGCTCCCGGCCCTAGGATTAGTGGGACTTACGTGTAGGGATCCCCGCCGTAGAGACAGGGTTCCTGTGAGGGCTCCTATCCGTTGGCCTCTTGGAGTTAGGACTGGTTTTCTATGCGTAGGCCTCCCCGCCCTAGTGTTAGGGTTCTTATAGCTAGGACTCCTCGCCATAGGGTTAGTGTTCCTATGCCATAGGGTTCCTATGGTTCGGGCTTTACTGTTTCTATGGGTCGGGCTCCCTGACTTAGGGTTTGGGTTCCTACGGCGACAGCTCCCCATCTTCGCATTAGGGTTCCTATGGGTTGGACCCTTGCAGTCATAGTTAGGCTCCCTTTGCGTAGACGACTTGGAGATAAGGTTAGGGTTCTGATGTGTAGGCCACTTGGAATTAGTGCCAGGATTTCTAAGGTTGGGGCTCCCCGTCCTAGGGTTAGAGTTCCTACGGCTTGGCCAATTGGTGTTAGGGTTAGTGGTTGCATCTTACTTGCTGTCTGTCATGAACCTAGCACTGAGCTTTCAAAACAGCTTTTCTGTATTGTCGTCTTCCATTATTGAGGTCGAGCTACTACCTGACGCCTGGTTGTTGCTCCTTGAGCTAGATTCCCTGCTACTTTAGGCACTTAAATACCAGAGTATATAATACTCCTGTTCAGCTGCTGCCTATCCGCGTAGGTTCTAAAACTCTCTTGGCACCTACATTTTTGCAGTAAAGTCTCCCGAGATGCCTGTGCACTGTAGCCCCAGCCCCAGTATTTGATGCTTAAAGCGCAGAAGAACGCACTAACCGGGCGAAATGTGGCATCCCTCTACCTACTTTGCTTGTGGGTCTCGACCCAGTAAGGATTTCACCTCCCATATTGGGTCCCAAAAGACTAGCTCACACAAACGGACAAGAGGAGGGGGTTCCTCCGGATAAGTTTGCTTTGGGCCAAATAATAAAATAGCAATTCTTAAGCCCTTTGTAGGGCCAGGAAGGGATTTGGATCGAAAAACTGTGGGTGAAAAAACAAGAGGTTTCGCAAGCATGTTTTCGATCAAAAAGAAAATTTTGTTATCTTTGGGCAACCAAGAAGGACTCTCTGAAACCATGGTTAACTGGAAATTCAATTTTTAGAGGAAAATGTCACATAGCGGAGCAAAACATAGTACTTTTACTTAAAAACGCCTTTGCAAGGTTTTATGGGCTCTGCTAGAAAAAAAATCAACTGTTGCAGACAAAAATCTCGGTTTTCTCTAAAAGGCTGATTTTTCTGTACCAAAAGAGTTTCTAGACGTTTTGGATAACGAAAGCTAAAGTTTCGCTGAAATGGCTATTCCAGCCAGTGAATACACTTTTCACCAAGCTTTCGAGCTGCACAGTAGTTTCCTGTCCTAAAAAGGATAGCGTTCATCTCTAGTTACTTGAAAAATCAATTTTGGGGAGAAAAATGGCTCTCATTTTTTGACCATTCCTTTAAGCAAAACATAATGCTATTACTTAGAAATGCTTTTCCATTGAAAAAAATAATACTGTTGACTGGCTTCTACAAGGGAAAAACAACAACTTTTTCAGGAACAATTGCTGTTTTCTCTGAAAAGCTGATATTCTGTAGCAAAAACGGTTCCTGGCGCTCTTGATAAGGAAAGCTAATGTTTCCGAGGAAATCTGTATTCCTGCCAGTGAATATGCTTTTCCCCACTCTTTCTATTTGCACGAGAATATCTTGTAAGAGAAAACATCAATTCTGTTGCAAAAGAAAAAAGAACGTGTTAAAGGATAGTTACCTGGAAAATCGATTTCGGGGAGCAAAAGGATCAACTTTTGCAGGAAAGAAATCTCTTTCCCTGAAAAGAAAACGAAGTCTCATCAAAAACCGTTTCTTAAACGAAATTATTGTTATTCTCTAGAAAGCTGGGGGGAAGAGGTTTCATTCGATGGAAAACAGAAGTCAGTGAAATCGACCATTTGATCAAAATAATTAATTCTCTACGGCCTGAAAAACAACTTTAGAGACAAAAAAAAGAACTATCTTCTTGCCAATTGGTGCTCTCTTAGTAAAACATTTCCCACTGTACTATTTCTCATTGGAAAAGCGTTTTTAATGGGGAAAAGGATGTTTTAAGACTAAGCTTCGTCAAAACAGTGATTGAAACCTTTTCTGCAAAATATGGCTCTTCCTAGGAAACTATAGTTTTTACAAATTCCCTTTTCTTTGAAAAACGCAAACATTATCAATTTTGGCTTAGATGGAGCCAAACTATTGCTTGCGAAACCACTGCCTTTTTTTAGCCACAGTATTCAGCGTCAATTTGTCTATGCACCTAATAATCGCTCTCATCTGGCGTGAGGGTTAGGGCTCTTAAGATTTCGGCTTCCCGCCCTAGGCTTAGGGTTCGGGTGGGTATGCCACTTAGCGTTAGGATGTCGGTTTCTCTGGGGAGAACTCCCCGCGCTCGTGTTAGGGTTCTTATAGCTAGGACTCCTCGCCATAGGGTTAGTGTTCCTATGCGTAGGCCACTTGGAGTCGGTGATGGTTTCGATGGGAATGGGCTTAGAGTTTTGGTTCCTACGGGTAGGCAACTTGGAGTTATAGTTACGGTTGCTCTTGATAGCGCTCCCCGCCCTAGGGTTAGGGTTCCTATGGGTGGGGTTCCCCATCTCAGAGTTAGGGTTCCTATGGAAAAGACACTTGGAGATAAGATTAAGGTTCCTAACGGTAGGCCTCTTGGAGTTAGGATTGAGTTTCTATGGTCAGGGTTTCCCGCCCTAGGGTTAGGATTCCTCTGGGTGGGGTTCCTGACCCTAGGGTGAGGTTTCTTATAGATAGGCCTCTCGGCGTTAGGGTGAGAAGTCTTATACTTCCCGCCCTAGGGTTAGAGTTCCTGTGGGTATGGCTCCCTGCCATAGGTTAGGGTTCGGACACGTTGTGTTAGGCTTAGTGTTTGCATGAGTTGGCTTCTTTGGGTTCGGGTTCCTATGTCATGCCACTTAGAATTAAGTTGATGGTTCCTCTGGGCAGGGTTCCCCACTGTAGGAAGAGGGTTGCTGGGGCCAGGGCTCCCCACCCTCGGGTTACGTATACTAGAGCTTGGCTCCCGGCGCTACGGTTCTTCTAGGTAGTGCTCCCCGCTCTAGGCTTAGAGTTACTGGGGGTAGTCGACACGTAGTAAGGGTTAAAGTTCCTCTGGCTGGGGCTCCTATGAGTAGGTCACTTGGTGTTCTAATTATGCTTCCTATAGATAGGGCTCCTCGCCCTCGCTTTAGCATTCCTAGGGGTATGGACCCCCTAGGGTTTGGAGTCCTATAGTTAGAGCTCCCAGCCCTAGCTGCTATGGGAGGGCTCCCTGTGGTACAGTTGGGGATTGTAGGGGTAAGCTACATGGAAATAAGGTTAGGGCTCCTCTCGGTAGGCCACTTGGAAATAGAATTAGGGTTCCTCTGGGTAGGGCTCCCGGCCCTAGGATTAGTGGGACTTACGTGTAGGGATCCCCGCCGTAGAGACAGGGTTCCTGTGAGGGCTCCTATCCGTTGGCCTCTTGGAGTTAGGACTGGTTTTCTATGCGTAGGCCTCCCCGCCCTAGTGTTAGGGTTCTTATAGCTAGGACTCCTCGCCATAGGGTTAGTGTTCCTATGCCATAGGGTTCCTATGGTTCGGGCTTTACTGTTTCTATGGGTCGGGCTCCCTGACTTAGGGTTTGGGTTCCTACGGCGACAGCTCCCCATCTTCGCATTAGGGTTCCTATGGGTTGGACCCTTGCAGTCATAGTTAGGCTCCCTTTGCGTAGACGACTTGGAGATAAGGTTAGGGTTCTGATGTGTAGGCCACTTGGAATTAGTGCCAGGATTTCTAAGGTTGGGGCTCCCCGTCCTAGGGTTAGAGTTCCTACGGCTTGGCCAATTGGTGTTAGGGTTAGTGGTTGCATCTTACTTGCTGTCTGTCATGAACCTAGCACTGAGCTTTCAAAACAGCTTTTCTGTATTGTCGTCTTCCATTATTGAGGTCGAGCTACTACCTGACGCCTGGTTGTTGCTCCTTGAGCTAGATTCCCTGCTACTTTAGGCACTTAAATACCAGAGTATATAATACTCCTGTTCAGCTGCTGCCTATCCGCGTAGGTTCTAAAACTCTCTTGGCACCTACATTTTTGCAGTAAAGTCTCCCGAGATGCCTGTGCACTGTAGCCCCAGCCCCAGTATTTGATGCTTAAAGCGCAGAAGAACGCACTAACCGGGCGAAATGTGGCATCCCTCTACCTACTTTGCTTGTGGGTCTCGACCCAGTAAGGATTTCACCTACCATATTGGGTCCCAAAAGACTAGCTCACACAAACGGACAAGAGGAGGGGGTTCCTCCGGATAAGTTTGCTTTGGGCCAAATAATAAAATAGCAATTCTTAAGCCCTTTGTAGGGCCAGGAAGGGATTTGGATCGAAAAACTGTGGGTGAAAAAACAAGAGGTTTCGCAAGCATGTTTTCGATCAAAAAGAAAATTTTGTTATCTTTGGGCAACCAAGAAGGACTCTCTGAAACCATGGTTAACTGGAAATTCAATTTTTAGAGGAAAATGTCACATAGCGGAGCAAAACATAGTACTTTTACTTAAAAACGCCTTTGCAAGGTTTTATGGGCTCTGCTAGAAAAAAAATCAACTGTTGCAGACAAAAATCTCGGTTTTCTCTAAAAGGCTGATTTTTCTGTACCAAAAGAGTTTCTAGACGTTTTGGATAACGAAAGCTAAAGTTTCGCTGAAATGGCTATTCCAGCCAGTGAATACACTTTTCACCAAGCTTTCGAGCTGCACAGTAGTTTCCTGTCCTAAAAAGGATAGCGTTCATCTCTAGTTACTTGAAAAATCAATTTTGGGGAGAAAAATGGCTCTCATTTTTTGACCATTCCTTTAAGCAAAACATAATGCTATTACTTAGAAATGCTTTTCCATTGAAAAAAATAATACTGTTGACTGGCTTCTACAAGGGAAAAACAACAACTTTTTCAGGAACAATTGCTGTTTTCTCTGAAAAGCTGATATTCTGTAGCAAAAACGGTTCCTGGCGCTCTTGATAAGGAAAGCTAATGTTTCCGAGGAAATCTGTATTCCTGCCAGTGAATATGCTTTTCCCCACTCTTTCTATTTGCACGAGAATATCTTGTAAGAGAAAACATCAATTCTGTTGCAAAAGAAAAAAGAACGTGTTAAAGGATAGTTACCTGGAAAATCGATTTCGGGGAGCAAAAGGATCAACTTTTGCAGGAAAGAAATCTCTTTCCCTGAAAAGAAAACGAAGTCTCATCAAAAACCGTTTCTTAAACGAAATTATTGTTATTCTCTAGAAAGCTGGGGGGAAGAGGTTTCATTCGATGGAAAACAGAAGTCAGTGAAATCGACCATTTGATCAAAATAATTAATTCTCTACGGCCTGAAAAACAACTTTAGAGACAAAAAAAAGAACTATCTTCTTGCCAATTGGTGCTCTCTTAGTAAAACATTTCCCACTGTACTATTTCTCATTGGAAAAGCGTTTTTAATGGGGAAAAGGATGTTTTAAGACTAAGCTTCGTCAAAACAGTGATTGAAACCTTTTCTGCAAAATATGGCTCTTCCTAGGAAACTATAGTTTTTACAAATTCCCTTTTCTTTGAAAAACGCAAACATTATCAATTTTGGCTTACATGGAGCCAAACTATTGCTTGCGAAACCACTGCCTTTTTTTAGCCACAGTATTCAGCGTCAATTTGTCTATGCACCTAATAATCGCTCTCATCTGGCGTGAGGGTTAGGGCTCTTAAGATTTCGGCTTCCCGCCCTAGGCTTAGGGTTCGGGTGGGTATGCCACTTAGCGTTAGGATGTCGGTTTCTCTGGGGAGAACTCCCCGCGCTCGTGTTAGGGTTCTTATAGCTAGGACTCCTCGCCATAGGGTTAGTGTTCCTATGCGTAGGCCACTTGGAGTCGGTGATGGTTTCGATGGGAATGGGCTTAGAGTTTTGGTTCCTACGGGTAGGCAACTTGGAGTTATAGTTACGGTTGCTCTTGATAGCGCTCCCCGCCCTAGGGTTAGGGTTCCTATGGGTGGGGTTCCCCATCTCAGAGTTAGGGTTCCTATGGAAAAGACACTTGGAGATAAGATTAAGGTTCCTAACGGTAGGCCTCTTGGAGTTAGGATTGAGTTTCTATGGTCAGGGTTTCCCGCCCTAGGGTTAGGATTCCTCTGGGTGGGGTTCCTGACCCTAGGGTGAGGTTTCTTATAGATAGGCCTCTCGGCGTTAGGGTGAGAAGTCTTATACTTCCCGCCCTAGGGTTAGAGTTCCTGTGGGTATGGCTCCCTGCCATAGGTTAGGGTTCGGACACGTTGTGTTAGGCTTAGTGTTTGCATGAGTTGGCTTCTTTGGGTTCGGGTTCCTATGTCATGCCACTTAGAATTAAGTTGATGGTTCCTCTGGGCAGGGTTCCCCACTGTAGGAAGAGGGTTGCTGGGGCCAGGGCTCCCCACCCTCGGGTTACGTATACTAGAGCTTGGCTCCCGGCGCTACGGTTCTTCTAGGTAGTGCTCCCCGCTCTAGGCTTAGAGTTACTGGGGGTAGTCGACACGTAGTAAGGGTTAAAGTTCCTCTGGCTGGGGCTCCTATGAGTAGGTCACTTGGTGTTCTAATTATGCTTCCTATAGATAGGGCTCCTCGCCCTCGCTTTAGCATTCCTAGGGGTATGGACCCCCTAGGGTTTGGAGTCCTATAGTTAGAGCTCCCAGCCCTAGCTGCTATGGGAGGGCTCCCTGTGGTACAGTTGGGGATTGTAGGGGTAAGCTACATGGAAATAAGGTTAGGGCTCCTCTCGGTAGGCCACTTGGAAATAGAATTAGGGTTCCTCTGGGTAGGGCTCCCGGCCCTAGGATTAGTGGGACTTACGTGTAGGGATCCCCGCCGTAGAGACAGGGTTCCTGTGAGGGCTCCTATCCGTTGGCCTCTTGGAGTTAGGACTGGTTTTCTATGCGTAGGCCTCCCCGCCCTAGTGTTAGGGTTCTTATAGCTAGGACTCCTCGCCATAGGGTTAGTGTTCCTATGCCATAGGGTTCCTATGGTTCGGGCTTTACTGTTTCTATGGGTCGGGCTCCCTGACTTAGGGTTTGGGTTCCTACGGCGACAGCTCCCCATCTTCGCATTAGGGTTCCTATGGGTTGGACCCTTGCAGTCATAGTTAGGCTCCCTTTGCGTAGACGACTTGGAGATAAGGTTAGGGTTCTGATGTGTAGGCCACTTGGAATTAGTGCCAGGATTTCTAAGGTTGGGGCTCCCCGTCCTAGGGTTAGAGTTCCTACGGCTTGGCCAATTGGTGTTAGGGTTAGTGGTTGCATCTTACTTGCTGTCTGTCATGAACCTAGCACTGAGCTTTCAAAACAGCTTTTCTGTATTGTCGTCTTCCATTATTGAGGTCGAGCTACTACCTGACGCCTGGTTGTTGCTCCTTGAGCTAGATTCCCTGCTACTTTAGGCACTTAAATACCAGAGTATATAATACTCCTGTTCAGCTGCTGCCTATCCGCGTAGGTTCTAAAACTCTCTTGGCACCTACATTTTTGCAGTAAAGTCTCCCGAGATGCCTGTGCACTGTAGCCCCAGCCCCAGTATTTGATGCTTAAAGCGCAGAAGAACGCACTAACCGGGAGAAATGTGGCATCCCTCTACCTACTTTGCTTGTGGGTCTCGACCCAGTAAGGATTTCACCTACCATATTGGGTCCCAAAAGACTAGCTCACACAAACGGACAAGAGGAGGGGGTTCCTCCGGATAAGTTTGCTTTGGGCCAAATAATAAAATAGCAATTCTTAAGCCCTTTGTAGGGCCAGGAAGGGATTTGGATCGAAAAACTGTGGGTGAAAAAACAAGAGGTTTCGCAAGCATGTTTTCGATCAAAAAGAAAATTTTGTTATCTTTGGGCAACCAAGAAGGACTCTCTGAAACCATGGTTAACTGGAAATTCAATTTTTAGAGGAAAATGTCACATAGCGGAGCAAAACATAGTACTTTTACTTAAAAACGCCTTTGCAAGGTTTTATGGGCTCTGCTAGAAAAAAAATCAACTGTTGCAGACAAAAATCTCGGTTTTCTCTAAAAGGCTGATTTTTCTGTACCAAAAGAGTTTCTAGACGTTTTGGATAACGAAAGCTAAAGTTTCGCTGAAATGGCTATTCCAGCCAGTGAATACACTTTTCACCAAGCTTTCGAGCTGCACAGTAGTTTCCTGTCCTAAAAAGGATAGCGTTCATCTCTAGTTACTTGAAAAATCAATTTTGGGGAGAAAAATGGCTCTCATTTTTTGACCATTCCTTTAAGCAAAACATAATGCTATTACTTAGACATGCTTTTCCATTGAAAAAAATAATACTGTTGACTGGCTTCTACAAGGGAAAAACAACAACTTTTTCAGGAACAATTGCTGTTTTCTCTGAAAAGCTGATATTCTGTAGCAAAAACGGTTCCTGGCGCTCTTGATAAGGAAAGCTAATGTTTCTGAGGAAATCTGTATTCCTGCCAGTGAATATGCTTTTCCTCACTCTTTCTATTTGCACGAGAATATCTTGTAAGAGAAAACATCAATTCTGTTGCAAAAGAAAAAAGAACGTGTTAAACGATAGTTACCTGGAAAATCAATTTCGGGGAGCAAAAGGATCAACTTTTGCAGGAAAGAAATCTTTTTCCCTGAAAAGAAAACGAAGTCTCATCAAAAACCGTTTCTTAAACGAAATTATTGTTATTCTTTAGAAAGCTGGGGGGGAAGAGGTTTCATTCGATGGAAAACAGAAGTCAGTGAAATCGACCCTTTTGATCAAAATAATTAATTCTCTACGGCCTGAAAAACAACTTTAGAGACAAAAAAAAGAACTATCTTCTTGCCAATTGGTGCTCTCTTAGTAAAACATTTCCCACTGTATTATTTCTCCTTGGAAAAGCGTTTTTAATAGGGAAAAGGATGTTTTAAGACTAAGCTTCGTCAAAACAGTGATTGAAACCTTTTCTGCAAAATATGGCTCTTCCTAGGAAACTATAGTTTTTACAAATTCCCTTTTCTTTGAAAAACGCAAACATTATCAATTTTGGCTTAGATGGAGCCAAACTATTGCTTGCGAAACCACTGCCTTTTTTTAGCCACAGTATTCAGCGTCAATTTGTCTATGCACCTAATAATCGCTCTCATCTGGCGTGAGGGTTAGGGCTCTTAAGATTTCGGCTTCCCGCCCTAGGCTTAGGGTTCGGGTGGGTATGCCACTTAGCGTTAGGATGTCGGTTTCTCTGGGGAGAACTCCCCGCGCTCGTGTTAGGGTTCTTATAGCTAGGACTCCTCGCCATAGGGTTAGTGTTCCTATGCGTAGGCCACTTGGAGTCGGTGATGGTTTCGATGGGAATGGGCTTAGAGTTTTGGTTCCTACGGGTAGGCAACTTGGAGTTATAGTTACGGTTGCTCTTGATAGCGCTCCCCGCCCTAGGGTTAGGGTTCCTATGGGTGGGGTTCCCCATCTCAGAGTTAGGGTTCCTATGGAAAAGACACTTGGAGATAAGATTAAGGTTCCTAACGGTAGGCCTCTTGGAGTTAGGATTGAGTTTCTATGGTCAGGGTTTCCCGCCCTAGGGTTAGGATTCCTCTGGGTGGGGTTCCTGACCCTAGGGTGAGGTTTCTTATAGATAGGCCTC
Source organism: Malaclemys terrapin pileata (assembly GCF_027887155.1). Classification (NCBI taxonomy): domain Eukaryota; kingdom Metazoa; phylum Chordata; order Testudines; family Emydidae; genus Malaclemys; species Malaclemys terrapin. The sequence goes on from NC_071506.1 coordinate 164,173,045, forward strand.
TCGGCGTTAGGGTGAGAAGTCTTATACTTCCCGCCCTAGGGTTAGAGTTCCTGTGGGTATGGCTCCCTGCCATAGGTTAGGGTTCGGACACGTTGTGTTAGGCTTAGTGTTTGCATGAGTTGGCTTCTTTGGGTTCGGGTTCCTATGTCATGCCACTTAGAATTAAGTTGATGGTTCCTCTGGGCAGGGTTCCCCACTGTAGGAAGAGGGTTGCTGGGGCCAGGGCTCCCCACCCTCGGGTTACGTATACTAGAGCTTGGCTCCCGGCGCTACGGTTCTTCTAGGTAGTGCTCCCCGCTCTAGGCTTAGAGTTACTGGGGGTAGTCGACACGTAGTAAGGGTTAAAGTTCCTCTGGCTGGGGCTCCTATGAGTAGGTCACTTGGTGTTCTAATTATGCTTCCTATAGATAGGGCTCCTCGCCCTCGCTTTAGCATTCCTAGGGGTATGGACCCCCTAGGGTTTGGAGTCCTATAGTTAGAGCTCCCAGCCCTAGCTGCTATGGGAGGGCTCCCTGTGGTACAGTTGGGGATTGTAGGGGTAAGCTACATGGAAATAAGGTTAGGGCTCCTCTCGGTAGGCCACTTGGAAATAGAATTAGGGTTCCTCTGGGTAGGGCTCCCGGCCCTAGGATTAGTGGGACTTACGTGTAGGGATCCCCGCCGTAGAGACAGGGTTCCTGTGAGGGCTCCTATCCGTTGGCCTCTTGGAGTTAGGACTGGTTTTCTATGCGTAGGCCTCCCCGCCCTAGTGTTAGGGTTCTTATAGCTAGGACTCCTCGCCATAGGGTTAGTGTTCCTATGCCATAGGGTTCCTATGGTTCGGGCTTTACTGTTTCTATGGGTCGGGCTCCCTGACTTAGGGTTTGGGTTCCTACGGCGACAGCTCCCCATCTTCGCATTAGGGTTCCTATGGGTTGGACCCTTGCAGTCATAGTTAGGCTCCCTTTGCGTAGACGACTTGGAGATAAGGTTAGGGTTCTGATGTGTAGGCCACTTGGAATTAGTGCCAGGATTTCTAAGGTTGGGGCTCCCCGTCCTAGGGTTAGAGTTCCTACGGCTTGGCCAATTGGTGTTAGGGTTAGTGGTTGCATCTTACTTGCTGTCTGTCATGAACCTAGCACTGAGCTTTCAAAACAGCTTTTCTGTATTGTCGTCTTCCATTATTGAGGTCGAGCTACTACCTGACGCCTGGTTGTTGCTCCTTGAGCTAGATTCCCTGCTACTTTAGGCACTTAAATACCAGAGTATATAATACTCCTGTTCAGCTGCTGCCTATCCGCGTAGGTTCTAAAACTCTCTTGGCACCTACATTTTTGCAGTAAAGTCTCCCGAGATGCCTGTGCACTGTAGCCCCAGCCCCAGTATTTGATGCTTAAAGCGCAGAAGAACGCACTAACCGGGCGAAATCCCTCTACCTACTTTGCTTGTGGGTCTCGACCCAGTAAGGATTTCACCTACCATATTGGGTCCCAAAAGACTAGCTCACACAAACGGACAAGAGGAGGGGGTTCCTCCGGATAAGTTTGCTTTGGGCCAAATAATAAAATAGCAATTCTTAAGCCCTTTGTAGGGCCAGGAAGGGATTTGGATCGAAAAACTGTGGGTGAAAAAACAAGAGGTTTCGCAAGCATGTTTTCGATCAAAAAGAAAATTTTGTTATCTTTGGGCAACCAAGAAGGACTCTCTGAAACCATGGTTAACTGGAAATTCAATTTTTAGAGGAAAATGTCACATAGCGGAGCAAAACATAGTACTTTTACTTAAAAACGCCTTTGCAAGGTTTTATGGGCTCTGCTAGAAAAAAAATCAACTGTTGCAGACAAAAATCTCGGTTTTCTCTAAAAGGCTGATTTTTCTGTACCAAAAGAGTTTCTAGACGTTTTGGATAACGAAAGCTAAAGTTTCGCTGAAATGGCTATTCCAGCCAGTGAATACACTTTTCACCAAGCTTTCGAGCTGCACAGTAGTTTCCTGTCCTAAAAAGGATAGCGTTCATCTCTAGTTACTTGAAAAATCAATTTTGGGGAGAAAAATGGCTCTCATTTTTTGACCATTCCTTTAAGCAAAACATAATGCTATTACTTAGACATGCTTTTCCATTGAAAAAAATAATACTGTTGACTGGCTTCTACAAGGGAAAAACAACAACTTTTTCAGGAACAATTGCTGTTTTCTCTGAAAAGCTGATATTCTGTAGCAAAAACGGTTCCTGGCGCTCTTGATAAGGAAAGCTAATGTTTCTGAGGAAATCTGTATTCCTGCCAGTGAATATGCTTTTCCTCACTCTTTCTATTTGCACGAGAATATCTTGTAAGAGAAAACATCAATTCTGTTGCAAAAGAAAAAAGAACGTGTTAAACGATAGTTACCTGGAAAATCAATTTCGGGGAGCAAAAGGATCAACTTTTGCAGGAAAGAAATCTTTTTCCCTGAAAAGAAAACGAAGTCTCATCAAAAACCGTTTCTTAAACGAAATTATTGTTATTCTTTAGAAAGCTGGGGGGGAAGAGGTTTCATTCGATGGAAAACAGAAGTCAGTGAAATCGACCCTTTTGATCAAAATAATTAATTCTCTACGGCCTGAAAAACAACTTTAGAGACAAAAAAAAGAACTATCTTCTTGCCAATTGGTGCTCTCTTAGTAAAACATTTCCCACTGTATTATTTCTCCTTGGAAAAGCGTTTTTAATAGGGAAAAGGATGTTTTAAGACTAAGCTTCGTCAAAACAGTGATTGAAACCTTTTCTGCAAAATATGGCTCTTCCTAGGAAACTATAGTTTTTACAAATTCCCTTTTCTTTGAAAAACGCAAACATTATCAATTTTGGCTTAGATGGAGCCAAACTATTGCTTGCGAAACCACTGCCTTTTTTTAGCCACAGTATTCAGCGTCAATTTGTCTATGCACCTAATAATCGCTCTCATCTGGCGTGAGGGTTAGGGCTCTTAAGATTTCGGCTTCCCGCCCTAGGCTTAGGGTTCGGGTGGGTATGCCACTTAGCGTTAGGATGTCGGTTTCTCTGGGGAGAACTCCCCGCGCTCGTGTTAGGGTTCTTATAGCTAGGACTCCTCGCCATAGGGTTAGTGTTCCTATGCGTAGGCCACTTGGAGTCGGTGATGGTTTCGATGGGAATGGGCTTAGAGTTTTGGTTCCTACGGGTAGGCAACTTGGAGTTATAGTTACGGTTGCTCTTGATAGCGCTCCCCGCCCTAGGGTTAGGGTTCCTATGGGTGGGGTTCCCCATCTCAGAGTTAGGGTTCCTATGGAAAAGACACTTGGAGATAAGATTAAGGTTCCTAACGGTAGGCCTCTTGGAGTTAGGATTGAGTTTCTATGGTCAGGGTTTCCCGCCCTAGGGTTAGGATTCCTCTGGGTGGGGTTCCTGACCCTAGGGTGAGGTTTCTTATAGATAGGCCTCTCGGCGTTAGGGTGAGAAGTCTTATACTTCCCGCCCTAGGGTTAGAGTTCCTGTGGGTATGGCTCCCTGCCATAGGTTAGGGTTCGGACACGTTGTGTTAGGCTTAGTGTTTGCATGAGTTGGCTTCTTTGGGTTCGGGTTCCTATGTCATGCCACTTAGAATTAAGTTGATGGTTCCTCTGGGCAGGGTTCCCCACTGTAGGAAGAGGGTTGCTGGGGCCAGGGCTCCCCACCCTCGGGTTACGTATACTAGAGCTTGGCTCCCGGCGCTACGGTTCTTCTAGGTAGTGCTCCCCGCTCTAGGCTTAGAGTTACTGGGGGTAGTCGACACGTAGTAAGGGTTAAAGTTCCTCTGGCTGGGGCTCCTATGAGTAGGTCACTTGGTGTTCTAATTATGCTTCCTATAGATAGGGCTCCTCGCCCTCGCTTTAGCATTCCTAGGGGTATGGACCCCCTAGGGTTTGGAGTCCTATAGTTAGAGCTCCCAGCCCTAGCTGCTATGGGAGGGCTCCCTGTGGTACAGTTGGGGATTGAATGGGGAAGCTACATGGAAATAAGGTTAGGGCTCCTCTCGGTAGGCCACTTGGAAATAGAATTAGGGTTCCTCTGGGTAGGGCTCCCGGCCCTAGGATTAGTGGGACTTACGTGTAGGGATCCCCGCCGTAGAGACAGGGTTCCTGTGAGGGCTCCTATCCGTTGGCCTCTTGGAGTTAGGACTGGTTTTCTATGCGTAGGCCTCCCCGCCCTAGTGTTAGGGTTCTTATAGCTAGGACTCCTCGCCATAGGGTTAGTGTTCCTATGCCATAGGGTTCCTATGGTTCGGGCTTTACTGTTTCTATGGGTCGGGCTCCCTGACTTAGGGTTTGGGTTCCTACGGCGACAGCTCCCCATCTTCGCATTAGGGTTCCTATGGGTTGGACCCTTGCAGTCATAGTTAGGCTCCCTTTGCGTAGACGACTTGGAGATAAGGTTAGGGTTCTGATGTGTAGGCCACTTGGAATTAGTGCCAGGATTTCTAAGGTTGGGGCTCCCCGTCCTAGGGTTAGAGTTCCTACGGCTTGGCCAATTGGTGTTAGGGTTAGTGGTTGCATCTTACTTGCTGTCTGTCATGAACCTAGCACTGAGCTTTCAAAACAGCTTTTCTGTATTGTCGTCTTCCATTATTGAGGTCGAGCTACTACCTGACGCCTGGTTGTTGCTCCTTGAGCTAGATTCCCTGCTACTTTAGGCACTTAAATACCAGAGTATATAATACTCCTGTTCAGCTGCTGCCTATCCGCGTAGGTTCTAAAACTCTCTTGGCACCTACATTTTTGCAGTAAAGTCTCCCGAGATGCCTGTGCACTGTAGCCCCAGCCCCAGTATTTGATGCTTAAAGCGCAGAAGAACGCACTAACCGGGCGAAATCCCTCTACCTACTTTGCTTGTGGGTCTCGACCCAGTAAGGATTTCACCTACCATATTGGGTCCCAAAAGACTAGCTCACACAAACGGACAAGAGGAGGGGGTTCCTCCGGATAAGTTTGCTTTGGGCCAAATAATAAAATAGCAATTCTTAAGCCCTTTGTAGGGCCAGGAAGGGATTTGGATCGAAAAACTGTGGGTGAAAAAACAAGAGGTTTCGCAAGCATGTTTTCGATCAAAAAGAAAATTTTGTTATCTTTGGGCAACCAAGAAGGACTCTCTGAAACCATGGTTAACTGGAAATTCAATTTTTAGAGGAAAATGTCACATAGCGGAGCAAAACATAGTACTTTTACTTAAAAACGCCTTTGCAAGGTTTTATGGGCTCTGCTAGAAAAAAATCAACTGTTGCAGACAAAAATCTCGGTTTTCTCTAAAAGGCTGATTTTTCTGTACCAAAAGAGTTTCTAGACGTTTTGGATAACGAAAGCTAAAGTTTCGCTGAAATGGCTATTCCAGCCAGTGAATACACTTTTCACCAAGCTTTCGAGCTGCACAGTAGTTTCCTGTCCTAAAAAGGATAGCGTTCATCTCTAGTTACTTGAAAAATCAATTTTGGGGAGAAAAATGGCTCTCATTTTTTGACCATTCCTTTAAGCAAAACATAATGCTATTACTTAGACATGCTTTTCCATTGAAAAAAATAATACTGTTGACTGGCTTCTACAAGGGAAAAACAACAACTTTTTCAGGAACAATTGCTGTTTTCTCTGAAAAGCTGATATTCTGTAGCAAAAACGGTTCCTGGCGCTCTTGATAAGGAAAGCTAATGTTTCTGAGGAAATCTGTATTCCTGCCAGTGAATATGCTTTTCCTCACTCTTTCTATTTGCACGAGAATATCTTGTAAGAGAAAACATCAATTCTGTTGCAAAAGAAAAAAGAACGTGTTAAACGATAGTTACCTGGAAAATCAATTTCGGGGAGCAAAAGGATCAACTTTTGCAGGAAAGAAATCTTTTTCCCTGAAAAGAAAACGAAGTCTCATCAAAAACCGTTTCTTAAACGAAATTATTGTTATTCTTTAGAAAGCTGGGGGGGAAGAGGTTTCATTCGATGGAAAACAGAAGTCAGTGAAATCGACCCTTTTGATCAAAATAATTAATTCTCTACGGCCTGAAAAACAACTTTAGAGACAAAAAAAAGAACTATCTTCTTGCCAATTGGTGCTCTCTTAGTAAAACATTTCCCACTGTATTATTTCTCCTTGGAAAAGCGTTTTTAATAGGGAAAAGGATGTTTTAAGACTAAGCTTCGTCAAAACAGTGATTGAAACCTTTTCTGCAAAATATGGCTCTTCCTAGGAAACTATAGTTTTTACAAATTCCCTTTTCTTTGAAAAACGCAAACATTATCAATTTTGGCTTAGATGGAGCCAAACTATTGCTTGCGAAACCACTGCCTTTTTTTAGCCACAGTATTCAGCGTCAATTTGTCTATGCACCTAATAATCGCTCTCATCTGGCGTGAGGGTTAGGGCTCTTAAGATTTCGGCTTCCCGCCCTAGGCTTAGGGTTCGGGTGGGTATGCCACTTAGCGTTAGGATGTCGGTTTCTCTGGGGAGAACTCCCCGCGCTCGTGTTAGGGTTCTTATAGCTAGGACTCCTCGCCATAGGGTTAGTGTTCCTATGCGTAGGCCACTTGGAGTCGGTGATGGTTTCGATGGGAATGGGCTTAGAGTTTTGGTTCCTACGGGTAGGCAACTTGGAGTTATAGTTACGGTTGCTCTTGATAGCGCTCCCCGCCCTAGGGTTAGGGTTCCTATGGGTGGGGTTCCCCATCTCAGAGTTAGGGTTCCTATGGAACAGACACTTGGAGATAAGATTAAGGTTCCTAACGGTAGGCCTCTTGGAGTTAGGATTGAGTTTCTATGGTCAGGGTTTCCCGCCCTAGGGTTAGGATTCCTCTGGGTGGGGTTCCTGACCCTAGGGTGAGGTTTCTTATAGATAGGCCTCTCGGCGTTAGGGTGAGAAGTCTTATACTTCCCGCCCTAGGGTTAGAGTTCCTGTGGGTATGGCTCCCTGCCATAGGTTAGGGTTCGGACACGTTGTGTTAGGCTTAGTGTTTGCATGAGTTGGCTTCTTTGGGTTCGGGTTCCTATGTCATGCCACTTAGAATTAAGTTGATGGTTCCTCTGGGCAGGGTTCCCCACTGTAGGAAGAGGGTTGCTGGGGCCAGGGCTCCCCACCCTCGGGTTACGTATACTAGAGCTTGGCTCCCGGCGCTACGGTTCTTCTAGGTAGTGCTCCCCGCTCTAGGCTTAGAGTTACTGGGGGTAGTCGACACGTAGTAAGGGTTAAAGTTCCTCTGGCTGGGGCTCCTATGAGTAGGTCACTTGGTGTTCTAATTATGCTTCCTATAGATAGGGCTCCTCGCCCTCGCTTTAGCATTCCTAGGGGTATGGACCCCCTAGGGTTTGGAGTCCTATAGTTAGAGCTCCCAGCCCTAGCTGCTATGGGAGGGCTCCCTGTGGTACAGTTGGGGATTGTAGGGGTAAGCTACATGGAAATAAGGTTAGGGCTCCTCTCGGTAGGCCACTTGGAAATAGAATTAGGGTTCCTCTGGGTAGGGCTCCCGGCCCTAGGATTAGTGGGACTTACGTGTAGGGATCCCCGCCGTAGAGACAGGGTTCCTGTGAGGGCTCCTATCCGTTGGCCTCTTGGAGTTAGGACTGGTTTTCTATGCGTAGGCCTCCCCGCCCTAGTGTTAGGGTTCTTATAGCTAGGACTCCTCGCCATAGGGTTAGTGTTCCTATGCCATAGGGTTCCTATGGTTCGGGCTTTACTGTTTCTATGGGTCGGGCTCCCTGACTTAGGGTTTGGGTTCCTACGGCGACAGCTCCCCATCTTCGCATTAGGGTTCCTATGGGTTGGACCCTTGCAGTCATAGTTAGGCTCCCTTTGCGTAGACGACTTGGAGATAAGGTTAGGGTTCTGATGTGTAGGCCACTTGGAATTAGTGCCAGGATTTCTAAGGTTGGGGCTCCCCGTCCTAGGGTTAGAGTTCCTACGGCTTGGCCAATTGGTGTTAGGGTTAGTGGTTGCATCTTACTTGCTGTCTGTCATGAACCTAGCACTGAGCTTTCAAAACAGCTTTTCTGTATTGTCGTCTTCCATTATTGAGGTCGAGCTACTACCTGACGCCTGGTTGTTGCTCCTTGAGCTAGATTCCCTGCTACTTTAGGCACTTAAATACCAGAGTATATAATACTCCTGTTCAGCTGCTGCCTATCCGCGTAGGTTCTAAAACTCTCTTGGCACCTACATTTTTGCAGTAAAGTCTCCCGAGATGCCTGTGCACTGTAGCCCCAGCCCCAGTATTTGATGCTTAAAGCGCAGAAGAACGCACTAACCGGGCGAAATCCCTCTACCTACTTTGCTTGTGGGTCTCGACCCAGTAAGGATTTCACCTACCATATTGGGTCCCAAAAGACTAGCTCACACAAACGGACAAGAGGAGGGGGTTCCTCCGGATAAGTTTGCTTTGGGCCAAATAATAAAATAGCAATTCTTAAGCCCTTTGTAGGGCCAGGAAGGGATTTGGATCGAAAAACTGTGGGTGAAAAAACAAGAGGTTTCGCAAGCATGTTTTCGATCAAAAAGAAAATTTTGTTATCTTTGGGCAACCAAGAAGGACTCTCTGAAACCATGGTTAACTGGAAATTCAATTTTTAGAGGAAAATGTCACATAGCGGAGCAAAACATAGTACTTTTACTTAAAAACGCCTTTGCAAGGTTTTATGGGCTCTGCTAGAAAAAAAATCAACTGTTGCAGACAAAAATCTCGGTTTTCTCTAAAAGGCTGATTTTTCTGTACCAAAAGAGTTTCTAGACGTTTTGGATAACGAAAGCTAAAGTTTCGCTGAAATGGCTATTCCAGCCAGTGAATACACTTTTCACCAAGCTTTCGAGCTGCACAGTAGTTTCCTGTCCTAAAAAGGATAGCGTTCATCTCTAGTTACTTGAAAAATCAATTTTGGGGAGAAAAATGGCTCTCATTTTTTGACCATTCCTTTAAGCAAAACATAATGCTATTACTTAGACATGCTTTTCCATTGAAAAAAATAATACTGTTGACTGGCTTCTACAAGGGAAAAACAACAACTTTTTCAGGAACAATTGCTGTTTTCTCTGAAAAGCTGATATTCTGTAGCAAAAACGGTTCCTGGCGCTCTTGATAAGGAAAGCTAATGTTTCTGAGGAAATCTGTATTCCTGCCAGTGAATATGCTTTTCCTCACTCTTTCTATTTGCACGAGAATATCTTGTAAGAGAAAACATCAATTCTGTTGCAAAAGAAAAAAGAACGTGTTAAACGATAGTTACCTGGAAAATCAATTTCGGGGAGCAAAAGGATCAACTTTTGCAGGAAAGAAATCTTTTTCCCTGAAAAGAAAACGAAGTCTCATCAAAAACCGTTTCTTAAACGAAATTATTGTTATTCTTTAGAAAGCTGGGGGGGAAGAGGTTTCATTCGATGGAAAACAGAAGTCAGTGAAATCGACCCTTTTGATCAAAATAATTAATTCTCTACGGCCTGAAAAACAACTTTAGAGACAAAAAAAAGAACTATCTTCTTGCCAATTGGTGCTCTCTTAGTAAAACATTTCCCACTGTATTATTTCTCCTTGGAAAAGCGTTTTTAATAGGGAAAAGGATGTTTTAAGACTAAGCTTCGTCAAAACAGTGATTGAAACCTTTTCTGCAAAATATGGCTCTTCCTAGGAAACTATAGTTTTTACAAATTCCCTTTTCTTTGAAAAACGCAAACATTATCAATTTTGGCTTAGATGGAGCCAAACTATTGCTTGCGAAACCACTGCCTTTTTTTAGCCACAGTATTCAGCGTCAATTTGTCTATGCACCTAATAATCGCTCTCATCTGGCGTGAGGGTTAGGGCTCTTAAGATTTCGGCTTCCCGCCCTAGGCTTAGGGTTCGGGTGGGTATGCCACTTAGCGTTAGGATGTCGGTTTCTCTGGGGAGAACTCCCCGCGCTCGTGTTAGGGTTCTTATAGCTAGGACTCCTCGCCATAGGGTTAGTGTTCCTATGCGTAGGCCACTTGGAGTCGGTGATGGTTTCGATGGGAATGGGCTTAGAGTTTTGGTTCCTACGGGTAGGCAACTTGGAGTTATAGTTACGGTTGCTCTTGATAGCGCTCCCCGCCCTAGGGTTAGGGTTCCTATGGGTGGGGTTCCCCATCTCAGAGTTAGGGTTCCTATGGAAAAGACACATGGAGATAAGATTAAGGTTCCTAACGGTAGGCCTCTTGGAGTTAGGATTGAGTTTCTATGGTCAGGGTTTCCCGCCCTAGGGTTAGGATTCCTCTGGGTGGGGTTCCTGACCCTAGGGTGAGGTTTCTTATAGATAGGCCTCTCGGCGTTAGGGTGAGAAGTCTTATACTTCCCGCCCTAGGGTTAGAGTTCCTGTGGGTATGGCTCCCTGCCATAGGTTAGGGTTCGGACACGTTGTGTTAGGCTTAGTGTTTGCATGAGTTGGCTTCTTTGGGTTCGGGTTCCTATGTCATGCCACTTAGAATTAAGTTGATGGTTCCTCTGGGCAGGGTTCCCCACTGTAGGAAGAGGGTTGCTGGGGCCAGGGCTCCCCACCCTCGGGTTACGTATACTAGAGCTTGGCTCCCGGCGCTACGGTTCTTCTAGGTAGTGCTCCCCGCTCTAGGCTTAGAGTTACTGGGGGTAGTCGACACGTAGTAAGGGTTAAAGTTCCTCTGGCTGGGGCTCCTATGAGTAGGTCACTTGGTGTTCTAATTATGCTTCCTATAGATAGGGCTCCTCGCCCTCGCTTTAGCATTCCTAGGGGTATGGACCCCCTAGGGTTTGGAGTCCTATAGTTAGAGCTCCCAGCCCTAGCTGCTATGGGAGGGCTCCCTGTGGTACAGTTGGGGATTGTAGGGGTAAGCTACATGGAAATAAGGTTAGGGCTCCTCTCGGTAGGCCACTTGGAAATAGAATTAGGGTTCCTCTGGGTAGGGCTCCCGGCCCTAGGATTAGTGGGACTTACGTGTAGGGATCCCCGCCGTAGAGACAGGGTTCCTGTGAGGGCTCCTATCCGTTGGCCTCTTGGAGTTAGGACTGGTTTTCTATGCGTAGGCCTCCCCGCCCTAGTGTTAGGGTTCTTATAGCTAGGACTCCTCGCCATAGGGTTAGTGTTCCTATGCCATAGGGTTCCTATGGTTCGGGCTTTACTGTTTCTATGGGTCGGGCTCCCTGACTTAGGGTTTGGGTTCCTACGGCGACAGCTCCCCATCTTCGCATTAGGGTTCCTATGGGTTGGACCCTTGCAGTCATAGTTAGGCTCCCTTTGCGTAGACGACTTGGAGATAAGGTTAGGGTTCTGATGTGTAGGCCACTTGGAATTAGTGCCAGGATTTCTAAGGTTGGGGCTCCCCGTCCTAGGGTTAGAGTTCCTACGGCTTGGCCAATTGGTGTTAGGGTTAGTGGTTGCATCTTACTTGCTGTCTGTCATGAACCTAGCACTGAGCTTTCAAAACAGCTTTTCTGTATTGTCGTCTTCCATTATTGAGGTCGAGCTACTACCTGACGCCTGGTTGTTGCTCCTTGAGCTAGATTCCCTGCTACTTTAGGCACTTAAATACCAGAGTATATAATACTCCTGTTCAGCTGCTGCCTATCCGCGTAGGTTCTAAAACTCTCTTGGCACCTACATTTTTGCAGTAAAGTCTCCCGAGATGCCTGTGCACTGTAGCCCCAGCCCCAGTATTTGATGCTTAAAGCGCAGAAGAACGCACTAACCGGGCGAAATCCCTCTACCTACTTTGCTTGTGGGTCTCGACCCAGTAAGGATTTCACCTACCATATTGGGTCCCAAAAGACTAGCTCACACAAACGGACAAGAGGAGGGGGTTCCTCCGGATAAGTTTGCTTTGGGCCAAATAATAAAATAGCAATTCTTAAGCCCTTTGTAGGGCCAGGAAGGGATTTGGATCGAAAAACTGTGGGTGAAAAAACAAGAGGTTTCGCAAGCATGTTTTCGATCAAAAAGAAAATTTTGTTATCTTTGGGCAACCAAGAAGGACTCTCTGAAACCATGGTTAACTGGAAATTCAATTTTTAGAGGAAAATGTCACATAGCGGAGCAAAACATAGTACTTTTACTTAAAAACGCCTTTGCAAGGTTTTATGGGCTCTGCTAGAAAAAAATCAACTGTTGCAGACAAAAATCTCGGTTTTCTCTAAAAGGCTGATTTTTCTGTACCAAAAGAGTTTCTAGACGTTTTGGATAACGAAAGCTAAAGTTTCGCTGAAATGGCTATTCCAGCCAGTGAATACACTTTTCACCAAGCTTTCGAGCTGCACAGTAGTTTCCTGTCCTAAAAAGGATAGCGTTCATCTCTAGTTACTTGAAAAATCAATTTTGGGGAGAAAAATGGCTCTCATTTTTTGACCATTCCTTTAAGCAAAACATAATGCTATTACTTAGACATGCTTTTCCATTGAAAAAAATAATACTGTTGACTGGCTTCTACAAGGGAAAAACAACAACTTTTTCAGGAACAATTGCTGTTTTCTCTGAAAAGCTGATATTCTGTAGCAAAAACGGTTCCTGGCGCTCTTGATAAGGAAAGCTAATGTTTCTGAGGAAATCTGTATTCCTGCCAGTGAATATGCTTTTCCTCACTCTTTCTATTTGCACGAGAATATCTTGTAAGAGAAAACATCAATTCTGTTGCAAAAGAAAAAAGAACGTGTTAAACGATAGTTACCTGGAAAATCAATTTCGGGGAGCAAAAGGATCAACTTTTGCAGGAAAGAAATCTTTTTCCCTGAAAAGAAAACGAAGTCTCATCAAAAACCGTTTCTTAAACGAAATTATTGTTATTCTTTAGAAAGCTGGGGGGGAAGAGGTTTCATTCGATGGAAAACAGAAGTCAGTGAAATCGACCCTTTTGATCAAAATAATTAATTCTCTACGGCCTGAAAAACAACTTTAGAGACAAAAAAAAGAACTATCTTCTTGCCAATTGGTGCTCTCTTAGTAAAACATTTCCCACTGTATTATTTCTCCTTGGAAAAGCGTTTTTAATAGGGAAAAGGATGTTTTAAGACTAAGCTTCGTCAAAACAGTGATTGAAACCTTTTCTGCAAAATATGGCTCTTCCTAGGAAACTATAGTTTTTACAAATTCCCTTTTCTTTGAAAAACGCAAACATTATCAATTTTGGCTTAGATGGAGCCAAACTATTGCTTGCGAAACCACTGCCTTTTTTTAGCCACAGTATTCAGCGTCAATTTGTCTATGCACCTAATAATCGCTCTCATCTGGCGTGAGGGTTAGGGCTCTTAAGATTTCGGCTTCCCGCCCTAGGCTTAGGGTTCGGGTGGGTATGCCACTTAGCGTTAGGATGTCGGTTTCTCTGGGGAGAACTCCCCGCGCTCGTGTTAGGGTTCTTATAGCTAGGACTCCTCGCCATAGGGTTAGTGTTCCTATGCGTAGGCCACTTGGAGTCGGTGATGGTTTCGATGGGAATGGGCTTAGAGTTTTGGTTCCTACGGGTAGGCAACTTGGAGTTATAGTTACGGTTGCTCTTGATAGCGCTCCCCGCCCTAGGGTTAGGGTTCCTATGGGTGGGGTTCCCCATCTCAGAGTTAGGGTTCCTATGGAACAGACACTTGGAGATAAGATTAAGGTTCCTAACGGTAGGCCTCTTGGAGTTAGGATTGAGTTTCTATGGTCAGGGTTTCCCGCCCTAGGGTTAGGATTCCTCTGGGTGGGGTTCCTGACCCTAGGGTGAGGTTTCTTATAGATAGGCCTCTCGGCGTTAGGGTGAGAAGTCTTATACTTCCCGCCCTAGGGTTAGAGTTCCTGTGGGTATGGCTCCCTGCCATAGGTTAGGGTTCGGACACGTTGTGTTAGGCTTAGTGTTTGCATGAGTTGGCTTCTTTGGGTTCGGGTTCCTATGTCATGCCACTTAGAATTAAGTTGATGGTTCCTCTGGGCAGGGTTCCCCACTGTAGGAAGAGGGTTGCTGGGGCCAGGGCTCCCCACCCTCGGGTTACGTATACTAGAGCTTGGCTCCCGGCGCTACGGTTCTTCTAGGTAGTGCTCCCCGCTCTAGGCTTAGAGTTACTGGGGGTAGTCGACACGTAGTAAGGGTTAAAGTTCCTCTGGCTGGGGCTCCTATGAGTAGGTCACTTGGTGTTCTAATTATGCTTCCTATAGATAGGGCTCCTCGCCCTCGCTTTAGCATTCCTAGGGGTATGGACCCCCTAGGGTTTGGAGTCCTATAGTTAGAGCTCCCAGCCCTAGCTGCTATGGGAGGGCTCCCTGTGGTACAGTTGGGGATTGTAGGGGTAAGCTACATGGAAATAAGGTTAGGGCTCCTCTCGGTAGGCCACTTGGAAATAGAATTAGGGTTCCTCTGGGTAGGGCTCCCGGCCCTAGGATTAGTGGGACTTACGTGTAGGGATCCCCGCCGTAGAGACAGGGTTCCTGTGAGGGCTCCTATCCGTTGGCCTCTTGGAGTTAGGACTGGTTTTCTATGCGTAGGCCTCCCCGCCCTAGTGTTAGGGTTCTTATAGCTAGGACTCCTCGCCATAGGGTTAGTGTTCCTATGCCATAGGGTTCCTATGGTTCGGGCTTTACTGTTTCTATGGGTCGGGCTCCCTGACTTAGGGTTTGGGTTCCTACGGCGACAGCTCCCCATCTTCGCATTAGGGTTCCTATGGGTTGGACCCTTGCAGTCATAGTTAGGCTCCCTTTGCGTAGACGACTTGGAGATAAGGTTAGGGTTCTGATGTGTAGGCCACTTGGAATTAGTGCCAGGATTTCTAAGGTTGGGGCTCCCCGTCCTAGGGTTAGAGTTCCTACGGCTTGGCCAATTGGTGTTAGGGTTAGTGGTTGCATCTTACTTGCTGTCTGTCATGAACCTAGCACTGAGCTTTCAAAACAGCTTTTCTGTATTGTCGTCTTCCATTATTGAGGTCGAGCTACTACCTGACGCCTGGTTGTTGCTCCTTGAGCTAGATTCCCTGCTACTTTAGGCACTTAAATACCAGAGTATATAATACTCCTGTTCAGCTGCTGCCTATCCGCGTAGGTTCTAAAACTCTCTTGGCACCTACATTTTTGCAGTAAAGTCTCCCGAGATGCCTGTGCACTGTAGCCCCAGCCCCAGTATTTGATGCTTAAAGCGCAGAAGAACGCACTAACCGGGCGAAATGTGGCATCCCTCTACCTACTTTGCTTGTGGGTCTCGACCCAGTAAGGATTTCACCTACCATATTGGGTCCCAAAAGACTAGCTCACACAAACGGACAAGAGGAGGGGGTTCCTCCGGATAAGTTTGCTTTGGGCCAAATAATAAAATAGCAATTCTTAAGCCCTTTGTAGGGCCAGGAAGGGATTTGGATCGAAAAACTGTGGGTGAAAAAACAAGAGGTTTCGCAAGCATGTTTTCGATCAAAAAGAAAATTTTGTTATCTTTGGGCAACCAAGAAGGACTCTCTGAAACCATGGTTAACTGGAAATTCAATTTTTAGAGGAAAATGTCACATAGCGGAGCAAAACATAGTACTTTTACTTAAAAACGCCTTTGCAAGGTTTTATGGGCTCTGCTAGAAAAAAAATCAACTGTTGCAGACAAAAATCTCGGTTTTCTCTAAAAGGCTGATTTTTCTGTACCAAAAGAGTTTCTAGACGTTTTGGATAACGAAAGCTAAAGTTTCGCTGAAATGGCTATTCCAGCCAGTGAATACACTTTTCACCAAGCTTTCGAGCTGCACAGTAGTTTCCTGTCCTAAAAAGGATAGCGTTCATCTCTAGTTACTTGAAAAATCAATTTTGGGGAGAAAAATGGCTCTCATTTTTTGACCATTCCTTTAAGCAAAACATAATGCTATTACTTAGACATGCTTTTCCATTGAAAAAAATAATACTGTTGACTGGCTTCTACAAGGGAAAAACAACAACTTTTTCAGGAACAATTGCTGTTTTCTCTGAAAAGCTGATATTCTGTAGCAAAAACAGATCCTGGCGCTCTTGATAAGGAAAGCTAATGTTTCTGAGGAAATCTGTATTCCTGCCAGTGAATATGCTTTTCCTCACTCTTTCTATTTGCACGAGAATATCTTGTAAGAGAAAACATCAATTCTGTTGCAAAAGAAAAAAGAACGTGTTAAACGATAGTTACCTGGAAAATCAATTTCGGGGAGCAAAAGGATCAACTTTTGCAGGAAAGAAATCTTTTTCCCTGAAAAGAAAACGAAGTCTCATCAAAAACCGTTTCTTAAACGAAATTATTGTTATTCTTTAGAAAGCTGGGGGGGAAGAGGTTTCATTCGATGGAAAACAGAAGTCAGTGAAATCGACCCTTTTGATCAAAATAATTAATTCTCTACGGCCTGAAAAACAACTTTAGAGACAAAAAAAAGAACTATCTTCTTGCCAATTGGTGCTCTCTTAGTAAAACATTTCCCACTGTATTATTTCTCCTTGGAAAAGCGTTTTTAATAGGGAAAAGGATGTTTTAAGACTAAGCTTCGTCAAAACAGTGATTGAAACCTTTTCTGCAAAATATGGCTCTTCCTAGGAAACTATAGTTTTTACAAATTCCCTTTTCTTTGAAAAACGCAAACATTATCAATTTTGGCTTAGATGGAGCCAAACTATTGCTTGCGAAACCACTGCCTTTTTTTAGCCACAGTATTCAGCGTCAATTTGTCTATGCACCTAATAATCGCTCTCATCTGGCGTGAGGGTTAGGGCTCTTAAGATTTCGGCTTCCCGCCCTAGGCTTAGGGTTCGGGTGGGTATGCCACTTAGCGTTAGGATGTCGGTTTCTCTGGGGAGAACTCCCCGCGCTCGTGTTAGGGTTCTTATAGCTAGGACTCCTCGCCATAGGGTTAGTGTTCCTATGCGTAGGCCACTTGGAGTCGGTGATGGTTTCGATGGGAATGGGCTTAGAGTTTTGGTTCCTACGGGTAGGCAACTTGGAGTTATAGTTACGGTTGCTCTTGATAGCGCTCCCCGCCCTAGGGTTAGGGTTCCTATGGGTGGGGTTCCCCATCTCAGAGTTAGGGTTCCTATGGAAAAGACACTTGGAGATAAGATTAAGGTTCCTAACGGTAGGCCTCTTGGAGTTAGGATTGAGTTTCTATGGTCAGGGTTTCCCGCCCTAGGGTTAGGATTCCTCTGGGTGGGGTTCCTGACCCTAGGGTGAGGTTTCTTATAGATAGGCCTCTCGGCGTTAGGGTGAGAAGTCTTATACTTCCCGCCCTAGGGTTAGAGTTCCTGTGGGTATGGCTCCCTGCCATAGGTTAGAGTTCGGACACGTTGTGTTAGGCTTAGTGTTTGCATGAGTTGGCTTCTTTGGGTTCGGGTTCCTATGTCATGCCACTTAGAATTAAGTTGATGGTTCCTCTGGGCAGGGTTCCCCACTGTAGGAAGAGGGTTGCTGGGGCCAGGGCTCCCCACCCTCGGGTTACGTATACTAGAGCTTGGCTCCCGGCGCTACGGTTCTTCTAGGTAGTGCTCCCCGCTCTAGGCTTAGAGTTACTGGGGGTAGTCGACACGTAGTAAGGGTTAAAGTTCCTCTGGCTGGGGCTCCTATGAGTAGGTCACTTGGTGTTCTAATTATGCTTCCTATAGATAGGGCTCCTCGCCCTCGCTTTAGCATTCCTAGGGGTATGGACCCCCTAGGGTTTGGAGTCCTATAGTTAGAGCTCCCAGCCCTAGCTGCTATGGGAGGGCTCCCTGTGGTACAGTTGGGGATTGTAGGGGTAAGCTACATGGAAATAAGGTTAGGGCTCCTCTCGGTAGGCCACTTGGAAATAGAATTAGGGTTCCTCTGGGTAGGGCTCCCGGCCCTAGGATTAGTGGGACTTACGTGTAGGGATCCCCGCCGTAGAGACAGGGTTCCTGTGAGGGCTCCTATCCGTTGGCCTCTTGGAGTTAGGACTGGTTTTCTATGCGTAGGCCTCCCCGCCCTAGTGTTAGGGTTCTTATAGCTAGGACTCCTCGCCATAGGGTTAGTGTTCCTATGCCATAGGGTTCCTATGGTTCGGGCTTTACTGTTTCTATGGGTCGGGCTCCCTGACTTAGGGTTTGGGTTCCTACGGCGACAGCTCCCCATCTTCGCATTAGGGTTCCTATGGGTTGGACCCTTGCAGTCATAGTTAGGCTCCCTTTGCGTAGACGACTTGGAGATAAGGTTAGGGTTCTGATGTGTAGGCCACTTGGAATTAGTGCCAGGATTTCTAAGGTTGGGGCTCCCCGTCCTAGGGTTAGAGTTCCTACGGCTTGGCCAATTGGTGTTAGGGTTAGTGGTTGCATCTTACTTGCTGTCTGTCATGAACCTAGCACTGAGCTTTCAAAACAGCTTTTCTGTATTGTCGTCTTCCATTATTGAGGTCGAGCTACTACCTGACGCCTGGTTGTTGCTCCTTGAGCTAGATTCCCTGCTACTTTAGGCACTTAAATACCAGAGTATATAATACTCCTGTTCAGCTGCTGCCTATCCGCGTAGGTTCTAAAACTCTCTTGGCACCTACATTTTTGCAGTAAAGTCTCCCGAGATGCCTGTGCACTGTAGCCCCAGCCCCAGTATTTGATGCTTAAAGCGCAGAAGAACGCACTAACCGGGCGAAATCCCTCTACCTACTTTGCTTGTGGGTCTCGACCCAGTAAGGATTTCACCTACCATATTGGGTCCCAAAAGACTAGCTCACACAAACGGACAAGAGGAGGGGGTTCCTCCGGATAAGTTTGCTTTGGGCCAAATAATAAAATAGCAATTCTTAAGCCCTTTGTAGGGCCAGGAAGGGATTTGGATCGAAAAACTGTGGGTGAAAAAACAAGAGGTTTCGCAAGCATGTTTTCGATCAAAAAGAAAATTTTGTTATCTTTGGGCAACCAAGAAGGACTCTCTGAAACCATGGTTAACTGGAAATTCAATTTTTAGAGGAAAATGTCACATAGCGGAGCAAAACATAGTACTTTTACTTAAAAACGCCTTTGCAAGGTTTTATGGGCTCTGCTAGAAAAAAATCAACTGTTGCAGACAAAAATCTCGGTTTTCTCTAAAAGGCTGATTTTTCTGTACCAAAAGAGTTTCTAGACGTTTTGGATAACGAAAGCTAAAGTTTCGCTGAAATGGCTATTCCAGCCAGTGAATACACTTTTCACCAAGCTTTCGAGCTGCACAGTAGTTTCCTGTCCTAAAAAGGATAGCGTTCATCTCTAGTTACTTGAAAAATCAATTTTGGGGAGAAAAATGGCTCTCATTTTTTGACCATTCCTTTAAGCAAAACATAATGCTATTACTTAGACATGCTTTTCCATTGAAAAAAATAATACTGTTGACTGGCTTCTACAAGGGAAAAACAACAACTTTTTCAGGAACAATTGCTGTTTTCTCTGAAAAGCTGATATTCTGTAGCAAAAACGGTTCCTGGCGCTCTTGATAAGGAAAGCTAATGTTTCTGAGGAAATCTGTATTCCTGCCAGTGAATATGCTTTTCCTCACTCTTTCTATTTGCACGAGAATATCTTGTAAGAGAAAACATCAATTCTGTTGCAAAAGAAAAAAGAACGTGTTAAACGATAGTTACCTGGAAAATCAATTTCGGGGAGCAAAAGGATCAACTTTTGCAGGAAAGAAATCTTTTTCCCTGAAAAGAAAACGAAGTCTCATCAAAAACCGTTTCTTAAACGAAATTATTGTTATTCTTTAGAAAGCTGGGGGGGAAGAGGTTTCATTCGATGGAAAACAGAAGTCAGTGAAATCGACCCTTTTGATCAAAATAATTAATTCTCTACGGCCTGAAAAACAACTTTAGAGACAAAAAAAAGAACTATCTTCTTGCCAATTGGTGCTCTCTTAGTAAAACATTTCCCACTGTATTATTTCTCCTTGGAAAAGCGTTTTTAATAGGGAAAAGGATGTTTTAAGACTAAGCTTCGTCAAAACAGTGATTGAAACCTTTTCTGCAAAATATGGCTCTTCCTAGGAAACTATAGTTTTTACAAATTCCCTTTTCTTTGAAAAACGCAAACATTATCAATTTTGGCTTAGATGGAGCCAAACTATTGCTTGCGAAACCACTGCCTTTTTTTAGCCACAGTATTCAGCGTCAATTTGTCTATGCACCTAATAATCGCTCTCATCTGGCGTGAGGGTTAGGGCTCTTAAGATTTCGGCTTCCCGCCCTAGGCTTAGGGTTCGGGTGGGTATGCCACTTAGCGTTAGGATGTCGGTTTCTCTGGGGAGAACTCCCCGCGCTCGTGTTAGGGTTCTTATAGCTAGGACTCCTCGCCATAGGGTTAGTGTTCCTATGCGTAGGCCACTTGGAGTCGGTGATGGTTTCGATGGGAATGGGCTTAGAGTTTTGGTTCCTACGGGTAGGCAACTTGGAGTTATAGTTACGGTTGCTCTTGATAGCGCTCCCCGCCCTAGGGTTAGGGTTCCTATGGGTGGGGTTCCCCATCTCAGAGTTAGGGTTCCTATGGAACAGACACTTGGAGATAAGATTAAGGTTCCTAACGGTAGGCCTCTTGGAGTTAGGATTGAGTTTCTATGGTCAGGGTTTCCCGCCCTAGGGTTAGGATTCCTCTGGGTGGGGTTCCTGACCCTAGGGTGAGGTTTCTTATAGATAGGCCTCTCGGCGTTAGGGTGAGAAGTCTTATACTTCCCGCCCTAGGGTTAGAGTTCCTGTGGGTATGGCTCCCTGCCATAGGTTAGGGTTCGGACACGTTGTGTTAGGCTTAGTGTTTGCATGAGTTGGCTTCTTTGGGTTCGGGTTCCTATGTCATGCCACTTAGAATTAAGTTGATGGTTCCTCTGGGCAGGGTTCCCCACTGTAGGAAGAGGGTTGCTGGGGCCAGGGCTCCCCACCCTCGGGTTACGTATACTAGAGCTTGGCTCCCGGCGCTACGGTTCTTCTAGGTAGTGCTCCCCGCTCTAGGCTTAGAGTTACTGGGGGTAGTCGACACGTAGTAAGGGTTAAAGTTCCTCTGGCTGGGGCTCCTATGAGTAGGTCACTTGGTGTTCTAATTATGCTTCCTATAGATAGGGCTCCTCGCCCTCGCTTTAGCATTCCTAGGGGTATGGACCCCCTAGGGTTTGGAGTCCTATAGTTAGAGCTCCCAGCCCTAGCTGCTATGGGAGGGCTCCCTGTGGTACAGTTG
The DNA here is from genome assembly GCF_027887155.1 of Malaclemys terrapin pileata. Lineage (NCBI taxonomy): Eukaryota > Metazoa > Chordata > Testudines > Emydidae > Malaclemys > Malaclemys terrapin. The sequence goes on from NC_071506.1 coordinate 164,194,089, forward strand.
GGGATTGTAGGGGTAAGCTACATGGAAATAAGGTTAGGGCTCCTCTCGGTAGGCCACTTGGAAATAGAATTAGGGTTCCTCTGGGTAGGGCTCCCGGCCCTAGGATTAGTGGGACTTACGTGTAGGGATCCCCGCCGTAGAGACAGGGTTCCTGTGAGGGCTCCTATCCGTTGGCCTCTTGGAGTTAGGACTGGTTTTCTATGCGTAGGCCTCCCCGCCCTAGTGTTAGGGTTCTTATAGCTAGGACTCCTCGCCATAGGGTTAGTGTTCCTATGCCATAGGGTTCCTATGGTTCGGGCTTTACTGTTTCTATGGGTCGGGCTCCCTGACTTAGGGTTTGGGTTCCTACGGCGACAGCTCCCCATCTTCGCATTAGGGTTCCTATGGGTTGGACCCTTGCAGTCATAGTTAGGCTCCCTTTGCGTAGACGACTTGGAGATAAGGTTAGGGTTCTGATGTGTAGGCCACTTGGAATTAGTGCCAGGATTTCTAAGGTTGGGGCTCCCCGTCCTAGGGTTAGAGTTCCTACGGCTTGGCCAATTGGTGTTAGGGTTAGTGGTTGCATCTTACTTGCTGTCTGTCATGAACCTAGCACTGAGCTTTCAAAACAGCTTTTCTGTATTGTCGTCTTCCATTATTGAGGTCGAGCTACTACCTGACGCCTGGTTGTTGCTCCTTGAGCTAGATTCCCTGCTACTTTAGGCACTTAAATACCAGAGTATATAATACTCCTGTTCAGCTGCTGCCTATCCGCGTAGGTTCTAAAACTCTCTTGGCACCTACATTTTTGCAGTAAAGTCTCCCGAGATGCCTGTGCACTGTAGCCCCAGCCCCAGTATTTGATGCTTAAAGCGCAGAAGAACGCACTAACCGGGCGAAATGTGGCATCCCTCTACCTACTTTGCTTGTGGGTCTCGACCCAGTAAGGATTTCACCTACCATATTGGGTCCCAAAAGACTAGCTCACACAAACGGACAAGAGGAGGGGGTTCCTCCGGATAAGTTTGCTTTGGGCCAAATAATAAAATAGCAATTCTTAAGCCCTTTGTAGGGCCAGGAAGGGATTTGGATCGAAAAACTGTGGGTGAAAAAACAAGAGGTTTCGCAAGCATGTTTTCGATCAAAAAGAAAATTTTGTTATCTTTGGGCAACCAAGAAGGACTCTCTGAAACCATGGTTAACTGGAAATTCAATTTTTAGAGGAAAATGTCACATAGCGGAGCAAAACATAGTACTTTTACTTAAAAACGCCTTTGCAAGGTTTTATGGGCTCTGCTAGAAAAAAAATCAACTGTTGCAGACAAAAATCTCGGTTTTCTCTAAAAGGCTGATTTTTCTGTACCAAAAGAGTTTCTAGACGTTTTGGATAACGAAAGCTAAAGTTTCGCTGAAATGGCTATTCCAGCCAGTGAATACACTTTTCACCAAGCTTTCGAGCTGCACAGTAGTTTCCTGTCCTAAAAAGGATAGCGTTCATCTCTAGTTACTTGAAAAATCAATTTTGGGGAGAAAAATGGCTCTCATTTTTTGACCATTCCTTTAAGCAAAACATAATGCTATTACTTAGACATGCTTTTCCATTGAAAAAAATAATACTGTTGACTGGCTTCTACAAGGGAAAAACAACAACTTTTTCAGGAACAATTGCTGTTTTCTCTGAAAAGCTGATATTCTGTAGCAAAAACAGATCCTGGCGCTCTTGATAAGGAAAGCTAATGTTTCTGAGGAAATCTGTATTCCTGCCAGTGAATATGCTTTTCCTCACTCTTTCTATTTGCACGAGAATATCTTGTAAGAGAAAACATCAATTCTGTTGCAAAAGAAAAAAGAACGTGTTAAACGATAGTTACCTGGAAAATCAATTTCGGGGAGCAAAAGGATCAACTTTTGCAGGAAAGAAATCTTTTTCCCTGAAAAGAAAACGAAGTCTCATCAAAAACCGTTTCTTAAACGAAATTATTGTTATTCTTTAGAAAGCTGGGGGGGAAGAGGTTTCATTCGATGGAAAACAGAAGTCAGTGAAATCGACCCTTTTGATCAAAATAATTAATTCTCTACGGCCTGAAAAACAACTTTAGAGACAAAAAAAAGAACTATCTTCTTGCCAATTGGTGCTCTCTTAGTAAAACATTTCCCACTGTATTATTTCTCCTTGGAAAAGCGTTTTTAATAGGGAAAAGGATGTTTTAAGACTAAGCTTCGTCAAAACAGTGATTGAAACCTTTTCTGCAAAATATGGCTCTTCCTAGGAAACTATAGTTTTTACAAATTCCCTTTTCTTTGAAAAACGCAAACATTATCAATTTTGGCTTAGATGGAGCCAAACTATTGCTTGCGAAACCACTGCCTTTTTTTAGCCACAGTATTCAGCGTCAATTTGTCTATGCACCTAATAATCGCTCTCATCTGGCGTGAGGGTTAGGGCTCTTAAGATTTCGGCTTCCCGCCCTAGGCTTAGGGTTCGGGTGGGTATGCCACTTAGCGTTAGGATGTCGGTTTCTCTGGGGAGAACTCCCCGCGCTCGTGTTAGGGTTCTTATAGCTAGGACTCCTCGCCATAGGGTTAGTGTTCCTATGCGTAGGCCACTTGGAGTCGGTGATGGTTTCGATGGGAATGGGCTTAGAGTTTTGGTTCCTACGGGTAGGCAACTTGGAGTTATAGTTACGGTTGCTCTTGATAGCGCTCCCCGCCCTAGGGTTAGGGTTCCTATGGGTGGGGTTCCCCATCTCAGAGTTAGGGTTCCTATGGAAAAGACACTTGGAGATAAGATTAAGGTTCCTAACGGTAGGCCTCTTGGAGTTAGGATTGAGTTTCTATGGTCAGGGTTTCCCGCCCTAGGGTTAGGATTCCTCTGGGTGGGGTTCCTGACCCTAGGGTGAGGTTTCTTATAGATAGGCCTCTCGGCGTTAGGGTGAGAAGTCTTATACTTCCCGCCCTAGGGTTAGAGTTCCTGTGGGTATGGCTCCCTGCCATAGGTTAGAGTTCGGACACGTTGTGTTAGGCTTAGTGTTTGCATGAGTTGGCTTCTTTGGGTTCGGGTTCCTATGTCATGCCACTTAGAATTAAGTTGATGGTTCCTCTGGGCAGGGTTCCCCACTGTAGGAAGAGGGTTGCTGGGGCCAGGGCTCCCCACCCTCGGGTTACGTATACTAGAGCTTGGCTCCCGGCGCTACGGTTCTTCTAGGTAGTGCTCCCCGCTCTAGGCTTAGAGTTACTGGGGGTAGTCGACACGTAGTAAGGGTTAAAGTTCCTCTGGCTGGGGCTCCTATGAGTAGGTCACTTGGTGTTCTAATTATGCTTCCTATAGATAGGGCTCCTCGCCCTCGCTTTAGCATTCCTAGGGGTATGGACCCACTAGGGTTTGGAGTCCTATAGTTAGAGCTCCCAGCCCTAGCTGCTATGGGAGGGCTCCCTGTGGTACAGTTGGGGATTGTAGGGGTAAGCTACATGGAAATAAGGTTAGGGCTCCTCTCGGTAGGCCACTTGGAAATAGAATTAGGGTTCCTCTGGGTAGGGCTCCCGGCCCTAGGATTAGTGGGACTTACGTGTAGGGATCCCCGCCGTAGAGACAGGGTTCCTGTGAGGGCTCCTATCCGTTGGCCTCTTGGAGTTAGGACTGGTTTTCTATGCGTAGGCCTCCCCGCCCTAGTGTTAGGGTTCTTATAGCTAGGACTCCTCGCCATAGGGTTAGTGTTCCTATGCCATAGGGTTCCTATGGTTCGGGCTTTACTGTTTCTATGGGTCGGGCTCCCTGACTTAGGGTTTGGGTTCCTACGGCGACAGCTCCCCATCTTCGCATTAGGGTTCCTATGGGTTGGACCCTTGCAGTCATAGTTAGGCTCCCTTTGCGTAGACGACTTGGAGATAAGGTTAGGGTTCTGATGTGTAGGCCACTTGGAATTAGTGCCAGGATTTCTAAGGTTGGGGCTCCCCGTCCTAGGGTTAGAGTTCCTACGGCTTGGCCAATTGGTGTTAGGGTTAGTGGTTGCATCTTACTTGCTGTCTGTCATGAACCTAGCACTGAGCTTTCAAAACAGCTTTTCTGTATTGTCGTCTTCCATTATTGAGGTCGAGCTACTACCTGACGCCTGGTTGTTGCTCCTTGAGCTAGATTCCCTGCTACTTTAGGCACTTAAATACCAGAGTACTCCTGTTCAGCTGCTGCCTATCCGCGTAGGTTCTAAAACTCTCTTGGCACCTACATTTTTGCAGTAAAGTCTCCCGAGATGCCTGTGCACTGTAGCCCCAGCCCCAGTATTTGATGCTTAAAGCGCAGAAGAACGCACTAACCGGGCGAAATGTGGCATCCCTCTACCTACTTTGCTTGTGGGTCTCGACCCAGTAAGGATTTCACCTACCATATTGGGTCCCAAAAGACTAGCTCACACAAACGGACAAGAGGAGGGGGTTCCTCCGGATAAGTTTGCTTTGGGCCAAATAATAAAATAGCAATTCTTAAGCCCTTTGTAGGGCCAGGAAGGGATTTGGATCGAAAAACTGTGGGTGAAAAAACAAGAGGTTTCGCAAGCATGTTTTCGATCAAAAAGAAAATTTTGTTATCTTTGGGCAACCAAGAAGGACTCTCTGAAACCATGGTTAACTGGAAATTCAATTTTTAGAGGAAAATGTCACATAGCGGAGCAAAACATAGTACTTTTACTTAAAAACGCCTTTGCAAGGTTTTATGGGCTCTGCTAGAAAAAAAATCAACTGTTGCAGACAAAAATCTCGGTTTTCTCTAAAAGGCTGATTTTTCTGTACCAAAAGAGTTTCTAGACGTTTTGGATAACGAAAGCTAAAGTTTCGCTGAAATGGCTATTCCAGCCAGTGAATACACTTTTCACCAAGCTTTCGAGCTGCACAGTAGTTTCCTGTCCTAAAAAGGATAGCGTTCATCTCTAGTTACTTGAAAAATCAATTTTGGGGAGAAAAATGGCTCTCATTTTTTGACCATTCCTTTAAGCAAAACATAATGCTATTACTTAGACATGCTTTTCCATTGAAAAAAATAATACTGTTGACTGGCTTCTACAAGGGAAAAACAACAACTTTTTCAGGAACAATTGCTGTTTTCTCTGAAAAGCTGATATTCTGTAGCAAAAACGGTTCCTGGCGCTCTTGATAAGGAAAGCTAATGTTTCTGAGGAAATCTGTATTCCTGCCAGTGAATATGCTTTTCCTCACTCTTTCTATTTGCACGAGAATATCTTGTAAGAGAAAACATCAATTCTGTTGCAAAAGAAAAAAGAACGTGTTAAACGATAGTTACCTGGAAAATCAATTTCGGGGAGCAAAAGGATCAACTTTTGCAGGAAAGAAATCTTTTTCCCTGAAAAGAAAACGAAGTCTCATCAAAAACCGTTTCTTAAACGAAATTATTGTTATTCTTTAGAAAGCTGGGGGGGAAGAGGTTTCATTCGATGGAAAACAGAAGTCAGTGAAATCGACCCTTTTGATCAAAATAATTAATTCTCTACGGCCTGAAAAACAACTTTAGAGACAAAAAAAAGAACTATCTTCTTGCCAATTGGTGCTCTCTTAGTAAAACATTTCCCACTGTATTATTTCTCCTTGGAAAAGCGTTTTTAATAGGGAAAAGGATGTTTTAAGACTAAGCTTCGTCAAAACAGTGATTGAAACCTTTTCTGCAAAATATGGCTCTTCCTAGGAAACTATAGTTTTTACAAATTCCCTTTTCTTTGAAAAACGCAAACATTATCAATTTTGGCTTAGATGGAGCCAAACTATTGCTTGCGAAACCACTGCCTTTTTTTAGCCACAGTATTCAGCGTCAATTTGTCTATGCACCTAATAATCGCTCTCATCTGGCGTGAGGGTTAGGGCTCTTAAGATTTCGGCTTCCCGCCCTAGGCTTAGGGTTCGGGTGGGTATGCCACTTAGCGTTAGGATGTCGGTTTCTCTGGGGAGAACTCCCCGCGCTCGTGTTAGGGTTCTTATAGCTAGGACTCCTCGCCATAGGGTTAGTGTTCCTATGCGTAGGCCACTTGGAGTCGGTGATGGTTTCGATGGGAATGGGCTTAGAGTTTTGGTTCCTACGGGTAGGCAACTTGGAGTTATAGTTACGGTTGCTCTTGATAGCGCTCCCCGCCCTAGGGTTAGGGTTCCTATGGGTGGGGTTCCCCATCTCAGAGTTAGGGTTCCTATGGAAAAGACACATGGAGATAAGATTAAGGTTCCTAACGGTAGGCCTCTTGGAGTTAGGATTGAGTTTCTATGGTCAGGGTTTCCCGCCCTAGGGTTAGGATTCCTCTGGGTGGGGTTCCTGACCCTAGGGTGAGGTTTCTTATAGATAGGCCTCTCGGCGTTAGGGTGAGAAGTCTTATACTTCCCGCCCTAGGGTTAGAGTTCCTGTGGGTATGGCTCCCTGCCATAGGTTAGGGTTCGGACACGTTGTGTTAGGCTTAGTGTTTGCATGAGTTGGCTTCTTTGGGTTCGGGTTCCTATGTCATGCCACTTAGAATTAAGTTGATGGTTCCTCTGGGCAGGGTTCCCCACTGTAGGAAGAGGGTTGCTGGGGCCAGGGCTCCCCACCCTCGGGTTACGTATACTAGAGCTTGGCTCCCGGCGCTACGGTTCTTCTAGGTAGTGCTCCCCGCTCTAGGCTTAGAGTTACTGGGGGTAGTCGACACGTAGTAAGGGTTAAAGTTCCTCTGGCTGGGGCTCCTATGAGTAGGTCACTTGGTGTTCTAATTATGCTTCCTATAGATAGGGCTCCTCGCCCTCGCTTTAGCATTCCTAGGGGTATGGACCCCCTAGGGTTTGGAGTCCTATAGTTAGAGCTCCCAGCCCTAGCTGCTATGGGAGGGCTCCCTGTGGTACAGTTGGGGATTGTAGGGGTAAGCTACATGGAAATAAGGTTAGGGCTCCTCTCGGTAGGCCACTTGGAAATAGAATTAGGGTTCCTCTGGGTAGGGCTCCCGGCCCTAGGATTAGTGGGACTTACGTGTAGGGATCCCCGCCGTAGAGACAGGGTTCCTGTGAGGGCTCCTATCCGTTGGCCTCTTGGAGTTAGGACTGGTTTTCTATGCGTAGGCCTCCCCGCCCTAGTGTTAGGGTTCTTATAGCTAGGACTCCTCGCCATAGGGTTAGTGTTCCTATGCCATAGGGTTCCTATGGTTCGGGCTTTACTGTTTCTATGGGTCGGGCTCCCTGACTTAGGGTTTGGGTTCCTACGGCGACAGCTCCCCATCTTCGCATTAGGGTTCCTATGGGTTGGACCCTTGCAGTCATAGTTAGGCTCCCTTTGCGTAGACGACTTGGAGATAAGGTTAGGGTTCTGATGTGTAGGCCACTTGGAATTAGTGCCAGGATTTCTAAGGTTGGGGCTCCCCGTCCTAGGGTTAGAGTTCCTACGGCTTGGCCAATTGGTGTTAGGGTTAGTGGTTGCATCTTACTTGCTGTCTGTCATGAACCTAGCACTGAGCTTTCAAAACAGCTTTTCTGTATTGTCGTCTTCCATTATTGAGGTCGAGCTACTACCTGACGCCTGGTTGTTGCTCCTTGAGCTAGATTCCCTGCTACTTTAGGCACTTAAATACCAGAGTATATAATACTCCTGTTCAGCTGCTGCCTATCCGCGTAGGTTCTAAAACTCTCTTGGCACCTACATTTTTGCAGTAAAGTCTCCCGAGATGCCTGTGCACTGTAGCCCCAGCCCCAGTATTTGATGCTTAAAGCGCAGAAGAACGCACTAACCGGGCGAAATGTGGCATCCCTCTACCTACTTTGCTTGTGGGTCTCGACCCAGTAAGGATTTCACCTACCATATTGGGTCCCAAAAGACTAGCTCACACAAACGGACAAGAGGAGGGGGTTCCTCCGGATAAGTTTGCTTTGGGCCAAATAATAAAATAGCAATTCTTAAGCCCTTTGTAGGGCCAGGAAGGGATTTGGATCGAAAAACTGTGGGTGAAAAAACAAGAGGTTTCGCAAGCATGTTTTCGATCAAAAAGAAAATTTTGTTATCTTTGGGCAACCAAGAAGGACTCTCTGAAACCATGGTTAACTGGAAAGTCAATTTTTAGACGAAAATGTCACACTCAGCGGAGCAAAACATAGTACTTTTACTTAAAAACGCCTTTGCAAGGTTTTATGGGCTCTGCTAGAAAAAAAATCAACTGTTGCAGACAAAAATCTCGGTTTTCTCTAAAAGGCTGATTTTTCTGTACCAAAAGAGTTTCTAGACGTTTTGGATAACGAAAGCTAAAGTTTCGCTGAAATGGCTATTCCAGCCAGTGAATACACTTTTCACCAAGCTTTTGAGCTGCACAGTAGTTTCCTGTCCTAAAAAGGATAGCGTTCATCTCTAGTTACTTGAAAAATCAATTTTGGGGAGAAAAATGGCTCTCATTTTTTGACCATTCCTTTAAGCAAAACATAATGCTATTACTTAGACATGCTTTTCCATTGAAAAAAATAATACTGTTGACTGGCTTCTACAAGGGAAAAACAACAACTTTTTCAGGAACAATTGCTGTTTTCTCTGAAAAGCTGATATTCTGTAGCAAAAACGGTTCCTGGCGCTCTTGATAAGGAAAGCTAATGTTTCTGAGGAAATCTGTATTCCTGCCAGTGAATATGCTTTTCCTCACTCTTTCTATTTGCACGAGAATATCTTGTAAGAGAAAACATCAATTCTGTTGCAAAAGAAAAAAGAACGTGTTAAACGATAGTTACCTGGAAAATCAATTTCGGGGAGCAAAAGGATCAACTTTTGCAGGAAAGAAATCTTTTTCCCTGAAAAGAAAACGAAGTCTCATCAAAAACCGTTTCTTAAACGAAATTATTGTTATTCTTTAGAAAGCTGGGGGGGAAGAGGTTTCATTCGATGGAAAACAGAAGTCAGTGAAATCGACCCTTTTGATCAAAATAATTAATTCTCTACGGCCTGAAAAACAACTTTAGAGACAAAAAAAAGAACTATCTTCTTGCCAATTGGTGCTCTCTTAGTAAAACATTTCCCACTGTATTATTTCTCCTTGGAAAAGCGTTTTTAATAGGGAAAAGGATGTTTTAAGACTAAGCTTCGTCAAAACAGTGATTGAAACCTTTTCTGCAAAATATGGCTCTTCCTAGGAAACTATAGTTTTTACAAATTCCCTTTTCTTTGAAAAACGCAAACATTATCAATTTTGGCTTAGATGGAGCCAAACTATTGCTTGCGAAACCACTGCCTTTTTTTAGCCACAGTATTCAGCGTCAATTTGTCTATGCACCTAATAATCGCTCTCATCTGGCGTGAGGGTTAGGGCTCTTAAGATTTCGGCTTCCCGCCCTAGGCTTAGGGTTCGGGTGGGTATGCCACTTAGCGTTAGGATGTCGGTTTCTCTGGGGAGAACTCCCCGCGCTCGTGTTAGGATTCTTATAGCTAGGACTCCTCGCCATAGGGTTAGTGTTCCTATGCGTAGGCCACTTGGAGTCGGTGATGGTTTCGATGGGAATGGGCTTAGAGTTTTGGTTCCTACGGGTAGGCAACTTGGAGTTATAGTTACGGTTGCTCTTGATAGCGCTCCCCGCCCTAGGGTTAGGGTTCCTATGGGTGGGGTTCCCCATCTCAGAGTTAGGGTTCCTATGGAAAAGACACATGGAGATAAGATTAAGGTTCCTAACGGTAGGCCTCTTGGAGTTAGGATTGAGTTTCTATGGTCAGGGTTTCCCGCCCTAGGGTTAGGATTCCTCTGGGTGGGGTTCCTGACCCTAGGGTGAGGTTTCTTATAGATAGGCCTCTCGGCGTTAGGGTGAGAAGTCTTATACTTCCCGCCCTAGGGTTAGAGTTCCTGTGGGTATGGCTCCCTGCCATAGGTTAGGGTTCGGACACGTTGTGTTAGGCTTAGTGTTTGCATGAGTTGGCTTCTTTGGGTTCGGGTTCCTATGTCATGCCACTTAGAATTAAGTTGATGGTTCCTCTGGGCAGGGTTCCCCACTGTAGGAAGAGGGTTGCTGGGGCCAGGGCTCCCCACCCTCGGGTTACGTATACTAGAGCTTGGCTCCCGGCGCTACGGTTCTTCTAGGTAGTGCTCCCCGCTCTAGGCTTAGAGTTACTGGGGGTAGTCGACACGTAGTAAGGGTTAAAGTTCCTCTGGCTGGGGCTCCTATGAGTAGGTCACTTGGTGTTCTAATTATGCTTCCTATAGATAGGGCTCCTCGCCCTCGCTTTAGCATTCCTAGGGGTATGGACCCCCTAGGGTTTGGAGTCCTATAGTTAGAGCTCCCAGCCCTAGCTGCTATGGGAGGGCTCCCTGTGGTACAGTTGGGGATTGTACGGGTAAGCTACATGGAAATAAGGTTAGGGCTCCTCTCGGTAGGCCACTTGGAAATAGAATTAGGGTTCCTCTGGGTAGGGCTCCCGGCCCTAGGATTAGTGGGACTTACGTGTAGGGATCCCCGCCGTAGAGACAGGGTTCCTGTGAGGGCTCCTATCCGTTGGCCTCTTGGAGTTAGGACTGGTTTTCTATGCGTAGGCCTCCCCGCCCTAGTGTTAGGGTTCTTATAGCTAGGACTCCTCGCCATAGGGTTAGTGTTCCTATGCCATAGGGTTCCTATGGTTCGGGCTTTACTGTTTCTATGGGTCGGGCTCCCTGACTTAGGGTTTGGGTTCCTACGGCGACAGCTCCCCATCTTCGCATTAGGGTTCCTATGGGTTGGACCCTTGCAGTCATAGTTAGGCTCCCTTTGCGTAGACGACTTGGAGATAAGGTTAGGGTTCTGATGTGTAGGCCACTTGGAATTAGTGCCAGGATTTCTAAGGTTGGGGCTCCCCGTCCTAGGGTTAGAGTTCCTACGGCTTGGCCAATTGGTGTTAGGGTTAGTGGTTGCATCTTACTTGCTGTCTGTCATGAACCTAGCACTGAGCTTTCAAAACAGCTTTTCTGTATTGTCGTCTTCCATTATTGAGGTCGAGCTACTACCTGACGCCTGGTTGTTGCTCCTTGAGCTAGATTCCCTGCTACTTTAGGCACTTAAATACCAGAGTATATAATACTCCTGTTCAGCTGCTGCCTATCCGCGTAGGTTCTAAAACTCTCTTGGCACCTACATTTTTGCAGTAAAGTCTCCCGAGATGCCTGTGCACTGTAGCCCCAGCCCCAGTATTTGATGCTTAAAGCGCAGAAGAACGCACTAACCGGGCGAAATGTGGCATCCCTCTACCTACTTTGCTTGTGGGTCTCGACCCAGTAAGGATTTCACCTCCCATATTGGGTCCCAAAAGACTAGCTCACACAAACGGACAAGAGGAGGGGGTTCCTCCGGATAAGTTTGCTTTGGGCCAAATAATAAAATAGCAATTCTTAAGCCCTTTGTAGGGCCAGGAAGGGATTTGGATCGAAAAACTGTGGGTGAAAAAACAAGAGGTTTCGCAAGCATGTTTTCGATCAAAAAGAAAATTTTGTTATCTTTGGGCAACCAAGAAGGACTCTCTGAAACCATGGTTAACTGGAAATTCAATTTTTAGAGGAAAATGTCACATAGCGGAGCAAAACATAGTACTTTTACTTAAAAACGCCTTTGCAAGGTTTTATGGGCTCTGCTAGAAAAAAAATCAACTGTTGCAGACAAAAATCTCGGTTTTCTCTAAAAGGCTGATTTTTCTGTACCAAAAGAGTTTCTAGACGTTTTGGATAACGAAAGCTAAAGTTTCGCTGAAATGGCTATTCCAGCCAGTGAATACACTTTTCACCAAGCTTTCGAGCTGCACAGTAGTTTCCTGTCCTAAAAAGGATAGCGTTCATCTCTAGTTACTTGAAAAATCAATTTTGGGGAGAAAAATGGCTCTCATTTTTTGACCATTCCTTTAAGCAAAACATAATGCTATTACTTAGACATGCTTTTCCATTGAAAAAAATAATACTGTTGACTGGCTTCTACAAGGGAAAAACAACAACTTTTTCAGGAACAATTGCTGTTTTCTCTGAAAAGCTGATATTCTGTAGCAAAAACGGTTCCTGGCGCTCTTGATAAGGAAAGCTAATGTTTCCGAGGAAATCTGTATTCCTGCCAGTGAATATGCTTTTCCCCACTCTTTCTATTTGCACGAGAATATCTTGTAAGAGAAAACATCAATTCTGTTGCAAAAGAAAAAAGAACGTGTTAAAGGATAGTTACCTGGAAAATCGATTTCGGGGAGCAAAAGGATCAACTTTTGCAGGAAAGAAATCTCTTTCCCTGAAAAGAAAACGAAGTCTCATCAAAAACCGTTTCTTAAACGAAATTATTGTTATTCTCTAGAAAGCTAGGGGGAAGAGGTTTCATTCGATGGAAAACAGAAGTCAGTGAAATCGACCATTTGATCAAAATAATTAATTCTCTACGGCCTGAAAAACAACTTTAGAGACAAAAAAAAGAACTATCTTCTTGCCAATTGGTGCTCTCTTAGTAAAACATTTCCCACTGTACTATTTCTCATTGGAAAAGCGTTTTTAATGGGGAAAAGGATGTTTTAAGACTAAGCTTCGTCAAAACAGTGATTGAAACCTTTTCTGCAAAATATGGCTCTTCCTAGGAAACTATAGTTTTTACAAATTCCCTTTTCTTTGAAAAACGCAAACATTATCAATTTTGGCTTAGATGGAGCCAAACAATTGCTTGCGAAACCACTGCCTTTTTTTAGCCACAGTATTCAGCGTCAATTTGTCTATGCACCTAATAATCGCTCTCATCTGGCGTGAGGGTTAGGGCTCTTAAGATTTCGGCTTCCCGCCCTAGGCTTAGGGTTCGGGTGGGTATGCCACTTAGCGTTAGGATGTCGGTTTCTCTGGGGAGAACTCCCCGCGCTCGTGTTAGGGTTCTTATAGCTAGGACTCCTCGCCATAGGGTTAGTGTTCCTATGCGTAGGCCACTTGGAGTCGGTGATGGTTTCGATGGGAATGGGCTTAGAGTTTTGGTTCCTACGGGTAGGCAACTTGGAGTTATAGTTACGGTTGCTCTTGATAGCGCTCCCCGCCCTAGGGTTAGGGTTCCTATGGGTGGGGTTCCCCATCTCAGAGTTAGGGTTCCTATGGAAAAGACACTTGGAGATAAGATTAAGGTTCCTAACGGTAGGCCTCTTGGAGTTAGGATTGAGTTTCTATGGTCAGGGTTTCCCGCCCTAGGGTTAGGATTCCTCTGGGTGGGGTTCCTGACCCTAGGGTGAGGTTTCTTATAGATAGGCCTCTCGGCGTTAGGGTGAGAAGTCTTATACTTCCCGCCCTAGGGTTAGAGTTCCTGTGGGTATGGCTCCCTGCCATAGGTTAGGGTTCGGACACGTTGTGTTAGGCTTAGTGTTTGCATGAGTTGGCTTCTTTGGGTTCGGGTTCCTATGTCATGCCACTTAGAATTAAGTTGATGGTTCCTCTGGGCAGGGTTCCCCACTGTAGGAAGAGGGTTGCTGGGGCCAGGGCTCCCCACCCTCGGGTTACGTATACTAGAGCTTGGCTCCCGGCGCTACGGTTCTTCTAGGTAGTGCTCCCCGCTCTAGGCTTAGAGTTACTGGGGGTAGTCGACACGTAGTAAGGGTTAAAGTTCCTCTGGCTGGGGCTCCTATGAGTAGGTCACTTGGTGTTCTAATTATGCTTCCTATAGATAGGGCTCCTCGCCCTCGCTTTAGCATTCCTAGGGGTATGGACCCCCTAGGGTTTGGAGTCCTATAGTTAGAGCTCCCAGCCCTAGCTGCTATGGGAGGGCTCCCTGTGGTACAGTTGGGGATTGTAGGGGTAAGCTACATGGAAATAAGGTTAGGGCTCCTCTCGGTAGGCCACTTGGAAATAGAATTAGGGTTCCTCTGGGTAGGGCTCCCGGCCCTAGGATTAGTGGGACTTACGTGTAGGGATCCCCGCCGTAGAGACAGGGTTCCTGTGAGGGCTCCTATCCGTTGGCCTCTTGGAGTTAGGACTGGTTTTCTATGCGTAGGCCTCCCCGCCCTAGTGTTAGGGTTCTTATAGCTAGGACTCCTCGCCATAGGGTTAGTGTTCCTATGCCATAGGGTTCCTATGGTTCGGGCTTTACTGTTTCTATGGGTCGGGCTCCCTGACTTAGGGTTTGGGTTCCTACGGCGACAGCTCCCCATCTTCGCATTAGGGTTCCTATGGGTTGGACCCTTGCAGTCATAGTTAGGCTCCCTTTGCGTAGACGACTTGGAGATAAGGTTAGGGTTCTGATGTGTAGGCCACTTGGAATTAGTGCCAGGATTTCTAAGGTTGGGGCTCCCCGTCCTAGGGTTAGAGTTCCTACGGCTTGGCCAATTGGTGTTAGGGTTAGTGGTTGCATCTTACTTGCTGTCTGTCATGAACCTAGCACTGAGCTTTCAAAACAGCTTTTCTGTATTGTCGTCTTCCATTATTGAGGTCGAGCTACTACCTGACGCCTGGTTGTTGCTCCTTGAGCTAGATTCCCTGCTACTTTAGGCACTTAAATACCAGAGTATATAATACTCCTGTTCAGCTGCTGCCTATCCGCGTAGGTTCTAAAACTCTCTTGGCACCTACATTTTTGCAGTAAAGTCTCCCGAGATGCCTGTGCACTGTAGCCCCAGCCCCAGTATTTGATGCTTAAAGCGCAGAAGAACGCACTAACCGGGCGAAATGTGGCATCCCTCTACCTACTTTGCTTGTGGGTCTCGACCCAGTAAGGATTTCACCTACCATATTGGGTCCCAAAAGACTAGCTCACACAAACGGACAAGAGGAGGGGGTTCCTCCGGATAAGTTTGCTTTGGGCCAAATAATAAAATAGCAATTCTTAAGCCCTTTGTAGGGCCAGGAAGGGATTTGGATCGAAAAACTGTGGGTGAAAAAACAAGAGGTTTCGCAAGCATGTTTTCGATCAAAAAGAAAATTTTGTTATCTTTGGGCAACCAAGAAGGACTCTCTGAAACCATGGTTAACTGGAAATTCAATTTTTAGACGAAAATGTCACACTCAGCGGAGCAAAACATAGTACTTTTACTTAAAAACGCCTTTGCAAGGTTTTATGGGCTCTGCTAGAAAAAAAATCAACTGTTGCAGACAAAAATCTCGGTTTTCTCTAAAAGGCTGATTTTTCTGTACCAAAAGAGTTTCTAGACGTTTTGGATAACGAAAGCTAAAGTTTCGCTGAAATGGCTATTCCAGCCAGTGAATACACTTTTCACCAAGCTTTCGAGCTGCACAGTAGTTTCCTGTCCTAAAAAGGATAGCGTTCATCTCTAGTTACTTGAAAAATCAATTTTGGGGAGAAAAATGGCTCTCATTTTTTGACCATTCCTTTAAGCAAAACATAATGCTATTACTTAGACATGCTTTTCCATTGAAAAAAATAATACTGTTGACTGGCTTCTACAAGGGAAAAACAACAACTTTTTCAGGAACAATTGCTGTTTTCTCTGAAAAGCTGATATTCTGTAGCAAAAACGGTTCCTGGCGCTCTTGATAAGGAAAGCTAATGTTTCTGAGGAAATCTGTATTCCTGCCAGTGAATATGCTTTTCCTCACTCTTTCTATTTGCACGAGAATATCTTGTAAGAGAAAACATCAATTCTGTTGCAAAAGAAAAAAGAACGTGTTAAACGATAGTTACCTGGAAAATCAATTTCGGGGAGCAAAAGGATCAACTTTTGCAGGAAAGAAATCTTTTTCCCTGAAAAGAAAACGAAGTCTCATCAAAAACCGTTTCTTAAACGAAATTATTGTTATTCTTTAGAAAGCTGGGGGGGAAGAGGTTTCATTCGATGGAAAACAGAAGTCAGTGAAATCGACCCTTTTGATCAAAATAATTAATTCTCTACGGCCTGAAAAACAACTTTAGAGACAAAAAAAAGAACTATCTTCTTGCCAATTGGTGCTCTCTTAGTAAAACATTTCCCACTGTATTATTTCTCCTTGGAAAAGCGTTTTTAATAGGGAAAAGGATGTTTTAAGACTAAGCTTCGTCAAAACAGTGATTGAAACCTTTTCTGCAAAATATGGCTCTTCCTAGGAAACTATAGTTTTTACAAATTCCCTTTTCTTTGAAAAACGCAAACATTATCAATTTTGGCTTAGATGGAGCCAAACTATTGCTTGCGAAACCACTGCCTTTTTTTAGCCACAGTATTCAGCGTCAATTTGTCTATGCACCTAATAATCGCTCTCATCTGGCGTGAGGGTTAGGGCTCTTAAGATTTCGGCTTCCCGCCCTAGGCTTAGGGTTCGGGTGGGTATGCCACTTAGCGTTAGGATGTCGGTTTCTCTGGGGAGAACTCCCCGCGCTCGTGTTAGGGTTCTTATAGCTAGGACTCCTCGCCATAGGGTTAGTGTTCCTATGCGTAGGCCACTTGGAGTCGGTGATGGTTTCGATGGGAATGGGCTTAGAGTTTTGGTTCCTACGGGTAGGCAACTTGGAGTTATAGTTACGGTTGCTCTTGATAGCGCTCCCCGCCCTAGGGTTAGGGTTCCTATGGGTGGGGTTCCCCATCTCAGAGTTAGGGTTCCTATGGAAAAGACACATGGAGATAAGATTAAGGTTCCTAACGGTAGGCCTCTTGGAGTTAGGATTGAGTTTCTATGGTCAGGGTTTCCCGCCCTAGGGTTAGGATTCCTCTGGGTGGGGTTCCTGACCCTAGGGTGAGGTTTCTTATAGATAGGCCTCTCGGCGTTAGGGTGAGAAGTCTTATACTTCCCGCCCTAGGGTTAGAGTTCCTGTGGGTATGGCTCCCTGCCATAGGTTAGGGTTCGGACACGTTGTGTTAGGCTTAGTGTTTGCATGAGTTGGCTTCTTTGGGTTCGGGTTCCTATGTCATGCCACTTAGAATTAAGTTGATGGTTCCTCTGGGCAGGGTTCCCCACTGTAGGAAGAGGGTTGCTGGGGCCAGGGCTCCCCACCCTCGGGTTACGTATACTAGAGCTTGGCTCCCGGCGCTACGGTTCTTCTAGGTAGTGCTCCCCGCTCTAGGCTTAGAGTTACTGGGGGTAGTCGACACGTAGTAAGGGTTAAAGTTCCTCTGGCTGGGGCTCCTATGAGTAGGTCACTTGGTGTTCTAATTATGCTTCCTATAGATAGGGCTCCTCGCCCTCGCTTTAGCATTCCTAGGGGTATGGACCCCCTAGGGTTTGGAGTCCTATAGTTAGAGCTCCCAGCCCTAGCTGCTATGGGAGGGCTCCCTGTGGTACAGTTGGGGATTGTAGGGGTAAGCTACATGGAAATAAGGTTAGGGCTCCTCTCGGTAGGCCACTTGGAAATAGAATTAGGGTTCCTCTGGGTAGGGCTCCCGGCCCTAGGATTAGTGGGACTTACGTGTAGGGATCCCCGCCGTAGAGACAGGGTTCCTGTGAGGGCTCCTATCCGTTGGCCTCTTGGAGTTAGGACTGGTTTTCTATGCGTAGGCCTCCCCGCCCTAGTGTTAGGGTTCTTATAGCTAGGACTCCTCGCCATAGGGTTAGTGTTCCTATGCCATAGGGTTCCTATGGTTCGGGCTTTACTGTTTCTATGGGTCGGGCTCCCTGACTTAGGGTTTGGGTTCCTACGGCGACAGCTCCCCATCTTCGCATTAGGGTTCCTATGGGTTGGACCCTTGCAGTCATAGTTAGGCTCCCTTTGCGTAGACGACTTGGAGATAAGGTTAGGGTTCTGATGTGTAGGCCACTTGGAATTAGTGCCAGGATTTCTAAGGTTGGGGCTCCCCGTCCTAGGGTTAGAGTTCCTACGGCTTGGCCAATTGGTGTTAGGGTTAGTGGTTGCATCTTACTTGCTGTCTGTCATGAACCTAGCACTGAGCTTTCAAAACAGCTTTTCTGTATTGTCGTCTTCCATTATTGAGGTCGAGCTACTACCTGACGCCTGGTTGTTGCTCCTTGAGCTAGATTCCCTGCTACTTTAGGCACTTAAATACCAGAGTATATAATACTCCTGTTCAGCTGCTGCCTATCCGCGTAGGTTCTAAAACTCTCTTGGCACCTACATTTTTGCAGTAAAGTCTCCCGAGATGCCTGTGCACTGTAGCCCCAGCCCCAGTATTTGATGCTTAAAGCGCAGAAGAACGCACTAACCGGGCGAAATGTGGCATCCCTCTACCTACTTTGCTTGTGGGTCTCGACCCAGTAAGGATTTCACCTACCATATTGGGTCCCAAAAGACTAGCTCACACAAACGGACAAGAGGAGGGGGTTCCTCCGGATAAGTTTGCTTTGGGCCAAATAATAAAATAGCAATTCTTAAGCCCTTTGTAGGGCCAGGAAGGGATTTGGATCGAAAAACTGTGGGTGAAAAAACAAGAGGTTTCGCAAGCATGTTTTCGATCAAAAAGAAAATTTTGTTATCTTTGGGCAACCAAGAAGGACTCTCTGAAACCATGGTTAACTGGAAAGTCAATTTTTAGACGAAAATGTCACACTCAGCGGAGCAAAACATAGTACTTTTACTTAAAAACGCCTTTGCAAGGTTTTATGGGCTCTGCTAGAAAAAAAATCAACTGTTGCAGACAAAAATCTCGGTTTTCTCTAAAAGGCTGATTTTTCTGTACCAAAAGAGTTTCTAGACGTTTTGGATAACGAAAGCTAAAGTTTCGCTGAAATGGCTATTCCAGCCAGTGAATACACTTTTCACCAAGCTTTCGAGCTGCACAGTAGTTTCCTGTCCTAAAAAGGATAGCGTTCATCTCTAGTTACTTGAAAAATCAATTTTGGGGAGAAAAATGGCTCTCATTTTTTGACCATTCCTTTAAGCAAAACATAATGCTATTACTTAGACATGCTTTTCCATTGAAAAAAATAATACTGTTGACTGGCTTCTACAAGGGAAAAACAACAACTTTTTCAGGAACAATTGCTGTTTTCTCTGAAAAGCTGATATTCTGTAGCAAAAACGGTTCCTGGCGCTCTTGATAAGGAAAGCTAATGTTTCTGAGGAAATCTGTATTCCTGCCAGTGAATATGCTTTTCCTCACTCTTTCTATTTGCACGAGAATATCTTGTAAGAGAAAACATCAATTCTGTTGCAAAAGAAAAAAGAACGTGTTAAACGATAGTTACCTGGAAAATCAATTTCGGGGAGCAAAAGGATCAACTTTTGCAGGAAAGAAATCTTTTTCCCTGAAAAGAAAACGAAGTCTCATCAAAAACCGTTTCTTAAACGAAATTATTGTTATTCTTTAGAAAGCTGGGGGGGAAGAGGTTTCATTCGATGGAAAACAGAAGTCAGTGAAATCGACCCTTTTGATCAAAATAATTAATTCTCTACGGCCTGAAAAACAACTTTAGAGACAAAAAAAAGAACTATCTTCTTGCCAATTGGTGCTCTCTTAGTAAAACATTTCCCACTGTATTATTTCTCCTTGGAAAAGCGTTTTTAATAGGGAAAAGGATGTTTTAAGACTAAGCTTCGTCAAAACAGTGATTGAAACCTTTTCTGCAAAATATGGCTCTTCCTAGGAAACTATAGTTTTTACAAATTCCCTTTTCTTTGAAAAACGCAAACATTATCAATTTTGGCTTAGATGGAGCCAAACTATTGCTTGCGAAACCACTGCCTTTTTTTAGCCACAGTATTCAGCGTCAATTTGTCTATGCACCTAATAATCGCTCTCATCTGGCGTGAGGGTTAGGGCTCTTAAGATTTCGGCTTCCCGCCCTAGGCTTAGGGTTCGGGTGGGTATGCCACTTAGCGTTAGGATGTCGGTTTCTCTGGGGAGAACTCCCCGCGCTCGTGTTAGGATTCTTATAGCTAGGACTCCTCGCCATAGGGTTAGTGTTCCTATGCGTAGGCCACTTGGAGTCGGTGATGGTTTCGATGGGAATGGGCTTAGAGTTTTGGTTCCTACGGGTAGGCAACTTGGAGTTATAGTTACGGTTGCTCTTGATAGCGCTCCCCGCCCTAGGGTTAGGGTTCCTATGGGTGGGGTTCCCCATCTCAGAGTTAGGGTTCCTATGGAAAAGACACATGGAGATAAGATTAAGGTTCCTAACGGTAGGCCTCTTGGAGTTAGGATTGAGTTTCTATGGTCAGGGTTTCCCGCCCTAGGGTTAGGATTCCTCTGGGTGGGGTTCCTGACCCTAGGGTGAGGTTTCTTATAGATAGGCCTCTCGGCGTTAGGGTGAGAAGTCTTATACTTCCCGCCCTAGGGTTAGAGTTCCTGTGGGTATGGCTCCCTGCCATAGGTTAGGGTTCGGACACGTTGTGTTAGGCTTAGTGTTTGCATGAGTTGGCTTCTTTGGGTTCGGGTTCCTATGTCATGCCACTTAGAATTAAGTTGATGGTTCCTCTGGGCAGGGTTCCCCACTGTAGGAAGAGGGTTGCTGGGGCCAGGGCTCCCCACCCTCGGGTTACGTATACTAGAGCTTGGCTCCCGGCGCTACGGTTCTTCTAGGTAGTGCTCCCCGCTCTAGGCTTAGAGTTACTGGGGGTAGTCGACACGTAGTAAGGGTTAAAGTTCCTCTGGCTGGGGCTCCTATGAGTAGGTCACTTGGTGTTCTAATTATGCTTCCTATAGATAGGGCTCCTCGCCCTCGCTTTAGCATTCCTAGGGGTATGGACCCCCTAGGGTTTGGAGTCCTATAGTTAGAGCTCCCAGCCCTAGCTGCTATGGGAGGGCTCCCTGTGGTACAGTTGGGGATTGTACGGGTAAGCTACATGGAAATAAGGTTAGGGCTCCTCTCGGTAGGCCACTTGGAAATAGAATTAGGGTTCCTCTGGGTAGGGCTCCCGGCCCTAGGATTAGTGGGACTTACGTGTAGGGATCCCCGCCGTAGAGACAGGGTTCCTGTGAGGGCTCCTATCCGTTGGCCTCTTGGAGTTAGGACTGGTTTTCTATGCGTAGGCCTCCCCGCCCTAGTGTTAGGGTTCTTATAGCTAGGACTCCTCGCCATAGGGTTAGTGTTCCTATGCCATAGGGTTCCTATGGTTCGGGCTTTACTGTTTCTATGGGTCGGGCTCCCTGACTTAGGGTTTGGGTTCCTACGGCGACAGCTCGCCATCTTCGCATTAGGGTTCCTATGGGTTGGACCCTTGCAGTCATAGTTAGGCTCCCTTTGCGTAGACGACTTGGAGATAAGGTTAGGGTTCTGATGTGTAGGCCACTTGGAATTAGTGCCAGGATTTCTAAGGTTGGGGCTCCCCGTCCTAGGGTTAGAGTTCCTACGGCTTGGCCAATTGGTGTTAGGGTTAGTGGTTGCATCTTACTTGCTGTCTGTCATGAACCTAGCACTGAGCTTTCAAAACAGCTTTTCTGTATTGTCGTCTTCCATTATTGAGGTCGAGCTACTACCTGACGCCTGGTTGTTGCTCCTTGAGCTAGATTCCCTGCTACTTTAGGCACTTAAATACCAGAGTATATAATACTCCTGTTCAGCTGCTGCCTATCCGCGTAGGTTCTAAAACTCTCTTGGCACCTACATTTTTGCAGTAAAGTCTCCCGAGATGCCTGTGCACTGTAGCCCCAGCCCCAGTATTTGATGCTTAAAGCGCAGAAGAACGCACTAACCGGGCGAAATGTGGCATCCCTCTACCTACTTTGCTTGTGGGTCTCGACCCAGTAAGGATTTCACCTCCCATATTGGGTCCCAAAAGACTAGCTCACACAAACGGACAAGAGGAGGGGGTTCCTCCGGATAAGTTTGCTTTGGGCCAAATAATAAAATAGCAATTCTTAAGCCCTTTGTAGGGCCAGGAAGGGATTTGGATCGAAAAACTGTGGGTGAAAAAACAAGAGGTTTCGCAAGCATGTTTTCGATCAAAAAGAAAATTTTGTTATCTTTGGGCAACCAAGAAGGACTCTCTGAAACCATGGTTAACTGGAAATTCAATTTTTAGAGGAAAATGTCACATAGCGGAGCAAAACATAGTACTTTTACTTAAAAACGCCTTTGCAAGGTTTTATGGGCTCTGCTAGAAAAAAAATCAACTGTTGCAGACAAAAATCTCGGTTTTCTCTAAAAGGCTGATTTTTCTGTACCAAAAGAGTTTCTAGACGTTTTGGATAACGAAAGCTAAAGTTTCGCTGAAATGGCTATTCCAGCCAGTGAATACACTTTTCACCAAGCTTTCGAGCTGCACAGTAGTTTCCTGTCCTAAAAAGGATAGCGTTCATCTCTAGTTACTTGAAAAATCAATTTTGGGGAGAAAAATGGCTCTCATTTTTTGACCATTCCTTTAAGCAAAACATAATGCTATTACTTAGACATGCTTTTCCATTGAAAAAAATAATACTGTTGACTGGCTTCTACAAGGGAAAAACAACAACTTTTTCAGGAACAATTGCTGTTTTCTCTGAAAAGCTGATATTCTGTAGCAAAAACGGTTCCTGGCGCTCTTGATAAGGAAAGCTAATGTTTCCGAGGAAATCTGTATTCCTGCCAGTGAATATGCTTTTCCCCACTCTTTCTATTTGCACGAGAATATCTTGTAAGAGAAAACATCAATTCTGTTGCAAAAGAAAAAAGAACGTGTTAAAGGATAGTTACCTGGAAAATCGATTTCGGGGAGCAAAAGGATCAACTTTTGCAGGAAAGAAATCTCTTTCCCTGAAAAGAAAACGAAGTCTCATCAAAAACCGTTTCTTAAACGAAATTATTGTTATTCTCTAGAAAGCTAGGGGGAAGAGGTTTCATTCGATGGAAAACAGAAGTCAGTGAAATCGACCATTTGATCAAAATAATTAATTCTCTACGGCCTGAAAAACAACTTTAGAGACAAAAAAAAGAACTATCTTCTTGCCAATTGGTGCTCTCTTAGTAAAACATTTCCCACTGTACTATTTCTCATTGGAAAAGCGTTTTTAATGGGGAAAAGGATGTTTTAAGACTAAGCTTCGTCAAAACAGTGATTGAAACCTTTTCTGCAAAATATGGCTCTTCCTAGGAAACTATAGTTTTTACAAATTCCCTTTTCTTTGAAAAACGCAAACATTATCAATTTTGGCTTAGATGGAGCCAAACTATTGCTTGCGAAACCACTGCCTTTTTTTAGCCACAGTATTCAGCGTCAATTTGTCTATGCACCTAATAATCGCTCTCATCTGGCGTGAGGGTTAGGGCTCTTAAGATTTCGGCTTCCCGCCCTAGGCTTAGGGTTCGGGTGGGTATGCCACTTAGCGTTAGGATGTCGGTTTCTCTGGGGAGAACTCCCCGCGCTCGTGTTAGGATTCTTATAGCTAGGACTCCTCGCCATAGGGTTAGTGTTCCTATGCGTAGGCCACTTGGAGTCGGTGATGGTTTCGATGGGAATGGGCTTAGAGTTTTGGTTCCTACGGGTAGGCAACTTGGAGTTATAGTTACGGTTGCTCTTGATAGCGCTCCCCGCCCTAGGGTTAGGGTTCCTATGGGTGGGGTTCCCCATCTCAGAGTTAGGGTTCCTATGGAAAAGACACATGGAGATAAGATTAAGGTTCCTAACGGTAGGCCTCTTGGAGTTAGGATTGAGTTTCTATGGTCAGGGTTTCCCGCCCTAGGGTTAGGATTCCTCTGGGTGGGGTTCCTGACCCTAGGGTGAGGTTTCTTATAGATAGGCCTCTCGGCGTTAGGGTGAGAAGTCTTATACTTCCCGCCCTAGGGTTAGAGTTCCTGTGGGTATGGCTCCCTGCCATAGGTTAGGGTTCGGACACGTTGTGTTAGGCTTAGTGTTTGCATGAGTTGGCTTCTTTGGGTTCGGGTTCCTATGTCATGCCACTTAGAATTAAGTTGATGGTTCCTCTGGGCAGGGTTCCCCACTGTAGGAAGAGGGTTGCTGGGGCCAGGGCTCCCCACCCTCGGGTTACGTATACTAGAGCTTGGCTCCCGGCGCTACGGTTCTTCTAGGTAGTGCTCCCCGCTCTAGGCTTAGAGTTACTGGGGGTAGTCGACACGTAGTAAGGGTTAAAGTTCCTCTGGCTGGGGCTCCTATGAGTAGGTCACTTGGTGTTCTAATTATGCTTCCTATAGATAGGGCTCCTCGCCCTCGCTTTAGCATTCCTAGGGGTATGGACCCCCTAGGGTTTGGAGTCCTATAGTTAGAGCTCCCAGCCCTAGCTGCTATGGGAGGGCTCCCTGTGGTACAGTTGGGGATTGTAGGGGTAAGCTACATGGAAATAAGGTTAGGGCTCCTCTCGGTAGGCCACTTGGAAATAGAATTAGGGTTCCTCTGGGTAGGGCTCCCGGCCCTAGGATTAGTGGGACTTACGTGTAGGGATCCCCGCCGTAGAGACAGGGTTCCTGTGAGGGCTCCTATCCGTTGGCCTCTTGGAGTTAGGACTGGTTTTCTATGCGTAGGCCTCCCCGCCCTAGTGTTAGGGTTCTTATAGCTAGGACTCCTCGCCATAGGGTTAGTGTTCCTATGCCATAGGGTTCCTATGGTTCGGGCTTTACTGTTTCTATGGGTCGGGCTCCCTGACTTAGGGTTTGGGTTCCTACGGCGACAGCTCCCCATCTTCGCATTAGGGTTCCTATGGGTTGGACCCTTGCAGTCATAGTTAGGCTCCCTTTGCGTAGACGACTTGGAGATAAGGTTAGGGTTCTGATGTGTAGGCCACTTGGAATTAGTGCCAGGATTTCTAAGGTTGGGGCTCCCCGTCCTAGGGTTAGAGTTCCTACGGCTTGGCCAATTGGTGTTAGGGTTAGTGGTTGCATCTTACTTGCTGTCTGTCATGAACCTAGCACTGAGCTTTCAAAACAGCTTTTCTGTATTGTCGTCTTCCATTATTGAGGTCGAGCTACTACCTGACGCCTGGTTGTTGCTCCTTGAGCTAGATTCCCTGCTACTTTAGGCACTTAAATACCAGAGTATATAATACTCCTGTTCAGCTGCTGCCTATCCGCGTAGGTTCTAAAACTCTCTTGGCACCTACATTTTTGCAGTAAAGTCTCCCGAGATGCCTGTGCACTGTAGCCCCAGCCCCAGTATTTGATGCTTAAAGCGCAGAAGAACGCACTAACCGGGCGAAATGTGGCATCCCTCTACCTACTTTGCTTGTGGGTCTCGACCCAGTAAGGATTTCACCTCCCATATTGGGTCCCAAAAGACTAGCTCACACAAACGGACAAGAGGAGGGGGTTCCTCCGGATAAGTTTGCTTTGGGCCAAATAATAAAATAGCAATTCTTAAGCCCTTTGTAGGGCCAGGAAGGGATTTGGATCGAAAAACTGTGGGTGAAAAAACAAGAGGTTTCGCAAGCATGTTTTCGATCAAAAAGAAAATTTTGTTATCTTTGGGCAACCAAGAAGGACTCTCTGAAACCATGGTTAACTGGAAATTCAATTTTTAGAGGAAAATGTCACATAGCGGAGCAAAACATAGTACTTTTACTTAAAAACGCCTTTGCAAGGTTTTATGGGCTCTGCTAGAAAAAAAATCAACTGTTGCAGACAAAAATCTCGGTTTTCTCTAAAAGGCTGATTTTTCTGTACCAAAAGAGTTTCTAGACGTTTTGGATAACGAAAGCTAAAGTTTCGCTGAAATGGCTATTCCAGCCAGTGAATACACTTTTCACCAAGCTTTCGAGCTGCACAGTAGTTTCCTGTCCTAAAAAGGATAGCGTTCATCTCTAGTTACTTGAAAAATCAATTTTGGGGAGAAAAATGGCTCTCATTTTTTGACCATTCCTTTAAGCAAAACATAATGCTATTACTTAGAAATGCTTTTCCATTGAAAAAAATAATACTGTTGACTGGCTTCTACAAGGGAAAAACAACAACTTTTTCAGGAACAATTGCTGTTTTCT
Organism: Malaclemys terrapin pileata; assembly: GCF_027887155.1. Lineage (NCBI taxonomy): Eukaryota > Metazoa > Chordata > Testudines > Emydidae > Malaclemys > Malaclemys terrapin. The sequence goes on from NC_071506.1 coordinate 164,219,722, forward strand.
CTGAAAAGCTGATATTCTGTAGCAAAAACGGTTCCTGGCGCTCTTGATAAGGAAAGCTAATGTTTCCGAGGAAATCTGTATTCCTGCCAGTGAATATGCTTTTCCCCACTCTTTCTATTTGCACGAGAATATCTTGTAAGAGAAAACATCAATTCTGTTGCAAAAGAAAAAAGAACGTGTTAAAGGATAGTTACCTGGAAAATCGATTTCGGGGAGCAAAAGGATCAACTTTTGCAGGAAAGAAATCTCTTTCCCTGAAAAGAAAACGAAGTCTCATCAAAAACCGTTTCTTAAACGAAATTATTGTTATTCTCTAGAAAGCTAGGGGGAAGAGGTTTCATTCGATGGAAAACAGAAGTCAGTGAAATCGACCATTTGATCAAAATAATTAATTCTCTACGGCCTGAAAAACAACTTTAGAGACAAAAAAAAGAACTATCTTCTTGCCAATTGGTGCTCTCTTAGTAAAACATTTCCCACTGTACTATTTCTCATTGGAAAAGCGTTTTTAATGGGGAAAAGGATGTTTTAAGACTAAGCTTCGTCAAAACAGTGATTGAAACCTTTTCTGCAAAATATGGCTCTTCCTAGGAAACTATAGTTTTTACAAATTCCCTTTTCTTTGAAAAACGCAAACATTATCAATTTTGGCTTAGATGGAGCCAAACAATTGCTTGCGAAACCACTGCCTTTTTTTAGCCACAGTATTCAGCGTCAATTTGTCTATGCACCTAATAATCGCTCTCATCTGGCGTGAGGGTTAGGGCTCTTAAGATTTCGGCTTCCCGCCCTAGGCTTAGGGTTCGGGTGGGTATGCCACTTAGCGTTAGGATGTCGGTTTCTCTGGGGAGAACTCCCCGCGCTCGTGTTAGGGTTCTTATAGCTAGGACTCCTCGCCATAGGGTTAGTGTTCCTATGCGTAGGCCACTTGGAGTCGGTGATGGTTTCGATGGGAATGGGCTTAGAGTTTTGGTTCCTACGGGTAGGCAACTTGGAGTTATAGTTACGGTTGCTCTTGATAGCGCTCCCCGCCCTAGGGTTAGGGTTCCTATGGGTGGGGTTCCCCATCTCAGAGTTAGGGTTCCTATGGAAAAGACACTTGGAGATAAGATTAAGGTTCCTAACGGTAGGCCTCTTGGAGTTAGGATTGAGTTTCTATGGTCAGGGTTTCCCGCCCTAGGGTTAGGATTCCTCTGGGTGGGGTTCCTGACCCTAGGGTGAGGTTTCTTATAGATAGGCCTCTCGGCGTTAGGGTGAGAAGTCTTATACTTCCCGCCCTAGGGTTAGAGTTCCTGTGGGTATGGCTCCCTGCCATAGGTTAGGGTTCGGACACGTTGTGTTAGGCTTAGTGTTTGCATGAGTTGGCTTCTTTGGGTTCGGGTTCCTATGTCATGCCACTTAGAATTAAGTTGATGGTTCCTCTGGGCAGGGTTCCCCACTGTAGGAAGAGGGTTGCTGGGGCCAGGGCTCCCCACCCTCGGGTTACGTATACTAGAGCTTGGCTCCCGGCGCTACGGTTCTTCTAGGTAGTGCTCCCCGCTCTAGGCTTAGAGTTACTGGGGGTAGTCGACACGTAGTAAGGGTTAAAGTTCCTCTGGCTGGGGCTCCTATGAGTAGGTCACTTGGTGTTCTAATTATGCTTCCTATAGATAGGGCTCCTCGCCCTCGCTTTAGCATTCCTAGGGGTATGGACCCCCTAGGGTTTGGAGTCCTATAGTTAGAGCTCCCAGCCCTAGCTGCTATGGGAGGGCTCCCTGTGGTACAGTTGGGGATTGTACGGGTAAGCTACATGGAAATAAGGTTAGGGCTCCTCTCGGTAGGCCACTTGGAAATAGAATTAGGGTTCCTCTGGGTAGGGCTCCCGGCCCTAGGATTAGTGGGACTTACGTGTAGGGATCCCCGCCGTAGAGACAGGGTTCCTGTGAGGGCTCCTATCCGTTGGCCTCTTGGAGTTAGGACTGGTTTTCTATGCGTAGGCCTCCCCGCCCTAGTGTTAGGGTTCTTATAGCTAGGACTCCTCGCCATAGGGTTAGTGTTCCTATGCCATAGGGTTCCTATGGTTCGGGCTTTACTGTTTCTATGGGTCGGGCTCCCTGACTTAGGGTTTGGGTTCCTACGGCGACAGCTCCCCATCTTCGCATTAGGGTTCCTATGGGTTGGACCCTTGCAGTCATAGTTAGGCTCCCTTTGCGTAGACGACTTGGAGATAAGGTTAGGGTTCTGATGTGTAGGCCACTTGGAATTAGTGCCAGGATTTCTAAGGTTGGGGCTCCCCGTCCTAGGGTTAGAGTTCCTACGGCTTGGCCAATTGGTGTTAGGGTTAGTGGTTGCATCTTACTTGCTGTCTGTCATGAACCTAGCACTGAGCTTTCAAAACAGCTTTTCTGTATTGTCGTCTTCCATTATTGAGGTCGAGCTACTACCTGACGCCTGGTTGTTGCTCCTTGAGCTAGATTCCCTGCTACTTTAGGCACTTAAATACCAGAGTATATAATACTCCTGTTCAGCTGCTGCCTATCCGCGTAGGTTCTAAAACTCTCTTGGCACCTACATTTTTGCAGTAAAGTCTCCCGAGATGCCTGTGCACTGTAGCCCCAGCCCCAGTATTTGATGCTTAAAGCGCAGAAGAACGCACTAACCGGGCGAAATGTGGCATCCCTCTACCTACTTTGCTTGTGGGTCTCGACCCAGTAAGGATTTCACCTCCCATATTGGGTCCCAAAAGACTAGCTCACACAAACGGACAAGAGGAGGGGGTTCCTCCGGATAAGTTTGCTTTGGGCCAAATAATAAAATAGCAATTCTTAAGCCCTTTGTAGGGCCAGGAAGGGATTTGGATCGAAAAACTGTGGGTGAAAAAACAAGAGGTTTCGCAAGCATGTTTTCGATCAAAAAGAAAATTTTGTTATCTTTGGGCAACCAAGAAGGACTCTCTGAAACCATGGTTAACTGGAAATTCAATTTTTAGAGGAAAATGTCACACTCAGCGGAGCAAAACATAGTACTTTTACTTAAAAACGCCTTTGCAAGGTTTTATGGGCTCTGCTAGAAAAAAAATCAACTGTTGCAGACAAAAATCTCAGTTTTCTCTAAAAGGCTGATTTTTCTGTACCAAAAGAGTTTCTAGACGTTTTGGATAACGAAAGCTAAAGTTTCGCTGAAATGGCTATTCCAGCCAGTGAATACACTTTTCACCAAGCTTTCGAGCTGCACAGTAGTTTCCTGTCCTAAAAAGGATAGCGTTCATCTCTAGTTACTTGAAAAATCAATTTTGGGGAGAAAAATGGCTCTCATTTTTTGACCATTCCTTTAAGCAAAACATAATGCTATTACTTAGACATGCTTTTCCATTGAAAAAAATAATACTGTTGACTGGCTTCTACAAGGGAAAAACAACAACTTTTTCAGGAACAATTGCTGTTTTCTCTGAAAAGCTGATATTCTGTAGCAAAAACGGTTCCTGGCGCTCTTGATAAGGAAAGCTAATGTTTCCGAGGAAATCTGTATTCCTGCCAGTGAATATGCTTTTCCCCACTCTTTCTATTTGCACGAGAATATCTTGTAAGAGAAAACATCAATTCTGTTGCAAAAGAAAAAAGAACGTGTTAAAGGATAGTTACCTGGAAAATCGATTTCGGGGAGCAAAAGGATCAACTTTTGCAGGAAAGAAATCTCTTTCCCTGAAAAGAAAACGAAGTCTCATCAAAAACCGTTTCTTAAACGAAATTATTGTTATTCTCTAGAAAGCTAGGGGGAAGAGGTTTCATTCGATGGAAAACAGAAGTCAGTGAAATCGACCATTTGATCAAAATAATTAATTCTCTACGGCCTGAAAAACAACTTTAGAGACAAAAAAAAGAACTATCTTCTTGCCAATTGGTGCTCTCTTAGTAAAACATTTCCCACTGTACTATTTCTCATTGGAAAAGCGTTTTTAATGGGGAAAAGGATGTTTTAAGACTAAGCTTCGTCAAAACAGTGATTGAAACCTTTTCTGCAAAATATGGCTCTTCCTAGGAAACTATAGTTTTTACAAATTCCCTTTTCTTTGAAAAACGCAAACATTATCAATTTTGGCTTAGATGGAGCCAAACAATTGCTTGCGAAACCACTGCCTTTTTTTAGCCACAGTATTCAGCGTCAATTTGTCTATGCACCTAATAATCGCTCTCATCTGGCGTGAGGGTTAGGGCTCTTAAGATTTCGGCTTCCCGCCCTAGGCTTAGGGTTCGGGTGGGTATGCCACTTAGCGTTAGGATGTCGGTTTCTCTGGGGAGAACTCCCCGCGCTCGTGTTAGGGTTCTTATAGCTAGGACTCCTCGCCATAGGGTTAGTGTTCCTATGCGTAGGCCACTTGGAGTCGGTGATGGTTTCGATGGGAATGGGCTTAGAGTTTTGGTTCCTACGGGTAGGCAACTTGGAGTTATAGTTACGGTTGCTCTTGATAGCGCTCCCCGCCCTAGGGTTAGGGTTCCTATGGGTGGGGTTCCCCATCTCAGAGTTAGGGTTCCTATGGAAAAGACACTTGGAGATAAGATTAAGGTTCCTAACGGTAGGCCTCTTGGAGTTAGGATTGAGTTTCTATGGTCAGGGTTTCCCGCCCTAGGGTTAGGATTCCTCTGGGTGGGGTTCCTGACCCTAGGGTGAGGTTTCTTATAGATAGGCCTCTCGGCGTTAGGGTGAGAAGTCTTATACTTCCCGCCCTAGGGTTAGAGTTCCTGTGGGTATGGCTCCCTGCCATAGGTTAGGGTTCGGACACGTTGTGTTAGGCTTAGTGTTTGCATGAGTTGGCTTCTTTGGGTTCGGGTTCCTATGTCATGCCACTTAGAATTAAGTTGATGGTTCCTCTGGGCAGGGTTCCCCACTGTAGGAAGAGGGTTGCTGGGGCCAGGGCTCCCCACCCTCGGGTTACGTATACTAGAGCTTGGCTCCCGGCGCTACGGTTCTTCTAGGTAGTGCTCCCCGCTCTAGGCTTAGAGTTACTGGGGGTAGTCGACACGTAGTAAGGGTTAAAGTTCCTCTGGCTGGGGCTCCTATGAGTAGGTCACTTGGTGTTCTAATTATGCTTCCTATAGATAGGGCTCCTCGCCCTCGCTTTAGCATTCCTAGGGGTATGGACCCCCTAGGGTTTGGAGTCCTATAGTTAGAGCTCCCAGCCCTAGCTGCTATGGGAGGGCTCCCTGTGGTACAGTTGGGGATTGTAGGGGTAAGCTACATGGAAATAAGGTTAGGGCTCCTCTCGGTAGGCCACTTGGAAATAGAATTAGGGTTCCTCTGGGTAGGGCTCCCGGCCCTAGGATTAGTGGGACTTACGTGTAGGGATCCCCGCCGTAGAGACAGGGTTCCTGTGAGGGCTCCTATCCGTTGGCCTCTTGGAGTTAGGACTGGTTTTCTATGCGTAGGCCTCCCCGCCCTAGTGTTAGGGTTCTTATAGCTAGGACTCCTCGCCATAGGGTTAGTGTTCCTATGCCATAGGGTTCCTATGGTTCGGGCTTTACTGTTTCTATGGGTCGGGCTCCCTGACTTAGGGTTTGGGTTCCTACGGCGACAGCTCCCCATCTTCGCATTAGGGTTCCTATGGGTTGGACCCTTGCAGTCATAGTTAGGCTCCCTTTGCGTAGACGACTTGGAGATAAGGTTAGGGTTCTGATGTGTAGGCCACTTGGAATTAGTGCCAGGATTTCTAAGGTTGGGGCTCCCCGTCCTAGGGTTAGAGTTCCTACGGCTTGGCCAATTGGTGTTAGGGTTAGTGGTTGCATCTTACTTGCTGTCTGTCATGAACCTAGCACTGAGCTTTCAAAACAGCTTTTCTGTATTGTCGTCTTCCATTATTGAGGTCGAGCTACTACCTGACGCCTGGTTGTTGCTCCTTGAGCTAGATTCCCTGCTACTTTAGGCACTTAAATACCAGAGTATATAATACTCCTGTTCAGCTGCTGCCTATCCGCGTAGGTTCTAAAACTCTCTTGGCACCTACATTTTTGCAGTAAAGTCTCCCGAGATGCCTGTGCACTGTAGCCCCAGCCCCAGTATTTGATGCTTAAAGCGCAGAAGAACGCACTAACCGGGCGAAATGTGGCATCCCTCTACCTACTTTGCTTGTGGGTCTCGACCCAGTAAGGATTTCACCTCCCATATTGGGTCCCAAAAGACTAGCTCACACAAACGGACAAGAGGAGGGGGTTCCTCCGGATAAGTTTGCTTTGGGCCAAATAATAAAATAGCAATTCTTAAGCCCTTTGTAGGGCCAGGAAGGGATTTGGATCGAAAAACTGTGGGTGAAAAAACAAGAGGTTTCGCAAGCATGTTTTCGATCAAAAAGAAAATTTTGTTATCTTTGGGCAACCAAGAAGGACTCTCTGAAACCATGGTTAACTGGAAATTCAATTTTTAGAGGAAAATGTCACATAGCGGAGCAAAACATAGTACTTTTACTTAAAAACGCCTTTGCAAGGTTTTATGGGCTCTGCTAGAAAAAAAATCAACTGTTGCAGACAAAAATCTCGGTTTTCTCTAAAAGGCTGATTTTTCTGTACCAAAAGAGTTTCTAGACGTTTTGGATAACGAAAGCTAAAGTTTCGCTGAAATGGCTATTCCAGCCAGTGAATACACTTTTCACCAAGCTTTCGAGCTGCACAGTAGTTTCCTGTCCTAAAAAGGATAGCGTTCATCTCTAGTTACTTGAAAAATCAATTTTGGGGAGAAAAATGGCTCTCATTTTTTGACCATTCCTTTAAGCAAAACATAATGCTATTACTTAGAAATGCTTTTCCATTGAAAAAAATAATACTGTTGACTGGCTTCTACAAGGGAAAAACAACAACTTTTTCAGGAACAATTGCTGTTTTCTCTGAAAAGCTGATATTCTGTAGCAAAAACGGTTCCTGGCGCTCTTGATAAGGAAAGCTAATGTTTCCGAGGAAATCTGTATTCCTGCCAGTGAATATGCTTTTCCCCACTCTTTCTATTTGCACGAGAATATCTTGTAAGAGAAAACATCAATTCTGTTGCAAAAGAAAAAAGAACGTGTTAAAGGATAGTTACCTGGAAAATCGATTTCGGGGAGCAAAAGGATCAACTTTTGCAGGAAAGAAATCTCTTTCCCTGAAAAGAAAACGAAGTCTCATCAAAAACCGTTTCTTAAACGAAATTATTGTTATTCTCTAGAAAGCTGGGGGGAAGAGGTTTCATTCGATGGAAAACAGAAGTCAGTGAAATCGACCATTTGATCAAAATAATTAATTCTCTACGGCCTGAAAAACAACTTTAGAGACAAAAAAAAGAACTATCTTCTTGCCAATTGGTGCTCTCTTAGTAAAACATTTCCCACTGTACTATTTCTCATTGGAAAAGCGTTTTTAATGGGGAAAAGGATGTTTTAAGACTAAGCTTCGTCAAAACAGTGATTGAAACCTTTTCTGCAAAATATGGCTCTTCCTAGGAAACTATAGTTTTTACAAATTCCCTTTTCTTTGAAAAACGCAAACATTATCAATTTTGGCTTAGATGGAGCCAAACTATTGCTTGCGAAACCACTGCCTTTTTTTAGCCACAGTATTCAGCGTCAATTTGTCTATGCACCTAATAATCGCTCTCATCTGGCGTGAGCGTTAGGGCTCTTAAGATTTCGGCTTCCCGCCCTAGGCTTAGGGTTCGGGTGGGTATGCCACTTAGCGTTAGGATGTCGGTTTCTCTGGGGAGAACTCCCCGCGCTCGTGTTAGGGTTCTTATAGCTAGGACTCCTCGCCATAGGGTTAGTGTTCCTATGCGTAGGCCACTTGGAGTCGGTGATGGTTTCGATGGGAATGGGCTTAGAGTTTTGGTTCCTACGGGTAGGCAACTTGGAGTTATAGTTACGGTTGCTCTTGATAGCGCTCCCCGCCCTAGGGTTAGGGTTCCTATGGGTGGGGTTCCCCATCTCAGAGTTAGGGTTCCTATGGAAAAGACACTTGGAGATAAGATTAAGGTTCCTAACGGTAGGCCTCTTGGAGTTAGGATTGAGTTTCTATGGTCAGGGTTTCCCGCCCTAGGGTTAGGATTCCTCTGGGTGGGGTTCCTGACCCTAGGGTGAGGTTTCTTATAGATAGGCCTCTCGGCGTTAGGGTGAGAAGTCTTATACTTCCCGCCCTAGGGTTAGAGTTCCTGTGGGTATGGCTCCCTGCCATAGGTTAGGGTTCGGACACGTTGTGTTAGGCTTAGTGTTTGCATGAGTTGGCTTCTTTGGGTTCGGGTTCCTATGTCATGCCACTTAGAATTAAGTTGATGGTTCCTCTGGGCAGGGTTCCCCACTGTAGGAAGAGGGTTGCTGGGGCCAGGGCTCCCCACCCTCGGGTTACGTATACTAGAGCTTGGCTCCCGGCGCTACGGTTCTTCTAGGTAGTGCTCCCCGCTCTAGGCTTAGAGTTACTGGGGGTAGTCGACACGTAGTAAGGGTTAAAGTTCCTCTGGCTGGGGCTCCTATGAGTAGGTCACTTGGTGTTCTAATTATGCTTCCTATAGATAGGGCTCCTCGCCCTCGCTTTAGCATTCCTAGGGGTATGGACCCCCTAGGGTTTGGAGTCCTATAGTTAGAGCTCCCAGCCCTAGCTGCTATGGGAGGGCTCCCTGTGGTACAGTTGGGGATTGTAGGGGTAAGCTACATGGAAATAAGGTTAGGGCTCCTCTCGGTAGGCCACTTGGAAATAGAATTAGGGTTCCTCTGGGTAGGGCTCCCGGCCCTAGGATTAGTGGGACTTACGTGTAGGGATCCCCGCCGTAGAGACAGGGTTCCTGTGAGGGCTCCTATCCGTTGGCCTCTTGGAGTTAGGACTGGTTTTCTATGCGTAGGCCTCCCCGCCCTACTAGTGTTAGGGTTCTTATAGCTAGGACTCCTCGCCATAGGGTTAGTGTTCCTATGCCATAGGGTTCCTATGGTTCGGGCTTTACTGTTTCTATGGGTCGGGCTCCCTGACTTAGGGTTTGGGTTCCTACGGCGACAGCTCCCCATCTTCGCATTAGGGTTCCTATGGGTTGGACCCTTGCAGTCATAGTTAGGCTCCCTTTGCGTAGACGACTTGGAGATAAGGTTAGGGTTCTGATGTGTAGGCCACTTGGAATTAGTGCCAGGATTTCTAAGGTTGGGGCTCCCCGTCCTAGGGTTAGAGTTCCTACGGCTTGGCCAATTGGTGTTAGGGTTAGTGGTTGCATCTTACTTGCTGTCTGTCATGAACCTAGCACTGAGCTTTCAAAACAGCTTTTCTGTATTGTCGTCTTCCATTATTGAGGTCGAGCTACTACCTGACGCCTGGTTGTTGCTCCTTGAGCTAGATTCCCTGCTACTTTAGGCACTTAAATACCAGAGTATATAATACTCCTGTTCAGCTGCTGCCTATCCGCGTAGGTTCTAAAACTCTCTTGGCACCTACATTTTTGCAGTAAAGTCTCCCGAGATGCCTGTGCACTGTAGCCCCAGCCCCAGTATTTGATGCTTAAAGCGCAGAAGAACGCACTAACCGGGCGAAATGTGGCATCCCTCTACCTACTTTGCTTGTGGGTCTCGACCCAGTAAGGATTTCACCTCCCATATTGGGTCCCAAAAGACTAGCTCACACAAACGGACAAGAGGAGGGGGTTCCTCCGGATAAGTTTGCTTTGGGCCAAATAATAAAATAGCAATTCTTAAGCCCTTTGTAGGGCCAGGAAGGGATTTGGATCGAAAAACTGTGGGTGAAAAAACAAGAGGTTTCGCAAGCATGTTTTCGATCAAAAAGAAAATTTTGTTATCTTTGGGCAACCAAGAAGGACTCTCTGAAACCATGGTTAACTGGAAATTCAATTTTTAGAGGAAAATGTCACATAGCGGAGCAAAACATAGTACTTTTACTTAAAAACGCCTTTGCAAGGTTTTATGGGCTCTGCTAGAAAAAAAATCAACTGTTGCAGACAAAAATCTCGGTTTTCTCTAAAAGGCTGATTTTTCTGTACCAAAAGAGTTTCTAGACGTTTTGGATAACGAAAGCTAAAGTTTCGCTGAAATGGCTATTCCAGCCAGTGAATACACTTTTCACCAAGCTTTCGAGCTGCACAGTAGTTTCCTGTCCTAAAAAGGATAGCGTTCATCTCTAGTTACTTGAAAAATCAATTTTGGGGAGAAAAATGGCTCTCATTTTTTGACCATTCCTTTAAGCAAAACATAATGCTATTACTTAGACATGCTTTTCCATTGAAAAAAATAATACTGTTGACTGGCTTCTACAAGGGAAAAACAACAACTTTTTCAGGAACAATTGCTGTTTTCTCTGAAAAGCTGATATTCTGTAGCAAAAACGGTTCCTGGCGCTCTTGATAAGGAAAGCTAATGTTTCCGAGGAAATCTGTATTCCTGCCAGTGAATATGCTTTTCCCCACTCTTTCTATTTGCACGAGAATATCTTGTAAGAGAAAACATCAATTCTGTTGCAAAAGAAAAAAGAACGTGTTAAAGGATAGTTACCTGGAAAATCGATTTCGGGGAGCAAAAGGATCAACTTTTGCAGGAAAGAAATCTCTTTCCCTGAAAAGAAAACGAAGTCTCATCAAAAACCGTTTCTTAAACGAAATTATTGTTATTCTCTAGAAAGCTAGGGGGAAGAGGTTTCATTCGATGGAAAACAGAAGTCAGTGAAATCGACCATTTGATCAAAATAATTAATTCTCTACGGCCTGAAAAACAACTTTAGAGACAAAAAAAAGAACTATCTTCTTGCCAATTGGTGCTCTCTTAGTAAAACATTTCCCACTGTACTATTTCTCATTGGAAAAGCGTTTTTAATGGGGAAAAGGATGTTTTAAGACTAAGCTTCGTCAAAACAGTGATTGAAACCTTTTCTGCAAAATATGGCTCTTCCTAGGAAACTATAGTTTTTACAAATTCCCTTTTCTTTGAAAAACGCAAACATTATCAATTTTGGCTTAGATGGAGCCAAACTATTGCTTGCGAAACCACTGCCTTTTTTTAGCCACAGTATTCAGCGTCAATTTGTCTATGCACCTAATAATCGCTCTCATCTGGCGTGAGGGTTAGGGCTCTTAAGATTTCGGCTTCCCGCCCTAGGCTTAGGGTTCGGGTGGGTATGCCACTTAGCGTTAGGATGTCGGTTTCTCTGGGGAGAACTCCCCGCGCTCGTGTTAGGGTTCTTATAGCTAGGACTCCTCGCCATAGGGTTAGTGTTCCTATGCGTAGGCCACTTGGAGTCGGTGATGGTTTCGATGGGAATGGGCTTAGAGTTTTGGTTCCTACGGGTAGGCAACTTGGAGTTATAGTTACGGTTGCTCTTGATAGCGCTCCCCGCCCTAGGGTTAGGGTTCCTATGGGTGGGGTTCCCCATCTCAGAGTTAGGGTTCCTATGGAAAAGACACTTGGAGATAAGATTAAGGTTCCTAACGGTAGGCCTCTTGGAGTTAGGATTGAGTTTCTATGGTCAGGGTTTCCCGCCCTAGGGTTAGGATTCCTCTGGGTGGGGTTCCTGACCCTAGGGTGAGGTTTCTTATAGATAGGCCTCTCGGCGTTAGGGTGAGAAGTCTTATACTTCCCGCCCTAGGGTTAGAGTTCCTGTGGGTATGGCTCCCTGCCATAGGTTAGGGTTCGGACACGTTGTGTTAGGCTTAGTGTTTGCATGAGTTGGCTTCTTTGGGTTCGGGTTCCTATGTCATGCCACTTAGAATTAAGTTGATGGTTCCTCTGGGCAGGGTTCCCCACTGTAGGAAGAGGGTTGCTGGGGCCAGGGCTCCCCACCCTCGGGTTACGTATACTAGAGCTTGGCTCCCGGCGCTACGGTTCTTCTAGGTAGTGCTCCCCGCTCTAGGCTTAGAGTTACTGGGGGTAGTCGACACGTAGTAAGGGTTAAAGTTCCTCTGGCTGGGGCTCCTATGAGTAGGTCACTTGGTGTTCTAATTATGCTTCCTATAGATAGGGCTCCTCGCCCTCGCTTTAGCATTCCTAGGGGTATGGACCCCCTAGGGTTTGGAGTCCTATAGTTAGAGCTCCCAGCCCTAGCTGCTATGGGAGGGCTCCCTGTGGTACAGTTGGGGATTGTAGGGGTAAGCTACATGGAAATAAGGTTAGGGCTCCTCTCGGTAGGCCACTTGGAAATAGAATTAGGGTTCCTCTGGGTAGGGCTCCCGGCCCTAGGATTAGTGGGACTTACGTGTAGGGATCCCCGCCGTAGAGACAGGGTTCCTGTGAGGGCTCCTATCCGTTGGCCTCTTGGAGTTAGGACTGGTTTTCTATGCGTAGGCCTCCCCGCCCTAGTGTTAGGGTTCTTATAGCTAGGACTCCTCGCCATAGGGTTAGTGTTCCTATGCCATAGGGTTCCTATGGTTCGGGCTTTACTGTTTCTATGGGTCGGGCTCCCTGACTTAGGGTTTGGGTTCCTACGGCGACAGCTCCCCATCTTCGCATTAGGGTTCCTATGGGTTGGACCCTTGCAGTCATAGTTAGGCTCCCTTTGCGTAGACGACTTGGAGATAAGGTTAGGGTTCTGATGTGTAGGCCACTTGGAATTAGTGCCAGGATTTCTAAGGTTGGGGCTCCCCGTCCTAGGGTTAGAGTTCCTACGGCTTGGCCAATTGGTGTTAGGGTTAGTGGTTGCATCTTACTTGCTGTCTGTCATGAACCTAGCACTGAGCTTTCAAAACAGCTTTTCTGTATTGTCGTCTTCCATTATTGAGGTCGAGCTACTACCTGACGCCTGGTTGTTGCTCCTTGAGCTAGATTCCCTGCTACTTTAGGCACTTAAATACCAGAGTATATAATACTCCTGTTCAGCTGCTGCCTATCCGCGTAGGTTCTAAAACTCTCTTGGCACCTACATTTTTGCAGTAAAGTCTCCCGAGATGCCTGTGCACTGTAGCCCCAGCCCCAGTATTTGATGCTTAAAGCGCAGAAGAACGCACTAACCGGGCGAAATGTGGCATCCCTCTACCTACTTTGCTTGTGGGTCTCGACCCAGTAAGGATTTCACCTCCCATATTGGGTCCCAAAAGACTAGCTCACACAAACGGACAAGAGGAGGGGGTTCCTCCGGATAAGTTTGCTTTGGGCCAAATAATAAAATAGCAATTCTTAAGCCCTTTGTAGGGCCAGGAAGGGATTTGGATCGAAAAACTGTGGGTGAAAAAACAAGAGGTTTCGCAAGCATGTTTTCGATCAAAAAGAAAATTTTGTTATCTTTGGGCAACCAAGAAGGACTCTCTGAAACCATGGTTAACTGGAAATTCAATTTTTAGAGGAAAATGTCACATAGCGGAGCAAAACATAGTACTTTTACTTAAAAACGCCTTTGCAAGGTTTTATGGGCTCTGCTAGAAAAAAAATCAACTGTTGCAGACAAAAATCTCGGTTTTCTCTAAAAGGCTGATTTTTCTGTACCAAAAGAGTTTCTAGACGTTTTGGATAACGAAAGCTAAAGTTTCGCTGAAATGGCTATTCCAGCCAGTGAATACACTTTTCACCAAGCTTTCGAGCTGCACAGTAGTTTCCTGTCCTAAAAAGGATAGCGTTCATCTCTAGTTACTTGAAAAATCAATTTTGGGGAGAAAAATGGCTCTCATTTTTTGACCATTCCTTTAAGCAAAACATAATGCTATTACTTAGACATGCTTTTCCATTGAAAAAAATAATACTGTTGACTGGCTTCTACAAGGGAAAAACAACAACTTTTTCAGGAACAATTGCTGTTTTCTCTGAAAAGCTGATATTCTGTAGCAAAAACGGTTCCTGGCGCTCTTGATAAGGAAAGCTAATGTTTCCGAGGAAATCTGTATTCCTGCCAGTGAATATGCTTTTCCCCACTCTTTCTATTTGCACGAGAATATCTTGTAAGAGAAAACATCAATTCTGTTGCAAAAGAAAAAAGAACGTGTTAAAGGATAGTTACCTGGAAAATCGATTTCGGGGAGCAAAAGGATCAACTTTTGCAGGAAAGAAATCTCTTTCCCTGAAAAGAAAACGAAGTCTCATCAAAAACCGTTTCTTAAACGAAATTATTGTTATTCTCTAGAAAGCTAGGGGGAAGAGGTTTCATTCGATGGAAAACAGAAGTCAGTGAAATCGACCATTTGATCAAAATAATTAATTCTCTACGGCCTGAAAAACAACTTTAGAGACAAAAAAAAGAACTATCTTCTTGCCAATTGGTGCTCTCTTAGTAAAACATTTCCCACTGTACTATTTCTCATTGGAAAAGCGTTTTTAATGGGGAAAAGGATGTTTTAAGACTAAGCTTCGTCAAAACAGTGATTGAAACCTTTTCTGCAAAATATGGCTCTTCCTAGGAAACTATAGTTTTTACAAATTCCCTTTTCTTTGAAAAACGCAAACATTATCAATTTTGGCTTAGATGGAGCCAAACTATTGCTTGCGAAACCACTGCCTTTTTTTAGCCACAGTATTCAGCGTCAATTTGTCTATGCACCTAATAATCGCTCTCATCTGGCGTGAGGGTTAGGGCTCTTAAGATTTCGGCTTCCCGCCCTAGGCTTAGGGTTCGGGTGGGTATGCCACTTAGCGTTAGGATGTCGGTTTCTCTGGGGAGAACTCCCCGCGCTCGTGTTAGGGTTCTTATAGCTAGGACTCCTCGCCATAGGGTTAGTGTTCCTATGCGTAGGCCACTTGGAGTCGGTGATGGTTTCGATGGGAATGGGCTTAGAGTTTTGGTTCCTACGGGTAGGCAACTTGGAGTTATAGTTACGGTTGCTCTTGATAGCGCTCCCCGCCCTAGGGTTAGGGTTCCTATGGGTGGGGTTCCCCATCTCAGAGTTAGGGTTCCTATGGAAAAGACACTTGGAGATAAGATTAAGGTTCCTAACGGTAGGCCTCTTGGAGTTAGGATTGAGTTTCTATGGTCAGGGTTTCCCGCCCTAGGGTTAGGATTCCTCTGGGTGGGGTTCCTGACCCTAGGGTGAGGTTTCTTATAGATAGGCCTCTCGGCGTTAGGGTGAGAAGTCTTATACTTCCCGCCCTAGGGTTAGAGTTCCTGTGGGTATGGCTCCCTGCCATAGGTTAGGGTTCGGACACGTTGTGTTAGGCTTAGTGTTTGCATGAGTTGGCTTCTTTGGGTTCGGGTTCCTATGTCATGCCACTTAGAATTAAGTTGATGGTTCCTCTGGGCAGGGTTCCCCACTGTAGGAAGAGGGTTGCTGGGGCCAGGGCTCCCCACCCTCGGGTTACGTATACTAGAGCTTGGCTCCCGGCGCTACGGTTCTTCTAGGTAGTGCTCCCCGCTCTAGGCTTAGAGTTACTGGGGGTAGTCGACACGTAGTAAGGGTTAAAGTTCCTCTGGCTGGGGCTCCTATGAGTAGGTCACTTGGTGTTCTAATTATGCTTCCTATAGATAGGGCTCCTCGCCCTCGCTTTAGCATTCCTAGGGGTATGGACCCCCTAGGGTTTGGAGTCCTATAGTTAGAGCTCCCAGCCCTAGCTGCTATGGGAGGGCTCCCTGTGGTACAGTTGGGGATTGTAGGGGTAAGCTACATGGAAATAAGGTTAGGGCTCCTCTCGGTAGGCCACTTGGAAATAGAATTAGGGTTCCTCTGGGTAGGGCTCCCGGCCCTAGGATTAGTGGGACTTACGTGTAGGGATCCCCGCCGTAGAGACAGGGTTCCTGTGAGGGCTCCTATCCGTTGGCCTCTTGGAGTTAGGACTGGTTTTCTATGCGTAGGCCTCCCCGCCCTAGTGTTAGGGTTCTTATAGCTAGGACTCCTCGCCATAGGGTTAGTGTTCCTATGCCATAGGGTTCCTATGGTTCGGGCTTTACTGTTTCTATGGGTCGGGCTCCCTGACTTAGGGTTTGGGTTCCTACGGCGACAGCTCCCCATCTTCGCATTAGGGTTCCTATGGGTTGGACCCTTGCAGTCATAGTTAGGCTCCCTTTGCGTAGACGACTTGGAGATAAGGTTAGGGTTCTGATGTGTAGGCCACTTGGAATTAGTGCCAGGATTTCTAAGGTTGGGGCTCCCCGTCCTAGGGTTAGAGTTCCTACGGCTTGGCCAATTGGTGTTAGGGTTAGTGGTTGCATCTTACTTGCTGTCTGTCATGAACCTAGCACTGAGCTTTCAAAACAGCTTTTCTGTATTGTCGTCTTCCATTATTGAGGTCGAGCTACTACCTGACGCCTGGTTGTTGCTCCTTGAGCTAGATTCCCTGCTACTTTAGGCACTTAAATACCAGAGTATATAATACTCCTGTTCAGCTGCTGCCTATCCGCGTAGGTTCTAAAACTCTCTTGGCACCTACATTTTTGCAGTAAAGTCTCCCGAGATGCCTGTGCACTGTAGCCCCAGCCCCAGTATTTGATGCTTAAAGCGCAGAAGAACGCACTAACCGGGCGAAATGTGGCATCCCTCTACCTACTTTGCTTGTGGGTCTCGACCCAGTAAGGATTTCACCTCCCATATTGGGTCCCAAAAGACTAGCTCACACAAACGGACAAGAGGAGGGGGTTCCTCCGGATAAGTTTGCTTTGGGCCAAATAATAAAATAGCAATTCTTAAGCCCTTTGTAGGGCCAGGAAGGGATTTGGATCGAAAAACTGTGGGTGAAAAAACAAGAGGTTTCGCAAGCATGTTTTCGATCAAAAAGAAAATTTTGTTATCTTTGGGCAACCAAGAAGGACTCTCTGAAACCATGGTTAACTGGAAATTCAATTTTTAGAGGAAAATGTCACACTCAGCGGAGCAAAACATAGTACTTTTACTTAAAAACGCCTTTGCAAGGTTTTATGGGCTCTGCTAGAAAAAAAATCAACTGTTGCAGACAAAAATCTCGGTTTTCTCTAAAAGGCTGATTTTTCTGTACCAAAAGAGTTTCTAGACGTTTTGGATAACGAAAGCTAAAGTTTCGCTGAAATGGCTATTCCAGCCAGTGAATACACTTTTCACCAAGCTTTCGAGCTGCACAGTAGTTTCCTGTCCTAAAAAGGATAGCGTTCATCTCTAGTTACTTGAAAAATCAATTTTGGGGAGAAAAATGGCTCTCATTTTTTGACCATTCCTTTAAGCAAAACATAATGCTATTACTTAGACATGCTTTTCCATTGAAAAAAATAATACTGTTGACTGGCTTCTACAAGGGAAAAACAACAACTTTTTCAGGAACAATTGCTGTTTTCTCTGAAAAGCTGATATTCTGTAGCAAAAACGGTTCCTGGCGCTCTTGATAAGGAAAGCTAATGTTTCCGAGGAAATCTGTATTCCTGCCAGTGAATATGCTTTTCCCCACTCTTTCTATTTGCACGAGAATATCTTGTAAGAGAAAACATCAATTCTGTTGCAAAAGAAAAAAGAACGTGTTAAAGGATAGTTACCTGGAAAATCGATTTCGGGGAGCAAAAGGATCAACTTTTGCAGGAAAGAAATCTCTTTCCCTGAAAAGAAAACGAAGTCTCATCAAAAACCGTTTCTTAAACGAAATTATTGTTATTCTCTAGAAAGCTAGGGGGAAGAGGTTTCATTCGATGGAAAACAGAAGTCAGTGAAATCGACCATTTGATCAAAATAATTAATTCTCTACGGCCTGAAAAACAACTTTAGAGACAAAAAAAAGAACTATCTTCTTGCCAATTGGTGCTCTCTTAGTAAAACATTTCCCACTGTACTATTTCTCATTGGAAAAGCGTTTTTAATGGGGAAAAGGATGTTTTAAGACTAAGCTTCGTCAAAACAGTGATTGAAACCTTTTCTGCAAAATATGGCTCTTCCTAGGAAACTATAGTTTTTACAAATTCCCTTTTCTTTGAAAAACGCAAACATTATCAATTTTGGCTTAGATGGAGCCAAACTATTGCTTGCGAAACCACTGCCTTTTTTTAGCCACAGTATTCAGCGTCAATTTGTCTATGCACCTAATAATCGCTCTCATCTGGCGTGAGGGTTAGGGCTCTTAAGATTTCGGCTTCCCGCCCTAGGCTTAGGGTTCGGGTGGGTATGCCACTTAGCGTTAGGATGTCGGTTTCTCTGGGGAGAACTCCCCGCGCTCGTGTTAGGATTCTTATAGCTAGGACTCCTCGCCATAGGGTTAGTGTTCCTATGCGTAGGCCACTTGGAGTCGGTGATGGTTTCGATGGGAATGGGCTTAGAGTTTTGGTTCCTACGGGTAGGCAACTTGGAGTTATAGTTACGGTTGCTCTTGATAGCGCTCCCCGCCCTAGGGTTAGGGTTCCTATGGGTGGGGTTCCCCATCTCAGAGTTAGGGTTCCTATGGAAAAGACACATGGAGATAAGATTAAGGTTCCTAACGGTAGGCCTCTTGGAGTTAGGATTGAGTTTCTATGGTCAGGGTTTCCCGCCCTAGGGTTAGGATTCCTCTGGGTGGGGTTCCTGACCCTAGGGTGAGGTTTCTTATAGATAGGCCTCTCGGCGTTAGGGTGAGAAGTCTTATACTTCCCGCCCTAGGGTTAGAGTTCCTGTGGGTATGGCTCCCTGCCATAGGTTAGGGTTCGGACACGTTGTGTTAGGCTTAGTGTTTGCATGAGTTGGCTTCTTTGGGTTCGGGTTCCTATGTCATGCCACTTAGAATTAAGTTGATGGTTCCTCTGGGCAGGGTTCCCCACTGTAGGAAGAGGGTTGCTGGGGCCAGGGCTCCCCACCCTCGGGTTACGTATACTAGAGCTTGGCTCCCGGCGCTACGGTTCTTCTAGGTAGTGCTCCCCGCTCTAGGCTTAGAGTTACTGGGGGTAGTCGACACGTAGTAAGGGTTAAAGTTCCTCTGGCTGGGGCTCCTATGAGTAGGTCACTTGGTGTTCTAATTATGCTTCCTATAGATAGGGCTCCTCGCCCTCGCTTTAGCATTCCTAGGGGTATGGACCCCCTAGGGTTTGGAGTCCTATAGTTAGAGCTCCCAGCCCTAGCTGCTATGGGAGGGCTCCCTGTGGTACAGTTGGGGATTGTACGGGTAAGCTACATGGAAATAAGG
This sequence comes from Malaclemys terrapin pileata, assembly GCF_027887155.1. Classification (NCBI taxonomy): domain Eukaryota; kingdom Metazoa; phylum Chordata; order Testudines; family Emydidae; genus Malaclemys; species Malaclemys terrapin. Next base: position 164,238,650 of record NC_071506.1, read on the forward strand.
TTAGGGCTCCTCTCGGTAGGCCACTTGGAAATAGAATTAGGGTTCCTCTGGGTAGGGCTCCCGGCCCTAGGATTAGTGGGACTTACGTGTAGGGATCCCCGCCGTAGAGACAGGGTTCCTGTGAGGGCTCCTATCCGTTGGCCTCTTGGAGTTAGGACTGGTTTTCTATGCGTAGGCCTCCCCGCCCTAGTGTTAGGGTTCTTATAGCTAGGACTCCTCGCCATAGGGTTAGTGTTCCTATGCCATAGGGTTCCTATGGTTCGGGCTTTACTGTTTCTATGGGTCGGGCTCCCTGACTTAGGGTTTGGGTTCCTACGGCGACAGCTCCCCATCTTCGCATTAGGGTTCCTATGGGTTGGACCCTTGCAGTCATAGTTAGGCTCCCTTTGCGTAGACGACTTGGAGATAAGGTTAGGGTTCTGATGTGTAGGCCACTTGGAATTAGTGCCAGGATTTCTAAGGTTGGGGCTCCCCGTCCTAGGGTTAGAGTTCCTACGGCTTGGCCAATTGGTGTTAGGGTTAGTGGTTGCATCTTACTTGCTGTCTGTCATGAACCTAGCACTGAGCTTTCAAAACAGCTTTTCTGTATTGTCGTCTTCCATTATTGAGGTCGAGCTACTACCTGACGCCTGGTTGTTGCTCCTTGAGCTAGATTCCCTGCTACTTTAGGCACTTAAATACCAGAGTATATAATACTCCTGTTCAGCTGCTGCCTATCCGCGTAGGTTCTAAAACTCTCTTGGCACCTACATTTTTGCAGTAAAGTCTCCCGAGATGCCTGTGCACTGTAGCCCCAGCCCCAGTATTTGATGCTTAAAGCGCAGAAGAACGCACTAACCGGGCGAAATGTGGCATCCCTCTACCTACTTTGCTTGTGGGTCTCGACCCAGTAAGGATTTCACCTCCCATATTGGGTCCCAAAAGACTAGCTCACACAAACGGACAAGAGGAGGGGGTTCCTCCGGATAAGTTTGCTTTGGGCCAAATAATAAAATAGCAATTCTTAAGCCCTTTGTAGGGCCAGGAAGGGATTTGGATCGAAAAACTGTGGGTGAAAAAACAAGAGGTTTCGCAAGCATGTTTTCGATCAAAAAGAAAATTTTGTTATCTTTGGGCAACCAAGAAGGACTCTCTGAAACCATGGTTAACTGGAAATTCAATTTTTAGAGGAAAATGTCACATAGCGGAGCAAAACATAGTACTTTTACTTAAAAACGCCTTTGCAAGGTTTTATGGGCTCTGCTAGAAAAAAAATCAACTGTTGCAGACAAAAATCTCGGTTTTCTCTAAAAGGCTGATTTTTCTGTACCAAAAGAGTTTCTAGACGTTTTGGATAACGAAAGCTAAAGTTTCGCTGAAATGGCTATTCCAGCCAGTGAATACACTTTTCACCAAGCTTTCGAGCTGCACAGTAGTTTCCTGTCCTAAAAAGGATAGCGTTCATCTCTAGTTACTTGAAAAATCAATTTTGGGGAGAAAAATGGCTCTCATTTTTTGACCATTCCTTTAAGCAAAACATAATGCTATTACTTAGACATGCTTTTCCATTGAAAAAAATAATACTGTTGACTGGCTTCTACAAGGGAAAAACAACAACTTTTTCAGGAACAATTGCTGTTTTCTCTGAAAAGCTGATATTCTGTAGCAAAAACGGTTCCTGGCGCTCTTGATAAGGAAAGCTAATGTTTCCGAGGAAATCTGTATTCCTGCCAGTGAATATGCTTTTCCCCACTCTTTCTATTTGCACGAGAATATCTTGTAAGAGAAAACATCAATTCTGTTGCAAAAGAAAAAAGAACGTGTTAAAGGATAGTTACCTGGAAAATCGATTTCGGGGAGCAAAAGGATCAACTTTTGCAGGAAAGAAATCTCTTTCCCTGAAAAGAAAACGAAGTCTCATCAAAAACCGTTTCTTAAACGAAATTATTGTTATTCTCTAGAAAGCTAGGGGGAAGAGGTTTCATTCGATGGAAAACAGAAGTCAGTGAAATCGACCATTTGATCAAAATAATTAATTCTCTACGGCCTGAAAAACAACTTTAGAGACAAAAAAAAGAACTATCTTCTTGCCAATTGGTGCTCTCTTAGTAAAACATTTCCCACTGTACTATTTCTCATTGGAAAAGCGTTTTTAATGGGGAAAAGGATGTTTTAAGACTAAGCTTCGTCAAAACAGTGATTGAAACCTTTTCTGCAAAATATGGCTCTTCCTAGGAAACTATAGTTTTTACAAATTCCCTTTTCTTTGAAAAACGCAAACATTATCAATTTTGGCTTAGATGGAGCCAAACAATTGCTTGCGAAACCACTGCCTTTTTTTAGCCACAGTATTCAGCGTCAATTTGTCTATGCACCTAATAATCGCTCTCATCTGGCGTGAGGGTTAGGGCTCTTAAGATTTCGGCTTCCCGCCCTAGGCTTAGGGTTCGGGTGGGTATGCCACTTAGCGTTAGGATGTCGGTTTCTCTGGGGAGAACTCCCCGCGCTCGTGTTAGGGTTCTTATAGCTAGGACTCCTCGCCATAGGGTTAGTGTTCCTATGCGTAGGCCACTTGGAGTCGGTGATGGTTTCGATGGGAATGGGCTTAGAGTTTTGGTTCCTACGGGTAGGCAACTTGGAGTTATAGTTACGGTTGCTCTTGATAGCGCTCCCCGCCCTAGGGTTAGGGTTCCTATGGGTGGGGTTCCCCATCTCAGAGTTAGGGTTCCTATGGAAAAGACACTTGGAGATAAGATTAAGGTTCCTAACGGTAGGCCTCTTGGAGTTAGGATTGAGTTTCTATGGTCAGGGTTTCCCGCCCTAGGGTTAGGATTCCTCTGGGTGGGGTTCCTGACCCTAGGGTGAGGTTTCTTATAGATAGGCCTCTCGGCGTTAGGGTGAGAAGTCTTATACTTCCCGCCCTAGGGTTAGAGTTCCTGTGGGTATGGCTCCCTGCCATAGGTTAGGGTTCGGACACGTTGTGTTAGGCTTAGTGTTTGCATGAGTTGGCTTCTTTGGGTTCGGGTTCCTATGTCATGCCACTTAGAATTAAGTTGATGGTTCCTCTGGGCAGGGTTCCCCACTGTAGGAAGAGGGTTGCTGGGGCCAGGGCTCCCCACCCTCGGGTTACGTATACTAGAGCTTGGCTCCCGGCGCTACGGTTCTTCTAGGTAGTGCTCCCCGCTCTAGGCTTAGAGTTACTGGGGGTAGTCGACACGTAGTAAGGGTTAAAGTTCCTCTGGCTGGGGCTCCTATGAGTAGGTCACTTGGTGTTCTAATTATGCTTCCTATAGATAGGGCTCCTCGCCCTCGCTTTAGCATTCCTAGGGGTATGGACCCCCTAGGGTTTGGAGTCCTATAGTTAGAGCTCCCAGCCCTAGCTGCTATGGGAGGGCTCCCTGTGGTACAGTTGGGGATTGTAGGGGTAAGCTACATGGAAATAAGGTTAGGGCTCCTCTCGGTAGGCCACTTGGAAATAGAATTAGGGTTCCTCTGGGTAGGGCTCCCGGCCCTAGGATTAGTGGGACTTACGTGTAGGGATCCCCGCCGTAGAGACAGGGTTCCTGTGAGGGCTCCTATCCGTTGGCCTCTTGGAGTTAGGACTGGTTTTCTATGCGTAGGCCTCCCCGCCCTAGTGTTAGGGTTCTTATAGCTAGGACTCCTCGCCATAGGGTTAGTGTTCCTATGCCATAGGGTTCCTATGGTTCGGGCTTTACTGTTTCTATGGGTCGGGCTCCCTGACTTAGGGTTTGGGTTCCTACGGCGACAGCTCCCCATCTTCGCATTAGGGTTCCTATGGGTTGGACCCTTGCAGTCATAGTTAGGCTCCCTTTGCGTAGACGACTTGGAGATAAGGTTAGGGTTCTGATGTGTAGGCCACTTGGAATTAGTGCCAGGATTTCTAAGGTTGGGGCTCCCCGTCCTAGGGTTAGAGTTCCTACGGCTTGGCCAATTGGTGTTAGGGTTAGTGGTTGCATCTTACTTGCTGTCTGTCATGAACCTAGCACTGAGCTTTCAAAACAGCTTTTCTGTATTGTCGTCTTCCATTATTGAGGTCGAGCTACTACCTGACGCCTGGTTGTTGCTCCTTGAGCTAGATTCCCTGCTACTTTAGGCACTTAAATACCAGAGTATATAATACTCCTGTTCAGCTGCTGCCTATCCGCGTAGGTTCTAAAACTCTCTTGGCACCTACATTTTTGCAGTAAAGTCTCCCGAGATGCCTGTGCACTGTAGCCCCAGCCCCAGTATTTGATGCTTAAAGCGCAGAAGAACGCACTAACCGGGCGAAATGTGGCATCCCTCTACCTACTTTGCTTGTGGGTCTCGACCCAGTAAGGATTTCACCTCCCATATTGGGTCCCAAAAGACTAGCTCACACAAACGGACAAGAGGAGGGGGTTCCTCCGGATAAGTTTGCTTTGGGCCAAATAATAAAATAGCAATTCTTAAGCCCTTTGTAGGGCCAGGAAGGGATTTGGATCGAAAAACTGTGGGTGAAAAAACAAGAGGTTTCGCAAGCATGTTTTCGATCAAAAAGAAAATTTTGTTATCTTTGGGCAACCAAGAAGGACTCTCTGAAACCATGGTTAACTGGAAATTCAATTTTTAGAGGAAAATGTCACATAGCGGAGCAAAACATAGTACTTTTACTTAAAAACGCCTTTGCAAGGTTTTATGGGCTCTGCTAGAAAAAAAATCAACTGTTGCAGACAAAAATCTCGGTTTTCTCTAAAAGGCTGATTTTTCTGTACCAAAAGAGTTTCTAGACGTTTTGGATAACGAAAGCTAAAGTTTCGCTGAAATGGCTATTCCAGCCAGTGAATACACTTTTCACCAAGCTTTCGAGCTGCACAGTAGTTTCCTGTCCTAAAAAGGATAGCGTTCATCTCTAGTTACTTGAAAAATCAATTTTGGGGAGAAAAATGGCTCTCATTTTTTGACCATTCCTTTAAGCAAAACATAATGCTATTACTTAGAAATGCTTTTCCATTGAAAAAAATAATACTGTTGACTGGCTTCTACAAGGGAAAAACAACAACTTTTTCAGGAACAATTGCTGTTTTCTCTGAAAAGCTGATATTCTGTAGCAAAAACGGTTCCTGGCGCTCTTGATAAGGAAAGCTAATGTTTCCGAGGAAATCTGTATTCCTGCCAGTGAATATGCTTTTCCCCACTCTTTCTATTTGCACGAGAATATCTTGTAAGAGAAAACATCAATTCTGTTGCAAAAGAAAAAAGAACGTGTTAAAGGATAGTTACCTGGAAAATCGATTTCGGGGAGCAAAAGGATCAACTTTTGCAGGAAAGAAATCTCTTTCCCTGAAAAGAAAACGAAGTCTCATCAAAAACCGTTTCTTAAACGAAATTATTGTTATTCTCTAGAAAGCTGGGGGGAAGAGGTTTCATTCGATGGAAAACAGAAGTCAGTGAAATCGACCATTTGATCAAAATAATTAATTCTCTACGGCCTGAAAAACAACTTTAGAGACAAAAAAAAGAACTATCTTCTTGCCAATTGGTGCTCTCTTAGTAAAACATTTCCCACTGTACTATTTCTCATTGGAAAAGCGTTTTTAATGGGGAAAAGGATGTTTTAAGACTAAGCTTCGTCAAAACAGTGATTGAAACCTTTTCTGCAAAATATGGCTCTTCCTAGGAAACTATAGTTTTTACAAATTCCCTTTTCTTTGAAAAACGCAAACATTATCAATTTTGGCTTAGATGGAGCCAAACTATTGCTTGCGAAACCACTGCCTTTTTTTAGCCACAGTATTCAGCGTCAATTTGTCTATGCACCTAATAATCGCTCTCATCTGGCGTGAGCGTTAGGGCTCTTAAGATTTCGGCTTCCCGCCCTAGGCTTAGGGTTCGGGTGGGTATGCCACTTAGCGTTAGGATGTCGGTTTCTCTGGGGAGAACTCCCCGCGCTCGTGTTAGGGTTCTTATAGCTAGGACTCCTCGCCATAGGGTTAGTGTTCCTATGCGTAGGCCACTTGGAGTCGGTGATGGTTTCGATGGGAATGGGCTTAGAGTTTTGGTTCCTACGGGTAGGCAACTTGGAGTTATAGTTACGGTTGCTCTTGATAGCGCTCCCCGCCCTAGGGTTAGGGTTCCTATGGGTGGGGTTCCCCATCTCAGAGTTAGGGTTCCTATGGAAAAGACACTTGGAGATAAGATTAAGGTTCCTAACGGTAGGCCTCTTGGAGTTAGGATTGAGTTTCTATGGTCAGGGTTTCCCGCCCTAGGGTTAGGATTCCTCTGGGTGGGGTTCCTGACCCTAGGGTGAGGTTTCTTATAGATAGGCCTCTCGGCGTTAGGGTGAGAAGTCTTATACTTCCCGCCCTAGGGTTAGAGTTCCTGTGGGTATGGCTCCCTGCCATAGGTTAGGGTTCGGACACGTTGTGTTAGGCTTAGTGTTTGCATGAGTTGGCTTCTTTGGGTTCGGGTTCCTATGTCATGCCACTTAGAATTAAGTTGATGGTTCCTCTGGGCAGGGTTCCCCACTGTAGGAAGAGGGTTGCTGGGGCCAGGGCTCCCCACCCTCGGGTTACGTATACTAGAGCTTGGCTCCCGGCGCTACGGTTCTTCTAGGTAGTGCTCCCCGCTCTAGGCTTAGAGTTACTGGGGGTAGTCGACACGTAGTAAGGGTTAAAGTTCCTCTGGCTGGGGCTCCTATGAGTAGGTCACTTGGTGTTCTAATTATGCTTCCTATAGATAGGGCTCCTCGCCCTCGCTTTAGCATTCCTAGGGGTATGGACCCCCTAGGGTTTGGAGTCCTATAGTTAGAGCTCCCAGCCCTAGCTGCTATGGGAGGGCTCCCTGTGGTACAGTTGGGGATTGTAGGGGTAAGCTACATGGAAATAAGGTTAGGGCTCCTCTCGGTAGGCCACTTGGAAATAGAATTAGGGTTCCTCTGGGTAGGGCTCCCGGCCCTAGGATTAGTGGGACTTACGTGTAGGGATCCCCGCCGTAGAGACAGGGTTCCTGTGAGGGCTCCTATCCGTTGGCCTCTTGGAGTTAGGACTGGTTTTCTATGCGTAGGCCTCCCCGCCCTACTAGTGTTAGGGTTCTTATAGCTAGGACTCCTCGCCATAGGGTTAGTGTTCCTATGCCATAGGGTTCCTATGGTTCGGGCTTTACTGTTTCTATGGGTCGGGCTCCCTGACTTAGGGTTTGGGTTCCTACGGCGACAGCTCCCCATCTTCGCATTAGGGTTCCTATGGGTTGGACCCTTGCAGTCATAGTTAGGCTCCCTTTGCGTAGACGACTTGGAGATAAGGTTAGGGTTCTGATGTGTAGGCCACTTGGAATTAGTGCCAGGATTTCTAAGGTTGGGGCTCCCCGTCCTAGGGTTAGAGTTCCTACGGCTTGGCCAATTGGTGTTAGGGTTAGTGGTTGCATCTTACTTGCTGTCTGTCATGAACCTAGCACTGAGCTTTCAAAACAGCTTTTCTGTATTGTCGTCTTCCATTATTGAGGTCGAGCTACTACCTGACGCCTGGTTGTTGCTCCTTGAGCTAGATTCCCTGCTACTTTAGGCACTTAAATACCAGAGTATATAATACTCCTGTTCAGCTGCTGCCTATCCGCGTAGGTTCTAAAACTCTCTTGGCACCTACATTTTTGCAGTAAAGTCTCCCGAGATGCCTGTGCACTGTAGCCCCAGCCCCAGTATTTGATGCTTAAAGCGCAGAAGAACGCACTAACCGGGCGAAATGTGGCATCCCTCTACCTACTTTGCTTGTGGGTCTCGACCCAGTAAGGATTTCACCTACCATATTGGGTCCCAAAAGACTAGCTCACACAAACGGACAAGAGGAGGGGGTTCCTCCGGATAAGTTTGCTTTGGGCCAAATAATAAAATAGCAATTCTTAAGCCCTTTGTAGGGCCAGGAAGGGATTTGGATCGAAAAACTGTGGGTGAAAAAACAAGAGGTTTCGCAAGCATGTTTTCGATCAAAAAGAAAATTTTGTTATCTTTGGGCAACCAAGAAGGACTCTCTGAAACCATGGTTAACTGGAAATTCAATTTTTAGAGGAAAATGTCACATAGCGGAGCAAAACATAGTACTTTTACTTAAAAACGCCTTTGCAAGGTTTTATGGGCTCTGCTAGAAAAAAAATCAACTGTTGCAGACAAAAATCTCGGTTTTCTCTAAAAGGCTGATTTTTCTGTACCAAAAGAGTTTCTAGACGTTTTGGATAACGAAAGCTAAAGTTTCGCTGAAATGGCTATTCCAGCCAGTGAATACACTTTTCACCAAGCTTTCGAGCTGCACAGTAGTTTCCTGTCCTAAAAAGGATAGCGTTCATCTCTAGTTACTTGAAAAATCAATTTTGGGGAGAAAAATGGCTCTCATTTTTTGACCATTCCTTTAAGCAAAACATAATGCTATTACTTAGAAATGCTTTTCCATTGAAAAAAATAATACTGTTGACTGGCTTCTACAAGGGAAAAACAACAACTTTTTCAGGAACAATTGCTGTTTTCTCTGAAAAGCTGATATTCTGTAGCAAAAACGGTTCCTGGCGCTCTTGATAAGGAAAGCTAATGTTTCCGAGGAAATCTGTATTCCTGCCAGTGAATATGCTTTTCCCCACTCTTTCTATTTGCACGAGAATATCTTGTAAGAGAAAACATCAATTCTGTTGCAAAAGAAAAAAGAACGTGTTAAAGGATAGTTACCTGGAAAATCGATTTCGGGGAGCAAAAGGATCAACTTTTGCAGGAAAGAAATCTCTTTCCCTGAAAAGAAAACGAAGTCTCATCAAAAACCGTTTCTTAAACGAAATTATTGTTATTCTCTAGAAAGCTGGGGGGAAGAGGTTTCATTCGATGGAAAACAGAAGTCAGTGAAATCGACCATTTGATCAAAATAATTAATTCTCTACGGCCTGAAAAACAACTTTAGAGACAAAAAAAAGAACTATCTTCTTGCCAATTGGTGCTCTCTTAGTAAAACATTTCCCACTGTACTATTTCTCATTGGAAAAGCGTTTTTAATGGGGAAAAGGATGTTTTAAGACTAAGCTTCGTCAAAACAGTGATTGAAACCTTTTCTGCAAAATATGGCTCTTCCTAGGAAACTATAGTTTTTACAAATTCCCTTTTCTTTGAAAAACGCAAACATTATCAATTTTGGCTTAGATGGAGCCAAACTATTGCTTGCGAAACCACTGCCTTTTTTTAGCCACAGTATTCAGCGTCAATTTGTCTATGCACCTAATAATCGCTCTCATCTGGCGTGAGGGTTAGGGCTCTTAAGATTTCGGCTTCCCGCCCTAGGCTTAGGGTTCGGGTGGGTATGCCACTTAGCGTTAGGATGTCGGTTTCTCTGGGGAGAACTCCCCGCGCTCGTGTTAGGGTTCTTATAGCTAGGACTCCTCGCCATAGGGTTAGTGTTCCTATGCGTAGGCCACTTGGAGTCGGTGATGGTTTCGATGGGAATGGGCTTAGAGTTTTGGTTCCTACGGGTAGGCAACTTGGAGTTATAGTTACGGTTGCTCTTGATAGCGCTCCCCGCCCTAGGGTTAGGGTTCCTATGGGTGGGGTTCCCCATCTCAGAGTTAGGGTTCCTATGGAAAAGACACTTGGAGATAAGATTAAGGTTCCTAACGGTAGGCCTCTTGGAGTTAGGATTGAGTTTCTATGGTCAGGGTTTCCCGCCCTAGGGTTAGGATTCCTCTGGGTGGGGTTCCTGACCCTAGGGTGAGGTTTCTTATAGATAGGCCTCTCGGCGTTAGGGTGAGAAGTCTTATACTTCCCGCCCTAGGGTTAGAGTTCCTGTGGGTATGGCTCCCTGCCATAGGTTAGGGTTCGGACACGTTGTGTTAGGCTTAGTGTTTGCATGAGTTGGCTTCTTTGGGTTCGGGTTCCTATGTCATGCCACTTAGAATTAAGTTGATGGTTCCTCTGGGCAGGGTTCCCCACTGTAGGAAGAGGGTTGCTGGGGCCAGGGCTCCCCACCCTCGGGTTACGTATACTAGAGCTTGGCTCCCGGCGCTACGGTTCTTCTAGGTAGTGCTCCCCGCTCTAGGCTTAGAGTTACTGGGGGTAGTCGACACGTAGTAAGGGTTAAAGTTCCTCTGGCTGGGGCTCCTATGAGTAGGTCACTTGGTGTTCTAATTATGCTTCCTATAGATAGGGCTCCTCGCCCTCGCTTTAGCATTCCTAGGGGTATGGACCCCCTAGGGTTTGGAGTCCTATAGTTAGAGCTCCCAGCCCTAGCTGCTATGGGAGGGCTCCCTGTGGTACAGTTGGGGATTGTAGGGGTAAGCTACATGGAAATAAGGTTAGGGCTCCTCTCGGTAGGCCACTTGGAAATAGAATTAGGGTTCCTCTGGGTAGGGCTCCCGGCCCTAGGATTAGTGGGACTTACGTGTAGGGATCCCCGCCGTAGAGACAGGGTTCCTGTGAGGGCTCCTATCCGTTGGCCTCTTGGAGTTAGGACTGGTTTTCTATGCGTAGGCCTCCCCGCCCTAGTGTTAGGGTTCTTATAGCTAGGACTCCTCGCCATAGGGTTAGTGTTCCTATGCCATAGGGTTCCTATGGTTCGGGCTTTACTGTTTCTATGGGTCGGGCTCCCTGACTTAGGGTTTGGGTTCCTACGGCGACAGCTCCCCATCTTCGCATTAGGGTTCCTATGGGTTGGACCCTTGCAGTCATAGTTAGGCTCCCTTTGCGTAGACGACTTGGAGATAAGGTTAGGGTTCTGATGTGTAGGCCACTTGGAATTAGTGCCAGGATTTCTAAGGTTGGGGCTCCCCGTCCTAGGGTTAGAGTTCCTACGGCTTGGCCAATTGGTGTTAGGGTTAGTGGTTGCATCTTACTTGCTGTCTGTCATGAACCTAGCACTGAGCTTTCAAAACAGCTTTTCTGTATTGTCGTCTTCCATTATTGAGGTCGAGCTACTACCTGACGCCTGGTTGTTGCTCCTTGAGCTAGATTCCCTGCTACTTTAGGCACTTAAATACCAGAGTATATAATACTCCTGTTCAGCTGCTGCCTATCCGCGTAGGTTCTAAAACTCTCTTGGCACCTACATTTTTGCAGTAAAGTCTCCCGAGATGCCTGTGCACTGTAGCCCCAGCCCCAGTATTTGATGCTTAAAGCGCAGAAGAACGCACTAACCGGGCGAAATCCCTCTACCTACTTTGCTTGTGGGTCTCGACCCAGTAAGGATTTCACCTACCATATTGGGTCCCAAAAGACTAGCTCACACAAACGGACAAGAGGAGGGGGTTCCTCCGGATAAGTTTGCTTTGGGCCAAATAATAAAATAGCAATTCTTAAGCCCTTTGTAGGGCCAGGAAGGGATTTGGATCGAAAAACTGTGGGTGAAAAAACAAGAGGTTTCGCAAGCATGTTTTCGATCAAAAAGAAAATTTTGTTATCTTTGGGCAACCAAGAAGGACTCTCTGAAACCATGGTTAACTGGAAATTCAATTTTTAGAGGAAAATGTCACATAGCGGAGCAAAACATAGTACTTTTACTTAAAAACGCCTTTGCAAGGTTTTATGGGCTCTGCTAGAAAAAAAATCAACTGTTGCAGACAAAAATCTCGGTTTTCTCTAAAAGGCTGATTTTTCTGTACCAAAAGAGTTTCTAGACGTTTTGGATAACGAAAGCTAAAGTTTCGCTGAAATGGCTATTCCAGCCAGTGAATACACTTTTCACCAAGCTTTCGAGCTGCACAGTAGTTTCCTGTCCTAAAAAGGATAGCGTTCATCTCTAGTTACTTGAAAAATCAATTTTGGGGAGAAAAATGGCTCTCATTTTTTGACCATTCCTTTAAGCAAAACATAATGCTATTACTTAGACATGCTTTTCCATTGAAAAAAATAATACTGTTGACTGGCTTCTACAAGGGAAAAACAACAACTTTTTCAGGAACAATTGCTGTTTTCTCTGAAAAGCTGATATTCTGTAGCAAAAACGGTTCCTGGCGCTCTTGATAAGGAAAGCTAATGTTTCTGAGGAAATCTGTATTCCTGCCAGTGAATATGCTTTTCCTCACTCTTTCTATTTGCACGAGAATATCTTGTAAGAGAAAACATCAATTCTGTTGCAAAAGAAAAAAGAACGTGTTAAACGATAGTTACCTGGAAAATCAATTTCGGGGAGCAAAAGGATCAACTTTTGCAGGAAAGAAATCTTTTTCCCTGAAAAGAAAACGAAGTCTCATCAAAAACCGTTTCTTAAACGAAATTATTGTTATTCTTTAGAAAGCTGGGGGGGAAGAGGTTTCATTCGATGGAAAACAGAAGTCAGTGAAATCGACCCTTTTGATCAAAATAATTAATTCTCTACGGCCTGAAAAACAACTTTAGAGACAAAAAAAAGAACTATCTTCTTGCCAATTGGTGCTCTCTTAGTAAAACATTTCCCACTGTATTATTTCTCCTTGGAAAAGCGTTTTTAATAGGGAAAAGGATGTTTTAAGACTAAGCTTCGTCAAAACAGTGATTGAAACCTTTTCTGCAAAATATGGCTCTTCCTAGGAAACTATAGTTTTTACAAATTCCCTTTTCTTTGAAAAACGCAAACATTATCAATTTTGGCTTAGATGGAGCCAAACTATTGCTTGCGAAACCACTGCCTTTTTTTAGCCACAGTATTCAGCGTCAATTTGTCTATGCACCTAATAATCGCTCTCATCTGGCGTGAGGGTTAGGGCTCTTAAGATTTCGGCTTCCCGCCCTAGGCTTAGGGTTCGGGTGGGTATGCCACTTAGCGTTAGGATGTCGGTTTCTCTGGGGAGAACTCCCCGCGCTCGTGTTAGGGTTCTTATAGCTAGGACTCCTCGCCATAGGGTTAGTGTTCCTATGCGTAGGCCACTTGGAGTCGGTGATGGTTTCGATGGGAATGGGCTTAGAGTTTTGGTTCCTACGGGTAGGCAACTTGGAGTTATAGTTACGGTTGCTCTTGATAGCGCTCCCCGCCCTAGGGTTAGGGTTCCTATGGGTGGGGTTCCCCATCTCAGAGTTAGGGTTCCTATGGAACAGACACTTGGAGATAAGATTAAGGTTCCTAACGGTAGGCCTCTTGGAGTTAGGATTGAGTTTCTATGGTCAGGGTTTCCCGCCCTAGGGTTAGGATTCCTCTGGGTGGGGTTCCTGACCCTAGGGTGAGGTTTCTTATAGATAGGCCTCTCGGCGTTAGGGTGAGAAGTCTTATACTTCCCGCCCTAGGGTTAGAGTTCCTGTGGGTATGGCTCCCTGCCATAGGTTAGGGTTCGGACACGTTGTGTTAGGCTTAGTGTTTGCATGAGTTGGCTTCTTTGGGTTCGGGTTCCTATGTCATGCCACTTAGAATTAAGTTGATGGTTCCTCTGGGCAGGGTTCCCCACTGTAGGAAGAGGGTTGCTGGGGCCAGGGCTCCCCACCCTCGGGTTACGTATACTAGAGCTTGGCTCCCGGCGCTACGGTTCTTCTAGGTAGTGCTCCCCGCTCTAGGCTTAGAGTTACTGGGGGTAGTCGACACGTAGTAAGGGTTAAAGTTCCTCTGGCTGGGGCTCCTATGAGTAGGTCACTTGGTGTTCTAATTATGCTTCCTATAGATAGGGCTCCTCGCCCTCGCTTTAGCATTCCTAGGGGTATGGACCCCCTAGGGTTTGGAGTCCTATAGTTAGAGCTCCCAGCCCTAGCTGCTATGGGAGGGCTCCCTGTGGTACAGTTGGGGATTGTAGGGGTAAGCTACATGGAAATAAGGTTAGGGCTCCTCTCGGTAGGCCACTTGGAAATAGAATTAGGGTTCCTCTGGGTAGGGCTCCCGGCCCTAGGATTAGTGGGACTTACGTGTAGGGATCCCCGCCGTAGAGACAGGGTTCCTGTGAGGGCTCCTATCCGTTGGCCTCTTGGAGTTAGGACTGGTTTTCTATGCGTAGGCCTCCCCGCCCTAGTGTTAGGGTTCTTATAGCTAGGACTCCTCGCCATAGGGTTAGTGTTCCTATGCCATAGGGTTCCTATGGTTCGGGCTTTACTGTTTCTATGGGTCGGGCTCCCTGACTTAGGGTTTGGGTTCCTACGGCGACAGCTCCCCATCTTCGCATTAGGGTTCCTATGGGTTGGACCCTTGCAGTCATAGTTAGGCTCCCTTTGCGTAGACGACTTGGAGATAAGGTTAGGGTTCTGATGTGTAGGCCACTTGGAATTAGTGCCAGGATTTCTAAGGTTGGGGCTCCCCGTCCTAGGGTTAGAGTTCCTACGGCTTGGCCAATTGGTGTTAGGGTTAGTGGTTGCATCTTACTTGCTGTCTGTCATGAACCTAGCACTGAGCTTTCAAAACAGCTTTTCTGTATTGTCGTCTTCCATTATTGAGGTCGAGCTACTACCTGACGCCTGGTTGTTGCTCCTTGAGCTAGATTCCCTGCTACTTTAGGCACTTAAATACCAGAGTACTCCTGTTCAGCTGCTGCCTATCCGCGTAGGTTCTAAAACTCTCTTGGCACCTACATTTTTGCAGTAAAGTCTCCCGAGATGCCTGTGCACTGTAGCCCCAGCCCCAGTATTTGATGCTTAAAGCGCAGAAGAACGCACTAACCGGGCGAAATGTGGCATCCCTCTACCTACTTTGCTTGTGGGTCTCGACCCAGTAAGGATTTCACCTACCATATTGGGTCCCAAAAGACTAGCTCACACAAACGGACAAGAGGAGGGGGTTCCTCCGGATAAGTTTGCTTTGGGCCAAATAATAAAATAGCAATTCTTAAGCCCTTTGTAGGGCCAGGAAGGGATTTGGATCGAAAAACTGTGGGTGAAAAAACAAGAGGTTTCGCAAGCATGTTTTCGATCAAAAAGAAAATTTTGTTATCTTTGGGCAACCAAGAAGGACTCTCTGAAACCATGGTTAACTGGAAATTCAATTTTTAGAGGAAAATGTCACATAGCGGAGCAAAACATAGTACTTTTACTTAAAAACGCCTTTGCAAGGTTTTATGGGCTCTGCTAGAAAAAAAATCAACTGTTGCAGACAAAAATCTCGGTTTTCTCTAAAAGGCTGATTTTTCTGTACCAAAAGAGTTTCTAGACGTTTTGGATAACGAAAGCTAAAGTTTCGCTGAAATGGCTATTCCAGCCAGTGAATACACTTTTCACCAAGCTTTCGAGCTGCACAGTAGTTTCCTGTCCTAAAAAGGATAGCGTTCATCTCTAGTTACTTGAAAAATCAATTTTGGGGAGAAAAATGGCTCTCATTTTTTGACCATTCCTTTAAGCAAAACATAATGCTATTACTTAGACATGCTTTTCCATTGAAAAAAATAATACTGTTGACTGGCTTCTACAAGGGAAAAACAACAACTTTTTCAGGAACAATTGCTGTTTTCTCTGAAAAGCTGATATTCTGTAGCAAAAACGGTTCCTGGCGCTCTTGATAAGGAAAGCTAATGTTTCTGAGGAAATCTGTATTCCTGCCAGTGAATATGCTTTTCCTCACTCTTTCTATTTGCACGAGAATATCTTGTAAGAGAAAACATCAATTCTGTTGCAAAAGAAAAAAGAACGTGTTAAACGATAGTTACCTGGAAAATCAATTTCGGGGAGCAAAAGGATCAACTTTTGCAGGAAAGAAATCTTTTTCCCTGAAAAGAAAACGAAGTCTCATCAAAAACCGTTTCTTAAACGAAATTATTGTTATTCTTTAGAAAGCTGGGGGGGAAGAGGTTTCATTCGATGGAAAACAGAAGTCAGTGAAATCGACCCTTTTGATCAAAATAATTAATTCTCTACGGCCTGAAAAACAACTTTAGAGACAAAAAAAAGAACTATCTTCTTGCCAATTGGTGCTCTCTTAGTAAAACATTTCCCACTGTATTATTTCTCCTTGGAAAAGCGTTTTTAATAGGGAAAAGGATGTTTTAAGACTAAGCTTCGTCAAAACAGTGATTGAAACCTTTTCTGCAAAATATGGCTCTTCCTAGGAAACTATAGTTTTTACAAATTCCCTTTTCTTTGAAAAACGCAAACATTATCAATTTTGGCTTAGATGGAGCCAAACTATTGCTTGCGAAACCACTGCCTTTTTTTAGCCACAGTATTCAGCGTCAATTTGTCTATGCACCTAATAATCGCTCTCATCTGGCGTGAGGGTTAGGGCTCTTAAGATTTCGGCTTCCCGCCCTAGGCTTAGGGTTCGGGTGGGTATGCCACTTAGCGTTAGGATGTCGGTTTCTCTGGGGAGAACTCCCCGCGCTCGTGTTAGGGTTCTTATAGCTAGGACTCCTCGCCATAGGGTTAGTGTTCCTATGCGTAGGCCACTTGGAGTCGGTGATGGTTTCGATGGGAATGGGCTTAGAGTTTTGGTTCCTACGGGTAGGCAACTTGGAGTTATAGTTACGGTTGCTCTTGATAGCGCTCCCCGCCCTAGGGTTAGGGTTCCTATGGGTGGGGTTCCCCATCTCAGAGTTAGGGTTCCTATGGAAAAGACACATGGAGATAAGATTAAGGTTCCTAACGGTAGGCCTCTTGGAGTTAGGATTGAGTTTCTATGGTCAGGGTTTCCCGCCCTAGGGTTAGGATTCCTCTGGGTGGGGTTCCTGACCCTAGGGTGAGGTTTCTTATAGATAGGCCTCTCGGCGTTAGGGTGAGAAGTCTTATACTTCCCGCCCTAGGGTTAGAGTTCCTGTGGGTATGGCTCCCTGCCATAGGTTAGGGTTCGGACACGTTGTGTTAGGCTTAGTGTTTGCATGAGTTGGCTTCTTTGGGTTCGGGTTCCTATGTCATGCCACTTAGAATTAAGTTGATGGTTCCTCTGGGCAGGGTTCCCCACTGTAGGAAGAGGGTTGCTGGGGCCAGGGCTCCCCACCCTCGGGTTACGTATACTAGAGCTTGGCTCCCGGCGCTACGGTTCTTCTAGGTAGTGCTCCCCGCTCTAGGCTTAGAGTTACTGGGGGTAGTCGACACGTAGTAAGGGTTAAAGTTCCTCTGGCTGGGGCTCCTATGAGTAGGTCACTTGGTGTTCTAATTATGCTTCCTATAGATAGGGCTCCTCGCCCTCGCTTTAGCATTCCTAGGGGTATGGACCCCCTAGGGTTTGGAGTCCTATAGTTAGAGCTCCCAGCCCTAGCTGCTATGGGAGGGCTCCCTGTGGTACAGTTGGGGATTGTAGGGGTAAGCTACATGGAAATAAGGTTAGGGCTCCTCTCGGTAGGCCACTTGGAAATAGAATTAGGGTTCCTCTGGGTAGGGCTCCCGGCCCTAGGATTAGTGGGACTTACGTGTAGGGATCCCCGCCGTAGAGACAGGGTTCCTGTGAGGGCTCCTATCCGTTGGCCTCTTGGAGTTAGGACTGGTTTTCTATGCGTAGGCCTCCCCGCCCTAGTGTTAGGGTTCTTATAGCTAGGACTCCTCGCCATAGGGTTAGTGTTCCTATGCCATAGGGTTCCTATGGTTCGGGCTTTACTGTTTCTATGGGTCGGGCTCCCTGACTTAGGGTTTGGGTTCCTACGGCGACAGCTCCCCATCTTCGCATTAGGGTTCCTATGGGTTGGACCCTTGCAGTCATAGTTAGGCTCCCTTTGCGTAGACGACTTGGAGATAAGGTTAGGGTTCTGATGTGTAGGCCACTTGGAATTAGTGCCAGGATTTCTAAGGTTGGGGCTCCCCGTCCTAGGGTTAGAGTTCCTACGGCTTGGCCAATTGGTGTTAGGGTTAGTGGTTGCATCTTACTTGCTGTCTGTCATGAACCTAGCACTGAGCTTTCAAAACAGCTTTTCTGTATTGTCGTCTTCCATTATTGAGGTCGAGCTACTACCTGACGCCTGGTTGTTGCTCCTTGAGCTAGATTCCCTGCTACTTTAGGCACTTAAATACCAGAGTATATAATACTCCTGTTCAGCTGCTGCCTATCCGCGTAGGTTCTAAAACTCTCTTGGCACCTACATTTTTGCAGTAAAGTCTCCCGAGATGCCTGTGCACTGTAGCCCCAGCCCCAGTATTTGATGCTTAAAGCGCAGAAGAACGCACTAACCGGGCGAAATGTGGCATCCCTCTACCTACTTTGCTTGTGGGTCTCGACCCAGTAAGGATTTCACCTACCATATTGGGTCCCAAAAGACTAGCTCACACAAACGGACAAGAGGAGGGGGTTCCTCCGGATAAGTTTGCTTTGGGCCAAATAATAAAATAGCAATTCTTAAGCCCTTTGTAGGGCCAGGAAGGGATTTGGATCGAAAAACTGTGGGTGAAAAAACAAGAGGTTTCGCAAGCATGTTTTCGATCAAAAAGAAAATTTTGTTATCTTTGGGCAACCAAGAAGGACTCTCTGAAACCATGGTTAACTGGAAAGTCAATTTTTAGACGAAAATGTCACACTCAGCGGAGCAAAACATAGTACTTTTACTTAAAAACGCCTTTGCAAGGTTTTATGGGCTCTGCTAGAAAAAAAATCAACTGTTGCAGACAAAAATCTCGGTTTTCTCTAAAAGGCTGATTTTTCTGTACCAAAAGAGTTTCTAGACGTTTTGGATAACGAAAGCTAAAGTTTCGCTGAAATGGCTATTCCAGCCAGTGAATACACTTTTCACCAAGCTTTCGAGCTGCACAGTAGTTTCCTGTCCTAAAAAGGATAGCGTTCATCTCTAGTTACTTGAAAAATCAATTTTGGGGAGAAAAATGGCTCTCATTTTTTGACCATTCCTTTAAGCAAAACATAATGCTATTACTTAGACATGCTTTTCCATTGAAAAAAATAATACTGTTGACTGGCTTCTACAAGGGAAAAACAACAACTTTTTCAGGAACAATTGCTGTTTTCTCTGAAAAGCTGATATTCTGTAGCAAAAACGGTTCCTGGCGCTCTTGATAAGGAAAGCTAATGTTTCTGAGGAAATCTGTATTCCTGCCAGTGAATATGCTTTTCCTCACTCTTTCTATTTGCACGAGAATATCTTGTAAGAGAAAACATCAATTCTGTTGCAAAAGAAAAAAGAACGTGTTAAACGATAGTTACCTGGAAAATCAATTTCGGGGAGCAAAAGGATCAACTTTTGCAGGAAAGAAATCTTTTTCCCTGAAAAGAAAACGAAGTCTCATCAAAAACCGTTTCTTAAACGAAATTATTGTTATTCTTTAGAAAGCTGGGGGGGAAGAGGTTTCATTCGATGGAAAACAGAAGTCAGTGAAATCGACCCTTTTGATCAAAATAATTAATTCTCTACGGCCTGAAAAACAACTTTAGAGACAAAAAAAAGAACTATCTTCTTGCCAATTGGTGCTCTCTTAGTAAAACATTTCCCACTGTATTATTTCTCCTTGGAAAAGCGTTTTTAATAGGGAAAAGGATGTTTTAAGACTAAGCTTCGTCAAAACAGTGATTGAAACCTTTTCTGCAAAATATGGCTCTTCCTAGGAAACTATAGTTTTTACAAATTCCCTTTTCTTTGAAAAACGCAAACATTATCAATTTTGGCTTAGATGGAGCCAAACTATTGCTTGCGAAACCACTGCCTTTTTTTAGCCACAGTATTCAGCGTCAATTTGTCTATGCACCTAATAATCGCTCTCATCTGGCGTGAGGGTTAGGGCTCTTAAGATTTCGGCTTCCCGCCCTAGGCTTAGGGTTCGGGTGGGTATGCCACTTAGCGTTAGGATGTCGGTTTCTCTGGGGAGAACTCCCCGCGCTCGTGTTAGGATTCTTATAGCTAGGACTCCTCGCCATAGGGTTAGTGTTCCTATGCGTAGGCCACTTGGAGTCGGTGATGGTTTCGATGGGAATGGGCTTAGAGTTTTGGTTCCTACGGGTAGGCAACTTGGAGTTATAGTTACGGTTGCTCTTGATAGCGCTCCCCGCCCTAGGGTTAGGGTTCCTATGGGTGGGGTTCCCCATCTCAGAGTTAGGGTTCCTATGGAAAAGACACATGGAGATAAGATTAAGGTTCCTAACGGTAGGCCTCTTGGAGTTAGGATTGAGTTTCTATGGTCAGGGTTTCCCGCCCTAGGGTTAGGATTCCTCTGGGTGGGGTTCCTGACCCTAGGGTGAGGTTTCTTATAGATAGGCCTCTCGGCGTTAGGGTGAGAAGTCTTATACTTCCCGCCCTAGGGTTAGAGTTCCTGTGGGTATGGCTCCCTGCCATAGGTTAGGGTTCGGACACGTTGTGTTAGGCTTAGTGTTTGCATGAGTTGGCTTCTTTGGGTTCGGGTTCCTATGTCATGCCACTTAGAATTAAGTTGATGGTTCCTCTGGGCAGGGTTCCCCACTGTAGGAAGAGGGTTGCTGGGGCCAGGGCTCCCCACCCTCGGGTTACGTATACTAGAGCTTGGCTCCCGGCGCTACGGTTCTTCTAGGTAGTGCTCCCCGCTCTAGGCTTAGAGTTACTGGGGGTAGTCGACACGTAGTAAGGGTTAAAGTTCCTCTGGCTGGGGCTCCTATGAGTAGGTCACTTGGTGTTCTAATTATGCTTCCTATAGATAGGGCTCCTCGCCCTCGCTTTAGCATTCCTAGGGGTATGGACCCCCTAGGGTTTGGAGTCCTATAGTTAGAGCTCCCAGCCCTAGCTGCTATGGGAGGGCTCCCTGTGGTACAGTTGGGGATTGTACGGGTAAGCTACATGGAAATAAGGTTAGGGCTCCTCTCGGTAGGCCACTTGGAAATAGAATTAGGGTTCCTCTGGGTAGGGCTCCCGGCCCTAGGATTAGTGGGACTTACGTGTAGGGATCCCCGCCGTAGAGACAGGGTTCCTGTGAGGGCTCCTATCCGTTGGCCTCTTGGAGTTAGGACTGGTTTTCTATGCGTAGGCCTCCCCGCCCTAGTGTTAGGGTTCTTATAGCTAGGACTCCTCGCCATAGGGTTAGTGTTCCTATGCCATAGGGTTCCTATGGTTCGGGCTTTACTGTTTCTATGGGTCGGGCTCCCTGACTTAGGGTTTGGGTTCCTACGGCGACAGCTCCCCATCTTCGCATTAGGGTTCCTATGGGTTGGACCCTTGCAGTCATAGTTAGGCTCCCTTTGCGTAGACGACTTGGAGATAAGGTTAGGGTTCTGATGTGTAGGCCACTTGGAATTAGTGCCAGGATTTCTAAGGTTGGGGCTCCCCGTCCTAGGGTTAGAGTTCCTACGGCTTGGCCAATTGGTGTTAGGGTTAGTGGTTGCATCTTACTTGCTGTCTGTCATGAACCTAGCACTGAGCTTTCAAAACAGCTTTTCTGTATTGTCGTCTTCCATTATTGAGGTCGAGCTACTACCTGACGCCTGGTTGTTGCTCCTTGAGCTAGATTCCCTGCTACTTTAGGCACTTAAATACCAGAGTATATAATACTCCTGTTCAGCTGCTGCCTATCCGCGTAGGTTCTAAAACTCTCTTGGCACCTACATTTTTGCAGTAAAGTCTCCCGAGATGCCTGTGCACTGTAGCCCCAGCCCCAGTATTTGATGCTTAAAGCGCAGAAGAACGCACTAACCGGGCGAAATGTGGCATCCCTCTACCTACTTTGCTTGTGGGTCTCGACCCAGTAAGGATTTCACCTCCCATATTGGGTCCCAAAAGACTAGCTCACACAAACGGACAAGAGGAGGGGGTTCCTCCGGATAAGTTTGCTTTGGGCCAAATAAT
Source organism: Malaclemys terrapin pileata (assembly GCF_027887155.1). Taxonomy (NCBI): domain Eukaryota; kingdom Metazoa; phylum Chordata; order Testudines; family Emydidae; genus Malaclemys; species Malaclemys terrapin. The sequence continues at coordinate 164,260,181 of NC_071506.1, forward strand.
AAAATAGCAATTCTTAAGCCCTTTGTAGGGCCAGGAAGGGATTTGGATCGAAAAACTGTGGGTGAAAAAACAAGAGGTTTCGCAAGCATGTTTTCGATCAAAAAGAAAATTTTGTTATCTTTGGGCAACCAAGAAGGACTCTCTGAAACCATGGTTAACTGGAAATTCAATTTTTAGAGGAAAATGTCACATAGCGGAGCAAAACATAGTACTTTTACTTAAAAACGCCTTTGCAAGGTTTTATGGGCTCTGCTAGAAAAAAAATCAACTGTTGCAGACAAAAATCTCGGTTTTCTCTAAAAGGCTGATTTTTCTGTACCAAAAGAGTTTCTAGACGTTTTGGATAACGAAAGCTAAAGTTTCGCTGAAATGGCTATTCCAGCCAGTGAATACACTTTTCACCAAGCTTTCGAGCTGCACAGTAGTTTCCTGTCCTAAAAAGGATAGCGTTCATCTCTAGTTACTTGAAAAATCAATTTTGGGGAGAAAAATGGCTCTCATTTTTTGACCATTCCTTTAAGCAAAACATAATGCTATTACTTAGACATGCTTTTCCATTGAAAAAAATAATACTGTTGACTGGCTTCTACAAGGGAAAAACAACAACTTTTTCAGGAACAATTGCTGTTTTCTCTGAAAAGCTGATATTCTGTAGCAAAAACGGTTCCTGGCGCTCTTGATAAGGAAAGCTAATGTTTCCGAGGAAATCTGTATTCCTGCCAGTGAATATGCTTTTCCCCACTCTTTCTATTTGCACGAGAATATCTTGTAAGAGAAAACATCAATTCTGTTGCAAAAGAAAAAAGAACGTGTTAAAGGATAGTTACCTGGAAAATCGATTTCGGGGAGCAAAAGGATCAACTTTTGCAGGAAAGAAATCTCTTTCCCTGAAAAGAAAACGAAGTCTCATCAAAAACCGTTTCTTAAACGAAATTATTGTTATTCTCTAGAAAGCTAGGGGGAAGAGGTTTCATTCGATGGAAAACAGAAGTCAGTGAAATCGACCATTTGATCAAAATAATTAATTCTCTACGGCCTGAAAAACAACTTTAGAGACAAAAAAAAGAACTATCTTCTTGCCAATTGGTGCTCTCTTAGTAAAACATTTCCCACTGTACTATTTCTCATTGGAAAAGCGTTTTTAATGGGGAAAAGGATGTTTTAAGACTAAGCTTCGTCAAAACAGTGATTGAAACCTTTTCTGCAAAATATGGCTCTTCCTAGGAAACTATAGTTTTTACAAATTCCCTTTTCTTTGAAAAACGCAAACATTATCAATTTTGGCTTAGATGGAGCCAAACAATTGCTTGCGAAACCACTGCCTTTTTTTAGCCACAGTATTCAGCGTCAATTTGTCTATGCACCTAATAATCGCTCTCATCTGGCGTGAGGGTTAGGGCTCTTAAGATTTCGGCTTCCCGCCCTAGGCTTAGGGTTCGGGTGGGTATGCCACTTAGCGTTAGGATGTCGGTTTCTCTGGGGAGAACTCCCCGCGCTCGTGTTAGGGTTCTTATAGCTAGGACTCCTCGCCATAGGGTTAGTGTTCCTATGCGTAGGCCACTTGGAGTCGGTGATGGTTTCGATGGGAATGGGCTTAGAGTTTTGGTTCCTACGGGTAGGCAACTTGGAGTTATAGTTACGGTTGCTCTTGATAGCGCTCCCCGCCCTAGGGTTAGGGTTCCTATGGGTGGGGTTCCCCATCTCAGAGTTAGGGTTCCTATGGAAAAGACACTTGGAGATAAGATTAAGGTTCCTAACGGTAGGCCTCTTGGAGTTAGGATTGAGTTTCTATGGTCAGGGTTTCCCGCCCTAGGGTTAGGATTCCTCTGGGTGGGGTTCCTGACCCTAGGGTGAGGTTTCTTATAGATAGGCCTCTCGGCGTTAGGGTGAGAAGTCTTATACTTCCCGCCCTAGGGTTAGAGTTCCTGTGGGTATGGCTCCCTGCCATAGGTTAGGGTTCGGACACGTTGTGTTAGGCTTAGTGTTTGCATGAGTTGGCTTCTTTGGGTTCGGGTTCCTATGTCATGCCACTTAGAATTAAGTTGATGGTTCCTCTGGGCAGGGTTCCCCACTGTAGGAAGAGGGTTGCTGGGGCCAGGGCTCCCCACCCTCGGGTTACGTATACTAGAGCTTGGCTCCCGGCGCTACGGTTCTTCTAGGTAGTGCTCCCCGCTCTAGGCTTAGAGTTACTGGGGGTAGTCGACACGTAGTAAGGGTTAAAGTTCCTCTGGCTGGGGCTCCTATGAGTAGGTCACTTGGTGTTCTAATTATGCTTCCTATAGATAGGGCTCCTCGCCCTCGCTTTAGCATTCCTAGGGGTATGGACCCCCTAGGGTTTGGAGTCCTATAGTTAGAGCTCCCAGCCCTAGCTGCTATGGGAGGGCTCCCTGTGGTACAGTTGGGGATTGTAGGGGTAAGCTACATGGAAATAAGGTTAGGGCTCCTCTCGGTAGGCCACTTGGAAATAGAATTAGGGTTCCTCTGGGTAGGGCTCCCGGCCCTAGGATTAGTGGGACTTACGTGTAGGGATCCCCGCCGTAGAGACAGGGTTCCTGTGAGGGCTCCTATCCGTTGGCCTCTTGGAGTTAGGACTGGTTTTCTATGCGTAGGCCTCCCCGCCCTAGTGTTAGGGTTCTTATAGCTAGGACTCCTCGCCATAGGGTTAGTGTTCCTATGCCATAGGGTTCCTATGGTTCGGGCTTTACTGTTTCTATGGGTCGGGCTCCCTGACTTAGGGTTTGGGTTCCTACGGCGACAGCTCCCCATCTTCGCATTAGGGTTCCTATGGGTTGGACCCTTGCAGTCATAGTTAGGCTCCCTTTGCGTAGACGACTTGGAGATAAGGTTAGGGTTCTGATGTGTAGGCCACTTGGAATTAGTGCCAGGATTTCTAAGGTTGGGGCTCCCCGTCCTAGGGTTAGAGTTCCTACGGCTTGGCCAATTGGTGTTAGGGTTAGTGGTTGCATCTTACTTGCTGTCTGTCATGAACCTAGCACTGAGCTTTCAAAACAGCTTTTCTGTATTGTCGTCTTCCATTATTGAGGTCGAGCTACTACCTGACGCCTGGTTGTTGCTCCTTGAGCTAGATTCCCTGCTACTTTAGGCACTTAAATACCAGAGTATATAATACTCCTGTTCAGCTGCTGCCTATCCGCGTAGGTTCTAAAACTCTCTTGGCACCTACATTTTTGCAGTAAAGTCTCCCGAGATGCCTGTGCACTGTAGCCCCAGCCCCAGTATTTGATGCTTAAAGCGCAGAAGAACGCACTAACCGGGCGAAATGTGGCATCCCTCTACCTACTTTGCTTGTGGGTCTCGACCCAGTAAGGATTTCACCTACCATATTGGGTCCCAAAAGACTAGCTCACACAAACGGACAAGAGGAGGGGGTTCCTCCGGATAAGTTTGCTTTGGGCCAAATAATAAAATAGCAATTCTTAAGCCCTTTGTAGGGCCAGGAAGGGATTTGGATCGAAAAACTGTGGGTGAAAAAACAAGAGGTTTCGCAAGCATGTTTTCGATCAAAAAGAAAATTTTGTTATCTTTGGGCAACCAAGAAGGACTCTCTGAAACCATGGTTAACTGGAAATTCAATTTTTAGAGGAAAATGTCACATAGCGGAGCAAAACATAGTACTTTTACTTAAAAACGCCTTTGCAAGGTTTTATGGGCTCTGCTAGAAAAAAAATCAACTGTTGCAGACAAAAATCTCGGTTTTCTCTAAAAGGCTGATTTTTCTGTACCAAAAGAGTTTCTAGACGTTTTGGATAACGAAAGCTAAAGTTTCGCTGAAATGGCTATTCCAGCCAGTGAATACACTTTTCACCAAGCTTTCGAGCTGCACAGTAGTTTCCTGTCCTAAAAAGGATAGCGTTCATCTCTAGTTACTTGAAAAATCAATTTTGGGGAGAAAAATGGCTCTCATTTTTTGACCATTCCTTTAAGCAAAACATAATGCTATTACTTAGACATGCTTTTCCATTGAAAAAAATAATACTGTTGACTGGCTTCTACAAGGGAAAAACAACAACTTTTTCAGGAACAATTGCTGTTTTCTCTGAAAAGCTGATATTCTGTAGCAAAAACGGTTCCTGGCGCTCTTGATAAGGAAAGCTAATGTTTCTGAGGAAATCTGTATTCCTGCCAGTGAATATGCTTTTCCTCACTCTTTCTATTTGCACGAGAATATCTTGTAAGAGAAAACATCAATTCTGTTGCAAAAGAAAAAAGAACGTGTTAAACGATAGTTACCTGGAAAATCAATTTCGGGGAGCAAAAGGATCAACTTTTGCAGGAAAGAAATCTTTTTCCCTGAAAAGAAAACGAAGTCTCATCAAAAACCGTTTCTTAAACGAAATTATTGTTATTCTTTAGAAAGCTGGGGGGGAAGAGGTTTCATTCGATGGAAAACAGAAGTCAGTGAAATCGACCCTTTTGATCAAAATAATTAATTCTCTACGGCCTGAAAAACAACTTTAGAGACAAAAAAAAGAACTATCTTCTTGCCAATTGGTGCTCTCTTAGTAAAACATTTCCCACTGTATTATTTCTCCTTGGAAAAGCGTTTTTAATAGGGAAAAGGATGTTTTAAGACTAAGCTTCGTCAAAACAGTGATTGAAACCTTTTCTGCAAAATATGGCTCTTCCTAGGAAACTATAGTTTTTACAAATTCCCTTTTCTTTGAAAAACGCAAACATTATCAATTTTGGCTTAGATGGAGCCAAACTATTGCTTGCGAAACCACTGCCTTTTTTTAGCCACAGTATTCAGCGTCAATTTGTCTATGCACCTAATAATCGCTCTCATCTGGCGTGAGGGTTAGGGCTCTTAAGATTTCGGCTTCCCGCCCTAGGCTTAGGGTTCGGGTGGGTATGCCACTTAGCGTTAGGATGTCGGTTTCTCTGGGGAGAACTCCCCGCGCTCGTGTTAGGGTTCTTATAGCTAGGACTCCTCGCCATAGGGTTAGTGTTCCTATGCGTAGGCCACTTGGAGTCGGTGATGGTTTCGATGGGAATGGGCTTAGAGTTTTGGTTCCTACGGGTAGGCAACTTGGAGTTATAGTTACGGTTGCTCTTGATAGCGCTCCCCGCCCTAGGGTTAGGGTTCCTATGGGTGGGGTTCCCCATCTCAGAGTTAGGGTTCCTATGGAAAAGACACATGGAGATAAGATTAAGGTTCCTAACGGTAGGCCTCTTGGAGTTAGGATTGAGTTTCTATGGTCAGGGTTTCCCGCCCTAGGGTTAGGATTCCTCTGGGTGGGGTTCCTGACCCTAGGGTGAGGTTTCTTATAGATAGGCCTCTCGGCGTTAGGGTGAGAAGTCTTATACTTCCCGCCCTAGGGTTAGAGTTCCTGTGGGTATGGCTCCCTGCCATAGGTTAGGGTTCGGACACGTTGTGTTAGGCTTAGTGTTTGCATGAGTTGGCTTCTTTGGGTTCGGGTTCCTATGTCATGCCACTTAGAATTAAGTTGATGGTTCCTCTGGGCAGGGTTCCCCACTGTAGGAAGAGGGTTGCTGGGGCCAGGGCTCCCCACCCTCGGGTTACGTATACTAGAGCTTGGCTCCCGGCGCTACGGTTCTTCTAGGTAGTGCTCCCCGCTCTAGGCTTAGAGTTACTGGGGGTAGTCGACACGTAGTAAGGGTTAAAGTTCCTCTGGCTGGGGCTCCTATGAGTAGGTCACTTGGTGTTCTAATTATGCTTCCTATAGATAGGGCTCCTCGCCCTCGCTTTAGCATTCCTAGGGGTATGGACCCCCTAGGGTTTGGAGTCCTATAGTTAGAGCTCCCAGCCCTAGCTGCTATGGGAGGGCTCCCTGTGGTACAGTTGGGGATTGTAGGGGTAAGCTACATGGAAATAAGGTTAGGGCTCCTCTCGGTAGGCCACTTGGAAATAGAATTAGGGTTCCTCTGGGTAGGGCTCCCGGCCCTAGGATTAGTGGGACTTACGTGTAGGGATCCCCGCCGTAGAGACAGGGTTCCTGTGAGGGCTCCTATCCGTTGGCCTCTTGGAGTTAGGACTGGTTTTCTATGCGTAGGCCTCCCCGCCCTAGTGTTAGGGTTCTTATAGCTAGGACTCCTCGCCATAGGGTTAGTGTTCCTATGCCATAGGGTTCCTATGGTTCGGGCTTTACTGTTTCTATGGGTCGGGCTCCCTGACTTAGGGTTTGGGTTCCTACGGCGACAGCTCCCCATCTTCGCATTAGGGTTCCTATGGGTTGGACCCTTGCAGTCATAGTTAGGCTCCCTTTGCGTAGACGACTTGGAGATAAGGTTAGGGTTCTGATGTGTAGGCCACTTGGAATTAGTGCCAGGATTTCTAAGGTTGGGGCTCCCCGTCCTAGGGTTAGAGTTCCTACGGCTTGGCCAATTGGTGTTAGGGTTAGTGGTTGCATCTTACTTGCTGTCTGTCATGAACCTAGCACTGAGCTTTCAAAACAGCTTTTCTGTATTGTCGTCTTCCATTATTGAGGTCGAGCTACTACCTGACGCCTGGTTGTTGCTCCTTGAGCTAGATTCCCTGCTACTTTAGGCACTTAAATACCAGAGTATATAATACTCCTGTTCAGCTGCTGCCTATCCGCGTAGGTTCTAAAACTCTCTTGGCACCTACATTTTTGCAGTAAAGTCTCCCGAGATGCCTGTGCACTGTAGCCCCAGCCCCAGTATTTGATGCTTAAAGCGCAGAAGAACGCACTAACCGGGCGAAATGTGGCATCCCTCTACCTACTTTGCTTGTGGGTCTCGACCCAGTAAGGATTTCACCTACCATATTGGGTCCCAAAAGACTAGCTCACACAAACGGACAAGAGGAGGGGGTTCCTCCGGATAAGTTTGCTTTGGGCCAAATAATAAAATAGCAATTCTTAAGCCCTTTGTAGGGCCAGGAAGGGATTTGGATCGAAAAACTGTGGGTGAAAAAACAAGAGGTTTCGCAAGCATGTTTTCGATCAAAAAGAAAATTTTGTTATCTTTGGGCAACCAAGAAGGACTCTCTGAAACCATGGTTAACTGGAAAGTCAATTTTTAGACGAAAATGTCACACTCAGCGGAGCAAAACATAGTACTTTTACTTAAAAACGCCTTTGCAAGGTTTTATGGGCTCTGCTAGAAAAAAAATCAACTGTTGCAGACAAAAATCTCGGTTTTCTCTAAAAGGCTGATTTTTCTGTACCAAAAGAGTTTCTAGACGTTTTGGATAACGAAAGCTAAAGTTTCGCTGAAATGGCTATTCCAGCCAGTGAATACACTTTTCACCAAGCTTTCGAGCTGCACAGTAGTTTCCTGTCCTAAAAAGGATAGCGTTCATCTCTAGTTACTTGAAAAATCAATTTTGGGGAGAAAAATGGCTCTCATTTTTTGACCATTCCTTTAAGCAAAACATAATGCTATTACTTAGACATGCTTTTCCATTGAAAAAAATAATACTGTTGACTGGCTTCTACAAGGGAAAAACAACAACTTTTTCAGGAACAATTGCTGTTTTCTCTGAAAAGCTGATATTCTGTAGCAAAAACGGTTCCTGGCGCTCTTGATAAGGAAAGCTAATGTTTCTGAGGAAATCTGTATTCCTGCCAGTGAATATGCTTTTCCTCACTCTTTCTATTTGCACGAGAATATCTTGTAAGAGAAAACATCAATTCTGTTGCAAAAGAAAAAAGAACGTGTTAAACGATAGTTACCTGGAAAATCAATTTCGGGGAGCAAAAGGATCAACTTTTGCAGGAAAGAAATCTTTTTCCCTGAAAAGAAAACGAAGTCTCATCAAAAACCGTTTCTTAAACGAAATTATTGTTATTCTTTAGAAAGCTGGGGGGGAAGAGGTTTCATTCGATGGAAAACAGAAGTCAGTGAAATCGACCCTTTTGATCAAAATAATTAATTCTCTACGGCCTGAAAAACAACTTTAGAGACAAAAAAAAGAACTATCTTCTTGCCAATTGGTGCTCTCTTAGTAAAACATTTCCCACTGTATTATTTCTCCTTGGAAAAGCGTTTTTAATAGGGAAAAGGATGTTTTAAGACTAAGCTTCGTCAAAACAGTGATTGAAACCTTTTCTGCAAAATATGGCTCTTCCTAGGAAACTATAGTTTTTACAAATTCCCTTTTCTTTGAAAAACGCAAACATTATCAATTTTGGCTTAGATGGAGCCAAACTATTGCTTGCGAAACCACTGCCTTTTTTTAGCCACAGTATTCAGCGTCAATTTGTCTATGCACCTAATAATCGCTCTCATCTGGCGTGAGGGTTAGGGCTCTTAAGATTTCGGCTTCCCGCCCTAGGCTTAGGGTTCGGGTGGGTATGCCACTTAGCGTTAGGATGTCGGTTTCTCTGGGGAGAACTCCCCGCGCTCGTGTTAGGATTCTTATAGCTAGGACTCCTCGCCATAGGGTTAGTGTTCCTATGCGTAGGCCACTTGGAGTCGGTGATGGTTTCGATGGGAATGGGCTTAGAGTTTTGGTTCCTACGGGTAGGCAACTTGGAGTTATAGTTACGGTTGCTCTTGATAGCGCTCCCCGCCCTAGGGTTAGGGTTCCTATGGGTGGGGTTCCCCATCTCAGAGTTAGGGTTCCTATGGAAAAGACACATGGAGATAAGATTAAGGTTCCTAACGGTAGGCCTCTTGGAGTTAGGATTGAGTTTCTATGGTCAGGGTTTCCCGCCCTAGGGTTAGGATTCCTCTGGGTGGGGTTCCTGACCCTAGGGTGAGGTTTCTTATAGATAGGCCTCTCGGCGTTAGGGTGAGAAGTCTTATACTTCCCGCCCTAGGGTTAGAGTTCCTGTGGGTATGGCTCCCTGCCATAGGTTAGGGTTCGGACACGTTGTGTTAGGCTTAGTGTTTGCATGAGTTGGCTTCTTTGGGTTCGGGTTCCTATGTCATGCCACTTAGAATTAAGTTGATGGTTCCTCTGGGCAGGGTTCCCCACTGTAGGAAGAGGGTTGCTGGGGCCAGGGCTCCCCACCCTCGGGTTACGTATACTAGAGCTTGGCTCCCGGCGCTACGGTTCTTCTAGGTAGTGCTCCCCGCTCTAGGCTTAGAGTTACTGGGGGTAGTCGACACGTAGTAAGGGTTAAAGTTCCTCTGGCTGGGGCTCCTATGAGTAGGTCACTTGGTGTTCTAATTATGCTTCCTATAGATAGGGCTCCTCGCCCTCGCTTTAGCATTCCTAGGGGTATGGACCCCCTAGGGTTTGGAGTCCTATAGTTAGAGCTCCCAGCCCTAGCTGCTATGGGAGGGCTCCCTGTGGTACAGTTGGGGATTGTACGGGTAAGCTACATGGAAATAAGGTTAGGGCTCCTCTCGGTAGGCCACTTGGAAATAGAATTAGGGTTCCTCTGGGTAGGGCTCCCGGCCCTAGGATTAGTGGGACTTACGTGTAGGGATCCCCGCCGTAGAGACAGGGTTCCTGTGAGGGCTCCTATCCGTTGGCCTCTTGGAGTTAGGACTGGTTTTCTATGCGTAGGCCTCCCCGCCCTAGTGTTAGGGTTCTTATAGCTAGGACTCCTCGCCATAGGGTTAGTGTTCCTATGCCATAGGGTTCCTATGGTTCGGGCTTTACTGTTTCTATGGGTCGGGCTCCCTGACTTAGGGTTTGGGTTCCTACGGCGACAGCTCGCCATCTTCGCATTAGGGTTCCTATGGGTTGGACCCTTGCAGTCATAGTTAGGCTCCCTTTGCGTAGACGACTTGGAGATAAGGTTAGGGTTCTGATGTGTAGGCCACTTGGAATTAGTGCCAGGATTTCTAAGGTTGGGGCTCCCCGTCCTAGGGTTAGAGTTCCTACGGCTTGGCCAATTGGTGTTAGGGTTAGTGGTTGCATCTTACTTGCTGTCTGTCATGAACCTAGCACTGAGCTTTCAAAACAGCTTTTCTGTATTGTCGTCTTCCATTATTGAGGTCGAGCTACTACCTGACGCCTGGTTGTTGCTCCTTGAGCTAGATTCCCTGCTACTTTAGGCACTTAAATACCAGAGTATATAATACTCCTGTTCAGCTGCTGCCTATCCGCGTAGGTTCTAAAACTCTCTTGGCACCTACATTTTTGCAGTAAAGTCTCCCGAGATGCCTGTGCACTGTAGCCCCAGCCCCAGTATTTGATGCTTAAAGCGCAGAAGAACGCACTAACCGGGCGAAATGTGGCATCCCTCTACCTACTTTGCTTGTGGGTCTCGACCCAGTAAGGATTTCACCTCCCATATTGGGTCCCAAAAGACTAGCTCACACAAACGGACAAGAGGAGGGGGTTCCTCCGGATAAGTTTGCTTTGGGCCAAATAATAAAATAGCAATTCTTAAGCCCTTTGTAGGGCCAGGAAGGGATTTGGATCGAAAAACTGTGGGTGAAAAAACAAGAGGTTTCGCAAGCATGTTTTCGATCAAAAAGAAAATTTTGTTATCTTTGGGCAACCAAGAAGGACTCTCTGAAACCATGGTTAACTGGAAATTCAATTTTTAGAGGAAAATGTCACATAGCGGAGCAAAACATAGTACTTTTACTTAAAAACGCCTTTGCAAGGTTTTATGGGCTCTGCTAGAAAAAAAATCAACTGTTGCAGACAAAAATCTCGGTTTTCTCTAAAAGGCTGATTTTTCTGTACCAAAAGAGTTTCTAGACGTTTTGGATAACGAAAGCTAAAGTTTCGCTGAAATGGCTATTCCAGCCAGTGAATACACTTTTCACCAAGCTTTCGAGCTGCACAGTAGTTTCCTGTCCTAAAAAGGATAGCGTTCATCTCTAGTTACTTGAAAAATCAATTTTGGGGAGAAAAATGGCTCTCATTTTTTGACCATTCCTTTAAGCAAATCATAATGCTATTACTTAGACATGCTTTTCCATTGAAAAAAATAATACTGTTGACTGGCTTCTACAAGGGAAAAACAACAACTTTTTCAGGAACAATTGCTGTTTTCTCTGAAAAGCTGATATTCTGTAGCAAAAACGGTTCCTGGCGCTCTTGATAAGGAAAGCTAATGTTTCCGAGGAAATCTGTATTCCTGCCAGTGAATATGCTTTTCCCCACTCTTTCTATTTGCACGAGAATATCTTGTAAGAGAAAACATCAATTCTGTTGCAAAAGAAAAAAGAACGTGTTAAAGGATAGTTACCTGGAAAATCGATTTCGGGGAGCAAAAGGATCAACTTTTGCAGGAAAGAAATCTCTTTCCCTGAAAAGAAAACGAAGTCTCATCAAAAACCGTTTCTTAAACGAAATTATTGTTATTCTCTAGAAAGCTAGGGGGAAGAGGTTTCATTCGATGGAAAACAGAAGTCAGTGAAATCGACCATTTGATCAAAATAATTAATTCTCTACGGCCTGAAAAACAACTTTAGAGACAAAAAAAAGAACTATCTTCTTGCCAATTGGTGCTCTCTTAGTAAAACATTTCCCACTGTACTATTTCTCATTGGAAAAGCGTTTTTAATGGGGAAAAGGATGTTTTAAGACTAAGCTTCGTCAAAACAGTGATTGAAACCTTTTCTGCAAAATATGGCTCTTCCTAGGAAACTATAGTTTTTACAAATTCCCTTTTCTTTGAAAAACGCAAACATTATCAATTTTGGCTTAGATGGAGCCAAACAATTGCTTGCGAAACCACTGCCTTTTTTTAGCCACAGTATTCAGCGTCAATTTGTCTATGCACCTAATAATCGCTCTCATCTGGCGTGAGGGTTAGGGCTCTTAAGATTTCGGCTTCCCGCCCTAGGCTTAGGGTTCGGGTGGGTATGCCACTTAGCGTTAGGATGTCGGTTTCTCTGGGGAGAACTCCCCGCGCTCGTGTTAGGGTTCTTATAGCTAGGACTCCTCGCCATAGGGTTAGTGTTCCTATGCGTAGGCCACTTGGAGTCGGTGATGGTTTCGATGGGAATGGGCTTAGAGTTTTGGTTCCTACGGGTAGGCAACTTGGAGTTATAGTTACGGTTGCTCTTGATAGCGCTCCCCGCCCTAGGGTTAGGGTTCCTATGGGTGGGGTTCCCCATCTCAGAGTTAGGGTTCCTATGGAAAAGACACTTGGAGATAAGATTAAGGTTCCTAACGGTAGGCCTCTTGGAGTTAGGATTGAGTTTCTATGGTCAGGGTTTCCCGCCCTAGGGTTAGGATTCCTCTGGGTGGGGTTCCTGACCCTAGGGTGAGGTTTCTTATAGATAGGCCTCTCGGCGTTAGGGTGAGAAGTCTTATACTTCCCGCCCTAGGGTTAGAGTTCCTGTGGGTATGGCTCCCTGCCATAGGTTAGGGTTCGGACACGTTGTGTTAGGCTTAGTGTTTGCATGAGTTGGCTTCTTTGGGTTCGGGTTCCTATGTCATGCCACTTAGAATTAAGTTGATGGTTCCTCTGGGCAGGGTTCCCCACTGTAGGAAGAGGGTTGCTGGGGCCAGGGCTCCCCACCCTCGGGTTACGTATACTAGAGCTTGGCTCCCGGCGCTACGGTTCTTCTAGGTAGTGCTCCCCGCTCTAGGCTTAGAGTTACTGGGGGTAGTCGACACGTAGTAAGGGTTAAAGTTCCTCTGGCTGGGGCTCCTATGAGTAGGTCACTTGGTGTTCTAATTATGCTTCCTATAGATAGGGCTCCTCGCCCTCGCTTTAGCATTCCTAGGGGTATGGACCCCCTAGGGTTTGGAGTCCTATAGTTAGAGCTCCCAGCCCTAGCTGCTATGGGAGGGCTCCCTGTGGTACAGTTGGGGATTGTAGGGGTAAGCTACATGGAAATAAGGTTAGGGCTCCTCTCGGTAGGCCACTTGGAAATAGAATTAGGGTTCCTCTGGGTAGGGCTCCCGGCCCTAGGATTAGTGGGACTTACGTGTAGGGATCCCCGCCGTAGAGACAGGGTTCCTGTGAGGGCTCCTATCCGTTGGCCTCTTGGAGTTAGGACTGGTTTTCTATGCGTAGGCCTCCCCGCCCTAGTGTTAGGGTTCTTATAGCTAGGACTCCTCGCCATAGGGTTAGTGTTCCTATGCCATAGGGTTCCTATGGTTCGGGCTTTACTGTTTCTATGGGTCGGGCTCCCTGACTTAGGGTTTGGGTTCCTACGGCGACAGCTCCCCATCTTCGCATTAGGGTTCCTATGGGTTGGACCCTTGCAGTCATAGTTAGGCTCCCTTTGCGTAGACGACTTGGAGATAAGGTTAGGGTTCTGATGTGTAGGCCACTTGGAATTAGTGCCAGGATTTCTAAGGTTGGGGCTCCCCGTCCTAGGGTTAGAGTTCCTACGGCTTGGCCAATTGGTGTTAGGGTTAGTGGTTGCATCTTACTTGCTGTCTGTCATGAACCTAGCACTGAGCTTTCAAAACAGCTTTTCTGTATTGTCGTCTTCCATTATTGAGGTCGAGCTACTACCTGACGCCTGGTTGTTGCTCCTTGAGCTAGATTCCCTGCTACTTTAGGCACTTAAATACCAGAGTATATAATACTCCTGTTCAGCTGCTGCCTATCCGCGTAGGTTCTAAAACTCTCTTGGCACCTACATTTTTGCAGTAAAGTCTCCCGAGATGCCTGTGCACTGTAGCCCCAGCCCCAGTATTTGATGCTTAAAGCGCAGAAGAACGCACTAACCGGGCGAAATGTGGCATCCCTCTACCTACTTTGCTTGTGGGTCTCGACCCAGTAAGGATTTCACCTACCATATTGGGTCCCAAAAGACTAGCTCACACAAACGGACAAGAGGAGGGGGTTCCTCCGGATAAGTTTGCTTTGGGCCAAATAATAAAATAGCAATTCTTAAGCCCTTTGTAGGGCCAGGAAGGGATTTGGATCGAAAAACTGTGGGTGAAAAAACAAGAGGTTTCGCAAGCATGTTTTCGATCAAAAAGAAAATTTTGTTATCTTTGGGCAACCAAGAAGGACTCTCTGAAACCATGGTTAACTGGAAATTCAATTTTTAGAGGAAAATGTCACACTCAGCGGAGCAAAACATAGTACTTTTACTTAAAAACGCCTTTGCAAGGTTTTATGGGCTCTGCTAGAAAAAAAATCAACTGTTGCAGACAAAAATCTCGGTTTTCTCTAAAAGGCTGATTTTTCTGTACCAAAAGAGTTTCTAGACGTTTTGGATAACGAAAGCTAAAGTTTCGCTGAAATGGCTATTCCAGCCAGTGAATACACTTTTCACCAAGCTTTCGAGCTGCACAGTAGTTTCCTGTCCTAAAAAGGATAGCGTTCATCTCTAGTTACTTGAAAAATCAATTTTGGGGAGAAAAATGGCTCTCATTTTTTGACCATTCCTTTAAGCAAAACATAATGCTATTACTTAGACATGCTTTTCCATTGAAAAAAATAATACTGTTGACTGGCTTCTACAAGGGAAAAACAACAACTTTTTCAGGAACAATTGCTGTTTTCTCTGAAAAGCTGATATTCTGTAGCAAAAACGGTTCCTGGCGCTCTTGATAAGGAAAGCTAATGTTTCCGAGGAAATCTGTATTCCTGCCAGTGAATATGCTTTTCCCCACTCTTTCTATTTGCACGAGAATATCTTGTAAGAGAAAACATCAATTCTGTTGCAAAAGAAAAAAGAACGTGTTAAAGGATAGTTACCTGGAAAATCGATTTCGGGGAGCAAAAGGATCAACTTTTGCAGGAAAGAAATCTCTTTCCCTGAAAAGAAAACGAAGTCTCATCAAAAACCGTTTCTTAAACGAAATTATTGTTATTCTCTAGAAAGCTAGGGGGAAGAGGTTTCATTCGATGGAAAACAGAAGTCAGTGAAATCGACCATTTGATCAAAATAATTAATTCTCTACGGCCTGAAAAACAACTTTAGAGACAAAAAAAAGAACTATCTTCTTGCCAATTGGTGCTCTCTTAGTAAAACATTTCCCACTGTACTATTTCTCATTGGAAAAGCGTTTTTAATGGGGAAAAGGATGTTTTAAGACTAAGCTTCGTCAAAACAGTGATTGAAACCTTTTCTGCAAAATATGGCTCTTCCTAGGAAACTATAGTTTTTACAAATTCCCTTTTCTTTGAAAAACGCAAACATTATCAATTTTGGCTTAGATGGAGCCAAACTATTGCTTGCGAAACCACTGCCTTTTTTTAGCCACAGTATTCAGCGTCAATTTGTCTATGCACCTAATAATCGCTCTCATCTGGCGTGAGGGTTAGGGCTCTTAAGATTTCGGCTTCCCGCCCTAGGCTTAGGGTTCGGGTGGGTATGCCACTTAGCGTTAGGATGTCGGTTTCTCTGGGGAGAACTCCCCGCGCTCGTGTTAGGATTCTTATAGCTAGGACTCCTCGCCATAGGGTTAGTGTTCCTATGCGTAGGCCACTTGGAGTCGGTGATGGTTTCGATGGGAATGGGCTTAGAGTTTTGGTTCCTACGGGTAGGCAACTTGGAGTTATAGTTACGGTTGCTCTTGATAGCGCTCCCCGCCCTAGGGTTAGGGTTCCTATGGGTGGGGTTCCCCATCTCAGAGTTAGGGTTCCTATGGAAAAGACACATGGAGATAAGATTAAGGTTCCTAACGGTAGGCCTCTTGGAGTTAGGATTGAGTTTCTATGGTCAGGGTTTCCCGCCCTAGGGTTAGGATTCCTCTGGGTGGGGTTCCTGACCCTAGGGTGAGGTTTCTTATAGATAGGCCTCTCGGCGTTAGGGTGAGAAGTCTTATACTTCCCGCCCTAGGGTTAGAGTTCCTGTGGGTATGGCTCCCTGCCATAGGTTAGGGTTCGGACACGTTGTGTTAGGCTTAGTGTTTGCATGAGTTGGCTTCTTTGGGTTCGGGTTCCTATGTCATGCCACTTAGAATTAAGTTGATGGTTCCTCTGGGCAGGGTTCCCCACTGTAGGAAGAGGGTTGCTGGGGCCAGGGCTCCCCACCCTCGGGTTACGTATACTAGAGCTTGGCTCCCGGCGCTACGGTTCTTCTAGGTAGTGCTCCCCGCTCTAGGCTTAGAGTTACTGGGGGTAGTCGACACGTAGTAAGGGTTAAAGTTCCTCTGGCTGGGGCTCCTATGAGTAGGTCACTTGGTGTTCTAATTATGCTTCCTATAGATAGGGCTCCTCGCCCTCGCTTTAGCATTCCTAGGGGTATGGACCCCCTAGGGTTTGGAGTCCTATAGTTAGAGCTCCCAGCCCTAGCTGCTATGGGAGGGCTCCCTGTGGTACAGTTGGGGATTGTACGGGTAAGCTACATGGAAATAAGGTTAGGGCTCCTCTCGGTAGGCCACTTGGAAATAGAATTAGGGTTCCTCTGGGTAGGGCTCCCGGCCCTAGGATTAGTGGGACTTACGTGTAGGGATCCCCGCCGTAGAGACAGGGTTCCTGTGAGGGCTCCTATCCGTTGGCCTCTTGGAGTTAGGACTGGTTTTCTATGCGTAGGCCTCCCCGCCCTAGTGTTAGGGTTCTTATAGCTAGGACTCCTCGCCATAGGGTTAGTGTTCCTATGCCATAGGGTTCCTATGGTTCGGGCTTTACTGTTTCTATGGGTCGGGCTCCCTGACTTAGGGTTTGGGTTCCTACGGCGACAGCTCCCCATCTTCGCATTAGGGTTCCTATGGGTTGGACCCTTGCAGTCATAGTTAGGCTCCCTTTGCGTAGACGACTTGGAGATAAGGTTAGGGTTCTGATGTGTAGGCCACTTGGAATTAGTGCCAGGATTTCTAAGGTTGGGGCTCCCCGTCCTAGGGTTAGAGTTCCTACGGCTTGGCCAATTGGTGTTAGGGTTAGTGGTTGCATCTTACTTGCTGTCTGTCATGAACCTAGCACTGAGCTTTCAAAACAGCTTTTCTGTATTGTCGTCTTCCATTATTGAGGTCGAGCTACTACCTGACGCCTGGTTGTTGCTCCTTGAGCTAGATTCCCTGCTACTTTAGGCACTTAAATACCAGAGTATATAATACTCCTGTTCAGCTGCTGCCTATCCGCGTAGGTTCTAAAACTCTCTTGGCACCTACATTTTTGCAGTAAAGTCTCCCGAGATGCCTGTGCACTGTAGCCCCAGCCCCAGTATTTGATGCTTAAAGCGCAGAAGAACGCACTAACCGGGCGAAATGTGGCATCCCTCTACCTACTTTGCTTGTGGGTCTCGACCCAGTAAGGATTTCACCTCCCATATTGGGTCCCAAAAGACTAGCTCACACAAACGGACAAGAGGAGGGGGTTCCTCCGGATAAGTTTGCTTTGGGCCAAATAATAAAATAGCAATTCTTAAGCCCTTTGTAGGGCCAGGAAGGGATTTGGATCGAAAAACTGTGGGTGAAAAAACAAGAGGTTTCGCAAGCATGTTTTCGATCAAAAAGAAAATTTTGTTATCTTTGGGCAACCAAGAAGGACTCTCTGAAACCATGGTTAACTGGAAATTCAATTTTTAGAGGAAAATGTCACATAGCGGAGCAAAACATAGTACTTTTACTTAAAAACGCCTTTGCAAGGTTTTATGGGCTCTGCTAGAAAAAAAATCAACTGTTGCAGACAAAAATCTCGGTTTTCTCTAAAAGGCTGATTTTTCTGTACCAAAAGAGTTTCTAGACGTTTTGGATAACGAAAGCTAAAGTTTCGCTGAAATGGCTATTCCAGCCAGTGAATACACTTTTCACCAAGCTTTCGAGCTGCACAGTAGTTTCCTGTCCTAAAAAGGATAGCGTTCATCTCTAGTTACTTGAAAAATCAATTTTGGGGAGAAAAATGGCTCTCATTTTTTGACCATTCCTTTAAGCAAAACATAATGCTATTACTTAGACATGCTTTTCCATTGAAAAAAATAATACTGTTGACTGGCTTCTACAAGGGAAAAACAACAACTTTTTCAGGAACAATTGCTGTTTTCTCTGAAAAGCTGATATTCTGTAGCAAAAACGGTTCCTGGCGCTCTTGATAAGGAAAGCTAATGTTTCCGAGGAAATCTGTATTCCTGCCAGTGAATATGCTTTTCCCCACTCTTTCTATTTGCACGAGAATATCTTGTAAGAGAAAACATCAATTCTGTTGCAAAAGAAAAAAGAACGTGTTAAAGGATAGTTACCTGGAAAATCGATTTCGGGGAGCAAAAGGATCAACTTTTGCAGGAAAGAAATCTCTTTCCCTGAAAAGAAAACGAAGTCTCATCAAAAACCGTTTCTTAAACGAAATTATTGTTATTCTCTAGAAAGCTAGGGGGAAGAGGTTTCATTCGATGGAAAACAGAAGTCAGTGAAATCGACCATTTGATCAAAATAATTAATTCTCTACGGCCTGAAAAACAACTTTAGAGACAAAAAAAAGAACTATCTTCTTGCCAATTGGTGCTCTCTTAGTAAAACATTTCCCACTGTACTATTTCTCATTGGAAAAGCGTTTTTAATGGGGAAAAGGATGTTTTAAGACTAAGCTTCGTCAAAACAGTGATTGAAACCTTTTCTGCAAAATATGGCTCTTCCTAGGAAACTATAGTTTTTACAAATTCCCTTTTCTTTGAAAAACGCAAACATTATCAATTTTGGCTTAGATGGAGCCAAACAATTGCTTGCGAAACCACTGCCTTTTTTTAGCCACAGTATTCAGCGTCAATTTGTCTATGCACCTAATAATCGCTCTCATCTGGCGTGAGGGTTAGGGCTCTTAAGATTTCGGCTTCCCGCCCTAGGCTTAGGGTTCGGGTGGGTATGCCACTTAGCGTTAGGATGTCGGTTTCTCTGGGGAGAACTCCCCGCGCTCGTGTTAGGGTTCTTATAGCTAGGACTCCTCGCCATAGGGTTAGTGTTCCTATGCGTAGGCCACTTGGAGTCGGTGATGGTTTCGATGGGAATGGGCTTAGAGTTTTGGTTCCTACGGGTAGGCAACTTGGAGTTATAGTTACGGTTGCTCTTGATAGCGCTCCCCGCCCTAGGGTTAGGGTTCCTATGGGTGGGGTTCCCCATCTCAGAGTTAGGGTTCCTATGGAAAAGACACTTGGAGATAAGATTAAGGTTCCTAACGGTAGGCCTCTTGGAGTTAGGATTGAGTTTCTATGGTCAGGGTTTCCCGCCCTAGGGTTAGGATTCCTCTGGGTGGGGTTCCTGACCCTAGGGTGAGGTTTCTTATAGATAGGCCTCTCGGCGTTAGGGTGAGAAGTCTTATACTTCCCGCCCTAGGGTTAGAGTTCCTGTGGGTATGGCTCCCTGCCATAGGTTAGGGTTCGGACACGTTGTGTTAGGCTTAGTGTTTGCATGAGTTGGCTTCTTTGGGTTCGGGTTCCTATGTCATGCCACTTAGAATTAAGTTGATGGTTCCTCTGGGCAGGGTTCCCCACTGTAGGAAGAGGGTTGCTGGGGCCAGGGCTCCCCACCCTCGGGTTACGTATACTAGAGCTTGGCTCCCGGCGCTACGGTTCTTCTAGGTAGTGCTCCCCGCTCTAGGCTTAGAGTTACTGGGGGTAGTCGACACGTAGTAAGGGTTAAAGTTCCTCTGGCTGGGGCTCCTATGAGTAGGTCACTTGGTGTTCTAATTATGCTTCCTATAGATAGGGCTCCTCGCCCTCGCTTTAGCATTCCTAGGGGTATGGACCCCCTAGGGTTTGGAGTCCTATAGTTAGAGCTCCCAGCCCTAGCTGCTATGGGAGGGCTCCCTGTGGTACAGTTGGGGATTGTACGGGTAAGCTACATGGAAATAAGGTTAGGGCTCCTCTCGGTAGGCCACTTGGAAATAGAATTAGGGTTCCTCTGGGTAGGGCTCCCGGCCCTAGGATTAGTGGGACTTACGTGTAGGGATCCCCGCCGTAGAGACAGGGTTCCTGTGAGGGCTCCTATCCGTTGGCCTCTTGGAGTTAGGACTGGTTTTCTATGCGTAGGCCTCCCCGCCCTAGTGTTAGGGTTCTTATAGCTAGGACTCCTCGCCATAGGGTTAGTGTTCCTATGCCATAGGGTTCCTATGGTTCGGGCTTTACTGTTTCTATGGGTCGGGCTCCCTGACTTAGGGTTTGGGTTCCTACGGCGACAGCTCCCCATCTTCGCATTAGGGTTCCTATGGGTTGGACCCTTGCAGTCATAGTTAGGCTCCCTTTGCGTAGACGACTTGGAGATAAGGTTAGGGTTCTGATGTGTAGGCCACTTGGAATTAGTGCCAGGATTTCTAAGGTTGGGGCTCCCCGTCCTAGGGTTAGAGTTCCTACGGCTTGGCCAATTGGTGTTAGGGTTAGTGGTTGCATCTTACTTGCTGTCTGTCATGAACCTAGCACTGAGCTTTCAAAACAGCTTTTCTGTATTGTCGTCTTCCATTATTGAGGTCGAGCTACTACCTGACGCCTGGTTGTTGCTCCTTGAGCTAGATTCCCTGCTACTTTAGGCACTTAAATACCAGAGTATATAATACTCCTGTTCAGCTGCTGCCTATCCGCGTAGGTTCTAAAACTCTCTTGGCACCTACATTTTTGCAGTAAAGTCTCCCGAGATGCCTGTGCACTGTAGCCCCAGCCCCAGTATTTGATGCTTAAAGCGCAGAAGAACGCACTAACCGGGCGAAATGTGGCATCCCTCTACCTACTTTGCTTGTGGGTCTCGACCCAGTAAGGATTTCACCTCCCATATTGGGTCCCAAAAGACTAGCTCACACAAACGGACAAGAGGAGGGGGTTCCTCCGGATAAGTTTGCTTTGGGCCAAATAATAAAATAGCAATTCTTAAGCCCTTTGTAGGGCCAGGAAGGGATTTGGATCGAAAAACTGTGGGTGAAAAAACAAGAGGTTTCGCAAGCATGTTTTCGATCAAAAAGAAAATTTTGTTATCTTTGGGCAACCAAGAAGGACTCTCTGAAACCATGGTTAACTGGAAATTCAATTTTTAGAGGAAAATGTCACACTCAGCGGAGCAAAACATAGTACTTTTACTTAAAAACGCCTTTGCAAGGTTTTATGGGCTCTGCTAGAAAAAAAATCAACTGTTGCAGACAAAAATCTCGGTTTTCTCTAAAAGGCTGATTTTTCTGTACCAAAAGAGTTTCTAGACGTTTTGGATAACGAAAGCTAAAGTTTCGCTGAAATGGCTATTCCAGCCAGTGAATACACTTTTCACCAAGCTTTCGAGCTGCACAGTAGTTTCCTGTCCTAAAAAGGATAGCGTTCATCTCTAGTTACTTGAAAAATCAATTTTGGGGAGAAAAATGGCTCTCATTTTTTGACCATTCCTTTAAGCAAAACATAATGCTATTACTTAGACATGCTTTTCCATTGAAAAAAATAATACTGTTGACTGGCTTCTACAAGGGAAAAACAACAACTTTTTCAGGAACAATTGCTGTTTTCTCTGAAAAGCTGATATTCTGTAGCAAAAACGGTTCCTGGCGCTCTTGATAAGGAAAGCTAATGTTTCCGAGGAAATCTGTATTCCTGCCAGTGAATATGCTTTTCCCCACTCTTTCTATTTGCACGAGAATATCTTGTAAGAGAAAACATCAATTCTGTTGCAAAAGAAAAAAGAACGTGTTAAAGGATAGTTACCTGGAAAATCGATTTCGGGGAGCAAAAGGATCAACTTTTGCAGGAAAGAAATCTCTTTCCCTGAAAAGAAAACGAAGTCTCATCAAAAACCGTTTCTTAAACGAAATTATTGTTATTCTCTAGAAAGCTAGGGGGAAGAGGTTTCATTCGATGGAAAACAGAAGTCAGTGAAATCGACCATTTGATCAAAATAATTAATTCTCTACGGCCTGAAAAACAACTTTAGAGACAAAAAAAAGAACTATCTTCTTGCCAATTGGTGCTCTCTTAGTAAAACATTTCCCACTGTACTATTTCTCATTGGAAAAGCGTTTTTAATGGGGAAAAGGATGTTTTAAGACTAAGCTTCGTCAAAACAGTGATTGAAACCTTTTCTGCAAAATATGGCTCTTCCTAGGAAACTATAGTTTTTACAAATTCCCTTTTCTTTGAAAAACGCAAACATTATCAATTTTGGCTTAGATGGAGCCAAACAATTGCTTGCGAAACCACTGCCTTTTTTTAGCCACAGTATTCAGCGTCAATTTGTCTATGCACCTAATAATCGCTCTCATCTGGCGTGAGGGTTAGGGCTCTTAAGATTTCGGCTTCCCGCCCTAGGCTTAGGGTTCGGGTGGGTATGCCACTTAGCGTTAGGATGTCGGTTTCTCTGGGGAGAACTCCCCGCGCTCGTGTTAGGGTTCTTATAGCTAGGACTCCTCGCCATAGGGTTAGTGTTCCTATGCGTAGGCCACTTGGAGTCGGTGATGGTTTCGATGGGAATGGGCTTAGAGTTTTGGTTCCTACGGGTAGGCAACTTGGAGTTATAGTTACGGTTGCTCTTGATAGCGCTCCCCGCCCTAGGGTTAGGGTTCCTATGGGTGGGGTTCCCCATCTCAGAGTTAGGGTTCCTATGGAAAAGACACTTGGAGATAAGATTAAGGTTCCTAACGGTAGGCCTCTTGGAGTTAGGATTGAGTTTCTATGGTCAGGGTTTCCCGCCCTAGGGTTAGGATTCCTCTGGGTGGGGTTCCTGACCCTAGGGTGAGGTTTCTTATAGATAGGCCTCTCGGCGTTAGGGTGAGAAGTCTTATACTTCCCGCCCTAGGGTTAGAGTTCCTGTGGGTATGGCTCCCTGCCATAGGTTAGGGTTCGGACACGTTGTGTTAGGCTTAGTGTTTGCATGAGTTGGCTTCTTTGGGTTCGGGTTCCTATGTCATGCCACTTAGAATTAAGTTGATGGTTCCTCTGGGCAGGGTTCCCCACTGTAGGAAGAGGGTTGCTGGGGCCAGGGCTCCCCACCCTCGGGTTACGTATACTAGAGCTTGGCTCCCGGCGCTACGGTTCTTCTAGGTAGTGCTCCCCGCTCTAGGCTTAGAGTTACTGGGGGTAGTCGACACGTAGTAAGGGTTAAAGTTCCTCTGGCTGGGGCTCCTATGAGTAGGTCACTTGGTGTTCTAATTATGCTTCCTATAGATAGGGCTCCTCGCCCTCGCTTTAGCATTCCTAGGGGTATGGACCCCCTAGGGTTTGGAGTCCTATAGTTAGAGCTCCCAGCCCTAGCTGCTATGGGAGGGCTCCCTGTGGTACAGTTGGGGATTGTAGGGGTAAGCTACATGGAAATAAGGTTAGGGCTCCTCTCGGTAGGCCACTTGGAAATAGAATTAGGGTTCCTCTGGGTAGGGCTCCCGGCCCTAGGATTAGTGGGACTTACGTGTAGGGATCCCCGCCGTAGAGACAGGGTTCCTGTGAGGGCTCCTATCCGTTGGCCTCTTGGAGTTAGGACTGGTTTTCTATGCGTAGGCCTCCCCGCCCTAGTGTTAGGGTTCTTATAGCTAGGACTCCTCGCCATAGGGTTAGTGTTCCTATGCCATAGGGTTCCTATGGTTCGGGCTTTACTGTTTCTATGGGTCGGGCTCCCTGACTTAGGGTTTGGGTTCCTACGGCGACAGCTCCCCATCTTCGCATTAGGGTTCCTATGGGTTGGACCCTTGCAGTCATAGTTAGGCTCCCTTTGCGTAGACGACTTGGAGATAAGGTTAGGGTTCTGATGTGTAGGCCACTTGGAATTAGTGCCAGGATTTCTAAGGTTGGGGCTCCCCGTCCTAGGGTTAGAGTTCCTACGGCTTGGCCAATTGGTGTTAGGGTTAGTGGTTGCATCTTACTTGCTGTCTGTCATGAACCTAGCACTGAGCTTTCAAAACAGCTTTTCTGTATTGTCGTCTTCCATTATTGAGGTCGAGCTACTACCTGACGCCTGGTTGTTGCTCCTTGAGCTAGATTCCCTGCTACTTTAGGCACTTAAATACCAGAGTATATAATACTCCTGTTCAGCTGCTGCCTATCCGCGTAGGTTCTAAAACTCTCTTGGCACCTACATTTTTGCAGTAAAGTCTCCCGAGATGCCTGTGCACTGTAGCCCCAGCCCCAGTATTTGATGCTTAAAGCGCAGAAGAACGCACTAACCGGGCGAAATGTGGCATCCCTCTACCTACTTTGCTTGTGGGTCTCGACCCAGTAAGGATTTCACCTCCCATATTGGGTCCCAAAAGACTAGCTCACACAAACGGACAAGAGGAGGGGGTTCCTCCGGATAAGTTTGCTTTGGGCCAAATAATAAAATAGCAATTCTTAAGCCCTTTGTAGGGCCAGGAAGGGATTTGGATCGAAAAACTGTGGGTGAAAAAACAAGAGGTTTCGCAAGCATGTTTTCGATCAAAAAGAAAATTTTGTTATCTTTGGGCAACCAAGAAGGACTCTCTGAAACCATGGTTAACTGGAAATTCAATTTTTAGAGGAAAATGTCACATAGCGGAGCAAAACATAGTACTTTTACTTAAAAACGCCTTTGCAAGGTTTTATGGGCTCTGCTAGAAAAAAAATCAACTGTTGCAGACAAAAATCTCGGTTTTCTCTAAAAGGCTGATTTTTCTGTACCAAAAGAGTTTCTAGACGTTTTGGATAACGAAAGCTAAAGTTTCGCTGAAATGGCTATTCCAGCCAGTGAATACACTTTTCACCAAGCTTTCGAGCTGCACAGTAGTTTCCTGTCCTAAAAAGGATAGCGTTCATCTCTAGTTACTTGAAAAATCAATTTTGGGGAGAAAAATGGCTCTCATTTTTTGACCATTCCTTTAAGCAAAACATAATGCTATTACTTAGAAATGCTTTTCCATTGAAAAAAATAATACTGTTGACTGGCTTCTACAAGGGAAAAACAACAACTTTTTCAGGAACAATTGCTGTTTTCTCTGAAAAGCTGATATTCTGTAGCAAAAACGGTTCCTGGCGCTCTTGATAAGGAAAGCTAATGTTTCCGAGGAAATCTGTATTCCTGCCAGTGAATATGCTTTTCCCCACTCTTTCTATTTGCACGAGAATATCTTGTAAGAGAAAACATCAATTCTGTTGCAAAAGAAAAAAGAACGTGTTAAAGGATAGTTACCTGGAAAATCGATTTCGGGGAGCAAAAGGATCAACTTTTGCAGGAAAGAAATCTCTTTCCCTGAAAAGAAAACGAAGTCTCATCAAAAACCGTTTCTTAAACGAAATTATTGTTATTCTCTAGAAAGCTGGGGGGAAGAGGTTTCATTCGATGGAAAACAGAAGTCAGTGAAATCGACCATTTGATCAAAATAATTAATTCTCTACGGCCTGAAAAACAACTTTAGAGACAAAAAAAAGAACTATCTTCTTGCCAATTGGTGCTCTCTTAGTAAAACATTTCCCACTGTACTATTTCTCATTGGAAAAGCGTTTTTAATGGGGAAAAGGATGTTTTAAGACTAAGCTTCGTCAAAACAGTGATTGAAACCTTTTCTGCAAAATATGGCTCTTCCTAGGAAACTATAGTTTTTACAAATTCCCTTTTCTTTGAAAAACGCAAACATTATCAATTTTGGCTTAGATGGAGCCAAACTATTGCTTGCGAAACCACTGCCTTTTTTTAGCCACAGTATTCAGCGTCAATTTGTCTATGCACCTAATAATCGCTCTCATCTGGCGTGAGCGTTAGGGCTCTTAAGATTTCGGCTTCCCGCCCTAGGCTTAGGGTTCGGGTGGGTATGCCACTTAGCGTTAGGATGTCGGTTTCTCTGGGGAGAACTCCCCGCGCTCGTGTTAGGGTTCTTATAGCTAGGACTCCTCGCCATAGGGTTAGTGTTCCTATGCGTAGGCCACTTGGAGTCGGTGATGGTTTCGATGGGAATGGGCTTAGAGTTTTGGTTCCTACGGGTAGGCAACTTGGAGTTATAGTTACGGTTGCTCTTGATAGCGCTCCCCGCCCTAGGGTTAGGGTTCCTATGGGTGGGGTTCCCCATCTCAGAGTTAGGGTTCCTATGGAAAAGACACTTGGAGATAAGATTAAGGTTCCTAACGGTAGGCCTCTTGGAGTTAGGATTGAGTTTCTATGGTCAGGGTTTCCCGCCCTAGGGTTAGGATTCCTCTGGGTGGGGTTCCTGACCCTAGGGTGAGGTTTCTTATAGATAGGCCTCTCGGCGTTAGGGTGAGAAGTCTTATACTTCCCGCCCTAGGGTTAGAGTTCCTGTGGGTATGGCTCCCTGCCATAGGTTAGGGTTCGGACACGTTGTGTTAGGGTTAGTGTTTGCATGAGTTGGCTTCTTTGGGTTCGGGTTCCTATGTCATGCCACTTAGAATTAAGTTGATGGTTCCTCTGGGCAGGGTTCCCCACTGTAGGAAGAGGGTTGCTGGGGCCAGGGCTCCCCACCCTCGGGTTACGTATACTAGAGCTTGGCTCCCGGCGCTACGGTTCTTCTAGGTAGTGCTCCCCGCTCTAGGCTTAGAGTTACTGGGGGTAGTCGACACGTAGTAAGGGTTAAAGTTCCTCTGGCTGGGGCTCCTATGAGTAGGTCACTTGGTGTTCTAATTATGCTTCCTATAGATAGGGCTCCTCGCCCTCGCTTTAGCATTCCTAGGGGTATGGACCCCCTAGGGTTTGGAGTCCTATAGTTAGAGCTCCCAGCCCTAGCTGCTATGGGAGGGCTCCCTGTGGTACAGTTGGGGATTGTAGGGGTAAGCTACATGGAAATAAGGTTAGGGCTCCTCTCGGTAGGCCACTTGGAAATAGAATTAGGGTTCCTCTGGGTAGGGCTCCCGGCCCTAGGATTAGTGGGACTTACGTGTAGGGATCCCCGCCGTAGAGACAGGGTTCCTGTGAGGGCTCCTATCCGTTGGCCTCTTGGAGTTAGGACTGGTTTTCTATGCGTAGGCCTCCCCGCCCTACTAGTGTTAGGGTTCTTATAGCTAGGACTCCTCGCCATAGGGTTAGTGTTCCTATGCCATAGGGTTCCTATGGTTCGGGCTTTACTGTTTCTATGGGTCGGGCTCCCTGACTTAGGGTTTGGGTTCCTACGGCGACAGCTCCCCATCTTCGCATTAGGGTTCCTATGGGTTGGACCCTTGCAGTCATAGTTAGGCTCCCTTTGCGTAGACGACTTGGAGATAAGGTTAGGGTTCTGATGTGTAGGCCACTTGGAATTAGTGCCAGGATTTCTAAGGTTGGGGCTCCCCGTCCTAGGGTTAGAGTTCCTACGGCTTGGCCAATTGGTGTTAGGGTTAGTGGTTGCATCTTACTTGCTGTCTGTCATGAACCTAGCACTGAGCTTTCAAAACAGCTTTTCTGTATTGTCGTCTTCCATTATTGAGGTCGAGCTACTACCTGACGCCTGGTTGTTGCTCCTTGAGCTAGATTCCCTGCTACTTTAGGCACTTAAATACCAGAGTATATAATACTCCTGTTCAGCTGCTGCCTATCCGCGTAGGTTCTAAAACTCTCTTGGCACCTACATTTTTGCAGTAAAGTCTCCCGAGATGCCTGTGCACTGTAGCCCCAGCCCCAGTATTTGATGCTTAAAGCGCAGAAGAACGCACTAACCGGGCGAAATGTGGCATCCCTCTACCTACTTTGCTTGTGGGTCTCGACCCAGTAAGGATTTCACCTCCCATATTGGGTCCCAAAAGACTAGCTCACACAAACGGACAAGAGGAGGGGGTTCCTCCGGATAAGTTTGCTTTGGGCCAAATAATAAAATAGCAATTCTTAAGCCCTTTGTAGGGCCAGGAAGGGATTTGGATCGAAAAACTGTGGGTGAAAAAACAAGAGGTTTCGCAAGCATGTTTTCGATCAAAAAGAAAATTTTGTTATCTTTGGGCAACCAAGAAGGACTCTCTGAAACCATGGTTAACTGGAAATTCAATTTTTAGAGGAAAATGTCACATAGCGGAGCAAAACATAGTACTTTTACTTAAAAACGCCTTTGCAAGGTTTTATGGGCTCTGCTAGAAAAAAAATCAACTGTTGCAGACAAAAATCTCGGTTTTCTCTAAAAGGCTGATTTTTCTGTACCAAAAGAGTTTCTAGACGTTTTGGATAACGAAAGCTAAAGTTTCGCTGAAATGGCTATTCCAGCCAGTGAATACACTTTTCACCAAGCTTTCGAGCTGCACAGTAGTTTCCTGTCCTAAAAAGGATAGCGTTCATCTCTAGTTACTTGAAAAATCAATTTTGGGGAGAAAAATGGCTCTCATTTTTTGACCATTCCTTTAAGCAAAACATAATGCTATTACTTAGACATGCTTTTCCATTGAAAAAAATAATACTGTTGACTGGCTTCTACAAGGGAAAAACAACAACTTTTTCAGGAACAATTGCTGTTTTCTCTGAAAAGCTGATATTCTGTAGCAAAAACGGTTCCTGGCGCTCTTGATAAGGAAAGCTAATGTTTCCGAGGAAATCTGTATTCCTGCCAGTGAATATGCTTTTCCCCACTCTTTCTATTTGCACGAGAATATCTTGTAAGAGAAAACATCAATTCTGTTGCAAAAGAAAAAAGAACGTGTTAAAGGATAGTTACCTGGAAAATCGATTTCGGGGAGCAAAAGGATCAACTTTTGCAGGAAAGAAATCTCTTTCCCTGAAAAGAAAACGAAGTCTCATCAAAAACCGTTTCTTAAACGAAATTATTGTTATTCTCTAGAAAGCTAGGGGGAAGAGGTTTCATTCGATGGAAAACAGAAGTCAGTGAAATCGACCATTTGATCAAAATAATTAATTCTCTACGGCCTGAAAAACAACTTTAGAGACAAAAAAAAGAACTATCTTCTTGCCAATTGGTGCTCTCTTAGTAAAACATTTCCCACTGTACTATTTCTCATTGGAAAAGCGTTTTTAATGGGGAAAAGGATGTTTTAAGACTAAGCTTCGTCAAAACAGTGATTGAAACCTTTTCTGCAAAATATGGCTCTTCCTAGGAAACTATAGTTTTTACAAATTCCCTTTTCTTTGAAAAACGCAAACATTATCAATTTTGGCTTAGATGGAGCCAAACTATTGCTTGCGAAACCACTGCCTTTTTTTAGCCACAGTATTCAGCGTCAATTTGTCTATGCACCTAATAATCGCTCTCATCTGGCGTGAGGGTTAGGGCTCTTAAGATTTCGGCTTCCCGCCCTAGGCTTAGGGTTCGGGTGGGTATGCCACTTAGCGTTAGGATGTCGGTTTCTCTGGGGAGAACTCCCCGCGCTCGTGTTAGGGTTCTTATAGCTAGGACTCCTCGCCATAGGGTTAGTGTTCCTATGCGTAGGCCACTTGGAGTCGGTGATGGTTTCGATGGGAATGGGCTTAGAGTTTTGGTTCCTACGGGTAGGCAACTTGGAGTTATAGTTACGGTTGCTCTTGATAGCGCTCCCCGCCCTAGGGTTAGGGTTCCTATGGGTGGGGTTCCCCATCTCAGAGTTAGGGTTCCTATGGAAAAGACACTTGGAGATAAGATTAAGGTTCCTAACGGTAGGCCTCTTGGAGTTAGGATTGAGTTTCTATGGTCAGGGTTTCCCGCCCTAGGGTTAGGATTCCTCTGGGTGGGGTTCCTGACCCTAGGGTGAGGTTTCTTATAGATAGGCCTCTCGGCGTTAGGGTGAGAAGTCTTATACTTCCCGCCCTAGGGTTAGAGTTCCTGTGGGTATGGCTCCCTGCCATAGGTTAGGGTTCGGACACGTTGTGTTAGGCTTAGTGTTTGCATGAGTTGGCTTCTTTGGGTTCGGGTTCCTATGTCATGCCACTTAGAATTAAGTTGATGGTTCCTCTGGGCAGGGTTCCCCACTGTAGGAAGAGGGTTGCTGGGGCCAGGGCTCCCCACCCTCGGGTTACGTATACTAGAGCTTGGCTCCCGGCGCTACGGTTCTTCTAGGTAGTGCTCCCCGCTCTAGGCTTAGAGTTACTGGGGGTAGTCGACACGTAGTAAGGGTTAAAGTTCCTCTGGCTGGGGCTCCTATGAGTAGGTCACTTGGTGTTCTAATTATGCTTCCTATAGATAGGGCTCCTCGCCCTCGCTTTAGCATTCCTAGGGGTATGGACCCCCTAGGGTTTGGAGTCCTATAGTTAGAGCTCCCAGCCCTAGCTGCTATGGGAGGGCTCCCTGTGGTACAGTTGGGGATTGTAGGGGTAAGCTACATGGAAATAAGGTTAGGGCTCCTCTCGGTAGGCCACTTGGAAATAGAATTAGGGTTCCTCTGGGTAGGGCTCCCGGCCCTAGGATTAGTGGGACTTACGTGTAGGGATCCCCGCCGTAGAGACAGGGTTCCTGTGAGGGCTCCTATCCGTTGGCCTCTTGGAGTTAGGACTGGTTTTCTATGCGTAGGCCTCCCCGCCCTAGTGTTAGGGTTCTTATAGCTAGGACTCCTCGCCATAGGGTTAGTGTTCCTATGCCATAGGGTTCCTATGGTTCGGGCTTTACTGTTTCTATGGGTCGGGCTCCCTGACTTAGGGTTTGGGTTCCTACGGCGACAGCTCCCCATCTTCGCATTAGGGTTCCTATGGGTTGGACCCTTGCAGTCATAGTTAGGCTCCCTTTGCGTAGACGACTTGGAGATAAGGTTAGGGTTCTGATGTGTAGGCCACTTGGAATTAGTGCCAGGATTTCTAAGGTTGGGGCTCCCCGTCCTAGGGTTAGAGTTCCTACGGCTTGGCCAATTGGTGTTAGGGTTAGTGGTTGCATCTTACTTGCTGTCTGTCATGAACCTAGCACTGAGCTTTCAAAACAGCTTTTCTGTATTGTCGTCTTCCATTATTGAGGTCGAGCTACTACCTGACGCCTGGTTGTTGCTCCTTGAGCTAGATTCCCTGCTACTTTAGGCACTTAAATACCAGAGTATATAATACTCCTGTTCAGCTGCTGCCTATCCGCGTAGGTTCTAAAACTCTCTTGGCACCTACATTTTTGCAGTAAAGTCTCCCGAGATGCCTGTGCACTGTAGCCCCAGCCCCAGTATTTGATGCTTAAAGCGCAGAAGAACGCACTAACCGGGCGAAATGTGGCATCCCTCTACCTACTTTGCTTGTGGGTCTCGACCCAGTAAGGATTTCACCTACCATATTGGGTCCCAAAAGACTAGCTCACACAAACGGACAAGAGGAGGGGGTTCCTCCGGATAAGTTTGCTTTGGGCCAAATAATAAAATAGCAATTCTTAAGCCCTTTGTAGGGCCAGGAAGGGATTTGGATCGAAAAACTGTGGGTGAAAAAACAAGAGGTTTCGCAAGCATGTTTTCGATCAAAAAGAAAATTTTGTTATCTTTGGGCAACCAAGAAGGACTCTCTGAAACCATGGTTAACTGGAAATTCAATTTTTAGAGGAAAATGTCACACTCAGCGGAGCAAAACATAGTACTTTTACTTAAAAACGCCTTTGCAAGGTTTTATGGGCTCTGCTAGAAAAAAAATCAACTGTTGCAGACAAAAATCTCGGTTTTCTCTAAAAGGCTGATTTTTCTGTACCAAAAGAGTTTCTAGACGTTTTGGATAACGAAAGCTAAAGTTTCGCTGAAATGGCTATTCCAGCCAGTGAATACACTTTTCACCAAGCTTTCGAGCTGCACAGTAGTTTCCTGTCCTAAAAAGGATAGCGTTCATCTCTAGTTACTTGAAAAATCAATTTTGGGGAGAAAAATGGCTCTCATTTTTTGACCATTCCTTTAAGCAAAACATAATGCTATTACTTAGACATGCTTTTCCATTGAAAAAAATAATACTGTTGACTGGCTTCTACAAGGGAAAAACAACAACTTTTTCAGGAACAATTGCTGTTTTCTCTGAAAAGCTGATATTCTGTAGCAAAAACGGTTCCTGGCGCTCTTGATAAGGAAAGCTAATGTTTCCGAGGAAATCTGTATTCCTGCCAGTGAATATGCTTTTCCCCACTCTTTCTATTTGCACGAGAATATCTTGTAAGAGAAAACATCAATTCTGTTGCAAAAGAAAAAAGAACGTGTTAAAGGATAGTTACCTGGAAAATCGATTTCGGGGAGCAAAAGGATCAACTTTTGCAGGAAAGAAATCTCTTTCCCTGAAAAGAAAACGAAGTCTCATCAAAAACCGTTTCTTAAACGAAATTATTGTTATTCTCTAGAAAGCTAGGGGGAAGAGGTTTCATTCGATGGAAAACAGAAGTCAGTGAAATCGACCATTTGATCAAAATAATTAATTCTCTACGGCCTGAAAAACAACTTTAGAGACAAAAAAAAGAACTATCTTCTTGCCAATTGGTGCTCTCTTAGTAAAACATTTCCCACTGTACTATTTCTCATTGGAAAAGCGTTTTTAATGGGGAAAAGGATGTTTTAAGACTAAGCTTCGTCAAAACAGTGATTGAAACCTTTTCTGCAAAATATGGCTCTTCCTAGGAAACTATAGTTTTTACAAATTCCCTTTTCTTTGAAAAACGCAAACATTATCAATTTTGGCTTAGATGGAGCCAAACTATTGCTTGCGAAACCACTGCCTTTTTTTAGCCACAGTATTCAGCGTCAATTTGTCTATGCACCTAATAATCGCTCTCATCTGGCGTGAGGGTTAGGGCTCTTAAGATTTCGGCTTCCCGCCCTAGGCTTAGGGTTCGGGTGGGTATGCCACTTAGCGTTAGGATGTCGGTTTCTCTGGGGAGAACTCCCCGCGCTCGTGTTAGGATTCTTATAGCTAGGACTCCTCGCCATAGGGTTAGTGTTCCTATGCGTAGGCCACTTGGAGTCGGTGATGGTTTCGATGGGAATGGGCTTAGAGTTTTGGTTCCTACGGGTAGGCAACTTGGAGTTATAGTTACGGTTGCTCTTGATAGCGCTCCCCGCCCTAGGGTTAGGGTTCCTATGGGTGGGGTTCCCCATCTCAGAGTTAGGGTTCCTATGGAAAAGACACATGGAGATAAGATTAAGGTTCCTAACGGTAGGCCTCTTGGAGTTAGGATTGAGTTTCTATGGTCAGGGTTTCCCGCCCTAGGGTTAGGATTCCTCTGGGTGGGGTTCCTGACCCTAGGGTGAGGTTTCTTATAGATAGGCCTCTCGGCGTTAGGGTGAGAAGTCTTATACTTCCCGCCCTAGGGTTAGAGTTCCTGTGGGTATGGCTCC
Organism: Malaclemys terrapin pileata; assembly: GCF_027887155.1. Classification (NCBI taxonomy): domain Eukaryota; kingdom Metazoa; phylum Chordata; order Testudines; family Emydidae; genus Malaclemys; species Malaclemys terrapin. The sequence continues at coordinate 164,292,953 of NC_071506.1, forward strand.
CTGCCATAGGTTAGGGTTCGGACACGTTGTGTTAGGCTTAGTGTTTGCATGAGTTGGCTTCTTTGGGTTCGGGTTCCTATGTCATGCCACTTAGAATTAAGTTGATGGTTCCTCTGGGCAGGGTTCCCCACTGTAGGAAGAGGGTTGCTGGGGCCAGGGCTCCCCACCCTCGGGTTACGTATACTAGAGCTTGGCTCCCGGCGCTACGGTTCTTCTAGGTAGTGCTCCCCGCTCTAGGCTTAGAGTTACTGGGGGTAGTCGACACGTAGTAAGGGTTAAAGTTCCTCTGGCTGGGGCTCCTATGAGTAGGTCACTTGGTGTTCTAATTATGCTTCCTATAGATAGGGCTCCTCGCCCTCGCTTTAGCATTCCTAGGGGTATGGACCCCCTAGGGTTTGGAGTCCTATAGTTAGAGCTCCCAGCCCTAGCTGCTATGGGAGGGCTCCCTGTGGTACAGTTGGGGATTGTAGGGGTAAGCTACATGGAAATAAGGTTAGGGCTCCTCTCGGTAGGCCACTTGGAAATAGAATTAGGGTTCCTCTGGGTAGGGCTCCCGGCCCTAGGATTAGTGGGACTTACGTGTAGGGATCCCCGCCGTAGAGACAGGGTTCCTGTGAGGGCTCCTATCCGTTGGCCTCTTGGAGTTAGGACTGGTTTTCTATGCGTAGGCCTCCCCGCCCTAGTGTTAGGGTTCTTATAGCTAGGACTCCTCGCCATAGGGTTAGTGTTCCTATGCCATAGGGTTCCTATGGTTCGGGCTTTACTGTTTCTATGGGTCGGGCTCCCTGACTTAGGGTTTGGGTTCCTACGGCGACAGCTCCCCATCTTCGCATTAGGGTTCCTATGGGTTGGACCCTTGCAGTCATAGTTAGGCTCCCTTTGCGTAGACGACTTGGAGATAAGGTTAGGGTTCTGATGTGTAGGCCACTTGGAATTAGTGCCAGGATTTCTAAGGTTGGGGCTCCCCGTCCTAGGGTTAGAGTTCCTACGGCTTGGCCAATTGGTGTTAGGGTTAGTGGTTGCATCTTACTTGCTGTCTGTCATGAACCTAGCACTGAGCTTTCAAAACAGCTTTTCTGTATTGTCGTCTTCCATTATTGAGGTCGAGCTACTACCTGACGCCTGGTTGTTGCTCCTTGAGCTAGATTCCCTGCTACTTTAGGCACTTAAATACCAGAGTATATAATACTCCTGTTCAGCTGCTGCCTATCCGCGTAGGTTCTAAAACTCTCTTGGCACCTACATTTTTGCAGTAAAGTCTCCCGAGATGCCTGTGCACTGTAGCCCCAGCCCCAGTATTTGATGCTTAAAGCGCAGAAGAACGCACTAACCGGGCGAAATGTGGCATCCCTCTACCTACTTTGCTTGTGGGTCTCGACCCAGTAAGGATTTCACCTACCATATTGGGTCCCAAAAGACTAGCTCACACAAACGGACAAGAGGAGGGGGTTCCTCCGGATAAGTTTGCTTTGGGCCAAATAATAAAATAGCAATTCTTAAGCCCTTTGTAGGGCCAGGAAGGGATTTGGATCGAAAAACTGTGGGTGAAAAAACAAGAGGTTTCGCAAGCATGTTTTCGATCAAAAAGAAAATTTTGTTATCTTTGGGCAACCAAGAAGGACTCTCTGAAACCATGGTTAACTGGAAAGTCAATTTTTAGACGAAAATGTCACACTCAGCGGAGCAAAACATAGTACTTTTACTTAAAAACGCCTTTGCAAGGTTTTATGGGCTCTGCTAGAAAAAAAATCAACTGTTGCAGACAAAAATCTCGGTTTTCTCTAAAAGGCTGATTTTTCTGTACCAAAAGAGTTTCTAGACGTTTTGGATAACGAAAGCTAAAGTTTCGCTGAAATGGCTATTCCAGCCAGTGAATACACTTTTCACCAAGCTTTCGAGCTGCACAGTAGTTTCCTGTCCTAAAAAGGATAGCGTTCATCTCTAGTTACTTGAAAAATCAATTTTGGGGAGAAAAATGGCTCTCATTTTTTGACCATTCCTTTAAGCAAAACATAATGCTATTACTTAGACATGCTTTTCCATTGAAAAAAATAATACTGTTGACTGGCTTCTACAAGGGAAAAACAACAACTTTTTCAGGAACAATTGCTGTTTTCTCTGAAAAGCTGATATTCTGTAGCAAAAACGGTTCCTGGCGCTCTTGATAAGGAAAGCTAATGTTTCTGAGGAAATCTGTATTCCTGCCAGTGAATATGCTTTTCCTCACTCTTTCTATTTGCACGAGAATATCTTGTAAGAGAAAACATCAATTCTGTTGCAAAAGAAAAAAGAACGTGTTAAACGATAGTTACCTGGAAAATCAATTTCGGGGAGCAAAAGGATCAACTTTTGCAGGAAAGAAATCTTTTTCCCTGAAAAGAAAACGAAGTCTCATCAAAAACCGTTTCTTAAACGAAATTATTGTTATTCTTTAGAAAGCTGGGGGGGAAGAGGTTTCATTCGATGGAAAACAGAAGTCAGTGAAATCGACCCTTTTGATCAAAATAATTAATTCTCTACGGCCTGAAAAACAACTTTAGAGACAAAAAAAAGAACTATCTTCTTGCCAATTGGTGCTCTCTTAGTAAAACATTTCCCACTGTATTATTTCTCCTTGGAAAAGCGTTTTTAATAGGGAAAAGGATGTTTTAAGACTAAGCTTCGTCAAAACAGTGATTGAAACCTTTTCTGCAAAATATGGCTCTTCCTAGGAAACTATAGTTTTTACAAATTCCCTTTTCTTTGAAAAACGCAAACATTATCAATTTTGGCTTACATGGAGCCAAACTATTGCTTGCGAAACCACTGCCTTTTTTTAGCCACAGTATTCAGCGTCAATTTGTCTATGCACCTAATAATCGCTCTCATCTGGCGTGAGGGTTAGGGCTCTTAAGATTTCGGCTTCCCGCCCTAGGCTTAGGGTTCGGGTGGGTATGCCACTTAGCGTTAGGATGTCGGTTTCTCTGGGGAGAACTCCCCGCGCTCGTGTTAGGGTTCTTATAGCTAGGACTCCTCGCCATAGGGTTAGTGTTCCTATGCGTAGGCCACTTGGAGTCGGTGATGGTTTCGATGGGAATGGGCTTAGAGTTTTGGTTCCTACGGGTAGGCAACTTGGAGTTATAGTTACGGTTGCTCTTGATAGCGCTCCCCGCCCTAGGGTTAGGGTTCCTATGGGTGGGGTTCCCCATCTCAGAGTTAGGGTTCCTATGGAAAAGACACTTGGAGATAAGATTAAGGTTCCTAACGGTAGGCCTCTTGGAGTTAGGATTGAGTTTCTATGGTCAGGGTTTCCCGCCCTAGGGTTAGGATTCCTCTGGGTGGGGTTCCTGACCCTAGGGTGAGGTTTCTTATAGATAGGCCTCTCGGCGTTAGGGTGAGAAGTCTTATACTTCCCGCCCTAGGGTTAGAGTTCCTGTGGGTATGGCTCCCTGCCATAGGTTAGGGTTCGGACACGTTGTGTTAGGCTTAGTGTTTGCATGAGTTGGCTTCTTTGGGTTCGGGTTCCTATGTCATGCCACTTAGAATTAAGTTGATGGTTCCTCTGGGCAGGGTTCCCCACTGTAGGAAGAGGGTTGCTGGGGCCAGGGCTCCCCACCCTCGGGTTACGTATACTAGAGCTTGGCTCCCGGCGCTACGGTTCTTCTAGGTAGTGCTCCCCGCTCTAGGCTTAGAGTTACTGGGGGTAGTCGACACGTAGTAAGGGTTAAAGTTCCTCTGGCTGGGGCTCCTATGAGTAGGTCACTTGGTGTTCTAATTATGCTTCCTATAGATAGGGCTCCTCGCCCTCGCTTTAGCATTCCTAGGGGTATGGACCCCCTAGGGTTTGGAGTCCTATAGTTAGAGCTCCCAGCCCTAGCTGCTATGGGAGGGCTCCCTGTGGTACAGTTGGGGATTGTAGGGGTAAGCTACATGGAAATAAGGTTAGGGCTCCTCTCGGTAAGCCACTTGGAAATAGAATTAGGGTTCCTCTGGGTAGGGCTCCCGGCCCTAGGATTAGTGGGACTTACGTGTAGGGATCCCCGCCGTAGAGACAGGGTTCCTGTGAGGGCTCCTATCCGTTGGCCTCTTGGAGTTAGGACTGGTTTTCTATGCGTAGGCCTCCCCGCCCTAGTGTTAGGGTTCTTATAGCTAGGACTCCTCGCCATAGGGTTAGTGTTCCTATGCCATAGGGTTCCTATGGTTCGGGCTTTACTGTTTCTATGGGTCGGGCTCCCTGACTTAGGGTTTGGGTTCCTACGGCGACAGCTCCCCATCTTCGCATTAGGGTTCCTATGGGTTGGACCCTTGCAGTCATAGTTAGGCTCCCTTTGCGTAGACGACTTGGAGATAAGGTTAGGGTTCTGATGTGTAGGCCACTTGGAATTAGTGCCAGGATTTCTAAGGTTGGGGCTCCCCGTCCTAGGGTTAGAGTTCCTACGGCTTGGCCAATTGGTGTTAGGGTTAGTGGTTGCATCTTACTTGCTGTCTGTCATGAACCTAGCACTGAGCTTTCAAAACAGCTTTTCTGTATTGTCGTCTTCCATTATTGAGGTCGAGCTACTACCTGACGCCTGGTTGTTGCTCCTTGAGCTAGATTCCCTGCTACTTTAGGCACTTAAATACCGGAGTATATAATACTCCTGTTCAGCTGCTGCCTATCCGCGTAGGTTCTAAAACTCTCTTGGCACCTACATTTTTGCAGTAAAGTCTCCCGAGATGCCTGTGCACTGTAGCCCCAGCCCCAGTATTTGATGCTTAAAGCGCAGAAGAACGCACTAACCGGGCGAAATGTGGCATCCCTCTACCTACTTTGCTTGTGGGTCTCGACCCAGTAAGGATTTCACCTACCATATTGGGTCCCAAAAGACTAGCTCACACAAACGGACAAGAGGAGGGGGTTCCTCCGGATAAGTTTGCTTTGGGCCAAATAATAAAATAGCAATTCTTAAGCCCTTTGTAGGGCCAGGAAGGGATTTGGATCGAAAAACTGTGGGTGAAAAAACAAGAGGTTTCGCAAGCATGTTTTCGATCAAAAAGAAAATTTTGTTATCTTTGGGCAACCAAGAAGGACTCTCTGAAACCATGGTTAACTGGAAAGTCAATTTTTAGACGAAAATGTCACACAGCGGAGCAAAACATAGTACTTTTACTTAAAAACGCCTTTGCAAGGTTTTATGGGCTCTGCTAGAAAAAAAATCAACTGTTGCAGACAAAAATCTCGGTTTTCTCTAAAAGGCTGATTTTTCTGTACCAAAAGAGTTTCTAGACGTTTTGGATAACGAAAGCTAAAGTTTCGCTGAAATGGCTATTCCAGCCAGTGAATACACTTTTCACCAAGCTTTCGAGCTGCACAGTAGTTTCCTGTCCTAAAAAGGATAGCGTTCATCTCTAGTTACTTGAAAAATCAATTTTGGGGAGAAAAATGGCTCTCATTTTTTGACCATTCCTTTAAGCAAAACATAATGCTATTACTTAGACATGCTTTTCCATTGAAAAAAATAATACTGTTGACTGGCTTCTACAAGGGAAAAACAACAACTTTTTCAGGAACAATTGCTGTTTTCTCTGAAAAGCTGATATTCTGTAGCAAAAACGGTTCCTGGCGCTCTTGATAAGGAAAGCTAATGTTTCCGAGGAAATCTGTATTCCTGCCAGTGAATATGCTTTTCCTCACTCTTTCTATTTGCACGAGAATATCTTGTAAGAGAAAACATCAATTCTGTTGCAAAAGAAAAAAGAACGTGTTAAACGATAGTTACCTGGAAAATCGATTTCGGGGAGCAAAAGGACCAACTTTTGCAGGAAAGAAATCTTTTTCCCTGAAAAGAAAACGAAGTCTCATCAAAAACCGTTTCTTAAACGAAATTATTGTTATTCTCTAGAAAGCTGGGGGGAAGAGGTTTCATTCGATGGAAAACAGAAGTCAGTGAAATCGACCCTTTTGATCAAAATAATTAATTCTCTACGGCCTGAAAAACAACTTTAGAGACAAAAAAAAGAACTATCTTCTTGCCAATTGGTGCTCTCTTAGTAAAACATTTCCCACTGTATTATTTCTCATTGGAAAAGCGTTTTTAATGGGGAAAAGGATGTTTTAAGACTAAGCTTCGTCAAAACAGTGATTGAAACCTTTTCTCCGAAATATGGCTCTTCCTAGGAAACTATAGTTTTTACAAATTCCCTTTTCTTTGAAAAACGCAAACATTATCAATTTTGGCTTAGATGGAGCCAAACTATTGCTTGCGAAACCACTGCCTTTTTTTAGCCACAGTATTCAGCACCAATTTGTCTATGCACCTAATAATCGCTCTCATCTGGCGTGAGGGTTAGGGCTCTTAAGATTTCGGCTTCCCGCCCTAGGCTTAGGGTTCGGGTGGGTATGCCACTTAGCGTTAGGATGTCGGTTTCTCTGGGGAGAACTCCCCGCGCTCGTGTTAGGGTTCTTATAGCTAGGACTCCTCGCCATAGGGTTAGTGTTCCTATGCGTAGGCCACTTGGAGTCGGTGATGGTTTCGATGGGAATGGGCTTAGAGTTTTGGTTCCTACGGGTAGGCAACTTGGAGTTATAGTTACGGTTGCTCTTGATAGCGCTCCCCGCCCTAGGGTTAGGGTTCCTATGGGTGGGGTTCCCCATCTCAGAGTTAGGGTTCCTATGGAAAAGACACTTGGAGATAAGATTAAGGTTCCTAACGGTAGGCCTCTTGGAGTTAGGATTGAGTTTCTATGGTCAGGGTTTCCCGCCCTAGGGTTAGGATTCCTCTGGGTGGGGTTCCTGACCCTAGGGTGAGGTTTCTTATAGATAGGCCTCTCGGCGTTAGGGTGAGAAGTCTTATACTTCCCGCCCTAGGGTTAGAGTTCCTGTGGGTATGGCTCCCTGCCATAGGTTAGGGTTCGGACACGTTGTGTTAGGCTTAGTGTTTGCATGAGTTGGCTTCTTTGGGTTCGGGTTCCTATGTCATGCCACTTAGAATTAAGTTGATGGTTCCTCTGGGCAGGGTTCCCCACTGTAGGAAGAGGGTTGCTGGGGCCAGGGCTCCCCACCCTCGGGTTACGTATACTAGAGCTTGGCTCCCGGCGCTACGGTTCTTCTAGGTAGTGCTCCCCGCTCTAGGCTTAGAGTTACTGGGGGTAGTCGACACGTAGTAAGGGTTAAAGTTCCTCTGGCTGGGGCTCCTATGAGTAGGTCACTTGGTGTTCTAATTATGCTTCCTATAGATAGGGCTCCTCGCCCTCGCTTTAGCATTCCTAGGGGTATGGACCCCCTAGGGTTTGGAGTCCTATAGTTAGAGCTCCCAGCCCTAGCTGCTATGGGAGGGCTCCCTGTGGTACAGTTGGGGATTGTAGGGGTAAGCTACATGGAAATAAGGTTAGGGCTCCTCTCGGTAGGCCACTTGGAAATAGAATTAGGGTTCCTCTGGGTAGGGCTCCCGGCCCTAGGATTAGTGGGACTTACGTGTAGGGATCCCCGCCGTAGAGACAGGGTTCCTGTGAGGGCTCCTATCCGTTGGCCTCTTGGAGTTAGGACTGGTTTTCTATGCGTAGGCCTCCCCGCCCTAGTGTTAGGGTTCTTATAGCTAGGACTCCTCGCCATAGGGTTAGTGTTCCTATGCCATAGGGTTCCTATGGTTCGGGCTTTACTGTTTCTATGGGTCGGGCTCCCTGACTTAGGGTTTGGGTTCCTACGGCGACAGCTCCCCATCTTCGCATTAGGGTTCCTATGGGTTGGACCCTTGCAGTCATAGTTAGGCTCCCTTTGCGTAGACGACTTGGAGATAAGGTTAGGGTTCTGATGTGTAGGCCACTTGGAATTAGTGCCAGGATTTCTAAGGTTGGGGCTCCCCGTCCTAGGGTTAGAGTTCCTACGGCTTGGCCAATTGGTGTTAGGGTTAGTGGTTGCATCTTACTTGCTGTCTGTCATGAACCTAGCACTGAGCTTTCAAAACAGCTTTTCTGTATTGTCGTCTTCCATTATTGAGGTCGAGCTACTACCTGACGCCTGGTTGTTGCTCCTTGAGCTAGATTCCCTGCTACTTTAGGCACTTAAATACCAGAGTATATAATACTCCTGTTCAGCTGCTGCCTATCCGCGTAGGTTCTAAAACTCTCTTGGCACCTACATTTTTGCAGTAAAGTCTCCCGAGATGCCTGTGCACTGTAGCCCCAGCCCCAGTATTTGATGCTTAAAGCGCAGAAGAACGCACTAACCGGGCGAAATGTGGCATCCCTCTACCTACTTTGCTTGTGGGTCTCGACCCAGTAAGGATTTCACCTACCATATTGGGTCCCAAAAGACTAGCTCACACAAACGGACAAGAGGAGGGGGTTCCTCCGGATAAGTTTGCTTTGGGCCAAATAATAAAATAGCAATTCTTAAGCCCTTTGTAGGGCCAGGAAGGGATTTGGATCGAAAAACTGTGGGTGAAAAAACAAGAGGTTTCGCAAGCATGTTTTCGATCAAAAAGAAAATTTTGTTATCTTTGGGCAACCAAGAAGGACTCTCTGAAACCATGGTTAACTGGAAAGTCAATTTTTAGACGAAAATGTCACACAGCGGAGCAAAACATAGTACTTTTACTTAAAAACGCCTTTGCAAGGTTTTATGGGCTCTGCTAGAAAAAAAATCAACTGTTGCAGACAAAAATCTCGGTTTTCTCTAAAAGGCTGATTTTTCTGTACCAAAAGAGTTTCTAGACGTTTTGGATAACGAAAGCTAAAGTTTCGCTGAAATGGCTATTCCAGCCAGTGAATACACTTTTCACCAAGCTTTCGAGCTGCACAGTAGTTTCCTGTCCTAAAAAGGATAGCGTTCATCTCTAGTTACTTGAAAAATCAATTTTGGGGAGAAAAATGGCTCTCATTTTTTGACCATTCCTTTAAGCAAAACATAATGCTATTACTTAGACATGCTTTTCCATTGAAAAAAATAATACTGTTGACTGGCTTCTACAAGGGAAAAACAACAACTTTTTCAGGAACAATTGCTGTTTTCTCTGAAAAGCTGATATTCTGTAGCAAAAACGGTTCCTGGCGCTCTTGATAAGGAAAGCTAATGTTTCCGAGGAAATCTGTATTCCTGCCAGTGAATATGCTTTTCCCCACTCTTTCTATTTGCACGAGAATATCTTGTAAGAGAAAACATCAATTCTGTTGCAAAAGAAAAAAGAACGTGTTAAAGGATAGTTACCTGGAAAATCGATTTCGGGGAGCAAAAGGATCAACTTTTGCAGGAAAGAAATCTCTTTCCCTGAAAAGAAAACGAAGTCTCATCAAAAACCGTTTCTTAAACGAAATTATTGTTATTCTCTAGAAAGCTAGGGGGAAGAGGTTTCATTCGATGGAAAACAGAAGTCAGTGAAATCGACCATTTGATCAAAATAATTAATTCTCTACGGCCTGAAAAACAACTTTAGAGACAAAAAAAAGAACTATCTTCTTGCCAATTGGTGCTCTCTTAGTAAAACATTTCCCACTGTATTATTTCTCCTTGGAAAAGCGTTTTTAATAGGGAAAAGGATGTTTTAAGACTAAGCTTCGTCAAAACAGTGATTGAAACCTTTTCTGCAAAATATGGCTCTTCCTAGGAAACTATAGTTTTTACAAATTCCCTTTTCTTTGAAAAACGCAAACATTATCAATTTTGGCTTAGATGGAGCCAAACTATTGCTTGCGAAACCACTGCCTTTTTTTAGCCACAGTATTCAGCGTCAATTTGTCTATGCACCTAATAATCGCTCTCATCTGGCGTGAGGGTTAGGGCTCTTAAGATTTTGGCTTCCCGCCCTAGGCTTAGGGTTCGGGTGGGTATGCCACTTAGCGTTAGGATGTCGGTTTCTCTGGGGAGAACTCCCCGCGCTCGTGTTAGGGTTCTTATAGCTAGGACTCCTCGCCATAGGGTTAGTGTTCCTATGCGTAGGCCACTTGGAGTCGGTGATGGTTTCGATGGGAATGGGCTTAGAGTTTTGGTTCCTACGGGTAGGCAACTTGGAGTTATAGTTACGGTTGCTCTTGATAGCGCTCCCCGCCCTAGGGTTAGGGTTCCTATGGGTGGGGTTCCCCATCTCAGAGTTAGGGTTCCTATGGAAAAGACACTTGGAGATAAGATTAAGGTTCCTAACGGTAGGCCTCTTGGAGTTAGGATTGAGTTTCTATGGTCAGGGTTTCCCGCCCTAGGGTTAGGATTCCTCTGGGTGGGGTTCCTGACCCTAGGGTGAGGTTTCTTATAGATAGGCCTCTCGGCGTTAGGGTGAGAAGTCTTATACTTCCCGCCCTAGGGTTAGAGTTCCTGTGGGTATGGCTCCCTGCCATAGGTTAGGGTTCGGACACGTTGTGTTAGGCTTAGTGTTTGCATGAGTTGGCTTCTTTGGGTTCGGGTTCCTATGTCATGCCACTTAGAATTAAGTTGATGGTTCCTCTGGGCAGGGTTCCCCACTGTAGGAAGAGGGTTGCTGGGGCCAGGGCTCCCCACCCTCGGGTTACGTATACTAGAGCTTGGCTCCCGGCGCTACGGTTCTTCTAGGTAGTGCTCCCCGCTCTAGGCTTAGAGTTACTGGGGGTAGTCGACACGTAGTAAGGGTTAAAGTTCCTCTGGCTGGGGCTCCTATGAGTAGGTCACTTGGTGTTCTAATTATGCTTCCTATAGATAGGGCTCCTCGCCCTCGCTTTAGCATTCCTAGGGGTATGGACCCCCTAGGGTTTGGAGTCCTATAGTTAGAGCTCCCAGCCCTAGCTGCTATGGGAGGGCTCCCTGTGGTACAGTTGGGGATTGTAGGGGTAAGCTACATGGAAATAAGGTTAGGGCTCCTCTCGGTAAGCCACTTGGAAATAGAATTAGGGTTCCTCTGGGTAGGGCTCCCGGCCCTAGGATTAGTGGGACTTACGTGTAGGGATCCCCGCCGTAGAGACAGGGTTCCTGTGAGGGCTCCTATCCGTTGGCCTCTTGGAGTTAGGACTGGTTTTCTATGCGTAGGCCTCCCCGCCCTAGTGTTAGGGTTCTTATAGCTAGGACTCCTCGCCATAGGGTTAGTGTTCCTATGCCATAGGGTTCCTATGGTTCGGGCTTTACTGTTTCTATGGGTCGGGCTCCCTGACTTAGGGTTTGGGTTCCTACGGCGACAGCTCCCCATCTTCGCATTAGGGTTCCTATGGGTTGGACCCTTGCAGTCATAGTTAGGCTCCCTTTGCGTAGACGACTTGGAGATAAGGTTAGGGTTCTGATGTGTAGGCCACTTGGAATTAGTGCCAGGATTTCTAAGGTTGGGGCTCCCCGTCCTAGGGTTAGAGTTCCTACGGCTTGGCCAATTGGTGTTAGGGTTAGTGGTTGCATCTTACTTGCTGTCTGTCATGAACCTAGCACTGAGCTTTCAAAACAGCTTTTCTGTATTGTCGTCTTCCATTATTGAGGTCGAGCTACTACCTGACGCCTGGTTGTTGCTCCTTGAGCTAGATTCCCTGCTACTTTAGGCACTTAAATACCAGAGTATATAATACTCCTGTTCAGCTGCTGCCTATCCGCGTAGGTTCTAAAACTCTCTTGGCACCTACATTTTTGCAGTAAAGTCTCCCGAGATGCCTGTGCACTGTAGCCCCAGCCCCAGTATTTGATGCTTAAAGCGCAGAAGAACGCACTAACCGGGCGAAATGTGGCATCCCTCTACCTACTTTGCTTGTGGGTCTCGACCCAGTAAGGATTTCACCTACCATATTGGGTCCCAAAAGACTAGCTCACACAAACGGACAAGAGGAGGGGGTTCCTCCGGATAAGTTTGCTTTGGGCCAAATAATAAAATAGCAATTCTTAAGCCCTTTGTAGGGCCAGGAAGGGATTTGGATCGAAAAACTGTGGGTGAAAAAACAAGAGGTTTCGCAAGCATGTTTTCGATCAAAAAGAAAATTTTGTTATCTTTGGGCAACCAAGAAGGACTCTCTGAAACCATGGTTAACTGGAAAGTCAATTTTTAGACGAAAATGTCACACAGCGGAGCAAAACATAGTACTTTTACTTAAAAACGCCTTTGCAAGGTTTTATGGGCTCTGTTAGAAAAAAAATCAACTGTTGCAGACAAAAATCTCGGTTTTCTCTAAAAGGCTGATTTTTCTGTACCAAAAGAGTTTCTAGACGTTTTGGATAACGAAAGCTAAAGTTTCGCTGAAATGGCTATTCCAGCCAGTGAATACACTTTTCACCAAGCTTTCGAGCTGCACAGTAGTTTCCTGTCCTAAAAAGGATAGCGTTCATCTCTAGTTACTTGAAAAATCAATTTTGGGGAGAAAAATGGCTCTCATTTTTTGACCATTCCTTTAAGCAAAACATAATGCTATTACTTAGACATGCTTTTCCATTGAAAAAAATAATACTGTTGACTGGCTTCTACAAGGGAAAAACAACAACTTTTTCAGGAACAATTGCTGTTTTCTCTGAAAAGCTGATATTCTGTAGCAAAAACGGTTCCTGGCGCTCTTGATAAGGAAAGCTAATGTTTCCGAGGAAATCTGTATTCCTGCCAGTGAATATGCTTTTCCTCACTCTTTCTATTTGCACGAGAATATCTTGTAAGAGAAAACATCAATTCTGTTGCAAAAGAAAAAAGAACGTGTTAAACGATAGTTACCTGGAAAATCGATTTCGGGGAGCAAAAGGACCAACTTTTGCAGGAAAGAAATCTTTTTCCCTGAAAAGAAAACGAAGTCTCATCAAAAACCGTTTCTTAAACGAAATTATTGTTATTCTCTAGAAAGCTGGGGGGAAGAGGTTTCATTCGATGGAAAACAGAAGTCAGTGAAATCGACCCTTTTGATCAAAATAATTAATTCTCTACGGCCTGAAAAACAACTTTAGAGACAAAAAAAAGAACTATCTTCTTGCCAATTGGTGCTCTCTTAGTAAAACATTTCCCACTGTATTATTTCTCATTGGAAAAGCGTTTTTAATGGGGAAAAGGATGTTTTAAGACTAAGCTTCGTCAAAACAGTGATTGAAACCTTTTCTCCGAAATATGGCTCTTCCTAGGAAACTATAGTTTTTACAAATTCCCTTTTCTTTGAAAAACGCAAACATTATCAATTTTGGCTTAGATGGAGCCAAACTATTGCTTGCGAAACCACTGCCTTTTTTTAGCCACAGTATTCAGCACCAATTTGTCTATGCACCTAATAATCGCTCTCATCTGGCGTGAGGGTTAGGGCTCTTAAGATTTCGGCTTCCCGCCCTAGGCTTAGGGTTCGGGTGGGTATGCCACTTAGCGTTAGGATGTCGGTTTCTCTGGGGAGAACTCCCCGCGCTCGTGTTAGGGTTCTTATAGCTAGGACTCCTCGCCATAGGGTTAGTGTTCCTATGCGTAGGCCACTTGGAGTCGGTGATGGTTTCGATGGGAATGGGCTTAGAGTTTTGGTTCCTACGGGTAGGCAACTTGGAGTTATAGTTACGGTTGCTCTTGATAGCGCTCCCCGCCCTAGGGTTAGGGTTCCTATGGGTGGGGTTCCCCATCTCAGAGTTAGGGTTCCTATGGAAAAGACACTTGGAGATAAGATTAAGGTTCCTAACGGTAGGCCTCTTGGAGTTAGGATTGAGTTTCTATGGTCAGGGTTTCCCGCCCTAGGGTTAGGATTCCTCTGGGTGGGGTTCCTGACCCTAGGGTGAGGTTTCTTATAGATAGGCCTCTCGGCGTTAGGGTGAGAAGTCTTATACTTCCCGCCCTAGGGTTAGAGTTCCTGTGGGTATGGCTCCCTGCCATAGGTTAGGGTTCGGACACGTTGTGTTAGGCTTAGTGTTTGCATGAGTTGGCTTCTTTGGGTTCGGGTTCCTATGTCATGCCACTTAGAATTAAGTTGATGGTTCCTCTGGGCAGGGTTCCCCACTGTAGGAAGAGGGTTGCTGGGGCCAGGGCTCCCCACCCTCGGGTTACGTATACTAGAGCTTGGCTCCCGGCGCTACGGTTCTTCTAGGTAGTGCTCCCCGCTCTAGGCTTAGAGTTACTGGGGGTAGTCGACACGTAGTAAGGGTTAAAGTTCCTCTGGCTGGGGCTCCTATGAGTAGGTCACTTGGTGTTCTAATTATGCTTCCTATAGATAGGGCTCCTCGCCCTCGCTTTAGCATTCCTAGGGGTATGGACCCCCTAGGGTTTGGAGTCCTATAGTTAGAGCTCCCAGCCCTAGCTGCTATGGGAGGGCTCCCTGTGGTACAGTTGGGGATTGTAGGGGTAAGCTACATGGAAATAAGGTTAGGGCTCCTCTCGGTAGGCCACTTGGAAATAGAATTAGGGTTCCTCTGGGTAGGGCTCCCGGCCCTAGGATTAGTGGGACTTACGTGTAGGGATCCCCGCCGTAGAGACAGGGTTCCTGTGAGGGCTCCTATCCGTTGGCCTCTTGGAGTTAGGACTGGTTTTCTATGCGTAGGCCTCCCCGCCCTAGTGTTAGGGTTCTTATAGCTAGGACTCCTCGCCATAGGGTTAGTGTTCCTATGCCATAGGGTTCCTATGGTTCGGGCTTTACTGTTTCTATGGGTCGGGCTCCCTGACTTAGGGTTTGGGTTCCTACGGCGACAGCTCCCCATCTTCGCATTAGGGTTCCTATGGGTTGGACCCTTGCAGTCATAGTTAGGCTCCCTTTGCGTAGACGACTTGGAGATAAGGTTAGGGTTCTGATGTGTAGGCCACTTGGAATTAGTGCCAGGATTTCTAAGGTTGGGGCTCCCCGTCCTAGGGTTAGAGTTCCTACGGCTTGGCCAATTGGTGTTAGGGTTAGTGGTTGCATCTTACTTGCTGTCTGTCATGAACCTAGCACTGAGCTTTCAAAACAGCTTTTCTGTATTGTCGTCTTCCATTATTGAGGTCGAGCTACTACCTGACGCCTGGTTGTTGCTCCTTGAGCTAGATTCCCTGCTACTTTAGGCACTTAAATACCAGAGTATATAATACTCCTGTTCAGCTGCTGCCTATCCGCGTAGGTTCTAAAACTCTCTTGGCACCTACATTTTTGCAGTAAAGTCTCCCGAGATGCCTGTGCACTGTAGCCCCAGCCCCAGTATTTGATGCTTAAAGCGCAGAAGAACGCACTAACCGGGCGAAATGTGGCATCCCTCTACCTACTTTGCTTGTGGGTCTCGACCCAGTAAGGATTTCACCTACCATATTGGGTCCCAAAAGACTAGCTCACACAAACGGACAAGAGGAGGGGGTTCCTCCGGATAAGTTTGCTTTGGGCCAAATAATAAAATAGCAATTCTTAAGCCCTTTGTAGGGCCAGGAAGGGATTTGGATCGAAAAACTGTGGGTGAAAAAACAAGAGGTTTCGCAAGCATGTTTTCGATCAAAAAGAAAATTTTGTTATCTTTGGGCAACCAAGAAGGACTCTCTGAAACCATGGTTAACTGGAAAGTCAATTTTTAGACGAAAATGTCACACAGCGGAGCAAAACATAGTACTTTTACTTAAAAACGCCTTTGCAAGGTTTTATGGGCTCTGCTAGAAAAAACATCAACTGTTGCAGACAAAAATCTCGGTTTTCTCTAAAAGGCTGATTTTTCTGTACCAAAAGAGTTTCTAGACGTTTTGGATAACGAAAGCTAAAGTTTCGCTGAAATGGCTATTCCAGCCAGTGAATACACTTTTCACCAAGCTTTCGAGCTGCACAGTAGTTTCCTGTCCTAAAAAGGATAGCGTTCATCTCTAGTTACTTGAAAAATCAATTTTGGGGAGAAAAATGGCTCTCATTTTTTGACCATTCCTTTAAGCAAAACATAATGCTATTACTTAGACATGCTTTTCCATTGAAAAAAATAATACTGTTGACTGGCTTCTACAAGGGAAAAACAACAACTTTTTCAGGAACAATTGCTGTTTTCTCTGAAAAGCTGATATTCTGTAGCAAAAACGGTTCCTGGCGCTCTTGATAAGGAAAGCTAATGTTTCCGAGGAAATCTGTATTCCTGCCAGTGAATATGCTTTTCCCCACTCTTTCTATTTGCACGAGAATATCTTGTAAGAGAAAACATCAATTCTGTTGCAAAAGAAAAAAGAACGTGTTAAAGGATAGTTACCTGGAAAATCGATTTCGGGGAGCAAAAGGATCAACTTTTGCAGGAAAGAAATCTCTTTCCCTGAAAAGAAAACGAAGTCTCATCAAAAACCGTTTCTTAAACGAAATTATTGTTATTCTCTAGAAAGCTGGGGGGAAGAGGTTTCATTCGATGGAAAACAGAAGTCAGTGAAATCGACCATTTGATCAAAATAATTAATTCTCTACGGCCTGAAAAACAACTTTAGAGACAAAAAAAAGAACTATCTTCTTGCCAATTGGTGCTCTCTTAGTAAAACATTTCCCACTGTACTATTTCTCATTGGAAAAGCGTTTTTAATGGGGAAAAGGATGTTTTAAGACTAAGCTTCGTCAAAACAGTGATTGAAACCTTTTCTGCAAAATATGGCTCTTCCTAGGAAACTATAGTTTTTACAAATTCCCTTTTCTTTGAAAAACGCAAACATTATCAATTTTGGCTTAGATGGAGCCAAACTATTGCTTGCGAAACCACTGCCTTTTTTTAGCCACAGTATTCAGCGTCAATTTGTCTATGCACCTAATAATCGCTCTCATCTGGCGTGAGCGTTAGGGCTCTTAAGATTTCGGCTTCCCGCCCTAGGCTTAGGGTTCGGGTGGGTATGCCACTTAGCGTTAGGATGTCGGTTTCTCTGGGGAGAACTCCCCGCGCTCGTGTTAGGGTTCTTATAGCTAGGACTCCTCGCCATAGGGTTAGTGTTCCTATGCGTAGGCCACTTGGAGTCGGTGATGGTTTCGATGGGAATGGGCTTAGAGTTTTGGTTCCTACGGGTAGGCAACTTGGAGTTATAGTTACGGTTGCTCTTGATAGCGCTCCCCGCCCTAGGGTTAGGGTTCCTATGGGTGGGGTTCCCCATCTCAGAGTTAGGGTTCCTATGGAAAAGACACTTGGAGATAAGATTAAGGTTCCTAACGGTAGGCCTCTTGGAGTTAGGATTGAGTTTCTATGGTCAGGGTTTCCCGCCCTAGGGTTAGGATTCCTCTGGGTGGGGTTCCTGACCCTAGGGTGAGGTTTCTTATAGATAGGCCTCTCGGCGTTAGGGTGAGAAGTCTTATACTTCCCGCCCTAGGGTTAGAGTTCCTGTGGGTATGGCTCCCTGCCATAGGTTAGGGTTCGGACACGTTGTGTTAGGCTTAGTGTTTGCATGAGTTGGCTTCTTTGGGTTCGGGTTCCTATGTCATGCCACTTAGAATTAAGTTGATGGTTCCTCTGGGCAGGGTTCCCCACTGTAGGAAGAGGGTTGCTGGGGCCAGGGCTCCCCACCCTCGGGTTACGTATACTAGAGCTTGGCTCCCGGCGCTACGGTTCTTCTAGGTAGTGCTCCCCGCTCTAGGCTTAGAGTTACTGGGGGTAGTCGACACGTAGTAAGGGTTAAAGTTCCTCTGGCTGGGGCTCCTATGAGTAGGTCACTTGGTGTTCTAATTATGCTTCCTATAGATAGGGCTCCTCGCCCTCGCTTTAGCATTCCTAGGGGTATGGACCCCCTAGGGTTTGGAGTCCTATAGTTAGAGCTCCCAGCCCTAGCTGCTATGGGAGGGCTCCCTGTGGTACAGTTGGGGATTGTAGGGGTAAGCTACATGGAAATAAGGTTAGGGCTCCTCTCGGTAGGCCACTTGGAAATAGAATTAGGGTTCCTCTGGGTAGGGCTCCCGGCCCTAGGATTAGTGGGACTTACGTGTAGGGATCCCCGCCGTAGAGACAGGGTTCCTGTGAGGGCTCCTATCCGTTGGCCTCTTGGAGTTAGGACTGGTTTTCTATGCGTAGGCCTCCCCGCCCTACTAGTGTTAGGGTTCTTATAGCTAGGACTCCTCGCCATAGGGTTAGTGTTCCTATGCCATAGGGTTCCTATGGTTCGGGCTTTACTGTTTCTATGGGTCGGGCTCCCTGACTTAGGGTTTGGGTTCCTACGGCGACAGCTCCCCATCTTCGCATTAGGGTTCCTATGGGTTGGACCCTTGCAGTCATAGTTAGGCTCCCTTTGCGTAGACGACTTGGAGATAAGGTTAGGGTTCTGATGTGTAGGCCACTTGGAATTAGTGCCAGGATTTCTAAGGTTGGGGCTCCCCGTCCTAGGGTTAGAGTTCCTACGGCTTGGCCAATTGGTGTTAGGGTTAGTGGTTGCATCTTACTTGCTGTCTGTCATGAACCTAGCACTGAGCTTTCAAAACAGCTTTTCTGTATTGTCGTCTTCCATTATTGAGGTCGAGCTACTACCTGACGCCTGGTTGTTGCTCCTTGAGCTAGATTCCCTGCTACTTTAGGCACTTAAATACCAGAGTATATAATACTCCTGTTCAGCTGCTGCCTATCCGCGTAGGTTCTAAAACTCTCTTGGCACCTACATTTTTGCAGTAAAGTCTCCCGAGATGCCTGTGCACTGTAGCCCCAGCCCCAGTATTTGATGCTTAAAGCGCAGAAGAACGCACTAACCGGGCGAAATGTGGCATCCCTCTACCTACTTTGCTTGTGGGTCTCGACCCAGTAAGGATTTCACCTCCCATATTGGGTCCCAAAAGACTAGCTCACACAAACGGACAAGAGGAGGGGGTTCCTCCGGATAAGTTTGCTTTGGGCCAAATAATAAAATAGCAATTCTTAAGCCCTTTGTAGGGCCAGGAAGGGATTTGGATCGAAAAACTGTGGGTGAAAAAACAAGAGGTTTCGCAAGCATGTTTTCGATCAAAAAGAAAATTTTGTTATCTTTGGGCAACCAAGAAGGACTCTCTGAAACCATGGTTAACTGGAAATTCAATTTTTAGAGGAAAATGTCACATAGCGGAGCAAAACATAGTACTTTTACTTAAAAACGCCTTTGCAAGGTTTTATGGGCTCTGCTAGAAAAAAAATCAACTGTTGCAGACAAAAATCTCGGTTTTCTCTAAAAGGCTGATTTTTCTGTACCAAAAGAGTTTCTAGACGTTTTGGATAACGAAAGCTAAAGTTTCGCTGAAATGGCTATTCCAGCCAGTGAATACACTTTTCACCAAGCTTTCGAGCTGCACAGTAGTTTCCTGTCCTAAAAAGGATAGCGTTCATCTCTAGTTACTTGAAAAATCAATTTTGGGGAGAAAAATGGCTCTCATTTTTTGACCATTCCTTTAAGCAAAACATAATGCTATTACTTAGAAATGCTTTTCCATTGAAAAAAATAATACTGTTGACTGGCTTCTACAAGGGAAAAACAACAACTTTTTCAGGAACAATTGCTGTTTTCTCTGAAAAGCTGATATTCTGTAGCAAAAACGGTTCCTGGCGCTCTTGATAAGGAAAGCTAATGTTTCCGAGGAAATCTGTATTCCTGCCAGTGAATATGCTTTTCCCCACTCTTTCTATTTGCACGAGAATATCTTGTAAGAGAAAACATCAATTCTGTTGCAAAAGAAAAAAGAACGTGTTAAAGGATAGTTACCTGGAAAATCGATTTCGGGGAGCAAAAGGATCAACTTTTGCAGGAAAGAAATCTCTTTCCCTGAAAAGAAAACGAAGTCTCATCAAAAACCGTTTCTTAAACGAAATTATTGTTATTCTCTAGAAAGCTGGGGGGAAGAGGTTTCATTCGATGGAAAACAGAAGTCAGTGAAATCGACCATTTGATCAAAATAATTAATTCTCTACGGCCTGAAAAACAACTTTAGAGACAAAAAAAAGAACTATCTTCTTGCCAATTGGTGCTCTCTTAGTAAAACATTTCCCACTGTACTATTTCTCATTGGAAAAGCGTTTTTAATGGGGAAAAGGATGTTTTAAGACTAAGCTTCGTCAAAACAGTGATTGAAACCTTTTCTGCAAAATATGGCTCTTCCTAGGAAACTATAGTTTTTACAAATTCCCTTTTCTTTGAAAAACGCAAACATTATCAATTTTGGCTTAGATGGAGCCAAACTATTGCTTGCGAAACCACTGCCTTTTTTTAGCCACAGTATTCAGCGTCAATTTGTCTATGCACCTAATAATCGCTCTCATCTGGCGTGAGGGTTAGGGCTCTTAAGATTTCGGCTTCCCGCCCTAGGCTTAGGGTTCGGGTGGGTATGCCACTTAGCGTTAGGATGTCGGTTTCTCTGGGGAGAACTCCCCGCGCTCGTGTTAGGGTTCTTATAGCTAGGACTCCTCGCCATAGGGTTAGTGTTCCTATGCGTAGGCCACTTGGAGTCGGTGATGGTTTCGATGGGAATGGGCTTAGAGTTTTGGTTCCTACGGGTAGGCAACTTGGAGTTATAGTTACGGTTGCTCTTGATAGCGCTCCCCGCCCTAGGGTTAGGGTTCCTATGGGTGGGGTTCCCCATCTCAGAGTTAGGGTTCCTATGGAAAAGACACTTGGAGATAAGATTAAGGTTCCTAACGGTAGGCCTCTTGGAGTTAGGATTGAGTTTCTATGGTCAGGGTTTCCCGCCCTAGGGTTAGGATTCCTCTGGGTGGGGTTCCTGACCCTAGGGTGAGGTTTCTTATAGATAGGCCTCTCGGCGTTAGGGTGAGAAGTCTTATACTTCCCGCCCTAGGGTTAGAGTTCCTGTGGGTATGGCTCCCTGCCATAGGTTAGGGTTCGGACACGTTGTGTTAGGCTTAGTGTTTGCATGAGTTGGCTTCTTTGGGTTCGGGTTCCTATGTCATGCCACTTAGAATTAAGTTGATGGTTCCTCTGGGCAGGGTTCCCCACTGTAGGAAGAGGGTTGCTGGGGCCAGGGCTCCCCACCCTCGGGTTACGTATACTAGAGCTTGGCTCCCGGCGCTACGGTTCTTCTAGGTAGTGCTCCCCGCTCTAGGCTTAGAGTTACTGGGGGTAGTCGACACGTAGTAAGGGTTAAAGTTCCTCTGGCTGGGGCTCCTATGAGTAGGTCACTTGGTGTTCTAATTATGCTTCCTATAGATAGGGCTCCTCGCCCTCGCTTTAGCATTCCTAGGGGTATGGACCCCCTAGGGTTTGGAGTCCTATAGTTAGAGCTCCCAGCCCTAGCTGCTATGGGAGGGCTCCCTGTGGTACAGTTGGGGATTGTAGGGGTAAGCTACATGGAAATAAGGTTAGGGCTCCTCTCGGTAGGCCACTTGGAAATAGAATTAGGGTTCCTCTGGGTAGGGCTCCCGGCCCTAGGATTAGTGGGACTTACGTGTAGGGATCCCCGCCGTAGAGACAGGGTTCCTGTGAGGGCTCCTATCCGTTGGCCTCTTGGAGTTAGGACTGGTTTTCTATGCGTAGGCCTCCCCGCCCTAGTGTTAGGGTTCTTATAGCTAGGACTCCTCGCCATAGGGTTAGTGTTCCTATGCCATAGGGTTCCTATGGTTCGGGCTTTACTGTTTCTATGGGTCGGGCTCCCTGACTTAGGGTTTGGGTTCCTACGGCGACAGCTCCCCATCTTCGCATTAGGGTTCCTATGGGTTGGACCCTTGCAGTCATAGTTAGGCTCCCTTTGCGTAGACGACTTGGAGATAAGGTTAGGGTTCTGATGTGTAGGCCACTTGGAATTAGTGCCAGGATTTCTAAGGTTGGGGCTCCCCGTCCTAGGGTTAGAGTTCCTACGGCTTGGCCAATTGGTGTTAGGGTTAGTGGTTGCATCTTACTTGCTGTCTGTCATGAACCTAGCACTGAGCTTTCAAAACAGCTTTTCTGTATTGTCGTCTTCCATTATTGAGGTCGAGCTACTACCTGACGCCTGGTTGTTGCTCCTTGAGCTAGATTCCCTGCTACTTTAGGCACTTAAATACCAGAGTATATAATACTCCTGTTCAGCTGCTGCCTATCCGCGTAGGTTCTAAAACTCTCTTGGCACCTACATTTTTGCAGTAAAGTCTCCCGAGATGCCTGTGCACTGTAGCCCCAGCCCCAGTATTTGATGCTTAAAGCGCAGAAGAACGCACTAACCGGGCGAAATCCCTCTACCTACTTTGCTTGTGGGTCTCGACCCAGTAAGGATTTCACCTACCATATTGGGTCCCAAAAGACTAGCTCACACAAACGGACAAGAGGAGGGGGTTCCTCCGGATAAGTTTGCTTTGGGCCAAATAATAAAATAGCAATTCTTAAGCCCTTTGTAGGGCCAGGAAGGGATTTGGATCGAAAAACTGTGGGTGAAAAAACAAGAGGTTTCGCAAGCATGTTTTCGATCAAAAAGAAAATTTTGTTATCTTTGGGCAACCAAGAAGGACTCTCTGAAACCATGGTTAACTGGAAATTCAATTTTTAGAGGAAAATGTCACATAGCGGAGCAAAACATAGTACTTTTACTTAAAAACGCCTTTGCAAGGTTTTATGGGCTCTGCTAGAAAAAAAATCAACTGTTGCAGACAAAAATCTCGGTTTTCTCTAAAAGGCTGATTTTTCTGTACCAAAAGAGTTTCTAGACGTTTTGGATAACGAAAGCTAAAGTTTCGCTGAAATGGCTATTCCAGCCAGTGAATACACTTTTCACCAAGCTTTCGAGCTGCACAGTAGTTTCCTGTCCTAAAAAGGATAGCGTTCATCTCTAGTTACTTGAAAAATCAATTTTGGGGAGAAAAATGGCTCTCATTTTTTGACCATTCCTTTAAGCAAAACATAATGCTATTACTTAGACATGCTTTTCCATTGAAAAAAATAATACTGTTGACTGGCTTCTACAAGGGAAAAACAACAACTTTTTCAGGAACAATTGCTGTTTTCTCTGAAAAGCTGATATTCTGTAGCAAAAACAGATCCTGGCGCTCTTGATAAGGAAAGCTAATGTTTCTGAGGAAATCTGTATTCCTGCCAGTGAATATGCTTTTCCTCACTCTTTCTATTTGCACGAGAATATCTTGTAAGAGAAAACATCAATTCTGTTGCAAAAGAAAAAAGAACGTGTTAAACGATAGTTACCTGGAAAATCAATTTCGGGGAGCAAAAGGATCAACTTTTGCAGGAAAGAAATCTTTTTCCCTGAAAAGAAAACGAAGTCTCATCAAAAACCGTTTCTTAAACGAAATTATTGTTATTCTTTAGAAAGCTGGGGGGGAAGAGGTTTCATTCGATGGAAAACAGAAGTCAGTGAAATCGACCCTTTTGATCAAAATAATTAATTCTCTACGGCCTGAAAAACAACTTTAGAGACAAAAAAAAGAACTATCTTCTTGCCAATTGGTGCTCTCTTAGTAAAACATTTCCCACTGTATTATTTCTCATTGGAAAAGCGTTTTTAATAGGGAAAAGGATGTTTTAAGACTAAGCTTCGTCAAAACAGTGATTGAAACCTTTTCTGCAAAATATGGCTCTTCCTAGGAAACTATAGTTTTTACAAATTCCCTTTTCTTTGAAAAACGCAAACATTATCAATTTTGGCTTAGATGGAGCCAAACTATTGCTTGCGAAACCACTGCCTTTTTTTAGCCACAGTATTCAGCGTCAATTTGTCTATGCACCTAATAATCGCTCTCATCTGGCGTGAGGGTTAGGGCTCTTAAGATTTCGGCTTCCCGCCCTAGGCTTAGGGTTCGGGTGGGTATGCCACTTAGCGTTAGGATGTCGGTTTCTCTGGGGAGAACTCCCCGCGCTCGTGTTAGGGTTCTTATAGCTAGGACTCCTCGCCATAGGGTTAGTGTTCCTATGCGTAGGCCACTTGGAGTCGGTGATGGTTTCGATGGGAATGGGCTTAGAGTTTTGGTTCCTACGGGTAGGCAACTTGGAGTTATAGTTACGGTTGCTCTTGATAGCGCTCCCCGCCCTAGGGTTAGGGTTCCTATGGGTGGGGTTCCCCATCTCAGAGTTAGGGTTCCTATGGAAAAGACACTTGGAGATAAGATTAAGGTTCCTAACGGTAGGCCTCTTGGAGTTAGGATTGAGTTTCTATGGTCAGGGTTTCCCGCCCTAGGGTTAGGATTCCTCTGGGTGGGGTTCCTGACCCTAGGGTGAGGTT
Source organism: Malaclemys terrapin pileata (assembly GCF_027887155.1). Classification (NCBI taxonomy): domain Eukaryota; kingdom Metazoa; phylum Chordata; order Testudines; family Emydidae; genus Malaclemys; species Malaclemys terrapin. The sequence goes on from NC_071506.1 coordinate 164,316,842, forward strand.
TCTTATAGATAGGCCTCTCGGCGTTAGGGTGAGAAGTCTTATACTTCCCGCCCTAGGGTTAGAGTTCCTGTGGGTATGGCTCCCTGCCATAGGTTAGAGTTCGGACACGTTGTGTTAGGCTTAGTGTTTGCATGAGTTGGCTTCTTTGGGTTCGGGTTCCTATGTCATGCCACTTAGAATTAAGTTGATGGTTCCTCTGGGCAGGGTTCCCCACTGTAGGAAGAGGGTTGCTGGGGCCAGGGCTCCCCACCCTCGGGTTACGTATACTAGAGCTTGGCTCCCGGCGCTACGGTTCTTCTAGGTAGTGCTCCCCGCTCTAGGCTTAGAGTTACTGGGGGTAGTCGACACGTAGTAAGGGTTAAAGTTCCTCTGGCTGGGGCTCCTATGAGTAGGTCACTTGGTGTTCTAATTATGCTTCCTATAGATAGGGCTCCTCGCCCTCGCTTTAGCATTCCTAGGGGTATGGACCCCCTAGGGTTTGGAGTCCTATAGTTAGAGCTCCCAGCCCTAGCTGCTATGGGAGGGCTCCCTGTGGTACAGTTGGGGATTGTAGGGGTAAGCTACATGGAAATAAGGTTAGGGCTCCTCTCGGTAGGCCACTTGGAAATAGAATTAGGGTTCCTCTGGGTAGGGCTCCCGGCCCTAGGATTAGTGGGACTTACGTGTAGGGATCCCCGCCGTAGAGACAGGGTTCCTGTGAGGGCTCCTATCCGTTGGCCTCTTGGAGTTAGGACTGGTTTTCTATGCGTAGGCCTCCCCGCCCTAGTGTTAGGGTTCTTATAGCTAGGACTCCTCGCCATAGGGTTAGTGTTCCTATGCCATAGGGTTCCTATGGTTCGGGCTTTACTGTTTCTATGGGTCGGGCTCCCTGACTTAGGGTTTGGGTTCCTACGGCGACAGCTCCCCATCTTCGCATTAGGGTTCCTATGGGTTGGACCCTTGCAGTCATAGTTAGGCTCCCTTTGCGTAGACGACTTGGAGATAAGGTTAGGGTTCTGATGTGTAGGCCACTTGGAATTAGTGCCAGGATTTCTAAGGTTGGGGCTCCCCGTCCTAGGGTTAGAGTTCCTACGGCTTGGCCAATTGGTGTTAGGGTTAGTGGTTGCATCTTACTTGCTGTCTGTCATGAACCTAGCACTGAGCTTTCAAAACAGCTTTTCTGTATTGTCGTCTTCCATTATTGAGGTCGAGCTACTACCTGACGCCTGGTTGTTGCTCCTTGAGCTAGATTCCCTGCTACTTTAGGCACTTAAATACCAGAGTATATAATACTCCTGTTCAGCTGCTGCCTATCCGCATAGGTTATAAAACTCTCTTGGCACCTACATTTTTGAAGTAAAGTCTCCCGAGATGCCTGTGCACTGTAGCCCCAGCCCCAGTATTTGATGCTTAAAGCGCAGAAGAACGCACTAACCGGGCGAAATGTGGCATCCCTCTACCTACTTTGCTTGTGGGTCTCGACCCAGTAAGGATTTCACCTACCATATTGGGTCCCAAAAGACTAGCTCACACAAACGGACAAGAGGAGGGGGTTCCTCCGGATAAGTTTGCTTTGGGCCAAATAATAAAATAGCAATTCTTAAGCCCTTTGTAGGGCCAGGAAGGGATTTGGATCGAAAAACTGTGGGTGAAAAAACAAGAGGTTTCGCAAGCATGTTTTCGATCAAAAAGAAAATTTTGTTATCTTTGGGCAACCAAGAAGGACTCTCTGAAACCATGGTTAACTGGAAATTCAATTTTTAGAGGAAAATGTCACATAGCGGAGCAAAACATAGTACTTTTACTTAAAAACGCCTTTGCAAGGTTTTATGGGCTCTGCTAGAAAAAAAATCAACTGTTGCAGACAAAAATCTCGGTTTTCTCTAAAAGGCTGATTTTTCTGTACCAAAAGAGTTTCTAGACGTTTTGGATAACGAAAGCTAAAGTTTCGCTGAAATGGCTATTCCAGCCAGTGAATACACTTTTCACCAAGCTTTCGAGCTGCACAGTAGTTTCCTGTCCTAAAAAGGATAGCGTTCATCTCTAGTTACTTGAAAAATCAATTTTGGGGAGAAAAATGGCTCTCATTTTTTGACCATTCCTTTAAGCAAAACATAATGCTATTACTTAGACATGCTTTTCCATTGAAAAAAATAATACTGTTGACTGGCTTCTACAAGGGAAAAACAACAACTTTTTCAGGAACAATTGCTGTTTTCTCTGAAAAGCTGATATTCTGTAGCAAAAACGGTTCCTGGCGCTCTTGATAAGGAAAGCTAATGTTTCTGAGGAAATCTGTATTCCTGCCAGTGAATATGCTTTTCCTCACTCTTTCTATTTGCACGAGAATATCTTGTAAGAGAAAACATCAATTCTGTTGCAAAAGAAAAAAGAACGTGTTAAACGATAGTTACCTGGAAAATCAATTTCGGGGAGCAAAAGGATCAACTTTTGCAGGAAAGAAATCTTTTTCCCTGAAAAGAAAACGAAGTCTCATCAAAAACCGTTTCTTAAACGAAATTATTGTTATTCTTTAGAAAGCTGGGGGGGAAGAGGTTTCATTCGATGGAAAACAGAAGTCAGTGAAATCGACCCTTTTGATCAAAATAATTAATTCTCTACGGCCTGAAAAACAACTTTAGAGACAAAAAAAAGAACTATCTTCTTGCCAATTGGTGCTCTCTTAGTAAAACATTTCCCACTGTATTATTTCTCCTTGGAAAAGCGTTTTTAATAGGGAAAAGGATGTTTTAAGACTAAGCTTCGTCAAAACAGTGATTGAAACCTTTTCTGCAAAATATGGCTCTTCCTAGGAAACTATAGTTTTTACAAATTCCCTTTTCTTTGAAAAACGCAAACATTATCAATTTTGGCTTAGATGGAGCCAAACTATTGCTTGCGAAACCACTGCCTTTTTTTAGCCACAGTATTCAGCGTCAATTTGTCTATGCACCTAATAATCGCTCTCATCTGGCGTGAGGGTTAGGGCTCTTAAGATTTCGGCTTCCCGCCCTAGGCTTAGGGTTCGGGTGGGTATGCCACTTAGCGTTAGGATGTCGGTTTCTCTGGGGAGAACTCCCCGCGCTCGTGTTAGGGTTCTTATAGCTAGGACTCCTCGCCATAGGGTTAGTGTTCCTATGCGTAGGCCACTTGGAGTCGGTGATGGTTTCGATGGGAATGGGCTTAGAGTTTTGGTTCCTACGGGTAGGCAACTTGGAGTTATAGTTACGGTTGCTCTTGATAGCGCTCCCCGCCCTAGGGTTAGGGTTCCTATGGGTGGGGTTCCCCATCTCAGAGTTAGGGTTCCTATGGAACAGACACTTGGAGATAAGATTAAGGTTCCTAACGGTAGGCCTCTTGGAGTTAGGATTGAGTTTCTATGGTCAGGGTTTCCCGCCCTAGGGTTAGGATTCCTCTGGGTGGGGTTCCTGACCCTAGGGTGAGGTTTCTTATAGATAGGCCTCTCGGCGTTAGGGTGAGAAGTCTTATACTTCCCGCCCTAGGGTTAGAGTTCCTGTGGGTATGGCTCCCTGCCATAGGTTAGGGTTCGGACACGTTGTGTTAGGCTTAGTGTTTGCATGAGTTGGCTTCTTTGGGTTCGGGTTCCTATGTCATGCCACTTAGAATTAAGTTGATGGTTCCTCTGGGCAGGGTTCCCCACTGTAGGAAGAGGGTTGCTGGGGCCAGGGCTCCCCACCCTCGGGTTACGTATACTAGAGCTTGGCTCCCGGCGCTACGGTTCTTCTAGGTAGTGCTCCCCGCTCTAGGCTTAGAGTTACTGGGGGTAGTCGACACGTAGTAAGGGTTAAAGTTCCTCTGGCTGGGGCTCCTATGAGTAGGTCACTTGGTGTTCTAATTATGCTTCCTATAGATAGGGCTCCTCGCCCTCGCTTTAGCATTCCTAGGGGTATGGACCCCCTAGGGTTTGGAGTCCTATAGTTAGAGCTCCCAGCCCTAGCTGCTATGGGAGGGCTCCCTGTGGTACAGTTGGGGATTGTAGGGGTAAGCTACATGGAAATAAGGTTAGGGCTCCTCTCGGTAGGCCACTTGGAAATAGAATTAGGGTTCCTCTGGGTAGGGCTCCCGGCCCTAGGATTAGTGGGACTTACGTGTAGGGATCCCCGCCGTAGAGACAGGGTTCCTGTGAGGGCTCCTATCCGTTGGCCTCTTGGAGTTAGGACTGGTTTTCTATGCGTAGGCCTCCCCGCCCTAGTGTTAGGGTTCTTATAGCTAGGACTCCTCGCCATAGGGTTAGTGTTCCTATGCCATAGGGTTCCTATGGTTCGGGCTTTACTGTTTCTATGGGTCGGGCTCCCTGACTTAGGGTTTGGGTTCCTACGGCGACAGCTCCCCATCTTCGCATTAGGGTTCCTATGGGTTGGACCCTTGCAGTCATAGTTAGGCTCCCTTTGCGTAGACGACTTGGAGATAAGGTTAGGGTTCTGATGTGTAGGCCACTTGGAATTAGTGCCAGGATTTCTAAGGTTGGGGCTCCCCGTCCTAGGGTTAGAGTTCCTACGGCTTGGCCAATTGGTGTTAGGGTTAGTGGTTGCATCTTACTTGCTGTCTGTCATGAACCTAGCACTGAGCTTTCAAAACAGCTTTTCTGTATTGTCGTCTTCCATTATTGAGGTCGAGCTACTACCTGACGCCTGGTTGTTGCTCCTTGAGCTAGATTCCCTGCTACTTTAGGCACTTAAATACCAGAGTATATAATACTCCTGTTCAGCTGCTGCCTATCCGCGTAGGTTCTAAAACTCTCTTGGCACCTACATTTTTGCAGTAAAGTCTCCCGAGATGCCTGTGCACTGTAGCCCCAGCCCCAGTATTTGATGCTTAAAGCGCAGAAGAACGCACTAACCGGGCGAAATCCCTCTACCTACTTTGCTTGTGGGTCTCGACCCAGTAAGGATTTCACCTACCATATTGGGTCCCAAAAGACTAGCTCACACAAACGGACAAGAGGAGGGGGTTCCTCCGGATAAGTTTGCTTTGGGCCAAATAATAAAATAGCAATTCTTAAGCCCTTTGTAGGGCCAGGAAGGGATTTGGATCGAAAAACTGTGGGTGAAAAAACAAGAGGTTTCGCAAGCATGTTTTCGATCAAAAAGAAAATTTTGTTATCTTTGGGCAACCAAGAAGGACTCTCTGAAACCATGGTTAACTGGAAAGTCAATTTTTAGAGGAAAATGTCACGCTCAGCGGAGCAAAACATAGTACTTTTACTTAAAAACGCCTTTGCAAGGTTTTATGGGCTCTGCTAGAAAAAAAATCAACTGTTGCAGACAAAAATCTCGGTTTTCTCTAAAAGGCTGATTTTTCTGTACCAAAAGAGTTTCTAGACGTTTTGGATAACGAAAGCTAAAGTTTCGCTGAAATGGCTATTCCAGCCAGTGAATACACTTTTCACCAAGCTTTCGAGCTGCACAGTAGTTTCCTGTCCTAAAAAGGATAGCGTTCATCTCTAGTTACTTGAAAAATCAATTTTGGGGAGAAAAATGGCTCTCATTTTTTGACCATTCCTTTAAGCAAAACATAATGCTATTACTTAGACATGCTTTTCCATTGAAAAAAATAATACTGTTGACTGGCTTCTACAAGGGAAAAACAACAACTTTTTCAGGAACAATTGCTGTTTTCTCTGAAAAGCTGATATTCTGTAGCAAAAACGGTTCCTGGCGCTCTTGATAAGGAAAGCTAATGTTTCTGAGGAAATCTGTATTCCTGCCAGTGAATATGCTTTTCCTCACTCTTTCTATTTGCACGAGAATATCTTGTAAGAGAAAACATCAATTCTGTTGCAAAAGAAAAAAGAACGTGTTAAACGATAGTTACCTGGAAAATCAATTTCGGGGAGCAAAAGGATCAACTTTTGCAGGAAAGAAATCTTTTTCCCTGAAAAGAAAACGAAGTCTCATCAAAAACCGTTTCTTAAACGAAATTATTGTTATTCTTTAGAAAGCTGGGGGGGAAGAGGTTTCATTCGATGGAAAACAGAAGTCAGTGAAATCGACCCTTTTGATCAAAATAATTAATTCTCTACGGCCTGAAAAACAACTTTAGAGACAAAAAAAAGAACTATCTTCTTGCCAATTGGTGCTCTCTTAGTAAAACATTTCCCACTGTATTATTTCTCATTGGAAAAGCGTTTTTAATAGGGAAAAGGATGTTTTAAGACTAAGCTTCGTCAAAACAGTGATTGAAACCTTTTCTGCAAAATATGGCTCTTCCTAGGAAACTATAGTTTTTACAAATTCCCTTTTCTTTGAAAAACGCAAACATTATCAATTTTGGCTTAGATGGAGCCAAACTATTGCTTGCGAAACCACTGCCTTTTTTTAGCCACAGTATTCAGCGTCAATTTGTCTATGCACCTAATAATCGCTCTCATCTGGCGTGAGGGTTAGGGCTCTTAAGATTTCGGCTTCCCGCCCTAGGCTTAGGGTTCGGGTGGGTATGCCACTTAGCGTTAGGATGTCGGTTTCTCTGGGGAGAACTCCCCGCGCTCGTGTTAGGGTTCTTATAGCTAGGACTCCTCGCCATAGGGTTAGTGTTCCTATGCGTAGGCCACTTGGAGTCGGTGATGGTTTCGATGGGAATGGGCTTAGAGTTTTGGTTCCTACGGGTAGGCAACTTGGAGTTATAGTTACGGTTGCTCTTGATAGCGCTCCCCGCCCTAGGGTTAGGGTTCCTATGGGTGGGGTTCCCCATCTCAGAGTTAGGGTTCCTATGGAAAAGACACTTGGAGATAAGATTAAGGTTCCTAACGGTAGGCCTCTTGGAGTTAGGATTGAGTTTCTATGGTCAGGGTTTCCCGCCCTAGGGTTAGGATTCCTCTGGGTGGGGTTCCTGACCCTAGGGTGAGGTTTCTTATAGATAGGCCTCTCGGCGTTAGGGTGAGAAGTCTTATACTTCCCGCCCTAGGGTTAGAGTTCCTGTGGGTATGGCTCCCTGCCATAGGTTAGAGTTCGGACACGTTGTGTTAGGCTTAGTGTTTGCATGAGTTGGCTTCTTTGGGTTCGGGTTCCTATGTCATGCCACTTAGAATTAAGTTGATGGTTCCTCTGGGCAGGGTTCCCCACTGTAGGAAGAGGGTTGCTGGGGCCAGGGCTCCCCACCCTCGGGTTACGTATACTAGAGCTTGGCTCCCGGCGCTACGGTTCTTCTAGGTAGTGCTCCCCGCTCTAGGCTTAGAGTTACTGGGGGTAGTCGACACGTAGTAAGGGTTAAAGTTCCTCTGGCTGGGGCTCCTATGAGTAGGTCACTTGGTGTTCTAATTATGCTTCCTATAGATAGGGCTCCTCGCCCTCGCTTTAGCATTCCTAGGGGTATGGACCCCCTAGGGTTTGGAGTCCTATAGTTAGAGCTCCCAGCCCTAGCTGCTATGGGAGGGCTCCCTGTGGTACAGTTGGGGATTGTAGGGGTAAGCTACATGGAAATAAGGTTAGGGCTCCTCTCGGTAGGCCACTTGGAAATAGAATTAGGGTTCCTCTGGGTAGGGCTCCCGGCCCTAGGATTAGTGGGACTTACGTGTAGGGATCCCCGCCGTAGAGACAGGGTTCCTGTGAGGGCTCCTATCCGTTGGCCTCTTGGAGTTAGGACTGGTTTTCTATGCGTAGGCCTCCCCGCCCTAGTGTTAGGGTTCTTATAGCTAGGACTCCTCGCCATAGGGTTAGTGTTCCTATGCCATAGGGTTCCTATGGTTCGGGCTTTACTGTTTCTATGGGTCGGGCTCCCTGACTTAGGGTTTGGGTTCCTACGGCGACAGCTCCCCATCTTCGCATTAGGGTTCCTATGGGTTGGACCCTTGCAGTCATAGTTAGGCTCCCTTTGCGTAGACGACTTGGAGATAAGGTTAGGGTTCTGATGTGTAGGCCACTTGGAATTAGTGCCAGGATTTCTAAGGTTGGGGCTCCCCGTCCTAGGGTTAGAGTTCCTACGGCTTGGCCAATTGGTGTTAGGGTTAGTGGTTGCATCTTACTTGCTGTCTGTCATGAACCTAGCACTGAGCTTTCAAAACAGCTTTTCTGTATTGTCGTCTTCCATTATTGAGGTCGAGCTACTACCTGACGCCTGGTTGTTGCTCCTTGAGCTAGATTCCCTGCTACTTTAGGCACTTAAATACCAGAGTATATAATACTCCTGTTCAGCTGCTGCCTATCCGCATAGGTTATAAAACTCTCTTGGCACCTACATTTTTGAAGTAAAGTCTCCCGAGATGCCTGTGCACTGTAGCCCCAGCCCCAGTATTTGATGCTTAAAGCGCAGAAGAACGCACTAACCGGGCGAAATGTGGCATCCCTCTACCTACTTTGCTTGTGGGTCTCGACCCAGTAAGGATTTCACCTACCATATTGGGTCCCAAAAGACTAGCTCACACAAACGGACAAGAGGAGGGGGTTCCTCCGGATAAGTTTGCTTTGGGCCAAATAATAAAATAGCAATTCTTAAGCCCTTTGTAGGGCCAGGAAGGGATTTGGATCGAAAAACTGTGGGTGAAAAAACAAGAGGTTTCGCAAGCATGTTTTCGATCAAAAAGAAAATTTTGTTATCTTTGGGCAACCAAGAAGGACTCTCTGAAACCATGGTTAACTGGAAATTCAATTTTTAGAGGAAAATGTCACATAGCGGAGCAAAACATAGTACTTTTACTTAAAAACGCCTTTGCAAGGTTTTATGGGCTCTGCTAGAAAAAAAATCAACTGTTGCAGACAAAAATCTCGGTTTTCTCTAAAAGGCTGATTTTTCTGTACCAAAAGAGTTTCTAGACGTTTTGGATAACGAAAGCTAAAGTTTCGCTGAAATGGCTATTCCAGCCAGTGAATACACTTTTCACCAAGCTTTCGAGCTGCACAGTAGTTTCCTGTCCTAAAAAGGATAGCGTTCATCTCTAGTTACTTGAAAAATCAATTTTGGGGAGAAAAATGGCTCTCATTTTTTGACCATTCCTTTAAGCAAAACATAATGCTATTACTTAGACATGCTTTTCCATTGAAAAAAATAATACTGTTGACTGGCTTCTACAAGGGAAAAACAACAACTTTTTCAGGAACAATTGCTGTTTTCTCTGAAAAGCTGATATTCTGTAGCAAAAACGGTTCCTGGCGCTCTTGATAAGGAAAGCTAATGTTTCTGAGGAAATCTGTATTCCTGCCAGTGAATATGCTTTTCCTCACTCTTTCTATTTGCACGAGAATATCTTGTAAGAGAAAACATCAATTCTGTTGCAAAAGAAAAAAGAACGTGTTAAACGATAGTTACCTGGAAAATCAATTTCGGGGAGCAAAAGGATCAACTTTTGCAGGAAAGAAATCTTTTTCCCTGAAAAGAAAACGAAGTCTCATCAAAAACCGTTTCTTAAACGAAATTATTGTTATTCTTTAGAAAGCTGGGGGGGAAGAGGTTTCATTCGATGGAAAACAGAAGTCAGTGAAATCGACCCTTTTGATCAAAATAATTAATTCTCTACGGCCTGAAAAACAACTTTAGAGACAAAAAAAAGAACTATCTTCTTGCCAATTGGTGCTCTCTTAGTAAAACATTTCCCACTGTATTATTTCTCCTTGGAAAAGCGTTTTTAATAGGGAAAAGGATGTTTTAAGACTAAGCTTCGTCAAAACAGTGATTGAAACCTTTTCTGCAAAATATGGCTCTTCCTAGGAAACTATAGTTTTTACAAATTCCCTTTTCTTTGAAAAACGCAAACATTATCAATTTTGGCTTAGATGGAGCCAAACTATTGCTTGCGAAACCACTGCCTTTTTTTAGCCACAGTATTCAGCGTCAATTTGTCTATGCACCTAATAATCGCTCTCATCTGGCGTGAGGGTTAGGGCTCTTAAGATTTCGGCTTCCCGCCCTAGGCTTAGGGTTCGGGTGGGTATGCCACTTAGCGTTAGGATGTCGGTTTCTCTGGGGAGAACTCCCCGCGCTCGTGTTAGGGTTCTTATAGCTAGGACTCCTCGCCATAGGGTTAGTGTTCCTATGCGTAGGCCACTTGGAGTCGGTGATGGTTTCGATGGGAATGGGCTTAGAGTTTTGGTTCCTACGGGTAGGCAACTTGGAGTTATAGTTACGGTTGCTCTTGATAGCGCTCCCCGCCCTAGGGTTAGGGTTCCTATGGGTGGGGTTCCCCATCTCAGAGTTAGGGTTCCTATGGAACAGACACTTGGAGATAAGATTAAGGTTCCTAACGGTAGGCCTCTTGGAGTTAGGATTGAGTTTCTATGGTCAGGGTTTCCCGCCCTAGGGTTAGGATTCCTCTGGGTGGGGTTCCTGACCCTAGGGTGAGGTTTCTTATAGATAGGCCTCTCGGCGTTAGGGTGAGAAGTCTTATACTTCCCGCCCTAGGGTTAGAGTTCCTGTGGGTATGGCTCCCTGCCATAGGTTAGGGTTCGGACACGTTGTGTTAGGCTTAGTGTTTGCATGAGTTGGCTTCTTTGGGTTCGGGTTCCTATGTCATGCCACTTAGAATTAAGTTGATGGTTCCTCTGGGCAGGGTTCCCCACTGTAGGAAGAGGGTTGCTGGGGCCAGGGCTCCCCACCCTCGGGTTACGTATACTAGAGCTTGGCTCCCGGCGCTACGGTTCTTCTAGGTAGTGCTCCCCGCTCTAGGCTTAGAGTTACTGGGGGTAGTCGACACGTAGTAAGGGTTAAAGTTCCTCTGGCTGGGGCTCCTATGAGTAGGTCACTTGGTGTTCTAATTATGCTTCCTATAGATAGGGCTCCTCGCCCTCGCTTTAGCATTCCTAGGGGTATGGACCCCCTAGGGTTTGGAGTCCTATAGTTAGAGCTCCCAGCCCTAGCTGCTATGGGAGGGCTCCCTGTGGTACAGTTGGGGATTGTAGGGGTAAGCTACATGGAAATAAGGTTAGGGCTCCTCTCGGTAGGCCACTTGGAAATAGAATTAGGGTTCCTCTGGGTAGGGCTCCCGGCCCTAGGATTAGTGGGACTTACGTGTAGGGATCCCCGCCGTAGAGACAGGGTTCCTGTGAGGGCTCCTATCCGTTGGCCTCTTGGAGTTAGGACTGGTTTTCTATGCGTAGGCCTCCCCGCCCTAGTGTTAGGGTTCTTATAGCTAGGACTCCTCGCCATAGGGTTAGTGTTCCTATGCCATAGGGTTCCTATGGTTCGGGCTTTACTGTTTCTATGGGTCGGGCTCCCTGACTTAGGGTTTGGGTTCCTACGGCGACAGCTCCCCATCTTCGCATTAGGGTTCCTATGGGTTGGACCCTTGCAGTCATAGTTAGGCTCCCTTTGCGTAGACGACTTGGAGATAAGGTTAGGGTTCTGATGTGTAGGCCACTTGGAATTAGTGCCAGGATTTCTAAGGTTGGGGCTCCCCGTCCTAGGGTTAGAGTTCCTACGGCTTGGCCAATTGGTGTTAGGGTTAGTGGTTGCATCTTACTTGCTGTCTGTCATGAACCTAGCACTGAGCTTTCAAAACAGCTTTTCTGTATTGTCGTCTTCCATTATTGAGGTCGAGCTACTACCTGACGCCTGGTTGTTGCTCCTTGAGCTAGATTCCCTGCTACTTTAGGCACTTAAATACCAGAGTATATAATACTCCTGTTCAGCTGCTGCCTATCCGCGTAGGTTCTAAAACTCTCTTGGCACCTACATTTTTGCAGTAAAGTCTCCCGAGATGCCTGTGCACTGTAGCCCCAGCCCCAGTATTTGATGCTTAAAGCGCAGAAGAACGCACTAACCGGGCGAAATCCCTCTACCTACTTTGCTTGTGGGTCTCGACCCAGTAAGGATTTCACCTACCATATTGGGTCCCAAAAGACTAGCTCACACAAACGGACAAGAGGAGGGGGTTCCTCCGGATAAGTTTGCTTTGGGCCAAATAATAAAATAGCAATTCTTAAGCCCTTTGTAGGGCCAGGAAGGGATTTGGATCGAAAAACTGTGGGTGAAAAAACAAGAGGTTTCGCAAGCATGTTTTCGATCAAAAAGAAAATTTTGTTATCTTTGGGCAACCAAGAAGGACTCTCTGAAACCATGGTTAACTGGAAAGTCAATTTTTAGACGAAAATGTCACGCTCAGCGGAGCAAAACATAGTACTTTTACTTAAAAACGCCTTTGCAAGGTTTTATGGGCTCTGCTAGAAAAAAAATCAACTGTTGCAGACAAAAATCTCGGTTTTCTCTAAAAGGCTGATTTTTCTGTACCAAAAGAGTTTCTAGACGTTTTGGATAACGAAAGCTAAAGTTTCGCTGAAATGGCTATTCCAGCCAGTGAATACACTTTTCACCAAGCTTTCGAGCTGCACAGTAGTTTCCTGTCCTAAAAAGGATAGCGTTCATCTCTAGTTACTTGAAAAATCAATTTTGGGGAGAAAAATGGCTCTCATTTTTTGACCATTCCTTTAAGCAAAACATAATGCTATTACTTAGACATGCTTTTCCATTGAAAAAAATAATACTGTTGACTGGCTTCTACAAGGGAAAAACAACAACTTTTTCAGGAACAATTGCTGTTTTCTCTGAAAAGCTGATATTCTGTAGCAAAAACGGTTCCTGGCGCTCTTGATAAGGAAAGCTAATGTTTCTGAGGAAATCTGTATTCCTGCCAGTGAATATGCTTTTCCTCACTCTTTCTATTTGCACGAGAATATCTTGTAAGAGAAAACATCAATTCTGTTGCAAAAGAAAAAAGAACGTGTTAAACGATAGTTACCTGGAAAATCAATTTCGGGGAGCAAAAGGATCAACTTTTGCAGGAAAGAAATCTTTTTCCCTGAAAAGAAAACGAAGTCTCATCAAAAACCGTTTCTTAAACGAAATTATTGTTATTCTTTAGAAAGCTGGGGGGGAAGAGGTTTCATTCGATGGAAAACAGAAGTCAGTGAAATCGACCCTTTTGATCAAAATAATTAATTCTCTACGGCCTGAAAAACAACTTTAGAGACAAAAAAAAGAACTATCTTCTTGCCAATTGGTGCTCTCTTAGTAAAACATTTCCCACTGTATTATTTCTCCTTGGAAAAGCGTTTTTAATAGGGAAAAGGATGTTTTAAGACTAAGCTTCGTCAAAACAGTGATTGAAACCTTTTCTGCAAAATATGGCTCTTCCTAGGAAACTATAGTTTTTACAAATTCCCTTTTCTTTGAAAAACGCAAACATTATCAATTTTGGCTTAGATGGAGCCAAACTATTGCTTGCGAAACCACTGCCTTTTTTTAGCCACAGTATTCAGCGTCAATTTGTCTATGCACCTAATAATCGCTCTCATCTGGCGTGAGGGTTAGGGCTCTTAAGATTTCGGCTTCCCGCCCTAGGCTTAGGGTTCGGGTGGGTATGCCACTTAGCGTTAGGATGTCGGTTTCTCTGGGGAGAACTCCCCGCGCTCGTGTTAGGATTCTTATAGCTAGGACTCCTCGCCATAGGGTTAGTGTTCCTATGCGTAGGCCACTTGGAGTCGGTGATGGTTTCGATGGGAATGGGCTTAGAGTTTTGGTTCCTACGGGTAGGCAACTTGGAGTTATAGTTACGGTTGCTCTTGATAGCGCTCCCCGCCCTAGGGTTAGGGTTCCTATGGGTGGGGTTCCCCATCTCAGAGTTAGGGTTCCTATGGAAAAGACACATGGAGATAAGATTAAGGTTCCTAACGGTAGGCCTCTTGGAGTTAGGATTGAGTTTCTATGGTCAGGGTTTCCCGCCCTAGGGTTAGGATTCCTCTGGGTGGGGTTCCTGACCCTAGGGTGAGGTTTCTTATAGATAGGCCTCTCGGCGTTAGGGTGAGAAGTCTTATACTTCCCGCCCTAGGGTTAGAGTTCCTGTGGGTATGGCTCCCTGCCATAGGTTAGGGTTCGGACACGTTGTGTTAGGCTTAGTGTTTGCATGAGTTGGCTTCTTTGGGTTCGGGTTCCTATGTCATGCCACTTAGAATTAAGTTGATGGTTCCTCTGGGCAGGGTTCCCCACTGTAGGAAGAGGGTTGCTGGGGCCAGGGCTCCCCACCCTCGGGTTACGTATACTAGAGCTTGGCTCCCGGCGCTACGGTTCTTCTAGGTAGTGCTCCCCGCTCTAGGCTTAGAGTTACTGGGGGTAGTCGACACGTAGTAAGGGTTAAAGTTCCTCTGGCTGGGGCTCCTATGAGTAGGTCACTTGGTGTTCTAATTATGCTTCCTATAGATAGGGCTCCTCGCCCTCGCTTTAGCATTCCTAGGGGTATGGACCCCCTAGGGTTTGGAGTCCTATAGTTAGAGCTCCCAGCCCTAGCTGCTATGGGAGGGCTCCCTGTGGTACAGTTGGGGATTGTAGGGGTAAGCTACATGGAAATAAGGTTAGGGCTCCTCTCGGTAGGCCACTTGGAAATAGAATTAGGGTTCCTCTGGGTAGGGCTCCCGGCCCTAGGATTAGTGGGACTTACGTGTAGGGATCCCCGCCGTAGAGACAGGGTTCCTGTGAGGGCTCCTATCCGTTGGCCTCTTGGAGTTAGGACTGGTTTTCTATGCGTAGGCCTCCCCGCCCTAGTGTTAGGGTTCTTATAGCTAGGACTCCTCGCCATAGGGTTAGTGTTCCTATGCCATAGGGTTCCTATGGTTCGGGCTTTACTGTTTCTATGGGTCGGGCTCCCTGACTTAGGGTTTGGGTTCCTACGGCGACAGCTCCCCATCTTCGCATTAGGGTTCCTATGGGTTGGACCCTTGCAGTCATAGTTAGGCTCCCTTTGCGTAGACGACTTGGAGATAAGGTTAGGGTTCTGATGTGTAGGCCACTTGGAATTAGTGCCAGGATTTCTAAGGTTGGGGCTCCCCGTCCTAGGGTTAGAGTTCCTACGGCTTGGCCAATTGGTGTTAGGGTTAGTGGTTGCATCTTACTTGCTGTCTGTCATGAACCTAGCACTGAGCTTTCAAAACAGCTTTTCTGTATTGTCGTCTTCCATTATTGAGGTCGAGCTACTACCTGACGCCTGGTTGTTGCTCCTTGAGCTAGATTCCCTGCTACTTTAGGCACTTAAATACCAGAGTATATAATACTCCTGTTCAGCTGCTGCCTATCCGCGTAGGTTCTAAAACTCTCTTGGCACCTACATTTTTGCAGTAAAGTCTCCCGAGATGCCTGTGCACTGTAGCCCCAGCCCCAGTATTTGATGCTTAAAGCGCAGAAGAACGCACTAACCGGGCGAAATGTGGCATCCCTCTACCTACTTTGCTTGTGGGTCTCGACCCAGTAAGGATTTCACCTACCATATTGGGTCCCAAAAGACTAGCTCACACAAACGGACAAGAGGAGGGGGTTCCTCCGGATAAGTTTGCTTTGGGCCAAATAATAAAATAGCAATTCTTAAGCCCTTTGTAGGGCCAGGAAGGGATTTGGATCGAAAAACTGTGGGTGAAAAAACAAGAGGTTTCGCAAGCATGTTTTCGATCAAAAAGAAAATTTTGTTATCTTTGGGCAACCAAGAAGGACTCTCTGAAACCATGGTTAACTGGAAAGTCAATTTTTAGACGAAAATGTCACACTCAGCGGAGCAAAACATAGTACTTTTACTTAAAAACGCCTTTGCAAGGTTTTATGGGCTCTGCTAGAAAAAAAATCAACTGTTGCAGACAAAAATCTCGGTTTTCTCTAAAAGGCTGATTTTTCTGTACCAAAAGAGTTTCTAGACGTTTTGGATAACGAAAGCTAAAGTTTCGCTGAAATGGCTATTCCAGCCAGTGAATACACTTTTCACCAAGCTTTCGAGCTGCACAGTAGTTTCCTGTCCTAAAAAGGATAGCGTTCATCTCTAGTTACTTGAAAAATCAATTTTGGGGAGAAAAATGGCTCTCATTTTTTGACCATTCCTTTAAGCAAAACATAATGCTATTACTTAGACATGCTTTTCCATTGAAAAAAATAATACTGTTGACTGGCTTCTACAAGGGAAAAACAACAACTTTTTCAGGAACAATTGCTGTTTTCTCTGAAAAGCTGATATTCTGTAGCAAAAACGGTTCCTGGCGCTCTTGATAAGGAAAGCTAATGTTTCCGAGGAAATCTGTATTCCTGCCAGTGAATATGCTTTTCCCCACTCTTTCTATTTGCACGAGAATATCTTGTAAGAGAAAACATCAATTCTGTTGCAAAAGAAAAAAGAACGTGTTAAAGGATAGTTACCTGGAAAATCGATTTCGGGGAGCAAAAGGATCAACTTTTGCAGGAAAGAAATCTCTTTCCCTGAAAAGAAAACGAAGTCTCATCAAAAACCGTTTCTTAAACGAAATTATTGTTATTCTCTAGAAAGCTAGGGGGAAGAGGTTTCATTCGATGGAAAACAGAAGTCAGTGAAATCGACCATTTGATCAAAATAATTAATTCTCTACGGCCTGAAAAACAACTTTAGAGACAAAAAAAAGAACTATCTTCTTGCCAATTGGTGCTCTCTTAGTAAAACATTTCCCACTGTACTATTTCTCATTGGAAAAGCGTTTTTAATGGGGAAAAGGATGTTTTAAGACTAAGCTTCGTCAAAACAGTGATTGAAACCTTTTCTGCAAAATATGGCTCTTCCTAGGAAACTATAGTTTTTACAAATTCCCTTTTCTTTGAAAAACGCAAACATTATCAATTTTGGCTTAGATGGAGCCAAACAATTGCTTGCGAAACCACTGCCTTTTTTTAGCCACAGTATTCAGCGTCAATTTGTCTATGCACCTAATAATCGCTCTCATCTGGCGTGAGGGTTAGGGCTCTTAAGATTTCGGCTTCCCGCCCTAGGCTTAGGGTTCGGGTGGGTATGCCACTTAGCGTTAGGATGTCGGTTTCTCTGGGGAGAACTCCCCGCGCTCGTGTTAGGGTTCTTATAGCTAGGACTCCTCGCCATAGGGTTAGTGTTCCTATGCGTAGGCCACTTGGAGTCGGTGATGGTTTCGATGGGAATGGGCTTAGAGTTTTGGTTCCTACGGGTAGGCAACTTGGAGTTATAGTTACGGTTGCTCTTGATAGCGCTCCCCGCCCTAGGGTTAGGGTTCCTATGGGTGGGGTTCCCCATCTCAGAGTTAGGGTTCCTATGGAAAAGACACTTGGAGATAAGATTAAGGTTCCTAACGGTAGGCCTCTTGGAGTTAGGATTGAGTTTCTATGGTCAGGGTTTCCCGCCCTAGGGTTAGGATTCCTCTGGGTGGGGTTCCTGACCCTAGGGTGAGGTTTCTTATAGATAGGCCTCTCGGCGTTAGGGTGAGAAGTCTTATACTTCCCGCCCTAGGGTTAGAGTTCCTGTGGGTATGGCTCCCTGCCATAGGTTAGGGTTCGGACACGTTGTGTTAGGCTTAGTGTTTGCATGAGTTGGCTTCTTTGGGTTCGGGTTCCTATGTCATGCCACTTAGAATTAAGTTGATGGTTCCTCTGGGCAGGGTTCCCCACTGTAGGAAGAGGGTTGCTGGGGCCAGGGCTCCCCACCCTCGGGTTACGTATACTAGAGCTTGGCTCCCGGCGCTACGGTTCTTCTAGGTAGTGCTCCCCGCTCTAGGCTTAGAGTTACTGGGGGTAGTCGACACGTAGTAAGGGTTAAAGTTCCTCTGGCTGGGGCTCCTATGAGTAGGTCACTTGGTGTTCTAATTATGCTTCCTATAGATAGGGCTCCTCGCCCTCGCTTTAGCATTCCTAGGGGTATGGACCCCCTAGGGTTTGGAGTCCTATAGTTAGAGCTCCCAGCCCTAGCTGCTATGGGAGGGCTCCCTGTGGTACAGTTGGGGATTGTAGGGGTAAGCTACATGGAAATAAGGTTAGGGCTCCTCTCGGTAGGCCACTTGGAAATAGAATTAGGGTTCCTCTGGGTAGGGCTCCCGGCCCTAGGATTAGTGGGACTTACGTGTAGGGATCCCCGCCGTAGAGACAGGGTTCCTGTGAGGGCTCCTATCCGTTGGCCTCTTGGAGTTAGGACTGGTTTTCTATGCGTAGGCCTCCCCGCCCTAGTGTTAGGGTTCTTATAGCTAGGACTCCTCGCCATAGGGTTAGTGTTCCTATGCCATAGGGTTCCTATGGTTCGGGCTTTACTGTTTCTATGGGTCGGGCTCCCTGACTTAGGGTTTGGGTTCCTACGGCGACAGCTCCCCATCTTCGCATTAGGGTTCCTATGGGTTGGACCCTTGCAGTCATAGTTAGGCTCCCTTTGCGTAGACGACTTGGAGATAAGGTTAGGGTTCTGATGTGTAGGCCACTTGGAATTAGTGCCAGGATTTCTAAGGTTGGGGCTCCCCGTCCTAGGGTTAGAGTTCCTACGGCTTGGCCAATTGGTGTTAGGGTTAGTGGTTGCATCTTACTTGCTGTCTGTCATGAACCTAGCACTGAGCTTTCAAAACAGCTTTTCTGTATTGTCGTCTTCCATTATTGAGGTCGAGCTACTACCTGACGCCTGGTTGTTGCTCCTTGAGCTAGATTCCCTGCTACTTTAGGCACTTAAATACCAGAGTATATAATACTCCTGTTCAGCTGCTGCCTATCCGCGTAGGTTCTAAAACTCTCTTGGCACCTACATTTTTGCAGTAAAGTCTCCCGAGATGCCTGTGCACTGTAGCCCCAGCCCCAGTATTTGATGCTTAAAGCGCAGAAGAACGCACTAACCGGGCGAAATGTGGCATCCCTCTACCTACTTTGCTTGTGGGTCTCGACCCAGTAAGGATTTCACCTACCATATTGGGTCCCAAAAGACTAGCTCACACAAACGGACAAGAGGAGGGGGTTCCTCCGGATAAGTTTGCTTTGGGCCAAATAATAAAATAGCAATTCTTAAGCCCTTTGTAGGGCCAGGAAGGGATTTGGATCGAAAAACTGTGGGTGAAAAAACAAGAGGTTTCGCAAGCATGTTTTCGATCAAAAAGAAAATTTTGTTATCTTTGGGCAACCAAGAAGGACTCTCTGAAACCATGGTTAACTGGAAAGTCAATTTTTAGACGAAAATGTCACACTCAGCGGAGCAAAACATAGTACTTTTACTTAAAAACGCCTTTGCAAGGTTTTATGGGCTCTGCTAGAAAAAAAATCAACTGTTGCAGACAAAAATCTCGGTTTTCTCTAAAAGACTGATTTTTCTGTACCAAAAGAGTTTCTAGACGTTTTGGATAACGAAAGCTAAAGTTTCGCTGAAATGGCTATTCCAGCCAGTGAATACACTTTTCACCAAGCTTTCGAGCTGCACAGTAGTTTCCTGTCCTAAAAAGGATAGCGTTCATCTCTAGTTACTTGAAAAATCAATTTTGGGGAGAAAAATGGCTCTCATTTTTTGACCATTCCTTTAAGCAAAACATAATGCTATTACTTAGACATGCTTTTCCATTGAAAAAAATAATACTGTTGACTGGCTTCTACAAGGGAAAAACAACAACTTTTTCAGGAACAATTGCTGTTTTCTCTGAAAAGCTGATATTCTGTAGCAAAAACGGTTCCTGGCGCTCTTGATAAGGAAAGCTAATGTTTCTGAGGAAATCTGTATTCCTGCCAGTGAATATGCTTTTCCTCACTCTTTCTATTTGCACGAGAATATCTTGTAAGAGAAAACATCAATTCTGTTGCAAAAGAAAAAAGAACGTGTTAAACGATAGTTACCTGGAAAATCAATTTCGGGGAGCAAAAGGATCAACTTTTGCAGGAAAGAAATCTTTTTCCCTGAAAAGAAAACGAAGTCTCATCAAAAACCGTTTCTTAAACGAAATTATTGTTATTCTTTAGAAAGCTGGGGGGGAAGAGGTTTCATTCGATGGAAAACAGAAGTCAGTGAAATCGACCCTTTTGATCAAAATAATTAATTCTCTACGGCCTGAAAAACAACTTTAGAGACAAAAAAAAGAACTATCTTCTTGCCAATTGGTGCTCTCTTAGTAAAACATTTCCCACTGTATTATTTCTCCTTGGAAAAGCGTTTTTAATAGGGAAAAGGATGTTTTAAGACTAAGCTTCGTCAAAACAGTGATTGAAACCTTTTCTGCAAAATATGGCTCTTCCTAGGAAACTATAGTTTTTACAAATTCCCTTTTCTTTGAAAAACGCAAACATTATCAATTTTGGCTTAGATGGAGCCAAACTATTGCTTGCGAAACCACTGCCTTTTTTTAGCCACAGTATTCAGCGTCAATTTGTCTATGCACCTAATAATCGCTCTCATCTGGCGTGAGGGTTAGGGCTCTTAAGATTTCGGCTTCCCGCCCTAGGCTTAGGGTTCGGGTGGGTATGCCACTTAGCGTTAGGATGTCGGTTTCTCTGGGGAGAACTCCCCGCGCTCGTGTTAGGGTTCTTATAGCTAGGACTCCTCGCCATAGGGTTAGTGTTCCTATGCGTAGGCCACTTGGAGTCGGTGATGGTTTCGATGGGAATGGGCTTAGAGTTTTGGTTCCTACGGGTAGGCAACTTGGAGTTATAGTTACGGTTGCTCTTGATAGCGCTCCCCGCCCTAGGGTTAGGGTTCCTATGGGTGGGGTTCCCCATCTCAGAGTTAGGGTTCCTATGGAAAAGACACATGGAGATAAGATTAAGGTTCCTAACGGTAGGCCTCTTGGAGTTAGGATTGAGTTTCTATGGTCAGGGTTTCCCGCCCTAGGGTTAGGATTCCTCTGGGTGGGGTTCCTGACCCTAGGGTGAGGTTTCTTATAGATAGGCCTCTCGGCGTTAGGGTGAGAAGTCTTATACTTCCCGCCCTAGGGTTAGAGTTCCTGTGGGTATGGCTCCCTGCCATAGGTTAGGGTTCGGACACGTTGTGTTAGGCTTAGTGTTTGCATGAGTTGGCTTCTTTGGGTTCGGGTTCCTATGTCATGCCACTTAGAATTAAGTTGATGGTTCCTCTGGGCAGGGTTCCCCACTGTAGGAAGAGGGTTGCTGGGGCCAGGGCTCCCCACCCTCGGGTTACGTATACTAGAGCTTGGCTCCCGGCGCTACGGTTCTTCTAGGTAGTGCTCCCCGCTCTAGGCTTAGAGTTACTGGGGGTAGTCGACACGTAGTAAGGGTTAAAGTTCCTCTGGCTGGGGCTCCTATGAGTAGGTCACTTGGTGTTCTAATTATGCTTCCTATAGATAGGGCTCCTCGCCCTCGCTTTAGCATTCCTAGGGGTATGGACCCCCTAGGGTTTGGAGTCCTATAGTTAGAGCTCCCAGCCCTAGCTGCTATGGGAGGGCTCCCTGTGGTACAGTTGGGGATTGTAGGGGTAAGCTACATGGAAATAAGGTTAGGGCTCCTCTCGGTAGGCCACTTGGAAATAGAATTAGGGTTCCTCTGGGTAGGGCTCCCGGCCCTAGGATTAGTGGGACTTACGTGTAGGGATCCCCGCCGTAGAGACAGGGTTCCTGTGAGGGCTCCTATCCGTTGGCCTCTTGGAGTTAGGACTGGTTTTCTATGCGTAGGCCTCCCCGCCCTAGTGTTAGGGTTCTTATAGCTAGGACTCCTCGCCATAGGGTTAGTGTTCCTATGCCATAGGGTTCCTATGGTTCGGGCTTTACTGTTTCTATGGGTCGGGCTCCCTGACTTAGGGTTTGGGTTCCTACGGCGACAGCTCCCCATCTTCGCATTAGGGTTCCTATGGGTTGGACCCTTGCAGTCATAGTTAGGCTCCCTTTGCGTAGACGACTTGGAGATAAGGTTAGGGTTCTGATGTGTAGGCCACTTGGAATTAGTGCCAGGATTTCTAAGGTTGGGGCTCCCCGTCCTAGGGTTAGAGTTCCTACGGCTTGGCCAATTGGTGTTAGGGTTAGTGGTTGCATCTTACTTGCTGTCTGTCATGAACCTAGCACTGAGCTTTCAAAACAGCTTTTCTGTATTGTCGTCTTCCATTATTGAGGTCGAGCTACTACCTGACGCCTGGTTGTTGCTCCTTGAGCTAGATTCCCTGCTACTTTAGGCACTTAAATACCAGAGTATATAATACTCCTGTTCAGCTGCTGCCTATCCGCGTAGGTTCTAAAACTCTCTTGGCACCTACATTTTTGCAGTAAAGTCTCCCGAGATGCCTGTGCACTGTAGCCCCAGCCCCAGTATTTGATGCTTAAAGCGCAGAAGAACGCACTAACCGGGCGAAATGTGGCATCCCTCTACCTACTTTGCTTGTGGGTCTCGACCCAGTAAGGATTTCACCTACCATATTGGGTCCCAAAAGACTAGCTCACACAAACGGACAAGAGGAGGGGGTTCCTCCGGATAAGTTTGCTTTGGGCCAAATAATAAAATAGCAATTCTTAAGCCCTTTGTAGGGCCAGGAAGGGATTTGGATCGAAAAACTGTGGGTGAAAAAACAAGAGGTTTCGCAAGCATGTTTTCGATCAAAAAGAAAATTTTGTTATCTTTGGGCAACCAAGAAGGACTCTCTGAAACCATGGTTAACTGGAAAGTCAATTTTTAGACGAAAATGTCACACTCAGCGGAGCAAAACATAGTACTTTTACTTAAAAACGCCTTTGCAAGGTTTTATGGGCTCTGCTAGAAAAAAAATCAACTGTTGCAGACAAAAATCTCGGTTTTCTCTAAAAGACTGATTTTTCTGTACCAAAAGAGTTTCTAGACGTTTTGGATAACGAAAGCTAAAGTTTCGCTGAAATGGCTATTCCAGCCAGTGAATACACTTTTCACCAAGCTTTCGAGCTGCACAGTAGTTTCCTGTCCTAAAAAGGATAGCGTTCATCTCTAGTTACTTGAAAAATCAATTTTGGGGAGAAAAATGGCTCTCATTTTTTGACCATTCCTTTAAGCAAAACATAATGCTATTACTTAGACATGCTTTTCCATTGAAAAAAATAATACTGTTGACTGGCTTCTACAAGGGAAAAACAACAACTTTTTCAGGAACAATTGCTGTTTTCTCTGAAAAGCTGATATTCTGTAGCAAAAACGGTTCCTGGCGCTCTTGATAAGGAAAGCTAATGTTTCTGAGGAAATCTGTATTCCTGCCAGTGAATATGCTTTTCCTCACTCTTTCTATTTGCACGAGAATATCTTGTAAGAGAAAACATCAATTCTGTTGCAAAAGAAAAAAGAACGTGTTAAACGATAGTTACCTGGAAAATCAATTTCGGGGAGCAAAAGGATCAACTTTTGCAGGAAAGAAATCTTTTTCCCTGAAAAGAAAACGAAGTCTCATCAAAAACCGTTTCTTAAACGAAATTATTGTTATTCTTTAGAAAGCTGGGGGGGAAGAGGTTTCATTCGATGGAAAACAGAAGTCAGTGAAATCGACCCTTTTGATCAAAATAATTAATTCTCTACGGCCTGAAAAACAACTTTAGAGACAAAAAAAAGAACTATCTTCTTGCCAATTGGTGCTCTCTTAGTAAAACATTTCCCACTGTATTATTTCTCCTTGGAAAAGCGTTTTTAATAGGGAAAAGGATGTTTTAAGACTAAGCTTCGTCAAAACAGTGATTGAAACCTTTTCTGCAAAATATGGCTCTTCCTAGGAAACTATAGTTTTTACAAATTCCCTTTTCTTTGAAAAACGCAAACATTATCAATTTTGGCTTAGATGGAGCCAAACTATTGCTTGCGAAACCACTGCCTTTTTTTAGCCACAGTATTCAGCGTCAATTTGTCTATGCACCTAATAATCGCTCTCATCTGGCGTGAGGGTTAGGGCTCTTAAGATTTCGGCTTCCCGCCCTAGGCTTAGGGTTCGGGTGGGTATGCCACTTAGCGTTAGGATGTCGGTTTCTCTGGGGAGAACTCCCCGCGCTCGTGTTAGGGTTCTTATAGCTAGGACTCCTCGCCATAGGGTTAGTGTTCCTATGCGTAGGCCACTTGGAGTCGGTGATGGTTTCGATGGGAATGGGCTTAGAGTTTTGGTTCCTACGGGTAGGCAACTTGGAGTTATAGTTACGGTTGCTCTTGATAGCGCTCCCCGCCCTAGGGTTAGGGTTCCTATGGGTGGGGTTCCCCATCTCAGAGTTAGGGTTCCTATGGAAAAGACACATGGAGATAAGATTAAGGTTCCTAACGGTAGGCCTCTTGGAGTTAGGATTGAGTTTCTATGGTCAGGGTTTCCCGCCCTAGGGTTAGGATTCCTCTGGGTGGGGTTCCTGACCCTAGGGTGAGGTTTCTTATAGATAGGCCTCTCGGCGTTAGGGTGAGAAGTCTTATACTTCCCGCCCTAGGGTTAGAGTTCCTGTGGGTATGGCTCCCTGCCATAGGTTAGGGTTCGGACACGTTGTGTTAGGCTTAGTGTTTGCATGAGTTGGCTTCTTTGGGTTCGGGTTCCTATGTCATGCCACTTAGAATTAAGTTGATGGTTCCTCTGGGCAGGGTTCCCCACTGTAGGAAGAGGGTTGCTGGGGCCAGGGCTCCCCACCCTCGGGTTACGTATACTAGAGCTTGGCTCCCGGCGCTACGGTTCTTCTAGGTAGTGCTCCCCGCTCTAGGCTTAGAGTTACTGGGGGTAGTCGACACGTAGTAAGGGTTAAAGTTCCTCTGGCTGGGGCTCCTATGAGTAGGTCACTTGGTGTTCTAATTATGCTTCCTATAGATAGGGCTCCTCGCCCTCGCTTTAGCATTCCTAGGGGTATGGACCCCCTAGGGTTTGGAGTCCTATAGTTAGAGCTCCCAGCCCTAGCTGCTATGGGAGGGCTCCCTGTGGTACAGTTGGGGATTGTAGGGGTAAGCTACATGGAAATAAGGTTAGGGCTCCTCTCGGTAGGCCACTTGGAAATAGAATTAGGGTTCCTCTGGGTAGGGCTCCCGGCCCTAGGATTAGTGGGACTTACGTGTAGGGATCCCCGCCGTAGAGACAGGGTTCCTGTGAGGGCTCCTATCCGTTGGCCTCTTGGAGTTAGGACTGGTTTTCTATGCGTAGGCCTCCCCGCCCTAGTGTTAGGGTTCTTATAGCTAGGACTCCTCGCCATAGGGTTAGTGTTCCTATGCCATAGGGTTCCTATGGTTCGGGCTTTACTGTTTCTATGGGTCGGGCTCCCTGACTTAGGGTTTGGGTTCCTACGGCGACAGCTCCCCATCTTCGCATTAGGGTTCCTATGGGTTGGACCCTTGCAGTCATAGTTAGGCTCCCTTTGCGTAGACGACTTGGAGATAAGGTTAGGGTTCTGATGTGTAGGCCACTTGGAATTAGTGCCAGGATTTCTAAGGTTGGGGCTCCCCGTCCTAGGGTTAGAGTTCCTACGGCTTGGCCAATTGGTGTTAGGGTTAGTGGTTGCATCTTACTTGCTGTCTGTCATGAACCTAGCACTGAGCTTTCAAAACAGCTTTTCTGTATTGTCGTCTTCCATTATTGAGGTCGAGCTACTACCTGACGCCTGGTTGTTGCTCCTTGAGCTAGATTCCCTGCTACTTTAGGCACTTAAATACCAGAGTATATAATACTCCTGTTCAGCTGCTGCCTATCCGCGTAGGTTCTAAAACTCTCTTGGCACCTACATTTTTGCAGTAAAGTCTCCCGAGATGCCTGTGCACTGTAGCCCCAGCCCCAGTATTTGATGCTTAAAGCGCAGAAGAACGCACTAACCGGGCGAAATGTGGCATCCCTCTACCTACTTTGCTTGTGGGTCTCGACCCAGTAAGGATTTCACCTACCATATTGGGTCCCAAAAGACTAGCTCACACAAACGGACAAGAGGAGGGGGTTCCTCCGGATAAGTTTGCTTTGGGCCAAATAATAAAATAGCAATTCTTAAGCCCTTTGTAGGGCCAGGAAGGGATTTGGATCGAAAAACTGTGGGTGAAAAAACAAGAGGTTTCGCAAGCATGTTTTCGATCAAAAAGAAAATTTTGTTATCTTTGGGCAACCAAGAAGGACTCTCTGAAACCATGGTTAACTGGAAAGTCAATTTTTAGACGAAAATGTCACACTCAGCGGAGCAAAACATAGTACTTTTACTTAAAAACGCCTTTGCAAGGTTTTATGGGCTCTGCTAGAAAAAAAATCAACTGTTGCAGACAAAAATCTCGGTTTTCTCTAAAAGGCTGATTTTTCTGTACCAAAAGAGTTTCTAGACGTTTTGGATAACGAAAGCTAAAGTTTCGCTGAAATGGCTATTCCAGCCAGTGAATACACTTTTCACCAAGCTTTCGAGCTGCACAGTAGTTTCCTGTCCTAAAAAGGATAGCGTTCATCTCTAGTTACTTGAAAAATCAATTTTGGGGAGAAAAATGGCTCTCATTTTTTGACCATTCCTTTAAGCAAAACATAATGCTATTACTTAGACATGCTTTTGCATTGAAAAAAATAATACTGTTGACTGGCTTCTACAAGGGAAAAACAACAACTTTTTCAGGAACAATTGCTGTTTTCTCTGAAAAGCTGATATTCTGTAGCAAAAACGGTTCCTGGCGCTCTTGATAAGGAAAGCTAATGTTTCTGAGGAAATCTGTATTCCTGCCAGTGAATATGCTTTTCCTCACTCTTTCTATTTGCACGAGAATATCTTGTAAGAGAAAACATCAATTCTGTTGCAAAAGAAAAAAGAACGTGTTAAACGATAGTTACCTGGAAAATCAATTTCGGGGAGCAAAAGGATCAACTTTTGCAGGAAAGAAATCTTTTTCCCTGAAAAGAAAACGAAGTCTCATCAAAAACCGTTTCTTAAACGAAATTATTGTTATTCTTTAGAAAGCTGGGGGGGAAGAGGTTTCATTCGATGGAAAACAGAAGTCAGTGAAATCGACCCTTTTGATCAAAATAATTAATTCTCTACGGCCTGAAAAACAACTTTAGAGACAAAAAAAAGAACTATCTTCTTGCCAATTGGTGCTCTCTTAGTAAAACATTTCCCACTGTATTATTTCTCCTTGGAAAAGCGTTTTTAATAGGGAAAAGGATGTTTTAAGACTAAGCTTCGTCAAAACAGTGATTGAAACCTTTTCTGCAAAATATGGCTCTTCCTAGGAAACTATAGTTTTTACAAATTCCCTTTTCTTTGAAAAACGCAAACATTATCAATTTTGGCTTAGATGGAGCCAAACTATTGCTTGCGAAACCACTGCCTTTTTTTAGCCACAGTATTCAGCGTCAATTTGTCTATGCACCTAATAATCGCTCTCATCTGGCGTGAGGGTTAGGGCTCTTAAGATTTCGGCTTCCCGCCCTAGGCTTAGGGTTCGGGTGGGTATGCCACTTAGCGTTAGGATGTCGGTTTCTCTGGGGAGAACTCCCCGCGCTCGTGTTAGGGTTCTTATAGCTAGGACTCCTCGCCATAGGGTTAGTGTTCCTATGCGTAGGCCACTTGGAGTCGGTGATGGTTTCGATGGGAATGGGCTTAGAGTTTTGGTTCCTACGGGTAGGCAACTTGGAGTTATAGTTACGGTTGCTCTTGATAGCGCTCCCCGCCCTAGGGTTAGGGTTCCTATGGGTGGGGTTCCCCATCTCAGAGTTAGGGTTCCTATGGAAAAGACACTTGGAGATAAGATTAAGGTTCCTAACGGTAGGCCTCTTGGAGTTAGGATTGAGTTTCTATGGTCAGGGTTTCCCGCCCTAGGGTTAGGATTCCTCTGGGTGGGGTTCCTGACCCTAGGGTGAGGTTTCTTATAGATAGGCCTCTCGGCGTTAGGGTGAGAAGTCTTATACTTCCCGCCCTAGGGTTAGAGTTCCTGTGGGTATGGCTCCCTGCCATAGGTTAGGGTTCGGACACGTTGTGTTAGGCTTAGTGTTTGCATGAGTTGGCTTCTTTGGGTTCGGGTTCCTATGTCATGCCACTTAGAATTAAGTTGATGGTTCCTCTGGGCAGGGTTCCCCACTGTAGGAAGAGGGTTGCTGGGGCCAGGGCTCCCCACCCTCGGGTTACGTATACTAGAGCTTGGCTCCCGGCGCTACGGTTCTTCTAGGTAGTGCTCCCCGCTCTAGGCTTAGAGTTACTGGGGGTAGTCGACACGTAGTAAGGGTTAAAGTTCCTCTGGCTGGGGCTCCTATGAGTAGGTCACTTGGTGTTCTAATTATGCTTCCTATAGATAGGGCTCCTCGCCCTCGCTTTAGCATTCCTAGGGGTATGGACCCCCTAGGGTTTGGAGTCCTATAGTTAGAGCTCCCAGCCCTAGCTGCTATGGGAGGGCTCCCTGTGGTACAGTTGGGGATTGTAGGGGTAAGCTACATGGAAATAAGGTTAGGGCTCCTCTCGGTAGGCCACTTGGAAATAGAATTAGGGTTCCTCTGGGTAGGGCTCCCGGCCCTAGGATTAGTGGGACTTACGTGTAGGGATCCCCGCCGTAGAGACAGGGTTCCTGTGAGGGCTCCTATCCGTTGGCCTCTTGGAGTTAGGACTGGTTTTCTATGCGTAGGCCTCCCCGCCCTAGTGTTAGGGTTCTTATAGCTAGGACTCCTCGCCATAGGGTTAGTGTTCCTATGCCATAGGGTTCCTATGGTTCGGGCTTTACTGTTTCTATGGGTCGGGCTCCCTGACTTAGGGTTTGGGTTCCTACGGCGACAGCTCCCCATCTTCGCATTAGGGTTCCTATGGGTTGGACCCTTGCAGTCATAGTTAGGCTCCCTTTGCGTAGACGACTTGGAGATAAGGTTAGGGTTCTGATGTGTAGGCCACTTGGAATTAGTGCCAGGATTTCTAAGGTTGGGGCTCCCCGTCCTAGGGTTAGAGTTCCTACGGCTTGGCCAATTGGTGTTAGGGTTAGTGGTTGCATCTTACTTGCTGTCTGTCATGAACCTAGCACTGAGCTTTCAAAACAGCTTTTCTGTATTGTCGTCTTCCATTATTGAGGTCGAGCTACTACCTGACGCCTGGTTGTTGCTCCTTGAGCTAGATTCCCTGCTACTTTAGGCACTTAAATACCAGAGTATATAATACTCCCGTTCAGCTGCTGCCTATCCGCGTAGGTTCTAAAACTCTCTTGGCACCTACATTTTTGCAGTAAAGTCTCCCGAGATGCCTGTGCACTGTAGCCCCAGCCCCAGTATTTGATGCTTAAAGCGCAGAAGAACGCACTAACCGGGCGAAATGTGGCATCCCTCTACCTACTTTGCTTGTGGGTCTCGACCCAGTAAGGATTTCACCTACCATATTGGGTCCCAAAAGACTAGCTCACACAAACGGACAAGAGGAGGGGGTTCCTCCGGATAAGTTTGCTTTGGGCCAAATAATAAAATAGCAATTCTTAAGCCCTTTGTAGGGCCAGGAAGGGATTTGGATCGAAAAACTGTGGGTGAAAAAACAAGAGGTTTCGCAAGCATGTTTTCGATCAAAAAGAAAATTTTGTTATCTTTGGGCAACCAAGAAGGACTCTCTGAAACCATGGTTAACTGGAAAGTCAATTTTTAGACGAAAATGTCACGCTCAGCGGAGCAAAACATAGTACTTTTACTTAAAAACGCCTTTGCAAGGTTTTATGGGCTCTGCTAGAAAAAAAATCAACTGTTGCAGACAAAAATCTCGGTTTTCTCTAAAAGGCTGATTTTTCTGTACCAAAAGAGTTTCTAGACGTTTTGGATAACGAAAGCTAAAGTTTCGCTGAAATGGCTATTCCAGCCAGTGAATACACTTTTCACCAAGCTTTCGAGCTGCACAGTAGTTTCCTGTCCTAAAAAGGATAGCGTTCAT
The DNA here is from genome assembly GCF_027887155.1 of Malaclemys terrapin pileata. Lineage (NCBI taxonomy): Eukaryota > Metazoa > Chordata > Testudines > Emydidae > Malaclemys > Malaclemys terrapin. The sequence continues at coordinate 164,346,268 of NC_071506.1, forward strand.
CTCTAGTTACTTGAAAAATCAATTTTGGGGAGAAAAATGGCTCTCATTTTTTGACCATTCCTTTAAGCAAAACATAATGCTATTACTTAGACATGCTTTTCCATTGAAAAAAATAATACTGTTGACTGGCTTCTACAAGGGAAAAACAACAACTTTTTCAGGAACAATTGCTGTTTTCTCTGAAAAGCTGATATTCTGTAGCAAAAACGGTTCCTGGCGCTCTTGATAAGGAAAGCTAATGTTTCTGAGGAAATCTGTATTCCTGCCAGTGAATATGCTTTTCCTCACTCTTTCTATTTGCACGAGAATATCTTGTAAGAGAAAACATCAATTCTGTTGCAAAAGAAAAAAGAACGTGTTAAACGATAGTTACCTGGAAAATCAATTTCGGGGAGCAAAAGGATCAACTTTTGCAGGAAAGAAATCTTTTTCCCTGAAAAGAAAACGAAGTCTCATCAAAAACCGTTTCTTAAACGAAATTATTGTTATTCTTTAGAAAGCTGGGGGGGAAGAGGTTTCATTCGATGGAAAACAGAAGTCAGTGAAATCGACCCTTTTGATCAAAATAATTAATTCTCTACGGCCTGAAAAACAACTTTAGAGACAAAAAAAAGAACTATCTTCTTGCCAATTGGTGCTCTCTTAGTAAAACATTTCCCACTGTATTATTTCTCCTTGGAAAAGCGTTTTTAATAGGGAAAAGGATGTTTTAAGACTAAGCTTCGTCAAAACAGTGATTGAAACCTTTTCTGCAAAATATGGCTCTTCCTAGGAAACTATAGTTTTTACAAATTCCCTTTTCTTTGAAAAACGCAAACATTATCAATTTTGGCTTAGATGGAGCCAAACTATTGCTTGCGAAACCACTGCCTTTTTTTAGCCACAGTATTCAGCGTCAATTTGTCTATGCACCTAATAATCGCTCTCATCTGGCGTGAGGGTTAGGGCTCTTAAGATTTCGGCTTCCCGCCCTAGGCTTAGGGTTCGGGTGGGTATGCCACTTAGCGTTAGGATGTCGGTTTCTCTGGGGAGAACTCCCCGCGCTCGTGTTAGGGTTCTTATAGCTAGGACTCCTCGCCATAGGGTTAGTGTTCCTATGCGTAGGCCACTTGGAGTCGGTGATGGTTTCGATGGGAATGGGCTTAGAGTTTTGGTTCCTACGGGTAGGCAACTTGGAGTTATAGTTACGGTTGCTCTTGATAGCGCTCCCCGCCCTAGGGTTAGGGTTCCTATGGGTGGGGTTCCCCATCTCAGAGTTAGGGTTCCTATGGAAAAGACACATGGAGATAAGATTAAGGTTCCTAACGGTAGGCCTCTTGGAGTTAGGATTGAGTTTCTATGGTCAGGGTTTCCCGCCCTAGGGTTAGGATTCCTCTGGGTGGGGTTCCTGACCCTAGGGTGAGGTTTCTTATAGATAGGCCTCTCGGCGTTAGGGTGAGAAGTCTTATACTTCCCGCCCTAGGGTTAGAGTTCCTGTGGGTATGGCTCCCTGCCATAGGTTAGGGTTCGGACACGTTGTGTTAGGCTTAGTGTTTGCATGAGTTGGCTTCTTTGGGTTCGGGTTCCTATGTCATGCCACTTAGAATTAAGTTGATGGTTCCTCTGGGCAGGGTTCCCCACTGTAGGAAGAGGGTTGCTGGGGCCAGGGCTCCCCACCCTCGGGTTACGTATACTAGAGCTTGGCTCCCGGCGCTACGGTTCTTCTAGGTAGTGCTCCCCGCTCTAGGCTTAGAGTTACTGGGGGTAGTCGACACGTAGTAAGGGTTAAAGTTCCTCTGGCTGGGGCTCCTATGAGTAGGTCACTTGGTGTTCTAATTATGCTTCCTATAGATAGGGCTCCTCGCCCTCGCTTTAGCATTCCTAGGGGTATGGACCCCCTAGGGTTTGGAGTCCTATAGTTAGAGCTCCCAGCCCTAGCTGCTATGGGAGGGCTCCCTGTGGTACAGTTGGGGATTGTAGGGGTAAGCTACATGGAAATAAGGTTAGGGCTCCTCTCGGTAGGCCACTTGGAAATAGAATTAGGGTTCCTCTGGGTAGGGCTCCCGGCCCTAGGATTAGTGGGACTTACGTGTAGGGATCCCCGCCGTAGAGACAGGGTTCCTGTGAGGGCTCCTATCCGTTGGCCTCTTGGAGTTAGGACTGGTTTTCTATGCGTAGGCCTCCCCGCCCTAGTGTTAGGGTTCTTATAGCTAGGACTCCTCGCCATAGGGTTAGTGTTCCTATGCCATAGGGTTCCTATGGTTCGGGCTTTACTGTTTCTATGGGTCGGGCTCCCTGACTTAGGGTTTGGGTTCCTACGGCGACAGCTCCCCATCTTCGCATTAGGGTTCCTATGGGTTGGACCCTTGCAGTCATAGTTAGGCTCCCTTTGCGTAGACGACTTGGAGATAAGGTTAGGGTTCTGATGTGTAGGCCACTTGGAATTAGTGCCAGGATTTCTAAGGTTGGGGCTCCCCGTCCTAGGGTTAGAGTTCCTACGGCTTGGCCAATTGGTGTTAGGGTTAGTGGTTGCATCTTACTTGCTGTCTGTCATGAACCTAGCACTGAGCTTTCAAAACAGCTTTTCTGTATTGTCGTCTTCCATTATTGAGGTCGAGCTACTACCTGACGCCTGGTTGTTGCTCCTTGAGCTAGATTCCCTGCTACTTTAGGCACTTAAATACCAGAGTATATAATACTCCTGTTCAGCTGCTGCCTATCCGCGTAGGTTCTAAAACTCTCTTGGCACCTACATTTTTGCAGTAAAGTCTCCCGAGATGCCTGTGCACTGTAGCCCCAGCCCCAGTATTTGATGCTTAAAGCGCAGAAGAACGCACTAACCGGGCGAAATGTGGCATCCCTCTACCTACTTTGCTTGTGGGTCTCGACCCAGTAAGGATTTCACCTACCATATTGGGTCCCAAAAGACTAGCTCACACAAACGGACAAGAGGAGGGGGTTCCTCCGGATAAGTTTGCTTTGGGCCAAATAATAAAATAGCAATTCTTAAGCCCTTTGTAGGGCCAGGAAGGGATTTGGATCGAAAAACTGTGGGTGAAAAAACAAGAGGTTTCGCAAGCATGTTTTCGATCAAAAAGAAAATTTTGTTATCTTTGGGCAACCAAGAAGGACTCTCTGAAACCATGGTTAACTGGAAAGTCAATTTTTAGACGAAAATGTCACACTCAGCGGAGCAAAACATAGTACTTTTACTTAAAAACGCCTTTGCAAGGTTTTATGGGCTCTGCTAGAAAAAAAATCAACTGTTGCAGACAAAAATCTCGGTTTTCTCTAAAAGGCTGATTTTTCTGTACCAAAAGAGTTTCTAGACGTTTTGGATAACGAAAGCTAAAGTTTCGCTGAAATGGCTATTCCAGCCAGTGAATACACTTTTCACCAAGCTTTCGAGCTGCACAGTAGTTTCCTGTCCTAAAAAGGATAGCGTTCATCTCTAGTTACTTGAAAAATCAATTTTGGGGAGAAAAATGGCTCTCATTTTTTGACCATTCCTTTAAGCAAAACATAATGCTATTACTTAGACATGCTTTTCCATTGAAAAAAATAATACTGTTGACTGGCTTCTACAAGGGAAAAACAACAACTTTTTCAGGAACAATTGCTGTTTTCTCTGAAAAGCTGATATTCTGTAGCAAAAACGGTTCCTGGCGCTCTTGATAAGGAAAGCTAATGTTTCTGAGGAAATCTGTATTCCTGCCAGTGAATATGCTTTTCCTCACTCTTTCTATTTGCACGAGAATATCTTGTAAGAGAAAACATCAATTCTGTTGCAAAAGAAAAAAGAACGTGTTAAAGGATAGTTACCTGGAAAATCAATTTCGGGGAGCAAAAGGATCAACTTTTGCAGGAAAGAAATCTTTTTCCCTGAAAAGAAAACGAAGTCTCATCAAAAACCGTTTCTTAAACGAAATTATTGTTATTCTTTAGAAAGCTGGGGGGGGAAGAGGTTTCATTCGATGGAAAACAGAAGTCAGTGAAATCGACCCTTTTGATCAAAATAATTAATTCTCTACGGCCTGAAAAACAACTTTAGAGACAAAAAAAAGAACTATCTTCTTGCCAATTGGTGCTCTCTTAGTAAAACATTTCCCACTGTATTATTTCTCCTTGGAAAAGCGTTTTTAATAGGGAAAAGGATGTTTTAAGACTAAGCTTCGTCAAAACAGTGATTGAAACCTTTTCTGCAAAATATGGCTCTTCCTAGGAAACTATAGTTTTTACAAATTCCCTTTTCTTTGAAAAACGCAAACATTATCAATTTTGGCTTACATGGAGCCAAACTATTGCTTGCGAAACCACTGCCTTTTTTTAGCCACAGTATTCAGCGTCAATTTGTCTATGCACCTAATAATCGCTCTCATCTGGCGTGAGGGTTAGGGCTCTTAAGATTTCGGCTTCCCGCCCTAGGCTTAGGGTTCGGGTGGGTATGCCACTTAGCGTTAGGATGTCGGTTTCTCTGGGGAGAACTCCCCGCGCTCGTGTTAGGGTTCTTATAGCTAGGACTCCTCGCCATAGGGTTAGTGTTCCTATGCGTAGGCCACTTGGAGTCGGTGATGGTTTCGATGGGAATGGGCTTAGAGTTTTGGTTCCTACGGGTAGGCAACTTGGAGTTATAGTTACGGTTGCTCTTGATAGCGCTCCCCGCCCTAGGGTTAGGGTTCCTATGGGTGGGGTTCCCCATCTCAGAGTTAGGGTTCCTATGGAAAAGACACTTGGAGATAAGATTAAGGTTCCTAACGGTAGGCCTCTTGGAGTTAGGATTGAGTTTCTATGGTCAGGGTTTCCCGCCCTAGGGTTAGGATTCCTCTGGGTGGGGTTCCTGACCCTAGGGTGAGGTTTCTTATAGATAGGCCTCTCGGCGTTAGGGTGAGAAGTCTTATACTTCCCGCCCTAGGGTTAGAGTTCCTGTGGGTATGGCTCCCTGCCATAGGTTAGGGTTCGGACACGTTGTGTTAGGCTTAGTGTTTGCATGAGTTGGCTTCTTTGGGTTCGGGTTCCTATGTCATGCCACTTAGAATTAAGTTGATGGTTCCTCTGGGCAGGGTTCCCCACTGTAGGAAGAGGGTTGCTGGGGCCAGGGCTCCCCACCCTCGGGTTACGTATACTAGAGCTTGGCTCCCGGCGCTACGGTTCTTCTAGGTAGTGCTCCCCGCTCTAGGCTTAGAGTTACTGGGGGTAGTCGACACGTAGTAAGGGTTAAAGTTCCTCTGGCTGGGGCTCCTATGAGTAGGTCACTTGGTGTTCTAATTATGCTTCCTATAGATAGGGCTCCTCGCCCTCGCTTTAGCATTCCTAGGGGTATGGACCCCCTAGGGTTTGGAGTCCTATAGTTAGAGCTCCCAGCCCTAGCTGCTATGGGAGGGCTCCCTGTGGTACAGTTGGGGATTGTAGGGGTAAGCTACATGGAAATAAGGTTAGGGCTCCTCTCGGTAAGCCACTTGGAAATAGAATTAGGGTTCCTCTGGGTAGGGCTCCCGGCCCTAGGATTAGTGGGACTTACGTGTAGGGATCCCCGCCGTAGAGACAGGGTTCCTGTGAGGGCTCCTATCCGTTGGCCTCTTGGAGTTAGGACTGGTTTTCTATGCGTAGGCCTCCCCGCCCTAGTGTTAGGGTTCTTATAGCTAGGACTCCTCGCCATAGGGTTAGTGTTCCTATGCCATAGGGTTCCTATGGTTCGGGCTTTACTGTTTCTATGGGTCGGGCTCCCTGACTTAGGGTTTGGGTTCCTACGGCGACAGCTCCCCATCTTCGCATTAGGGTTCCTATGGGTTGGACCCTTGCAGTCATAGTTAGGCTCCCTTTGCGTAGACGACTTGGAGATAAGGTTAGGGTTCTGATGTGTAGGCCACTTGGAATTAGTGCCAGGATTTCTAAGGTTGGGGCTCCCCGTCCTAGGGTTAGAGTTCCTACGGCTTGGCCAATTGGTGTTAGGGTTAGTGGTTGCATCTTACTTGCTGTCTGTCATGAACCTAGCACTGAGCTTTCAAAACAGCTTTTCTGTATTGTCGTCTTCCATTATTGAGGTCGAGCTACTACCTGACGCCTGGTTGTTGCTCCTTGAGCTAGATTCCCTGCTACTTTAGGCACTTAAATACCAGAGTATATAATACTCCTGTTCAGCTGCTGCCTATCCGCGTAGGTTCTAAAACTCTCTTGGCACCTACATTTTTGCAGTAAAGTCTCCCGAGATGCCTGTGCACTGTAGCCCCAGCCCCAGTATTTGATGCTTAAAGCGCAGAAGAACGCACTAACCGGGCGAAATGTGGCATCCCTCTACCTACTTTGCTTGTGGGTCTCGACCCAGTAAGGATTTCACCTACCATATTGGGTCCCAAAAGACTAGCTCACACAAACGGACAAGAGGAGGGGGTTCCTCCGGATAAGTTTGCTTTGGGCCAAATAATAAAATAGCAATTCTTAAGCCCTTTGTAGGGCCAGGAAGGGATTTGGATCGAAAAACTGTGGGTGAAAAAACAAGAGGTTTCGCAAGCATGTTTTCGATCAAAAAGAAAATTTTGTTATCTTTGGGCAACCAAGAAGGACTCTCTGAAACCATGGTTAACTGGAAAGTCAATTTTTAGACGAAAATGTCACACAGCGGAGCAAAACATAGTACTTTTACTTAAAAACGCCTTTGCAAGGTTTTATGGGCTCTGCTAGAAAAAAAATCAACTGTTGCAGACAAAAATCTCGGTTTTCTCTAAAAGGCTGATTTTTCTGTACCAAAAGAGTTTCTAGACGTTTTGGATAACGAAAGCTAAAGTTTCGCTGAAATGGCTATTCCAGCCAGTGAATACACTTTTCACCAAGCTTTCGAGCTGCACAGTAGTTTCCTGTCCTAAAAAGGATAGCGTTCATCTCTAGTTACTTGAAAAATCAATTTTGGGGAGAAAAATGGCTCTCATTTTTTGACCATTCCTTTAAGCAAAACATAATGCTATTACTTAGACATGCTTTTCCATTGAAAAAAATAATACTGTTGACTGGCTTCTACAAGGGAAAAACAACAACTTTTTCAGGAACAATTCCTGTTTTCTCTGAAAAGCTGATATTCTGTAGCAAAAACGGTTCCTGGCGCTCTTGATAAGGAAAGCTAATGTTTCCGAGGAAATCTGTATTCCTGCCAGTGAATATGCTTTTCCTCACTCTTTCTATTTGCACGAGAATATCTTGTAAGAGAAAACATCAATTCTGTTGCAAAAGAAAAAAGAACGTGTTAAACGATAGTTACCTGGAAAATCGATTTCGGGGAGCAAAAGGACCAACTTTTGCAGGAAAGAAATCTTTTTCCCTGAAAAGAAAACGAAGTCTCATCAAAAACCGTTTCTTAAACGAAATTATTGTTATTCTCTAGAAAGCTGGGGGGAAGAGGTTTCATTCGATGGAAAACAGAAGTCAGTGAAATCGACCCTTTTGATCAAAATAATTAATTCTCTACGGCCTGAAAAACAACTTTAGAGACAAAAAAAAGAACTATCTTCTTGCCAATTGGTGCTCTCTTAGTAAAACATTTCCCACTGTATTATTTCTCATTGGAAAAGCGTTTTTAATGGGGAAAAGGATGTTTTAAGACTAAGCTTCGTCAAAACAGTGATTGAAACCTTTTCTCCGAAATATGGCTCTTCCTAGGAAACTATAGTTTTTACAAATTCCCTTTTCTTTGAAAAACGCAAACATTATCAATTTTGGCTTAGATGGAGCCAAACTATTGCTTGCGAAACCACTGCCTTTTTTTAGCCACAGTATTCAGCACCAATTTGTCTATGCACCTAATAATCGCTCTCATCTGGCGTGAGGGTTAGGGCTCTTAAGATTTCGGCTTCCCGCCCTAGGCTTAGGGTTCGGGTGGGTATGCCACTTAGCGTTAGGATGTCGGTTTCTCTGGGGAGAACTCCCCGCGCTCGTGTTAGGGTTCTTATAGCTAGGACTCCTCGCCATAGGGTTAGTGTTCCTATGCGTAGGCCACTTGGAGTCGGTGATGGTTTCGATGGGAATGGGCTTAGAGTTTTGGTTCCTACGGGTAGGCAACTTGGAGTTATAGTTACGGTTGCTCTTGATAGCGCTCCCCGCCCTAGGGTTAGGGTTCCTATGGGTGGGGTTCCCCATCTCAGAGTTAGGGTTCCTATGGAAAAGACACTTGGAGATAAGATTAAGGTTCCTAACGGTAGGCCTCTTGGAGTTAGGATTGAGTTTCTATGGTCAGGGTTTCCCGCCCTAGGGTTAGGATTCCTCTGGGTGGGGTTCCTGACCCTAGGGTGAGGTTTCTTATAGATAGGCCTCTCGGCGTTAGGGTGAGAAGTCTTATACTTCCCGCCCTAGGGTTAGAGTTCCTGTGGGTATGGCTCCCTGCCATAGGTTAGGGTTCGGACACGTTGTGTTAGGCTTAGTGTTTGCATGAGTTGGCTTCTTTGGGTTCGGGTTCCTATGTCATGCCACTTAGAATTAAGTTGATGGTTCCTCTGGGCAGGGTTCCCCACTGTAGGAAGAGGGTTGCTGGGGCCAGGGCTCCCCACCCTCGGGATACGTATACTAGAACTTGGCTCCCAGCGCTAAGGATCTTCTAGGTAGTGCTCCCCACTCTAGGCTTAGAGTTACTGGGGGTAGTCGACACGTAGTAAGGGTTAAGGTTCCTCTGGCTGGGGCTCCTATGAGTAGGTCACTTGGCGTTCTAATTATGCTTCCTATAGATAGGGCTCCTCACCCTCACTTTAGCATTCCTAGGGGTATGGACCCCCTAGGGTTTGGAGTCCTATAGTTAGAGCTCCCAGCCCTAGTTGCTATGGGAGGGCTACCTGTGGTACAGTTGGGGATTCTAGGGGTAAGTTACATGGAAATAAGGTTAGAGCTCCTCTCGGTAGGCCACTTGGAAATAGAATTAGGGTTCCTCTGGGTAGGGCTCCCGGCCCTAGGATTAGTGGGACTTACGTGTAGGGATCCCCGCCGTAGAGACAGGGTTCCTATTGGAAGGCCACTTGTACATAAGGTGAGGGCTCCTATCCGTTGGCCTCTTGGATTTAGGACGGGTTTTCTATGCGTAGGCCTCCCCGCCCTAGTGTTAGAGTTTTCTATCTAGGGCTCCCCACCATAGGGCTAGTGTTCCTATGCCATAGGGTTGCTATGGTTCGAGCTTTACTGTTTCTATGGGTCGGGCTCCCTGACTTAGGGTTTGGGTTCCTACGGCGACAGCTCCCCATCTTCGCATTAGGGTTCCTATGGGTTGGACCCTTGCAGTCATAGTTAGGCTCCCTTTGCGTAGACGACTTGGAGATAAGGTTAGGGTTCTGATGTGTAGGCCACTTGGAATTAGTGCCAGGATTTCTAAGGTTGGGGCTCCCCGTCCTAGGGTTAGAGTTCCTACGGCTTGGCCAATTGGTGTTAGGGTTAGTGGTTGCATCTTATTTGCTGTCTGTCATGAACCTAGCACTGAGCTTTCAAAACAGCTTTTCTGTATTGTCTTCTTCCATTATTGAGGTCGAGCTACTACCTGACGCCTTGTTGTCGCTCCTTGAGCTAGATTCCATGCCACTTTAGGAACTTACGTACCAGAGTATATAATACTCCTGTTCAGCTGCTGCCTATCCGCGTAGGTTCTAAAAACTCTCTTGGCACCTACATTTTTGCAGTAAAGTCTCCCGAGATGCCTGTGCACTGTAGCCCCAGCCCCAGTATTTGATGCTTAAAGCGCAGAAGAACGCACTAACCGGGCGAAATGTGACATCCCTCTACCTACTTTGCTTGTGGGTCCTGACCCAGTAAGGATTTCACCTACCAGATTGGGTCCCAAAAGACTAGCTCACACAAACGGACAAGAGGAGGGGGCTCTTCCGGAGAAGTTTGCTTTGGGCTAAATAATAAAATAGTAATTCTTAAGCCCTTTGTAGGGCCAGGAAGGGATTTGGATCGAAAAACTGTGGGTGAAAAAACAAGAGGTTTCGCAAGCATGTTTTCGATCAAAAAGAAAATTTTGTTATCTTTGGGCAACCAAGAAGGACTCTCTGAAACCATGGTTAACTGGAAAGTCAATTTTTAGACCAAAATGTCACACTCAGCGGAGCAAAACATAGTACTTTTACTTAAAAACGCCTTTGCAAGGTTTTATGGGCTCTGCTAGAAAAAACATCAACTGTTGCAGACAAAAATCTCGGTTTTCTCTAAAAGGCTGATTTTTCTGTACCAAAAGAGTTTCTAGACGTTTTGGATAACAAAAGCTAAAGTTTCGCTGAAATGGCTATTCCAGCCAGTGAATACACTTTTCACCAAGCTTTCGAGCTACACAGTAGTTTCCTGTCATAAAAAGGATAGCATTCATCTCTAGTTACTTGAAAAATCAATTTTGGGGAGAAAAATGGCTCTCATTTTTTGACCATTCCTTTAAGCAAAACATAATGCTATTACTTAGAAATGCTTTTCCATTGAAAAAAAATAATACTGTTGATTGGCTTCTACAAGGGAAAAACAACAACTTTTTCAGGAACAATTGCTGTTTTCTCTGAAAAGCTGATATTCTGTAGCAAAAACGGTTCCTGGCGCTCTTGATAAGGAAAGCTAATGTTTCCGAGGAAATCTGTATTCCTGCCAGTGAATATGCTTTTCCTCACTCTTTATATTTGCACGAGAATATCTTGTAAGAGAAAACATCAATTCTGTTGCAAAAGAAAAAGGAACGTGTTAAACGATAGTTACCTGGAAAATCGATTTCGGGGAGCAACAGGATCAACTTTTGCAGGAAAGAAATCTTTTTTCCCTGAAAAGAAAACGAAGTGTCATCAAAAACCGTTTCTTAAACGAAATTATTGTTATTCGCTAGAAAGCTGGGGGGAAGAGGTTTCATTCGATGGAAAACAGAAGTCAGTGATATCGACCCTTTTGATCAAACTAATTAATTCTTTACGGCCTGAAAAACACCTTTAGAGACCAAAAAAAAAAAGAACTATCTTCTTGCCAATTGGTGCTCTCTTAGTAAAACATTTCCCACTGTATTATTTCTCCTTGGAAAAGCGTTTTTAATGGGGAAAAGGATGTTTTAAGACTAAGCTTCGTCAAAACAGTGATTGAAGCCTTTTCTCCGAAATATGGCTCTTCCTAGGAAACTATAGTTTTTACAAATTCCTTTTTCTTTGAAAAACGCAAACATTATCAATTTTGGCTTAGATGGAGCCAAACTATTGCTTGCGAAACCACTGCCTTTTTTCAGCCACAGTATTCAGCGTCAATTTGTCTATGCACCTAATAATCGCGCTCATCTGGCGTGAGGGTTAGGGCTCTTAAGATTTCGGCTTCCCACCCTAGGCTTAGGGTTCGGGTGGGTATGCCACTTAGCGTTAGGATTGTCGGTTTCTCTGGGGAGAACTCCCCGCGCTCGTGTTAGGGTTCTTATAGCTAGGACTCCTCGCCATAGGGTTAGTGTTCCTATGCGTAGGCCACTTGGAGTCGGTGATGGTTTCGATGGGAATGAGCTTAGAGTTTTGGTTCCTACGGGTAGGCAACTTGGAATTATAGTTACGGTGCTCTTGATAGCGCTCCCCGCCCTAGGGTTAGGGTTCCTATGGGTTGGGTTCCCCATCTCAGAGTTAGGGTTCCTATGGAAAAGCCACTTGGAGAGAAGATTAAGGTTCCTAGCGGTAGGCCTCTTGGAGTTAGGATTGAGTTTCTATGATCAGGATTTCCCGCCCTCGGGGTTAGGATTCCTCTGGGTGGGGTTCCTGACCCTAGGGTGAGGTTTCTTATAGGTAGACCTCTCGGCGTTAGGGTGAGAAGTCTTATACTTCCCGCCCTAGGGTTAGAGTTCCTGTGGGTATGGCTCCCTGCCATAGGTGAGGGTTCGGATACGTTTTGTTAGGCTTAGTGTTTGCATGAGTTGGCTTCTTTGGTTTCGGGTTCCTATGTCATGCCACTTAGAATTAAGTTGATGGTTCCTCTGGGCAGGGTTCCCCACTGTAGGAAGAGGGTTGCTGGGGCCAGGGCTCCCCACCCTCGGGATACGTATACTAGAACTTGGCTCCCAGCGCTAAGGATCTTCTAGGTAGTGCTCCCCACTCTAGGCTTAGAGTTACTGGGGGTAGTCGACACGTAGTAAGGGTTAAGGTTCCTCTGGCTGGGGCTCCTATGAGTAGGTCACTTGGCGTTCTAATTATGCTTCCTATAGATAGGGCTCCTCACCCTCACTTTAGCATTCCTAGGGGTATGGACCCCCTAGGGTTTGGAGTCCTATAGTTAGAGCTCCCAGCCCTAGTTGCTATGGGAGGGCTACCTGTGGTACAGTTGGGGATTCTAGGGGTAAGTTACATGGAAATAAGGTTAGAGCTCCTCTCGGTAGGCCACTTGGAAATAGAATTAGGGTTCCTCTGGGTAGGGCTCCCGGCCCTAGGATTAGTGGGACTTACGTGTAGGGATCCCCGCCGTAGAGACAGGGTTCCTATTGGAAGGCCACTTGTACATAAGGTGAGGGCTCCTATCCGTTGGCCTCTTGGATTTAGGACGGGTTTTCTATGCGTAGGCCTCCCCGCCCTAGTGTTAGAGTTTTCTATCTAGGGCTCCCCACCATAGGGCTAGTGTTCCTATGCCATAGGGTTGCTATGGTTCGAGCTTTACTGTTTCTATGGGTCGGGCTCCCTGACTTAGGGTTTGGGTTCCTACGGCGACAGCTCCCCATCTTCGCATTAGGGTTCCTATGGGTTGGACCCTTGCAGTCATAGTTAGGCTCCCTTTGCGTAGACGACTTGGAGATAAGGTTAGGGTTCTGATGTGTAGGCCACTTGGAATTAGTGCCAGGATTTCTAAGGTTGGGGCTCCCCGTCCTAGGGTTAGAGTTCCTACGGCTTGGCCAATTGGTGTTAGGGTTAGTGGTTGCATCTTATTTGCTGTCTGTCATGAACCTAGCACTGAGCTTTCAAAACAGCTTTTCTGTATTGTCTTCTTCCATTATTGAGGTCGAGCTACTACCTGACGCCTTGTTGTCGCTCCTTGAGCTAGATTCCATGCCACTTTAGGAACTTACGTACCAGAGTATATAATACTCCTGTTCAGCTGCTGCCTATCCGCGTAGGTTCTAAAAACTCTCTTGGCACCTACATTTTTGCAGTAAAGTCTCCCGAGATGCCTGTGCACTGTAGCCCCAGCCCCAGTATTTGATGCTTAAAGTGCAGAAGAACGCACTAACCGGGAGAAATGTGACATCCCTCTACCTACTTTGCTTGTGGGTCCTGACCCAGTAAGGATTTCACCTACCAGATTGGGTCCCAAAAGACTAGCTCACACAAACGGACAAGAGGAGGGGGCTCTTCCGGATAAGTTTGCTTTGGGCCAAATAATAAAATAGTAATTCTTAAGCCCTTTGTAGGGCCAGGAAGGGATTTGGATCGAAAAACTGTGGGTGAAAAAACAAGAGGTTTCGCAAGCATGTTTTCGATCAAAAAGAAAATTTTGTTATCTTTGGGCAACCAAGAAGGACTCTCTGAAACCATGGTTAACTGGAAAGTCAATTTTTAGACCAAAATGTCACACTCAGCGGAGCAAAACATAGTACTTTTACTTAAAAACGCCTTTGCAAGGTTTTATGGGCTCTGCTAGAAAAAAAATCAACTGTTGCAGACAAAAATCTCGGTTTTCTCTAAAAGGCTGATTTTTCTGTACCAAAAGAGTTTCTAGACGTTTTGGATAACAAAAGCTAAAGTTTCGCTGAAATGGCTATTCCAGCCAGTGAATACACTTTTCACCAAGCTTTCGAGCTGCACAGTAGTTTCCTGTCCTAAAAAGGATAGCGTTCATCTCTAGTTACTTGAAAAATCAATTTTGGGGAGAAAAATGGCTCACATTTTTTGACCATTCCTTTAAGCAAAACATAATGCTATTACTTAGAAATGCTTTTCCACTGAAAAAAAATAATACTGTTGATTGGCTTCTACAAGGGAAAAACAACAATTTTTTCAGGAACAATTGCTGTTTTCTCTGAAAAGCTGATATTCTGTAGCAAAAACGGTTCCTGGCGCTCTTGATAAGGAAAGCTAATGTTTCCGAGGAAATCTGTATTCCTGCCAGTGAATATGCTTTTCCTCACTCTTTATATTTGCACGAGAATATCTTGTAAGAGAAAACATCAATTCTGTTGCAAAAGAAAAAGGAACGTGTTAAACGATAGTTACCTGGAAAATCGATTTCGGGGAGCAACAGGATCAACTTTTGCAGGAAAGAAATCTTTTTTCCCTGAAAAGAAAACGAAGTGTCATCAAAAACCGTTTCTTAAACGAAATTATTGTTATTCGCTAGAAAGCTGGGGGGAAGAGGTTTCATTCGATGGAAAACAGAAGTCAGTGATATCGACCCTTTTGATCAAAATAATTAATTCTTTACGGCCTGAAAAACACCTTTAGAGACCAAAAAAAAAAAGAACTATCTTCTTGCCAATTGGTGCTCTCTTAGTAAAACATTTCCCACTGTATTATTTCTCCTTGGAAAAGCGTTTTTAATGGGGAAAAGGATGTTTTAAGACTAAGCTTCGTCAAAACAGTGATTGAAGACTTTTCTCTGAAATATGGCTCTTCCTAGGAAACTATAGTTTTTACAAATTCTTTTTTCTTCGAAAAATGCAAACATTATCAATTTTGGCTTAGATGGAGCCAAACTATTGCTTGCGAAACCACTGCCTTTTTTTAGCCACAGTATTCAGCGTCAATTTGTCTATGCACCTAATAATCGCTCTCATCTGGCGTGAGGGTTAGGGCTCTTAAGATTTCGGCTTCCCGCCCTAGGCTTAGGGTTCGGGTGGGTATGCCACTTAGCGTTAGGATTGTCGGTTTCTCTGGGGAGAACTCCCCGCGCTCGTGTTAGGGTCCTTATAGCTAGGACTCCTCGCCATAGGGTTAGTGTTCCTATGCGTAGGCCACTTGGAGTCGGTGATGGTTTCGATGGGAATGGGCTTAGAGTTTTGGTTCCTACGGGTAGGCAACTTGGAGTTATAGTTACGGTGCTCTTGATAGCGCTCCCCGCCCTAGGGTTAGGGTTCCTATGGGTTGGGTTCCCCATCTCAGAGTTAGGGTTCCTATGGAAAAGCCACTTGGAGATAAGATTAAGGTTCCTAGCGGTAGGCCTCTTGGAGTTAGGATTGAGTTTCTATGATCAGGATTTCCCGCCCTCGGGGTTAGGATTCCTCTGGGTGGGGTTCCTGACCCTAGGGTGAGGTTTCTTATAGGTAGACCTCTCGGCGTTAGGGTGAGAAGTCTTATACTTCCCGCCCTAGGGTTAGAGTTCCTGTGGGTATGGCTCCCTGCCATAGGTGAGGGTTCGGACACGTTGTGTTAGGCTTAGTGTTTGCATGAGTTGGCTTCTTTGGGTTCGGGTTCCTATGTCATGCCACTTAGAACCGGGCGAAATGTGGCATCCCTCTACCTACTTTGCTTGTGGGTCCCGACCCAGTAAGGATTTCACCTACCAGATTGGGTCACAAAAGACTAGCTCAACAAGAGGAGGGGGCTCCTCCGGATAAGTTTGCTTTGGGCCAAATAATAAGATAGTAATTCTTAAGCCCTTTGTAGGGCCAGGAAGGGATTTGGATCGAAAAACTGTGGGTGAAAAAACAAGAGGTTTCGCAAGAATGTTTTCGTTCAAAAAGAAAATGTTGTTATCTTTGGGCAACCAAGAAGGACTCTCTGAAACCATGGTTAACTGGAAAGTCAATTTTTAGACGAAAATGTCACACTCAGCGGAGCAAAACATAGTACTTTTACTTAAAAACGCCTTTGCAAGGTTTTATGGGCTCTGCTAGAAAAAAATCAACTGTTGCAGACAAAAATCTCGGTTTTCTCTAAAAGGCTGATTTTTCTGTACCAAAAGAGTTTCTAGACGTTTTGGATAACAAAAGCTAAAGTTTCGCTGAAATGGCTATTCCAGCCAGTGAATACACTTTTCACCAAGCTTTCGAGCTACACAGTAGTTTCCTGTCATAAAAAGGATAGCGTTCATCTCTAGTTACTTGAAAAATCAATTTTGGGGAGAAAAATGGCTCTCATTTTTTGACCATTCCTTTAAGCAAAACATAATGCTATTACTTAGAAATGCTTTTCCACTGAAAAAAAATAATACTGTTGATTGGCTTCTACAAGGGAAAAACAACAATTTTTTCAGGAACAATTGCTGTTTTCTCTGAAAAGCTGATATTCTGTAGCAAAAGCGGTTCCTGGCGCTCTTGATAAGGAAAGCTAATATTTCCGAGGAAATCTGTATTCCTGCCAGTGAATATGCTTTTCCTCACTCTTTATATTTGCACGAGAATATCTTGTAAGAGAAAACATCAATTCTGTTGCAAAAGAAAAAGGAACGTGTTAAACGATAGTTACCTGGAAAATCGATTTCGGGGAGCAACAGGATCAACTTTTGCAGGAAAGAAATCTTTTTTCCCTGAAAAGAAAATGAAGTGTCATCAAAAACCGTTTCTTAAACGAAATTATTGTTATTCGCTAGAAAGCTGGGGGGAAGAGGTTTCATTCGATGGAAAACAGAAGTCAGTGATATCGACCCTTTTGATCAAACTAATTAATTCTTTACGGCCTGAAAAACACCTTTAGAGACCAAAAAAAAAAGAACTATCTTCTTGCCAATTGGTGCTCTCTTAGTAAAACATTTCCCACTGTATTATTTCTCCTTGGAAAAGCGTTTTTAATGGGGAAAAGGATGTTTTAAGACTAAGCTTCGTCAAAACAGTGATTGAAGCCTTTTCTCCGAAATATGGCTCTTCCTAGGAAACTATAGTTTTTACAAATTCCTTTTTCTTCGAAAAACGCAAACATTATCAATTTTGGCTTAGATGGAGCCAAAGTATTGCTTGCGAAACCACTGCCTTTTTTTAGCCACAGTATTCAGCGCCAATTTGTCTATGCACCTAATAATCGCTCTCATCTGGCGTGAGGGTTAGGGCTCTTAAGATTTCGGCTTCCCGCCCTAGGCTTAGGGTTCGGGTGGGTATGCCACTTAGCGTTAGGATTGTCGGTTTCTCTGGGGAGATCTCCCCGCGTTCGTGTTAGGGTTCTTATAGCTAGGACTCCTCGCCATAGGGTTAGTGTTCCTATGCGTAGGCCACTTGGAGTCGGTGATGGTTTCGATGGGAATGAGCTTAGAGTTTTGGTTCCTACGGGTAGGCAACTTGGAGTTATAGTTACGGTGCTCTTGATAGCGCTCCCCGCCCTAGGGTTAGGGTTCCTATGGGTTGGGTTCCCCATCTCAGAGTTAGGGTTCCTATGGAAAAGCCACTTGGAGATAAGATTAAGGTTCCTAGCGGTAGGCCTCTTGGAGTTAGGATTGAGTTTCTATGATCAGGATTTCCCGCCCTCGGGTTAGGATTCCTCTGGGTGGGGTTCCTGACCCTAGGGTGAGGTTTCTTATAGGTAGGCCTCTCGGCGTTAGGGTGAGAAGTCTTATACTTCCCGCCCTAGGGTTAGAGTTCCTGTGGGTATGGCTCCCTGCCATAGGTGAGGGTTCGGACACGTTGTGTTAGGCTTAGTGTTTGCATGAGTTGGCTTCTTTGGGTTCGGGTTCCTATGTCATGCCACTTAGAACCGGGCGAAATGTGGCATCCCTCTACCTACTTTGCTTGTGGGTCCCGACCCAGTAAGGATTTCACCTACCAGATTGGGTCACAAAAGACTAGCTCAACAAGAGGAGGGGGCTCCTCCGGATAAGTTTGCTTTGGGCCAAATAATAAGATAGTAATTCTTAAGCCCTTTGTAGGGCCAGGAAGGGATTTGGATCGAAAAACTGTGGGTGAAAAAACAAGAGGTTTCGCAAGAATGTTTTCGTTCAAAAAGAAAATGTTGTCATCTTTGGGCAACCAAGAAGGACTCTCTGAAACCATGGTTAACTGGAAAGTCAATTTTTAGATGAAAATGTCACACTCAGCGGAGCAAAACATAGTACTTTTACTTAAAAACGCCTTTGCAAGGTTTTATGGGCTCTGCTAGAAAAAAAATCAACTGTTGCAGACAAAAATCTCGGTTTTCTCTAAAAGGCTGATTTTTCTGTACCAAAAGAGTTTCTAGACGTTTTGGATAACAAAAGCTAAAGTTTCGCTGAAATGGCTATTCCAGCCAGTGAATACACTTTTCACCAAGCTTTCGAGCTACACAGTAGTTTCCTGTCATAAAAAGGATAGCGTTCATCTCTAGTTACTTGAAAAATCAATTTTGGGGAGAAAAATGGCTCTCATTTTTTGACCATTCCTTTAAGCAAAACATAATGCTATTACTTAGAAATGCTTTTCCACTGAAAAAAATAATACTGTTGACTGGCTTCTACAAGGGAAAAACAACAACTTTTTCAGGAACAATTGCTGTTTTCTCTGAAAAGCTGATATTCTGTAGCAAAAACGGTTCCTGGCGCTCTTGATAAGGAAAGCTAATGTTTCCGAGGAAATCTGTATTCCTGCCAGTGAACATGCTTTTCCTCACTCTTTTTATTTGCACGAGTATATCTTGTAAGAGAAAACATCAATTCTGTTGCAAAAGAAAAAGGAACGTGTTAAACGATAATTACCTGGAAAATCGATTTCGGGGAGCAACAGGATCAACTTTTGCAGGAAAGAAATCTTTTTTCCCTGAAAAGAAAACGAAGTGTCATCAAAAACCGTTTCTTAAACGAAATTATTGTTATTCGCTAGAAAGCTGGGGGGAAGAGGTTTCATTCGATGGAAAACAGAAGTCAGTGATATCGACCCTTTTGATCAAAATAATTAATTCTTTACGGCCTGAAAAACAACTTTAGAGACCAAAAAAAAAAGAACTATCTTCTTGCCAATTGGTGCTCTCTTAGTAAAACATTTCCCACTGTATTATTTCTCCTTGGAAAAGCGTTTTTAATGGGGAAAAGGATGTTTTAAGACTAAGCTTCGTCAAAACAGTGATTGAAGCCTTTTCTCCGAAATATGGCTCTTCCTAGGAAACTATAGTTTTTACAAATTCCTTTTTCTTCGAAAAACGCAAACATTATCAATTTTGGCTTAGATGGAGCCAAAGTATTGCTTGCGAAACCACTGCCTTTTTTTAGCCACAGTATTCAGCGCCAGTTTGTCTATGCACCTAATAATCGCTCTCATCTGGCGTGAGGGTTAGGGCTCTTAAGATTTCGGCTTCCCGCCCTAGGCTTAGGGTTCGGGTGGGTATGCCACTTAGCGTTAGGATTGTCGGTTTCTCTGGGGAGATCTCCCCGCGTTCGTGTTAGGGTTCTTATAGCTAGGACTCCTCGCCATAGGGTTAGTGTTCCTATGCGTAGGCCACTTGGAGTCGGTGATGGTTTCGATGGGAATGAGCTTAGAGTTTTGGTTCCTACGGGTAGGCAACTTGGAGTTATAGTTACGGTGCTCTTGATAGCGCTCCCCGCCCTAGGGTTAGGGTTCCTATGGGTTGGGTTCCCCATCTCAGAGTTAGGGTTCCTATGGAAAAGCCACTTGGAGATAAGATTAAGGTTCCTAGCGGTAGGCCTCTTGGAGTTAGGATTGAGTTTCTATGATCAGGATTTCCCGCCCTCGGGTTAGGATTCCTCTGGGTGGGGTTCCTGACCCTAGGGTGAGGTTTCTTATAGGTAGGCCTCTCGGCGTTAGGGTGAGAAGTCTTATACTTCCCGCCCTAGGGTTAGAGTTCCTGTGGGTATGGCTCCCTGCCATAGGTGAGGGTTCGGACACGTTGTGTTAGGCTTAGTGTTTGCATGAGTTGGCTTCTTTGGGTTCGGGTTCCTATGTCATGCCACTTAGAACCGGGCGAAATGTGGCATCCCTCTACCTACTTTGCTTGTGGGTCCCGACCCAGTAAGGATTTCACCTACCAGATTGGGTCACAAAAGACTAGCTCAACAAGAGGAGGGGGCTCCTCCGGATAAGTTTGCTTTGGGCCAAATAATAAGATAGTAATTCTTAAGCCCTTTGTAGGGCCAGGAAGGGATTTGGATCGAAAAACTGTGGGTGAAAAAACAAGAGGTTTCGCAAGAATGTTTTCGTTCAAAAAGAAAATGTTGTCATCTTTGGGCAACCAAGAAGGACTCTCTGAAACCATGGTTAACTGGAAAGTCAATTTTTAGACGAAAATGTCACACTCAGCGGAGCAAAACATAGTACTTTTACTTAAAAACGCCTTTGCAAGGTTTTATGGGCTCTGCTAGAAAAAAAATCAACTGTTGCAGACAAAAATCTCGGTTTTCTCTAAAAGGCTGATTTTTCTGTACCAAAAGAGTTTCTAGACGTTTTGGATAACAAAAGCTAAAGTTTCGCTGAAATGGCTATTCCAGCCAGTGAATACACTTTTCACCAAGCTTTCGAGCTACACAGTAGTTTCCTGTCATAAAAAGGATAGCGTTCATCTCTAGTTACTTGAAAAATCAATTTTGGGGAGAAAAATGGCTCTCAGTTTTTGACCATTCCTTTAAGCAAAACATAATGCTATTACTTAGAAATGCTTTTCCACTGAAAAAAATAATACTGTTGACTGGCTTCTACAAGGGAAAAACAACAACTTTTTCAGGAACAATTGCTGTTTTCTCTGAAAAGCTGATATTCTGTAGCAAAAACGGTTCCTGGCGCTCTTGATAAGGAAAGCTAATGTTTCCGAGGAAATCTGTATTCCTGCCAGTGAACATGCTTTTCCTCACTCTTTTTATTTGCACGAGTATTTCTTGTAAGAGAAAACATCAATTCTGTTGCAAAAGAAAAAGGAACGTGTTAAACGATAATTACCTGGAAAATCGATTTCGGGGAGCAACAGGATCAACTTTTGCAGGAAAGAAATCTTTTTTCCCTGAAAAGAAAACGAAGTGTCATCAAAAACCGTTTCTTAAACGAAATTATTGTTATTCGCTAGAAAGCTGGGGGGAAGAGGTTTCATTCGATGGAAAACAGAAGTCAGTGATATCGACCCTTTTGATCAAAATAATTAATTCTTTACGGCCTGAAAAACAACTTTAGAGACCAAAAAAAAAAGAACTATCTTCTTGCCAATTGGTGCTCTCTTAGTAAAACATTTCCCACTGTATTATTTCTCCTTGGAAAAGCGTTTTTAATGGGGAAAAGGATGTTTTAAGACTAAGCTTCGTCAAAACAGTGATTGAAGCCTTTTCTCCGAAATATGGCTCTTCCTAGGAAACTATAGTTTTTACAAATTCCTTTTTCTTCGAAAAACGCAAACATTATCAATTTTGGCTTAGATGGAGCCAAAGTATTGCTTGCGAAACCACTGCCTTTTTTTAGCCACAGTATTCAGCGCCAGTTTGTCTATGCACCTAATAATCGCTCTCATCTGGCGTGAGGGTTAGGGCTCTTAAGATTTCGGCTTCCCGCCCTAGGCTTAGGGTTCGGGTGGGTATGCCACTTAGCGTTAGGATTGTCGGTTTCTCTGGGGAGATCTCCCCGCGTTCGTGTTAGGGTTCTTATAGCTAGGACTCCTCGCCATAGGGTTAGTGTTCCTATGCGTAGGCCACTTGGAGTCGGTGATGGTTTCGATGGGAATGAGCTTAGAGTTTTGGTTCCTACGGGTAGGCAACTTGGAGTTATAGTTACGGTGCTCTTGATAGCGCTCCCCGCCCTAGGGTTAGGGTTCCTATGGGTTGGGTTCCCCATCTCAGAGTTAGGGTTCCTATGGAAAAGCCACTTGGAGATAAGATTAAGGTTCCTAGCGGTAGGCCTCTTGGAGTTAGGATTGAGTTTCTATGATCAGGATTTCCCGCCCTCGGGTTAGGATTCCTCTGGGTGGGGTTCCTGACCCTAGGGTGAGGTTTCTTATAGGTAGGCCTCTCGGCGTTAGGGTGAGAAGTCTTATACTTCCCGCCCTAGGGTTAGAGTTCCTGTGGGTATGGCTCCCTGCCATAGGTGAGGGTTCGGACACGTTGTGTTAGGCTTAGTGTTTGCATGAGTTGGCTTCTTTGGGTTCGGGTTCCTATGTCATGCCACTTAGAACCGGGCGAAATGTGGCATCCCTCTACCTACTTTGCTTGTGGGTCCCGACCCAGTAAGGATTTCACCTACCAGATTGGGTCACAAAAGACTAGCTCAACAAGAGGAGGGGGCTCCTCCGGATAAGTTTGCTTTGGGCCAAATAATAAGATAGTAATTCTTAAGCCCTTTGTAGGGCCAGGAAGGGATTTGGATCGAAAAACTGTGGGTGAAAAAACAAGAGGTTTCGCAAGAATGTTTTCGTTCAAAAAGAAAATGTTGTCATCTTTGGGCAACCAAGAAGGACTCTCTGAAACCATGGTTAACTGGAAAGTCAATTTTTAGACGAAAATGTCACACTCAGCGGAGCAAAACATAGTACTTTTACTTAAAAACGCCTTTGCAAGGTTTTATGGGCTCTGCTAGAAAAAAAATCAACTGTTGCAGACAAAAATCTCGGTTTTCTCTAAAAGGCTGATTTTTCTGTACCAAAAGAGTTTCTAGACGTTTTGGATAACAAAAGCTAAAGTTTCGCTGAAATGGCTATTCCAGCCAGTGAATACACTTTTCACCAAGCTTTCGAGCTACACAGTAGTTTCCTGTCATAAAAAGGATAGCGTTCATCTCTAGTTACTTGAAAAATCAATTTTGGGGAGAAAAATGGCTCTCATTTTTTGACCATTCCTTTAAGCAAAACATAATGCTATTACTTAGAAATGCTTTTCCACTGAAAAAAATAATACTGTTGACTGGCTTCTACAAGGGAAAAACAACAACTTTTTCAGGAACAATTGCTGTTTTCTCTGAAAAGCTGATATTCTGTAGCAAAAACGGTTCCTGGCGCTCTTGATAAGGAAAGCTAATGTTTCCGAGGAAATCTGTATTCCTGCCAGTGAACATGCTTTTCCTCACTCTTTTTATTTGCACGAGTATTTCTTGTAAGAGAAAACATCAATTCTGTTGCAAAAGAAAAAGGAACGTGTTAAACGATAATTACCTGGAAAATCGATTTCGGGGAGCAACAGGATCAACTTTTGCAGGAAAGAAATCTTTTTTCCCTGAAAAGAAAACGAAGTGTCATCAAAAACCGTTTCTTAAACGAAATTATTGTTATTCGCTAGAAAGCTGGGGGGAAGAGGTTTCATTCGATGGAAAACAGAAGTCAGTGATATCGACCCTTTTGATCAAACTAATTAATTCTTTACGGCCTGAAAAACAACTTTAGAGACCAAAAAAAAAAGAACTATCTTCTTGCCAATTGGTGCTCTCTTAGTAAAACATTTCCCACTGTATTATTTCTCCTTGGAAAAGCGTTTTTAATGGGGAAAAGGATGTTTTAAGACTAAGCTTCGTCAAAACAGTGATTGAAGCCTTTTCTCCGAAATATGGCTCTTCCTAGGAAACTATAGTTTTTACAAATTCCTTTTTCTTCGAAAAACGCAAACATTATCAATTTTGGCTTAGATGGAGCCAAAGTATTGCTTGCGAAACCACTGCCTTTTTTTAGCCACAGTATTCAGCGCCAATTTGTCTATGCACCTAATAATCGCTCTCATCTGGCGTGAGGGTTAGGGCTCTTAAGATTTCGGCTTCCCGCCCTAGGCTTAGGGTTCGGGTGGGTATGCCACTTAGCGTTAGGATTGTCGGTTTCTCTGGGGAGAACTCCCCGTGCTCGTGTTAGGGTTCTTATAGCTAGGACTCCTCGCCATAGGGTTAGTGTTCCTATGCGTAGGCCACTTGGAGTCGGTGATGGTTTCGATGGGAATGAGCTTCGAGTTTTGGTTCCTACGGGTAGGCAACTTGGAGTTATAGTTACGGTGCTCTTGATAGCGCTCCCCGCCCTAGGGTTAGGGTTCCTATGGGTTGGGTTCCCCATCTCAGAGTTAGGGTTCCTATGGAAAAGCCACTTGGAGATAAGATTAAGGTTCCTAGCGGTAGGCCTCTTGGAGTTAGGATTGAGTTTCTATGATCAGGATTTCCCGCCCTCGGGTTAGGATTCCTCTGGGTAGGGTTCCTGACCCTAGGGTGAGGTTTCTTATAGGTAGGCCTCTCGGCGTTAGGGTGAGAAGTCTTATACTTCCCGCCCTAGGGTTAGAGTTCCTGTGGGTATGGCTCCCTGCCATAGGTGAGGGTTCGGACACGTTGTGTTAGGCTTAGTGTTTGCATGAGTTGGCTTCTTTGGGTTCGGGTTCCTATGTCATGCCACTTAGAACCGGGCGAAATGTGGCATCCCTCTACCTACTTTGCTTGTGGGTCCCGACCCAGTAAGGATTTCACCTACCAGATTGGGTCACATAAGACTAGCTCAACAAGAGGAGGGGGCTCCTCCGGATAAGTTTGCTTTGGGCCAAATAATAAGATAGTAATTCTTAAGCCCTTTGTAGGGCCAGGAAGGGATTTGGATCGAAAAACTGTGGGTGAAAAAACAAGAGGTTTCGCAAGAATGTTTTCGTTCAAAAAGAAAATGTTGTTATCTTTGGGCAACCAAGAAGGACTCTCTGAAACCATGGTTAACTGGAAAGTCAATTTTTAGACGAAAATGTCACACTCAGCGGAGCAAAACATAGTACTTTTACTTAAAAACGCCTTTGCAAGGTTTTATGGGCTCTGCTAGAAAAAAAATCAACTGTTGCAGACAAAAATCTCGGTTTTCTCTAAAAGGCTGATTTTTCTGTACCAAAAGAGTTTCTAGACGTTTTGGATAACAAAAGCTAAAGTTTCGCTGAAATGGCTATTCCAGCCAGTGAATACACTTTTCACCAAGCTTTCGAGCTACACAGTAGTTTCCTGTCATAAAAAGGATAGCGTTCATCTCTAGTTACTTGAAAAATCAATTTCGGGGAGAAAAATGGCTCTCATTTTTTGACCATTCCTTTAAGCAAAACATAATGCTATTACTTAGAAATGCTTTTCCACTGAAAAAAATAATACTGTTGACTGGCTTCTACAAGGGAAAAACAACAACTTTTTCAGGAACAATTGCTGTTTTCTCTGAAAAGCTGATATTCTGTAGCAAAAATGGTTCCTGGCGCTCTTGATAAGGAAAGCTAATGTTTCCGAGGAAATCTGTATTCCTGCCAGTGAACATGCTTTTCCTCACTCTTTCTATTTGCACGAGTATATCTTGTAAGAGAAAACATCAATTCTGTTGCAAAAGAAAAAGGAACGTGTTAAACGATAATTACCTGGAAAATCGATTTCGGGGAGCAACAGGATCAACTTTTGCAGGAAAGAAATCTTTTTTCCCTGAAAAGAAAACGAAGTGTCATCAAAAACCGTTTCTTAAACGAAATTATTGTTATTCGCTAGAAAGCTGGGGGGAAGAGGTTTCATTCGATGGAAAACAGAAGTCAGTGATATTGACCCTTTTGATCAAAATAATTAATTCTTTACGGCCTGAAAAACAACTATAGAGACCAAAAAAAAAAGAACTATCTTCTTGCCAATTGGTGCTCTCTTAGTAAAACATTTCCCACTGTATTATTTCTCCTTGGAAAAGCGTTTTTAATGGGGAAAAGGATGTTTTAAGACTAAGCTTCGTCAAAACAGTGATTGAAGCCTTTTCTCCGAAATATGGCTCTTCCTAGGAAACTATAGTTTTTACAAATTCCTTTTTCTTCGAAAAACGCAAACATTATCAATTTTGGCTTAGATGGAGCCAAAGTATTGCTTGCGAAACCACTGCCTTTTTTTAGCCACAGTATTCAGCGCCAATTTGTCTATGCACCTAATAATCGCTCTCATCTGGCGTGAGGGTTAGGGCTCTTAAGATTTCGGCTTCCCGCCCTAGGCTTAGGGTTCGGGTGGGTATGCCACTTAGCATTAGGATGTCGGTTTCTCTGGGGAGAACTCCCCGCGCTCGTGTTAGGGTTCTTATAGCTAGGACTCCTCGCCATAGGGTTAGTGTTCCTATGCGTAGGCCACTTGGAGTCGGTGATGGTTTCGATGGGAATGGGCTTAGAGTTTTGGTTCCTACGGGTAGGCAACTTGGAGTTATAGTTACGGTTGCTCTTGATAGCGCTCCCCGCCCTAGGGTTAGGGTTCCTATGGGTGGGGTTCCCCATCTCAGAGTTAGGGATCCTATGGAAAAATCCACTTGGAGATAAGATTAAGGTTCCTAGCGGTAGGCCTCTTGGAGTTAGGATTGAGTTTCTATGGTCAGGGTTTCCCGCCCTAGGGTTAGGATTCCTCTGGGTGGGGTTCCTGACCCTAGGGTGAGGTTTCTTATAGGTAGGCCTCTCGGCGTTAGGGTGAGAAGTCTTATACTTCCCGCCCTAGGGTTAGAGTTCCTGTGGGTATGGCTCCCTGCCATAGGTGAGGGTTCGGACACGTTGTGTTAGGCTTAGTGTTTGCATGAGTTGGCTTCTTTGGGTTCGGGTTCCTATGTCATGCCACTTAGAACCGGGCGAAATGTGGCATCCCTCTACCTACTTTGCTTGTGGGTCCCGACCCAGTAAGGATTTCACCTACCAGATTGGGTCACATAAGACTAGCTCAACAAGAGGAGGGGGCTCCTCCGGATAAGTTTGCTTTGGGCCAAATAATAAGATAGCAATTCTTAAGCCCTTTGTAGGGCCAGGAAGGGATTTGGATCGAAAAACTGTGGGTGAAAAAACAAGAGGTTTCGCAAGAATGTTTTCGTTCAAAAAGAAAATGTTGTTATCTTTGGGCAACCAAGAAGGACTCTCTGAAACCATGGTTAACTGGAAAGTCAATTTTTAGACGAAAATGTCACACTCAGCGGAGCAAAACATAGTACTTTTACTTAAAAACGCCTTTGCAAGGTTTTATGGGCTCTGCTAGAAAAAAAATCAACTGTTGCAGACAAAAATCTCGGTTTTCTCTAAAAGGCTGATTTTTCTGTACCAAAAGAGTTTCTAGACGTTTTGGATAACAAAAGCTAAAGTTTCGCTGAAATGGCTATTCCAGCCAGTGAATACACTTTTCACCAAGCTTTCGAGCTACACAGTAGTTTCCTGTCATAAAAAGGATAGCGTTCATCTCTAGTTACTTGAAAAATCAATTTCGGGGAGAAAAATGGCTCTCATTTTTTGACCATTCCTTTAAGCAAAACATAATGCTATTACTTAGAAATGCTTTTCCACTGAAAAAAATAATACTGTTGACTGGCTTCTACAAGGGAAAAACAACAACTTTTTCAGGAACAATTGCTGTTTTCTCTGAAAAGCTGATATTCTGTAGCAAAAATGGTTCCTGGCGCTCTTGATAAGGAAAGCTAATGTTTCCGAGGAAATCTGTATTCCTGCCAGTGAACATGCTTTTCCTCACTCTTTCTATTTGCACGAGTATATCTTGTAAGAGAAAACATCAATTCTGTTGCAAAAGAAAAAGGAACGTGTTAAACGATAATTACCTGGAAAATCGATTTCGGGGAGCAACAGGATCAACTTTTGCAGGAAAGAAATCTTTTTTCCCTGAAAAGAAAACGAAGTGTCATCAAAAACCGTTTCTTAAACGAAATTATTGTTATTCGCTAGAAAGCTGGGGGGAAGAGGTTTCATTCGATGGAAAACAGAAGTCAGTGATATTGACCCTTTTGATCAAAATAATTAATTCTTTACGGCCTGAAAAACAACTATAGAGACCAAAAAAAAAAGAACTATCTTCTTGCCAATTGGTGCTCTCTTAGTAAAACATTTCCCACTGTATTATTTCTCCTTGGAAAAGCGTTTTTAATGGGGAAAAGGATGTTTTAAGACTAAGCTTCGTCAAAACAGTGATTGAAGCCTTTTCTCCGAAATATGGCTCTTCCTAGGAAACTATAGTTTTTACAAATTCCTTTTTCTTCGAAAAACGCAAACATTATCAATTTTGGCTTAGATGGAGCCAAAGTATTGCTTGCGAAACCACTGCCTTTTTTTAGCCACAGTATTCAGCGCCAATTTGTCTATGCACCTAATAATCGCTCTCATCTGGCGTGAGGGTTAGGGCTCTTAAGATTTCGGCTTCCCGCCCTAGGCTTAGGGTTCGGGTGGGTATGCCACTTAGCGTTAGGATTGTCGGTTTCTCTGGGGAGAACTCCCCGCGCTCGTGTTAGGGTTCTTATAGCTAGGACTCCTCGCCATAGGGTTAGTGTTCCTATGCATAGGCCACTTGGAGTCGGTGATGGTTTCGATGGGAATGAGCTTAGAGTTTTGGTTCCTACGGGTAGGCAACTTGGAGTTATAGTTACGGTGCTCTTGATAGCGCTCCCCGCCCTAGGGTTAGGGTTCCTATGGGTTGGGTTCCCCATCTCAGAGTTAGGGTTCCTATGGAAAAGCCACTTGGAGATAAGATTAAGGTTCCTAGCGGTAGGCCTCTTGGAGTTAGGATTGAGTTTCTATGATCAGGATTTCCCGCCCTCGGGGTTAGGATTCCTCTGGGTGGGGTTCCTGACCCTAGGGTGAGGTTTCTTATAGGTAGACCTCTCGGCGTTAGGGTGAGAAGTCTTATAATTCCCGCCCTAGGGTTAGAGTTCCTGTGGGTATGGCTCCCTGCCATAGGTGAGGGTTCGGATACGTTTTGTTAGGCTTAGTGTTTGCATGAGTTGGCTTCTTTGGTTTCGGGTTCCTATGTCATGCCACTTAGAATTAAGTTGATGGTTCCTCTGGGCAGGGTTCCCCACTGTAGGAAGAGGGTTGCTGGGGCCAGGGCTCCCCACCCTCGGGATACGTATACTAGAACTTGGCTCCCAGCGCTAAGGATCTTCTAGGTAGTGCTCCCCACTCTAGGCTTAGAGTTACTGGGGGTAGTCGACACGTAGTAAGGGTTAAGGTTCCTCTGGCTGGGGCTCCTATGAGTAGGTCACTTGGCGTTCTAATTATGCTTCCTATAGATAGGGCTCCTCGCCCTCACTTTAGCATTCCTAGGGGTATGGACCCCCTAGGGTTTGGAGTCCTATAGTTAGAGCTCCCAGCCCTAGTTGCTATGGGAGGGCTCCCTGTGGTACAGTTGGGGATTCTAGGGGTAAGTTACATGGAAATAAGGTTAGAGCTCCTCTCGGTAGGCCACTTGGAAATAGAATTAGGGTTCCTCTGGGTAGGGCTCCCGGCCCTAGGATTAGTGGGACTTACGTGTAGGGATCCCCGCCGTAGAGACAGGGTTCCTATTGGAAGGCCACTTGTACATAAGGTGAGGGCTCCTATCCGTTGGCCTCTTGGATTTAGGACGGGTTTTCTATGCGTAGGCCTCCCCGCCCTAGTGTTAGAGTTTTCTATCTAGGGCTCCCCACCATAGGGCTAGTGTTCCTATGCCATAGGGTTGCTATGGTTCGAGCTTTACTGTTTCTATGGGTCGGGCTCCCTGACTTAGGGTTTGGGTTCCTACGGCGACAGCTCCCCATCTTCGCATTAGGGTTCCTATGGGTTGGACCCTTGCAGTCATAGTTAGGCTCCCTTTGCGTAGACGACTTGGAGATAAGGTTAGGGTTCTGATGTGTAGGCCACTTGGAATTAGTGCCAGGATTTCTAAGGTTGGGGCTCCCGTCCTAGGGTTAGAGTTCCTACGGCTTGGCCAATTGGTGTTAGGGTTAGTGGTTGCATCTTATTTGCTGTCTGTCATGAACCTAGCACTGAGCTTTCAAAACAGCTTTTCTGTATTGTCTTCTTCCATTATTGAGGTCGAGCTACTACCTGACGCCTTGTTGTCGCTCCTTGAGCTAGATTCCATGCCACTTTAGGAACTTACGTACCAGAGTATATAATACTCCTATTCAGCTGCTGCCTATCCGCGTAGGTTCTAAAAACTCTCTTGGCACCTACATTTTTGCAGTAAAGTCTCCCGAGATGCCTGTGCACTGTAGCCCCAGCCCCAGTATTTGATGCTTAAAGCGCAGAAGAACGCACTAACCGGGCGAAATGTGACATCCCTCTACCTACTTTGCTTGTGGGTCCTGACCCAGTAAGGATTTCACCTACCAGATTGGGTCCCAAAAGACTAGCTCACACAAACGGACAAGAGGAGGGGGCTCTTCCGGATAAGTTTGCTTTGGGCCAAATAATAAAATAGTAATTCTTAAGCCCTTTGTAGGGCCAGGAAGGGATTTGGATCGAAAAACTGTGGGTGAAAAAACAAGAGGTTTCGCAAGCATGTTTGCGATCAAAAAGAAAATTTTGTTATCTTTGGGCAACCAAGAAGGACTCTCTGAAACCATGGTTAACTGGAAAGTCAATTTTTAGACGAAAATGTCACACTCAGCGGAGCAAAACATAGTACTTTTACTTAAAAACGCCTTTGCAAGGTTTTATGGGCTCTGCTAGAAAAAAAATCAACTGTTGCAGACAAAAATCTCGGTTTTCTCTAAAAGGCTGATTTTTCTGTACCAAAAGAGTTTCTAGACGTTTTGGATAACAAAAGCTAAAGTTTCGCTGAAATGGCTATTCCAGCCAGTGAATACACTTTTCACCAAGCTTTCGAGCTACACAGTAGTTTCCTGTCATAAAAAGGATAGCGTTCATCTCTAGTTACTTGAAAAATCAATTTTGGGGAGAAAAATGGCTCTCATTTTTTGACCATTCCTTTAAGCAAAACATAATGCTATTACTTAGAAATGCTTTTCCACTGAAAAAAAATAATACTCTTGATTGGCTTCTACAAGGGAAAAACAACAACTTTTTCAGGAACAATTGCTGTTTTCTCTGAAAAGCTGATATTCTGTAGCAAAAACGGTTCCTGGCGCTCTTGATAAGGAAAGCTAATGTTTCCGAGGAAATCTGTATTCCTGCCAGTGAATATGCTTTTCCTCACTCTTTATATTTGCACGAGAATATCTTGTAAGAGAAAACATCAATTCTGTTGCAAAAGAAAAAGGAACGTGTTAAACGATAGTTACCTGGAAAATCGATTTCGGGGAGCAACAGGATCAACTTTTGCAGGAAAGAAATCTTTTTTCCCTGAAAAGAAAACGAAGTGTCATCAAAAACCGTTTCTTAAACGAAATTATTGTTATTCGCTAGAAAGCTGGGGGGAAGAGGTTTCATTCGATGGAAAACAGAAGTCAGTGATATCGACCCTTTTGATCAAACTAATTAATTCTTTACGGCCTGAAAAACACCTTTAGAGACCAAAAAAAAAAGAACTATCTTCTTGCCAATTGGTGCTCTCTTAGTAAAACATTTCCCACTGTATTATTTCTCCTTGGAAAAGCGTTTTTAATGGGGAAAAGGATGTTTTAAGACTAAGATTCGTCAAAACAGTGATTGAAGTCTTTTCTCCGAAATATGGCTCTTCCTAGGAAACTATAGTTTTTACAAATTCCTTTTTCTTTGAAAAACGCAAACATTATCAATTTTGGCTTAGATGGAGCCAAACTATTGCTTGCGAAACCACTGCCTTTTTTTAGCCACAGTATTCAGCGTCAATTTGTCTATGCACCTAATAATCGCTCTCATCTGGCGTGAGGGTGAGGGCTCTTAAGATTTCGGCTTCCCGCCCTAGGCTTAGGGTTCGGGTGGGTATGCCACTTAGCATTAGGATGTCGGTTTCTCTGGGGAGAACTCCCCGCGCTCGTGTTAGGGTTCTTATAGCTAGGACTCCTCGCCATAGGGTTAGTGTTCCTATGCGTAGGCCACTTGGAGTCGTGATGGTTTCGATGGGAATGGGCTTAGAGTTTTGGTTCCTACGGGTAGGCAACTTGGAGTTATAGTTACGGTGCTCTTGATAGCGCTCCCCGCGCTAGGGTTAGGGTTCCTATGGGTGGGGTTCCCCATCTCAGAGTCAGGGTTCCTATGGAAAAGCCACTTGGAGATAAGATTAAGGTTCCTAGCGGTAGGCCTCTTGAAGTTAGGATTGAGTTTCTATGATCAGGATTTCCCGCCCTCGGGTTAGGATTCCTCTGGGTGGGGTTCCTGACCCTAGGGTGAGGTTTCTTATAGGTAGGCCTCTCGGCGTTAGAGTGAGAAGTCTTATACTTCCCTCCCTAGGGTTAGAGTTCCTGTGGCTATGGCTCCCTGCCATAGGTGAGGGTTCGGACACGTTGTGTTAGGCTTAGTGTTTGCATGAGTTGGCTTCTTTGGGTTCGGGTTCCTATGTCATGCCACTTAGAACCGGGCGAAATGTGGCATCCCTCTACCTACTTTGCTTGTGGGTCCCGACCCAGTAAGGATTTCACCTACCAGATTGGGTCACAAAAGACTAGCTCAACAAGAGGAGGGGGCTCCTCCGGATAAGTTTGCTTTGGGCCAAATAATAAGATAGTAATTCTTAAGCCCTTTGTAGGGCCAGGAAGGGATTTGGATCGAAAAACTGTGGGTGAAAAAACAAGAGGTTTCGCAAGAATGTTTTCGTTCAAAAAGAAAATGTTGTTATCTTTGGGCAACCAAGAAGGACTCTCTGAAACCATGGTTAACTGGAAAGTCAATTTTTAGACGAAAATGTCACACTCAGCGGAGCAAAACATAGTACTTTTACTTAAAAACGCCTTTGCAAGGTTTTATGGGCTCTGCTAGAAAAAAAATCAACTGTTGCAGACAAAAATCTCGGTTTTCTCTAAAAGGCTGATTTTTCTGTACCAAAAGAGTTTCTAGACGTTTTGGATAACAAAAGCTAAAGTTTCGCTGAAATGGCTATTCCAGCCAGTGAATACACTTTTCACCAAGCTTTCGAGCTACACAGTTGTTTCCTGTCATAAAAGGGATAGCGTTCATCTCTAGTTACTTGAAAAATCAATTTTGGGGAGAAAAATGGCTCTCATTTTTTGACCATTCCTTTAAGCAAAACATAATGCTATTACTTAGAAATGCTTTTCCATTGAAAAAAAATAATACTGTTGATTGGCTTCTACAAGGGAAAAACAACAATTTTTTCAGGAACAATTGCTGTTTTCTCTGAAAAGCTGATATTCTGTAGCAAAAACGGTTCCTGGCGCTCTTGATAAGGAAAGCTAATGTTTCCGAGGAAATCTGTATTCCTGCCAGTGAATATGCTTTTCCTCACTCTTTATATTTGCACGAGAATATCTTGTAAGAGAAAACATCAATTCTGTTGCAAAAGAAAAAGGAACGTGTTAAACGATAGTTACCTGGAAAATCGAATTCGGGGAGCAACAGGATCAACTTTTGCAGGAAAGAAATCTTTTTTCCCTGAAAAGAAAACGAAGTGTCATCAAAAACCGTTTCTTAAACGAAATTATTGTTATTCGCTAGAAAGCTGGGGGGAAGAGGTTTCATTCGATGGAAAACAGAAGTCAGTGATATCGACCCTTTTGATCAAAATAATTAATTCTTTACGGCCAGAAAAACAACTTTAGAGACCAAAAAAAAAAAGAACTATCTTCTTGCCAATTGGTGCTCTCTTAGTAAAACATTTCCCACTGTATTATTTCTCCTTGGAAAAGCGTTTTTAATGGGGAAAAGGATGTTTTAAGACTAAGCTTCGTCAAAACAGTGATTGAAGCCTTTTCTCCGAAATATGGCTCTTCCTAGGAAACTATAGTTTTTACAAATTCCTTTTTCTTTGAAAAACGCAAACATTATCAATTTTGGCTTAGATGGAGCCAAACTATTGCTTGCGAAACCACTGCCTTTTTTTAGCCACAGTATTCAGCGTCAATTTGTCTATGCACCTAATAATCGCTCTCATCTGGCGTGAGGGTTAGGGCTCTTAAGATTTCGGCTTCCCGCCCTAGGCTTAGGGTTCGGGTGGGTATGCCACTTAGCATTAGGATGTCGGTTTCTCTGGGGAGAACTCCCCGCGCTCGTGTTAGGGTTCTTATAGCTAGGACTCCTCGCCATAGGGTTAGTGTTCCTATGCGTAGGCCACTTGGAGTCGGTGATGGTTTCGATGGGAATGGGCTTAGAGTTTTGGTTCCTACGGGTAGGCAACTTGGAGTTATAGTTACGGTTGCTCTTGATAGCGCTCCCCGCCCTAGGGTTAGGGTTCCTATGGGTTGGGTTCCCCATCTCAGAGTTAGGGATCCTATGGAAAAATCCACTTGGAGATAAGATTAAGGTTCCTAGCGGTAGGCCTCTTGGAGTTAGGATTGAGTTTCTATGGTCAGGGTTTCCCGCCCTAGGGTTAGGATTCCTCTGGGTGGGGTTCCTGACCCTAGGGTGAGGTTTCTTATAGGTAGGCCTCTCGGCGTTAGGGTGAGAAGTCTTATACTTCCCGCCCTAGGGTTAGAGTTCCTGTGGCTATGGCTCCCTGCCATAGGTGAGGGTTCGGACACGTTGTGTTAGGCTTAGTGTTTGCATGAGTTGGCTTCTTTGGGTTCGGGTTCCTATGTCATGCCACTTAGAACCGGGCGAAATGTGGCATCCCTCTACCTACTTTGCTTGTGGGTCCCGACCCAGTAAGGATTTCACCTACCAGATTGGGTCACAAAAGACTAGCTCAACAAGAGGAGGGGGCTCCTCCGGATAAGTTTGCTTTGGGCCAAATAATAAGATAGTAATTCTTAAGCCCTTTGTAGGGCCAGGAAGGGATTTGGATCGAAAAACTCTGGGTGAAAAAACAAGAGGTTTCGCAAGAATGTTTTCGTTCAAAAAGAAAATGTTGTTATCTTTGGGCAACCAAGAAGGACTCTCTGAAACCATGGTTAACTGGAAAGTCAATTTTTAGACGAAAATGTCACACTCAGCGGAGCAAAACATAGTACTTTTACTTAAAAACGCCTTTGCAAGGTTTTATGGGCTCTGCTAGAAAAAAAATCAACTGTTGGAGACAAAAATCTCAGTTTTCTCTAAAAGGCTGATTTTTCTGTACCAAAAGAGTTTCTAGACGTTTTGGATAACAAAAGCTAAAGTTTCGCTGAAATGGCTATTCCAGCCAGTGAATAAACTTTTCACCAAGCTTTCGAGCTGCACAGTAGTTTCCTGTCCTAAAAAGGATAGCGTTCATCTCTAGTTACTTGAAAAATCAATTTTGGGGAGAAAAATGGCTCTCATTTTTTGACCATTCCTTTAAGCAAAACATAATGCTATTACTTAGAAATGCTTTTCCACTGAAAAAAATAATACTGTTGACTGGCTTCTACAAGGGAAAAACAACAACTTTTTCAGGAACAATTGCTGTTTTCTCTGAAAAGCTGATATTCTGTAGCAAAAACGGTTCCTGGCGCTCTTGATAAGGAAAGCTAATGTTTCCGAGGAAATCTGTATTCCTGCCAGTGAACATGCTTTTCCTCACTCTTTCTATTTGCACGAGTATATCTTGTAAGAGAAAACATCAATTCTGTTGCAAAAGAAAAAGGAACGTGTTAAACGATAGTTACCTGGAAAATCGAATTCGGGGAGCAACAGGATCAACTTTTGCAGGAAAGAAATCTTTTTTCCCTGAAAAGAAAACGAAGTGTCATCAAAAACCGTTTCTTAAACGAAATTATTGTTATTCGCTAGAAAGCTGGGGGGAAGAGGTTTCATTCGATGGAAAACAGAAGTCAGTGATATCGACCCTTTTGATCAAAATAATTAATTCTTTACGGCCAGAAAAACAACTTTAGAGACCAAAAAAAAAAAGAACTATCTTCTTGCCAATTGGTGCTCTCTTAGTAAAACATTTCCCACTGTATTATTTCTCCTTGGAAAAGCGTTTTTAATGGGGAAAAGGATGTTTTAAGACTAAGCTTCGTCAAAACAGTGATTGAAGCCTTTTCTCCGAAATATGGCTCTTCCTAGGAAACTATAGTTTTTACAAATTCCTTTTTCTTTGAAAAACGCAAACATTATCAATTTTGGCTTAGATGGAGCCAAACTATTGCTTGCGAAACCACTGCCTTTTTTTAGCCACAGTATTCAGTGTCAATTTGTCTATGCACCTAATAATCGCTCTCATCTGGCGTGAGGGTTAGGGCTCTTAAGATTTCGGCTTCCCGCCCTAGGCTTAGGGTTCGGGTGGGTATGCCACTTAGCATTAGGATGTCGGTTTCTCTGGGGAGAACTCCCCGCGCTCGTGTTAGGGTTCTTATAGCTAGGACTCCTCGCCATAGGGTTAGTGTTCCTATGCGTAGGCCACTTGGAGTCGGTGATGGTTTCGATGGGAATGGGCTTAGAGTTTTGGTTCCTACGGGTAGGCAACTTGGAGTTATAGTTACGGTTGCTCTTGATAGCGCTCCCCGCCCTAGGGTTAGGGTTCCTATGGGTTGGGTTCCCCATCTCAGAGTTAGGGATCCTATGGAAAAATCCACTTGGAGATAAGATTAAGGTTCCTAGCGGTAGGCCTCTTGGAGTTAGGATTGAGTTTCTATGGTCAGGGTTTCCCGCCCTAGGGTTAGGATTCCTCTGGGTGGGGTTCCTGACCCTAGGGTGAGGTTTCTTATAGGTAGGCCTCTCGGCGTTAGGGTGAGAAGTCTTATACTTCCCGCCCTAGGGTTAGAGTTCCTGTGGCTATGGCTCCCTGCCATAGGTGAGGGTTCGGACACGTTGTGTTAGGCTTAGTGTTTGCATGAGTTGGCTTCTTTGGGTTCGGGTTCCTATGTCATGCCACTTAGAACCGGGCGAAATGT
Source organism: Malaclemys terrapin pileata (assembly GCF_027887155.1). Classification (NCBI taxonomy): domain Eukaryota; kingdom Metazoa; phylum Chordata; order Testudines; family Emydidae; genus Malaclemys; species Malaclemys terrapin. The sequence goes on from NC_071506.1 coordinate 164,382,600, forward strand.
GGCATCCCTCTACCTACTTTGCTTGTGGGTCCCGACCCAGTAAGGATTTCACCTACCAGATTGGGTCACAAAAGACTAGCTCAACAAGAGGAGGGGGCTCCTCCGGATAAGTTTGCTTTGGGCCAAATAATAAGATAGTAATTCTTAAGCCCTTTGTAGGGCCAGGAAGGGATTTGGATCGAAAAACTCTGGGTGAAAAAACAAGAGGTTTCGCAAGAATGTTTTCGTTCAAAAAGAAAATGTTGTTATCTTTGGGCAACCAAGAAGGACTCTCTGAAACCATGGTTAACTGGAAAGTCAATTTTTAGACGAAAATGTCACACTCAGCGGAGCAAAACATAGTACTTTTACTTAAAAACGCCTTTGCAAGGTTTTATGGGCTCTGCTAGAAAAAAAATCAACTGTTGGAGACAAAAATCTCAGTTTTCTCTAAAAGGCTGATTTTTCTGTACCAAAAGAGTTTCTAGACGTTTTGGATAACAAAAGCTAAAGTTTCGCTGAAATGGCTATTCCAGCCAGTGAATAAACTTTTCACCAAGCTTTCGAGCTGCACAGTAGTTTCCTGTCCTAAAAAGGATAGCGTTCATCTCTAGTTACTTGAAAAATCAATTTTGGGGAGAAAAATGGCTCTCATTTTTTGACCATTCCTTTAAGCAAAACATAATGCTATTACTTAGAAATGCTTTTCCACTGAAAAAAATAATACTGTTGACTGGCTTCTACAAGGGAAAAACAACAACTTTTTCAGGAACAATTGCTGTTTTCTCTGAAAAGCTGATATTCTGTAGCAAAAACGGTTCCTGGCGCTCTTGATAAGGAAAGCTAATGTTTCCGAGGAAATCTGTATTCCTGCCAGTGAACATGCTTTTCCTCACTCTTTCTATTTGCACGAGTATATCTTGTAAGAGAAAACATCAATTCTGTTGCAAAAGAAAAAGGAACGTGTTAAACGATAATTACCTGGAAAATCGATTTCGGGGAGCAACAGGATCAACTTTTGCAGGAAAGAAATCTTTTTTCCCTGAAAAGAAAACGAAGTGTCATCAAAAACCGTTTCTTAAACGAAATTATTGTTATTCGCTAGAAAGCTGGGGGGAAGAGGTTTCATTCGATGGAAAACAGAAGTCAGTGATATCGACCCTTTTGATCAAAATAATTAATTCTTTACGGCCTGAAAAACAACTTTAGAGACCAAAAAAAAAAGAACTATCTTCTTGCCAATTGGTGCTCTCTTAGTAAAACATTTCCCACTGTATTATTTCTCCTTGGAAAAGCGTTTTTAATGGGGAAAAGGATGTTTTAAGACTAAGCTTCGTCAAAACAGTGATTGAAGCCTTTTCTCCGAAATATGGCTCTTCCTAGGAAACTATAGTTTTTACAAATTCCTTTTTCTTCGAAAAACGCAAACATTATCAATTTTGGCTTAGATGGAGCCAAAGTATTGCTTGCTTGGTTTCCACTGCCTTTTTTTAACCACAGTATTCAGCGCCAATTTGTCTATGCACCTAATAATCGCTCTCATCTGGCGTGAGGGTAAGGGTTCTTAAGATTTCGGCTTCCCGCCCTAGGCTTAGGGTTCGGGTGGGTATGCCACTTAGCGTTAGGATTGTCGGTTTCTCTGGGGAGAACTCCCCGCGCTCGTGTTAGGGTTCTTATAGCTAGGACTCCTCGCCATAGGGTTAGTGTTCCTATGCGTAGGCCACTTGGAGTCGGTGATGGTTTCGATGGGAATGAGCTTAGAGTTTTGGTTCCTACGGGTAGGCAACTTGGAGTTATAGTTACGGTGCTCTTGATAGCGCTCCCCGTCCTAGGGTTAGGGTTCCTATGGGTTGGGTTCCCCATCTCAGAGTTAGGGTTCCTATGGAAAAGCCACTTGGAGATAAGATTAAGGTTCCTAGCGGTAGGCCTCTTGGAGTTAGGATTGAGTTTCTATGATCAGGATTTCCCGCCCTCGGGGTTAGGATTCCTCTGGGTGGGGTTCCTGACCCTAGGGTGAGGTTTCTTATAGGTAGGCCTCTCGGCGTTAGGGTGAGAAGTCTTATACTTCCCGCCCTAGGGTTAGAGTTCCTGTGGGTATGGCTCCCTGCCATAGGTGAGGGTTCGGATACGTTTTGTTAGGCTTAGTGTTTGCATGAGTTGGCTTCTTTGGTTTCGGGTTCCTATGTCATGCCACTTAGAATTAAGTTGATGGTTCCTCTGGGCAGGGTTCCCCACTGTAGGAAGAGGGTTGCTGGGGCCAGGGCTCCCCACCCTCGGGATACGTATACTAGAGCTTGGCTCCCAGCGCTAAGGATCTTCTAGGTAGTGCTCCCCGCTCTAGGCTTAGAGTTACTGGGGGTAGTCGACACGTAGTAAGGGTTAAGGTTCCTCTGGCTGGGGCTCCTATGAGCGTTCTAATTATGCTTCCTATAGATAGGGCTCCTCGCCCTCACTTTAGCATTCCTAGGGGTATGGACCCCCTAGGGTTTGGAGTCCTATAGTTAGAGCTCCCAGCCCTAGTTGCTATGGGAGGGCTCCCTGTGGTACAGTTGGGGATTCTAGGGGTAAGCTACATGGAAATAAGGTTAGAGCTCCTCTCGGTAGGCCACTTGGAAATAGAATTAGGGTTCCTCTGGGTAGGGCTCCCGGCCCTAGGATTAGTGGGACTTACGTGTAGGGATCCCCGCCGTAGAGACAGGGTTCCTATTGGAAGGCCACTTGTACATAAGGTGAGGGCTCCTATCCTCTTGGATTTAGGACGGGTTTTCTATGCGTAGGCCTCCCCGCCCTAGTGTTAGAGTTTTCTATCTAGGGCTCCCCACCATAGGGCTAGAGTTCCTATGCCATAGGGTTGCTATGGTTCGAGCTTTACTGTTTCTATGGGTCGGGCTCCCTGACTTAGGGTTTGGGTTCCTACGGCGACAGCTCCCCATCTTCGCATTAGGGTTCCTATGGGTTGGACCCTTGCAGTCATAGTTAGGCTCCCTTTGCGTAGACGACTTGGAGATAAGGTTAGGGTTCTGATGTGTAGGCCACTTGGAATTAGTGCCAGGATTTCTAAGGTTGGGGCTCCCGTCCTACGGTTAGAGTTCCTACGGCTTGGCCAATTGGTGTTAGGGTTAGTGGTTGCATCTTATTTGCTGTCTGTCATGAACCTAGCACTGAGCTTTCAAAACAGCTTTTCTGTATTGTCTTCTTCCATTATTGAGGTCGAGCTACTACCTGACGCCTTGTTGTCGCTCCTTGAGCTAGATTCCATGCCACTTTAGGAACTTACGTACCAGAGTATATAATACTCCTATTCAGCTGCTGCCTATCCGCGTAGGTTCTAAAAACTCTCTTGGCACCTACATTTTTGCAGTAAAGTCTCCCGAGATGCCTGTGCACTGTAGCCCCAGCCCCAGTATTTGATGCTTAAAGCGCAGAAGAACGCACTAACCGTGCGAAATGTGACATCCCTCTACCTACTTTGCTTGTGGGTCCCGACCCAGTAAGGATTTCACCTACCAGATTGGGTCCCAAAAGACTAGCTCACACAAACGGACAAGAGGAGGGGGCTCTTCCGGATACGTTTGCTTTGGGCCAAATAATAAAATAGTAATTCTTAAGCCCTTTGTAGGGCCAGGAAGGGATTTGGATCGAAAAACTGTGGGTGAAAAAACAAGAGGTTTCGCAAGCATGTTTTCGATCAAAAAGAAAATTTTGTTATCTTTGGGCAACCAAGAAGGACTCTCTGAAACCATGGTTAACTGGAAAGTCAATTTTTAGACGAAAATGTCACACTCAGCGGAGCAAAACATAGTACTTTTATTTAAAAACGCCTTTGCAAGGTTTTATGGGCTCTGCTAGAAAAAAAATCAACTGTTGCAGACAAAAATCTCGGTTTTCTCTAAAAGGCTGATTTTTCTGTACCAAAAGAGTTTCTAGACGTTTTGGATAACAAAAGCTAAAGTTTCGCTGAAATGGCTATTCCAGCCAGTGAATACACTTTTCACCAAGCTTTCGAGCTACACAGTAGTTTCCTGTCATAAAAAGGATAGCGTTCATCTCTAGTTACTTGAAAAATCAATTTTGGGGAGAAAAATGGCTCTCATTTTTTGACCATTCCTTTAAGCAAAACATAATGCTATTACTTAGAAATGCTTTTCCACTGAAAAAAAATAATACTGTTGATTGGCTTCTACAAGGGAAAAACAACAACTTTTTCAGGAACAATTGCTGTTTTCTCTGAAAAGCTGATATTCTGTAGCAAAAACGGTTCCTGGCGCTCTTGATAAGGAAAGCTAATGTTTCCGAGGAAATCTGTATTCCTGCCAGTGAATATGCTTTTCCTCACTCTTTATATTTGCACGAGAATATCTTGTAAGAGAAAACATCAATTCTGTTGCAAAAGAAAAAGGAACGTGTTAAACGATAGTTACCTGGAAAATCGATTTCGGGGAGCAACAGGATCAACTTTTGCAGGAAAGAAATCTTTTTTCCCTGAAAAGAAAACGAAGTGTCATCAAAAACCGTTTCTTAAACGAAATTATTGTTATTCGCTAGAAAGCTGGGGGGAAGAGGTTTCATTCGATGGAAAACAGAAGTCAGTGATATCGACCCTTTTGATCAAAATAATTAATTCTTTACGGCCTGAAAAACACCTTTAGAGACCAAAAAAAAAAGAACTATCTTCTTGCCAATTGGTGCTCTCTTAGTAAAACATTTCCCACTGTATTATTTCTCCTTGGAAAAGCGTTTTTAATGGGGAAAAGGATGTTTTAAGACTAAGCTTCGTCAAAACAGTGATTGAAGCCTTTTCTCCGAAATATGGCTCTTCCTAGGAAACTATAGTTTTTACAAATTCCTTTTTCTTTGAAAAACGCAAACATTATCAATTTTGGCTTAGATGGAGCCAAACTATTGCTTGCGAAACCACTGCCTTTTTTTAGCCACAGTATTCAGCGTCAATTTGTCTATGCACCTAATAATCGCTCTCATCTGGCGTGAGGGTTAGGGCTCTTAAGATTTCGGCTTCCCGCCCTAGGCTTAGGGTTCGGGTGGGTATGCCACTTAGCATTAGGATGTCGGTTTCTCTGGGGAGAACTCCCCGCGCTCGTGTTAGGGTTCTTATAGCTAGGACTCCTCGCCATAGGGTTAGTGTTCCTATGCGTAGGCCACTTGGAGTCGGTGATGGTTTCGATGGGAATGGGCTTAGAGTTTTGGTTCCTACGGGTAGGCAACTTGGAGTTATAGTTACGGTTGCTCTTGATAGCGCTCCCCGCCCTAGGGTTAGGGTTCCTATGGGTTGGGTTCCCCATCTCAGAGTTAGGGATCCTATGGAAAAATCCACTTGGAGATAAGATTAAGGTTCCTAGCGGTAGGCCTCTTGGAGTTAGGATTGAGTTTCTATGGTCAGGGTTTCCCGCCCTAGGGTTAGGATTCCTCTGGGTGGGGTTCCTGACCCTAGGGTGAGGTTTCTTATAGGTAGGCCTCTCGGCGTTAGGGTGAGAAGTCTTATACTTCCCGCCCTAGGGTTAGAGTTCCTGTGGCTATGGCTCCCTGCCATAGGTGAGGGTTCGGACACGTTGTGTTAGGCTTAGTGTTTGCATGAGTTGGCTTCTTTGGGTTCGGGTTCCTATGTCATGCCACTTAGAACCGGGCGAAATGTGGCATCCCTCTACCTACTTTGCTTGTGGGTCCCGACCCAGTAAGGATTTCACCTACCAGATTGGGTCACAAAAGACTAGCTCAACAAGAGGAGGGGGCTCCTCCGGATAAGTTTGCTTTGGGCCAAATAATAAGATAGTAATTCTTAAGCCCTTTGTAGGGCCAGGAAGGGATTTGGATCGAAAAACTCTGGGTGAAAAAACAAGAGGTTTCGCAAGAATGTTTTCGTTCAAAAAGAAAATGTTGTTATCTTTGGGCAACCAAGAAGGACTCTCTGAAACCATGGTTAACTGGAAAGTCAATTTTTAGACGAAAATGTCACAGTCAGCGGAGCAAAACATAGTACTTTTACTTAAAAACGCCTTTGCAAGGTTTTATGGGCTCTGCTAGAAAAAAAATCAACTGTTGGAGACAAAAATCTCAGTTTTCTCTAAAAGGCTGATTTTTCTGTACCAAAAGAGTTTCTAGACGTTTTGGATAACAAAAGCTAAAGTTTCGCTGAAATGGCTATTCCAGCCAGTGAATACACTTTTCACCAAGCTTTCGAGCTACACAGTAGTTTCCTGTCCTAAAAAGGATAGCGTTCATCTCTAGTTACTTGAAAAATCAATTTTGGGGAGAAAAATGGCTCTCATTTTTTGACCATTCCTTTAAGCAAAACATAATGCTATTACTTAGAAATGCTTTTCCACTGAAAAAAATAATACTGTTGACTGGCTTCTACAAGGGAAAAACAACAACTTTTTCAGGAACAATTGCTGTTTTCTCTGAAAAGCTGATATTCTGTAGCAAAAACGGTTCCTGGCGCTCTTGATAAGGAAAGCTAATGTTTCCGAGGAAATCTGTATTCCTGCCAGTGAATATGCTTTTCCTCACTCTTTATATTTGCACGAGAATATCTTGTAAGAGAAAACATCAATTCTGTTGCAAAAGAAAAAGGAACGTGTTAAACGATAGTTACCTGGAAAATCGATTTCGGGGAGCAACAGGATCAACTTTTGCAGGAAAGAAATCTTTTTTCCCTGAAAAGAAAACGAAGTGTCATCAAAAACCGTTTCTTAAACGAAATTATTGTTATTCGCTAGAAAGCTGGGGGGAAGAGGTTTCATTCGATGGAAAACAGAAGTCAGTGATATCGACCCTTTTGATCAAAATAATTAATTCTTTACGGCCTGAAAAACACCTTTAGAGACCAAAAAAAAAAGAACTATCTTCTTGCCAATTGGTGCTCTCTTAGTAAAACATTTCCCACTGTATTATTTCTCCTTGGAAAAGCGTTTTTAATGGGGAAAAGGATGTTTTAAGACTAAGCTTCGTCAAAACAGTGATTGAAGCCTTTTCTCCGAAATATGGCTCTTCCTAGGAAACTATAGTTTTTACAAATTCCTTTTTCTTTGAAAAACGCAAACATTATCAATTTTGGCTTAGATGGAGCCAAACTATTGCTTGCGAAACCACTGCCTTTTTTTAGCCACAGTATTCAGCGTCAATTTGTCTATGCACCTAATAATCGCTCTCATCTGGCGTGAGGGTTAGGGCTCTTAAGATTTCGGCTTCCCGCCCTAGGCTTAGGGTTCGGGTGGGTATGCCACTTAGCATTAGGATGTCGGTTTCTCTGGGGAGAACTCCCCGCGCTCGTGTTAGGGTTCTTATAGCTAGGACTCCTCGCCATAGGGTTAGTGTTCCTATGCGTAGGCCACTTGGAGTCGGTGATGGTTTCGATGGGAATGGGCTTAGAGTTTTGGTTCCTACGGGTAGGCAACTTGGAGTTATAGTTACGGTTGCTCTTGATAGCGCTCCCCGCCCTAGGGTTAGGGTTCCTATGGGTTGGGTTCCCCATCTCAGAGTTAGGGATCCTATGGAAAAATCCACTTGGAGATAAGATTAAGGTTCCTAGCGGTAGGCCTCTTGGAGTTAGGATTGAGTTTCTATGGTCAGGGTTTCCCGCCCTAGGGTTAGGATTCCTCTGGGTGGGGTTCCTGACCCTAGGGTGAGGTTTCTTATAGGTAGGCCTCTCGGCGTTAGGGTGAGAAGTCTTATACTTCCCGCCCTAGGGTTAGAGTTCCTGTGGCTATGGCTCCCTGCCATAGGTGAGGGTTCGGACACGTTGTGTTAGGCTTAGTGTTTGCATGAGTTGGCTTCTTTGGGTTCGGGTTCCTATGTCATGCCACTTAGAACCGGGCGAAATGTGGCATCCCTCTACCTACTTTGCTTGTGGGTCCCGACCCAGTAAGGATTTCACCTACCAGATTGGGTCACAAAAGACTAGCTCAACAAGAGGAGGGGGCTCCTCCGGATAAGTTTGCTTTGGGCCAAATAATAAGATAGTAATTCTTAAGCCCTTTGTAGGGCCAGGAAGGGATTTGGATCGAAAAACTCTGGGTGAAAAAACAAGAGGTTTCGCAAGAATGTTTTCGTTCAAAAAGAAAATGTTGTTATCTTTGGGCAACCAAGAAGGACTCTCTGAAACCATGGTTAACTGGAAAGTCAATTTTTAGACGAAAATGTCACAGTCAGCGGAGCAAAACATAGTACTTTTACTTAAAAACGCCTTTGCAAGGTTTTATGGGCTCTGCTAGAAAAAAAATCAACTGTTGGAGACAAAAATCTCAGTTTTCTCTAAAAGGCTGATTTTTCTGTACCAAAAGAGTTTCTAGACGTTTTGGATAACAAAAGCTAAAGTTTCGCTGAAATGGCTATTCCAGCCAGTGAATACACTTTTCACCAAGCTTTCGAGCTACACAGTAGTTTCCTGTCATAAAAAGGATAGCGTTCATCTCTAGTTACTTGAAAAATCAATTTTGGGGAGAAAAATGGCTCTCATTTTTTGACCATTCCTTTAAGCAAAACATAATGCTATTACTTAGAAATGCTTTTCCACTGAAAAAAATAATACTGTTGACTGGCTTCTACAAGGGAAAAACAACAACTTTTTCAGGAACAATTGCTGTTTTCTCTGAAAAGCTGATATTCTGTAGCAAAAACGGTTCCTGGCGCTCTTGATAAGGAAAGCTAATGTTTCCGAGGAAATCTGTATTCCTGCCAGTGAACATGCTTTTCCTCACTCTTTCTATTTGCACGAGTATATCTTGTAAGAGAAAACATCAATTCTGTTGCAAAAGAAAAAGGAACATGTTAAACGATAATTACCTGGAAAATCGATTTCGGGGAGCAACAGGATCAACTTTTGCAGGAAAGAAATCTTTTTTCCCTGAAAAGAAAACGAAGTGTCATCAAAAACCGTTTCTTAAACGAAATTATTGTTATTCGCTAGAAAGCTGGGGGGAAGAGGTTTCATTCGATGGAAAACAGAAGTCAGTGATATCGACCCTTTTGATCAAAATAATTAATTCTTTACGGCCTGAAAAACAACTTTAGAGACCAAAAAAAAAAGAACTATCTTCTTGCCAATTGGTGCTCTCTTAGTAAAACATTTCCCACTGTATTATTTCTCCTTGGAAAAGCGTTTTTAATGGGGAAAAGGATGTTTTAAGACTAAGCTTCGTCAAAACAGTGATTGAAGCCTTTTCTCCGAAATATGGCTCTTCCTAGGAAACTATAGTTTTTACAAATTCCTTTTTCTTCGAAAAACGCAAACATTATCAATTTTGGCTTAGATGGAGCCAAAGTATTGCTTGCTTGGTTTCCACTGCCTTTTTTTAACCACAGTATTCAGCGCCAATTTGTCTATGCACCTAATAATCGCTCTCATCTGGCGTGAGGGTTAGGGCTCTTAAGATTTCGGCTTCCCGCCCTAGGCTTAGGGTTCGGGTGGGTATGCCACTTAGCGTTAGGATTGTCGGTTTCTCTGGGGAGAACTCCCCGCGCTCGTGTTAGGGTTCTTATAGCTAGGACTCCTCGCCATAGGGTTAGTGTTCCTATGCGTAGGCCACTTGGAGTCGGTGATGGTTTCGATGGGAATGAGCTTAGAGTTTTGGTTCCTACGGGTAGGCAACTTGGAGTTATAGTTACGGTGCTCTTGATAGCGCTCCCCGTCCTAGGGTTAGGGTTCCTATGGGTTGGGTTCCCCATCTCAGAGTTAGGGTTCCTATGGAAAAGCCACTTGGAGATAAGATTAAGGTTCCTAGCGGTAGGCCTCTTGGAGTTAGGATTGAGTTTCTATGATCAGGATTTCCCGCCCTCGGGGTTAGGATTCCTCTGGGTGGGGTTCCTGACCCTAGGGTGAGGTTTCTTATAGGTAGGCCTCTCGGCGTTAGGGTGAGAAGTCTTATACTTCCCGCCCTAGGGTTAGAGTTCCTGTGGGTATGGCTCCCTGCCATAGGTGAGGGTTCGGATACGTTTTGTTAGGCTTAGTGTTTGCATGAGTTGGCTTCTTTGGTTTCGGGTTCCTATGTCATGCCACTTAGAATTAAGTTGATGGTTCCTCTGGGCAGGGTTCCCCACTGTAGGAAGAGGGTTGCTGGGGCCAGGGCTCCCCACCCTCGGGATACGTATACTAGAGCTTGGCTCCCAGCGCTAAGGATCTTCTAGGTAGTGCTCCCCGCTCTAGGCTTAGAGTTACTGGGGGTAGTCGACACGTAGTAATGGTTAAGGTTCCTCTGGCTGGGGCTCCTATGAGCGTTCTAATTATGCTTCCTATAGATAGGGCTCCTCGCCCTCACTTTAGCATTCCTAGGGGTATGGACCCCCTAGGGTTTGGAGTCCTATAGTTAGAGCTCCCAGCCCTAGTTGCTATGGGAGGGCTCCCTGTGGTACAGTTGGGGATTCTAGGGGTAAGCTACATGGAAATAATGTTAGAGCTCCTCTCGGTAGGCCACTTGGAAATAGAATTAGGGTTCCTCTGGGTAGGGCTCCCGGCCCTAGGATTAGTGGGACTTACGTGTAGGGATCCCCGCCGTAGAGACAGGGTTCCTATTGGAAGGCCACTTGTACATAAGGTGAGGGCTCCTATCCTCTTGGATTTAGGACGGGTTTTCTATGCGTAGGCCTCCCCGCCCTAGTGTTAGAGTTTTCTATCTAGGGCTCCCCACCATAGGGCTAGTTTTCCTATGCCATAGCGTTGCTATGGTTCGAGCTTTACTGTTTCTATGGGTCGGGCTCCCTGACTTAGGGTTTGGGTTCCGATGGCGACAGCTCCCCATCTTCGCATTAGGGTTCCTATGGGTTGGACCCTTGCAGTCATAGTTAGGCTCCCTTTGCGTAGACGACTTGGAGATAAGGTTAGGGTTCTGATGTGTAGGCCACTTGGAATTAGTGCCAGGATTTCTAAGGTTGGGGCTCCCGTCCTACGGTTAGAGTTCCTACGGCTTGGCCAATTGGTGTTAGGGTTAGTGGTTGCATCTTATTTGCTGTCTGTCATGAACCTAGCACTGAGCTTTCAAAACAGCTTTTCTGTATTGTCTTCTTCCATTATTGAGGTCGAGCTACTACCTGATGCCTTGTTGTCGCTCCTTGAGCTAGATTCCATGCCACTTTAGGAACTTACGTACCAGAGTATATAATACTCCTGTTCAGCTGCTGCCTATCCGCGTAGGTTCTAAAAACTCTCTTGGCACCTACATTTTTGCAGTAAAGTCTCCCGAGATGCCTGTGCACTGTAGCCTCAGCCCCAGTATTTGATGCTTAAAGCGCAGAAGAACGCACTAACCGGGCGAAATGTGACATCCCTCTACCTACTTTGCTTGTGGGTCCTGACCCAGTAAGGATTTCACCTACCAGATTGGGTCCCAAAAGACTAGCTCACACAAACGGACAAGAGGAGGGGGCTCTTCCGGATAAGTTTGCTTTGGGCCAAATAATAAAATAGTAATTCTTAAGCCCTTTGTAGGGCCAGGAAGGGATTTGGATCGAAAAACTGTGGGTGAAAAAACAAGAGGTTTCGCAAGCATGTTTTCGATCAAAAAGAAAATGTTGTTATCTTTGGGCAACCAAGAAGGACTCTCTGAAACCATGGTTAACTGGAAAGTCAATTTTTAGACGAAAATGTCACACTCAGCGGAGCAAAACATAGTACTTTTACTTAAAAACGCCTTTGCAAGGTTTTATGGGCTCTGCTAGAAAAAAAATCAACTGTTGCAGACAAAAATCTCGGTTTTCTCTAAAAGGCTGATTTTTCTGTACCAAAAGAGTTTCTAGACGTTTTGGATAACAAAAGCTAAAGTTTCGCTGAAATGGCTATTCCAGCCAGTGAATACACTTTTCACCAAGCTTTCGAGCTGCACAGTAATTTCCTGTCATAAAAAGGATAGCGTTCATCTCTAGTTACTTGAAAAATCAATTTTGGGGAGAAAAATGGCTCTCATTTTTTGACCATTCCTTTAAGCAAAACATAATGCTATTACTTAGAAATGCTTTTCCATTGAAAAAAAATAATACTGTTGATTGGCTTCTACAAGGGAAAAACAACAATTTTTTCAGGAACAATTGCTGTTTTCTCTGAAAAGCTGATATTCTGTAGCAAAAACGGTTCCTGGCCCTCTTGATAAGGGTTAGGGTTAGGGTTCCTATGGGTGGGGTTCCCCATCTCAGAGTTAGGGTTCCTATGGAAAAGCCACTTGGAGATAAGATTAAGGTTCCTAGCGGTAGGCCTCTTGGAGTTAGGATTGAGTTTCTATGGTCAGGGTTTCCCGCCCTAGGGTTAGGATTCCTCTGGGTGGGGTTCCTGACCCTAGGGTGAGGTTTCTTATAGGTAGGCCTCTCGGCGTTAGGGTGAGAAGTCTTATACTTCCCGCCCTAGGGTTAGAGTTCCTGTGGGTATGGCTCCCTGCCATAGGTGAGGGTTCGGACACGTTGTGTTAGGCTTAGTGTTTGCATGAGTTGGCTTCTTTGGGTTCGGGTTCCTATGTCATGCCACTTAGAACCGGGCGAAATGTGGCATCCCTCTACCTACTTTGCTTGTGGGTCCCGACCCAGTAAGGATTTCACCTACCAGATTGGGTCACAAAAGACTAGCTCAACAAGAGGAGGGGGCTCCTCCGGATAAGTTTGCTTTGGGCCAAATAATAAGATGGAAGGAATTTGGATCGAAAAACTGTGGGTGAAAAAACAAGAGGTTTCGCAAGCATGTTTTCGATCAAAAAGAAAATTTTATTATCCATTTTGTAGTTGAAATTATGAATATTGGCTCTTTACTGTCTGTATTTCAAACTTATGCTATGCTGTTGGGTGACATCCCAGACAAACTGGTGCTAGCTCTGCCTAGCCTGCTTGATGGCCCATTAAGGACCACCAGTTATACAATGGACCTATTGAGAGACAGCAAATATGACTTGAGACTTAGCAAAGTATGCAGGAACCTGCCCATGTGACTCCAGACTCCATTTTGCTGTAATTTTCCACAGTAAGAAGAAAGAGCTGTTCTTACACCTGGCAAAGACTATATAAGGCTGATGCGTCATCTCCATCTGGTCTTCAATCCTGCTTCTTACCTCTGGAGGAACTTTGCTACAAGCTGAAGTTTTGAACAAAGGACTGAAGACCCATGCCAGCGGGGGATGTATTCCAAAAACATGATTTGAACCTGCAGTTTATTGTATCGCTGCTGCAAGCCTGAACCAAGAACTTTGCCATTACTCTATGTAATTGATTCCATTTAACCAATTCTAACTCTCATCGCCACCTTTTTCCTTTTATGAATAAACCTTTAGATTTTAGTTTCTTAAAGCTTGGCAACAGCGTGATTTGTGAATAAGCTCTGATTTGTATATTGACCTGGGTCTCGGGTTTGGTCCTTTGGGATCAGGAGAACCTTTTTCTTTTACTGGGGTATTGGTTTTCATACCCATTTGTCCCCAGAACGAGTGGCACTGGTGGTAATACTGGGAAACTGGAGTGTTTAAGGAGATTGCTTGTGAGACTTGCGGTTAGCCAGTGGGGTAAGACCGGAGTCCTCCTAGTCTGGCTGGTTTGGTTTGCCTTAGAGGTGGAAAAAACCCCAGCCTTGGGCTGTAACTGCCCTGTTTGAGCAATTTGTCCTGAGTTGGCACTCTCAGTTGGGTTCCACCAGAACCGCATTGTCACAGAGGGGTCATTAAGTAAAAACAGAAAGCATACAGGGAGTGAAACATGGGAGGGATCAGCAAAGAAACCTACCTTATTGAGGTCAGTGCATGTAGAGATGGAGTGAGAAAAGCCAAAAGCCACGTAGAGTTGGACCTTGCAAGGGGATTTAAAACCAATACCAAGAGCTTTTATAGCCATATAAATAGGAAGAAAACAAAGAAATAAGAAGTGGGACCGCTTAAGACTGTAGAAGGATAATCTAGGCATGGCACAATATCTAAATGAATATTTTGCATTGGTATTTAATGAGGCTAATGAAAGGCTGAGGAATAGTAGATGCAGGACAGATGGGAATAAAGGAGTGGGGATTGACATTACCATATCCGAGGTAGAAGCCAAACTCGAACAGCTTAACGGGACTAAATCGGGCGGACCGGGTGATCTTCATCTGAGAATATTAAAGGAACTGGTGCAAGAAATTGCAAGCCCGTTAGCGATAATTTTTAATGAATCTGTAAACTCGGGGGTGGTACCGTTTGACTGGAGAATAGCTAATGTTGTTCCTATTTTCAAGAAGGGGAAAAAAGTGACCCGGGTAACTACAATGCCTTTATGTTTAACATCTGTAGTATGCAAGGTCTTGGAAAAATTTTTGAAGGCAAAAGTAATTAAGGACCTTGAGGACAATGCCAATTGGGACAAATTACAACACGGTTTTATGAAAGGTAGATCGTGCCAAACCAACCTTTGAGAAAGTAACTGAGTATTTAGATAAAGGAAATGCGGTGGATCTAATATACCTCGATTTCAGTAAAGCATTTGATACAGTACCGCATGAGGAATTATTGGTTAAATTGGAAAAGATGAGGATCGATATGAAAATCCAGAGGTGGATAAAGAACTGGTTAAAGGGGAGACTGGACCACCAGTTCTTGGTTCAGGCTTGCAGCAGCGATACAATAGACTGGGTCCGATTTTATTTAATCTATTCATTACTGAGCTCGGACCCAAATGTAGGAGTGGGCTAATAAAGTTTGCGGATGACACAAAGTTGGGAGGTATTGCTAATTCGGAGAAGGATTGGGATATCCAGCAGAGAGATTTGGAAGACCTTGTAAACTGGAGTAATAGTAATAGGATGAAATTTAATAGTGAGAAGTAGTCTGGTGGCACCTTAAAGACTAACAGATTTATTTGGGCATAAGCTTTCGTGAGTAAAAACCTCACTTCTTCGGATGCATCCGAAGAAGTGAGGTTTTTTCTCAAAAAAGCTTATGCCCAAATAAATCTGTTAGTCTTTAAGGTGCCACCAGACTCCTTGTTGTTTTTGTAGATACAGACTAACACGGCTACCCCCTGATACTTGACACAATAGTGAGAAGTGTAATGTTATGCATTTGGGGATAAATAGCAAGAATTTTAGTTATAAGCTAGGGACGCATCAGTTGGAAGTAACGGAAGCGGAGAAGGACCTCGGAGTCCTGGTTCATAGCAGGTTGACTATGAGTCGGCAATGTGACGTGGCCGTGAAAAAAGCTAATGCGGTCTTGGGATGCATTAGGTGAGGTATTTTTAGTAGAGACAAGGAGGTGCTGGTTCCGTTATACAAGGCACTGGTGAGACCTCATTTGGAGTACTGTGTGCAGTTCTGCTCTCCCATGTTTAAAAAGGATGAAATCAAACTGGAACGGGTACAGAGAAGGGCCACTAGGATGATCCGAGGAATGGAAAATCTGTCGTATGAAAGGAGACTCGAGGAGCTCGGTTTGTTTACCTTAACCAAAAGAAGGCTGAGGGGGGGATATGATTGCTCTCTTTAAATATATCAGAGGGATAAATACCAGGGAAGGAGAGGAATTAGTTCAGCTCAGTACTAATGTGGACACGAGAACGAATGGATATAAACTGGCCGTCAGGAAGTTTAGGCTTGAAATTAGACAAAGGTTTCTAACCATCAGAGGTGTGACGTTTTGGAGCAGCCTTCCGAGGGAAACAGTGGGGGTGAAAGCCCTTTCTGGCTTTAAGATTAAGCTTGATAAATTTATGGAGGGGATGGTTTGATGGGATAAAGTGATTTTAGTCAATAGGTCAATAACGTGCCATCGCTGGTAATTAGCAAAAATGGTCAATGATGGGATATTAAAAGTTACTACAGAGAACTTTTTCCAGAGGGTCTGGCTAGAAACTCTAGCCCGCATGCTTGGGGTTCTACTTGTATGGTGCTCAGTTCCAGATGTGGCCAGACAACAACTCAGGCTGGGTCCACACTAACCCCCCATTTTGAACTAAGGTACGCAAATTCAGCTATGTTAATAACATAGCTGAATTCGAAGTACCTTAGTTCAAACTTACCGCGGGTCCAGACGCGGCAGGCAGGCTCCCCTGTCGATGCCGTGTACTCCTCTCACCGAGCTGGAGTACCGGTGTCGACGGCGAGCACTTCCGGGATCGATCCCAGAAGATCGATTGCTTACCGCCGGACCCGGAGGTAAGTGTAGACCTACCTTTAGGGCAGGTCTTCACTACGGGGGGGTTCGATTTAAGATACACAAATTCAGCTACGCGAATATTATAATAATTCGACGTATCGGAGCCGACTTACCCCGCTGTGAGGATGGCAGCAAACACAAGATAGCTGACAGATGGAAGGCAATACCTTACTTGGTGATGGAAAAGCTAGGAGACCTGCCGGTCTACAAGAGTCTGAGGAGGAAGACACAACCATGTTGTATCCTGGAATGGAGACAAGATTTCAGTCTCGATCAGAAACAACAAGGAGTCTGGCGGCACCTTAAAGACTAACAGATTTATTTGGGCATACGCTTTCGTGGGTAAAAACCTCACTTCTTCTGCATCCGAAGAAGTGAGGTTTTTATCCATGAAAGCTTATGCCCAAATAAATCTGTTAGTCTTTAAGGTGCCACCAGACTTCTTGTTGTTTTTGTAGATACAGATGACAGAGGGACAGAGGGACTCACCATCAACTAAGTAGTACTTGCTAGACAAGGGCCATGGGTTCCAAAACCTAGTGTATTGCGAGAGAGGTTGCGGACAGGTATTTGTACCTGATGGCAAAGGCCCCCTTTTGAGGGCCTTAGATACCAATTGCACCCTCTCTGTTCCACTCTACTGTGGAATATCAGAGCTAATTTTAATTCTATTAGGAGTCTAGTTACAGGCTGCTGAGCTGAATTCACTTTGGGCCAGTGGTGCCCCAGCATTGAGGCTCCCCTACTACAAGCTGAAATCACTGAGTGCTGGGGGGGGGGCCCTGAAGCTACGTTATTAAGTGGCTGGCGGAGCAGAGCAGTTTGCGGGACAACTGGAATGGCTCACATGACGGTTGGTGGAGAGGAGAGGCTGGTAGAGTGGCACGCAGTGAAGGCTGCAGCAGAACCCCTTGGAGAGGTGAGGCAGTCGGCCTCGGACCACGTAAGATGCCCCTTAACACCGCTGCCCCCCTCCTCCCTAGGCTGGGAGGTAAATCTCTGCAGATAAAGTTTTGAACTCTGGGGCTGTACTGACCAGGGAAAGAGACAGAGACTTTGGGGTTGTTGGATTTTGGGTTGCTGGACTCAAGAGACTTTTGTGACTTTGGGTGATTTTTTTTGGGTTGCTGGACTTAAGACCCTGAGGGGAAAAGGATACTGCTAAATTACTTGGGGGTGGGTCTTTTGCTCATGGTATGTGTTATGAATCCTGTTTGTGGTGTTTCTCCAACATAATGCTGGATTGTTTTCCTCCTTTATTAAAAGGATTTTGCTACACTCAGACTCCATGCTTGCGAGAGGGGAAGTATTGCCTCTTAGAGGCACCCAGGGGGGTGGTATGTAATTATCCCAGGTCACTGGGTGGGGGCTTGAGCTGGTTTTGCATTGTGTTTGTCATAACTATAAAGGGAAGGGTAACAGCCCTCCTGTGTACAGTACTATAAAATCCCTCCTGGCCAGAGACTCCAAAATCCTTTTACCTGTAAAGGGTTAAGAAGCTCAGGTAACCTGGCTGACACCTGACCCAAAGGACCAATAAGGGGACAAGATACTTTCAAATATTGGTGGGGGGAAGGCTTTTGTTTGTGCTCTTTGTTTTGGGGGTTGTTCGCTCTTGGGTCTGAGAGGGACCAGACATCAATCCAGGTTCTCCAAATCTTTCTGAACAAGTCTCTCATATTTCAAACTTGTAAGTAAACAGCCAGGCAAGGCGTGTTAGTTTTTATCTTTGTTTTTTCAACTTGTAAATGTACCTTTGTGCTAGAGTGTTTATCTCTGTTTGCTGTAACTTTGAACCTAAGGCTAGAGGGGATTCCTCTGGGCTCTTTAAGTTTGATTACCCTGTAAAGTTATTTTCCATCCTGATTTTACAGAGATGATTTTTACCTTTTTCTTTAATTAAAAGCCTTCTTTTTAAGAACCTGATTGATTTTTCCTTGTTTTTAGATCCAAGGGGGTTGGATCTTGATCCACCAGGAGTTGGTGGGAGGTGGGGGGGGGTAATTAATTTCTCCTTGTTTTAAGATCCAAGGGGTTTGGATCTGTATTCACCAGGGAATTGGTGAAGAGTCTTTCAAGGCTACTCAGGGAAGGGAATTAGCACATTTGGGAGTGATGGCAGCAGACCAGATCTAAGCTGGTAGTTAAGCTTAGAAGTTTCATGCAGGCCCCCACATTTGTACCCTAAAGTTCAGAGTGGGGAAGCAGCCTTGACAGTGTTATTGAAACAGAACCGCTAGATACTGAACCCGGCCCTTGTTGCTGCCAACTCAGATGGGCAGAAGGGTTAAACACACACTAAGGAAGGGAGTGGAGCCACTCGTGAGGATATTCTGAGATGATGGCTACCCCAGCACACACACAATAAGAACTCACGAGGCTGGAAGCCAGACGCCATTACTGAAACACCTTGACCTACGCCTGCAGGGTCTAGTTCCACCTTGCGGGAGGGGGAGGGAGGTAGGTAGGTCAACAAACACACACTGAGGAAGGGAGAGGAGCCACTTGTGAGGAGATTCTGAGAAGATTAATACCCTGGCATACACGATTTGAACATGTTAGGCCTGCAGCCTGACCCCTCTGCTGTTACCACTTGACCTAGGACTGCAGGGCCTAATTCTAATTGGCTGAGGGGCGAGGGAGGGAGGTCAACACACACATGCACACACGCACACATTTTGTACCTTGGTGGAACAACGAGCAACCACATGTTCATCCTTATAATATGATTGTGTGGTATCTAATGCAAAGTTTGTCATGTTGGATGTCTTCGGAAGACTCATCATACACTGAGCATTGTTGTTATAATGATGTTATAGTAATTGTTGTTTCAGTAATGTTATAGTTTATAATTTCATTTATATAGTTATGAGGCTGAAAATGTAGTCTCATGGCTTAAAGCAAGCCCAGGCAAAAACTCTCCAAAAGCAGAGTGGCAGTTTACACCGCATCCAGGCATGTATAGAACAAACCGAGCCCAGCCTCACAGGGACAAAGGCCGCTGGCCTGGGCAGCAACAAAAGAATCTGTTGGACTCTTGAGTGAGTCACCCCGCTTCCTTTGGTCAGTTTGGGACTGCGATGAGGTAATGCTCACCTGACTCTGAGGGGGGGAGGCAAAGCCAAGAGGAAAGAAAGAACATGATAAAAGGGAGAGACGTTTGCCACGCTTTCCTCTCTCTTCCACCTCCATCTACAGACATCGCCACCAAGCGATTGAAGCACTGATCAAAGGGGAGAGACTGGATAAGAGGGATATTGGTATGAGTAATGGGGAATATATAAACAAAATGAAAGATTTGTTGGGAAAATGGGTGAGGGGTAAAGAGGTGGCAAGTTATGAGGGAAGGCTGGAGCTTGTTGGATTTCCTAAGCATATGTAAGGCTGATATAAAGCAGAGTTGATGGGATAAAGATGTCAAGACTGTGGATGAGATGGCTTTTTTAGCTGATGCCTTCAAACAGAATCAGGCATCTATTGAGGCCAGGCCACAGAAAGAGGGGCTTAAAACTGGTGAGAAGGGAGGATCCCATTCTGCCCCTGGGATGAGAGAAGGGGGTTGGTAGCCTAAACATTACCCAAAAACATTCCGCTAACCCTCATCCCAAATCTCCTGTAAAAGCAGAAGAGCCCAAAAGTGCTATCAGTGTAATTCCACTGATCACCTGAGGATAGGAGGAAGCAGGCAACCAATAGCTCATGTTAGTTCTGCTGTCCTCAACACAGAAATCCCCCAAATAATTGAAACCTATCATATTGGTTTTGTGGGTTTATCCTCTGCAGAACCAGATATGGAGCACATTAAGGCTGTCCAAATTGATAGGGAATACTTGGGGAAGAGGGATACAGGGGCCCAGATCTCTCTGGTTAAGCAGAGCGTGGTCCCAAAGGCAATATTCTACCTGGCCAAATGGCAGAGATTGTGGGGGTGGGCGAAAGCAGATTCTGCATGTCACTAGCTAAAATCCATGTGGTGTGGGAAGGTTTGGAAAGTGTTTTGACTGTGGGGGTAATAGAACACCTCCTCGCCGACCTGCTTCTTGATAATGATTTTTTCCGTGTAGCTCAGGTTAAAGTATTTGCCTGCAGCTGGAATTGATTTTATGCTGGGACCCCCGAGGGAAAGGGTAAGGTCACAGGAACTTCTGAGAGAATGGGAGAGAGTCTCCTTTATTCTTCTACAGTAGGGGAAAGCCACATGCTTCCAGATGGGAGCGCGGTTGAGACCAACTCTTGCACTGCAGCTGGAGGCAATACCACATCAGGAAGGGATGGGGGTGTAATGCCTGCTGGGAGAGAACTGTCCAAATTGTTAGCAGCCAGCAGTTTGCAGCTGAACCAGAAGCAAAACTGGCTCTAGGGAGCATAGAGAAATGGGTCCCAGAGGAGAGCCCAGAGAAGGGGCAGGGGATCTCAGAAACTACTGAGGTGGGTGAGGATTCCTGTGACTCTGTAATACAGGGAAGCAAGGTGCTTCCAAGTATGGGAAGGGCTGAGATTAACTCCTTCCCAGCAGAAGGCAACATGCCCTCAGGCACAGGAGAGGTATTGTCAGTGATTAAAGAAAGTGTCCCAGTTGTTAGCTGGCAGAGTTTTGCAGCTGAACAAGAGACAGAACGCATCCTAGGAAGTGCAGACAAATGTTCTTTAGGAGGGGGCACAGAGGAGGAAAATGGGATAGGAATAGTGGGGGTACACAAATGTCTCCTCACTAGTCACTTGGGGCGGGATGTCCAGGACACTTGGAGGATGGGTGAATCAGCATCTCACCTCACTCAGCCTGTGACCCAGATTTTGAGAAGGAACTGTGTAACTGACTTCCTCGAGGGGAGCAATCACACAAGTAACTTTTCAGGGATAGAGAAAGGGGTGGTGGAGGGTACTCCAATCCAGGTCCCAATTTTTCAGGATGCTATTTCTGGTAAGTTTTTGGAAAGTAACTGTGTCTCTTTAAATCAAGATGCAGCTCCAATGCCTGTGACAGCAGAGGAGCTGAGACTGGGAAATTGCCAGGTGATAGTTTGTGAGAACACAAATGACCCAACTGACAGAGAAAGGGGTTTTCTCCCCCAGGCTGGTGAGAGACAGATAGCAGTTATGGAAAAGCTGCTGGGAAAAGGTGCATCTGATCAAAGGGTAAACAAACCTAGCCCAGATCACAGCTCTCTAGGGGGCAGGGAAGGACTCAGTGCTGGGAGGGGGAGACACAGGGTAACCCCAAAAGGGGAGCTGGATTTTCTGCGTAAGTACAGTCCTGGGGTTGGGAGACTGCTCCCGAAAGGGCCAGCCAATGTGCAGGATCCCCCTGAACATTTATCTTGCCAGACCCTGAGATATCAAAATGCCAGAAACATGATTAAATTAAGAGCCCATACAGAAGGGAACACTGAATGGGAAGAAAAGCCAGTGACTGATTACATGGGAGGGAATCAAAAGACACCATGAGTAATGAACAAACTTACCTCATACTACACTATTTGAACAGAGAGCATGGTATCATAGTAAACACCCATCTGTGATAAAAATTTTGGTATTAATGATAAGTTTGGGGATAAGAATTTTGTTACTGATGTTAAACCTTATAATAATGCTACTTTTCAATTAATACCTATGAACAGGTTTAAAGCTTATAATAGCAGAGAAACCATAAAAAACCTGGTTTGCTGTGTGTGAATGGGGAAACTGAGGCACACCACCTAATAGCCTTAATGGCTATCCAGCCAAAAGAACCATAACACAAACTGCCTTTGAGATAGTCAGTGACTAACCCTCTTGCAGTAAACTAAGGGGGGATGTGTGACTTCTGTACCTCGGAGGAACACCCAGAACTCACATGTTCATCCTTGTAATATGATTGTGTGGTATCTAATGCAAAGGTTGTCATGTCGGGTGTCTTTGGAAGACTCATGATGCACCGAGCATTGTTGTTATCATGATGTTATAGTAATTGTTGTTACAGTAATGTTATAGGTTATAATTTCATGTATATAGTTATGAGGCTGAAAATGTATCCTCATGGCTTAAAGCAAGGTGAGACAAAAACTCTCCAAAAATAGAGGGGCAGTTCACACCTCATCAGGGCATGTATATAACAAACCCAGCCCAGCCTCACAGGAACAAAGGCCGCTGGCCTAGGCAGCAACAAAAGGATTTGTTGGACTCTCGAGTGAGTCACCTCCCTTCCTTTGGTCAGTTTGGGACTGACTCTGAAGGGAGGGGGGCAAAGCCAAGAGGGAAGAAAGAACACGATAAAAGACAGGTTTGCCATGCTCTTCCTCTCTCTTCCATCTCCATCTCCAGACATCACCACCAAGTGACTGAAGTGCTGATCAAAGGGGAGAGCCTGGCTGAAGGACAATCAGAAAGCCTGTGGTGAGAAGCATCTAAGTTTGTAAGGGCATTGAAAGTGTGAAGATCAGCTTAGAATATGTTTTGCTTTTATTTCAGTTGACCAAATCTGACTTGTTATGCTTTGATTTATAATCACTTAAAATCTATCTTTGTAGTTAATAAATCTGTTTGTTTATTCTACCTGAAGCAGTGCATTTGGTTTGATGTATGTCAGAGACTCCCCTTGGGATAACAAGCCTGGTACATATCAATTTCTTTGTTAAATCAACAAACTCATACAAGCTTGCAGTGTCCAGCAGACATAACTGGACACTGCAAGACGGAGGTTCCTTGGGTTGTGTCTGGGACCAGAGATATTGTCTAGTGTAATTTGGTTGCACAATCCAAGGAGCAGCTTACATGCCAGAGGCTGTGCGTGAACAGCCCAGGAGTGGGGGTTCTCATAGCAGAGCAGGGTAAGGCTGGCTCCCAGAGTCAAGGATTGGAGGGACCTAGCAGATCACCGGTCCAGATAACACCACAGGGGAATGTCACACACACATACACACAGATTGAGGAATGGAGAGGAGCCAATGATGAGGAGATTCTGAGACGATGACCCCAGGAGACAAACGATTTGAATCTGCAAGGCCAGCAGCCCTTGATCTATGCCTGCTGGGTGTAGTTCTACCTGGCAGAGGTGAAGGGAGGTCAAAACACACACACACCCACCCCATAAGGATATTCTGAGACAATGGATATCCCAGCACACACGTGATATGAGCTCGTGAGGCCAGCTGCCTGACCCCAGTGCTGTGACACCTTGACCTATGCCTGCAAGGTCTAATTCTACCTTGCAGAAGGGGGAGGAAGGGAGGTCTACAAACACACATAAACACACGCACTGAGGAAGGGAGAGGAGCCACCCGTAAGAAGATTCTGAGATGATGGCTACTCCGGTACACAAACGATTTGAACCTATGAGGCTGGCAGCCTGAAGCCACTGCTGTAACCCCTTAACCTACACCAGCAGGGCTAGTTCTACCTGGCGGAGGTGGAGGGGGGAGGAGGGAGGTCAACAAGTACATGCACAGACACAGACACACACAGACGAAGGGAGGGGAAATCCCTGAGGAGATTCAGAGACGATGGCTACCCTGGCACAGATGATTAGAATCCGAGAGGACGGCAGCTTGACCCCTGTGCTGCGACCCATTGATCTACGACTGCAGGGCCTAGTTCTACCTGGCAGAGAGGAGAGGGAGGATGGGAGGGAGGTCAACAAACACACAGACATAAACAAACACACTATGAGGAAGGTTGAGGTGAGGAGGTTCTGAGATGATGGCTACCCCGGCACACAGATGATTTGAACTTGCAAGGTCGGCAGCCTGAGCGCACTGCTGCAACCCATTGATGTACACCTGCAGGGCCTAGTCCTACCTGGCAGAGGGGGGCGTGAAGGAGTCAACCAACATACACACACACTGAGGAAGGGAGAGGAGCCACCCATGCGTAGATTCTGAGACGAGGGCTACCCCAGCACACAAACCATTTTAACCTACGAGGCCAGCAGCCAGCCCCCAATGGTGCGACTACTTGACTTATGCCTGCAGAGACAAGTTCTACCTGTCAGAGGGGGGCAGGAGGCAGGGAGGACAACACACACAAACAAACACACTTTGGAAGGGAGTGGAGCCACCCGTGAGGAGATTCTGAAACGATGGCTACCCTGGAACACACAAGATTTGAAGCAGCGAGGCCGGGAGCCTGACCCCACTTCTGTGACATCTTGACCTATGACTGCAGGGCGTAGTTCTACCTGGCAGAGTGGGGAGGTTGGGAGGGAGGTTTATACACACACACACACACCACCGGCAAGGAAATTCTGAGACGATAACTAATCCAGCACACACACGATTTGAACCCACAAGGCCGGCAGTCTGACCTCACTGCTGTGACCCCTTGACCTACATCTACATGGCCTAGTTTTACTGGGCAGAGAGGGGAGGGAGGGAGGAAGGTCAATGAACACACACATACACAAACACACAGAGACACACCCATGGAAGAAGGGAGATGAGACACCCGTGAGGAGATTCTGAGATGATGGCTACCACAGCACACAGCCGATTTGAACCCACAAGGCCAGCATCCTGATCACACTGCTTCGATCCATTTATTTGCACCTGCAGGGCCTAGTTCTACCTGGCAGAGGGGGGAGGGAGAGAGAGAGGGAGGTCAACAAACACACACACAGACACACCCATTGAAGAAGGAAGACAAGACGCCCATGAGGAGATTCTAGACGATGGCTACCCAGGCGCGCACACAATTTGAAGGTGCAAGGCCGGTAGCCTGACCCCACTGCTGGCACCTCTTGACCTACGCCTGAAGTTCCTAGTTCTACCTGGCAGAGAGGGGAGCTACAGCAGGAGGCAGTGGCGTAGCCAGGTGGAGAGAAGAGGGGGAGCGGAAAAAAAAAAAAAAGGCGCCACCCGGCAGCGCTCCGGGTGTTTGGTGGCACCTTGGCGGCAGGACCTTCACTCGCTCCACAGGTCTTCGGCGGCATTTCGGCGATGAAGCTTCAGTGCCGCCGAAGACACCCGAAATGAGTGAAAGTCCCGCTCCCCAAGTGCCACCGAAGACCCGGGGCGCTGCCTGGTCAGTAAAAGCGCCACAGCGGGTGGCACTTTTTTTTTTTTTCCCACTCCCAGGTGAGTAAAATTAAAAAGGCGCCACTTGTGCTCAGTAGGGGAGCTGCTGCTCCCCCGCTCCTCCCCTAGCTACGCTACTAGCAGGAGGTCAACAAACACACACACACACACACACACTGAGGAAGGGAGAGGAGCTACCTGTGAGGAGATTCTGAGATGATGGCTAACCAAGCATGCATATGATTTGAACCTGCGAAGTTGGCAGTGTGACCCGATGGATGTGTTTCCTTGACCTACACCTGCAGGGCCTAGTTCTACTTGGCGTAGAAGGGAGGTCAACAAACACACGAACACACACACTGAGGAAGGGAGGGGAGCCACCCATAAGGAGATTCTGAGATGGTGGCTACCATGGAATACACAGAATTTGAAAACACGAGGCCAGAAGACTGACCCCACTGCTGCAACCCCTTGACGTACACCTGCAGGGCCTAGGTCTACCTGACAGAGAGGGAAAGGAGGGAAGAAAGAAGGTCAACAAACACACACACTCAGGAAGGGAGGGGAGCCACCTATGAGTAGATTCTGAGACAATGGCTACCCCGGCACATATGATTTGAACCCATGTAGCCGGCATCCTGACCCCACTGCTGCTAACCCTTGACGTATGCCTGCAGGGCCTAGTCCTACCTGGCAGGGTGGGAGGGAGGGTGGTCAACAAACACACACACAGACACACACACACTGAGGAAGGGAGACGAGCCACCCGTGAAGAGAATCTGAGACGATTGCTACCACGGCACACACACGACCTGATACACTGCTGAGACCCCTTGACCTATTCCTGCAGGGCCTAGTTCCATCTGGCAGAGGGGGAGGGAGGGAGGGAGGCAGGGAGGTAGGAGGTCAACAAACACACACACACAAAATGAGGAAAGGAGAGGATCCACCCTGGAGGAGAGGCTGAGACAATGGCTACCCCGGCACACACACGATTTGAACCTGCGATGCCGGCAGTCTGACACACTGCTGTGACCCCTTGACCTACGTCTGCAGGTTCTAGTTCTACCTGGCAGAGGTAGGAGGTGAACAAACACTTTGTATAAATAATTAAATCGGCATTGGAGCAGGGGCATTGGAACATATATCTCAGGTGAGTGCCCTAACCACTAGGGTGCAGTCACTCTCCCTCTCCCTGGACCAGTGTATATTTAATTAGTTATCAAAAAGTGGAACAGCTTCAGCAGGAGAGATTGAGAAAGACCTGCCACAGAATACTCCACTGCCCAGTGGTTATAGCACTCTTCTGAGAGGTGGGAAACAAGTTCACATTATTTTTCCACTCAGGAAAAGAGGGGATCCTAGGAGACTGCCCTAACAACTGGGCTAAATGTTGAAAGGGACAGAATGGGGGGCGGGGGCACCTGCTCTTCCTGCATTTTTTGTGAGAACTGGCTTAGGCACTTAACTCCGAGAGTTCACAGCTGAGAAAAGACAGGCACTTCCATCTGGCTCGCACTTATGCATCTAACTCCCTCTGAAGGGTGGGGCTTAGGACCCACCCCTCACTTTGGCATATCCTATTAGCTATCTTAGGTGGGTTCCTCCCTTAGTATTCTGGCTTTTGTTGCTCCCATTCTTAGGCAACTGACTCCCCCCGCCCTCCATGTATTGTATGAAGAGCCTGGGGCGCCTAACCCTGAGCAGTGGATTCCACTGCATGGCAAGATGGCTAAAAGTTAGGCATTACAATGCTGAGCCCAGATCCTTAGAAGGTATTTAGGCACCATTGATCTGGGTCTTAGACTTCTCCCTCCACTTGGAAGTCTGAGCCATGAACCCTCTCCAGGAGTTGGATGCCTAAGACAGACAGGGCCAGATTTACACCTTGCATGCTCCTAAACACAGCATCTTCAGCTCCCCCTGCCTACAGCTGACCTTTGCGTTTTCCAGAAAAAATGACACGAAAAGAAATATAAATGATAATTTAAATATTTATACAATTAAATAACAAAAAATACATGTAATTAAAACAATCCCATAGATAGCAGGTAGGGTCCCCTGCCATCCGCAGCTTGGAGTTGCAGGGTACCCCCACCACCTGGCCGGGAGCTGCAGGGTGCCCACGCTGCCCGGAGCCCCGCCCCATGTGGGTCCCTTGATAACTAGGGGCTAGATTTATAAAAAGACTTACATCTGTATCCTCTTTAGCCACATACATCCAACATTTAGGTGCCACTGACGCTCTCAAAACCCCTTCTCAGCTGCCACCTAAAGCTGTCGGTATCTAAAGTTGCTGTGCAGTCTAGGTATCTGCTGGTAGGCATGCACAATGCCAGATAAGTAGTGATGTTGCCTCACAGCTAAGAAGTTGCTTGGAGTGCCAACCAAAGCCCTAGTGGGATTCTAGAACTAGGCATTCCTTTGCCTATCTCACCTGCAGGGCTGATATGATTTGGGTTCTGCACATAAAACAGCCAAGGAACAGCATATCAGGAAAAAAATTAATTGGTGCTTAGGACCTCCTCCTTCCCCTCCCGCCCTGCGCCTCCTGCCCGCCGCGCTCAGCTGTTCCGCAGCATGCAGGTGGCGTTGGGGAAAGGGGAGGAATGGGGATGGGGCATAATCAGGGGAAGGGGTGGAACTGGGAGAAAAGAAGTGGGGCAGAGCAGGGGTAGAGTGGGGTCAGGGTCTAGGGTGGAGTGGGGGCAGGAAGAGGCAGGACAGGGCCTGTGGCAGAGCAGGGGGTTGAGCAACCCCAAAGCAAGGAGGAAAACGGTACCTGTGGTCTGTACCCGGCCAAGGTTGTCATGCAGTGCTAGGGAGAAGATTTAGTTTGGGATAAGATGAGACAAGTTTGGAGTGAGCTGTTGTATCTCCTTCCTGGGTGAATGCTGTAGAGGAGCCTATGAACTTCCCCCCACATGAAGCACCTTTCTTCCTTATCCCTCCCCACTGCAGCAGCTCTGGAGAGGCCATTTATACTAACCAGCAGCTTCTGCAGGAGCTCCTGAAAGGGAGCATAAACAGAAGTTAATTTTGGTAGTAAACCTCTAACAAGCTCTCCTATGCATGTGCAGATTTTTGTGTCTTGTAACAAAGCCAAATAGATTTTCATGGAGAAAGCAGAAGGAACCATGTTGAGTTTAAGACTCTCAAAACCGATTTTGAAGTTTCTAACCCAACACTGGAGCTCTTTACAAATTGGTTAACATTGGGAAAACTACCTACTTCCCTAACCTCATTCTCCAAAGTGACTGAAACATTCGTGCTGATACTCTCCACAAAACTCCCGCCTGAGCCAAAGCCCAAACAGGAAGCTTCAGCTCAAGTCTTGGAAGTCTGGCAAAAGCATAAGCAATTGAAAGATAGTGGTTAGAAAAGGAAATGTTTGATAGACTTTGTGAGGAGCCACCACCACGAGTTCCCCCAGTGGGGTCAGGCTGAGACCAACGCACAGACTTCTAGCCCTCCCCCAAACCCGGAGCTCGCCCTGTGCAGATATAAGGGTGGCGTTTACATTTTGGGTGGTGAAAAGACAACAAAATATTGTTGAACTACCACGTGAGTCCCCGGAAAGATGGGAGACCGCGGGCCAGGAAAGCTGGGAACGGCAACAAGTAGCTCCGGTAAAGTTGTCATGAGCATTTATTTGGTGAAAAGTGGTAAAAGTCACATGACATCAGTAAAAAGAAGAAGAATACGGTAAATAAACAAAGAAGAAACCGCCAGGTGGAGGGGCTCCCGGGGGCAAGGAGTCCCAGCCAGGGCGCCACCCGGTGCGGGATACTCCCCATGGCAGCGGATCAGGCCATGGGGAGCGGTTGTTTCCGTTTGCGCTGGTGCCGGCCGGGTCGGGGCTCGCGCACACAGAGCTGGCAGCGGAAAAGCCGAGGCGGGAAGCTGACGTCGCGGCGCCTTCCCGCGTGTGGCGCGTAAGGACTGTGGCCGCAAGAACTTTCCTCTCCGTTGCAGCTGTGAAGTTAGGCCGGTTGCATGGGCGGTAGGTATCACAGGCGTGGGGGAGGCTGAGCCACCCGCAACAACCAGGTGTCGCCGCTCCCACACTCCGCCGCTAGTTCCGTCTTGCGTCTGTGGCTCGTGCCCTGGCCCTGCGCTCCGGGCTGGGGCTGAGGTGGGCGAGGGCTGGGACCGCGCTGCCCACTCTCCCGAGACTCCGGGACGCTAGCCTAGGAAGGGGCCGGCGGCTGCTTTGTGGGAGCGGCCCATGGCTGGTTGGTCTGATCTGATTGGTCCACTGCCGCTTGTAGTGTTGGAAACTGCTCCCTGTAGGAATGTGCTAGCTGTAGCATTACTAATACGTAATGGAGTGTAAGAAACTGCTATTGTAAAAAAACGGATGTAACAAATTTCTACAGATAGTAGTTTGTCCCCTGCACTCATGGTAGGACAAAGTTATCTAGGCCATTCCTGACATGTGTTTGTCCCTACATACTTGTGTTAACCCTGCTCTTAAAAATCGCCACGGATGGAGATTCCCTTCCCTGGGCAATTTATTCCAGTGCTTAACCACCCTGACAGGAAGTTTTTCCTAATGTCCAACCTAAACCGCTCTTGTTGCAATTTAAGCCCATTGCTTCTTGTCCTATCCTCAGAGGTTAAGGAGAACAATTCTTCTCCTTCCTCCTTGTAACAATCTTTTATGTACTTGAAAATGGTTATCATGTTTCAGTTTTCCCTCATAGGTCATGTTTTCTAGATCTTTAATCATTTTTGTTGCTTTTCTCTGGACTTTCTCCAATTTGTCCACATCTTTCCTGAAATGTGGCGCCAGAGCTGAACAAAATACTCCAGTTGAGGCCTAGTCAGCGTGGAGTAGAGTGGAAGAATTACTTCTCGTGTCTTGCTTACGATACTCCTGTTAATATCTCCCAGAATGATGTTCCCTTTTTTTTGAAGCAGTGTTACACTGTTGACTTATATTTAGTTTGTGATCCATTATGACCTCCAGATCCCTTTCTGCAGTACTCCTTCCAAGACAGTCATTTCCCATTTTGTATGTGTGCAACTGATTGTTCCTTCCTAAGTGGAGTACTTTGCATTTGTCCTTGTTGAATTTCATCCTATTTACTTCAGACCATTTCTCCAGTTTGTCCAGATCATTTTGAATTGTAATCCTGTACTCCAAAGCATTTGGAACCCCTCTCAGCTTGGTATCGTCTGCAAACTTTATAAGTGTACTCTCTATGCAGTTATCTAAATCATTGATATTGAATTGGTATTGAATAGAAACGTATCCAGAACTGATCCCTGCAGGATCCCACTCGTTATGCCCTTCCAGCATGACTATGAACCACTGATAACTACTCTCTGGGAATGGTTTTCCAACCAGTTTTGCACCCACCTTATTGTAGCTCTAGCTAGGTTGCATTTTCCTAGTTTGTTTATGAGAAGGTCATGCGATACAGTATCAAAAGCTTTACAAAAATCAAGATATACCATGTCTACCACTTCCCCCCATCCACAAGGCTTGTTACCCTGTCAAAGAAAGCTATCAGCTTGGATTGACACAATTTGTTCTTGACAAATCCATGCTGATTGTTACTTATCACCTTATTTTCTTCTAGATGTTTGCAAACTGATTGCTTAATTATTTGCTCCATTATCTTTCCGGGTACACAAGTTAAGCTTATTGGTCTGTAATTCCCAGGGTTGTCCTTATTTCCCTTTTTATAGTTTGGCACCATATTTGCCCTTTTCCAGTCTTCTGGAAGCTTTCCTGTCTTCCATGACTTCTCAAAGATAATTGTTAATGGCTCAGATATTTTCTCAGTCAGCTCCTTGAGTATTATAGGATGCATTTCATCAGGCCCTAGTAGCTTGAAGACATCTAATTTGTCTAAGTAATTTTTAACTTGTTCTTTTCCTATTTTTGTCTCTAATCTTACCTCATTTTTATTGGCATTCACTATGTTAGACGTCCAATCATCACCAACCTTTTGGTGAAAACCGAAACAAAGACGTCATTAAGCAACTCTTCCCTTTCCACATTTTCTGTTATTCCCCCACCCTCGTTGAGTAATGGGCCTACCCTGTCTTTGGTCTTCCGCTTGCTTCTAATATATTTGTAGAATGTTTTCTTGTTACCCTTTATGTCTCTGGTTAGTTTGATCTCGTTTTGTGCCTTGGCCTTTCTTATTTTGTCCCTACATACTTGTGTTATTTGTTTATATTCATCCTTTGTAACTTGACCTAGTTTCCACTTTTTGTAGGTCTCTTTCTTGATTTTTAGATCATTGAAGATCTCCTGGTTAAGCCAGGGTGGTCTCTTGCCGGACTTCCTATCTTTCCTACTCAGTGGTATAGTTTGCTCTTGCACCCTTAATAATGTCTCTTTGAAAAACTGTCAATTGTCTTCAATTGCTTTTCCCTTAGACTTGCTGACTTGTCCTAATTTGCTAAAAACTGCTATATGATGTAGCTAATTCCTACAGATAGCAGTTTCTTACACTGTAGGGTATGTGAAACTACTACCAGTAGGAAGATGCTATCTGTAGCAGGGAGAGGTAGTGAATTGTTACCATTAGCAGTTACTGATACATATAGTTGTATCGTGCTGTTCTTACGTGCTGACTTGTCCTAATTTACTAAAACTTGACAGTGGTGTGGGATGGAAGCATAAAGTGTTCAGCGTCCAAATGACCCTGCCTGGATTCATGTTAGTGGGATGTGGGACATGTGGAGGATAATTTAAACTCTTAATTTCCTTAGAGTTCGCCTTCAGTATACTTCTATGTTGGTGCGATCTCATCAACTCAGCAGGTAGGCAGAGGCAGAGGCAGCAATGCACTTGTCCTGTTGCCTTGACTGAGAAAGGTTTCTGATCAAAGGGAACGTAGATTTCGGCAATATCTCATTGGAGATGAAAGGGCTTGTTCAGAAATAGATTTTGAAGTCTGTAGGGTAAAGATGAACCAGATGGGTTTGTCTCCATGCAGCTATATTTTATTCTCTGGGGGCTGGGTAGAAAGGAGAGAGAAGTATTTTGGGTTTCCTATTTCCCTTACTGAGGACCATCGATGCTCACCTGAAACTTTTCCTGGCTGAAGCAGTTCCTATCTGTTTATTACAGGATCAAAATATGGCTGCCATCACACTTAGGCATTAGTGGTGGTGGAGGTGAGATGAGGGCCAAAAAGTCCTTTCCTTCCCCCAAACACTCCCATGCATGTGGAAGCTGTAATGTTGCTGCTGCCTAAATACCCTGATGGCAAATGGGTAGAGGCAGAAGGCACTGCCAGTTATATTGAGCACCTCAGAGGAGCCATGCACTATATGGAGTCCATGCTGTTACATCTGTTCTGTACTGGTGAGGGCAACCCTCACTCCACAGTGCTCCTGGTGGTCCCAGGGCTTCCCCTGACTTCCACCAGCACAAACACTGCTCCTATCACCATTGCTTGAAGATGTACCACCTTCTTTTCCTCCCTGCCATTGCTCAAGCTTTAGAGCCATAGCTGAGCCTGGAGTTGGTAAAGTGCTCACGATCTCTATAAAACATGACATAGGTTGATTATAATTGTTGCTACTGAGGATCTCAAACTCAGAAAAACCTTAGTGAGGAGGCAAAGAGTTCTATTGAAAAACTGATGTGATGTTTTTGGTAAGGCGAATAGCTCTTTAGAGGTTCAGGCTTCTCCCATGAACAAATGAGCCAGTGAAGCAGCCTAGCAAAATAAACAAACCTACCCTGCTATTTACATTAGGAGGATAATTGATGCTGAATCCTGCAGCTGACAGAATGTGATATAAACAAGTATCGCACAGAAAAAATATTTCACTGCCATGCTTTCCACAGAAATTGAGATGGGACAGTGTTCAAAAATACAGGGGAGGGGTGAGGACCGATGAGGTGTGAGACTGTTAGGGCAAAGGTGGGCTTCATGGCACCATCGTAAAAACAAATATGTTTCATGACCATTTTATTAGATTTAACTCATGTTTTTAAATCATCACACAAATTAAAGTTGGCTATACAAGCCTATATGAAGCACTATATCTACATCTTTCTTGGTTTCTTGTAAATTTGCACAACTCTGTTAATAAACTTTTCGAATGCGGTGCATTCATTTTTGGTGGCTTCTCATGTGTCAGATACTTCCAGTCCTTCATGATATGCTCCTGATCAGGCAGAAGGCGACTTCTTTCAGAACACAAAATTCTATTCAGTGAGGAAAAAGAATGCTTAACTGTAGCTGTTGAGACAGGGAGTAGAAAGAGATGAATTCCTACTTCTTTCATCCCAGGAAACATAGCACAAAAATTGGGTTGAATCATTAGTGATGATAAAGAAGAAGTTGAAATCAAATCTACATTTGTTCATCGTATGATATTCCACTTTGTATTCAAATTCTCTATTCTGTCTTGATCACATGGCATCCCCATTGCTGGTAGTGCCTCCACTCAATTGTCTGTTTTATAAGACAGGCATCTGTAAAAGCTCATACTCCACTATGTCTTCCAGAGAAGTTTGCAACTCCATTAAATGCACAAGCAGCCATCTGTTTGGGGTTCAATTGACAAGCATTTAGCTCTTCTAAGATGTGGGTTTCAGAGATGCAGCTGATGTGTCTTCTATAACCTGAACATCTAGAAATTTATCTACTGACCTGCCACTGAAATCAAGATAATATAGGTCGTGACTTAATACTTGACACCCATTTGCATCGGTGCATTCATCAGCCCTGTATGTACATTTTCTGAATGCAGTGAGAGAGTTCTTCACTTTTTCAACCGCTGAGTCTTTGCACTGAATGCTTCTAACCAGTCAGTTGAGTTTCTTGCAGAAAGATAGTGAGCATTTGCTGGTCTTGGGTGGAACCAGTGTCCAATTTCCAGATTAACAAATGACAATGCACTTAACATTGGCCTCCAGTTTGTAGTGTGTGGTATCTCTTGCTTAAAGAGAAAGTATTATGTGACAGCCATGTTTGTTTGCATAAACTATGTTGTGGCTCCAGCATTCTTAACCTCATTAAGTACTTCTTCTAAAATCGGCTTTGACAATGACTGGCTTGTAAGGCTTTCTGCATGTTGATGCAGTCCAGAGGATTGGTGTTTTGCAGCCTTTTCACATAGTTTGTCAGCA
The DNA here is from genome assembly GCF_027887155.1 of Malaclemys terrapin pileata. NCBI lineage: Eukaryota > Metazoa > Chordata > Testudines > Emydidae > Malaclemys > Malaclemys terrapin. The sequence goes on from NC_071506.1 coordinate 164,416,775, forward strand.
TTGTCTTTGCTGATCAGTCTGGCAAACCAAGCTCCTCCACTTTTACTATATAAATCCATGGTATGCTCACATCTTGAATACTGCGTGCAGTCCTGATCGCCCCATTTCAAAAAAGATATATTGGAGTTGGAAAAGGTACAGAGAAGGGCAACTAAAATGATTAGGGGTATGGAACAGCTTCCATATGAGGAGAGATTAAAAAGGTTGGGGGACTTTTCGGCTTGGACAAGAGACTACTAAGGGGGGGATATGATAGAGGTCTATAAAATCTTGACTGGTGTGGAGAAAGTGAAAAGCTCCCTCACATAACACAAGGACTAGGGGTCACCCAATGACATTAATAGGCAGCAGATTTAAAACAAACAAAAGGAAGTATTTCTTCACACAACATACAGACAACCTGTGGAACTTTTTTCCAAGGGCTGTTGTGAAGGCCAAAACTAGAACAGGATTAAAAAAATTACTGGATAAGTTCATGGAGGATATGTCCATCAACGGCTATTAGCTAGGATGGGCAGGGATGCAATGCCATGTTCTGAGAACCTCTGTTTGCCCGAAGCTGAGAGTGGATAACGGGATGGATCACTCAATAATTGCCCTGTTCTGTTAATTTCCTTTGAAGCACCTAGCATTGGCCACTGTTGGAAGAGTACTGGGTTAGATGGACCATTGGTCTGACCCAATATGGCCATTCTTATGTAAAAATTAATTATAATATAATATCAAAATGTTTAGTATAGAAACTCCCAACACCAGCCAAAACTGATCACCTGGGCAACACAGCTCTGTCTGCTGGATACCTAGGCAGAGTAGGTGAGTTCATGTAAATACAATCTGGTCCTGAAGCCTTCCCCCTTTCCCTGCCTCATCATTAGCTGTCAGGGGAGAGCTCATTCAGACCTTGCTTACAAATCATAATGCACCAACATTGTTAGAAAAAACTACAGCTGTGTGAGGAAGCTAGTCTTTGTTCATACTTTTCAAACCTATTATACTTTTCCAGGTACAAATATTTTATCATACATTGTCTATGCTTTTAAAGTGTGTATTAATGTTTCAATTTCAATTCAAATTTCTAACCAATGACAAAATTGGCAACACCGTTGTAACTAGTTGACCACTGGTGGGTGTTGAGGAAATTCAGGGGGGGTGTAGCGCCCCCTGCGGGGGGTGTAGGGAAGGCCTGGTTTCACTGAATTAAGTCTCCTGTTGCAACACCTCAGTAGGTTACATCAAAGAGGAGCTGCAGTGACTAGGTATTGAGATGCCTGTGCCTTTAAGAACTCAGCCATGGGAAGCCCATACTGAGAGGTACTGTCTGTGGGAGGGGAAATAAAAAAGCCCCTCTGCTCCTCCGACCCTGTTATTTTTGCCAAATACTGGTGTCTCAGTCCACGGGGGTAACTGTTACCACTTCTGCCCCTGCTTGTGCTGAGGTTTTGCCCTCTGTTACCCTCTGGCAGCACCTCACCCCTGGGCTTAACTCCATCTCCTTCCCCCCTCCCATCCCTGATTTTGCCTTCAGCCCCTATCCTAACCCTGCTTCCAGCTGCTTGACCCCCGTGACGAGTCAATTTTCGTCCCCTGCTCAGACCCTGGCCACCCCCCTCCTCCGATTTGCCCTCTTTGCCCCTTTTTAACCCCTGTAAAAAGCAGTTAGCAGAATCTTACGGCTAATAAGGGCAGAGTGAAGGGCAGTGGCTGCAGCAGATGTTCTGAGCATGCTCAGTTTGTGTGAATATGCTCAGTACATCATAAGTAGCACATTCCTACAGGGAGCAATTTCCTGTACTACACTGTGATTGCCAGCTTCAGGAGACCAACTGGGCTAGCTGTGAGCCCTTGAGGGTACATCCACATGGAATAAAAGACCTGCAGTGTGTCTGAGGCTAGGCCAGGTTGGCTGACCTGGGTTCTTGGGGCTCGGACTGTGGGGCTGTAGAATTGCTGTGTAGATGCCTAGCCTGGGCTCTGGGGCCCCACTTTGAGGGGAAGGTTCCAGAGGCCAGGCTCTAGCCCAAAACTGACCAGCCACACTGCAGTTTTTATAGCTCCATGAGCCTGTGTCAGCTGACCCGGACCAGCTGTGGCCAGGCCTCAGCTCTTTTTATCACAGTGCTAAAAAACGAGCATAGGCAGGGCCGGCAGAGGGACTAGAAGCCTGGTATAGCCTGTCAGAGTATGTTTATAGTGCAAGGTAAGCTTGGTGTTAGTGGGACTGAATCAGAGGACATGTTAGAAGATCCTGGGCTTCAGCATCTACACTGATTCTTAACCCGGGCTTGAGCCTGGGGTTCTGGCTTCCACACCATAGCAAGCAGACCTGAGTTGAATCAATCATATTTTAGACTCTGGAGCCCCCTTACTCCTGAGGGAATTCTGAGCCAAAAAAAACTAAAAATTCTTCATATGATATTTTAAAATTCTGCAAATTTTATTTGTCAATAAATAAATGTGGAGGCTCTAAAATGGCAGTGGGGAGTACAGGCCACTGGGTGCATGGAGGTGGGAGATGGTGCTGCAGCCCCCCACCCCACATAGTGCAAGGGCTGGGCCTACCCCAGAAACACCTCAGGGCCCTGCCCCTCTATGCCAGGTGCACCAGGCATGGGCAGGCAGGCTCAGGCCAGCAGGATACAAGTGTGGGGGGATCCAGGTGTGGGGTGAGGGGATTCTGTGTGGGGCAATCTGGGTGCAAGCAGCTCAGTGGGGGGGGATCTGGATGCACATTGGGGGGTTCTGAGAGCAGGGGAAATGGAACTCTACAGGTGGGTCCAGGTGAAAGTGGTTGGGGCTTGATGCGGGTTCTGGGTGTGGGGTCTGGTGCTGAGGGAGTGGGGCTCATTGGGGTGGGGGGTTTGAGTGTGGGGGGCTCAGTAGGCAGTGTTATAGGTGCAGGGTTCAGAATCCGGATGTAGGGGGAGTGGGGCCCAGCAGGAGGGGTCTGAGTGCTGGGGAGGTTGAGGCTCGGTGCGGGGTCCGGGTGCAGGGTGGGTCTGGGTGCAGGGGTGTGTGTGTGAGGCTCGGGAGGGTGGACATTCAGGTGGGGGGGCTTGGTGGGGGAGGGGGTTTGGCTTAGCAGGTAGGTCTGGGTCTGGGGTGTGGGGGTGCAGATGCATGGGGACTAGGTGGACAGGTTAGCAGCTCCCCATATAGTGACCCCTCCCCCCATGGCTGATGAGCAATGGGAGCAGGAAGCAGGGGTGTGTGCAGAGCTTTTTGCAGCTGGGGGAAGTTTTTGGGGGTAGGTCTGACCCAGACCTGGCTGCTCCTTGAAAGGGAAGAGGAAGTCCCATCATCCCCCACCCTGTTGGGACAAGCAGCTGAGCCTAGTACAGGGTAGGAGACACTGGCCAGGGCATTACCAGCTCCCCCACCTCTGCAATGATTTACCTCTCTGCTGGCTGCCCGAAATGACATTCCCGTGCTGCTGGGGAGTACTGCATGACTGCTCTTGCGACTTCCCTTTGCGTCCCCGTCAGAAAGTCATTTTTCTGTGGGGAAACAAAGAAATCTGCAAGGGACATGAATTCTGCATGGGCGCAGTGGTGCAGAATTCCCCCAGGAGTACTCCCTCCTGAAATGTGGCCACTCTAGTCCTTTGTCCGTGGTGCACTGTGACTAAGCTTTACTGCCCACCCTGCATGTTACAGGAAGTTTGAACAGCCTGCTGAGCAATATGGAGAAGCCCCCTTTCCAAGAAGTTCTTGCTTGCGCTTTCACTCCTGTCTCAGGAAATGGGTAGAGCTTCCATGAGGTGCTGGCGGACATTTTGACGGCATTTTCTGACCCAGCAAAGGCAACCGACAGAGCTCATAATGGAGCAGAAGGAGGAGGAGACAGTGGCAGAGGAGGAAGAGTAACCTGGCATGGCAAACTTGTACTTGCATGATGCTGCTCTGTATACTCGGTATAGCTGCTGATGTCCCCTACATAGACTGATGCTTCTGGCAGAGAGCCACAAGCTACTGCTCCATGTCTGTTGCCACCCAATTTGATGTTGGAAAGTTGACTATGGGTAGAATGGTGGCGAGGATTTCTCAGGCAATCCAACATGTTGTTTACCCCAAGGTATAAGGCATGAAAGATACTACTGAAGTAATTGTTTGCTTTGAGAGAATGGAGTTTCCAAACTGCATTTTGGCCGTTGATGAGACTTATGTGGCCATAGTTTGCCCTCAACAAGGAGCACATGAGTACATAAATAACAACCACATTGTTATGCGGGCCCTCATGGACCACAGAGATCAATTTGTGAATGTCATTGTGGGCTACACTGGAAAAATTCATGATGCCAGGGTCTTTTGCTGATTGGGAATCTACATTCATAGACAGGCTGGGATGCTATTCCCACCAAATGATGACATAAAATATGGAGTTACTGTCCTTACTGTTATTCTGGGGGACCCCGTGTACCCTCTTTTGCCTTGGTTTATGAAACTGTACTCTGATTTCAGAAGCCTGACAAAAGAAGGTTTAATTATGCTCTCAGCTGGTGTAAAATGGTTGTTGAATGTACTTTTGGCAGTTTGAAATCCTGTTGGAGATGTCTGCAGACCCATTTGGATAACAGTATAATTAATTCTGTTGCATCACTGTGGCTTGCTGTGCTCTTCACAATCTTTGTGAAGCCAGAGGTGAACCATTTCCCCCCTGAATGGACCTATGACAGAGAGGGGCTGCTGAATCAGTACACTCAGCCAGAAAGTGTACCTACCACAGTTGGGACTGGATTCACCCAGGTGACAGAAGTCAGGGATACTTTGTGTTCTCACATTATGAACTTGCATGGCCCAATGGAAGAGGAGGAATAGTACTCTAAGAATGTGCTTTTGGAGTGGGGTAGGATCAATTAAATTGGGGGGTTCAGTGCTTGGGTGGGGTGGGGGCTTGAGTGCTATCCATGCAATGTGCTTATGAAAGACATGATAAATTATGAAATGGCGGGGAGAGAAGTCAGAGTATGGGTTCATATAAGGAAGTGATTGAAGTGTGATTTGCTATACATAACTTTATAGAGCAATAGTGTTTGCTTAGTAATGTTTAATTGCTCCTGATCATGTGTTTAACTTTATTATTTCAAATCAAGATTGTATGATTGTCACACTGTCTGGAGTGACTCACAACCGTCAGTGCCTACCTCAGGGCAGACTGTCAGAAAACAGGGCAGATACCTCAAACTGGTGGTATGTTCTATAATTAGATTTCACCAAGCTAGTGACAAATGTGAATTTCTGGATCACTGTACCAGTCTTACCATGGAGTCACAGACAGTCCCCTTAGACTCTCCAGTCTACCTTATCACCCAGACAAACTGCACTTTGTGATAAAAAGTCACTTAAATAAAAAATCACACCACATCAGGTTGTGCCCTGTCCCAAGAGACTAGTCACCCCAGATGAAATTGGTGCTCTAGATCAGCGGTTCTCAAACTGGTGGTCGGGACCCCAAAGTGGACCACAACTCTGTTTTAATGGGGTCGCCAGGGCTGGCGTTAACTTGCTAGGGCTCAGGCTTTGGCTTCAGCCTTGGGTGGCGAGGCTGAAGGCCTTCGGCTTCAGGTCTGGCCCCCCCTCCGCCCGGAACAGGCTCAGGCTTCACCCAGCCCCTGGGGGTCACATAGTAATTTTTGTTGTCAGAATGGGGTCACGATGCAATGAAGTTTGAGAACCCCTGCTCTAGATCTTATGCCAAAGACAATGCTGGGAGCCAATTCTATAGTAAACTAACTAAAGGTTTATTAGCTAAGAAAAGGAAATGAGAGTTATTGAGAGGTTAAAGAAGGTAAAAGAGACGCACAGGTGAGTCACAGTTTGTAATTCCAAATGGTGGCAGTGATGTAATAAACTTCCAGTTTCCCAAAAGTCAGGGTACCTAGATTGTCTCTGGGATTTCTGGTTTGCATCTGGTACACTTCTCTGTAGGAGGCCAAGCAGTCCAGAGATGGAGGATCTTTCCCTGAATCCATACTTGTAGCTTGTTTTCTGTGAAAAGAAGCTACAAGCTCATGGTTTCACTACCCACATGGACTTTTCCTTTGATGATGGAGACTGAGGAATGCATTTTCAGTCTTTGACCTCCAGTCAGCATACACAATGACCACTTCCTTTGAAATTAGCACTTTTCTGTTAAAGTTCTTCATTTGCATTTCACAAATCTTGCTTGATGGCTTGTTTGATGACCATGAAGCAGCTTACTTTTCAAAAGGCCTGTTCTGGTTGGTCTCCATTGCAAACACAGAAGGCTTTCTCATGGAGTGTTTGCAGCGCGGTGGTCAGAAGACAATGGAAGGATTAATATTGATTCACTGAATTATTGCTATGCGCCAAGGGGGCAGGAGGTAGCTTCCATTTTCAGTTGAGTCAGCTGGAAATTTTTGGGCTAGAGAGGACAAAGGAAGTTGGCTGATAGGATTGTGGGATATCTTTGGCAGACTCCTGGGACACATGCCAAGTGGGGCTGTGTCTATACTGCAAAGCAATAGGGCTCAAATCCTGGGTAATGGCTTGACATGGGCTTGGACCCTCCACCCATAGGCTCCTGGGACCCTAGGTTCTGACCCAAGTCTGAGAGATTTGTGTGTAGACAGAAGGGAGGTTTGGGCACATGCCTGAGTCTGAGCCTGGGTTTACATTGCAGTGTAGGCAAACTCAAAGGCTTGGTATATCCCCAACTTCAACTGTGGACATAGCCTTAAGTAAATAAATTGAAGATAGTGAAGGGTTAAAATCCATGTGCGTTTTATATAACAACCTGGTACACCTCTACCTCGATATAACGCTGTCCTCGGGAACCAAAAAATCTTACCGCGTTATAGGTGAAACCGCGTTATATCGAACTTGCTTTGATCTGCTAGAGTGCGCAGCCCCGCCCACCCGGAGCGCTGCTTTACCGTGTTATATCCGAATTCATGTTATATCAGGCTGCGTTATATCGGGGTAGAGGTGTATATGGATTGTGTCAGCTCTTTTCCAGGCCCAAGGTCCAGAGTATGGTCAAGAGACCAGAGGCCTAGCAAATAGTGATTAGCTAAGAGAAAGCTGGGGTAAACAGATAACATTGCCTTTGCTAAGATAGGCCTGGTCAGCAAAATGCCAGATATTGGAGCAATAACTGAATAATTATGTTTCAAATTGAACAAAGGATCCCTGTTCCTATTGTGTTAGTGTAGGCAAACGTTCTTCCCACAGATCCAACCTTGAGTTTATGAAAAGTTGGCACATGCCAGTATAAAATATGGCATCCTTCCACCTCCCTTCCAAGGGACCAATGCCTGCCTTAAGACATAAAGGAGACATTCTATTGTCAGTGATGAATAGAATTTAATTAGTTTGTGACACTTTTCTGTTTTCCTGTAACTCAAACTTGACAACATGCAGGCCCTTTGCCCACAGTTTGAATTGGGTCTTCTTTATTTTACAATATTTAAACGAGGCATGTATCCTGATCTTTGTTACTCGGTGAAATCTGACAACTTGTCATTGTGAGTCTACCTGCTTTCTTTTCATACTTGTAAATTAGACATGGAGTTATTTCATTATAATTCTATGAGTCTATTTATTTTACAGTCAGTCATGAAAAAGCTCAGAGAACCACTTTTAGAACAAGCTGTGACAATACATTATAATGTTTTAGATCAATAGAATGCCATATACTTTATTGCCATATACTTTCACAGTTTTTGTTTCAACCCGTAGGAATGTACCTGTTGGACAATCAAAGGAGTTGCTCCATTCTTATAGACCCCCAAATCAGAATTCAACATATATATTTTATACTAATAACATTTTATCAAAGTATTAATTAAATGTTAACTTGCTAACTTGAGACTATGGGTGGAGACATTATGTAATCTGTTAACCACTGGCTAATGTGCTATCTTGCCTTGCTTCAAAACCTGTGGAACTGCCTACCCCGTCACTTTCCCTCGGCCATGGAAAATCTATATATTCTATTGTAATCAATTGATTGACAGTGTCTCTGAGCCTAATAAGCAAGGTGACACTCCGCCAGCGCTGTGTGTAATAAACTCCTATGCTTGACCTCTACACGGTGTGGATTTATGTCCTTCAATAGTAAAATCTGAAATCAGTTTGATGCTTTCAGTGAGGTAAATGATTTTTTTGTTAAAGTTGAATTTGTTGGTAGCTTAACAAAATGTTTAGGGGGGCATTTCAGATTAGACAGTTTAAAGTAAACAACTTTAGGTAGAAAGTTCAAATTAGTTTTGGGATTAAGGTAACTTTTTTGGAGGGGAATTTAGGTTGTTTGAGTGATTTAACTGATGTGACAAAAAGAGATGTCAAATTCCAAAAACATACCACTGAAAATAAGATGAATGTAGGCAGAAAAATGGCCAACAAGTTCAGTTGTAACTGAAGTGAACAAGTTTAATAAAGGAAAAATTTAAATTGACTGGCATTTTAAGGAAAACAAGCATGCAAGAAGACAAGGCTGTTGTGGAGAAGTTAAATGAATTTTTTACATCAGTCTTCACTGCAGAGGATGTGAGGGAGATTACCACACCTGAGCCATTCTTTTTAGATGACAAATCTGAGGAACTGTCTGAGATTGAGATGTGAATAGAAGAGGTTTAGGAACAAATTGGTAAATTAAACAGTAATAAGTCACCGGGACCAGAGAGTATTCACCCAAGAGTTCTGAAGGAACTCAAATATGAAATTGCAGAACTACTAACTGTGGTATGGAACCTATCGCTTAAATCAGTTTCTATATAAGATGTCTACAGGATATTTAATATTATGTCAATTTTTAAAAAAGGTTCCAGAGGTGATCCTGATAATTACAGGTTGGTAAGCCTGACTTCAGTACCAAGCAAACTGGTTGAAACTATAGTGAGTAACAGAATTATCAGACATGTAGATGAACATGATTTGTTGGGGGAAGAGTCGAGGTGGCTTTTGTAAAGGGAAATCATGCCTCAGCAATCCATTCAAATTCTTAGAGGGGGTCAACAAATGCGAACAAGGGTGATCCAGTGGATATAGTGTACTTGGACTTTCAGAAAGCCTTTGACAAGGTCCTACACCAAAGGCTCTTAAGCAAAGTAAATAGTCATGGGATAAGAGGGAAGGTCCTCTCATGGTTTAGTAACAGAAAGACAAGAAAAGACAAGACAGAAAACAAATGGTAGGAATAAATAGTAAATTTTCAGAATGGAGGGAGGTACATAGTGGTGTCTCCCAAGGATCTGTACTGGGGCCAGTTGTGTTCAACATATTCACAAATGATCTGGAAAAAGGAGTGAATCTGAAAATTTTGCCAAAATTACTAAAGTCCCAACCAGACTGCAAAGAGTTATAAAGGCATCTCACAAACCTGGGTGGCTGGGCAACAAAATGGCAGATGAAATTCAATGTTAATAAATGCAAAGTAATTCACATTGGAAAACATAATCTCAATGATGCATACAGAATTATGGCATCTGAATTAGTTGTTACCACTGAAGAAAAAGTTCTTGGAGTCATTGTGAATAGTTCTCTGAAAGCATCTGCTCAATGTGCAATGGCAGTCAAAAAAGTGAACAGAATGTTAGGAACCATTAGGAAAGGGATAGATAATAAGACAGAAAATATGCCACTATATAAATGCCAAGATGTAAATCCATAGTGCGCCCACACCTTGAATACTACGTGCAGTTCTGGTCACCCCATCTAAAAAAAAAATGTTACAATTGGAAAAGGTACAAAGAAGGATAAAAAAAATGATTAAGGGTATGGAGCAGCTTTCGTATGAGGAAAGATTAAAAAGACTGGGATGTTTTAGCTTGGAAAATAGATAACTAAGAGGGGATATGATAGAGGTCTATAAAGTTGTGACTGGTGTGGAGAAAATGAATAGGAAAGTGTTATTTACACCTTCACATAATGCAAGAACCAGAGATCATCCAATGAAATTAATAGGCAGCAAGTTTAAAATAAACAAAAGGAACTAATTCTTCATATAATGCAAGTCAGCCTGTGGAATTCATTGCCAGGGTATGTTGTGAAGGCCAAAACTATAGCAGGATTAAAAAAAAAAAAAAACTAGATAAGTTTATGGAGGATAGGTCCATCAATGGCTATTAGCTAAAATGGTCAGGGGTGCAACGCCATGTTCTGGGTATCTCTAGCCTCTGATTGCCAGAAGCTGTGAGTGAATGACATGGGATAGATGACTCGATAATAGCCTATTCTGTTAATTCCCTCTGAAGCCACTGTCAGAAGACAGGATACTGGACTAGGTGGACCATTGGTCTGACCCAGTATGGCCATTCTTATGTTCTTCACTCTCATCTGGCCCTAAATTCCCTAGTCGAACTGCAGTGGATGATAGAACCCAGCAGGGGAGGTTTTAAGTCCATGTCTAAGGACAAGGACTCCAAAAGGATGGATTTAATGGGCAGAAAGATTTACACTTCTTCCTCCTTGCAAATGCAGATTGTAAACCAGCAGGCATTGCTGTCCATGTATGACTTTGTAAATTGGACAGCTATCAACTATCCTCCTTGCATTGACTCAGAACAACTGGTTTCCTGCTCTGGGCCTTCAGGATGCTTACTTCCATTTGGTGATTCTCCCAAGTCACAGAAGATTTCTCTGGGTTGTAGTGGCAAATTGTCACTTTCAGTACACAGTCCTTCCCTTTGGTCTGTCTCTTGACCTCTGAGTTTTTACTAAATGTATAGTTGGGGTGACAGCATACCTCAGGAAGAAAGGAATCCACGTCTTACCATATCTGCACGACTGGCTACTCGGGGCACATCCAGGGAAAGAGTCCTTTCTCACGTACTCATTACACTGTGCTTACTCGACTGTCTGGGTCTCATCCTAAACACCAGAAAGTCAGCGCTGGTCCCCACACAGAAAATTGAGTTCACTGGGTTCCTAATAGACTGTATGACTTCATGAGCGTTTCTGCCAACTGACCATTTCCAGACAATTCGCTGTCTTTGTCTCAATCTGCAGTCTCAGCTTTCCATGACCGTTTGTATGTGCCACATGTCCACATGCACGCAGGTTGCGCCTTCACCCTCTTCAAATGTGGCTTAGGACTGTTTACTGTCCAATCCTTCATCACCGGGACAGGTTGGTCTGTCTCCTTCCATTGATCCTGGACTTCTTGTAGTGGTGGATGGTTCAGGGAAATGTAGGTCACAACATTTCCTTTGCATGACCCTTACCAACCAGGACTGTTGTCACTCCCTGGTAGGTTGGGGAGTGCATTTGGGGTCACTGAAGGTTCAGGATCTGTGGTTGGAACAGGAAGCTCCACTGCATATCAATGTCTTGGAGCTTCGGGCCATCTACAATGCCTGTCTCGCTTTCCTAGACTTCATCAAGGGTTTGGTAATTCACATGTTATTATGTGAAGAGGCAAGGCTGAGCACACTCCAGGGTGCTTTGCCCAAGAGGTGATCAGGTTGTGGCAGTCCAGACTCATCTTGTGAACCATCTCAGCAGGAATTTTTCCCTGAACCACAAGTGGTCTCTGAAGTCCAGTCTTTGGAGAGTCATCTTTGCATTGTGGTATGTTCCAGTGGTCAACCTGTTTGATACAAGGGACAACAGAAAATGCTATCTGTTCTGCTTTTGAACGACACTTTCCACCTCAGCTGGCAATTGGCTATCCTGTGTGCTTTTCCTCCGATCCTGATTGTTCCACAAATCGTTCTCAAACTGAAGGCAGATTGGGCCAAGCTCACCCTCACCCCAGCATAGCTGAGGTGGTGCTGGTTTTCTGACCTTCTTATCCCTTATGTTCCAGCCTGACTTGCTCATGCAGAATCACGGTCATACGTTGCATCCCATGCTCAGCTCCCTGCATCTCATGGTATGGCTGCTCCATGGTTGAATGAGGAGGAAGAGAGATGTTTTTGGAGACAGTTTGATAGGTCCTACTCAGTAATAGAAAGCTCTCTACCAAGATGGACTGTTCAGCAAAGTGAAAGCTTTTTTTCAGTGTGGTCCTTGCCCTGCGGAGTTCAGCTTGATACTGGCTAGTATCCAAGACATCATAGAGTATTTGCTGCATCTTCAGTTATCAGCCTTAAGCTTAGCTCATTGAGGATGCATCCAGTGGTGATCTCAGGCTTTCATCCACCCATTCATGGAGGATTGGTGTTTTTCAATGCTGTGATGGTGAGATTCTCCATTCACCGGCATGGGAACTGGTGGGACCTTAATATGATGTTAGGAACTCTCACGGATCCTCTGTTTGAGCCTCTAGCATCTTGCCCCTTTCCTCTGTTATGTAAAAAAATCCTGCATTCCTCGTGGCAATAATACCTACGAGGAGAGTGCATGAGTTGCAGGCTTTGATGGCAGAGCCTTGTTACACACCATTCTCCAAAGACAAAGTGATGGTGCAGCTGCACCCAAAATTTGTGTCTAAAGTGGTCTCTCAATTTCATTTAAACCAGATGGTATATTTGCCTGTGTTTTTTCCTAAGCCACATTCATCTCCTGAGGAGCAAGTGTCTTCACCCTTTGGACATCAGATGATGTTTGGTCTTTTATCTGGACAGGACTAAGTCCTTCCAGTCTTCACCTCATCTGTTTGTGTCATATCCTGACTGTATGAAGGGACAGGCAGTCTCCTCAAAGATGATCTCTAAGTGGATAACTTCCTGAATCAAGACTGCATACGAAACAGCTTCGGCTACACCCCCTTCTATGGGTACAAGCTCATTCTATGAGGGCACGTCTTCACTACCTGCCGGATCGACGGGTAGCAATCGATCTATTGGGGATCGACTTATCGCGTCTAGTGAAGACGTGATAAAATTGATCCCCGATGGCTCTGCCGTTGACTCCGGAAATCCACCGCGGCAAGAGGCGGAAGCAGAGTCGACGGCGGCGCGGCAGCGGTTGACTCGCCGCCGTCCTCACAGCCAGGTAAGTCGACCTAAAATACACAACTTCAGCTACGCTATTCACGTAGCTGAAGTTGCGTATCTTAGGTCGGACCCCTCCTCCCCCCGTAGTGTAGACCTAGCCTGAGAATGCAGGCTACGTCAATAACATTCTTAAGTGACATCACAATATTGGATATTTTCAGGGCTGCCACATGGTCATTGATACATAGGTTTATGAACCATTATGCCATTACTGTGGCATCAAGAGCAGATGCAAACTTTAGGAAGGCAGTCCTGCAGTCCTTGTTTAAATAGACTCCAAGCCCCACCCCCTGTGGGTACTGCTTGTGAGTCACCTACGAGGAATAACCAGCTGCATCTACTCAAAGAAGAAACGGTAACTTTCTGTAACTGTGTTTTTTCTAGATGTGATACAGATGTGTATTCCATGACCACCCTCTGTCCCTCCATTGGAGTCTAGTCTCTGAGTGTTCAGTGTGAAGGGACTGAGGGGGCTTGAGGTGGTGCCGTCTAATATAGCTAGGGGAGGGGCTATGGCCATAAGGTACAAGCCCCACCCCTCTACGGGTATTACTAGGCAAAATTGTCTGGCTCTGGTGCACTGGGTGTGCACACACCCAAGTAGAATACACATCTGCATCATAGAATCATAGAAGACTAGGCTTGGAAGAGACCTCAGGAGGTCATCTATTCCAATCCCCTGCTCAAAGCAGGACTAACCCAAATTAAATCATCCCAGCCAGGACTTTGTCAAGCTTTGTCACATCTCAAAGTAACCATTTCTTTCTGACTGTATGCCACCTTTATGCCTGTGGCTTATAGGGAATGCTGGGGCAAAATTGGTCACTAGTCCTTTCTTGCACCAGAAAATAATGCCCCATGCCTGCTCAAGATTGCCATGACAGGGGAATACTTGTCTACTGCCCAGTCCTCTTCGTGCTGCTGATTTACCAGGGGTTAAGGATCTGGTCTTATGTCTAATTAGTAGGGCTGCAGGTTTGTCAAAGTGGAGAAAATGTCACGGATACCATGATTTTTCTGTTTGTGTTGGAAGGCTCTAGGTGGGCCATCAGCCCTGTGTGAAGGGCAGATCCCGGGGGGCTGTTTGGAGAGTGAGCCTGCTGTGCACTCATCCTGCAGCGGTGGCTCCTGTGTCCTGCAGGACTTGGTCTTTGCAACTTGGCACACGGGGTTGTGGTGCCTCTCAGGTTTGGCCTGACAAAGGGGTAGGAGGGTGTGACACAGAAGCTCCTAGGAGAAAGGTCCCTTGTTCTTTGCAAATAATTCTTACTTAGACTTGACAAACTCACTACACCAAACATGTCTTACAGGATATTTATCCATAAAGAGTAACATGTAAGATATCTATGAGAAAGCTTGTAACTTGTCAAGATTCATAATCATTATGAAGTGTATATATGGGGTAATATATAAGGAATAATGTATTTATATTAAAAAAAAACAAGGAGGAGTCCGGTGGCACCTTCAAGACTAACAGATTTATTTGGGCATAAGCTTTCGTGGGTAAAAACCCATGCATCTGAAGAAGTGGGTTTTTTACCCGCGAAAGCTTGTGCCCAAATAAATCTGTTAGTCTTTAAAGTGCCACCAGACTCCTCGTTGATTTTGTGGATACAGACTAACACGGCTACCCCTCTGATATTTTGTATTTATATTGAAAGTATGCTTTATGGATTTGGAGTAACTCCTGGTCACTAGGGAATAATATGTCTCAGTAATGGTTCATTCAGGCAGGAAGAAATTGTCATCCTGCCCTGTTTTGTTGGTGGTGCAATGCATGGCTCAATTGTTTAGCCTTTTACCCAATCCTAAGAAGTTCACTGGAAAACCATCAGAGACAACTGCAAACAATCAAAATCTCCTGAAGGTATATTAAAAAAAGGAACATTACAACAAGACAGGGGTTTGCCCTGTCTACGAACAGCAACAAAAGACTATTTAATGAAAACATAAGCTGAGGAGACATCCTGAGGAGCAGGGGTGTTCTAATGAAAAATTGGATCCTGTTTCCTGTGAAGCCAGCCAGCTCTGCAGCATACTGAACTTTTTGGGGAAAACCTACTTTATTAGATAGGAAAGGTACTTATTAATAAGTATAGTGACAGGTTTTCATTTTACAGTTTTGTTGTGTATTTTAGCCATTTGTTTCTACCACACCTTCCTGTTTTTGTAGAATCACTGTTTTTTCTTTTGTTTTATTGCAAGTGCTGTGTGTTACACAAGAAAGGGGGTTTAAGGTAAAACTAGTAAGCTGGGGCACAGTGTTCCTCTGGGGACAGAGGATCTGGGAGTTCTGTGAGTATCCAATGTTAGAGGCTGGATATCCCAGAGGAATGATTCAAAGGGACTCGGTGACAGGGTTGCATCTCTTGTTTAATCTATAAGACAAAGATAGGGCTGGTATAACCCAGAGGAGAGTGCTGAGTATCTGAAAGGCTGGTGTTAGGGCACAGACACCCAGTCAGGTACAGGCAAGATTTCCTCATGCTTCAAGCATGAGGAAAACAAAGTGACCCAAGAACCATCATAGTGGGCCAAACCTGAGTGGCACTGCAACCCTGTGTGCCAGATCACAATGCCTGGGGTGAGTCTTTGTGTGGGGAGCTGGCTCTCAATCTCTGGACCCAGTCTCCTGGGACACAGGAACCACCACAGGGGGTGAATGGAGGGTGGGCTCGCTTTCCAGCCCCCTGGCCACATGGGGGCCCTCCTCATTTCCCCGGCCAGGGATTATGGTTGTGGTGCTGGGGCAGAGGGTGTTACTGCAGCTGGTCGCTGCCCCTTTGGCTGTGGTGAGTTGGACATTGACCTACGACTTTAAGAGCTATAGTTGAATTTCATATGTCATGGCATTTTTTACAAAAAATTATGGAGTGGTAAACCTGTTACTTTTACTAGATTTACTGTGACTGATTTTGTGATTTCTTAAAAAAAAAAAAATACTGTGACACATTTGCAGAACTACTAATTAACCATGTATTTAACTCATGGAAGTGTGTGTTCATTGATGGATGTTTTGAGTTTCTTCCAATTCTTATGTGATGCTGGCAAACTAGGTGATGCCAACTCATGCCAAGGGCCCATGCCTCACTTGGATATTGTCAAATATATAGCTGGAATCAGTCTTGTGCACCTGTATGTTAGTATTGTTAAAATAGATAATAGAGTTATAAAAATGAGCTGAACATTTACTTTATCAAATGCTTTTAAATTGCTGCGTGCTGTAATCTCTTAGAACATCTGTATCCCATATTTTAAGGTAATATTTGAGTATTTGCATTGAAAGGCTGTATAACTCTGTAAGGTCTGCTCTACACTACCGAGTTAGGTCGATGCAAGGTAGCTTACATCAACCTAATTATGGAAGTGTCTACACTTAAATTTCACTCCTGCCAATGTAACTGCCCCCCTATACTGACTTAATAACTCCACCTCCATGAGTGGCATAGAGCCAAGGTCAGTGTTATGTCAACACAGTATCAGTGTAGACACTGCATTGCTTATGTTGACTGTTACTGGCTTTCTGGAGCTGTCCCACAATGCGCCACACTGGCAGTACAATTGATACAGGTGATCGTGGTGAGGATGCGCACCACTGACACAAGCAGCAAAGTGTAGACACGCACAAGCGGTGTAATTTCTGCCATGGGCGTATGCTGATGTAAATTAGGTTGATTTCATTTTATAATGCAGACATGGCTTAAATCACCAGACAGAAGAGAGATATTAATTAGTGTGAAATGTTGGCCTCCAACAGAAGGTGTTATGTCCTGCCTCACAAGGAAGATCAAGCAACACCAGACAGACTATTGAGGAACATCAAAATGGACTTTCTCCCCTCTACCTCCCTCCCCCCAGCTGAATTTGCAGTTTGAAGCAAAGGGGGAAGGGATAAAAACCTCTAACAAGGAGGAACTATATCTTTATGCTGCTTGGACTATGAGGGGCAAGGATTATGAAGCATAAGCAAAAGATCCCCAGTGCTTAGCCTGGGTTAGCCCTAAAGGACACGTAGAGGTTGCTTATTTCAAAAACTTTTTTTGAAACTTCAAATTGGAACTCATTTCTGTGTGTATATATGTTTACTTGATTTCATCTTGTAAATAATTCTATTTCTTTTTCCTATGTAATAAATCTTTAGATAGTTTATTATAGGATTGGCTACAAGTGTTGTTTTTGGCGTGAAATCGAAGGTGCACATGACCTGGGGTAAGCGGCCCTTTGGGACTGGGACTAATCTGAATGTTGCTGAGTTCTTCGGCGTAAGGGACCATCTATCACAAAGGCAAGCCTACCTGGGTGGCAAGACAGATTGGAGTATCCAAGGGGACTATCTGTGACTCCATGTTAAGGCTGTTTTAGTGCCCGAGGAGTTTACAGTTGATAATTGGTTGGCAAAATCGAAGTATAGAACTCTCAGCCAATTTGGGTTTTTTGCTGTTTCCTAACAGTCTGTCCTGAGGTTGGTACCCACACTCTTGAGCCACTGCAGGACAGACTGACATCTTAATTTTGTGGGGAGAACTTATCTTGGTGGGGCTATGTTGCAGAGGCTGCAATATTTGTGAAGCTCATATGGAGCACAGACCGTACGGATGCTGAGAAACTGACAGTAAGTGTTGATGGGCAAAGAAAATGAAACTTCTCGTCCAATGGGAGGAGCGGAGCCCACTTGAGATACTCACAGTGGGCTGCATAGATGGATGGTAGATGCAGTGTTGAAGAGAGGGAGTGGGTATGTCAGTCCAGAATTAGGATCCTAAATGTTAGAAATGATGGGATTTGCTGGCAGATCTTGCAAAGTATCTCAATGCAAAACCCACAGATTCCTATCTACAGGCACAGTGACTGAAGGTACCATTTGGAATAGGTATACTGAATGAGTCACCTGTGGTTCCTTTAGAAACTTCTTTTATATTTTCAGAATATAATGTTCTTTGAAAATTGGCAGTGCTCAAGACAGCATATGAAACCTTAATGTTAAGGACAACCTTTTCAGACATGATCATTAGACATTCAGACATTAGGTGCCTCCTTTTGTGGGTTCTCAACTTGAGATGTATTGGGCCTAATATTTTAGAGGTGACGAGCATCTTCAACTTCCATTTATTTCATTTGGATTTGTGGTTGCTCAGTGCCTCTGATAATCAGATCCAAGCTATCCCAGGTTTTAAAACTGCCTGAAGGAAATTAAATCCAGCATGTCAGTTCCACCCAGAACAAGGAGCAATGGTCTCAAGTTGCAGTGTGGGAGGTCTAGGTTGGATATTAGGAAACACTATTTCACTAGGAGGGTGGTGAAGCACTGGAATGCGTTACCTAGGGAGGTGGTGGAGTCTCCTTCCTTGGAGGTTTTTAAGGCCCAGCTTGACAAAGCCCTGTCTGGGATGATTTAGTTGGGAATTGGTCCTGCTTTGAGCAGGGGGTTGGACTAGATGACCTCCTGAGGTCCCTTCCAACCCTGATATTCTATGATTCACTCACTTAATAACTACCCTGTTTCCCCGAAAATAAGACAGTGTCTTATATTAATTTTTGCTCCCAAAGATGCGCTAGGTCTTATTTTCAGGGGATGTCTTATTTTTCAGAAATGAAAAATGCCTTATTATCGGTGGATGCCTTATTATCGGGGAGGTCTTATTATCGGGGGGATGCCTTATATTACAACGAGAGGCAAAACTGTAAGTAGGCCTTATTTTCGGAGGATGTCTTATTTTCGGGGAAACAGGGTAAGCAGTAGAAGTTGGCTACAGATTTATGCTGGGGAAAAAGCCTCCAAATTTTGAATAGCCATGAAAGTATTTTAATGTGGCTACCTAAGTTTAGTATTTTTAAGTACAGTAGTTCATTTTGTGTGTGCAGTCAGTAATGATAGAAAAACAAGCCTAAACTCTAAGAGGAAGTTTTTTTTTTTCTTTCAACAGTCAGCTGTGGTAGCACTAAATAATTTTCATCTTACACATACACCAAATGTCCCTTTTACTACCACTTTTACTACTCTCAGCAATTAAATCTCCAGTTAGTAGCAAAATGTGCAGAATTATGGGGTTAGGTTCAAGGGAGATCCAGGATATAGGTCTGATAGGCAAACTTGCTCTAGAATAAAAGTTGTGTGTATAATACTCTTGTCTTCTACTATGAAAGATACAGACATGGATTGGGATGGATTTAATCTTTTTAACATCTGATTTCTCTTGCTTACCTAGGTATTCTGAAAAAGATGTTTTTAAAACCTTTTACATATCCACTACCCGAAACAAGGTTTCTTCATGCAGGCAGAAGTGTATATAAACTTAAAATCAGATATGGCAACTTCCTCAGGTAGGCAAGTTTCTTACTCCTAGGTATGAACCAAACCCATACTTTCACCCCACAACAGCATGAGGCTACAGTAAGCATGTATTGTACTGCTATCTCAAAATGAGGATTTTGGGAGATTCTTCATTTACTAAGCACTAGCACCACTTCTGAAGGTTCCAAACTGCAACAGTTCTATTTTTGGTCATGTAGGACTGGATATTTCAGCTTCAAAGTTCATTAACACCAGACTGAGCATTGGCCAGAGGGAGTCCCCTGAGACTATGAAATGGTCTTCATGCTCTCTCTTCCAGACGAGTTGAGGACACTGCCCTTTTATTATTATTGGTGGAGCTCGTACCTATTACTGTAGTTAAGATTGCCTAACACTTTCCATTATAAGGCCTTGTTTTCAGTTGCTTATAATTTTGCTAAACTTTAAATGTTTTGTCTGAAACTTTCCTGTTGAGTATCTGCCTCAGACTTTTTTTGCAACTTTCATCTAAAATAGTTCAGCTGTTTACAAGAATGAAGTTAAGGAAAAATATGTTCTTCTTCGAGTGATTGCTCATGTCCATTCCAAGCAGGTGTGTGCGCGCTGCATGCACGCCAGCCGGAAGATTTTACTATAGCAGCATCTGTAGTGTCGGCTTCAGCGCCCCCTGGAGTGGCGCCTTCATGGCGCTGTATATAGGGGCCAGCCGACCCTCCACCCCCTCAGTTCCTTCTTACCACCGGTGACGGCTAGCTGGAACTTCGCTTGCTCTTCAGCAATCGTAACAGTGTTCCGTTGTTGTTGTAAATAGTTAGTTAGTTTGTTGTTAAGTGTTAGCTAAGTTAGTTATTACTTGGGGGGTTTCCCCAAGTTTTCGTCGCCCCGCTGGGGCATGCCCGGGTCCCCAGGGTTCAAACTCTGCTGGGACTGTGGGAAATTCATGCCGAAGAGTGACCCGCACTCTTCGTGCTTGAGGTGCCTAGGCGAGAGCCACCAAAAAGACAGGTGCAGTATCTGCAGGGCTTTTCGCCCCAGGACTCTCAAAGATAGAGAGCAGAGACTTAAAGTCCTCCTAATGGAGGCGGCCCTGTGGCCGCAATCAGATCCCGGGCCTACTGAGATGGCACCAAGCACTTCATCCTTGGTGCGCAGTGCTCCAGCGCCGGAGATGAGTCGTGAGGCCAAGGCCACCAAACCCCGGCACCGGAGAGAGTCGGCGCACAAGAAACCGTCCTCTATGAGACACCGTTCCCCATCGCCAGTGCCGGTTAAAAAGAACAGGCCGGTGAGGGATCATTCTCCACACCGGGACTCTAAAGGGCCGGCGCTGTCCACGTCTACTACAGGACAATTCGTGCCACAGACCCATCTGGCCATCCCGTTGACTCCCGCCCTGGAGAGGGTACGGTCGAGTCCGGAAAAGCCTAGATCCCCGGACACGATGGAGGAAGTGCGCCTCCCATCGACGCTGGAGGCGTTCGAGGCTGCCTCAGACCTCTTGAACCTCCCGGTGCCAGCGTCGCCGCACCGGTGCAGAGAACCTCTGGCTACTGCTCGGCCCCATTATCAATCTAGGGGTAAACCGGCGTTGCTCTTGCCGCGCTCCCTGTGCCACGCCACTCTAGCGGCACCGGTGCAGACAGCACCCTCTACGGCGACAGTGGGTACTGTGCCTCCTATGTCCTCCTACTTGGAAACTTTGGACTCGGAGGCGGACTCGTACCGCTCTAACAGATCGAGAAGTAGGCGATCGTCCTCGCGTACGAGTGCCCAGCCATACCCACCACAGTGGCAGCAGCAACAGTGGCGACCGCCCCCCCAGTGGCCTTTCTGGATGCCGTGGGCTACCACCAGTCAGTGGGTCAGGCGTACGGACCCCGCTCACGAGCCGCATCTGTCTCTTTGACGTCCGCCGTACCGCCGCTAATGCCACCACCACCGGCACCGCCATCTGACAGGAGTGTGCCACAAAGGGACACGGCACCGCCTAGCCAGACAACGGCACCAACAGGGACCTTGCTTCCAACACCGCAGGCACCGCCCAGCACGCCTCGTCGCTCGGTGTCGACCCCGGTACCAGCCGCGGTGCCGCATCCTGAGTCTGCACCGGCTGCGCAGCCTGAGTACTGTGTGCCGCAGGCCCTCGTAGAGGGAGAGGGGGCAGATGAAGGCCCTCTTCAAGGGATCTCTTCCTCCTCATCTCTGGACGAGGCAGTAGCGGGAACTTCAGCAGCACCGGCCCTGGAGGACAATAGGATCCTCCAACAACTGCTTACTCGAGCAGCCCAAAGCCTCTCGATCCAGACTGAGGAGATCGAGGTGGACACGGATCCGGTGATTGATATCCTGACCCCATCAGGCCCATCCAGGGTAACCCTACCTCTCATAAAGACCATTACGGACACAACCCGCACCTTATGGCAAACCCCTGCCTCATTGGCCCCTACGGCCAAAAGGACTGAGAGGCGATATTTCGTTCCAACCAAGGGCTATGAACATCTTTATACACACCCTCCCCGGGACTCCCTAGTGGTGGATGCCACCAACCAGAGGGAACGCCAGGGTTTTCAGGGGGCTACGCCTAAAAATAGAGAGGCCAAAAAGTTGGACCTGTTTGGGCGCAAGGTTTATTCAACGGGGTGCCTGCAGTTGCGCATTGCCAATCAGCAAGCCATAGTGAGCTGGTATGGACACAACACATGCTCAGCTTTGTCTAGGTTCACAGACCTCCTTCCACAGGAGTTGCGAACTGAGTTTTCAGCCCTGGTTGAGGAGGGAAGATTGATTACCCGGGCTTCCCTACAGGCGGACCTGGACGTGGCCGATTCAGCTTCACGCACGTTGGCAACTGGTCTGGTCATGAGGCGTGGAGCCGGGCTTCAAGTGTCCGGCCTGCCTCACGAGGTCCAACAAACGATCCAGGACCTCCCTTTCGAAGGGCCCACACTCTTCTCGGAGAAAACCGATAAGAGGCTTCATAGCCTAAAGGACTCACAGACCACTCTCCGTTCACTAGGCCTCCACACCCCTGTCACTCAGCGTAGACAGTTTAGGCCACTGCAGGCCCCCCGGCCGTACCAACCTCAAAATCGAGGGGATGCCTTGCGCAGAAGGCCAAGGACGGGCAGGAGGAGGCAACAACAGCAGCCCTTCAGCCAGTCTTCTTTACCCAACCAAGGCCTACACAGGGGCCTAGACCACCATTTTGATGGCCCGGTCGAGGATGACCTACCGGTCAGAACTCTGGATCCTACCAACCTTACCTTTTCAACACGTCTGTCCCCCTTCTATCGTGCATGGGCCCGGATCACGTCCGACGCTTGGGTGCTTCGCACGGTAAAGGAGGGATATTCTATCCAGTTTTCCTCCCTCCCGCCCCACCAGCCCCCCTTCCCATCCCTCTTCAGGGACCCTTCTCACGAGCAACTTCTACTTCATGAAGTTCAGTCCCTCCTCGCATCAGGGGCAGTAGAGGAGGTTCCTCAGGCGCTACAGGGCAGGGGCTTCTATTCTCAATATTTCCTAATACCGAAAGCAAAAGGGGGCCTCAGACCCATTCTAGACTTGTGTGGTCTTAACAAGTTTGTGAAGAAGCTCAAGTTCCGCAGGCTCTCCCTGTCCTTCATCATTCCTTCCAGGGATCCAGGAGACTGGTATGTCGCCCTCAACTTAAAGAACGCATACTTTCATATTGTGATAATCCCTCGGCACAGGCGTTACCTCAGGTTTCTCGTGGGCAACGCTCATCTACAATTTATGGTTCTGCCCTTTGGTCTGTCAGCAGCCCCAAGGGTCTTCACGAAGTGCAGGGCAGTCGTGGCTGCCTTCCTATGCAGGCACGGGATCCAGGTGTTTCCCTACCTGGACGATTGGCTCATCAAGGGCAGGTCCAGGGTGCAAGTGGAGGCTCAGGTGGTCTTTGCTAGGCAAACCTTCCTCGAGCTCGGCCTCTTACTCAATGAGGCCCAGTCCACACTATCTCCAACCCAAAAAATCGAATTCATAGAAGCGGTTCTGGACTCGACACACGCCAGAGCATATCTCCCAGAGGCCAGATTCCGGACTATATCCAACATTTTCCTCGGCCTCCAACGTTACCCCACCACCACAGCAAGAAGCTGCCTCAAATTACTAGGGCACATGGCAGCATGTACCTACGTGGTGAGACACGCCAGACTCAGACTGCGCCCACTCCAGTCTTGGTTGGCACGGGTTTATCGGCTAGTCAGGGACTCCCTGGAATCGGTGGTGACATTACCTCAGCCAGTGCTGGACTCCCTTCAATGGTGGCTCGACCCGTGGGTGGTCTGCGCAGGAGTTCCTTTCCTCGACCCCGAGCCCTCCCTCTCCCTGGTAATGGACGCATCGGATCGGGGATGGGGTGCACATCTGGGCGACCTCAGAACCCAAGGCCTTTGGTCACGAGAGGATCTTTCGCTCCACATCAATGTCAGGGAACTACGAGCTGTGCGCCTCGCATGCATAGCCTTCAAATCCCAGCTGGCAGGCAGGTGCGTTTCTGTCCTCACGGACAATGCTCCAACGATGTTCTATATCGACAAACAGGGTGGTGCTCGCTCTTCTCCCCTTTGCCGGGAAGACCTCGCATTATGGGACTTTTGCGTGCAGAACGTAATTCACCTGACAGCATCCTACCTCCCGGGGGCGCAAAACGGGCTCGCGGATGCACTCAGCCATTCATTCTAGGGTCACGAGTGGTCTATCCGCTGGGATATAGTTCTCTCAATTTTCCAGCTCTGGGGTCATCCCCAGGTGGACCTATTTGCCTCCACCGAGAACAGGAAGTGTCACCAATTCTGCTCCCTCAGGGGATGCAGTCCGGGGTCCCTAACAGACGCCTTTCTCCTCTCTTGGACAGACGGGCTATTTTACGCCTTTTCCCCGATTCCCATGATTCACAGAGTAATCCTCAAGGCCTGCAGAGATCACACTCGGCTCATCCTGATAGCGCTGGCGTGGTCGCGCCAGCACTGGTACACTTCTCTCCTGCACATGTCTATGCGGGTGCCTCTCAGGTTGCCCCTACTCCTGGAGTTGATCACACAGGATCGCGGTCGCCTGCTTCACCCGAACCTGGAGTCGCCCACCTTACAGCCTGGATGCTCCATGGCTAAACCTGGTGGAGTTGCAATGCTCTCATCAGGTCAGGCAGGTCCTTCTGGGTAGCAGGAAGCCCTCTACAAGGACCACGTACTTGGCCAAGTAGAAGCGCTTCCCCCTCTGGGCCACACAACGGGGCCAGGCTCCCTCGCTCACCCCGGTCCCCCTCATATTGGACTGTTTGGTGCATCTGAGGCACCTGGGACTGACTCTCTCGTCAGTTCAAGTACACCGTGCTGCAATCTCGCTGTTCCACCCGGGAGAGGGGGGTACCTCAGTGTTTGCGAACCCACTCGTTACACGGTTCCTTAAGGGTCTTGACAGACTGTTCCCACACATCCGTCAACCTGTCCCTGCTTGGGACCTCAATTTGGTCCTGTCCATCCTCACAGGGCCCCCCTTCGAGCCGCTGGCTTCGTGCTCGCTGTTATATCTTTCATATAAGGTCGCGTTCTTGGTGTCTATCACATCAGCCCGGAGGGTGTCCGAACTCAGAGCTCTAACATCTGAACCCCCGTATACCGTCTTCCACAAGGACAAGGTCCAACTCAGGCCGCACCCAGCGTTCCTGCCTAAGGTGGTTTCCCCATTTCACATGGGTCAAGACATTTTTCTCCCGGTCTTTTATCCGAAACCACACTCCTCTGCGAGGGAGCGTAGGCTGCATTCCCTCGACGTTCGCAGGGCTCTCGCTTTCTATATCGAAAGGACAAGGTCCTTCAGGAAGTCAACCCAACTTTTCGTTGCTGTGGCCGACAGGATAAAAGGGCTCCCGGTCACGTCACAGCGAATTTTGGCTTGGATCAGAACCTGCATCCGGGAGTGCTACAGTCGGGCCAATGTACTAGCTCCGCCTATCACGGCCCACTCCACAAGAGCGCTGCGTTCCTGGCCCAGGTCCCAACGCAGGAAATTTGTAGAGCGGCCACCTGGTCCTCAATCCGCACCTTTACGGCGCACTACGCCATCACACACCAGGCCAGAGATGATGCTGCCTTTGGCCGCGCAGTCCTCCAGTCTGCAGTAACCTCCGACCCCACCGCCTAGATTCAGGCTTGTGAGTCACCTGCTTGGAATGGACATGAACAATCACTCGAAGAAGAAAAAACGGTTACTCACCTTCTCGTAACTGTTGTTCTTCGAGATGTGTTGTTCATGTCCATTCCAATACCCACTTTCTTACCCCTCTGTCGGAGTATCGGCAAGAAGGAACTGAGGGGGTGGAGGGTCGGATGGCCCCTATATACAGTGCCATGAAGGCGCCACTCCAGGGGGCGCCGAAGCTGACCCTACGGACGCCGCTATAGTAAAATCTTCCGGCTGGCGTGCACGCGGCGCGCGCACACACCTGCTTGGAATGGACATGAACAACACATCTTGAAGAACAACAGTTACGAGAAGGTGAGTAACCATTTTTTAATTCATATTAAAATATTCTTACAAATGTTTAACTGAAAAGCTCTAGTGCCTCCATGGTTTGGAGCAGGGATTTGATAGGTTGCCCTAGTGTTAAGGATGTGCCTTTTGCTGTCTCTAGATAAGTTACAAGCCTCTGAAAATCTATTGGTACATGCCTAGTAGAGGTTTGCTTGCTATATTGTGAGCCTTATTCCACAGGAGGTTCCATTTGCACTGCATGTGCTCCATCTCCTCACAGCACTATAGAGCTCCCCATAGAGCAACAGCATGCCTCATTCTGGGGCTGCAGGGGCCAAGAAGGACTTTTTCTGTAATTGCTCCTCTCCACTGACAGATGTTGTTGTGGTGTCAGGCACTGGAACTGAGAACAATGAGACTGGCTCTTGGACTCTCAGTGCTTCCTCTGCTGTCACCTAAGCAGCAAGGAGGAGAAATCAGTATATTTTCTTTTAGGGCCTGATCCACAGTACACTCAGGTTAATATGTCTTTCCATTTACGTCAAAGGCCTTGAGATCCGACCCTTTCTGAATTGGGATTTTAAAAATGTATTTTATTTATGAAGTTTTTCTGTTCAAGTGATTATGCACATGGATTCCATTCTTCATGCGCATGTGCCCCATGCAAGCGAGATCAGATTCTGTTGGCCAGCAGTGTCTATTTCAGTTGCAACTGTGCCGTATATGTCCTTGTGACCCTCCCCAAGACATAAAGGGCAGAGCAGGCCAACCATTGCTCAGTTCCTTCTTACCACCCATAACAGTGAGATGCCTGCCTTTTCTCTATGCTCAGTGCTGGAGTTATTTAGGATTATTGTTAATCAGTTTGTTTATTTTGTTTAGCTAATTAACTATATAAATATAGGAATTTGCATCTTTGTTACGTTTCAGTAAGACTAGACCCCTATTCTCCTCCATGCAAGCTAGCAGCATGGCAGAAACTAAATCTCCAGGATTCAAGACCAGTCCTTTGTTGATGCTTTGATGTCTATTAACAAGTGGCACTGCCGGTTCCTACTCTACCTTGGAGAGGGACATGTCCATGAGCTATGAGCCATTTGTTTCTGAGAACACTGAGAGTTAAAGAAGCCCACCTGAAGGTTTTCCTCCTTGAGAGATCAATGCAAGCCTGGTCAGTTTCTGTCTGTTAGTGCCTGATGAGCCAAGACCCCATCCTGAGCTCCTGGGGCACTCTACTCAAAGGCCCCATTCATCTACTATTATTCAAGGACTTGTGTCTTCTGTCAAGGGCAGAAAGAAGCACCACTCTAAGGATGAGTGAAGGATCAGATTATAGTTTCTGGTACCTAGAAAGCTAAGACACAAGAATCATCAGACTTCTAACTTGTCTCCGGTTCAATCTTCCAATGGCCAGAAGACTGAGAAGGCCTCTTCTGGTGCCCTGATACAAATCACTAAAAGAACACAAGTGGTGTCACTATATCTGCGGATCGTGCTTCTCTTGGTACTGACCCCTCAGCATCAGGTGCCTTAATTTTGCTGGCCATATATTTGGCCTTGTGTTCCTTGGCTTCCCTTATCAATTTTCTATAATTCCTGATTTCTGGTTTATATTCATTACTATCAACTTCCCACTTTTTTACTTGTTATGTATTATTTATTTATTTATATCTGCATTCACTTCCCTTCTAAACCAGGTTGTTTTTTAAGCCAGCAGGACATTCTTCCTCAGTTGTGAGTATATAGCTTTTTGGGCATCTAGTAAGGTGTTCTTAAATGATTTGCAATTATCATTCAAATTTTTATGATTAAATTCTTCCTCCCACCTGATTTGGCTCATAATTGTTTTCAGCTTTGTGAAATTAGTCTTATTAAAGCACTAAGTATATATATTACTGGTATAGACTTTATTCTGATTGCACATGATAAATGTGTTCAAGTCATGATCACTTGTACCTAAGCTACTATTAATTTTTAGTTCTCTGATCAGTTCCTCTTTGTCTGTTAGGATGAGGTCTAATAAAGAATTCACTTGTGTTGGCTGCAACATGTTTTGAGTTAGGAAATTATCATCTATAATGTTTAGAAATTCCAAGGATGTTTTTAGTACTGGCAACATGAGACCTCCAGCATATGTCACTCAAGCTGAAGTTCCCCCATTATCACACTGCTTCCCCCCCCTAAAACTACATATAGGTGCATAATGAGGTAGTTATCCTATTCCCTAGTGTGATTTGGTGGTTTATAGCAGACACCAACTAATGGTCTATCTTGTGCTTTATCTGTTAGGATATTGATCTATAAGCATTTTAAGATAATTTTCATCTGAGTTATCAATCAACTTCATGATCACCCAAGAACATTAGTGAAAATATGACTCAGACTTTTCGGACCTATGATCTCATGCACCTATGTGATGCTGTTTGGCTTTTTTCTCCTGTGTTCTGTGGAAGGGTGGTTGAAATCAGTGTATCTACCCAGCAAGCAGCACATGGACATTTTGGTCACGGTCCCACAAAAAGTCCTGACCTCATTAAACTGATGGAAAGACCCTCTTAAAGTGCGCACCTCTTCCTACCAACATTCTGGTGACAGATACCTCCAGTCAGGGATCAGGGCTTATCTAGATTACCTTCAAATTCAGGGCCTATGGTTCTCTGAAGAGGCTTGCTTCCCCATAAACGTCGTAGTGCTCAGAGCCATCTGCCTGACATGCAAAAGATTCCTGCCTCTTCTCCAGCAATCCGCAGCACATGTGCTGACAGACAACACCACAGCTATCAAGGTCATCTCCATTCTCTCAGGAAGCCATGTGACTATTGAATTGGTGCATTCCAAAGCAAATCATACCAGTTGCTTTGCACCTTCTCTTCCTTATAAACACCTAAGCTGATCAACTCACCAGGCACTTCTTAGACAACCAGGAGTGGTCTATCAAACAATCAAACCTTCAGAACATCTTTTGCAAGTGAGGATGCCCAGAAATAGACTTGTACCACAGACCAGAACAAGAAGTGTCAACATTCTGTTCCGGAGAGAGTGCAAGCCCAGGCTTCCTGATAAATGCCTTTTTCATTCCTTGGATATCGGGGTTGGTGTATGCCTTTCCACTGATCTCCATGATGCTGAGGGTTCTGAGGAAATAGAGATAAGATGCAGGATAGACGATTATGATAACCACAGTATGGGCCAACCAGTTCTGGTATTGGGATCTGAAAACCTTTCAGCACAGCCCTCCATCACCCTACTAGTTCTGCCTGACAGTCTCCCAGAACAACAGTTGGATCTTGCATCAGGACCCAGCTTCCTTACAACTGAAAGACTGGATACTGGCTGGATGACATAAACTAAAAGAAGCTGTTCAGATGAAGTTTGGAACATTCTGCTCCAAGACAAGAAACCCTGAACCAGACTGACTTATAAAGCTAAGCTGCAAGAGGTATTCTATTTAAGCATCTCAATACTTTCCCTTGACATCAAACAATCTCCCTTTGAGACCTTAACAACATGTTCCCTAATCATCTGTCTATACCACCTATCAATGAATAATGCTTTTTAGTAGCCATTGCATCAGCTAGAATGATAGGGCAGATGCAGGCCCTCATGGCCCTTTATACAGCGTTTTGTAAAGACAGGGTTACTCTCAGGACACATTCCAAAGTTGTTTTAACATTTCAAATGAACTAATCCATCAATCTCCCAGTTTTCTCCCCAAAACTCACTCAACAGCAAGGGAAACTAAACTTCATACACTTGATTTAGTAAGGGCATTGTCAAACAACTTTATCAGGCCAAAATCATTCAGGAACACCTAGATTTTTCATGGCCTTTGCTGATAGAGCTAAGGGTCAAGCAGTATTATCTCAGAGGTTATCAAAGAGGGTCTCCACCTGTATAAGAACATGCTACAAGCTAGTCAGAATAGATCCGGTTAGCCACATTAGAGCACATTCCACTAGAGCACAGGTAGCTCTGTTGCCTGTTTGAAAAATGCCCATGTCTGAAATCTGCTGGGTAGCTACATGTATTTCAGTCCACACCTTTACAAGACAATGTTCCTTGGCAGAAGCGTCCAGATTGGATGCCTCCTTTGGTATGGCTGTCCTGCAGGCATTGTTTAAGTAGGACTCCTAGAACCCACCTGCAAGCAAACAGATAACTGTTAGACAACAAGAGTGGAATCCATGTGGATGGACATTCACTTGAAGAAGAACAAACAGTTACTTATCCTTCAGTAACTGTGGTTCTTTGATATATGTTGATATATGGGTTCCACGACACCCCTCTCCTTCTCTGCTACTTCGGAGTCCTACTTCTCTCAGATTCTGTGTTGGCAAAGGAACTGAGGGATGGTTGGACCCACCCTGAATTTTTTTCCCTCAGTTGGGGAGGGGTTGCGGTCCCAGTGGACACTAGTGGCCAAAAAAAAGCCGACCTTGTGCGCATTGGGTGCAGTCACGCCAAGAGTTAAATCCTCGAGAACAACGCATTTTGAAGAACCAGAGTTACTGTGAGGTAAATAACTGTTCTTTCACCTTTTAAGAATTCATTTGTATCTGCTTCGTATTTTCCATGTGAAATCAGATTCCTCTGAGACGTTTTATCAGTATGGAAATAATTAGTGCTTGAAGCTCCATCTTGTCTTTCATTTTGTGAGGCTAAATATATTTTTTGTTTGTTTCACAGCAGTGATGGTATAGACAATAATGAAAGTACTGCCAAGGAACTAGAGGTAGGTTATCTAAATTTTACACTGGTTGCTCCTCTCAATAAATATTTTGTTCATTATGGGGTAATAGTATTCTGACAAATGAAATATTCCCAGAGAAAAACACTTTTTTGATCTGCAGATTGAGGTTGACAACAAATATATTACCAGTTAAGAAACTTAAGATACTGTAGTTTTCATCTAAACCACAAATGTGAGCCTGTAAATGCAAAGTTTTAAGGTTCCACCTTAAATATAGAAATACACCTAAAAAATACATCTAAAAAATAGAAATTGTCATGTTCACGGAGCTAGCTGCACCTCTCTTCCCTTTCTGGTCTTTCTCAGTGAACCTACCTCAGATTCTGGGCCTCTTTTGGGGTGGAATCTCAGTTGTTTTACTCTTTGATCAGGAACTGGTTGCGCTATTCTGTGTATATCAGCTGCTTATCATCCTGCAGGTCTGATGGGCTTTTGGGCATCTTCAGGAACCTGTGACCAGTGATATTTACCAACAGACTCGTAAAACAAAAATGTCCCCACACTGTTAAAATTACGTCAACAGTAGAAAGTTGCATATACTGTTAATATTTAATATTTCTCCCTAATTTTTTTAATCTTTCAGGAAGCCATTCGAGTAATCATTGGAAATCTTGATAATTTACATCCATTTGCTACAGAACGCTTGACAATATTTCCATGTATCCTTTGCTCAGTGTCAAAATAAATAAATTCAGTGAGCCAATCTGTGGGAAATTGTTTATATTATCGCTATGTGGAATTTATGGGCCAGATCCTCAGCTGGCATAAATGAATATTGAAGTCAATGGATCTATGCAGTTTACATCAGCTGAAGATCGGTCCCTATGTTTGTCTTCAGTTGCAGAATTATTATTTGAGTGCATGCAGTGCTTTTCAATCTTTTTCTAGGGTGGTGGCACCTTATTTGAAATCAATAATTTTTATAACTCTTTACATTTTAAAGTAAAAACATGCCATGTAACAGGAAGCTTGTATAATGCAACCTTTACTAATACATTTGACCTCACAAACTTTTAAGGTTTTGGCCACCTAAAGTTATTCTCAAAATTGTATTTTCTTTGTTTTAGAATTATAATGAAAACTTCCATTACCTTTTGTGATCTCACTGGGGAGAGAAGATGTCAGGCCATGACCCCAGTGATTGAGAAACACTGGAATGCACAAAAGTAAATATTAGCAACGCCTGAAATTGCAGTGTTCTTTGAGTATTTATCCATATGGATTCTGCTTCTGTTGTGCCTCTGCTCCATGCATGTGAGGTTGAATTTTCTTGACCAGCAGCTTTGGTTGAGGCCTCACCTGTGCTTTGCACTACCTTGTACCTTTCTTTGGAGGGCGTAAAAGGCAGAGCAGCCCTCAGTTTCTTCTTACCACCCATGGCAGGGAGATGGAATTTCTATAGTTTCATAGGGTATGTCTACACTATGAAATTAGGTTGAATTTATAGAAGCTGGTTTTATAGAAATCGGTTGTATACAGCCGATTGTGTGTGTCCCCACATAAAATGCTCTAAGTGCTCTAGTCGGCGGACCGCGTCCACAGTACCGAGGCTAGCATCGACTTCTGGAGCATTGCACTATGGGTAGCTATCCCACAGTTCCCGCAGTCTCCGCCGCCCATTGGAATTCTGGGTTGAGATCCCAATGCCTGAATGATGCAAAACAGTGTCGCAGGGGGTTCTGGGTACATGTCGTCAGGCCCCTCCCCCTCCGTCAGAGCACTGGCAGACAATAGATTCGCGCCTTTTTACCTGGGTTACCTGAGCAGACAACATACCACGGCAAGCATGGAGCCCGCTCAGATCAGCTCACCGTCACCATATGTCATCTGGGTGCCGGCAGACGTCATACTGCATTGCTACACAGCAGCAGCAGCTAACTGCCTTTTGGCGATAGACGGTGCAGCATGACTGGTAGCCGTGGGGCTGGCAACTGTAGGGCTGCATTGCACCAGACCCTTGCCTTTTGGTAGAAGATGGTATATTACGACTGGTAACCGTTGTCATCGTACTGCAGTGGCTGTCAATCATGGGTACCTGGGCAGACATGCAACTGTCTCGATGATGATGGCTATCAGTCGTATTATGCTATTTTCTGCCAATCGCCCGGTATTGTCTGCTAAGCACCCAGAAGAGGCCGAGGGCGATCTGGGTGCTGGCAGACGTGGCACTGGCAGACGTGGGGCTGCATTGCTACACAGCAGCAGCCCCTTGCCTTTTGGCAGAAGATGGTATATTACGACTGGTATCCATCGTCGTCGTACTGCAGTGGCTATCAGTCATGCTGTACCGTCGGCTGCCAGCTTAGGATGTAAAAAATAGATTTGTTCTGTATTCATTTGCCTCCCCTCCCTCCGTGAAATCAACGGCCTGCTAAACCCAGGGTTTTGAGTTTAATCTTTGGGGGGGACCATTTTGTGTGACAGTTGTTTGTGTTTCTCCCTGATGCACAGCCACCTTTCTTGATTTTAATTCCCTGTACCTGTACGCCATGTCATCACTTCGCCCTCTCTCCCTCCCTCCCTCCTTCCCCTGGTCCGTCAGATACCAGTTTCGCGCCTTTTTTCAGACCAGGCGCCATTGCTAGCACTGGGATCATGGAGCCCGCTCAGATCACCGCGGCAATTATGAGCACTATGAATACCACGCGCATTGTCCTGGAGTATATGCAGAGCCAGGACATGCCAAAGCAAAACCCAGACCAGCCGAGGAGGCGATTGCAGCGCGGCGACGAGAGTGATGAGGAAATTGACATGGACATAGACCTCTCACAAGGCACAGGCCCCAGCAGTGTGGAAATCATGGTGTCACTGGGGCAGGTTCATGCCATGGAACGCCGATTCTGGGCACGGGAAACAAGCACAGACTGGTGGGACCGCATCGTGCTGCAGGTGTGGAACGATTCCCAGTGGCTGCGAAACTTTCGCATGCGTAAGGGCACTTTCATGGAACTTTGTGACTTGCTTTCCCCTGCCCTGAAGCACCAGAATACCACGATGAGAGCAGCCCTCACAGTTGAGAAGCGAGTGGCGATAGCCCTGTGGAAGCTTGCAACGCCAGACAGCTACCGGTCAGTCGGGAATCAATTTGGAGTGGGCAAATCTACTGTGGGGGCTGCTGTGATCCAAGTTGCCAGGGCAATGAAAGACCTGGTGATATCAAGGGTAGTGACTCTGG
This sequence comes from Malaclemys terrapin pileata, assembly GCF_027887155.1. Lineage (NCBI taxonomy): Eukaryota > Metazoa > Chordata > Testudines > Emydidae > Malaclemys > Malaclemys terrapin. The sequence goes on from NC_071506.1 coordinate 164,450,388, forward strand.
GCAATGTGCAGGCCATAGTGGATGGTTTTGCTGAAATGGGATTCCCAAACTGTGGTGGGGCCATAGACGGAACCCATATCCCTATCTTGGCACCAGAGCACCAAGCCACCGAGTACATAAACTGCAAGGGGTACTTTTCAATGCTGCTGCAAGTCCTGGTGGATCACAAGGGATGTTTCACCAACATCAACGTGGGATGGCCGGGAAAGGTACATGATGCTTGTGTCTTCAGGCACTCTGCTCTGTTTCGAAAGCTGGAGGAAGGGACTTTCTTCCCGGACCAGAAAGTAACCATTGGGGATGTTGAAATGCCTATTGTGATCCTTGGGGACCCAGCCTACCCCTTAATGCCATGGCTCATGAAGCCGTACACAGGCAGCCTGGACAGGAGTCAGGACCTGTTCAACTACAGGCTGAGCAAGTGCCGAATGGTGGTGGAATGTGCATTTGGACGTTTAAAAGCGCGCTGGCGCAGCTTACTGACTCGCTCAGACCTCAGCGAAAAGAATATCCCCATTGTTATTGCTGCTTGCTGTGCGCTCCACAATATCTATGAGAGTAAGGGGGAGACATTTATGGCGGGGTGGAAGGTTGAGGCAAATCGCCTGGCCGCTGATTACGTGCAACCAGACACCAGGGCGGTTAGGGGAGCACAGCAGGGCGCGGTGCGCATCAGAGAAGCTTTGAAAACGAGTTTTGTGACTGGCCAGGCTACGGTGTGAAACTTCTGTTTGTTTCTCCTTGATGAACCCTCTGCCCCCCCCCCCCGGTTCACTCTACTTCCCTGTAAACCAACCACCCCACCCTCCCCTCCCCCCTTTGAGCACCGCTTGCAGAGGCAATAAAGTCATTGTTATTTCACATTCATGCATTCTTTATTAATTCATCACACAAGTAGGGGGATAATTGCCAAGGTGGCCCGGGATGAGTGGGGGAGGAGGGAAGGAAAAGGACACACTGCATTTTAAAACTTTAACTCTTATTGAAGGCCAGCCTTCTGATGTTCTGGCAATCATCTGGGGTGGAGTGACTGGGCAGCCGGAGGACCCCCACCGCGTTCTTGGGCGTCTGGGTGAGGAGGCTATGGAACTTGGGGAGGAGGGCTGTTGGCTACACAGGGGCTGTAACAGCGGTCTCTGCTCCTGCTGCCTTTCCTGCAGCTCAACCATACGCTGGAGCATATCAATTTGATGCTCCAGCAGCCGGAGCATCGACTCTTGCCTTCTGTCTGCAAGCTGATGCCACCTATCATCTTCAGCCCGCAACTTGCTTTGTTCATCCCGTGATTCAGCCCGCCACCTCTCCTCTCGTTCATATTGTGCTTTTCTGATGTCTGACATTGACTGCCTCCACGCATTCTGCTGTGCTCTTTCAGCGTGGGAGGACATCTGGAGCTCCGTGAACATATTGTCCCGCGTCCTCCGTTTTCTCTTTCTAATATTCACTAGCCTCTGTGAAGGAGAAACATTTGCAGCTGGTGGAGGAGAAGGGAGAGGTGGTTAAAAAAGACACATTTTAGAGAACAATGGGTACACTCTTTCATTACAGGGTCGTATTTTTCCTCTTATAGTGAGGGCCTGCCGGTTTCGTGTGAGAGATCACTCACGCAGTGCCAGGCAACAGATTTCGGCTTGCAGGCAGCCATGGTAAGCCACAGTCTTTTGGCTTTTTTAACCTTCTTAACATGTGGGAATGGTTTCAAACAGCAGCACCCTCATTTCCCATATCAAGGAATAATTGGGTTGGCCATTTAAAATGGGTTTGCAATGTAAAAGGAGGGGCTGCGGTTTCTGGGTTAACATGCAGCACAAACCCAACTAACCCCCCACCCCAATTCTCTGGGATGATCGCTTCACCCCTCCCCCAACCGCGTGGCTAACAGCAGGGAACATTTCTGTTCAGCAGAGCAGGAACGGGCACCTCTGAATGTCCCCTTAATAAAATCACCCCATTTCAACCAGGTGACCGTGAATGATATCACTCTCCTGAGGATAACAAAGAGCGATAAGGAATGGATGTTGTCTGCATGCCAGCAAACACCGGGACCATACGCTACAATGCTTTGTTATGCAATGATTCCAGACTACGTGCTACTGGCCTGGCGTGGTAAAGTGTCCTACCATGGCGGACGGGATAAGGCAGCCCTCCCCAGAAACCTTTTGCAAAGGCCTTGGGAGTACATGAAGGAGAGCTTTCTGGAGATGTCCCTGGAGGATTTCCGCTCCATCCCCATACACATTAACAGACTTTTCCAGTAGCTGTACTGGCTGTGATTGCCAGGGCAAATTAATCATTAAACATGCTTGCTTTTAAACCATGTGTAATATTTACAAAGGTACACTCACCAGAGGTCCCCTGTGTGCCCTGAGGGTCTTGGGTGAGTTCCGGGGTTACTGGTTCCAGGTCCAGGGTGACAAACATATCCTGGCTGTTGGGGAAACCGGTTTCTCCACTTCCTTGCTGCTGTGAGCTACCTACATTACCTCCATCCTCATCTTCCTCATTCCCTGAACCCCCTTCCCTGTGTGTTTCTCTGGTGAGGGAGTCATAGCACACGGTTGGGGTAGTGGTGGCTGCACCCCCTAGAATGGCATGCAGCTCCGCATAGAAGTGGCAAGTTTGCGGCTCTGCCCTGGACCTTCCGTTTGCTTCTCTGATTTTGCGGTAGGCTTGCCGTAGCTCCTTAATTTTCTCGCGGCACTGCTGTTATGGCCTCGGTCCTTCATGGCCTTGGAGACCTTTTCTAATACTTTGCCATTTCTTTTACTGCTACGGAGTTCAGCTAGTACTGATTCATCTCCTCATATGACGAGCAGATCCCATACCTCCCGTTCGGTCCATGCTGGAGCTCTTTTGCGATCTTGGGACTCCATCACGGTTACCTGTGCTGATGAGCTCTGCGTGGTCACCTGTACTCTCCACGCTGGGCAAACAGGAAATGGAATTCAAACATTCGTGGGGCTTTTCCTGTCTACCTGGTCAGTGCATCTGAGTTGAGAGTGCTGTCCAGAGCGGTCACAGTGAAGCACTGTGGGATACCTCCCGGAGGCCAATAACGTCGAATTCCATCCACACTACCTCAATTCTGACCTGCAAAGGCCGATTTTATCGCTAATCCCCTCGTCGGAGGTGGTGTAAAGATACCGGTTTAAAGGGCCCTTTAAGTCAAAAGAAAGGGCTTCGTCGTGTGAACGTGTCCAGGCTTAATTCGATTTAACGCTGCTAAAGTCTACCTAAACTCGTAGTGTACACCAGGCCTATAGAGTTTAGGGCCAGAAGGGATCATCAAATCATCTAATCTGACCTGCATATTATTGGGTGGAATTTAATGCCCTAACACTCTTATGCTGAGCCCAATGTCTTTAGTTTAACTAAAGCATTTTGGTCCTCAGATAGTGCCATATGCCAGATGTTTTGCCTTGGCAAGGTTTGAGGACTCAAATCTGGTCCCCACCTACCTCCAGCTGCAAAACAAAACAAAACCTATACTCACATAGAAATTTGCATATACTGTTAATATTTTAATATCCCTCCCTATTTTTTTAAATCTTTTAGAAAGCCATTCGAATAATTATTGGAAATCTTGATAATTTACATCTGTTTGCTACAGAACACTTTACTATATTTCCGTGTATCCTTTGCTTGGTGTCAAAATAAATTCAGTGAGCCCATGTATGGGACCTTGTTTAATTTATATTATTGGTATGTGGAATTTATGGGCCAGATTCTCAGCTGGCATAAATCAATATTGAAGTCAAGATAACTATGCAGCTTACATCAGCTGAGGATCTCTCCCTATGTTTGGCTTCTGTTGCAGAATTTTTATTTGAGAATTTACTCTTATAAAGAGACTTTCCTAGCGGGGAGTGGTTCCTCTGTGCCCCGTTGCTTGCTGCGGCCCTCCCCGCCCCCCCCCAGCTCACCTCCGTTCCGCCTCCTCCCATGAGTGTGCCGCAGCTCCGCTTCTCCCCCCTCCTTCCGAGGCTTGCCGCAGTCTGGCGCGGCAAGCCTGGGAGGGAGGGGGGAGAAGCGGAGCTGAGCGGCGTGCTTGTGGGAGGAGGAGGAGGTGGCGGACGGAGGTGAGCTGGGGCGGGGAGCGATTCCTCTGTGCATCCCCCCTTACTTGCTGCGGCCCCCCTGCCCCAGCTCACCTCCGCTCTGCCTCCTCCCACTAGCGCACCGCAGTTCCACTTCTCCTCCCTCCCAGGCTTGCTGTGTCAAACAGCTGATTGGCGCAGCAAGCCTGGGAGGGAGAAGCGGAGCTGCGGCATGCTTGTGGGAGGAGACAGAGCAAAGGTGAGCTGGGGCAGGGGGGCCCCGGGGAGGGCCACAGCAAGTAACGGGCAGGTGTAGAGGAACTGCTTGTGGTAACATGAATTCGGATATAACGAGGTAAAGCAGCCCCGTCCCCCGGAGCGCTGCTTTACCGTGTTATATCTGAATTCTCGTTATATCAGACCGCATTATATCGGGGTAGAGGTGTACCAATACAAGATTCTACTGTTTGGACTTTTCATGGACCAAGAATGTTTACCAAATATCTAGCATAATGTGGCAGCTCATCTAAGAAGAGAAGGACAGTACATTTATCCATATCACAATGATTGGCTGACCCCAGGCAAATCTCTTCGACAAATAACTGACTGAATAAACTAAATTCTTGACCTACTTACCACCCAGGGACGCAAAGTAAACTGTGAAAAATCCTGTTTTACCCCGGCTCATACAGTGAAGTTAACAGGGGCTGTTGTGTGTTCAGATTTAGTAAGTCATGATGTCAAACAACTAACTCAGTTAAAGTTTTGTTTAAGTAAAACAGTTAAGCAAAACTTAATAGAGAAAATGAACATACATACCAACTCTGTAACTGGAGAAATAATGGAAGTTTTACTTTAGTTTACTTCTGACTAACTTCCTTTATCTCACCTCTTATATACTAGTTTAGAAAAAAGAAAAAATCCTTTCTTGTCCTTGATCTTCTTTTGAATCAGTAAACCAATGATATTTATAACTAATTTATCCCTACTGGGACAATGCATGAGCACAATTAGATCTTAATGCTTAGACATTAATCTATATATTAATGTTTTGCTGTTACATTGATTATAGAACACACCTCCTAAACCACATGTTCCTTGTCCATAAATATTTGTAATTGATAAAATTAGTAATTGACAAAATGAACATCCTTTATGAATTTTATCTATGACAACATGCATCTATAATAACAGGCATCCCTTTATATGCTATATGTGTTTACAGATAAGAGTTAAAAATGATCTATTGACCATGAAACTCTTTTCATGATATCTGGTTTACATAATAAGCTAAAAGTATTTTTTGATAGCTTATCTTATTAATCACAGAAAAAACCTGCCCCATATCAGTTACAAGTGGTCCCTATTTGGGCTAGGTCAGCTAAGACAGAGTAAAAGCAAAATGGTTAATTAAGTACAGTCTTACTGATTGATTACAGACATTATTTTCCTGATCATTAGTTTAACGCAAAACACTATGATCAGCTAACATTCATCTTATATACAAAGAATTATAAACACAGGACACTTGGGACTTTGGCTTACCTACAAAGGATTATTATAGTTTGGTTCATAGAATCATAGAATATCAGGGTTGGAAGGGACCTCAGGAGGTCATCTAGTCCAACCCCCTGCTCAAAGCAGGACCAATCCCCAGACAGATTTTTGCCCCAGATCCCTAAATGGCCCCATCAAGGATTGAACTCACAACCCTGGGTTTAGCAGGCCAATGCTCAAACCACTCGGCATTCTTGAACTGAAATTCAGTGAAAGCATAACATTCATAGGATTGATTCTGAAATATGGTGGACCTCATCATAAAGTTACAGTCACCTGAGGACTTCAGCAAGAGAGTGTCTCAGGTTTCTAGAGCATGTTACCTCCCATATTACTGTGACTATACATCCCAGACTTTACATTCACCCTTTTTAGGGATGATTCAAGTCAGTTTATTAACCCAGCAAGCACGATCTGGACTTGTAGGTGTCAGTTCCTCAGGAAATTCTATCCTTGCTACACTGGTGGATGGACCCAGAGCAAGTTTGGAAAGGGATAGCTTTCTTCACTCTTTCCTACCAAAATCTTGGTGAGGGTTGTGTCCAAGCAAGGTTGTGGGGCTCACTTAGAGCATGTTCAGACACAAGACATTTGGTGCTCAAGAGACTATTCCTTTCAAGTAAATGTTCTGGAGATCAAAGGCCATCTGCTGAGCATGCAAAGTATTCCTGTTTCTTCAAGGATCAATAATGCAAATCATGACAGACGATACTACTGCCATGTGTTATATCAATAGGCAAGGAGGAGTAAGATCATCCCCTCTCTGTCAGGTGGTGATTAATCTGTGGAATTGGTGCATACAGTATTCATTTACTCCCATAGCTCTACATCTGCCAGGAACTCAGAATAGCTTAGTATACCATCTCAGCAGGAAGTACTTGAACAATCATGAATAGTCTCTCAAAGATTCAGTCTTCTAAAGAATTGTCCTCAAGTATAGTATCCCTGACATAGGCTTCTTTGTCACCAATTTGAATAAAAAGTAGCAATTGTTTTGTTCAGAGGATGTATCACCAGGGTTCTCTACTGGATACATTTCTGATGTGAGGGTTGATGTAAGCATTTCCACCAGTTCCATTAATTCCCAAAGAAACTAAAATAGGATAAGGCCTCATTAATAATATAGAACTACCATTGACCAGGCAGTTTTGGTATTCAGACCTAGTATCCTTGTTGATGCAATCTCCAATTGCCCTACCAAACCTGATGGACATCATCTGTCAGAATTGAGGCCAGATCCTGCACCCTGAATCTCCATTTCTGTATCCGACACCCAGAATGTTGGCTGGTTGAATGTTACTGACAAAAGCTGCTCATCTCAAGTGCAGGACACTTTGATACAAAGCAGAAAAGTGTCTATGAGTCAACTTTTATAAATCTAAGAGGCAAAGGTCCTCTATTTGGGCCATTCAGTATCACCTCCTATCTCTCAAATTTTAAATTACTTATTCTTCTGGAAGCAATCTATTCTCTCCATTAGCTCGATTAGAGTCCATTTGGATGTAATATCAGCCCGCCATCTTTCCTTTCAGGGTTACATTATATTTTCACACCCCCTAGTTTTGGAGGTCTAATTCACATTTTTCATCTAGCTCAAGAACCACCTTTTCCTCCTCCTTAGGATCTTAATGGAGCGTCCTTTTGAATCTGCTCTTTGAATCACTACTCCATTAAGATGGCATTCCTGATGGCCATTACCTTTGCTTGGAGGGTGGGTGAAATTCAAGCCACTTACACTGAATTCCACATTGCCCCCCTACAAATCTCTGAGATTGGAACATTCCTCAAGCATGCAAATGTAGCTGCTTGGACTCCAGGTGAGTGGGCTTTAATACAGAGGGTGAAACTGCTTAGCCAACTAGCAGCAAGTCCTTATGCAATTAGGTACTCTCTTAGGTACTCACTGCTCCATGGTTTGGGTTGCTAGATCTGACTTCTAGCTAATCACCAGGTGTGTGATCCACATGAACAAATACTTGAAGACCAGTTCCTCAACTTAAAGTAAAGTGGTTCTTTTAGATGTTTTGTCCATCTGGATCCCATGACCCTACCTCCTTCGTCACTACTACAGAGTCCTATATAGCATGGAGAGTCTGTGCTGGTGAAGTAACTAAGTGTTGTTTAGGCCCAGTGCCTTTTTCACCCTGGGCTGGGGAGGTATGTGGACACTTCTGGCTAAAATCCCACCTCGCATGACTGGGGCACATGCACAACCAGAGCAGGATCCACATGGACAAACATCTTGAAGAACCAGTTGTTATAAGGTAAATAACTATTTTTAATCACATTTTGAACCAGTCAATTATGTACATTTGATAGTGTACTTATGAAAGGTACTTTAATTAAAAATGTAAATATGTTACTGTCAATTAAGAACGTTCAAGGGTTTATTCCAATTGTCTTCATGGAGGTGCCGGATATATTACTTTGAGTGAGGATTTTAGGACTAGGGCCTAGTAAAGAAGCTGCTTGAATCTGGGGCGAAAACACAAACCACTGATAAAAGAAAAAAATGTTGATCATATAGAATTTTTCTTATAAATACACAGATAAGTTAACGTACAAGAGTATGGTACATACATTTATATAGGTTTATAAAGGTACACTTTTGAAGCAGTGAATGGAAATTTAGACACATGATTTTTATTCATCTTATATAATTTTAATGTTACATTTTAAAGCTTTAACTCCACTATCCAGATTTAAGTAAATGGGAGAGAGTATCAAAATTGAGATTCAAACATGGGGATACATTTCTTGCTCCATATCCTCATGTTTGCACTATGTATGTTGAACTCAATTCATTTCAGCAAAGTATATTTGTTGGTAAGTTTGTAAGGTTACGGTTAAAGAAATACTGAAAAGAAATGTATACTATTATAGCATGACACAATTGTCACATGTGAAACCAACTGACTTTTCCTATTATAAGGTGGCTTTCCCATGAAATACTAGTTGAGACAGTTGCTGCTTTTTCCTGACCTTGCCTTCCACCTAGCCACTGTGTAGGAGTTGGGTGTCTAGGTGTATAACAGTTTACTCCTGAGGGTGTTCTGCGCCAAAAAATTAAAATTCTGTGCACAATATTTTAAAATTCTGCAAATTTTATTTGTCAAAGAAATATGGAGACTCCAGCATGGCATTGGGGAGCACAAGCCACTGGCTGCACAGAGGTGGGAGATCACTGTGTAGCTACCCCTCCCCCACAACATGGACTCAGTGAGGAGGCTGCACCCAACCCTGACACAGTGCAAGGATGGGGCCTACCCCAGAAGCACTCCAGGGTCCTGCCCCTCCATGCCAGATGCACCAGGTAGGCTCAGCAAGGCAGGATCCAAATGTGGAGGGGCTTAGTGTGGGGGGATCCAGGTGTGGGTTACGAGAGTTCTGTGTGGGGCAATCTGGGTGCAGGCACCTTAGTGGGGGATCTGGGTGCAGAGGGAATCTGGATGCACAGGGGGTTGGAGGATTCTAGGTGCAATGGTAATGGGACTCTGGGGGTGGGGATCCAGGTGCAACTGGTTGGGGCTTGGTGGGGTGGGGATCTGGGTGCAGGTGGCTGGTCCAGGTGCAGGGGAAGTGGGGCTCATCGGGGGGGTTCTGAGTGTGGGGGGGATGAGGCTCAGCAGGAGCCCTCACACCCCTCCCCCATACTCTAACTCCTGCCCCAGCCCTGATCCCCCTCCCACCCTCCGAACCCCTCGGTCCCAGCCTGGAACCCCATCCTGCACCCCAAACCCTTCATCCCTAGCCCACTCCAGGGCCCTCACACCCCCCCGTACACCAACCTGGAGCCCCCTCCCACAGCGTGAACTCCTCATTTCTAGCCCCATCCCAGAGTCCGTACCACCAGCCGGAGCCCTCACCCCCTCCCACACTTCTACCTCCAATTTCGTGAGCATCATGGTCCACCATACAATTTCCATACCCCGATGTGGCCCTCAGACCAAAAAGTTTGCCCACCCCCGCTTTATCAGCTAGAGTTCTAATTCCAAAAGACTGCTTTCACCCAAATAGACTATATGTCAATTTCTCAGTTTCAGCATGTAGTACGTAAATCCCACATTTACTCTAAATTGCTTGTTTAATTCCATGAAATTAAGCTGTGCTGTAGTAAATATATTTTAAAATTAAGTAATGCAGTTCTTTCCTAAATATTTACTGTATTATATATTACAGGAAAAGAAATAAATATGGATGCTTGTAACTTTGTAAGTAATGTTTTCTTTGAGTTTTATGGTACATGGGCTAGAGAAGGGAATGTAGAAAAACACACTGCTTGGAATTATTACATTGCAACCCTCCGACCCCAACAACTCTATATCTCTCCCCTTTTAGGTCCCAGGCCAACAAGACACTTCAGCATGTGTTTACCTTTAAGCAAATGAGGTCTGATCCAAAACCCATTGTCTTCAATGGTCTGATATTCTGGGTTGTAATCCACACCAGTGCGGGGCTGGGTTGCCCCTGCTCTGCAACCTTGGGCGCCTCACAATGCTTTGCTCTTGTAGCTTCCAGCTTGGGTTGCTCACAGTCAGCCTGCCAGCAAGTCACACCCTGAGTGTCTGTGTATAGCCACTGCCCTGGTCCAGCAACTCTGACTCCAGCAGCTTGTCAGCAGCACACCATCCACACTCTGGCTTCCAGCAGCTTTGGTTGCTACTTGCAGGTTGACTGCAACATACTCCTAGAAACAAATTTCCCCTCCCCTCCAAAATGTATGTTTTGCATTGTCCAGCCCTATCTTGGACAGTTCAGGTATTTGAGGTCTGTTGCCCCTCTGTATGTAACAGTTTGCTACTTTAAATGTAGTTACCCGTGCAATTCAGTGTAGACACACCATGGGATTATTTTTGATTAAAGACTAAAACAAGTTTATTTAACTACAAAGATATGGGTTTTTAATGAGTACAAGTATAAGGCACTAAAGCCAGAATATTTGCAAGAGAAATAAAGATAAAATGCTTTTTAGTACTAAAACTTAAACTAGATTTGATTCAAGGTGCAGTCCCTTACCATATGCTCCCAGTAACTTTGCTGACTAAATTCTCAGGCCAGGATCTGCTCCCAAAGTCCAACGGCTGTTTCTTTTGTTGTTTTAGGTGAAAGAGAGAGAGGTGGATAGGGAGAGTTACATTGGGGTGTTTTTACTCTTCCCTGTTATAGTCCAGTCCCCTTTTGACATGCATTTTCCTGAGGGTGACCCCTAGATACACTTCATTCCTGCTGTGAGGACAGAGACAAGGAGACTAGTGGTGAAAGAGGTTCCATGCTGTTGTTTGCTAAAATGCAGATCCGTTTGTTCCTGCCCCCCTTTTCTTGCCAAAGAATAGCCTCAGGCGATTGCTCATCAACTTTGACATCTGGCTAGAGGTATAAGCTTGTCCTTTGACTTTGACTTTGAGAAACTGGTTTACTCAGACTTGTCTGGTAAACACATCAGACCTAATTTCAGTTTATGTTTATATCTTTGCATATAATGTTGCCACATACATTTCACGATGACGTTATTGACCAGTGAGTTATTAATTTTAAATGATATCTCACAAGGCAAATTTTGTACAAAGATTACTACACAAGTCCAATATTGACTCTAAATTGATCTGTTAAATGGTTTTCCTCCATGAGTTGAATCTGCCTTTCATTAATATTTTAAAAATAAAGTAATGAAGTTCTTTCCTAAATACTAAGTATGTTGTACATTAGAGGAAAAAATTAAGCTAATTCTGAAGTGCTTTGTAGGAGTAGGGCCTTAGGGACAGATTTTTAAAGGTACGTAGGTGCCTAAAGATGCAGAAACATGCCTAGTGGGATTTTCAGAAATATTTAGGCACTTAACTCACATTGAAATCAATGCACATGTGCTTTTGAAAATCCCACTAGGTGCCTATCTGCATCTTTAGGCACCTGAAAGATTTTAAAAGTTAGGCCCTTACTCTTTGTCCCGACCATCTCTAAAATCCCATATCCTAGCAACTCTCTGTGTTAAGCAGATTTGAACATGGTTGTCTGGAGTGTCTTGTCTTTTGTTTGGCTAGAGAGCTTAGTATTTTGTACATTAATGGTTTCTGGGTTTTCATCATGTATTATATTTTGAAAGTTCTGTGAAATAATATTGACGTTTGATGTTTAAATTTAAATTAATATTTCTATTTAAAAATAAAGAGCCAGACATTTATAAAAAATACAAAGCTGAATCAGTAAAAGTAAAATGATTAGCTTATATTTATATTTTTCTTGAAAAATGCGGTTTTATATTAAAAATAAAAGGAACAGAAACATTTAAAGTTTGATATATTTTAAAGGTCAAGGATAGAATTGAAATGATAGAAAATGTTGAAACAGAAGTAACAGTGAAGTGGAGAAGAGTGGAAGATCCAGCAGAAATTTCACATGCAAAGCCATGTATGGATAGGTTAGTTGACTAAAAAAGCTTGTTAGTATTCCTCAAGTGTTAACATTTACAGTTTTAATATATCATTAGACTTCCCATGATTCCATTGTTATGCAATCTGTTGTTCCAGTTGATTTTTAACCTTCCACCTGCATTTCATTGGATTTATCTGTATTTAGGGCAAGATTGTTACTTCCTTTATGTTTCCCTGCAGGAGAGTAAGGGAACATAAGGCTCCTCTTGAATTCCTCTGCGCTAGCTATCCATGTTATAAGTAGCACTTCAGAGGGGAGAAGGAGCCACTACTGCCCTTCTGTGCAGATGGTGCATAGAGCTAACCAGCCAGCACAGCAGAGTCAGTGCAGAACGAGAAGCATTCGTCACAATGTAAAGGACTGGTAAAGATTACTTCTCTGCCAGAGCAAGGGAGAAATTAGGGACATGTTGTGGCTTTGAGTTCCAGTCTGCTTCATGGTCTGCTTCTGGGGCAGCACAACTAAACACTGCCACTTACTGAAGGATTATGGCAAATCTCCAATTTGAATGTATAGTTTTCAAAGTACTTTGGGATCTTTCAAGGGGGGTGTGTGTGTGTGTGTGTGTGTGTGTGTGTGTAAGATATTACCACAGTTCCATATTTCTAAGTCAGGAAGATTCACACTCTATTTGGGATGAAAAAAATAACCTGTAACCTTTGTTCTTCATCAAGTGATTACATATGTCAATTCCACTTCAGGAGTGTGTACTCCCAGTGCACTGAAGCTGGAGAGATTTTTCTATAGTAGTACCTATAGGATGGCATACATGCCCACTGCACTTTCATGCTGCCAGTTCATGGTATAAAGGAGCAGAGCTGCCAGACCCTCTGTCAGTTCTTCAAGTGATTGTGCATGTCCATTCCACTTCAGGCATGTGCATGTCCAGTGCTCCAGAGTCAGAATTTTTTCACTTAGCAGTACCTGTCAGGGTGGAACATTCACTCTCCACTGCCTTGTGCTGCTCCATGATGGTATAAAGGGTGGAGTTACCCCAGATCCTCCTCAGTTCCTTTTTACCAACTATGATTGGTGCTTGGAGCATGGTAGCTTGCTTCTGCAAGTGTTCTCCCTTTCCAGGGAATTTGTTTATCTCTTGTATATTGTTAGAGGTATTCATTTTCATATTTAGTACTTTGGTGTAAGTTTCATTTGTTATGTTTTCTTAGAGTGTCGGTTCCTGCTTGTTCTGGGTGCTGACACCTGGTACCTGGCGTATGATGTGTAACGGTTGCAAGAAGTCTGTGCCAGTAAGCGACCCTCATTCCATGTGCCTCAAGTATCTTAGTGAGGATCTTGTCAGATCTGCGGAGACCACAAGCCCCAGAAGAAAAATGATACGGAGGTGAGACTGCAACAACTTCTTATGAAGGCCGCCCTGCATCCACGTTCTGAATTGTCCTGCTCAGGCACCAAGTACTTCTGTCTTGGTTAGAAGTGCATTGCAAAACTTGGCACTAATCCCCTTCTTTAGTGCCAAGGCAGAAGCACAGACAATATTCCTCAAAGGAGCCTCCAAAGATTGAGATCCCAATACCATGCATGAGCAAACAAGCTGGAGGACAGGCAGAGTGTCCTGGGAAGAGACACTCCTCAGTACTGCCTGCGTTATTGATGCTGGCCCACTGTGGTACTGGACCCTTTGATGCAACAACAATAGCAGCATCAGGGAAAACTCTCAGTACCAATGATACCAGAAGCATATGCTGCAGCACAGGACCTGCTCTGTCTGTCTGTCCCAGATTCTCCAGCAGTGCAGGAGACAAACTATCTAGTACTGCTTGATCCTCAGGCTTCATCTTTGGACTTATCTGCAAGATGGGTCCAACCCTCAGTACTGTGGCTGACTTCTTCAGACCATCCAGCACTTCCTCACAGACTGGTGTCCCTGGAGACACAGTACCAGATCTTGGCACTGCACCTCAATGGTCTGGCAATTCAGGGTCCTCCCTGAGGTGGGCATAAGAGTTGCTCACTCTTGGGATAGAAGACTACCTTCACCTTCATCACAAAAATTTCACTCCTGGTATCCAGCAGATGTCCCACGATGGTCCAGGAACCCAGATCCGTGGTCTGGTAGAGGGTGGGGTCCAATGGCCATACTGGAACCCATGGGGTTTCATCACCACCATCAGATCTTCCTGGTTCCTTCTCTGACTAGATCCTCAAGCAGACACCAGGCTAGCTCTCATGAAGAGGTCAGGTGGCCCTGGGGACTGCCACACTGGCTGCTGCTGGAGCAGTCCTGCAGCCAGCCACAGGGATGGCTGCATGAGCTGCTGCTTAGTGGCCTCCAGCTGCTGGCTCTGGGGACAGTGGCACCCCAGAAGCCCCCCCCCCGAGCAGTCACAACCCTGGGCCCCCCAGCTAAGATTTAGTCAGGAGTATTTATAAAAAAGGTCACGGGCTGTGTAATTTTTGTTTATTGCCTGTGACCTGTCCATGACTTTTACTAAAAATGACTAAATTGTAGCCTTAACAATGAGCAGGTGTTGATGACTTCAGTTGTTGGGTCTCCTACATGAAGTCCAGCAGACTATCTTCCCTTTGGGAATCCTACCCTCTTCTCACATCAGGCTGACGAGAAGCTTCACAGTCTCAAAGACTCAAGGGCCATGCTGAAATCACTGGGAATTTACACTCCTTTCCCTAAGAAGAAAGGAAACAATTCTGCCTTCAGTTTTACCAACGTTACCTGCTTTTCCAGCTTAGAAAGCCTGACCATTCCACAAAAAAAGGGGAAAAATAACAGGAGACCGCCACTTCTTCAGTTTTCTTCTGCAACAGGTTCTTCCAGACACTTGGGAAATTCCAAGCAGTCTGTTTTGATTGTGTTGTCAGTTAGTTTTGTGCCAGTTTCTCCTGACCGTTTTTTCCAACAGTTTATCCCAATTCCTGTGAGCTCAGGCCCATATTACCATGGATCGACGTGTTCTAAGTATTGTGGAACAGGAAACACCTTACAGCTAATTTCTATCACTCCATCCCACTCCCCTTTGTCAGGGACCACTCTTGCAAGGCTGATCTCTTCCAGGAGGCCAATCTCTCCTCCATTTGAGAGTTATAGAGGAGGTTTCCCCTCTCCAGTGAGGGAAGAAGTTTTATTCACTTCCAGATTCCTTAGACAAAAGAAGGTCTCAGGCCCATTTTAGACCTGAGATATCTGAACAAATATATAAAGACAATAAGATTTCACATGGTCACCCTGGCCTTGGTTATCTCCATCCTGGAGATTAGTATGCTGCCCTTGACTTGAAGATGCATATTTCCATGTGCCTATGCTTCAAAATCATAGGAGATTCCTAAAATTTCTGGTTAACAGTAGTCATCAGTTTACAGTCCTGCCCTTTGGCTTCTCTGCAGCCTCAAGAGTATTTACAACATGCATGGCAATGGTGTCTGCTTTCCTAAGAAAAGCAGTTGTGCAAATATTTCCATACCTGGACAATCAGTCTTCTCTCTAGTTCAGAGGATAAAGCAGTCTTGGATAAAGGGGCAGTCTTGGATTCTACAGTAGCCAGCACGTTCCTACCTTAAGACAGATTTCAATGTTAACCATTTCCACAGACCTAAAAACCCATCTAACCACAACAATAAGAAACTGCCTCAGACTTCTGGGACACATGGCCTCCTGCATGCCAGACTTCATCTTAGAAAGTTATAGGGCTGGTTTAAAGTCAGTATACTCCTTAGCTCGTCACTCATTGGATATGGTGATTCGAGTACCTGCAGGAGTATTAGCCTCCTTCGACTGGTGGGTGGATCCAGTTAATGTATTTATGGAAATTTCCTTTGCCCCTTTTTTACCCATATTGACTCTGGTTATGGACACTTCATTTGTAGTTTGAGAAGCTCGCTTAGGGAACCTATGTACTCAAGTTCTGTGGTCATGTCAAATTTTAACTCTCTGCATAAATGTGTGGTAGTTGTGAGTCATTCATCTGGCCTATTGGGCTTTTTTCCCTCACATCAAAGGAGAGGCCCTACATGTCCTCATGGAGAATGCTGCAGCAATGTTGTATTTGAATAGATAGGAAGGGGCCAAGTAGGACTCTCTTGGTCAAGAGGCGATACAGCTTTGGGAGTTTTGGATCACCAATGCAATTAATCTCAAAGTATCCAATCTGCCTGGTGTTCAGAACAGCTTGGTGGATCACCTGAGCAGATCATTCAGTGGTCTTTCAGGCAGATATTGTGAGATTTGTTTTTCAAAACTGGGGGCCCTTACATAGACTTATTTGCTACTCACCACAATAGGAAATACCCACTCTTTTGTTCAAGGGCAAGTCATTCAGGGATCTCTGATGTACACCTTCCTGCTGTCTTGGAAAGACAATCTGCTGTATGCTTACCTTCCATTCCACCCATTTCCTTGGTGTTGCTCAAACTCAAGCAGGATTAGATTCACATTATCCTCATAGTACTGGCGTGGCTTCTCCAGCATTGGTTCTCCAGTCTGCAGAGCCTCTGCACCAGGCTCCTATGACACTACCTCCAGAACCTGACTTGAATTCCCAGGACCACGGTCACCTACTACATTCCAATCTGACTACTTTCCATTTTATGGTCTGGATGCTCCATAATTAATGCCTCAGGAAGGTCCAGTGTTTGGGGAAATGTACAAAACAGTCTCCTGAATATCAGAAAGCTTTCTACTAGATACACATAATTGTTAAAGTAGAAATGATTCTCCTTATGGTCACAGCAAAAGTGTTTAGACAGTCTAAGCATGTTTTGGACTACTTGTTCCACCTGAAACAACAAGGCCTGTCTATTAGTTCCCTCTGAGTTCACCTGTTAGTTATCTCCACTTTCCATCTTACAATTGCTGGCTGCTCAGTATTTTCAATTCTGATATCAATCAGGTTCTTAAAATGTCTGGAGAGTTTTTATCCTCAATTTGTGGATCCCATCCCTGCCTGGGTCTTGAATCTGGTGCTAGCAAGATTGATGAACCCTTTGAACCCGCTTTTCACTATCTATGAAAGCAGCATTTTGGTAGCTGTTATCTCTGTGGGAAGAGTGGTGGAGTTACTAGCATTGGTAGCTGACCCTCCTTACAGCCTTTTATAAGGACAAAAGTCTACTTATTTTCACATCTAAAACTTTTGACTAAAGTAGTATCGGAATTCCACCTCAGTCAAGTGATATACTTACCAACTTTCTTTCCTAAGCGCCGTTCTCATAAAGATGAAGAGACTCCATGTCTTGTATGTTAGTGTGGAGATTAATGGAAGGAGGAGGCACACATCAGAACCCTAGGGGGGCTCACATCAGCGCCCTAGTGGGGCTCTGGGTGATCACTACTTCCCACCACCCTACACAGATGTAATGAGGTTAAGTAGTGTCCGCAAAAGAGAAACTAAACAACTGATTATTCCTCAATAAAGGTTTTTAATGCTTCAAATATTAGTTAGTGGTTAGGATTAAAAACAGAGTGTGCCTTTTTGTTGCTTGGCAACCATATCTTCAAGAAAGTTAGGAATAATTCCAGCTGTTGCATCCCTGAAAGGTTAAAATAATTAATTTACTGGATTTATGTAAAGTAACATTTTTACCGTGTTTTCTCTTTGTTTGTTGTTTTGTTCTGTTTTCAATGCTTTATCCTTTGGAGGTTTCTGTAATAACTATAACTTTTAAAACAAGGTGAGAGAGCTAAAGTGAGGAAAGGCAGGGGAAATGGGGGGTGAAGCAGCATTACAGACACCTGGAGGACACCACTATTTACCTCTCTCCATTCTGAAAACTGACCATTTATTCCTACCCTTTGTTTCCCATCTTTTAACCAGTTACTGATCCATGAGAGGACCTTCTCTGTTATCCCATGACAGCTTGCTTCGCTTAAGAGACTTTAGTGAGGGACCTTGTCAAAGGCTTTCTGAAAATCTAAGTACACTATATCCACTGGATCACCCTTTCCACATGCGTGTTGACCCCCTCAAAGAATTCTAGTAGATTGGCGAGGCATGATTTCCCTTTACAGAAACCATGTTGACTCTTCCCCAAGAAATTATGTTCATCTATGTGTCTGACAATTTTCTTCTTTACTATAGTTTCAACCAATTTGCCTGGTACTGGCTTAGTGGCCTGTAATTGCCGGGATCATCGCTGGAGCCTTTTAAAAAAAATTGGCATCACATTAGTTATCCTCCAGTTATCTGGTACAGAAGCTGATTGTTAGGTTGCATACTAGGTTAGTAGTTCTGCAATTTAACATTTGAGTTCCTTCAGAACTCTTGGGTGAATATCATCCGGTCCTGGTGACTCATTACTATTTAATTTATCAATTTGTTCCAAAACCTCCTCCTTTGACATCTGAATCTGGGACAGTTCCTCAGATTTGTCACCTAAAAAGAATGGCTCAGGTTTGGGAATCTCCCCCACCTCCTCAGCCAGGAAGCCTGATGCAAAGAATTCATTTAGTTTATCCGCAATGGCCTTATCTTCCTTGAGTGTATCTTTAGCATCTCAGTTGTCCAGTGGCCCACTGGTTGTTAAGCAGGCTTCATGCTCCTGATGTACTTAAAATTTTTTTTGCTGTTACTTTTTGTGTCTTTAGCTAGCTGTTCTTCACATTCTTTTTTGGCTTTCATAATTATATTTCGTCTTCGAGTGCTTGCTCATATTGATTCCAATTAGGTGTACGCGCGCCGCGTGCACGATCGTCGGAAGAGTTTTACCCTAGCAACACTCGGTGGGTCGGCTGAGGCGCCCCCTGGAGTGGCGCCCTTATGGCGCCGGATATATGCCCCTGCCGACCCAGCGCCCCCTCAGTTCCTTCTTACCGCCCGTGACGGTTGTTGGAACTGTGGGGCTGACCTCCACATCCCTAGCTTTCTCATTCATAGTTAGTTTGTTAGTATAGTTTGGTTTGTTGTTAGTACTTTAGAGTAGTTTAGTAAGTTTATAGGATAGTTTATATTTGCTGTATCTAGTTGTAGATAAGTTGAGGATTCGGGTTTATCCTGTTCCTCTGCCCGGTACCGGGGCTCATGCCCAAGTCTCCGGGTTTCAAACCTTGCTCGGCCTGCCTCAAGCCGATGCCCATTGGAGATCTCCACAACTCCTGTTTGAAGTGCCTGGGGGAATCTCATCAGCCTGACAAGTGCCCTATTTGCAAGGCTTTTAAGCCTAGGACAAAAAAGGAGCAGGACTTTCGTCTAAAACAACTCCTCATGGAAGCGGCACTTAGCCCAGTGCCCCCGACACCGCGCGTAGACCAGGCACCGTCGGTCCGCAGCGCACCTCCGGCACCGGAGCGACCCGATACTAACAAGGTACCTCGGCACTGGACGTCTCCGGCACCGACACAGACGCAGCACCGCTTGCTCTCTCCCCAGCCTAAGAAGCAGCATAAGCCACCTGCTGCTCCTTCGCAAGCTCAAGCTCCGCCCGCAGTTTCAGAGGAGCAGCACGCCGTGCCAGACCTCACCACGAAGGCCCCGACTCCAGCATCGTCGATTCTGGTGCCCCAAGCGCCGTTGAGTCCGGTGCACATAAGCTCCCTGGTGCACACCGTGGTTGAGCTAGGCTTGCCTTCGACTCTGGAGACCTTCTCTACTGCCCGCGACCTGATCGTGCTCACTGACCCCGGACTGCTGCCCCCTCCGACACTGCCGGTACGGACTGTCCCATCTATAGGGAAGCCCGCCTTCATGCAGCCCCCTTTGCAGAGTGAAACTGCTCGACGCCACCCACGATCCCGGTCCCGCAGATGGTCCCGGTCTTGGCGCCGCTCACAGTCCCGGCACCGATCTCCATCTCGGTGCTGGTCGTACTCGCAGCACTGCTCCATCTCGCATAGGTCTCCCTCCCGGTACGATCGGTACCGGTCCACCTCCCAATACCAGTCCTGGCACCTTTCATCGCACAGCTGGTCGCGGCACCGCCTCCATCGTCGGTTGTCGTCCAGATCCAGATCGACTTCCCGGCACCGCTATGACCGTCGGTCCCGCTCCCGATCACGGTACTGCTCGGGACACCGGCACCGGTCTCCGACCCTCAGGCGCGGACCGGTAGAGGGTGACGGGATGACTCAACAAATGCGTTCGGCACTGCCTTGGCCTTCTCATCCCAACTGGGCATCATCCCAAGAGGGCAGTGCCTATAATAACCAGGGCCATGACGCTGACAGTGCTAGCCAGGGACCGGACGTGGGTCAGGAACCCGACCAAGGTCCTCCGCAGTGGTCCTTCTGGACCCCCTGGGCATACAACCAAATCCAAGGTGGTACCTCCGGCGCTTCCTGGTCGGCTCATTCGGAGCCTAGGGACCTGAGGCAACTATTAGCCGCCCTCCTCTGGTGCCGTCAGAGACGACTGCCCTACCGCCTGAGCAGGAGGTTGCCCCTCCGGTCGAGGACCTACCACAACTGGACCCGCCTCAGCCTGACCTCCCCCAGGACCCGCTGGTCCAGGGATTGTCCTCTTCATCCTCACCCAATGAAGTCGTGGCAGGCACATCCGCCTCTGGCCCCCCACCTATAGATATCCATGCTCACCTGGACCTGCTTCGTAGGGTGGCACGGAACATGAATATGCAGGTGGAGGAGGTGGCGGAAGTTGAAGACCCAGTGTTAGACATTTTGTCAGCCGATACCCCCACCCGGGTAGCTTTGCCCTTCATTAGGACCATTCAGGCCAATGCCAATACTATCTGGCAGTCCCCGGCGTCCATCCCTCCCACAGCGAGAGGGGTTGAAAGAAAGTACATGGTACCATCTAAAGATTACGAGTATCTGTATGTGCACCCCCAACCTTGCTCCCTCATGGTACAATCCGTAAACGAGAGGGAGAGACATGGCCAGCAGGTGCCCGCCCCTAGATCTAAGGATGCTAGGCGCCTGGATTTATTCGGGCGTAAGATCTATTCAACCGATGGCCTACAGCTCAGGGTAGCTAACCAGCAGGCCCTCCTGAGCCGATATAATTATAACACCTGGAACTCTATGGGGAAATTTAAAGAGCTAGTTCCCCAAGAGTCCAGGGAAGAGTTTGGGGCCTTGCTCGAAGAGGGCAAGAAGGTGGCAAGGACATCTTTGCAGGCGTCTCTAGATGCAGCAGACTCGGCAGCTAGAACTCTAGCCTCAGGAGTGGCCATGCGCCGTATTTCATGGCTGCAAGTGTCCGGCCTCCCGCTGGAACTGCAGCAGACCATACAGGACCTGCCCTTTAAAGTCCAAGGCCTCTTCTTGGAAAAGACTGATCTCAGGCTGCAAAGTATGAAGGATAACCGGGCCACTATACGCTCACTGGGCATGCATACCCCGGTGACACAATGCAGACCCTTCCAGCCCCAGCCGCAGCGCCCTTACCCCAACCCCCAACCGCGGCAAGACTTTGCTAGAAGGCGTGGTCATGGCCCTAGGAGGTGCCAACCTGGTCTGCAAACAGGCCAAAATCAAGGCCCCCGAGACCATCAGCGGGGCCCAGACAAAACTTTTGAAGCTGCGCTTGAGGACGGAGCACCAGTCTCCTCCCAGGATCCTTCCCTGCCTTTCTCCAACCACCTCTCTTGTTTCCTCCCTGCGTAGTCCCACATAACGTCAGCTCGCTGGGTCCTATGCACGGTGGAAATGGGATACCATCTTCAGTTTATTTTGCCCCCCCTTCCCACCCTCCCTCCCCGTCCCTCTTCAGGGACCCTTCTCACAAGCAACTCCTCTTATAGGAGGTGCAAACGCTTCTGTCTATCGGAGCGGTGGAAGAGGTACCAAGGGACTTGAGGGGCAGGGGTTTTTACTCCCGCTACTTCCTAATCCCCAAGGCAAAGGGGGGGCTTCGGTCCATCCTAGACCTACGCGGACTCAACAAATTCATGGTAAGGTTGAAGTTCCGCATGGTTACCCTGGGAACCATTATCCCATCCCTGGATCCTGGAGACTGGTACGCTGCCCTCAACATGAAGGACGCGTATTTCCACATAGTGATCTACCCACCGCATAGGTGGTTCCTTCGCTTTGTGGTCAGACACCAACATTTCCAATTTGCTGTCCTCCCCTTCGGCCTGTCCACAGCACCAAGGATTTTCACAAAATGTATGGCTGTTGTAGCGGCCTGGCTCCACAGACATCAGGTCCAAGTCTTTCCGTACCTCGACGACTGGCTCATATGGGGTCGGTCCGAGCTACAGGTGCAGTCTCACGTTCGGTTCGTCGTCACCTGCTTCAGGAAGCTGGGCCTGCTGATCAACGCCGAAAAGTCCACTTTGGAGCCGACCCAAAGAATAGACTCATTGGGGCAGTCCTGGACTCGAATCTCGCCAAGGCTTGCCTACCACAGGCCCACTTCCAGTCCATGATGACCATTATCCATGGCCTCCAAAGTTTTCCAACCTCGACAGCACGCACGTGCCTCGGTCTTCTGGGCCATATGGCCTCGTGCACCTTCATGACCAGACATGCCAGACTGCGCCTCCGCCCGCTTCAGATGTGGCTTTCGTCAGTGTACCGTCCAGGCCGGGACAGTTTGGACACAGTACTCACGGTGCCGACGAAGGTATTGTCCTCTCTGGGTTGGTGGCTAAATCCCAACCTTGTTTGCAGAGGGATGCCATTCCATGCCCCGCAGCCCTCTCTAGTCCTCACCACGGATGCATCCTCTCTGGGCTGGGGCGCTCACCTCGCGAACCTTCGCACTCAAGGCCTCTGGTCCACACAAGAAACCTCTCTCCACATCAATGTCCAGGAACTGAGGGCAATGCGCCTAGCGTGTCAGGTATTCCGCGAACACCTCCAAGGCCGTTGTGTTGCTGTCTTAACAGACAACCCGACGGCCATGTTTTACATCAACAGGCAAGGCGGAGTGCGATCGTCCCTACTATGCCAGGAAGCCATATGTCTCTGGGAATTTTGCATAGCCCAATCAATCGACCTGGTGGCGCTGTTTCTCCCAGGAGTCCAGAACACCTTGGCAGATCGCCTCAGCAGGTCCTTTATGACTCACGGGTGGTCGATACGTCCAGACGTTATTCATTCCATTTTCCGAAGGTGGGGGTTTCCCCACATAGACCTCTTCGCCTCCCATGAGAATCTGAAGTGCCAAGTGTTCTGCTCTCTCCAGGGACGCTCTCTGGGCTCCCTGTCAGATGCCTTCCTGATACCGTGGAAAGACCAGCTGCTCTACGCCTTCCCTCCGTTGCCATTGGTCCACAAGGTCCTTCTGAAGTTACGCAGAGACGAGGCCCACTTAATCTTGATCGCTCCAGCGTGGCCCAGACAACACTGGTACACCACATTCCTCGATCTGTTGGTGACCAAGCCAATTCCTCTCCCATTGTTGCCAGACCTGATCACTCAGGATCACGGCAGGTTATGCCATCCGGACCTGCAGTCCCTTCATCTAACAGCATGGATGCTGCATGGCTGACACAATCTGAGCTGCGCTGCTCCAGTTTGGTGCAGCAAGTCCTTCTAGGAAGTAGAAAGCCCTCCACTAGATCCACACATCTAGCCAAGTGGAAATGCTTCTCCTGCTGGTGTGCCCTAAAGAATGCTGTTCCCCTACAGGTTCCAGTACCTACCATCCTAGATTACCTTTTGTCACTCAAACAACAAGGTCTAGCGATTTCATCGATCAAGGTACACCTGGCAGCGATTTCATCCTTTCACCCAGGTGAAAATGGCTGCTCAATTTTCTCCAATCCCATGGTCAGCAGGTTCCTCAAGGGTTTGGAATGTCTGTATCCACAAATCCGACATCCGACCCCTACATGGGATCTCAACCTCGTCCTTTCTAAACTCATGGGTGCCCCCTTCGAGCCGATGGCCACCTGCTCGCTTCTGTACCTTTCCTGGAAAACAGCTTTCCTCATCGCTATCACATCGGTGAGACGAATATCGGAGCTTCGAGCTCTCACACTGGATCCACCATACACGGTGTTCCATAAGGATAAGGTACAGCTGCGACCACACCCCGCCTTCCTCTGTAAGGTGGTGTCTGCCTTCCATGTCAACCAAGACATCTTCCTTACGGTCTTCTTTCTGAAGCCTCATGCTTCGCGACGTGAACAACAGCTACATTCCCTAGACGTTCGCAAGGCTCTCGCCTTTTACATCGAACGAACTAAGCCCTTTAGAAAGACATCCCAGTGGCAGACCGGATGAAAGGTCTTCCGGTCTCCTCGCAGCGAATTTTGTCTTGGATTACATCGTGCATCCGTACATGTTGTGACTTGGCGGGTGTTCCAACTACCCGGCTCACTGCCCATTCTACTCGGGCTCAAGCGTCGTCCTCCGCCTTTCTAGCTCATGTGCCCATACAGGAGATCTGCAGGGCAGCGACTTGGTCATCTGTACATACCTTCGCTTCTCACTATGCTATAGTGCAGCAGTCCAGAAACGATGCAGTGTTTGGTTCAGCGGTTCTTCACTCCGCAACATCTAACTCCGACCCCACCGCCTAGGTAGGGCTTGGGAATCACCTAATTGGAATCGATATGAGCAAGCACTCGAAGAATAAAAGACAGTTACTCACCTTTGTAACTGTTGTTCTTCGAGATGTGTTGCTCATATCCATTCCAAACCCGCCCTCCTTTGCCCACTGTCGGAGTAGCCGTCAAGAAGGAACTGAGGGGCGCTGGGTCGGCAGGGGCATATATCTGGCGCCATAAGGGTGCGAGTCCAGGGGGCGCCTCAGCCGACCCACCGAGTGTTGTTAGGGTAAAAATCTTCCGACGATTGTGCACGCGGTGCGCGTACACACCTAATTGGAATGGATATGAGCAACACATCTCGAAGAACAACAGTTACAAAGGTGAGTAACCATCTTTTTTTACACTTCACTTGCCAGAGTTTATGCTCCTTTCTATTTTCCTCAATAGGATTTAACTTCCAATTTTTGAAGGATTCCTTTTTGCTTCTAACTGCTTTTTTTACTTTATGGTTTAGCCACGATTGCACTTTGGGTTCTCTTACTATGTTTTTTAATTTGAGGTATACATTTAAATTGAGTTTCTATTATGGTGTCTTTAAAAAGTTTCCATGCTGCTTGCAGGGATTGCACTTTTCACACAGTACCTTTTAATTTCTGTTTAACTAACTTCCTCATTTTTGTGTAGCTCCCCTTTCTGAAATTAAATGGTACTGTGATGGGCTTCTTTGGTGTCGTCTCTCCCCCCCCCCCCCCCCCGAGATGTTACATTTTATTATGTTATGATTACTATTGCCAAGTGTTTCATTTATATTCACCTCTTGGACTGGATCCTGTGCTCCACTTAGGACTAAATCGAGAATTGCTGCTCACCTTGTGGGTTCCAGGACTAGCTGCTCCAAGAAGCAGTCATTTAAGGTGTCAAGAAACTTTATCTCTGCATCCCGTCCTGAGCTGACAGGTCAATATAGGGATAGTTGAAATCCCCCATTATTGAGTTTTTTATTTTTATAGCCTCTCTATCTCTCTGAGCATTTCACAGTCACTATCACCATCCTGGTCAGGTGGTCAGTAATATATCTCTACTGCCATATTCTCATTATTCAAGCATGGAATTACTGTCCATGGAGATTCTATGGTACAGCTTGGTTCATTTAAGGTTTTTACTTCATTTGACTCTATGCTTTCTTTCACTTATAGTGTCACTCCCCCTGCCTCATGACCTTCCAATATATTTTATACCCTGGTATTACTGTGTCCCATAGATTATCCTCATTCCACCAAGTTTCTGTGATGCCTATTATATCAATATCTTAATTTAATGAGGCATTCAAGTTCACCCATCTTAGTATTTAGACTTCTAGCATTTGTATATAAGCACTTAAAAATTGTCACTTTTTACCTGTCTGCCATTATGTGATGTAATTGAAAAGGACTCTTTCATTTAGAGTCATAGACTTTAAGGTCAGAAGGGACTATTATGATCGTCTAGTCTGACCTCCTGCACAACACAGGCCATAGAATCTCACCCACCCACTCCTGTAATAAACCCCTAACCTATGTCTGAGCTATTGAAGTCCTCAAATCATGGTTTAAAGACTTCAAGGTGCAGAGAATCCTCCAGCAAGTGACCCGGGCCCCACGCTGCAGAGGAAGGCGAAAACCCCCCAGGATCTCTGCCAATCTGCCCTGGAGGAAAATTCCTTTCCGACCCCAAATATGGCGATCAGTTAAACCCTGAGCATGTGGCCAAGATTCACCAGCCAGACACCCAGGAAATAATTCTTTGTAGTAACTCAGATCCCACCCCATCTAACATCCCATCACAGGCCATTGGGCATATTTACCGCTAATATTCAAAGATCAATTAATTGCCCAAATTAGGCTATCCCATCATACCATCCCCTCCATAAACTTATCAAGCTTAGTCTTGAAGCCAGATATGTCTTTTGCCTCCCCTTGGAAGACTGTTCCAGAACTTCACTCCTCTGATGGTTAGAAACCTTCGTCTAATTTCAAGTCTAAACTTCCTGATGGCCAGTTTATATCCATTTGTTCTTGTGTCCACATTGGTACTGAGCTTAAATAATTCCTCTCCCTCCCCGGTATTTATCCCTCTGATATATTTATGGAGAGCAATCATATCTCCCCTCAGCCTTCTTTTGGTTAGGCTAAACAAGCCAAGCTCTTTGAGTCTCCTTTCATAAGACCGGTTTTCCATTCCTCAGATCATCCGAGTAGCCCTTCTCTGTACCTGTTCCAGTTTGAATTCATCCTTCTTAAACAGGGGAGACCAGAACTGCAACAGTATTCCAGATGAGGTCTCACCAGTGCCTTGTATAATGGTACTAACACCTCCTTATCTCTACTGGAAATACCTCGCCTGATGCATCCCAAGACCACCTTAGCTTTTTTCACGGCCATATCACATGGCGGCTCATAGTCATCCTGTGATCAACCAATACTCCGAGGTCCTTCTCCTCCTCTGTTACTTCCAACTGATGAGTCCCCATCTTATAACAAAAATTCTTGTTATTAATCCCTAAATGCATAACCTTGCACTTTTCACTATTAAATTTCATCCTATTACTATTACTCCAGTTTACAAGATCATCGAGATCTTCCTGTATGATATCCAGCTCCTTCTCTGTATTGGCAATACCTCCCAGTTTTGTGCCATCCAGAAACTTTATTAGCACACTTCCACTTTTTGTGCGAAGGTCAGTAATAAAAAGATTAAATAAGATTGGTCCTAAAACCGATCCCTGAGGAACTCCACTAGTAACCTCTCTCCAGCCTGACAGTTCACCTTTCAGTATGACCCGTTGTAGTCTCCCCTTTAACCAGTTCCTTATCCACCTTTCAATTTTCATATTGATCCCCATCTTTTCCAATTTAACTAATTCCGTATGTGGAACCGTATCAAATGCCTTACTGAAATCGAGGTAAATTAGATCCACTGCGTTTCCTTTGTCTGAAAAGTCTGTTACCTTCTCAAAGAAGATCAGGTTGGTTTGGCATGATCTACCTTTTGTAAAACCATGTTGTATTTTGTCCCAATTATCATTGACCTCAATATCCTTAACTACTTTTGCTTTCAAAATTTTTTCCAAGACCTTCCATACTACAGATGTCAAACTAACATGCCTGTAGTTACCCGGATCACTTTTTTCCTTTCTTAAAAATAGGAACTGTGTTAGCAATTCTCCAGTCATATGGTACAACCCCTGAGTTTACAGATTAATTAAAAATTCTTGCTAATGGGCTTGCAATTTCATGTGCCAGTTCCTTTAATATTCTTGGATGAAGATTATCTGGGCCCCCCGATTTAGTCCCATTAAGCTGTTAGAGTTTGGCTTCTACCTCAAATATGGTAATATCTATCTCCATATCCTCATTCCCATTTGTCATCCTGCCATTATCCCTTTAAAGACTGAGGCAAAGTATTTGTGTAGATATTGGGCCATGCCTAGATTATCCTTTAACCTCCACTCTATACTCAGTGTTTTGCGGTCCCACTTCTTCTTTCTTTGCTTTCTTCTTATTTATATGGCTATAGAACCTTTTATTATTGGTTTTAATTCCCTTTGCAAGGTCCAACTCTACATGACTTTTGGCCTTTCTCACTTTATCCCTACATGTTTTGACTTCAATAAGGTAGCTTTCCTTGCTGATCCTTCCCATCTTCCACTCCTTGTAGGCTTTCTGCTTTTTCTTAATCACCTCTCTGAGATGCTTGCTCATCCAGCACCTCCTGCCTATGACTTTTCCCCCCTTTCTTGGGATGCAGGCTTCTGATAGTTTCTGCAACTTTGACTTGAAGTAATTCCAGGCCTCCTCTGCGTTTAGATCCACAAGTTCTTCAGTCCAATCCACTTCCCTAACTAATTTCCTTAATTTTTTGAAGTTATCCCTTTTGAAATCAAAAACCCTAGTCACAGATCTATTTTTGTTTATCTCTCCATTTAGTATGAACTGAATTAGCTCATGATTGCTCAAACCAAGGTTGTCCCCTACAACTATTTCTTCTATGAGTTCCTCACTACTCACCAAAACCAAATCTAAAATGACATCCCCTCTTGTTGGTTCAGCGACTACTTGGTGAAGGAATCCATCAGCTATCACATCCAAGAAAATCTGAGCCCTATTATTATTACTAGCACTCGTCCTCTAGTCTGTATCTGGGAAGTTAAAGTCTCCCATGATCACACAATTCCCATTAGTATTTTCTTCATTAAAAACATTAAAGAGGTCTCTATACATATCCAAATCAGATCCCGGTGGTCTATAGCACAGCCCAAGCACTATCCCAGGGGAGACTCTAGTAGCTTTCTTCCCCAATGTGATTTTTGCCCAGACAGACTTTCTTATCCATTCCATCACTTCCTATTTCTTTACAGTCTACCTCATCATTGATATGCAATGCTACTCCACCACCTTTGCCTTTATTTCTGTCTTTCCTAAACAGCACATACTCTTCAATACCTGTACTCCAGTCATGACTACTATTCCACCATATTTCTGTTATTTGACTGTTTCTTATCAGATCCTACCCGTATTTTATCTTCCATCCTCTCCTTCGTACAAGGATATAGAGACTCCATTAATAGATCCAACCCTAAGGAATGTTGCTGTCCAAACCATGTGCTCCTCTGCACCTGTCAGCTTTTCCCCACCCCTTAGTTTGAAAACTGCTCTATGACCTTTTTAATTTTATGTGCCAGCAATCTGGTTCCATTTTGATTTAGGTGGAGACCATCTTTCCTTTATAGGCTCCTCCTTTCCCAAAAGTTTCCCCAGTTCCTAATAAATCTAAACCCTTCCTCCCTACACCATCATCTCATTCATGCAATGAGACCCTGCAGTTCTGCCTGTCTAACTGGTCATGCACATGGAACTGCAAGGATTTCAGAGAATCCTGCCATGAAAGTCCTGGACTTCAATCTCTTACCTAGCAGTTTAAATTTGGCCTCCAGGACTTCTCTCCTGTCCTTCCCTATGTCATTGGTACCTACATGTACCAGGACCACTGGCTTCTCCCCAGCAGTACACATAAGTCTCTCTAAATGTCTCGAGAGATCCTCAACCTTTGTACCCGGTAGGCAAATCACCATGCAATTCTCCTGGTGATCGCAAACCCAGCTTTCTATGTTTCTAATGATTGAATCCCCCATTATTATTCAGAAAGGATTCAGAAAGGAGTTATCATTCTCTGTCCCCAGTACCATTCAGGAGAGAAAAAATATCAGAGAACCCACATTATTCTAAATCTAAAAGATCTTCCTCATCAAGGAAATCTCAGTCCCCTTCTGTACTTGACTTACTCCTGAAAGATCCTGCCTAAAATGCTGGGGGGAGTCCCACATTAGTGACAAATGTCACATCTGTAAGGTATTCAAGCCTTGCTTTAAGAAGGCTAGAGCAGCCATGCTGAAGTATCTTCTTAGGGAGGCAGCTCACTATCAGAGTTATCGCATTTGGAACAGATGCCTAGTACTGAAGCTTCAATATGAAGCACCCCATCAGAGATGTTTATGGCACCACATTCTCTATCACTGGTGCCAAAGAAAAGACAGAGGCCTTTCAAAAACTCGGTACTCCATTTGGCAAGGATAAAGTTTACCTCCACCCTCACCCTAAGTTCCTAACGAATTTTCATGTTAACCAGGCAATTTGTTTGCCAATTTTCTTACTGAAGCCTCATTCTTATAGAGATGAGGAGAAACTTCATTCATTAGACATAAGAAGAACTTTAGCTTTCTGCCTTGACTGTACTAATTCCTTTAGGTCCTCAACACAGTTGTTTGTCATGGTTATGGATAGAATGAAAGACCAGCCAGTTTCTATTCAGAGGATTTCATCCTGGATTTCTTCATGTATTTGTGTGTGTTATCAGTTAGCTAATGTGACTTCACCATCTAGAGTGTTGGCCCATTCGACTACGGTCCATGCAGCATCAGCAGCCTTCCTGGCACAAGTGCCTATTCTGGACATTTGCAAAGCAGCAATGTGGTTGTCAGTGCACACGTTTGCTTCTCATTATGCTATTGCAGTCAGTCCAGAAGTGATGCCACTTTTGGATGTGTTGTTCTACAATCTCTGTTCAAATTGACTCCAAGCCCACCTCCAGGTTAATCTGCTTGTGAGTCACCTACAGTGGAGT
The DNA here is from genome assembly GCF_027887155.1 of Malaclemys terrapin pileata. NCBI lineage: Eukaryota > Metazoa > Chordata > Testudines > Emydidae > Malaclemys > Malaclemys terrapin. The sequence continues at coordinate 164,480,942 of NC_071506.1, forward strand.
AGACATGTGCAATCACTCATAAAAATGAAACTTATCTACCTTTCCGTAACTACTGTTCTTTTAGATGTGTTGTACATATCCATTCCACAACCTGCCCTTTGTCCCCTCTCTGTTGGAGTCGATCTGGTAGAAAGGAACTGAGGTTTCAGGGGTGGCTCCAGCCTTTTATACCTGCAGTGGCATGTGATGGCAGAGGGCACTCATGTTGCTCCTATGATTATTGCTTGAGGGAAAAAGATCTCCAAGAATTGTGCATGGGGCACTCACACACCTATAGTGGAATGGACATGTGCAATACAATTCGAAGAACAAGTCACACAAAAGTAAGTAACCATTTTTTATACAGGAGGTAGACTTATCAGTACCCATCTACTTCACAAGTTCTGGTACTGTCTACATCCTTGGCACTGTATAACTCAATACAGGTTTTGATGCAGCAAATGTTAGTATCTACGATGAGAGAGGCTCCATGTAGCTATGACCTATATGTTCGGTACTGTCACTGGGAAACCTCAGGTGCTTCATCAGTACCTACTACATCTCATAGTAGAGCTTGATTGCTGGTCCCTTCTACACTCTCTGTTACCACACCTTCATGTTCTCTGACTATTCCTTTTCTTCTTTGGAGTTGGAGGTGGGATCTTATACATCCTAGTTCTATTATATGAGGTCACAAAATTCACCATCCTTTCCACAGAAATCCAGCTCTCAGCACTGATGATTACAGGAGCAGTTCTAGGAACAAATAGCCGTGGGATATTTTTGGAACCCATGGGGCATGTCACTAGCTTCCTGTGCTTCTCTGGTACCTTGCCCAGCTAAATCACCTCCAAGGCAATGTCAATCCTGGTATCCGTTTCAAAGCTGGATCTAGACCCAACTGACCAGTTCAGAATCTTCCTATGCAGCCACCCCGGATACATCTTCCTCCTCTCTTGATGAGGCAATATTCCCAAAATCATTGTACCTGACTCAGGACGATTATATACCAAGAATTATTTGAAAGATTGGCTAATTTCTTTGGTACATAAGGGGAGATAGTGCAGGAGAAGCCACATAAATTGGTGGATATCCTGCATACCTCAGGATCTTGAAGAGTAGCACTACCAATTAATTAAAAAACCCAATTATTAGAGATTGTGCAAACAGTATAAAATCCAGACCAGTGATATATATGTGGTGCTTTAAAAGGGCCAATTTCACAAAGCTGAAGACAATTATGAACCGAATGAGCTGGGAAGAAGAATTAGAAAAATGTGAATGATAATTGTGAATTGTTTAAGAACACTTTAGTAGATGCACAAAAGGCCACAATTGAGCAAGAAGGAGTATTGATTAAAAAAAAAAGTCTGGTTTAGAGGGGAAGCAGAAACAGCTATACAAATATAATATTACAAATCAAAGAAAGGGGAAGTTGATAGCCATAAATATAAATCTGAAGTTAAGAATTGTAAAAAATTGATAATGGAAGTGAAGGCCCACAAGGAGAAATCTCTGGCTAGTTGAGTTAAGGACAATTAGAAGGCATTTTAAAGTACATTAGGAACAAAAAGAATCCTGAAAATGGTATTGGTCCATTACTAGATGGAAATGGTAAAATTATCAATAATAATGCAGAAAAGGCAGAAGTGTTCAATAAATATTTATGTTCTGGTTTTGAGGGGAAAAACAGATGATATAGTCAGATCATATGATAACACTCTTTCCATTCCCCTAGTATCCTTGGAGGATGTCAAACACGTACTGAAGTTAGACATTTTTTAAATCACAGGTCTACATAACTTGCATACAAGAGTTTTAAAAGAGCTTGCTGGACCCTTAATGATGATTTTCAATAAGTCTTGGAACGCTGAGGAAGTTCCAGAAGACTGGAAGAAAGCTAATGTTATGTTAATATTTAATAACGGTAAACAGGATGTCCTGGATAATTATAGGCCTGTCAATCTGACATTGACCCCGGCTAAGATAATGGAATGTCTGATATGGGACTCGATTAATAAAGAATCAAAGTGGGCTTATGGAAAATAGATCCTATCAAACTTACTTGATATCTTTTATTGACGAGATTACAAGTGTGGTTGATAAAGGTAATAGTGTTGATATAATCTACTTAGACAACATTTGACTTAGTACCACATGATTAAAAAACTAGAAAGATATAAAATTAACATGGCACACATTAAATGGATTAAGAGATGGCGAACTGATAGCTCTCAAAATGTAACTAAACAGAGAATCATCAAGTGTGTTTCCAGTGGGTTCCCACAGGGATTGGGTTTTGGTTCAGCATTTTTATCAATGACCTGGCAGAAAACATAAAATCATAATTAATACAATTCACAGATTACCCAAAAATTGGGAGAATGGTAAACAAATAAGAGGGCAGGTCATTGATTCAGAGTGATCTGGATTTCTTAGTGTGCAAGCAAACAATATATGGCTAAATATAAATGTATATATCTTGGAACTAAGAACATTGGCCATACTTACAGGATGGGGACTCTATCCTGGGAAGCAGAGACTCTGAAAAAGATTAGAGGGTCATGTTTATAATCAGCAGAACATGAGTTCCCCATGCAATGCTGTAGCCAAAAGGGCTAAAGCAATCTTTGAATGCATAAACTGGGGAATCTCAAGTAGAAGCAGAGAGGTTATTTTTCCCTCTGTATTTGGCACTGGTACAACTGTTGCTGGAATACTGTGTCCAGTTCTGGTGCCCACAGTTCAAGAAGGATGTTAATTAATAGGATGCGGTCCAGAGAAGAACCACGAGAATGACTGAAGGATTAGAAAACATGCCTTATAGTAATTGAGCTCTCTGAATCTATTTTACTTAAAAAAGAGAAGGATAAAGAGTGAATCGTATCCTTTTCTAAAAAATATGCTCTAAGAATTATTTTGAGGAAGTTCTGTGGCCCAGGAGGTCAGACTAGATGATCACAATGGTCCCTTGTGGCCTTGGAATCTATGAATTTATATCAGACAATTTATTGCTGTCATGGAAAGACAAACTACTATATACTTTTTTCCTCCCATTCCTCTGAGTAATATGCAAATTCAGGCACAATCATGACATTATAATCCCGATAGCATCAGCCTGGTCTCATCAGCATTGGGTCTTAGATCTCATGAGTCTCTCTCTGGGATCCCATAACTCAACCTCAGACCTCAAACATAGTTTCACAAAACCACAGTCAGTGGTCCAGAGAATCAGTGGTCACATCCCAAACCATCCAGCCTGCACCTGATAGCATTGAATGCTCAGTGGTTAAAATCCCAGGAAACCATAGAGGTTCACAAAAACAACAAGGAGTCCAGTGGCACCTTAAAGACTAACAGATTTATTTGGGCATAAGCTTTCGTGGGTAAAAAGCCCACTTCAGAATGTTCTCTTAAACAGGAGAAAACCATCCACTAGATACACTTACCTGATGGAATGGAGGAGTTTCTCTATGTGGTGCCAGAAGAGGGCCATTCTTCCTCGAGTGATTGCTCCTGTATATTCCACAGTAGGTGTGCGTGCTCGCCACATGCACCAGTGCCGGAAGTTTTTCCCTTAGCAGTACCCGTAGTCGGGGAGCACCGCTGCGACCCCTGGAGTAGCACCTCTATATCGCGCTATAAGGGGAGCTGTGCACTCCCCCCACCCTCAGTTCCTTCTTGCCACCAGTGAAGGTAGTCGGAACTTAGTGCTCCAGCTCTGCTGCAGCACTGCAAACCTTAGTAGTACAACTCTTCTTAGTAATCCGAATTTCTAGTTAGTGGCCGGGCTTGGGGCATGCCACATGCCCCAGGCTTCAAGTCATGTGACTCCTGTCACAGTTCTATGCCCAGAAGCGATCCACACACTCAGTGTCTTCGCTGTCTGGGCGAGACTCATGTAAGCGAGCGTTGTAAAATCTGCCGGTCGTTCAAACCAAGAACGAAACGCGAATGAGATATCCATCTCCGGGCCTTACTAATGGAGTCAGCATTGGCCCTGGCACCAGCATGCAGTCCCGATCCAGCACCAGGCGCGTCGTTGGTGTGCAGCGATGCCCCCATCAACTAGTTGGCACCGCTCCCCCGCTAAGAAGCAAGGGAAGACTCAGCGGCGCCGAGAAAAGTACAGGGGTGAGGCCGCACCTGAGTTGGGCAGCCCACGATCCCCCTCGGGACCCAGACCTCCGACTTGCACTGAGCGGAGTAGTCCGGTCCTGTCAGTGCATGCCTCCCCTGCGGTGAGGGTGCCATTGACGCCGGAGGCAGTGCAGGCGGCGCGTGATATCATCGCCCTTCCGGTGCTGAGAGCGCTGACCAAGATGGGCCCTCGCTCCAGAGGGAATCCGCTGCTGGGAGCTCATTGACCCTCCCCGGTTCGGCATAGCCCCCGCTCTGAGGATGAGGTGCCTACCCATTCTGCGGGGCCATCTCGTAGCCTGCGCCAGATGCCCACGCCGTTGGCTGACTCGCCTGAGAGGGAGTCCCGAGGGTCCTCCGCTACCAGGAGGGGTCGCAGGCACCGAGACAGGAGGCATCGATGCTCCTCTTCCTACAGGAGTTATAGGAGCATGTCTCGACACCATCGGCACCGACGCTCAGACTCGAGTGATCGCTCTGACAGACATTGTTTGTGAAGCACCCCTCGGCCATCACCGGCACCTAGCCGTCGTAGCCACAGTCGCCATGGTGACTCTCGAAGCAGTACCTCTGATGGGTACAGGTCTTCCTCGTCGAGATCTAAATCTTGAGGCCAGCACCGACGCAGCCGTGGATGCTCCCGTCGCTCATTTGGCACTGTGCGGTCATCAGCAATGTCGGCCTTGGCACCCAGCTGCCCATCCCCGGGCTGCACCACCCCACACGACCAAGCAGCTCCACTAGGTCCCTAAGTGGGGCACTGGCAAGGGCAATGGTGTCAGTGGGCACCTTGGCTCTAACCGCCGGCACCGGCGAGACCCCGTTCGGTGGCCGGGGCATCGCAGGTGCATTCAACGTCCCCGCCTTGACACCAGGAGAAGTCAGCCGTACCGAGGCAGTGGCACCGCACTCGGACTCGGGGGATAGAACCACCGGTACCGCCCAACGCCCTGGGAGCAGATCCGGTCCCTTCACCGGTACCGGAGGAATCCATTGTGGCGCCACCACCTGCCTTACAGGAAGATTTTAAGGCTCACCAGGAGCTCCTTAGGCGGGTCGCCTCCAATCTCCAGTTCCAGGCTGAAGAGATGGAGGAGCCGTTGGACACGTTGTTCAACATCTTGTCCTCCTCGGCACCGGGCCGTGTGGCCCTACCTCTCCACCAAGGGGTGGCCAATATCTCCATGTTGCTTTGGCAAACCCTGTCGTCCTTGGCGCCTATTTCAAAAAAGGCGGAGAGGAAGTACTTTGTACCAGCAAAGGGGCACGAATATTTGTACTCTCACCCGGTACCCAATTCTCTGGTGGTGGAGTCGGTAAACCACCGAGAGAGGCATGGCCAACCCGCGCCCACCCCCAAAGATAAAGACGCCAGAAGACTGGATACCTTCGGCAGGAAGGTTTATTCATCGGCGAGCTTCCAGCTCAGTGTGGCAAATCATCAAGCCTTCTGAGCCGATATGATTTTAACTTGTGTGGGTCCTTGCCAAAGTTTGAACCTCTTCTTCAGGAAAGGGATAAGGAGTTCAGAGCTTTGGTCGACAAAGGCACGGCGGCGGCGGCAAAAGCGGCCCTCCAAGCGGCTTCAGAAGTGGCAGATACAGCATCCTGTTCGATGGTCTCTGCTGTTGCCATGTGCAGGGCGTCGTGGCTCTCACTGTCAGGGCTGTCCGCGGAGTCCCGGTCCCTCATGCAGGACTTGCCTTTCAACGGGAAGGTCCTGTTTGTGGATCAGACAGAAACTGGTCTACACGGGATGAAGGACTCCCACACCACCCTGCAAACTCTGGGCCTATATGTCCCACCAGCTAAGGACAAACCCAGGCCACAGACCTCGGCTCCTCCAAGTAGGGGCAGATATGAGCCTCCACTTAAGAGGGTGAGGGAGCAGAGATGTAGGTCCCAGCGCCAGTCCCGCTTGGCCTCCAAGGGCAAAAGGCAGGGGAAGAGGTGCTTTTGACTCTTTGCGGGGGGCCACCGGGCCTGTTGCCAGGGGAGCCCCCCAGTTAATAAACTTTGTGTTCTACAACTGTTTATCTGCCTTCCGAGTGCAATGGTCCCAGATCACGTCAGACCAGTGGGTCCTCAGCACCATTTCCAGGGGCTACATGTTGCAGTTCACTTCGCCCCCCCCTCCACCACCTGCCACCCCCGGAGATCCCCAGGGACCCGGAGGGAGGTGATGCGCCTCCTCATCCTGGGGGCGGTGGAGAAGGTGCCTTGGGAATTCCAGGGCAGGGGTTTCTACTCCTGGTATTTCCTGATTCCAAAGGCGGGCTCAGGCCCATCCTCGACCTGCGGAGCCTCAACCAGTTTATGGTTCGTTACAAGTTCCACATGGTGTCCCTGGCCTCTATTATTCCATCCCTAGACCCGGGGGATTAGTTCGCAGCCCTGGACCTCCAGGATGCCTATTTCCACATCCATATTTTCGAGGGTCACAGGCGCTTCCTCCGCTTCCTGGTAGGGCGGGACCACTACCAGTTTATGGTCCTTTCCTTTGGCTTCTCCATGGCCCCCAGGGTTTTTACCAAATGCATGGTGGTAGTGGCAGCCTACCTTAGGAGGAATGGGCTGCAAATTTTCCCCTACCTGGATGACTGGCTGCTCAAAGGCAAGTCTCGGTCACAGGTGCAGGCCCAGATGAAATTCCTGCTGGTCACTTGCGAGAGTCTAGGCCTAGTGGTAAACGAGGACAAGTCCACGTTAGTGCCGGTTCAGCGCATCCACTTCCTAGGAGCGCAGCTGGACTTGGGGGTGGCCGTGGCCTCTCTTCCCAGGGACAGGTTTGAGATGCTCAAAAGTCTCATAGCCTCAGTCACATCCTTTCCCGTGACAACAGCAAGGGTGTGCCTTCAACTCCTGGGCCACATGGCAGCCTGCACCTCCGTGGTGTGACATGCCAGGCTCAGAATGAGGCCCCTCCAACTGTGGCTGGTCTCCCAATATTCCCAGGCAAGGGATGGCCTGGACAAGGTTGTCACAGTACCTCCCAACGTAGTGGCCGACCTGCAATGGTGGTCCCTCCCGGACAACGTTACAAGGGATCCCCTTCCGAGAGACCCCTCCCTCACTAGATCTAGTTTCGGATGCCTCAGACCTGGGGTGAGGAGCCCATGTGGGGAGCTTCCAAACCCAGGGCAGATGGTTGACCTCGAAATTGTCCCTGCACATAAACATCAGGGAACTCAGGGCGGTGCGCCTGGCGTGCATAGCGTTCAGCCTGCACCTTTGGGGAAAGATGTTCAGAATCCTCATGGACAATACGTCTGTGATGTATTACATCAACAGGCATGGGAGCATGCACTCCTCGGCCTTGTGCCAGGAAGCCCTGGACCTATGGGAATTTTGTATAGCCCACGACATCTCTCTGAGGGCTTTTCACCTACCCGGCACGCGCAATATGCGAGCCAATCACCTCAGCAGGGTTTTCTCCCACCAATATGAGTGGTCACTCCACTGGGAGGTCGCCCGGCAGCTCTTCCGAGAGTGGAGAGCTCCCCAGGTAGATCTCTTTGCTACCACCCAGAATCGTCTCTGCCCCCAGTTCTGCTCCAGGGCAGGGGCAGAAAGGGGGGCGATCTCGGACGCATTCCTCCTACGGTGGTCAGACCAACTGTTCTGTGCATTTCCACCTTTTCCACTGATAGGCAAGGTCCTGCAGAAAGTAAAGGCGGACAGGTCGAGGGTCATCCTCATAGCCCCCGATTGGGCCCACCAGCACTGGTTCGGGACCCTCCAGCAACTGTTAGCGGCCCCCCCATGGAGGCTGCCGCTCCACCCAGATCTCCTCTCCCAGGAGAGGGGATACCGTCTCCATCCCAACCTAGCCGCGCTTCGCTTGACGGCATGGTTGCTCCATGGTTAAACGAGGAGGAGAGAAGGTGTTTGGAGCATGTTAGACGAATTCTGCTGGAGAGCAGAAAACCGTCTACACGATGGACCTACCTTGCCAAATGGTTTAGGTTTTCTAGGTGGGCAAGGGAGCGGGGCGCCTCCCCGTCATCCGCATCCCTCCAATTTATTCTAGATTACCTCCTGTCCCTTAGGACCCAAGGGAGGGTCCTAGTTCCGTCCTCCGTCAGGGTACATTTAGCGGCCATTTCAGCTTTTCACCCTCCGGTGCAGGGTCACTCGGTGTTTTCCCATGAGATGACCTCCCGCTTTTTAAAGGGTCTAGGTTGTACATTTCCATACTCCAGGGCCCCGGTCCCGCAATGGGATCTGAACCTAGTGCTATCCCACCTCACGGGCCCTCCCTTTGAACCCTTGACCATGTGTTCATGGTCCCACTAGTCCTGAACAGTAGCGTATGAGAGGGCAACCAGTCTCCACCCAGCGCCTTTCCCGCTGGATCACCTCGTGCATACGCACGTGTTACAACTTGGCCGGGGTTCCCCTGCCGCCTATCGTAAAGGTGCATTCTACGAGAGCGCAGGCCTCATCAGCCGCCTGTGTAGCCCACGTCCCTATCCAGGACATATGTAGGGCTGCCACGTGGTCCTCTGTCCACACCTTTTCCTCGCACTATGCGATCGTCTCCCAAGCATGGGAAGACTCTGGGTTTGGTAGGGCAGTACTCCGTCCCAATAACCTTTAAACTCCTACCCATCTCCATCAGATTTAGCTTGGAGTCACCTACTGTGGAATACACAGGAGCAATCACTCGAAGAAGAAAGGACAGTTACCTGTTCTGTAACTGGCATTCTTCGAGATGAGTTGCTCCTGTCTGTTCCACACTCCGCCCTCCTTCCCCTCTGTCGGAGTTGTCTGGCAAGAAGGAACTGAGGGTGGGGGGAGTGCGCAGCTCCCCTTATAGCGTGGTATAGAGGCGCTACTCCAGGGGTCGCAGTGGTGCTCCCCCACTACGGGTACTGCTAAGGGGTACGGGTACTGTGGAATAGACAGGAGCAACACATCTCGAAGAACACCAGTTACAGAACAGCTAACTGTCCTTTCCTCCCTCACAGTTTTCACTTCACCTTATTTTCTATTATTTACTGTACCTAAAAGAAAAAGGTCTCTACCAGTTCACTCAGAGTTCACTTGGTTGCTACTTCTGCTTTCCATCCCCCTATAGAAAGGAAGTCTGTTTTTCTAATCCCTCGATTGTGCAACTTTTGAAGGGTTTGGACAGACTTTTTCCACCTGTGAGGGAGCCTATGTCTCCATGGGATTTACATCTAGTTTTGTTGGCTCTAATGGGTCCATTTATTGAGCCTATGTCTTTGTGTTCCTTTTTACGTCTCTCCATGAAAGTGGCATTCCTGGGGGCTATTACTTTGGCCAGGAGAATAGCAGAACTACTTGCATTAATTGCTGACCCTTCATACTGACAATTTTAAAATCAAAATAAGATGTTTTTCTTAAAGCTACACTTCAGGTATTATTTTTGGGAAGTTCCATGGCCTGTGATATATAGGTCAGACTAGATGATCACAGTGGTCCTTTCTGGCCTTAGAATCTATGAATATGATTTTGTATAATCCTTTTGTTTGCATCCTTATACTACATTTCTGACTGAAGTAGTGTCACACTTCCATCTTAATAAGGCTATCTACTTGCCAACCTTTCTTCTGAGCTTCACTGTCATAAGGATGAGGCGAGGCTGCATATTTTGGATGTTGGCAGCTCACTGGCTTTTTACATATACAGGACTAAACAAATGGTCTCCTTAGCTATTCATTTTCTTCACTGACAAAATGAAGGGTCATCCAGTCTCTTCACAAAGAATATTTCCCAGGATTTTATCTTGTATTCTGTTATGCAATGGCATGCATCGCTAAAGTTTCTCCACTTGAGAGAGTGTCAGCACATTCTACAAGAGCACAAGCAGCATCAGCTTCATTCTTGGTTTAGACACCCATCCAGTGACATTTGTAGAACTGCAACCTGGTGGTCAGCACACATTTTCACTGGGCATTTGCTGTCTCCCAAGCCTCAGGAGATGATGCTAGGTGGGAGAGCTGTGTTGCAGTCCTTATTCAGACTAAAACCCTCCACCTTGTCAAACTGTAAGTCACCTGAAGTGAATGGATATGTAAATCATACAAGGAAGAAAAAACTTACCTATTCTGTAACTGTTGTTCTTTGAGATGTTTTGCACATGTCCATTCCATGACCCACCCTCCTTCTCATTTACATTGGAATCTAACTTACTGGATACTGGCGAGAAGGAACGGAGTGGGAGGGTTAGGGCAACACCATCTCTTTATACCATAGGCTAGCAGCATGAGTATATGGAGGGTGCATGTGTTGCCCCAACAGGTACTGCAATGGGGAAAAGCTCCAGCTTCAGTGCACTGGGGGTGCACACCCCTGAAGTGGAAAGGATATGTGCCACACATCTCTAAGAACCACAGTTATAGAATAAATAACTATTTTCTCAAACCACAAACTGAATTTTTTGTTTTGCCATGACCTGTACACTTTCTGGTTTCAGTTGGATCTTGAATCAGAAGTGCCAAAATAGCAAGAACTTGTAGTTTTTCCCTGTAGTATATATTTGGTCCAGTTGGAAGCTAAAAGAATTACAGCTCTTTTGAAAGCCCGTTTCCATGAGAGCCTCAATTCAGCAAAGCACATAAGTATGTGCATAACTTTAAGCTTGCTTAAATCCTTCCCTGTTAAGTGTAAGTCCCATTTACTTCAATGGAACTTAAGTCCATACTGAATTGTTTTGCTGAACTGGGGCCCAGATATCCTGCCCTTGCATATTCATGAATTTTTAATATTATTTAGAATAGAATCATAGAATATCAGGGTTGGAAGGGACCTCAAGAGGTCATCTAGTCCAACCCCCTGCTCAAAGCAGGACCAATTCCCAACTAAATCATCCCAGCCTGGGCTTTGTCAAGCCGGGCCTTAAAAACCTCCAAGGAAGGAGACTCCACCACCTCCCTAGGTAACACCTCCAGTGTTTCACCACCCTCCTAGTGAAATAGTGTTTCCTAATATCCAACCTAGACCTCCCCCACTGCAACTTGAGACCATTGCTCCTTGTTCTGTCATCTGCCACCACTGAGAACAGCCAAGCTCCATCCTCTTTGGAACCCCCCTTTAGGTAGTTGAAGGCTGCTATCAAATCCCCCCTCATTCTTCTCTTCTGGAGACTAAACAACCCCAGTTCCCTCAGCTTCTCCTCATAAGTCATGTGCTCCAGACCCCTAATAATTTTTGTTGCCCTCTGCTGGACTCTTTCCAATTTTTCCACATCCTTGTAATGTGGGGCCCAAAACTGGACACAGTATTCCAAATGAGGCCTCACCAATGTTGAATAAAGGGGAACGATCACCTTCCTCGATCTGCTGGCAATGCCCCTACTTATACAGCCCAAAATGCTGTTAGCCTTCTTGGCAACAAGAGCACACTGTTGACTCATATCCAGCTTCTCGTCCACTGTGACCCCTAGGTCCTTTTCTGCAGAACTGCTACCTAGCTATTCGGTCCCTAATCTGTAGCAGTGCATGGGATTCTTCTGTCCTAAGTGCAGGACTCTGCACTTGTCCTTGTTGAACCTCATCAGGTTTTTTTTGGCCCAGTCCTCTAATTTGACTAGGTCCCTCTGTATCCGATCCCTACCCTCTAGTGTATCTACCACGCCTCCTAGTTTAGTGTCATCTGCAAACTTGCTGAGAGTGCAGTCCACACCATCCTCCAGATCATTAATAAAGATATTAAACAAAACCGGCCCCAGGACTGACCCTTGGGGCACTCCGCTTGAAACCGGCTGCCAACTAGACATGGAGCCGTTGATCACTACCCGTTGAGCCCGACGATCTAGCCAGCTTTCTATCCACCTTACAGTCCATTCATCCAGCCCATACTTCTTTAACTTGGTGGCAAGAATACTGTGGGAGACCGTATCAAAAGCTTTGCTAAAGTCAAGGAATAACACATCCACTGCTTTCCCCTCATCCACAGAGCCAGTTATCTCATCATAGAAGGCAATTAGGTTAATCAGGCACGACTTCCTCTTGGTGAATCCATGCTGACTGTTCCTAATCACTTTCCTCTCCTCTAAGTGTTTTCGTAATTGATTCCTTGAGGACCTGCTCCATGATTTTTCCAGGGACTGAGGTGAGGCTGACTGGCCTATAGTTCCCCGGATCCTTCTCCTTCCCTTTTTTAAAGCTGGGCACTACATTAGCCTTTTCCCAGTCATCTGGGACCTCCCCCGATCACCATGAGTTTTCAAAAATAATGGCTAATGGCTCTGCAATCTCATCTGCCAACTCCTTTAGCACCCTTGGATGCAGCACATCCGGCCCCATGGACTTGTGCACGTCCAGTTTTTCTAAATAGTCCCGAACCACTTCTTTCTCCACAGAGGGCTGGTCACCTTCTCCCCATATTGTGCTGCCCAGTGCAGCAGTCTGGGAGCTGACCTTGTTCGTGAAGACAGAGGCAAAAAAAGCATTGAGTACATTAGCTTTTTCCACATCCTCGGTCACTAGGTTGCCTCCCTCATTCAGTAAGGGGCCCACACTTTCCTTGACTTTCTTCTTGTTGCTAACATACCTGAAGAAACCCTTCTTGTTACTCTTAACATCTCTTGCTAGCTGCAACTCGAAGTGTGATTTGGCCTTCCTGATTTCACTCCTGCATGCCTGAGCAATATTTTTATACTCCTCCCTGGTCATTTGTCCAATCTTCCACTTCTTGTAAGCTTCTTTTTTGCGTTTAAGATCAGCAAGGATTTCACTGTTTAGCCAAGCTGGTCACCTGCCATATTTACTATTCTTTCTACACATCGAGATGGTTTGTTCCTGCAACTGCAATAAGGATTCTTTAAAATACAGCCAGCTCTCCTGGACCCCTTTGCCCTTCATGTTATTCTCCCTGGGGATCCTGCCTATCTGTTCCCTGAGGGAGTCAAAGTCTGCTTTTCTGAAGTCCAGGGTCCGTATTCTGCTGCTCTCCTTTCTTCCTTGTGTCAGGATCCTGAACTTGACCATCTCATGGTCACTGCCTCCCAGGTTCCCATCCACTTTTGCTTCCCCTACTAATTCTTCCCTGTTTGTAAGCAGCAGGTCAAGAAGAGCTCTGCCCCTAGTTGGTTTCTCCAGCACTTGCACCAGGAAATTGTCCCCTACACTTTCCAAAAACTTCCTGGATTGTCTGTGCACCGCTGTATTGCTCTCCCAGCAGATATCAGGGTGATTAAAGTCTCCCATGAGAACCAGGGCCTGCGATCTAGTAACTTCTGCTAGTTGCCAGAAAAAAGCCTCCTCCACCTCATCCCCCTGGTCTGGTGGTCTATAGCAGACTCCAACCACGACATCACCCTTGTTGCTCACACTTCTCAACTTTATCCAGAGACTCTCAGGTTTTTCTGCAGTTTCATACCGGAGCTCTGAGCAGTCATACTCCTCTCTTACATACAACGCAACTCCCCCACCTTTTCTGCCCTGCCTGTCCTTCCTGAACAGTTTATATCCATCCATGATAGTACTCCAGTCATGTGAGTTATCCCACCAAGTCTCTGTTATTCCAATCGCATCATAGTTCCCTGACTGTGCCAGGACTTCCAGTTCTCCCTGCTTGTTTCCCAGGCTTCTTGCATTTGTGTATAGGCACTTAAGATAACTCATCGATCGTCCCTCTTTCTCAGTATGAGACAGGAGTCCTCCCCTCTTGTGTTCTCCTCCTTGTGCTTCCTCCCAGGATCCCATTTCCCCATTTACCTCAGGGGTTTGGTCTCCTTCCCCCGGTGAACCTAGTTTAAAGCCCTCCTCACTAGGTTAGCCAGCCTGCTGGCGAAGATGCTCTTCCCTCTCTTCGTTAGGTGGAGCCCATCTCTGCCTAGCACTCCTCCTTCTTGGAACACCATCCCATGGTCGAAGAATCCAAAGCCTTCTCTCCGACACCACCTGCATAGCATTCGTTGACTTCCACGATTCGACGGTCTCTACCCAGGCCTTTTCCTTGCACAGGGAGGATGGACGAGAACACCACTTGCGCCTCAAACTCCTTTATCATTCTTCCCAGAGCCACGTAGTCTGCAGTGATCCGCTCAAGGTCATTCTTGGCAGTATCATTGGTGCCCACGTGGAGAAGCAGGAAGGGGTAGCGATCCAAAGGCTTGATGAGTCTCGGCAGTCTCTCCGTCACATCATGTATCCTAGCTCCTGGCAGGCAGCAGACCTCTCGGTTTTCCCGGTCGGGGCGGCAGATAGATGACTCAGTCCCCCTGAGGAGGGAGTCCCTGACCACCACCACCCTCCTCCTCCTCTTGGGAGTGGTGGTTGTGGAACCCCCATCCCTAGGACAGTGCATCTTTTGCCTTCCAATTGGTGGAGTCTCCTTCTGCTCCCTTCCCTCAGATGGGTCATCTAGTCCACTCTCTGCATTAGTACCTGTAGAGAGAACATGGAAACGATTGCTCACCTGTATCTCCATTGCTGGTGCATGGACGCTCCTCTTTCTCCTTCTGGAGGTCACATGCTGCCAAACCTCTTCACAATCCTTCTGTCCCTGCTGCGCCTGCTCTGAATCTTCAGAACATTGTGGCCGTAGAAGCATCTCCTGACGTCTGTCCAGGAAATCTTCATTTTCCCTTATGCAACACATCTGAACCATTTGAGTTTCATCAGTTACTAATAACTAATGCATATTTGCATTCCTTCAGAAGACGCCAACACTAACCATCACCTCAGATGCTTCGCTCTTGGGATGGGGGGCACACCTGCATCCACATTCTGTCCAGGGCCACTGGTCCCCTGCAGAATCCTTTATCCATATAAATCTGTTAGAACTGCGAGCTATCCACAACGTCCTCCCACTTCCTGCCAATCATCAAAGGCAAGGCCGTTCAGATCCTTACGGACAATGTAGCTTGTATGTTTTACATAGACAAGGGGGAGCACGATCACACTCCCTATGCATGGAGGCCATGAGGCTCTGGCAATGGTGCATCAGACACAATATCCACATCTCAGCTTCATACCTACCTGGATGCCAGAACACCACAGTGGATACCCTAAGCAGGCACTTTTTCAGGACCATGAGTGGGAGCTTGACAACCACGTACTCCAACACATATTTCCACAGTGGGGGTTCCCAGCAATAGACCTCTTTGAGCCTAATTTCCGACACACCAATTTTGGTTAGTTGATTTCTGGTTCCACATTTCTCTTATCATGTATAATCTTAGTACAGTCCTTGAATTATATCAGTAGCCCTGTCCATTGGCACTCTGAATGGGTGCCAGCCAGTAGAACTGCATAGCCATTCTGTCAAGTGTCATTTCTCTTCCCAGGTGGCCCCTATGTGGTATTACCTGGGCCAGCTGGACCACTGGCTTTTGGAACTTTCTTGGTTCTTAGCAGCAGCATTCTATCCTCCTCTATCTTGGAATCCCTCATGACCTGATATGCCCTTTTCTCAACCAGCTCAAAATGGGACCACTGTTTCAATAGCTGAAGGTCTAGTACTGTGTTATCTGCACAAACGAGCTGTTCAAAAACCTGGTCCCCAGTTTGGTTACTGAGGGGTGGAGTCAGACCCTTACTGTTCTGATTAGGCCCTGTTGTGTGGTCATACATTTGTAAGGAGGGTCCTTCACCCAGGACTTCGTCCTCCTCTCAAGCACTGTCCTCATGGTGTCCTTTCCTAGCCACCATGGTTATCTCGTGCCTTCCAGGGTCTTTTGGCCTTTACCTCCATGTCTCTGAACAACCTCCAGTGTCTTTCCAGGATGACCGGATAGGCCAAATCTTTGGCCACTCTGGCCTGCACCATCTTGGTGTGGTTTTGCACGATCAACCTCATCCCTCTCATTAAGTAGGGTCATCTGTCTCTGTGGATACAATGGAGGTATATTGTACCTCTGTGCTTCCCCTGCCCACCCCACCAGTTGTTCCCTGACCAGGGTCTGGTTTCAGTCAGAGTCTATCAGACTTTGTACAGTTACTCCATCCACTTGTATGGGGATGAACATTTTCCCTGGGCCTCTCTTCTGAGCCTGGCTGTCTGCTGTCCATGCTTGCCTGTAATTACAATCCGTGAACTGGTAGTCCTGCTGGAAATGGCCTTGTTGCCCACAGCTGAAGCAAGCCCATGTAGTTGAATGTTAATTCATTAATTCTCCTGAGGGGATAAGGTTTCCCCACTAGGCTTGGATCTCTCCTTATCAGGCTGAGGGTGGGCTTCTGGACCACTCTCAATGTGAATGTACACCCCTTACTGGGGTTTGATGCCCCAGTTCCCCAGGATCCCTCCAGTTGGATTCAGGGATTGGTAGTGCATGGGCCCCAGGGGTACACTGGACCAACCTTTGCTGTTTTTGCTTCAGGACATCAGATAGTTTTCCATCAGGGCAACAGCCTCTGTGAGAGTTTTGGGATGGTGCCTCACCACTCATTCATGCCCCCCCTCACCCATGGGGAGGAACTGCATGAACTGCTCCCATTATGACCTTCTCTGGCACCTGAACACCTATGCAGCCCTCTGGCCGGAGCCACTGCCAGCAATGTTCTTTCAGACTCTAGGCGACAGCCCAGGGCCAAGCCCCAAGCAAGAATTTCTTATGGCAGAACCACTGCTGGTTGGTTTCAGGAAAGATGGTCTAGGTATCTAGGATGGCTGCCTTGACTTGGATGTAGTCCTGGCTGGCCAGGGGCCTGAGCCAGACCTATCAATTAGGGGGCCAATAGGGCCCAGCTTTCCATGGACCATTGAACTTCCATGCTGACCCTCTTGAATGTGATGAGGGTCATCCGTGGGCCCCTTCTTAGCTTCACCAGGATGGCTGGCTTTGGGATGGAGCCTCCCCCTCACGTGATGAGATTTGCTGCCATGGGTGGTTGTAGGAGCATTGTCACCTGCTAGATGAGCCGCTACTCCTGCTTCTGCTGCTGCAACACTATTTCTTTAATCAGCTACTGTTGCTGCAGCAATACTGTCCAAGGACAAGGAAAGGATTTGTGCCTTGGGGAAGTTTTAACCTAAACTGGTAGAAATAAGCTTAGGGGGTCTTTCATGCGGGTCCCCACAACTGTACCCCAGAGTTCAGAGTGGGGAGGGAACCCTGACAGTAGGTGTCAGCTTGCAAGGTGCACTTGTTAAAAATGCTTGGAGATTAACAACAAGAGCCGCTGACACACTTGATACGACAAGTCAAAAGCAAAGAAGAAGAGGTAATCCAGAATAAACTGTATGGAAGTCTGCGAAGGAGGTGTACTTTTCTTCTAGAACCATACAGAATAATCTTCTCCATTTCATTAAAGTAAATATATCTGGTGGATGGCTATCTGCTATTTAAAAGAATGCTTTGAACCATTAGGGAACACTCCGTTTCCTGAGAAGATAGCCACTGAGCATCCATAACAGATGGAGGATGAGGGTCAGGATGTGTCATCTGGTCATAGGTCTGTGATGCTATGTTCGAAACCTGAAGCAGAAATATGGGATCCCAAATGAAAAGATTTAAAAGGTCCAAGAACTAACACTGATGAAGTCAGGCTGGTGTTATCATAATTAGCATGGTGTGAGCCTGTCTGAGTTTGAATGAAATTCTTCAAACTGGAGGAATGGTAGGGAAAGCATATAGAAGTTTGCTCTCCCAATACAGTAGAAAGGTGTCTGATATGCATCCTGGGCTGTGATCTGCTTTGGAACATGCTTCCTTTTGTCATATAGCCAAGAGGTCTATTTCGTCCATTCTCTGGGTCTGAAAAATGCACCTTACTATGTACGTTCTGAGGAACCATTCATGGTCTCTGCTGAATGTCCTGTTGAGATGGTCTGACACAGTTCTGAACCCCTGGGAAGTGAGAGGCCTTGAGTATGATCATATTCTTTGTGAAGAAACTACAGTGGTCCTTTGCCTAATGACAGAGCGTTGTTGTGATAATTGAACCTACAAATTCTGGACCTTCTCACTGAGATGAGAGAAGAACAGGATTCCAGGGTAACTAGCATGGTGTGATGCATTATCCAGCTCAGAAAGAAGTTGAAGATCCTGGGGAGATTTGCAAGGGAAAACCTGCACAACCAAGAGCAGGCTTATTGTAAGGAGGCCCATCTACGTGAGTTCCAGCGAGGAGACTGATTATTGTTTCTGCTGCCAATGTCGGAATCCAACCTATTGGCCTGATGACAGTGTCATTTTGAGGTATTGAGACATGTTGGGGAGTATGATTATGAGATCTGGCAACCTGCGAGGTAGAATCAGAATATGGGTCTCAAACCCAGGACCACAGGTCTTATAAGAGCTGGTAAGCGCCAACCTGCCACCCACTAACAGTTGCTAGGGCAGAAGCTGACCCCCAGAGAAGACTCCAGTCCTGGAACCTGATTGACAGAAGGCTGGGGCAATCCTGATTGGTCCACAGCTTCTATATAACCCTAGCACAGGAACAGGAATTTGTCCATGCAACCTTGCTCTGGACTGTGTGTCTTGGGACTCTGTTCCTGCTCCCCTGGCTTGACTTTCTGGTGGCCTGTCTCTGCTCTCAAGGTTGTCTCCTGCTTCTGGTCTCCTGGTAACCTGACCCTGCCTGCCTTCCAACACTTGACTCTCAGTTTGCCCTCTGACCTCCTGGTATCAGACTTGGCTTGACTCCTAGTTTGACCACTAGGTCAGACAGCCCACATCCCAATCCTGACACAGATCGAGGTATATCACATCAACTTATTAAAGGCATGGAAGGGCCAGGAGGGTCTCCTCATCACTCCACTACCCCCCCCAACCCCAAACTCAGCCCTCAGACTTCTGTGCTGCAAGATCATAACCTTGCACTGGTAGGGAAACATCTGTGGCCTGAGCAAGATCAGCAAATTTGTCAGCTGGATGCTTCATTCCCAGAGGTATTCTTGGCAATGCCTGGGCAAATATATGTGGTGTTCCAGCATACTGACACTGTACTCAGATGGAGGTGTGCAAGGGTCTGCAGCCTCTTCCAAATAAGATGTGGGAGACAGTGGACCAGGAGCTCTAGACCATGTTAGATGTAGGGAAGGCGGAAGAGTTGCACGACATGTGGAGAAGCCCAATTGTGCTCATGCCCAAACAGGATGGATCAAGCTGGTTCTGCATCAGTTTTCACAAGGTGAATGCAATTTTGAAATGTAGTGCATTGCAAGGCCAGTGAAGTATTAGAAAGACTGGGGGTGGCCACTCTCAACAAAGGGATCTCCTTGATGCCCAAGTCTAAACAGAAGACTGTCTTCTCCACTCCATTCAGGTTATACCAGTCTGAAAACCAGGTCCTTTGGGCTCCAGGGAGCTTCTGTCAACTGTCAGCAGTTGATTAATAGAGTGTTGGGGCCATATGGGTCATACGCAACTGTCTACATTGATGATATCATATATAGTGATGGGTGGGCTGGCCATATAAGGCACATTACTGCAATCCTACAGGCTTCTACGGAGACAGGGTTGATGGCCAGTCCAACCAAGTGCTGCCTGGCCACCCAGGAAGTCACCTACCTAAAGTATACTATGGGAGGGGGACAGTTACGACCCCTAGTGGACAAAGTCCAAGCTCTAGTGGACTGCCCTGTCCCCTTCATCAAACAACAAGTTTGCCATTTCTTGGGATTAGTGGGGTACTATGGGGGATTCATCCCAAACTTCACTACCATTGGTGCCCCTTTAAAGGATTCTACAACCCAAAAATCCATTGGATGACAAACTGCAACGAGTCATTCAGAACACTGAAAGACCAGTTGAGCCAGGAACTGGTGCTGTTCCACCCAGACTTCACAAAGACATTTATCGTACAAACCAATGTATCCAACGTTGCACTTGGAGCAGTGTTGTCTCAAGAATTTGGAGGAAGAGAACATCCCATCTTCTTTCTCAATAAAAAGTTTTTTTTCCCCTGGGAGGTGCCATACTAGTCATTGAGAAGGAAGCCCTGGCAGTGAAATGGGCTGTTGATGTACTGCAATATTATTTATGGGGATAGTCCTTCCACCTAGTGACTGACCATGCGCCACTCTAGTGGCTGAACTCCATGAAACATCACAACCTGTGCATGGTATAATGGGGCAGAGCTACCCTAACTCTCCCTCAGTTCCTTCTCACTGGAATCCAATAAATTAGACTCCTATGTAGAAGGGAAGGAGGATGAGTTGTGGAATGGACATGAGCAACACATCTTAAAGAGCAACAGTTACAGAACAGGTAAATAACAGTTTTTCCTTCTTTGAGTGATTGCACATGTCAATTCTTCTTCAGATGACTGACAAGCAGTTCAAGGTGGAGGAGGCTTTCACAGCCTATCTGAACAGAGACTGTGTAATGGGGTGGCACCCACCTCTCACGAGTGCCCCTGGTCAAGTGTGTGTGTGCCTGCAGTTTTCTCAGTTTCTCAACTCACAGTGTCTCCTGTGAGCTGCTGCCCTTGTCAGGTGGGTCTTTGTTGACTCATCTCTCTGGCCAAGTCACACTCTGTCCATGTGCGAAAAATAAACAACCCCCTTCCAGGGTATACAATTCAACCGGGCTTAGCTCAATGCCCTCGGTAATGTCCTTTAACAGTCTAATTGGGCTCATCATGGTATCCCTCCGTTGGCAATGTCTCTGTAGCCCTCCCCAGGCTCAATCCTCAGTCTGACCAACAGGGCCTATCTCAGTACCCTAATTGGCCAGTTTATATGTGAAGGTTCCAGCTTTGGGTTGGAGTAGCACCCCTCAGGGTCTTTGCCTGCCCTTTAGTCCTTTGACCCCAGAACTTCAGCTGGGTCAGTCTCAATTCAGTCCCCTTCCAGGGGTAACAGTTCCATGGACAGTACCTTCCCTGGGCCTGTCTAAATTCCCTTCTCTCAGGGCACAGCAACTTCCCCAATGGCTTTGGGGGGGACTCAGGCCCACCCACTACTCCGAGTCCCAACCCAGGGACTCTCTAAGTAGCAGCCATGTGCCATATCCCTTTAACTAACTGCTTTTCGGTGGGCCACTTCTGCATAACCCCTCTTAATTGTTTCCTGGCAGCCAGCCAGAAGCTATTCCCTCGCTTCCTCAATCCCTGCCAGCAACTACCTGCCTTAGCCTTGCAGCCAGCAGGAGAATCTCTTGCTCCCCCAGTCCCTGCTAGCAGACTGATTTATCCAGCCCTTTCCGCTCCTGCAGCCAGCCAGGAGCACCTCTTGCTCCCAGGTTCCCTACAAGCAGACTGAACTCACTCTGGCCCTGCAGTTCCTTTTACATGAACCTGCTGGGCCCTCATTGGCTACTCCCTGCAGCCTCTCTGATTGACTGCTTCCCCTGCAGCCACTCTAGTCTGCTTGGAGGACCTCTCCACTGCTCCTTTTCTGGGATGGGTGTGGGAGGACCCTGAGGCCTCCAGCGGGGGGCCTTTGGGCCTAGTCCACCCCATCACAGACCTTGACACTTGGGAGACAGCATAATGAGCAGAGAACTTGTGATAAGGTGCTCAGAAGGATGGGCACCCTAGCAGTTGGCGCTCCAGACTTCTGGCCCATTCCCTGTCTGTCAGGGTGGGAGAGGTGCCTGTTTCCTGACCCCAAGCAAGCAATCTTCAGGCTTCCACCTGCATCTGGGCGACAGCCCTTAAGGGAGTGTGGTGGGGGACCTAGGCCTTCCCTTTCCTCCAGAACCCAACCCAGGGTTATATGGGAAGCAACCCTGTTAGGGTGCTCCCTGCAGAGTCTAAGGCCTTGTCTACACTACAGGGGAAATTTGATCTAAGCTATGCAATTTGAGTTATGTGAATAGTGTAACTCAAATTGACATAGCTTAGATCTATTTACCGTGGGGTCCACACTACATGCATCTCCCGTCGACTCCCCCTACTCTTCTCGATCCAGTGCTGTACAGGAATCAACGGGAGAATGATCTGCGGTTGAAGCCCTAAATTAAGGAATGTCTGGGCTTTATAAACATTTATGAAGGCTCAGGTTGGAGCCCAGAACACAGAGAGGAAGCTGCTGGGGAGATAGCTCCTCAGAGGAGCTGGTTAGGAAGCTACTCCCAGTGATGTCTCCCCTGAGAGCAGAAGCTCCTGGACAGAGAAACAACCCCAGAACACAAAGAGAGAAAGCTCCAGAGGAGAGAGACTACAAAGCTCTCTAGACAGGGCGTGCCTGAGAGTTACCCTGAGTCAGCAGGGAAGAGACTGCAGAGCTCTAAGCCAGTGGTTCTCAACCAGGGGTATGTGTACCCCTAAGGGTGCATGGAGGTCTTCCAGGGGGTACATCAACTTATCTAGATATTTGCCTAGTTTTACAACAGGCTACATAAAAAGCACAAGCAAGGTCGGTACAAACTAAAATTTCATTCAGACTATGACTTTTTTATACTGCTCAATATACTATATACTGAAATATAAGTACAATATTTATATTCCAATTGACTTATTTTATAAGTATACAGTAAAATGAGAAAGTCAGCAATTTTTCAGTAATAGTGTGCTGTGACACTTTTGCATTTTTATGTCTGATTTTGTAAGCAAGTAGTTTTTATGTTAGGTGAAACTTGGGGGTACGCAAGACAAATCAGACTTCTTAAAGGGGTGCAGTAGTCTGGAAAGGTTGAGAGCAACTGCTCTAAGCAATGGAGAATCCTTTTTTTGTAGTTGATTAAATAAATTAGACCCCTGAGGACAATGTTCCCTGTATACAAGCTTTACTGAACTTATTAAAAGCTGACTAAGGGAAACTGAGGCATGGATGTAATCGTGATTCCGCACCAGGCCACCAGGGTCACTCCAAAGGTGAGTGCCAGCCATTATACCATGATATAAAGGAGGACCAACTAAATGATCTAGAACGATTCCTTCTGGCTTTCGACTGTAGAACTGGTTGGTAAATGTTTTTTGTTCCCATGAACAATTTCAGTAAAAGCACAAATTTTTGTTTTCCTTAACATTTTTCTTTAAAAAAAGTAAGGTTTTGGTCAAAAACTGGTTTTCAAGCTTTCACTTTTTGATGAAAACCTGTAAGTTTAAATCAAAATCAGACCTAAGAGTTAAACCCTAAGCTATGGTATATATTTTGCAAGTCACAAGTAATATAAAAATTGAATGAAACATTTAAGATAGTTGCTGGTTATATAATTGCTTCTAGTGACTTCATAGACTTCACTCCCTATATATTTGGTTTGTTTTTAGAACTGAAACTGAAAATATTCACAATGGAAGCAAGTCAAAAGGTGACTTCAGAATGGTAAGCCACAGAAAATACATAATGAATAAATACCTTCTTTTACAGCCAGGTTTTCAGAATTGCAAGTATAAAAGCACATATTAGGGCTGTCAAGCAGTTAAAAAATTAATTGTGATTAATCACAAGATTAAAAAAAAATAATGGCATTTTTAATCGCACTGTTAAACAATAATAGAATACCATTTATTTAAATATTTTTGGATGTTTACTACATTTTCAAATATATTAATTACAATTACAACACAGAATACAAAGTGTATAGTGCTCACATTATATTATTATTTTTATTACAAATATTTGCTATGTAAAAAAGATAAAAGTAGTAGTAGTTAAGTTCACCTCATACAAGTATTGTAGTGCAATCTCTTTATTATGAAAGTTGAACTTATAAATGTAGAATTATTATTGTTATTTTTGTACATAACTGCACTCAAAAATAAAACAATGTAAAATTTTAGAGCCTACAAGTCAACTCAGAAAGTCAGTATTCTGGAGATGGGAGGGCTTGAGTTGTGCAGGAGAAGGGTCAGTTGTGCAGGAGAAAGGTGAATTCTTGATGCTGCTCCTGTTGGGCTGGGTTTCTGAGCTCACCAGGCTTGCCTCCTGTCCAAAGAGGAAGAGTTTCATCATAGAAATCTGCATTCAATGTTCAGGGAGGATGTGTGGGGAGGAGGGGAGGACAAGCAATGACTTGTGCAGGAGGAGGGTGAGGGAGGTGTCTTGCTGCTGCTTCTGGAAGGGTGGTTTCTGGTACTGGGTTCGCCAGGCTTGCCTCCTTTTCCTGAGCTAGGTGGGCTCCCTTCAGCTGAGTGAGCTCTTGTTTGCAATGGAGGGTGGGGAGGAGAGGTTGGTGCAGTGAGGCTGAGCTCACCAGGCCCCAGTTCTCTCTGGGGTATCCCCCACAGCAAGGAGCCAGCCAGGGACAATGAGGCCCGGCACGGGGGAAGGGTCGGTCCCCGGAGTGAGGTGCTGGCCAGAGGAAATAGGGCATGGCAGGGTCAGGATTGCTACCTCTCCACTGGAGCTGGGATGGGAACCACTTCCTCTTCTCTTCCTGCCCTCCAGAGGTGTACTGGGTTACTGTGCCTCACTGGACACTGTCAGGTCCCTTCGCAACTGATGCTTCCCTCCCCACCCAGTGTTTTCAGTTAATCACAGGCAGTAACTGTGATTAATTGACAGCCCTAGTACATATACATAATTTTAATATTCCTTTCCACCAGAAACTCACTTAGCACATTTGCTATTAATGTCTGGTCAGAATTTTTGAAATCAAAATATTTAATTGAAAACTGCTCTTTTTATTGAAATGTGTAATGAAAGTACATTATTTGACATTTTCAAATTTTCTATGCACGCACAGACTTCTCTAGCTTAGTCACTCTGAAAAGCACAGTATATATTGAATGTAACTGAAGTTTAGGTTTGTCATGTTGGAGAGCTGGGTTCTCTGCCCGTTAATGTCTTTTTAAAAAATGGGAGGAATTGTTCAGTGGCTGTTCCCAAACTGTCTTCTAGGTTGGGGATCATGCCTGTCCTCAGTAAGTATAGTGAATTTGAATTCCTAGTCTCCTCTTTTCCAACTCAGGGAACTCTTTCCTAGGCTACAGAGTGTTTGATAAATCAGTCTTTCTCTCTCTTATGTTAAGACTTTCTAGAAGTGAGTGATTGTGATCTCACTGCTGTGAGATCATGTATTTTGTTATCAAATTATAATTTGGCACTTTCAGGTGGGCACACAAACTTGCCTTTAACAACTTAAAATACTTTTAAAAATATGCCACACATGTACCTAAAAATAGTATTTTAGGAATCCTTGTCACAGAAATTATATCTATGCAAATTTGAACCATAATCATACCATTATGTTAGAGGAGTACAGAAAAAAGTGAGACTTTCCTCTGAACAAAATAAAATGGAAGTTCTTAAAGGAAGCTTAATTATGATGCAGTTGCCACAGCACCATAATATATAAATAGTTAATAATTAATAATTAAGTATAATTAAGTTGCCAGTACACCTCTACCCCGATATAACCACTGTCCTTGGGAGCCAAAAAATCTTACCACGTTATAGGTGAAATCGCGTTATATCGAACTTGCTTTGATCCACCGGAGCATGCAGCCCCGCCCCCCCCCCCCCGGAGCGCTGCTTTACCGTGTTATATCCGAATTCATGTTATATCGGGTCGCGTTATATCAGGGTAGAGGTGTATATGTAGATCAAGGATATATAGCATAGATCTTGGGTTTTGTCAGAGCAATACAACTAGTTCACTCTAAATGGCTTTCTTGGTGTAGCCCTCTACATCAGCTCGTAACATGGTGTCAGAAATAAAGGAGTTTTTACTCCTTTCTTTGTTGTGGCTGATGAGCACTGAATCATTTTTGGCAATAGCTGTAAACAACTTTCCACTCCATGCTATATTGCAAATGTATGGAGAGATCTGTGAAAACTGTAGTTTATTCTGGGGCTCATAGATAAAATGCAAAGTGGCTGCAAAACTGGATTATGAAACCACAGTAATCTGAGTGGCTACACTGAATACAGCAATGGGTAAGGCCTGCTTCCTAATTAGTTAGCACAGATATCCAGCAAATGCAAAACAAAAACACAAAAAAACAAAAGCTCAATGTGACAGTGCACCCCATAAGGCTTTATGGAAATATGCTTAGGAATGTATATATATGACATAACTGGAATATGTTTTATACTACATATTCCTTGTGACATATCTCTGTAAAGGTTATGATCTACTGAATCTATTCATCCTATTTGTATGCATGCATTGTTTTTGTATTCGAAGACAGGGACACTTCTTAAGTTGCTTTCGGTTAAGTCTGCAGCTTTGGGGCACGTGGTTCAGACCCTGGGTCTGTGTTGAAGCAGATTGGCATGCCTGTACCCCAGACTAAAAGACAAGTCCAATCCTTCATAGGCTTGGCAAACTATTACAGGAGGTTTGTAGAGGGGTTCAGTGACATTGTATCCCCAATCACAGACTTATGTAAAAAGCATCAACTTAATTTGGTAATTTGGTCAGAGGCGTGCCAGAAAGGCTTTAACAAGGTAAAAGCACTACAGAGCCTGTGCTGGCCAGCCCTGACTTCGATAAGCCTTTTGAATTGTGTACTGATGCATCAGACACAGAGTTGGGTGCTGTGCTGATGCAGATGGGAGGACAGCAAGAAGCATTCCATTGCCTTCCTAAGCAAAAAGCTGTCCGCTGCCGAACATAATTACTCTGTCATAGAGAAGGAGTGCTATGCCATTGTGTGGGCCGTCAAACAATTAAGGCCTTACCTCTTTAATAGGAGGTTCAGAATTCTAACTGATCATTCACCTTTGGTATGCCTTCACCGGACTAAGGGTACAAACCCCAAACTACTACCCTGGAGCCTGGTCTTACAGGAATTTGACATGGAGATTATGCATATTAAAAGAAAGGAGAACTGGGTAGCAGATGCCCTGTCCAGAAAAGAGGAATTTTAGGTATACTGCCTCCGCCGTGGACAGTGTCCAAGCCTCTGGCAGTAAGTTCAGGAGGAGGGTGTGACAGTGCACACCATAAGGATAGCAAGCATGTAGCCATGGGTTCAAGTGGTTCAAGCCATGGGTTCAAGCGGCCTCTGCTATTTCCACTCATCGGATGTGCCAGCGAAATGCAGTTCAGACAGTGGAACTTTAGTTATCAGTGCCCACTGGAGTACTCAGGTACCCCTCCACATGTCTCCTCAGGATTCGTGAAGGTTCTGAGACGAGGCTATAAAAGGGGGCGTGGCCCTCAAGACGCCTCAGTTCCTTCCAACCACATCCAGCCGATGGATTCAGGAACAAGTCAGGAAGATTGTTTTCTTCAGTGCCCTAGATAGTTAAATAGAATGGTAGTGCTTGAGTAATCTTTTCTGTAGTTTTAATAATTAATTGGTTTTGTGAAGTTTTAGAATAGTACAGTTAGTTAGAGAGTCTTATTGTCTTTTGGTTCCATTATGGCAGTTCCAAAAGTGAAGAGGCCAGGCTTCAAGAGGTTTGCTTCTTGTTCCTCTGTTTTCTCAACTTGGATGCACACAATATACTTGGCTTCCCTTGGAGAGGAACTTGGCTTGCCTTGGAGATGGACATTAACCTTCAAGATGCTCTATTTGCTTGACACTCATGCCTGGAAGGAGAGGCAGAACAGACTGCAAGCTCTATTACCGCAGCAAGGGTTGGCAGTCAAGCCATCCAGATCTAGAATGGTAAAGGTATCCTCCGCTGCCCCTAGGGTTAAGCCAGTACAGGCTGTGGCAGCTGGTGAGTTGGGATCTAAAAAGGTACCCACCCAGAGGAAGGATCCAAAACCAGTGGATCCAAAGCCTGCAATGGATCCGTAGCCTAAACACTAGGAATCATCAGTGGTATTGGACTCTGTATCTAAATAGAGGTTCTTCAGTACCAGGCGCATCAACTCCCAAGGACTGATCAGAGAGAAGAGAGTTGGTGCCAAGAGCCTTGAATCCAATGGATGTTATTTCCTATGGATCCAAAGGTTTGACTCCAGATGGAAGTACAATGGGGACGAAGGCTCCTCAACCATAGGGACTGTGTGTTAGTTCTGACCCATCCAACAATATTATTACAGTCATGGCCGACGTTCATTACAGAAAGATGGTGACTTTTGGGTACCACCAGTTTGGAGTCAGTGCAGAGACCTCTCTCTATCTGGCATAAGAAAACATGTGTCTGACCTTAGGATCTCAATTGTCACCCACAGAATTTAGGCTCCTACCCCTACCCTCCCTGAACCTGGGGTCCACTGGCCCTCTACAGGTTGGTGGGGCCTTTTCCCAATGACAGAGCTTCACACAATGGTACCTAAGCTACTATTTATTAACTATACACAATGGAATACACACACCAACCTTGCAATGCTCACCACTCCCAATATACAAATTAATTTCACCCAAGGCCAGTCGAGGTCTGCTTGTTTGGGGTTCTGGTGTCTCTGCACGTCACAGTTGTGCGAGGGCCAAGAGTTCTGCCAGCTCAATCTTAAACTGAAGTCCAGAGTTGGTTCCAAAGAGCTTTACATTTCACACACATTATATTGGTAAAACCACTTTGTCTATACCTCAATCTATCACCTTACTAAAAACCTTTAAAATAACATATTTTAACCAATCATACAAATTCCCCTATGTTCTATGTTTATTTATTGCTTTACACATTACAGCTTAACTTTACGACTTTGTTTTGCCAGATGGTCAGCACAAAAGGTTTTCTTTCAAGGTTTAGCTAATCTATGACCAGTGGTTCTTGGATTTCTCTGGTCCCTCCCAAAAATTCCTCAGCATCAGTTTATCTTTTGGTATGACTGTTGGTGAGTGCATTCCTGAGGTGAGAGTGCTTTATCATCAGTGGAACGTTCTGTTTTAGTGATTTAGTGTGCTACCATCCGGTTTTACTTGGTCACAGATGGGCTGAGGGGTGGGTAAGTCGTCATCATGGCAACACAATGATCCATTGAGCTCCCTTAGTAAGGCTCTATTCCCAATTTTGATTGTATCTCTGTTACCTGGGATTCTTTCAACCCAAAGCTCTTTGTAACTTTTACTCTGTGCAACGTGGTGTCAGAAAATAAATCAATGGAGACATGGGCGTCCAACTGATAGATGGTTGGCACAAACAGTACAAGAGTGCTCTCACTTAAAGCTATACTTTATTTAATCTCAAACACTTATACACATCTGCCACAGATTAGTAAAACGCCCCAAAAATCCAACATTCAGATTTACCCAGGGTCTTGGGGAGGTCTCAAGTGGATAACTGCAAGTTCAGTGGTTGGCCTTCCATATGCAGGGGAACTTTAGAGGTGTGCAAGCATTCAAGTGTCCATCGAGCTCATATTTCTTCCTCTTTTTATAGCTAACTTGTTAGTATTACATAGCTTGTTCATCAAAAAAACTGCTTAGGAGATGCTAAGTTAAGTGTGGAGATTTCCAGCCTGTCAGGTAGGGAATTTTCCATCAGTTAACCAGCTATATAGCAATAGTTAACTATTGCCAGAATTTCCATCTTGCAAAAATCGCATGCTTCAGAAAAAACAACTCAAGGCAGAAGGTCATATTTACTCCTTGAGGTCACTCACTTCATCCTCTTGTCCTGGTCTGTTAGTTGTGCTGAGGTTTCAGAAAGGCCTCCTTTTAGCTGCTTTCAGAAATAAGCATAACAGTTGGTATTACAGCTGCTGGCAGTGTTTTAAACATGTTACTGGGCTCTGGGCTATCAAAAATCTCATCTCCTGGAACACTCTTATTTCCAGCACCATCAATTGCAGATCCAAGGTCCATCTGCAGTCCAACTCCTATCAGGAAATGCATTGCATAGTAAGACCTTCTTTTAGAGGATGGTACGAAGATGATTCATATCACTAAAGGTCATATTATCTGGATCTGGGTATAGATTTCTGGCAAGATTGGAAATCCTAATTTGGACCAGGTGAATCCCTACCATTATCACATTTGGGCTGGGTGCCTGCTTAAGATCATCTGGACTGCCTCCTAGTATCAGGTCAAAATTAGAGGACTCCCCCTTTGAAGATGAAGTTTTATTTAGCTCCAAAACTGATGAAATCCTGGAGAGGATGATGGGGTGTTCAGATCTTCTTAATGAATGAATATACTGAACTATGGAAATTGGCTGTTAGTTGTGGTATAGGCAAAGTGGATCCATGCTGTTTGAGAACGCTTTAATGAATGTGCATGATCTTTTCAGAGAAGTAGGATACTGAGCACTTGGTGCTCAGCTCTGATGCAGGTTATAGGCATTCAGGATTGATGAAACGGTTTACCACTGAGATAGCTTCTTGGGGCACAATTTGACAGCCTCAATGGAAGGTGACAGGAAGGTCCTATTGGCCTAAAATATAGCCTCAGCATAGGCTTTTAGAAATGTATTATTTATCATCCAGTCTGAATCAGCCTTTTCTGCCTGCCATTGGTGCTCGAGTTTCCATTCCTCTCTCCAGGAGATCTGTGTGGGCAATGGGGAAGAAGAGTCCATTTGGAGGCTAGCATGCTAGTTTATAATGGCAATGATTCACCAGGTCCTTGACTCCTCATCCTTTGGATGTGGTGCTGTTGTCCTGGCTTTGGAATTTGTTCAAGTCCAAGAGTCTTCCTGGTGAATCAGGATCACTGGTCTTTTTTGTTGCCTGGACACAGAAAGGTCTCTGACCACTGCCTTAATGAACTGGAGGTCTGTCCAAGACAGTGTCTGGGTTGGGATGTCCTCTATTTTGATATCTAGGCTGTAGATCAGGGCCAGGATGTGACCAGCTGTGTGGTTTGGACCAGAGATGATCTCTGAAAGTGCTAAGGAGGCAAGTGAGGAGATGAGTTTTGGGGCTTGTGCATCTGCAAGCCTTGTCAATATGCATTTTAAAATCTCCAGGATGATAAGACTGGAGCATTTCACCACTACGGTTGACAAGATATTAGCAAGCTCCTGTATGAATCCTTTTGTCTATATTGGTCTGTAAATGAGCATAAAGTCTATTAGCTTTGGCTGTGGTTTCTGCTGTCAGATGAATGAATTTGAATGAAATTGCCTTACCTGCATTTGATGTCTGCAGAGAATTTGAACGCTGTGCTGCCTTTCTTCTTGTCTTATATGTCTGTGATTTTCTGAGTATCTTGGAGGGCACGAGATGGGCTACTGTGGGACCTGCAGTGTCATCTAGGCAGGTCTCAGTGATACAGACTATATTGGATGCTTCATCACTGATGAGCTCATATATTGTTGTTTGTTAACAGCAGATCTTGCATTGATAAGCATCAGTTTTAGTTTAGGATGCTTTGTACTATCTACTTCCAGCCCCTTTTTAGGTAGTGGTCCTTTGCAGTATATAGGTGTTAGACGTCTGGAACCTGGCTTCTTATTTCTGCTTTTCTGTTTCCTGGGACAGTTCCTCCCAATTTGAACTGTGATAGGAGATGAAATGGATGTTGCCATGAGATGGGCCAAATGGAGATTGGTTGTCTCATTCACCAGATGCCATGGGAAGGGCAGGTCTGTTGGATATCCGTGGAGTTGTAACCTGGTTGAGTCCTGGGAATGGGCAGAGCTGGAGTAGTGTGTTCCTGGAGTAGTGGAAGGTGTGCTGGAAGCATGGTGGCATAACAGCAATGGAAACAGTAATAAATTACAATAATAACAGGTAAGGCTGAGCTGAGCAAGAGGAAGAGTCAATTGCATCAGACATCTAATTCCTTGAAGTAAGCTATCTGTGTTATCATGACATCCCTGTTACTCTTCTCTGCTTAGGGAAGGAGGTGGAAAGGAGAGGGGAAGAGAGAGAGCACGTACCATTTGTCTTGTCTGAGGGCTTGTTTACATTAACCAATAGTTCATGGCAAGTTGGGATGTAAATCTGCCCCTCACTAGCCTGATTCACATTAAGTGTCTGTGTGGACCCTGATGCTGCACACTAAAAGTGCTATGTGTGCTTTGATCTGTTCCTGTTTCAAAGCAGGCTAGATCAAAATGCAGTACAGAACTTTTAGTGTGTGGCAGCAGGGTCCACATGGGCACTAGTGTGTGGCAGGGTCGATTTACACCTCAGTTTGCTGCAAACGAAGTGTACAGACAAGCTTGGAGTTAGAGCTGTAAAATGGCCTCCTGACCTTCAGGTGGGGACAGGGATTTGTACTTGTAAAGAGAGTTGAGTCCTTTTGGCAGCCTTCTGCCTAGTGATGGTTCCTGTGTTGAGGGAGGAGCTAGAGAGGAGTCACAGCCTCATTTTCACCTTTTAGAAAATGTCTTTCAATTTTCAAAAAGTTAAGATGTGACCAAAGGTACTCCCCTGCTATTTCCACTGGTGCTGGCCAGCTGCAGAGCCAGCTGGAGCCCACTGCTACTGTGTTCCTGTTGGAGTGAGGAAGGAGAAAGTGGTCAGAGGAACAGAGACCTGACCTTTTAAGGGCTCTCAGGCTTCTCAAGAGGCAAGTAGCTGGAGTAGCTGGTCCCAGTTATGAGGGTGCAGACATATAGAGATACAAATAAAGCAGAAGTCTCGCCTTAGGTAGAGACATCAGTCTCTCCAGTTTGGGAGGATTTCAGACTTCGTTTTAATTCTGTTTGATTTGTTTTCTGTAGCATCAGCTGTGCCTTTTTTTTAAAAAGTAAGCATAGATTCAAATATTTTAAGGCCAGAAGTGACAATTGTGATCATGTGGTCTGACCTCCTGTATAACACAGACCATAGAACTTCCCAAAAACATATCCTGATTTAAAAATTGTCAGTGAAGGAGAATCCACCACGCCACTTGGTAAATTGTTCCATGAGTTAATTACTTTCACTGTTAAAAATATATGCCTTATTTCTAGCAGCCCAAAGAGCTGAGGCCCTTTGCATGAAGAGAGCTTTTACTGGGTATTGGCTCAGCAGAGAAGAGATCCCTTTTTCCCAGAAAAGGGTTTATTTCCCTCCAACAGACTGTCTCCTAGTTTTTGTGTTAGGAATATTGGAATTGGGATCACTGTAGAGCTCCCAGAGTGATATTGTAGCTAAAGGGGCTAATGCTTGCATTGATCCTTGGATGTATAAATAGGGTAATATTCAGAGATAGAGTGATATAAAATTATCTCTGAATGTGGCATTACTGAGACCATTACTAAAATACTAGTTATACTTTGGGTTCAACTCAGATGAATAAGGGGTTATATCACCACCTGCCCTGCAATTCTGGATGCCTTAAACATTATGCTTCTGTGGCTCACAGCACTGACACCAGCAGCCAGCCTACAAGCATGCAGGTCATACCCTGGCTTCCACTGCCAAGTTACATTTTGAAGAGTGACCCCAACACCCTCCCATTATCAAATTTCCCCAAAACCATCTGCCAATGTGACAATCTGCTGTGGTTCCCAGAATCGTGAGTTATTGTGGTACCCCTCTCAGCCTCAGCAAGTGATCGTTTTGCTATTGCTAAGCTGCATGACAAATCACTGACACACCAGCTTATCTGCCTTAGGACAAAAACTTTTGTCCTCTGACTTTAAATTCTGTGACAACAGGGATGTTAACGGGCCACTTCATCTTGAATGGTCCCTTAAAATATGCGCTATCTGCCTATGCTAAACTATCTGTTCAACCTTGTATTTAGCTGTGACACTCTTAGTATTTTCCCCAGACCCAAGGAAGAGTCAACGGAAGTTGGTCCATTAAAAAATACTACCTCACCCACTTTTGTGTCTCTTGCATCAGAGACACATTCAAGCACGTGGAACCACATTCCTTTTTCTCAGGTGGGGTATTATGTCCTGTTTGCACACATTTTAAGAACATAATTTCAGCATATGTTTGTAATTTTGCATATGTTACTCCTACATACACCACACAATAATATTAATTATCAATGAGTTATGAGTTTTCCAAATATATATTACATAGCACTTTTGGGATCTATAACATGAAAACAGTGTTTTAAGTGTAGTGAAGATGTCTGGCTTGATAAGAGTTGCTGTTTTATAGAGTAGTGAACCACCTATGGGCCTCTGTCTCACATTACTTTGCCCAAGTTCTGGTGTCTACACTTCTAAAAGGAAGTTGAAAAAATTGGAGAGGATTCAGAGAAGAGCTACAAGAATGATTCAAGGTGTGGAAACCTGCCTTACAGTGAGAGAGACTTAAGGAGTTCAATCTATGTAGTTTATCAAAGAGAAGATTAAGATGTGACTTAATCATGGTCTAGAAGTCCCTGCATGGGAAGAAGATGTTTGATTCTAGAGATGTCTTTTATCTACCAGACAAAGGCATAATAAGATCCAGTGGAAAGAACCATCAAATTTTTTAATAGTGAAGGTAATTAACCATTGGAACATCTTACCAAGGGATGTAGTGGATTCTTCATCACATTAACTCTTTAAATCCAGATTGGATGTATTTCTAAAATATATACTTTTGCTCAACCAGCAGCTGCAAGAATGCAAGAATCAGGAGGTCAGACTAGATGATCGTAATGCTTGTTTCTGGACTTAAAATCTTTGATTTTGTATCTTATAATTCTGATTATTATTGACTGTCTCATCTCCCATCCCCTTTTCACATTTGTGGTTATGCTGAGGGTATGTCTACATTGCAATCATAAATTGGGATTAATGTAGCTATCTGAGGTACCAGTAGCAATGAAGCTGCAGCAGCATGGGCTTCAGCACAGCCTAGCTGCCCAAGTAATTACCATAAGTTCCAGGTGATCTTGTACAGCCTCCATTGAAGCCCATGCTACTGTGACTTCACTCCTGTTAGTGCCCAATCTAGCTAGATTAAAGCTAGCTTGGGTATGTTTACACAAGATGCATTTGGGGAGGAGGGATAGCTCAGTGGTTTGAGCATTGGCCTGTTAAACCCAGGGTTATGAGTTTAATCCTTGACTGGAGCAAAGTCCCAGCAGAGGTGTGCTGTCATGACTGCACTAGTATAGCATACTCTAGTTTGAAATTGGTGTAAGGGGGATTAGTGTTAGTCACAGTTTACATTGGTATTGTGCAACTAGTTTAAGAGTGTGAACTAAGTCTTCCATGATTTCTTGCTACTCATCCATTCAGGAACTGACTGGAAGTTTCTAGTGAGGGATTGAAACACTAATGGATAGAGTGGGTGGGGGTTTGTGTTCAATTATCAGCACCAGAGGACCACAACTTTAAAAGCCAGGTTGAGTTCTCATTCTGTCTTGTGCTGGAAGCTCAAGAACTAGGAATGGGAATCTCCTGTGAAGATCAATCCTGTCTATGTTGGTGCAGTGAAAAACCTGAGTGGAAAAATGCATATAATTTATATTTGCATAACATCTTTCCTCTCAACTCTCTCAATTATCCTACCACACAAATACCTCGATTCCTCCCTGCACATGCTGTTCACCAATGTTCCCTTTTGGCTCTTCCACACTGCACCAGTATTCTTTCTGTCTCCCCTAACCAATACATCAACATACTATGCAATGAAAATTTAGCTTATATAAGCATTTTAATCATTCAAATTTATGTTTTAAGGATTGAAATGATAGATTCGGTAAATGATAGATAAAACTATAATGCACAACAGAAATTCCAAAAACATCTATTGTAAAAATGCAGGCTGGTAGTAACAATAAAAAAATCATAAATGAGAGAATAGATTTTTTTCACTGTTTATTTTTTTTAAAGTGTAAAACACAATTTAGCAAATTTAACAATGTAGATTTCTCCCCTTACTGCCTCCCCTCCCCCCCAAAATCAGTCAGAAGATATTCAGCAGAAATATCAGGATCCTGCAGCCCTTAGGAAGGACTATGGCCATATGAGTGTATGTAAGTATGAAATTATCAGTATGCTTACTGTGTTTGAACTGGTCACATTGATTATTTGAAGGCTGCACTGATTAAATTGGTTCAGCTTTTCTTTTAAAAACAATTTTGGTGTGACCATAGCATGAAAGGTCTAGAATCTCAGCTGGTGTAAATCAGCATACACCGATTTACACCAGCTAAGTATCTGGGCCAAAGTAACTTCTCTGCTCCTCTAATCAAACTGTCTCTTCTTGCTCTTATTTGTTGTAGGGGAACCTGTGGAATATAACATCGAACAAAGCACAGAAACCACCCAGAAAGAAGGTAAAATGCAACTGCAACAGCAAATCAGCCCCATTAGAAATGAAGGAAATGTGGAGTCAAAAGGAAGAGGTTTCCTTGAGTTAGTGAAAAGGTACTATAGTAGCTTTAAACCATCTAGAGACAGATTTATCCATGGCAGGGAGCAGGGGCAATGCCAATTCATGAATTCATTATAGCTGAATGGTAGTTGAGGTTGGGACTTGCTTACTGTTTAACAGCTGTTTTTTTCAGTGCTCTACAATCCACATGCTTAATGGATGGTCCTGAAAATTGCTCTTTGCCGAGGGGGTTTTGGGGCAGGGCTAGTGGTCCAAATTTGGGTTCAGTTCGGTTCCCAAGCTACAGTTTCCACTAGAAGTCCAATGATATGAAAACATTAAATTTATTTTTATGTTTTTGTGCACAATGGGGATTAAACTATATAACTCTAATACTTCCAAAACTTGGAATTAACCTCAGCTAGTGCTGGGCAACCACTGTCTCTTTGGACACACAATATTTCAAAAGTTCTTCAGGATAAAGTTTGAAACTACAATATAGGTTGAATGAAAGTGATATGCCGAAGAGAGTGAAGTGTGCATAAGCAACAGGATTAAGGTTCTGCTGTAGGCCAGAACCCAAGCACAACCCATGTATTTTGAGGTTTAATCCTGTCCTCGGCAGCTTTCTGATAATAGGTGTTATGCATATCAGTTGCATTCTTCATGTGCTCTTTCTAGAATTTTTGCTCTGACAGCAAAGCTTGTTCAAGAGCTGAGATTTCAAAGTGCTCTAAAATGCATATGCTTACTCAAATTTTACTTTAGAAGTATTGTCATAGAAAATAATATTAACTAAATAAAGGGAAGATGAAAGATTCTAGTAAGCAGCTGCATTACGGTAATGTAATCATAAGTCATGCTGTTCCCTAGTTTTCAGAAGTATTCAGTGTGAGTGTGATCAGAGAAAAGCAAATAGCTATGACTCATCAATGTCAACATGATCAAAGCTGCTGTTCTGCATCAGGAAACACATCAATTATAGAGAGTCCTGTTCTAAGGACTGATGTAAAGTCCACAGTGACTAATGTTGTACCAAAATACTGTCATCAGTCAAAGCAGTAACTTACGTTTATCATGAAAAATAAACATATAAAACAAACGTAAACTTTCTTCAGTAATTCACCCAATCTACACAAAGCAAGGATCACACCCATCAATTTCACTCCTCAACGTGCTGGAATTCCTTGGAAAGGGGGCTCTGAAGGAAATGTCAGACACTAGAAAAATCTTAGTTGTGTAGGACGAGATCCACAGAGGGATTTAGGCATGGCAGGGCTGAGTATTATAGTGCCTACCCTTTAGACATCCTGTCACCTAGTAGAATTCACAGCCCCAGGTTAGGCACCCAGGCTCCCTATACAATGTCTGGGGAGAGTTAGGTGCCTAAGAATGGGATCCTTTGGCAACTTCTACACTACAGAGTTTTGTCGACAAAAGTTACGTCGACAACCAAAAAACGCTATAGTAACATCGCTATTGCATGTTCACACTACGCTCCCTCTGTTGGCAGAGCACATCCACACCTAGTGCTTTAGCATTGACAGTGAGAGTGGTGCACTGTGGGTACCTATCCCACAGTCCCACTCACCACCTTATGCTGCTATGACTTGTGGGTTGGCGGAATGGATCGCAGCGCATCATGGGTGTGGGCTCAACGTCCCATAATGCATTGTTTTCTGTCCCAACATTCCATGGTCTTCCAGCCATCTGTGTGTGAAAGGAGGGATCCCAAACTGCTCTCCAGTGCTCTGCTAGTTGTCATTAACACATCGGTTGGCAGTTTAGTAAATTATAAAGTTTCTAACTGAACAGTATTCAGAGTTGCCTGACCTGCTGGGTGACATGGATAGGAGTGACATATGATTACTTTTGGCATTCATGGAACAGCTGCATGCAGTGGACTGGCACTTTTGGGCTCAGGAAACAAGCACTGAGTGGTGGGATTGCATCATTATGCAGATCTGGGATGATGAGCAGAGGCTGCAGAACTTTCAAATGCGGAGAGCCACCTTCCTGGAACTGTGTGCAGAGCTTGCCCCAGCACTGCGGTGCAAGGACACCAAAATGAGAACTGCCCTCTCAGTGGAGAAGCATGTGGCAATTGCAGTATGGAAACTGGTGACTCCAGACTGCTACTGGTTGGTTGCTAATCACTTTGGAGTGATGAAGTCGACTGTTGGGGCCGCTTTAAGGCAAGTGTGCAAGGCCATTAATCACACCCTGCTGCGAAGAACCATGACTCTTGGCAATGTGTGTAAAATAATGAATGGCTTTGCAGAAATGGGTTTCCCTAACTGCAGAGGGGCGATAGATGGCACACACATCGCAATTTTGGCACTGGATTACCTTGCAACGAAATACATCAATAGAAAGGCGTACTTTTCCGCAGGCATTTCACTGACTGTCAGGATGGTTGTGAACCCATTGGACTTGGATAGTTCTACTACAATGGCTAAGATTGTCCAGGGGCCAGGTGGAATCTCGAGGAGTTGTGGGAGTCCCAGGGATTTATTGTGCAGTGCCTTGGAGCGGGCACATACCATTGCAAGGGGCCGCGTAGGCCTGCACTGTGTCCTGTAAGCAAAGTCACTAGAAGAAATGAATTTTAAAGTGGCCAAAATGTTCTGCCACAGGGGAATCATGGCATACCTGTAGGGTGGTAGCCTCAGAGGTCCAAGGGGATATATATGCCCTTTTACATAGGTTACCCCATCTAGGCCCTTGTGGGGTTCCTTACTTATGGTTT
Organism: Malaclemys terrapin pileata; assembly: GCF_027887155.1. NCBI lineage: Eukaryota > Metazoa > Chordata > Testudines > Emydidae > Malaclemys > Malaclemys terrapin. Next base: position 164,519,611 of record NC_071506.1, read on the forward strand.
CCTGGTCAGCAGGAGGGATCCCATGCACAGAGGCTGATCTTATGAGGGTGAACAGATCTTGGGGAGGAGCTACACCCAGAAAGTTCTGAAGCTTGAGGATGCAGGAGGTTTTCAGGTTCAGGTCTTTCAAGTCAGTGTAATACTCACTCTTCTGGGACAAAGCATCAGCTTTGCTGATTTTGGTTACTGGGCAACAAGAGATTACAAAATTAAAGTGCAAAAAGAATAAGGCCCACTGAAGTTGTCATTGGTTGAGGACCTTAGCCCTATGCAGATATTCAAGGTCCTTGTGGTCAGTGTACAGCTGGACAGGAAACTGGACCCCTTCTAGATAGTGGCACCACTTCTGAAAAGCGGTCTTAATTGCCAGTAGTTCTTTGTCTAAAATGTTGTAGTTCTTCTAGGGGGGTTTGAGTTTTCTGGAATGGAAGGTGCAAAGATGTAGCAGTTGTTGAGGACCATGCGTTTGGGATAGCACAGCTCCGATCGCTAAGTTGTAAGCATCTGCCTTGAGGATGAAGGCTTGCATGGTGTCGGGGTGGACCAATATGGGAGCAGTCATACAGGCGAGCTTCAATTGTTTGAAGGTCTACTAGACCTCAGGGGAGAATTGGAACCTGATGTTTTTGAGGAGCAGGACAGTGAGAGGGTTGATCCACTCTGAGAACTTCAGAATGAACTGCTGATAGGAGTTTGTGAACACCAAGGAGCATTGTAGTTCATGAACATTCTGTAGTGCTGCACACTGTATGGATTCATTTTGATACCAGCAGGAGAGAGGATGAAACCTAGGAATTCTATGGAGGACTGATCAAAAGCACATTTTTCTAGTTTGGCATAGAGGCCATGTTGGCATAACCTGTCCACAATGGAACAGACTTGCATGGTGTGCTCTTCAGCATTGTCTGAGAAAATAAGCATGTCATCCCGCTATTGGTCCAAATGTCCTGGAGTACATCATTTATAAATTGATGGTTGGTGCATTTATCAACCCAAATGGCATCACAAGATACGCAAAGTGTCCATAACGTGTTCAAAAGACGGTGTTCCATTTGTTCCCAACTCTAATACATACTAGGTTGTAGACCAGTGGCTCTCAACCCGCGGCCCATGGGCCACACGTGGCCCAATTAGCACACAGCTGTGGCCCAGCTCAGGAGTCGGGGTTGGGGCTCCGGCTGCCCCCGGCCCCGTGCAGTGGCAGGGTCAGGGTCCCAGTTTCTCCCCCCGTGCAGCGGCAAGGTCAGTGGCAGGGCTGTCAGCTGTCCCCCGGCCCCATGCAGCGACAGGGTCAGGGTCTGGGGTCCCGGCTGCACCCTGGCCCCACACAGTGGGGTCCAGGATCCCTGCACAGTTGGGGTCTGGGTCCCTGCCACCTGCCCCGCATTCTGCTTCTGGCCTCATTCTGTGGAAGGGTCTCTGGGCAGAGGGGTCTGTGATAGCAGCCAGCCAGGAATTCCTCTAGTTCAGTAGATCTCAAACTTATTTGATTGTGTCCCCCTTCTTTGTGTCTGTAATCATCTGTAATCCCTGCCCCCCCCAGTACATATACTGCCATCCAGCTCTGAAGGCAGCACCGTGCCAGCAGCAGCAAAGAAGTAAGGGTGGCAATGTGAAAAGCGATATTCTTCAATTCACTTTTCACAGCAGACTTAGCGCTGCATTGCCATCCTTACTTTATTGTGGCTGCTGCCACCCCCAGGCTGACAGCTGAGCCCCGCTGCATCCAGGTGAGGGATCAGGGGTGCGGGGAGAAGCAGAGCCTGAGTTCAGGCTGCCTCCTGGTGAGGGAATGGGAGGGAAGGAGAGCCTGAGCCTGGGTGGTGGGCTGTCCCCTTTTATCCCCGCCTCCTGGCTGTGCATGGCCCTTCTGCGTGTGCCCCAACCACCCGGGGCTGAGAGCCTCTTTAAAAAAAATAAAAGCGCACAGCTCATGCCTCCCTTGACACATTCCCATGCCTCCCTTGAGAGGCCCACCCCATAGTTTGAGAACCACTGCCCGAGTTGCTCAGACAACTTCCTGATGTTACTTCCTCATTTATATAGAATCCGTCAGCCAATCAGGGGGCTGAATGTTTCACCCAATCGTGAGCTTTGGGGCAGGGTCTTCTGCAAGCTAACCTTTCACTGGACCCTTCCCTGGTTTCTCACGTGAGCTGCTGTGTGGCAGTCACGGCCTGGGCACTTTCTGGGGACCCATGGGCCTCGGTTCAAGGTCTATGATCCCTCACATTATTCAGCTGCAAAAGATCTACTGAGCCTCTTGGTACTGTCCTCACCAGTCATCCAGACCAACAGTGCCCTGCTGGCTCCATCACATGTGGTACACACATTGGCACCCATGTTGGTGCTGGTGACCTCATGTCTGGTACTTCTTTTCTCAATCTCCTCAATGTTGGCTCCAGGGCCACTGGTAACTGCTCCAGCTCAGTGTACAGTACTGGTAGCTGGGAAGCCCCTGATGTTGCTTCTAGTACTGGAGTCCTATTGCTGATCACAGTCCTGATCTCCAGTGACACCACCTGGTACCACACCACCACGACTTTCTTAATACTCCGACTCCTCAGAGTGCAAAGTAGGTTCTTGTGTACTCCCACTTCAGGGAATCTATGGTGTCCTCCAGGAATTGTTCCCCGTCCTGTAGACATTATGCTGACAAGAGCAGGTTGAAGGACTGGAGTGCCTGATCTAGGTGCAACTGGCCTCTAGTTCAGTATCAGCCCCATCATTGGCCTTACTGGGTACCTTGGGGAATGCTGCCAACATTCAGGTCCTCATTTCCTCTGTGATACAGAAATATATCCCCGAGAGGGAGGGGAAGTTTGCCCATGCGATATTGATAGGCAGATCGAGGTCAGGGTCAGTACTGAGCTCTTCATTAGCAGGGAAGTATCTGAGTGTCTGCTGCTGGGACAGTTGGTCAGTTTGACCGTGTGCTTGATTGCTTGCTTGTTTGTTTGAAAAGTGTGAATTGGGAGTGCTTTGTTCCAGCTGGGCCTGTTACCTGCATTAGACACCTGCCATCTGCATCTGCCGTTCAAGACCAGCCTCAAGAAGGTAATCCCCTGCCTCCTCGGAACATCTCATCTTTGTTACCAGATGAGGAAATGTCTTCTTTAGTATTAGATGATTTTAAATTCTACCAAGATCTCCTGGATGGTTATGTCCTTTGATGTACAAATGGAACTTGTGGAGGAGAATCCTTGTAAGCTCAGACATTTTACACCCTGCCATGGTAGGGAAAGTTGCCCTCCCTATAAATGAGGCAGTAATGCAGCCTATTAAGACCTATGGCAAACCCCATCGTCCATCACGTCTGTGGCGATTGTGCATGGAATGCAAATACCGAGTTCCATCCCAAGGGTTTGAACAGTTCTATGAGCATCCCACTCTGGGCTCTCTGGTAGTAAATGAAAGTTAAGGTAGAGCAAAAGCTACCCCTAAACAAAAGGATGGAAAGAAATTAGAACTTTTCAGTGGAAGGTTTATTTTTCTGCAGATTTACAGCTCCCTGTTGACTGTTATAATTATTCAAACTTGGACATAGGAGGCTATGTCCAAGTTCCTCAGTAAGCTGCCTGAAGATTCTAGAGGCAAGTTCCTGTCACTTCTGGTGGAAGGTTGGCAGGTCTTCAGGTCGGCTCTGCAGATTTCGGACTCAGCTTCCAGCATTGCAGTGACAACAGTAACCATGCACTTCTCATTCTGGCTCAAGTTGTTGGGGATCCCTGCAGAAGTAGGCAGACTATTGAAGACCTCCCCTTTGAGGTCCGTGCTTTGTTCTCCTCTAGACTGAAGAAGCACTGCATATATTAAAAAATTTTAGGGCAGTGTTAAAATTTTCTTCCCCAAAGATAACAGTGTTTTGGCCTCAATTTCAGTATTATATGCCTAGACGGGTTCAATAGATTCCATGGCCAGAGGGACCATTGTGATCATCTAGTCTGAGCTGCTGTATAACAGGCCATAGAACTTTCCCAAAATAATTCCAAAATCATATCTCTTGGAGAAGCATCCAAACTTGATCTAAACATTGTCAGGTTTGGAGAATCCACCACTATCATTGGTAAATTGTTCCAATGGTTAATTACTCTCATAATTTAGAAATAACACCTTATTTCCTGTCTGAATTTGTCTAACTTCAATTTCCAGCCATTAGATCAAGTTATACCTTTCTCTGCTAGATTGAAGAGCCCTTTATTAAATATTTGTTCTTCATGTAGATACTTACAGAATGTAATCAAGTCACCCTGTAGTGAGATTGAGACTCACCACCACGGCATCTCCAGCTGGTCGTCCTGGGAATTAGCTCTTCCAGCCCGGAGAGCCCTCTGCAGGCCGGTGTCTTGCCTGCTACTGGCCCCTGTGTCCCTCCCAGACCCTGATGCCCCTCTATGTCAGGGTTCTGCCCCCAGTTGTAACCCACAATATGGGTCTCTCCACCCCCCCGCTAACCTTCTCTAGCCCGAGAGCTAAAGAAGAAAAAAAAGCTTGTAAATTCCCTTGCGGTAGTTTAACTATTCTGCCTTCAGGCACAAATTCCTTTCCTTGTCCTTGGTTGGTATTGCTGCCACCACCAAGTGATTTACACAAAAATTCAGGGGAGGGTACTTGGAATCCCTGTCCCCCCAAAATATTCCCCAAAGCCCCTTCACCCCCTTTCCTGGGGAAGCTTGAGAATAATATACCAACTAATTGCCTTAGCAACATGAGTATGGACCAGACCCTTTATCTTTAGGACGCTAAAATCAATCAGGTTCTTAAAAGAAGAACTTTATAATAAAGTATCAGAGGGGTAGCCGTGTTAGTCTGGATCTGTAAAAAGTGACAAAGAGTCCTGTGGCACCTTATAGACTAACAGATGTATTGGAGCATAAGCTTTCGTGGGTGAATACCCACTTTTCAGATGTGTCTGACGAAGTGGGTATTCACCCACGAAAGCTTATGCTCCAATACGTCTGTTAGTCTATAAGGTGCCACAGGACTCTGTCGCTTTTATTATAAAGAAAAAAGTAAAAGAATCACACCTGCAAAATCAAGATGGAAGGTAACTTTACAGAGTAATAAAAAGATTTAAAACACAGAAGAATCCCCTCTGGACTCAGCTTCACAGTTACAAAAACAGGAATAAAACTAGCTTTGTAGCATAGGAAAATGTACAAGCCAAAACAAAAGATAAACTAACACATTTCCTAGCCTTACTTACAATTTCTGTAATTTTAGATGGATCATTCCAGGTATGTTTTCAGGAGATGTTGTACCTGCTTGGTCTCTCCCTCTGTCTGGAAAGGGAACAAAACAAAGAGAGATGCAACAAATTCTCCTCCCCTCCCCCAGATTTGAAAGTATCTTCTTTCCTCATTGGTTCTTCTGGTCAGGTGCCAACTAGGTGATTTGAGCTACTTAACTCCTTACAGATAAAGCGATTCAGTACTGCTGCCAAGGAGGGATTTTATGCTACCCTTTTCTTTATATTTATGTCAGGCCATCTTCCTCATTTGTGGTATTTTGTGGCTTTTTGGGCATCTAGTAAGGTGTTCTTAAATGATTGCCAGTTATCATTCAAATTTTCTGATTAAATTCTTCCTCCCAGCTGATTTGTCTCATAATTGTTTTCAGCTTCCTGGACCAAAGCAAAAACACAAGTAGTAAAGGAGATCCCCATCGTCTGCCTCAGTTGTTGCTTCATCCAAACAGCCCTAGGCCTGTTTGACTCCTGAATCAAGGATAGCATACCGACCATACTGGATCTCACCAACAATCTCCTCCCTCCCCCCACAGGAGCAAGTTTTCACAGTTCCTGAGCATGTCCATCACCTCAAACAAGTGTGTTCTGAGCATGGTGGAATTGGAATACACCCTGCAGTTCCTGGTTATGTCTACATGGCAGCTGGGAGTGCGATTCCCAGCACAGGTCATGCTAGTTGTGTTCAAGCCAGCACGCTAAGTATAGGAGGGTAGCTGTGGTTATACAGACAGTAGCTCGGTCTAGTTGCCTGAGTATGTACCCACCCAGACCCTCTTGATACGCATCTGTGCTACCCTGGCTACGCTACTATTTTTAGCGCACTAGCATGAGCTGCAGTGTAGATGTACTGCTTTACTTCCCCATTCCTAACTTCCCTCCTTATTCCTTTTCAGAGACCCATCTCATGAATCTGCATTAAGACAATAAATGCAGTCTCTTCATTTCTGGGGAGCTACCGAAGAAGTGCCACCTCAGTATCAGAGCAGGGTGTTCTATTCCCACTACTTCCTAATGCCCAAAGCAAAAGAAGGTCTCAGGCCCATTCTAGACCAGAACTTGAACAAATTCATGAAGAAACTATGGTTCCGAATGGATTCCCTTGCAACTATTATCCCTTCATTAGATCCGGAAGATTGGTATGTGGACTTCGAGTTGAGGGATGCTTATATCCACATGGTGATCCACCCTAGCCACAGAAGGGTTGTAATGTTTAAGGGTTGTAATAGGAGGAGATCACTTCCAGTTCACACTCCTTCCCTTCAGCCTATCCTCTGTGCCAAGGGTTTTCACCAAGTGTGTGGTTATGGTAGAAGCCTACCTCCACCATTAGGATGTCCAGATGTACTCTTACTTGGATGATTGGTTGGTGCAGGATCACTCCTGTAAGCAACTGGAAAGAAGTATCCATGGGATGCTCCATCTGCTTTGTTGAAGTTAAGCCTGGAAGTGAGCAAAGACAAATTGATCTTCACACCCCTACAGGGAATAGAATTAGTTGGGACAGTTCTGGTCTCAACCCTAGCCCCGGGATTTCTGCAAAGGTCATTCCCAAACCTCAGTGAGAAACTGCCTCATGCTCCTGGGACATATGGCTGCACACACTTATGTGATTTCCCCCATACAAGACTGTATTGTTGAGGTTTACAGGCATGGCTTAGGTCAATGTACCATCCTAAGGACTGACGTGTGTATATTTCAGACAAGATCCTGTTGTTGGGTTGGTGGATGAATCAAGACAACATTGGCACACAGCTCCATTGCACCTGGCTGCAATCTTAGTGTTTCACACCCATACTATGGCTAGGACTGTATTTGCTAACCCTATGACTACCAGGCTCCTAAAAGGCTTAGAAAGATTGTTTCCACCTGTCAGAGACCCTACCGCACAATGGGATTTGAACTTGGCATGATCAGCCCTTATGGGTCTCTGTTTCAAGCTGTTAGCCATTGTTATATCTCTTGACAAGGTGGCCTTTTAATAGTCATCACCTCCACAAAGAGAGTTGGGGGAGGTACATACTCTGGTACACAGTGTTTTACAAGGCAGCTTAGGCCACACCCTAGGTTACTCTCCAAAATGGTATCCGATTTCCACCTCAATCGGACAATATATTTACTGGTCCTCTTTCCAAAGCCACACGCTCACAAAGATGAACAAAAGCTCCATATTTTGGATGTTCATTGAGCCTTGGCCTTTTTCCTAGATAGAACGAAGTCCTTTTAGGGCTCTTCTCAACTGTTTGTCTCTGTGACAGGGTTGGAACTCACCACCGCAGGGCCTCCTACTGGTTGTCTCAGGAATTAGCTCAGCCCAGTGGAGTGTCCTCTCCTGGTGGTGTCCCGCCTGTTGTCTCGCCCTTGGTTGGCGTCTGAGCCTGCATTGCTCTCCAGTTTGCGGTGTCCTCTTCAGGACCACTGCCCTCCGGCAGTGCCCTCGCCCCATTCCGGGGGAGGAGGGAGAATCAATCAGCTGTCTCTGTGCACCCCAGCCACCATGTCCGGCCACACACCCCAAAGTCTAATCCCTCTTGTCAGGGATCTGGTGTAGTCTATAATGGCTGCTCCCTATGGCCCCGATTGGCTCCCACTAAGCCCTTCTCTGATTGGCTGCCTGTCTGCGCAGGTGCACTGGCCTGCCGCAGCCCACACTCTCAGGGAGTGGGGCAGTCCGCCCACTACAGTCTCCTATGCAGAACAAATAAGAGGGCTTTCTGTAACAGCGCAACAGCTTTCCAAATGGATCACCAGCTGCATTGCCATGTGCTACAGAGACAAAAATGATCATGCCTCCAGAGAAACTGTCTGTGCATTCAACCAGAGCACACTTAGCCTCCACAGCATTAATGAGAAACATCCCTATTGTGTACAGCTGTAGAGTGGCGTTATTGTCTTCAATCCGCATATTTGCTAGGTATTATGCAATTACTACTCCATCAGGGAAAGACATGAATATGGGAAAAGTGGTCCTGAAGTTCCTCTTCCATTGAGACTTCTAACCCCACCTCCATCAATAACACCTTGGGAGTCACCTAGTGAGGAAAAGAGCTTCAACTTCTCCCCTCAAGGAGCCGCCAAAAAAGAAGCAGTCTCCAGCCCGCTCCTCATCCTCAGTACTGACCACATCGCAGCTGAGTATTTATGAGGCCCCAGGATCTTCTGGTACCATGTATATCATTAAAGCTAGTGACTCTAAGTGGGCAGGCACAGAAACCTATCTCCTCCACTACGGCACTGACAGACCCGCCTAAAGATGCGGCACCGAAACGCTCCACTCAGGTTGTTGTACCACCTCCTGTCCCAATAGTGCAGAGCACTCCGATGTTGGCACCGACAACTACGATTACATCAGCACTGCCAGCACCAACCACCTTGGTACCAAAACCATCGGCATCACACCCTTTTCTATATCATGTGGACCTGCAGGTCTCATCGATGCTGGAATCACTTCTCTTCAGCACTGATGTTTCTCTGGCATGCACGGCACTGTGTCAGCCCACTTCACCCCTGGCTTGTCCAATCTGTAGAGAGGAAGAAGATACTGAAGAGGAGGGTGCTTTCTCATCTCACCACTCCTCTCCCATTGAATCCACTGCAGCGTTGGGTCCAACTGTACAGACTGTGGCTCACCACAGAGCTGACATCCATGGATGCCACTGCCTATGCCATTCCCCACTCAGTGGCCTTACTGGGACCTCTTGGGGCATACAGGAGGCAGTACACCAGACCCCAAGCCGAAACAGGGAGAGGCTTAGATCTCCCCCACCACCCTCAGTTGCTGCACCTTCACAGCCCCCTGAAGAAAGCTTTGAAGAACAGGAGGAGGCCCAGGAACAAGACACAACATCAACATCCAACAATTCTTCCTCATCCTCAGACAAGGCCATAATGCCACTGCCATCCACAGCAGCGGACAATTTTAAACATTTTCAAGAACTCTTTAAAGAATTGCAGATACCCTAGAGATCTCTCTGGAGGAGGTCTTGGAGTCTCAGAACAAATTACTGGACAGTCTCCATATATCCTCCTCATAAAAAATTGCACTGCCCATAAATGATGCACTCATGGAGCTGGCCAAAAACATATGGCAGACCCTGGCTACAATACTGCCCACCTGCAAGAGAGCTGATAAAAAGTACTATGTTCCCTCTAAAGGACTAGACTTCTTATTTTTTCACCCCACAGTGTACACGCTAGTGGTTAATGCTGTCAACCACTGAGGCAGACAACAACCTTGATCCACTTCATACGACAAAGAGTATATTTCTTACATCTCTTTGGCCACAAGGCCTATTCATCCACCACTCTTCAATTCTGGATTGCTAATTACGCTGCCCTAATAACAAAATACAACCACACAAATTATTCTAAACTCACTGAATTTACTGACGACATACCAGAGGACAAAAGAGACCAATTTAAGTCCATCATTTTGGATGGCCATCTCCTAGCTAGAACTGCCTTAGAGGCATCTCTACATGCAGCTGATACAACGGCATGATCCACGGCCACTGCCACAGTTATGTGCCAGGGTTCGTGGGTTCCACCTGTTCTCCTTCTAAAGGGAAATACAATCTACTGGGCAGGACCTCCCATTAGATGTATGGAAGCTGTTCGCAGCAAAAACCGATGAGTCCCTTCATACCCTAAAAGACTCAAGGGCTACACTTCACTCCCTGAGGGTAAATACTATCCCACTCAGCGTACAAGGTCTGTCCCGTATGCCTCACAACAGAGGGACTACGCCACACAAAGGCAAAGACAAAGGCCTCCAAAGCATCACCAACTTCCAACTCAATCATCATTATCGCATCAGCCCTCAGCAAAACAACAATTTTGAGAGTTTGGTCAAGGGCCCTGAAAGATCTCCCTCGTTCTTCAGTGCTGACACAATCACCAACCATCCCCCTTTTGGATACTGGTTGGCCCCTTTCTACCGAGCATGCCAATCCATCACTATGGACAAATGAGTTCTGGAAATAAATCATTCAGGCTATATGATACAATTCATCTCTATCCCCCCTATCCAACCTCCCTCTCCATCCCTTTTCAGGGACCCCCCTCATGAACAACTTCTACGGCAAGAAGTAAACCGCCTCCTACATGTGGGCACTGTGGAACACGTACCATCACAATGCAGAGGGAAGGATTTTTACTCCCACTATTTCTTAACCTCCCCTGCTCCCTGCCTCCTGACAGCCCCCCCCCGAACTCCCGACTCATCCAAACCCCCCAGCTCCTTGTCCCCTGACCACCCCCTCCAGAGACCCCCCCACCCTAACTGCCCCCCAGAACCCTCCTTGCTCCCTGTCCTCTGATTGCCCCCACCCCTTATCCAACCCTCCCAGCCCCAGACCCCTTATCATGAGGCTCCTAGCAGCATATTTTGCTCCGCGCAGAGCCAGACACGCTGCCCCCCATATGGGTGGCAGGTTTGTAGAAATTTTGGTGGTGCCCAGAACCCGCCCCCCCCCCAATTCCGCCCCACACCTGCCTAAGGCTCTGGGAGGGAGTTTGGGTGGGGGGAGGAGGTCTGGGGTGCAGATCTTGGGCTGGGGATTAGGGTGCAGGAGGGGTGCGGGGTGCAGGCTCTGGGATGGAGTTTGGGTGGGAGAGGGAGTCTGGGGTGCAGGCTCTGGGATGGAGTTTGGGTGCTGGGTGCAGGCTCTGGGCTGGGGCAGGGGGTGGGTGTGCAGGAGGGGGTGAGGGGTGCAGGCTCTGGGACAGAGTTTGGGTGCAGGCTCTTGGCTGGGGGTGGGGGCGTAGGAGGGGTGAGGGGTGTTTGGGGATGGGAGGGGGTGCAGAGGGGAGGTGCAGGCTCTGGGAGGGAGTTTGGGGGCAGGAGGGGTGTGTGGGAAGGGGGAGGGGGTGCACACTCTGGGAGGGAGTTTGGGGATAGGAGGGGGAGCAGAGGTGAGGGCTGTGGGGCTGAGAATGAGGGGTTCATGATGCAGGAGGGGGCTCAGGGCTGGGGCAGAGGATTACGGTGTGGGGGGATGAGGGTTGGGGCTGAAGATGAGGGGTTCATGATGCAAGAGGGGGCTCAGAGCTGGGGCAGAGGTTTAGGGTGCAGGGGATGAGGGCTCTGGCTGGGGCTGAGGGGTTTGGGGCATTGGAGAGGCTCAGGGCTAGGGCGGAATGGCAGGGTAAGGGCAGCCTGCCCTGCCATTAGGGGATGGGGGGCACTAGGACCCTGGGGCAGCAGACAGCAGTTGAGCATATGAATGTGCTACACTGGCAGCACAAGCAGGCACAGGAGAGGCTTGCGCCGCTTTCTTCCAGGAAGGGACGTGGCGGGGCAGTGGGGGAGACCCACGTGGGGTGGCAGGCAGGGGCCGGGGGAGAGACCCAGCTCCAAATATTGGTGGAGCAGGGCCCCCAGCCCTGAATATTCCTGGAGCATGGCTCCGGGGGAGGGGCTGGCGGCTTGCTGCACTGGGAGAGTGGAGCCATTTGCCCACCCCTGCATTAGGGTGTGCCTGGGCACACCCAGCACACCCTATGCGCACGCCTATGAATACCACCAGCACTGGAACAGGGGGACTGGTTTTTGGCCGTCAACCACCAAGACACCTATTTTCACCTAACCATACCTCCCGCACACAGGAGGTTCCTCGGGTTTACTCTGAGAACAGAACACTATCAATACAAGGTTCTGCCATTTGGCCTTTCAACAGCATCTAGAGTGTTTTCCAAAGTGCTTGCAGTAGTGGCGGCACACCTCCGCAAACAGAGAGTGACAATTTCCCCTATTTGGACGATTGGCTCTTAAAAGCACCCACCTGGGAAGATGCCATAGAGACTACGCACATGATGATTACCCTCTTCTCGCAGCCGAGATGACAACTCAACGTACAACAGTCAACACGGACACCCAGGCAGAAACTGGACTTCATCGGGATGCATCTCAATGCTCTAGAGGCCAAAGTGTCACTACTACCAACCAGATTCCCTCACTATAGTCAATCTGATCTCCATGGTATTGAACAGCCCACAATTATCGGTACGGACCTGCCTCCAACTATTAGGCCTTATGGCGGCAACCACATTCATGGTACAACACGCGCCGTCTTCAGGGCGGGCTAAGAACTATCTACATACTTCACAAACACAGCCTAAACAGATGCCTCATAATGCCACTCAGAGTCAAAGACTTGCTACTCTGGTGGACGCAACCCAACAATGTGTGCGTGGGCGTGCCTTTCACACAAACCACACCTTCAATGATTCTCACAACCAATGTCTCCTTGGTAGGCTGGGGAGCCCATATACAGCACCACACAATTCAGGGCAGCTGGTCTCCCGCCAAGACACTGCTACACATAAATCATAGAAGATTAGGGTTGGAAGAGACCTCAGGAGATCATCTAGTCCAACCCCCTGCTCAAAGCAGGACTAACCCCAACTAAATCATCCCAGCCAGGGCTTTGTTGTCAAGCCAGGCCTTAAAAACCTCTAAGGATAGAGATTCCACCACCTCCCTAGGTAACCCATTCCAGTGCTTCACCACCCTCCTAGTGAAATACTTTTTCCTAATATCCAACCTGGACCTCCCCCACTGCAACTTGAGACCATTACTCCATGTTCTATCATCTGCCACCACTGAGAACAGCCTAGCTCCATCCTCTTTGGAACCCCCCTTCAAGTAGTTGAAGGCTGCTATCAAATCCCCCCCTCACTCTTCTCTTCTGCAAACTAAATATGCCCAGTTCCCTCGGCCTCTCCTCATAAGTCATTTGTCCCAGCCCCCTAATCATTTTTGTTGCCCTCCGCTGGACTTTCCCCAATTTGTCCACATCCTTTCCGTAGTGGGGGGCCCAAAACTGGACGCAATACTCCAGATGTGGCCTCACCAATGCCTAATAGAGGGGTATAATCACTTCCCTCGATCTGCTGGCAATGCTGCTACTAATGCAGCCCAATATGCCATTAGCCTTCTTAGCAACAAGGGCACACTCTTGACTCATATCCAGCTTGTCCTCCACTGTAATCCCCAGGTCCTTTTCTGCAGAACTGCCACTTATAGCCTGTCAGTCCCCAGCCTGTAGCAGTGCATGGGATTCTTCCATCCTAAGTGCAGGACTCTGCACTTGTTCTTGTTGAACCTCATCAGATTTCCTTTGGCCCAATCCTCCAATTTGTCTCGATCACTCTGGACCCTCCAGCATATCTACCTCTCCCCCAAGCTTAGTGTCATCCGCGAACTTGCTGAGGGTGCAATCCATCCCATCATCTAGATCATTAATGCCCCCTTTTAGAGTCTTATGTGTCTTCTGTACCCCCCACTACCATCCTGGTTCTCCTATAATGGGAGATTATGCCAAGGATCCCTGCTGTATCAACTACCGGAAATCCTTCCCAGTTATAGACTACCCCAACACTGTCTGCATTGCCTGTGGGAAACCCACATCTTTTCCAGGTGCAGCGTCTGCAGGTTGTTCCAGAGTAAGACTAAGTAGTTGAGAAAGTTCCAACTCCGAAAATTCCTCATGGAGCACTTCATGAAAGCAGGAGCAACCTCTGAACAGGAAGAACTCCCTGTATGTCATTCTGAAAAAGATAGGAGTAGCCCCTCCTCTTCAGTTCCAACTGGTTTCAAGTCCTCCACCTCCCCTCCACCTCAGAGAGATTTGAGCGAGCAAAGGCAGGGCAGACGGGGAAAGGGAGACATAAGCATTCCCCTAAGCACGAGGGGGATGATTTCCCCATCCAAGTCCTCTAAGAAGAGGCAAAAGTCCCTGTCCCATACTAAGACAGGAGTGACTTTGTGCTCCAGGGTGGGACTGGCTGGTACCAGAAAGGATTGGACTGGAACTTCATTGAAGATCAAGACCGCACCACCTTTCGGTACTTGGAGTGGTACCTCAGCACTGAAAACAACTTCATTGGTAGTGCCAGATTTGATATCCTCTACTTTGATGCTTCAAGTTATGGAAATGACTCTCTCCACTCTGGCTCACTTCTTGGCACCAGGTGATCTTATGTGCTTCTGGATCCAGAGTCCTAGCTACTCTTTGGATTCCCACACCTGGTACCAGGACATCAGTCAGTACTGATCTTTTGGGGGCACCCCTCACCATTCCCATCTTTGAGCTTGAGTCATTGATGGTACCATGGATGAATAGAGTCAGGTCATCGCCACCTCTGGTACTGAGAGTTCCTCCGTTTAATCAAGGTTCAGAATCCTTGGAGTTGGAAGAGATCTGTGGGGAACAGCCATCCTCAGTCTGTGCCCCTAGGGGCTCCTTGCAGGGGTTAAGCCTAGACAAGAGTGTCAGGAGTCTCCAGGGGATCTCAGTACTCCCACATGAGAGAATACCCTCCCTATACCTATTGGACAGCAGCCTGGGGCCTGTATTGAGGAGATATGAGGTCCTAGAATTGTCTAATGTACTCACCCCATGGGATTGGGGACTCACAAAGACCTAGGAAGAGCACATTCAGCTTCCTCAGGAGTCACAACAGCAGCATCACAGGAGACAGGAGCAACAGGAACTAGAGGTCATCAGACCAGATGACCTTGTCCTCTTCTCCAGAGGAGGTGGTGATTCCAGTTTCCCCACCTCACCTTGACAAACCTAAGGACTTGCTTAAAGGGTGGGATAGGTATTACAAATCCCCCTAGAAAAGTCCAGGAAGCCCCCCACAAGCCCACATAGAGGAGCAGGTATTGCAAGGGACATGGCCCTGCAAAAGTCTATACTCAACATCATCGTGTTGTAACTAAGAGTTGTCAGGCTGGTGTACAAGCAGTTTCCCCCCTACATCCATGACTAGTCAGTTCAGGTATTATTGGACAACATGATGGTGGTCTATTAAATCAACAAGTAGGGAGGAGATTGCGCCTTGCAGCTTTGTGCAGAGGCTATCATCCTCACCAGTTGCAACTGTTGCATATCTATGCAGATTACCCCGACTACTGCCAGTTTACCAGGAATCCAGAACACCCTGGTGGACTCTTGACCAGACATTTTTCATGCTCTGTGGAGTGGGAGTTGCATGACCTGATTCTAATGGAGATGTTTAAGGTGTGGGGTCTCCCAGCCATGGATATTGTTGCATAACATTTGAACAAAAAATGCAAAGAATTCTGCTGTAGAAGGGGTTGTAGCCCAGGCTCCATGGGCAGTGCTTTCCTCATACAATGGTAAGGGGACCTTGAGATACGTGTTCCCCCCTCCCCACCAATTCCCTTATTACTGAGGGTACTGAGGAAAATCAGACAGGACAAAGCACTGGTCAGTTTCATAGCACTGGGTTGGGTATCCCATGTTACAGCAACTATCATCCCAGCCTCTTATCTGCCTCCCCCTGATATGATATCTCTTAACTCAGTCCAAGGGGAGAACTTGCCATCCCAACCCAGCCACACTTCACCTGAGCGCAGGATATTTGGATGGATGTGAGACCTACAAAAGGCATGTTTGGCTGATGTCCATATCATAATAAGTGGTAATATAAAAGACCCTGCCAGGAAATGTTACATGGCAAAGTGGAAAAGGTTTGTGTTTTGGCATGACCAATGAGGAACTTCCTCATTACAGGCAAAGATTCTGAATATTCTGGACTACCCATTATCCTTAAAGTTCATAGGAGTGTCTCTTGGCTGCCCGATGTATCCTGAAGGAACTATCAGCATGTTTCATCTGCTGGTAGATACCTACTCTTTGTTTTCTTACCCAGTCACATCCATTTCTTGAAGGGTATGATTAGTCATCCTTCCAGTGTCAAAACCTGTACCAGCCTGGGACTTGAAACTGGGTTTTATCAATCTTGACAAGGTCACCATTTGAGCCTCTGGCATCCTGATTTCACCTACATCTTGCAGTGAAGTTAGCATTCTTGGTTGCTACTTTGTCAGTCGGAAAGGATGGGGAATTAGAGATGCTCATGGCTATCCCGCTTTTCCCCCCATACAATTTTCCACAAAGAAGAAGTATCCATGAGACTGCATCCGAAGTTCGTCCCAAAGTGGTGACAGACTTTCATATCAGTTAAAGTATTCACTTACATGTGTTTTACCCTAAACCTCATTCTAGTAGGGAAGAGGTAGTAGGGCACTTCTTAGATGTGCGTCAGGCTCTTGCCTTTTACCTGCAGAGGTCAAAGTCATTTGTATAAATCTTCTAGACTGTTTGTATAATTTGCTAAATGAATGAAAGGACAGGCTATATCCTCCCACAGGCTGTCAAAGTGGATCTCAAGATGCATCATACTATGCTATGAGATGAACAATATCCCCCTTGAAGGCAGTGAGAGAGCACACTCCATGAGAGTTCAAGCAGCATCCTTCAGTGACATCCCTAAAATGGACAGCTGCAGAGCAGCAACTTGGAGCTCTGTACACACGTTTGTGAGACACTAAACTCTGATGCAAGCAGCTGCCTCAGATGCTTCTCTAGCTAGTGCAGTGTTACATTCCAGGGCTCATGTCCTCAAAAGAGTCACTGCTTGTAAATCACCTGAAGTGACAAATAGGGCCAAGCACTCAAAGAAGGAGTGGTTACTAACCTTGTAGTAATTTGAGTTCTTTGAGATGTATTGTACCTATATGTAGTGCACTACCCACTTGCCTTCCCTGTTGCTTAGGTTCCACTAATGTGGCCAGATAGTAAAGCAGGAACCAAAATGGCAGTGGTCCGGCAGTCTCTTTGGAGCAGAGCAGGTGGAAAGCAGGGCTACAGGTGTGGACCAGCCAGAGACTGCTAGGGAAAAATCTCTGGTCCTGGGACTATGGAATGCATGCACCACCTGAAGTGTACTAGACATAGGGACAACACATCCTCAAATAACTCAAGTTTCAGAGTAGCAGCCGTGTTAGTCTGTATCAGCAAAAAGAACAGGAGTACTTGTGGCACCTTAGAGACTAACAAATTTATTAGAGCATAAGCTTTTGTGGACTACAGCCCACTTCTTTGGCTGCATATAGAGTGGAATGAATAACTCAAGTTACTACAAGGTGAGTAATCCCTCCTTTTTCTACAATCCCGTGATGATTGTTGTCAAAGAGCAGAACCAGAAGGGGGGAAAGTTGGGAACCTTCCCCTTCAGTGGCATGCAGGGGGCATGGGAAGTGGAGCCATCTGAACCTTCCCTACAAACACCCCACCGTCCCCTAAAAATTCCTCCCCATGGCTGCTCCACCAGGCTGATGGAGGTGGCTCCATGTCTTCGTTTCCCTCCTCTGCTCGCCAATCAGGGGAAGGATACCAGAAATCCCCTCCTTCTTCTTCCAGTAGTGACTCTGTGAGTGCTCCACCTTAGGTATGCATGTGCCCCTGTGCCTTTGATCAGAAATTTTTAGTAGCACTTCATGTTCCCTACACATCCTCATGCCCCATACTGAGGCTAGATAGGGCCGGATGAGTGAGCTGCCCTCAGTTCCTTCTCAACTGCCATTGGCCTGAAACAGAGTCTAGCATGTGCCTGTTTGCTGTGTGTTTTGCCTCTTTTATTAGTGTTAGCTATATAGTTAATTAGAGTAGATTTCATACCTTATATTTGGAACGTTTGTTCCCTTTTTTCTTTCTTTAAAAATGTTTTTTCTTTTCGTCTATTGAGGGGTTTGAGTAACTTTTTTCTTCTGTCAGGGATGCTGGGCTCTCTGGGCTTTACTAGGTGCCCCTTGTGCCGAGAAACAATACCGTTAGTGACAGGCACCCCACTGGATCCAGTGTTTAGGAGTCTCTCCTAAGCAAGTGTAAAACCTGCTTGTCCTTTAAGGAAGATCCTGTAAAAACAGGGAAATTAAGTAGAGACTTTTAATGATGGAGTAAGCCTTAAGACTGACTTTGGACCCAGGTTCAGAGAACCCCATTGTACAGGGACCTTCCTCATCAGTCAGTGCACCATTGACATCAAGACCACAGTCACCTAGAGCTTCCAGGGAACAACAACGCTGAAACCTGAGTCTCCAACACTCTCCTTTACTGAGGTACCAATACTCATGCCACCAGTACCAAGAGCTTCCCACTTCAAATACAAGGATGGGGATAAGAGGAGCAAAATGTCAGGGAGTTCCTCTTCAAAGAAGATCTGGTCACCAGGAGTGCTAGTCTAGGTACTTTGGGTACCGTGAAGCATGTTAAGACTTAATCTAAGTCCCATACATCAGTGGTAAAGGGCTCAGTACTGAAGACGATTACTACCAGAAGATGGGTTTCAATCAACCCCTCAACACTCTCGGTATTGACATCGGTGCCTCACATGGCATCTGCAACATCATGGGCACTGGTACCAAGTTTGGTGGTTGTTAGAATTATTATTATTTATGCAGGGTATTACCATGACACTAATTTAACCATAAATTCCTTTATTAAATCCAAAGGGCCAAATGGTATTTTTCCATTGCTCTAAACATGCCTAAAAAGCCAAAATAATAAGCAATTTACTACATCCAAACAGTATAAAAACACTTATAAGTATTTGGTCAAGGTGCTTATAAACAGGCTAAACTCAGAGGTGCTTAGATCCGTATTGGTCAGCTCCAACTTGGTCAGGCAGGTATTAACAATGAACCTTGTTCATTATGTCATTACAAGTGATGTCATTACCAGTTATTGGAACTTAGCCAAGGCCAGATGAAGGAGTTTCTTATATAGCCAATTACACTGCTCTACAGCCAAAATGCTTCTGAAATAAACGTAGTCAAACTTTACTGATTCTGGGTCACTGAGAACGAAAATGATGCTTAAAATTGTTGATTGGCTCTAGTTTTCAAGATATGCTATTGGGTCAGTATATATGACCCTTGACTTGGGAATGGTGGAGGAGAAGTGAGTTATAAAAGGAAGGGATCTTAGTTTAAACCAGAAATGACTAAAATACATCTTTGACTGGATCTATGAATAAATCTATGACTGGGTTTGGACAGTACTTGCTTTTTAGGCAAAACAATGAATGATGCAATCTGAAGCTGGTATTGCATCATAAATGATATGAATTGCATCATGTTATTCCTAGAAGTCATGGATGATGCAATCATAACGAAGCTTACATCACTCTGCTGAACAAATTGCCCTATATCAGCTCTAGAAATCATACAGTGTCGTGCTCTCTTGTTTGTCAGTGTTTGATTTTGCAAAGGGACACATTTCTGTTTAGCCAAAGTGAGCAGAGATGCCTCGTACTTATGTGAACAGTGCAGATAACTTCTGCTATGTTTGTGGTGAAGTGACTTTTGCATCACAAAAGCGCAGTATAACCACTATGGTTAAGAAAGCCTATCGCCTTTATTTTGGCTGCAAAATTGGAGATCAGGACAAGAGGTGGGCCCCACACATATGTTGCAACACTTGTGCAACAAATCTTCGCCAGTGGTTGAACAGGAAAAGGAAATCTATGCCTTTTGCAGTGGCAATGATTTGGAGAGAGCCAACAGATCATACCAGCAATTGTTACTTCTGCATGGTGCCTCCAGTTGGGAAAGGTGTGTCAAAGAAGAAAAAGTGGACTGTGCATTATCCAAACATTCCATCAGCTATACGCCCAGTACCCCACGGAGAAGGACTGCCGGTTCCTGATGCACCAGAATCATTCTCACTTGAATCAGATGAGGAAGAGGATGAAACTTCTGGTCCTGAACCATCAATGTCACAGGACCCACATTTTCTCCGATCCTCCTCCTCTGAACCACACCTCATAACACCAGGTGAACTGAATGACCTTGTCAGGGATTTGGAACTACCCAAGAGTAAGGCAGAGCTGTTGGGCTTTCCATATGAAGGAAACCTATGACAACATCAAACAACTTTTGAGGTGCATAAACTATGACCAACATCAGTGGCAGCTTTGTGGCGATTTGAAGGTTGTTGCTCTCTTGCTTGGTCTGCAGACTGGATACACAAAGTACTGCTGTTTTCTCTGCGAATGGAATAGTCGTGCAAGAGATTCCCACTACATCAAGAAAGATTGGCCACTCCGACAGTCATTGGAGCCTGGGTGGAAAAGTGTTCAGCATCCACCACTTGTTGAATCAAGGAAGATTTTGTTAACCACTTTTACACATCAAGCTGGATCTGATGAAGAACTTTGTGAAGGCCATTGATAAAACACAAGCAGCTTTCGAGTACCTCCGTGGAAAATTTCCAAGGTTAAGTGAAGCTAAGATAAAGGAAGGTGTCTTTGTTGGTCCTCAGATTTGTGAACTTCTTCGAGATGATGCATTTGACCATGCACTGCGTGGCAAGGAAAAGACGGCATGGAAAGCCTTCCAGTTAGTGGCAATAAATTTTCTCGGAAACAACAAGGCAGACAACTACAGGTTGTTGGTGGAAAACCTCCTCAAGGCATACAAAAGCCTTGGTTGCAACATATCACTAAAGATACATTTTTTGCGCTCTCATCTAGATTTTTTTCCACCGAGCTGCGGAGCAGTGAGCGACGAGCACGGCAAGCAATTTCACCAGGACATTGCAACAATGGAGAAACGCTATAAGGGCAAATGGAGCCCATCAATGCTTGCTGGACAGTGACAAGAGATGCTCCATTTAATGAATACAAGAGACAAGCCAAGAAGCGCCGAGTAGACACTGAATAGGACTATGTACATAATACTATGTACATAATAGTTTTTTGCCTTTTGTTTCATAATAAATTGTATTTATGTAACCCTTTTGCTGATTTTTAAAGTGTTACATAAACAGGACAGGTGAAATATTATCATGTAAAGCAACCATAAACACATGAAAAGACCTAGGTTTACAATTTATGATTAAAACTCTACTATCTACACAATATACATAGACATAAAATGTAAAAACTTAAATATCTTAGAAACAGTAGCCAATCAGTTGTTTTAATTGTCATATTTGAATTCAGCACATCAAAATACATAATAAATAGCACATTTTATCTCTGAAGCAGACGACTTCTCAAAAATTATAGACCAGTGTTATTTATTGCACCTGGTACCCAATTAACCATGTTTTATTATCTGTTACTTTAGCTCAAACCTCAAATAAGATAATACTGGTATTTCAAAGGGTCACTACAAATTTAACACTACTCTCTTTTTTTTCCTCATTATTTCATTCTTTTTGATTCTATGCTTTGGGCCTGTTCATGCTAATAACCCAACTGAATTTAAAACCATAGTTCACCTAAATCTAATTTGGGCCTGTATTCCTACAGTAGTGTTTCCAGTACCACAGCAATTCTGATACCTGAAAGACCTTATGGTACCTCACAAATTCCAGAAATGGCCCCCACTACATGCAAGAGGGCTGATAAAAATACTACATCCTGGCCAGGTATTCTCAGCCAGCACCAAACTCTTTGATCATGGATGCAATTAATGAAATGGGTAGGCAGCATACCTAAAAGGCAAGCCCTTATAATAAAGATCAGAAATATCTGGACTTATTTGGTCATAAGATCTATTCATCAGCAACACTTCAGGATAGCTAATCACCAGATGCTGATGTCAGAATATGATTATCTTAACTCTGAGACATTTAATGCTTTTGTTGACCATTTGTCTGAGGAACACTGAGTATAGTTCAGCGTGGACCAAATGGGCACTGCTACCAAAAATCTCCGATCAAAGGTTCAGTGCCACATGCTCTCCTGAAGCGGAGCACCCACAGGGACATAGATCTCAAAGAGCTCCAGTTACTGCACAAGATGAGTAACCTCTGCTTCTCTATGATGTCTCCAGCAGTAGGGAAGGGACACCATGCTCATGCTTCCCCCTTCAATGTTGCAGCACCTAACACAGTTAGCTCAGCTGGAGTGTTTGCAAATGAATACTGGAATTCAAATTTATGGAACATAATGGCATATTCTTTTAGTGGTTCTTCATGTCTACTTGTTATGGCATCACCATTAATGAACCATTCCCACTGGCTGTTGTCAGCTTCAGAGGTGCAGAGTTAAGATAGCGATCTGAGGAGGATGTTTAACTTTGTATTTTCTGGTTTTTAGATGTTTAAGTTTAGCTATTCTCCACATTCTGGAAGGGCATAAGGCAGCATCAGGCAATTTTTATTCTGTGTTTATTAGGTTTTTGGGCAGTTAATAATGTGTAAAGCCAAAAGGGACTATTATGTTCCTCTAGTTTGATGTCCTGCATGACAGGTCTTAGAAGATAGAATCAACCAGTAATTTCTGTCTCAAGCTCACAACTTGGTTGTCTAAGGGTATGTCTACACTGGAGCTGGAGGTGAAATTTTCACCTCAGGTAGATATATGCACACTAGCTTTGAGCTAGCACACTAAAATAGAAGTATAGCTGTGGTAGCACTATTGGTGGGATGGGCTAGCTGTCTAAGTTCCTACCTAGGGTCCTGGGTGGAACTGTACTTGAGGCAGGTAGCTTGTCCCACTACCCTCCACCCCTTGCCACTTTCATGTAAAACAGGACATCTCTGTTTCATTTCTTCCTACTACTACTCTCTTTTCTCTCTAGCCTAATTTTTGAGTAGCCCTTTTAAATCCTTTATACCCTCACTCAGTGCCTAAGCCACCCCTCATTATCCTATAGTCAATTCCTTTCTGTTCTTGGTTCATGAAGGAGTTTCCCCCTACACTTGTCAGCTCCTTTGGGATATTTATCCCAATTCTTTGATCTTCTGGTGGTTTTGTGCTACTTTAGCTTGCCTTCAAAATATATCAATTACTAGCATCTGTGGCAAATTGCCAACACTACTATGATGGGTCTCGCACTTTCTCTTCTGGGGGGGGGGGTTCAGGGTGCCGTTTCTTGCCCCTGAACTGGGATATTAACTGCTCCACTAGTGTCCTAGAGGAGGAGAGTGGAGAGGGAGGGACCCAGGCCCGCCCTCTACTCCGGGTCCCAGCCCAGGGATAGCGGTAAACCACTTGAACTAGCAGTTCCTTCCCCTGGGCTACTTCCCTCTCCTGCCCTTCAGCTTGTGGGGGGCTTCCTGCCCTCCCTCTGCACAAGCCAGGTGTCCCTTTACCTAGGGTCTTGGTCTTCTTAGCCCACCACAGCACTTCTCCAAACTTTCCTCTGCTTCCCTCCAAACTGCTCTCTGCTCCAACTCCAATCCACTCCTTCAAACTGTTCTCTGCTCCAACACCAATCCTCTCTGCTCCAACACCTTCCCCTGTCTGATTGAAGCAGGGGATTTATATCAGGTGACTGACTTCAGGTGCTCTAATTGGCTTCAGGTGCTCTGATTGGCTTCAGGTCCTCTAATTAATCTACAGCAAACTTTCTTCCCTTTACAGAGAATAAGGCTCCCTTTTAACCCTCTCCTGCTGCCCTCTGGCCATGCTGTATCACACATCTTATGTGAATCTCATTTTCTCTAGTTAAAAAAAATTATGTTTCATCAACACACTAATTCTAGGTAAATCCTAGTGCTGCTATCATCCTCTTTGATGGCTGTACTACTATTTTTTTCCAGTATTGGCAACGGTTAAGTGTGTCACTAGCACACAACCTACTTTGTTTTTCCTGTCTCTGCTTCTCTGTGGAGTTAGTAGGAGTCTATTTAAATTATTGATAAGATATTATACGTCAGGCTGAATCTGGTTTTATTAATTAAATATTATTCATCAGCATAATACAGACAAAGGGAAAAGTTAATATTTCAATTAATTTCAATCTGGAGAAGAGATCCTACAGCTTGATCAATTCTAACATTCAGAAAGCCACTTGCTTATATGGTGAGTAGTAATGAAGAGGTGGTAATGTGGGGTGTGAAATGAATTAAAATGGTGAGTGAGTCAGTGGAGAGGGAGAAAGAAGGAATGAGTGGGAGGGGATATGGCAATAGGAGAAGGAGGAAACAGCGCACTTCTCGAGTCTCCCGGTCTGATTGGCAGATGGATGTCTCTGTCCACTTTTGAAGGGAGTCCCCGACCACCATCACCCGTCTCCTCCTCTTGGGAGTGGTTGTCATGGAACCCCCATTCCTAGGACAATGCATCCTTCTGGCCGATGGGGTCTCCTTCTGATCCCTTCCCTCAGAGGGCTCTTCCAAATCCTTCTCTGCAGTACTATTTGGACAGAGAGCCTGAAAATGGTTTTGCACCTCTATCTGCATTGGGGGTACATAGGTTCTCCTCTTTCTTCTTCTGGAGGCCACAGGCTGCCAATATTCTTCCCCATTCTGCATTGCACTCTCTGATTTTTCAACAAGTTGTGCTTCCAGCACCAAACACTGATTTCTATCCAGAAAATCTTCATGTTCTCTGATGCAACTGAGGGTTGATGCTTGGTTCTCTAGTCCTTTAACCTTCTCTTCCAATATGCAGACAAGCTTGCACTTCGTATAGACGAAATTGCTTCTGTCCTCTGGGAGAAAGACAAATATGGCACAGTCTGAGCAGATCACAACAGCTGATGGCTCGCTATCCATGTCTAAGAGGCTCCACAGATGTTGTATGTACTGCTCACAGGAGCCTGAAAGGCAAAAACACTCTGTGCGAACTCCCAGGCAAACTCCCTCTGTTTGCCTGTCCTCTGTTTGCTTCAACTATCAGAAGGCGCCATAGATCCTCAGTTGCTCTGCAGTGTTAGATAGAAAAAACAACCCTAAATTTTGCTTCTTACGAAGAGGAGTGCAGCTGACCTGAAGCATCCAACTTCATAAAATCTCAGCCACCATAGGCATTGGGCAGAAAGAAAAGCTAGTCCCCAGCCCAAACAATCCCCCGCTACAAGTTGTAACAACCAGATAGGCAGGAGAACCAGCCTGTCCAAGTCTGGACAAAAGAGGGGAGAGAGAGAAACTCTGTAGTTCACTATCCAGGGGGAGAGACCTGACTGCCAGTCTCATCCTCCTGGAATGTTAAAATCAATGGTTATAACCTATTTAGGAAGGGTCAAATTGGCAAAATGGGAGGGGGAATGGCACTCTCTCAAAAATGGCATTATCTGAGTCACTGATAATTTTCTTCTGAGTTATCTTGAATGCTTATGGATCAATGTTCTAACCGATAAAGAACAAGATGAGGCATTAGTTGGTATCTGTTACAGCCCACCAAATTGCCCGAGGGAACAGGGTGTCTGCCTCCTTATGCACCTAGCTATAATGTGGAGGGGAGAAAAGTTTGTGATCATGAGGATCTTCAGTTTGAGTGACATATGCTGGAGGTCTCATGCTACAAATATTAAAACATTGATAGAATATCTAAACAATAGACGACAATTTCCTAACTCTAACTGTTGCAGCCAACATGGGGCACTTCTTTATCAGAACTTGTCCTAACAGATAAAGAAGAACTTATCATAGAACTAAAAGTAGTTTAGGTACAAGTGATCATGATTTGATCACATTTATCATGTGCAAGCATCATAAAGTCCAGACCAGTAATATATATATTTGGTCCTTTAATAGGGCCAGTTTCACAGACCTGAAAACAATTATGAGCCAAATCAGCTGGGAGGAAGAATTTAAATCAGAAAAATGTGAATAATTGGGAATTGCCTAAAAAGCCACAACCCCACAATTGAGGAAGAAGGCCGTGTTGGTTAAAAAACTAACCTTGTGTAGAGGAGAAGTGAAGGCAGCTTTGAAAAATAAAAATTAATACATAAAAACAAATAGAAGAAAGGGGAAGCTGATAATTATTCTAAATTAGAAGTTAGGAAGTGTAGAAAATTGTTAAGGGAAGCCAAGGGAGACACAGAAATCTATAGCCGGCAGAGTTAAGGACAATAAGAAGGAGTTTTCTAAATATATTAGGAACAAGAAGAATCCTGACAATAGTATTGGTCTATTACTAGATAGAAATGATAGAATTATCAATAATCATGCAAAAAAGGCAGAAGTGTTCAATAAATATTTCTGTTCTGTATTTGAGGAAAAAACAGATGACATAGTCTCATCATATGGTGATGAGACTCTTTCCATTCCGCTGCTATCTCAAGAAAATGTGAGAAAGAAGCTACCAAGGTTAGACATTTTAAAATCAGCAAGTCCAAATAACTTGCATCCGAGTTTTAAAAGAGCTGGCTGAGGAGTTCACTGAATTGTTAATGTTGGTTTTCAATAAGCCTTGATGCATTCAGGGAGTTCCAGAAGACTGAAAGAAAACAAATCATAGAATCATAGGTCTGGAAGGGACCTTGAGAGGTCATCTAGTCCAGTCCCCGGCACTCGTGGCAGGACTAAGTATTATCTAGACCATCCCTGACAGGTGTTTGTCTAACCTGATCTTAAAAATCTCCAGTGATGTAGATTTCATAACCTCCCTGGGCAATTTATTCCAATGCTTAACCACCCTGACAGGAAGTTTTTCCTAATGTATGGCCTAAACTGCCCTTGCTGCAGTTTAAGACCATTGCTTCTTGTCCTATCCTTAGAGGTTAAGGAGAATAATTTTTCTCCCTCCTCCTTATAAAAACCTTTTATGTACTTGAAAACTGTTATCATGACCCCTCTCAGTCTTCTCTTCTCCAGACTAAACAAACCCATTTTTTTTTCAATCTTCTCTCATAGGTCATGTTTTCTAGACCTGTAATCATTTTTGTTGCTCTTCTCTGGACTTTCTCCAAATCTTTCCTGAAATGTGGTGGCCCAGAACTGCACACAATACTCCAGTTGAGGCCTAATCAGTGCGGAGTAGAGTGGAAGAATAACTGCTCGTGTCTTGCTCACAGCACTCCTGCTAATACATCCCAGAATGATGTTTGCTTTTTTTGCAACAGCATTACCCTGTTCACTCATATTTAGCTTGTGATCCACTATGACCCCCAGATCCCTTTCTGCAGTACTCCTTCCTAGGCAGTCATTTCCCATTTCCCATTTTGTGCAACTGATTATTTCTTCCTAAGTGGAGTACTTTGCATTTGTCCTTATTGAATTTCATCCTAATTTCTTCATACCATTTCTCCAATTTCTCCAGATCATTTTTAATTTTAATCCTATTATCCAAAGAACTTGCAACTCCTCCCAGCTTGGTATTGTCTGCAAACTTTATAAGTGTACTTTCTATGCCATTATCTAAATCATGGATGAAGATATTGAACAGAACCAGGCCCAGAACTGATCCCTGTGGGACCCCATTCGATACGTCCTTCTAGCTTGAATGTTGTGACAATTTTTAAAAAGGGGCATTGGGTTGACCCGAGTAATTATAGGCCTGTCAGTCTGACATCAATCCTGGTAAAGATAATGCATCAGCTGATATGGGATTTGATTAAAGGACGGTAATGTAATTAATGCCAATTAACACAGGTTTATGGAAAACAGATCCTGTCAAACTAACTTGATATGTTTTTTTGATGAGATTACAAGTTTGGTTGATAAAGGTAATAGTGGTTGACTTAATATACATCGACTTCTGTAAGGCATTTGACTTGGTACCATACATTTTGATTTAGAAACTAGAGTGATATAAAATTAACATAGCAAACATTAAATGGATTAAAAACTGACTAACTGATAGGTCTAAAAATGTCATTTGTGTCAGGGCACCTCCTCCACCTTGGCAGGCTCACCACCTTCCCTCTGGTGGGGGCCTGGAGTAAGTCAGCCCCACTCTGCACATTATTTACTATTGCTCTTGCGTGGGCAGGAGGGTATTTCACAATACTTTCCAGGCAGGCCTCGGGGCAGGCCCAAAGGAGTGCCCCTCAGCCAAACAAAAGAAAGAAACCAACTCCAACATAAAACCCTGCCCTCACTCTGAGGACCTTGTTATTGGCCTTGGGATGCCAGTCCTTCCCCTAAACATGCAGTCTGCTATGTAGCTTCCCCATGTAGGGAGGAGAATAGCCCTCCACCCTGGAGAAACCTTTCTCCCTGCTGCCACTAGCCCTGCTGCAGCTTGTCTCTCCTCCCTGCTCTCACCGGAGGAAGAGTTTTTAAAGGTTTTGGGCAGCCCTTAATTGGACTCAGGTGTGTCTCATTGACTTGATTTCAGAGTAGCAGCCATGTTAGTCTGTATCCGCAAAAAGAACAGGAGTACTTGTGGCACCTTAGAGACTAACAAATTTATTAGAGCATAAGCTTTCGTGGACTACAGCCCACTTCTTTGGCTGTAGTCCACGAAAGCTTATGCTCTAATAAATTTGTTAGTCTCTAAGGTGCCACAAGTACTCCTGTTCTTTTTTTCATTGACCTGAGGTAATCCCTTTTCAGCTTATAGGGAAAAGGGGCCTTTATCCTTCTAGAGTTAATATACCTGCCTTCCACTAGCCTCTTACAGCTGTCCAGCCTGATTTTGTCACAAATTGTAAATGGGGACTTGTCATCAAGTGGGTTTGTTTCTAGTGGGGTCCCACAGGGATCAATTCTACACTATTTAACATTTTTATCAATGAGCTGTAAAAAAAATAATCATCACTGATAAAGTTTACAGATGCACAAAAAATTGGGAGAGTGGTAAATAAGGAAGAGGACAGGTCACTGATTCAGAGTGATCTGGATCATTTGGTAAACTGGGCATAAGCTAAAATGTGTGTTTTAATATGGCCTCTAGGAAGAAAGAATCTAGGCCATACTTATGGGATGGGGGACTTTATCTTGGGAAGCAGTGACCCTGTGGTGAATAATCAGCTGAACATGTGCTCCCAGTGTGACACTGTGGCTAAAAGAGCTAATGCGATCCTGGGATGCAATGAACAGTGTAATCTCAAGTAGGAGCAGAGAAGTTATTTTACCTCTATACTTGGCATTTGTGCGACTTTTGGTGGAATATTGTGTCCAGTTCCAGTGCCCACAATTCAAGAAAGATGTTGAGAAGTTGGAGAGGGTTGAGAGAAAAGCCATGAGGATGATTAAAGGATTAGAAAAACGTGCTGTATAGTGAGAGACTCAAAGAGCTCAATCTTTTTAACTTAACAAAGAGACGGTTAAGGGATGAATTTATTTCAATCTCTAAAAAGCAACAAGCATCAGAGGGGTAGCCGTGTTAATCTGAATCTGTAAAAAGCAACAGAGGGTCCTGTGGCACCTTTAAGACTAACAGAAATATTGGGAGCATAAGCTTTCGTGGGTAAGAACCTCACTTCTTGCATCTGAAGTTGAAGCTAGACACATTCAGATCGGAAATATGGCATAAATTTTAACAGTGGGGGTAATTACCCATTGGAACAATTTACCAAGGGGTATAGTGTATTCCCCATCACTGATGACTGTTAAATTAAGATTGGATGTTTTTCTGAAAGAGATGCTCTCAGAATTATTTTGGGGACATTCTATGGCCTGTGTTTTACAGGAGATCAGTCTAGATGATCACAGTAGTTCCTTCTGGCCTTGGAATCTGTGTCTATGAAATCTGTCAGGCCCCCTTTGCACTGGAAATCAAGGAACAGTCAGAGTCTGAGCAACCCAGAGACCTGCTACACTTCAGAGTGATCTGACTGTCTTGCAGTGGGACATCACAACTGAGTACTATCTATATTATGCTTCGGTATCTGAGAAAGGGTTCCAGAGTTAATACTGGTTTGTGTATGCACACACTGTTGAAAGGTCACACTGAGAAGAAGAAGATGCATCATCACCACTGCTCACCAAAGTTAAGATCACACCTGCATCTTTTGTTCACTGTTAACTTACCTCTTTTCAGTCAGCAATATTCTGACCTTCCTAAGAATTACGAAAAAATTGTTTGCTCTGTCAAGTTATAAATCAATATTTAAATTTACTATATGTGTGAAAGGTGTGTGTGGGGGAGCTCAAGAGCTTTTTCTGTTTAGAGATTTTTGTTTCCTGATGAGTCTAGGGTCAAGGGTCTGGGTAAAAACAGGATCCTGCCAAATCCTGTCAGTTTTTGTCTTCAACCCTGCAAATTCCACAGTCTAAATGGAGAACAAATCTAGCTGTTACAGTTGCACAAAAAAAACAGCCCCCTGAATTTCAAAATGGCTGAAAACCCAGAAGCTCCCATTTAGTTCAAAGAGACTAATCGTAAGCATGAGTTATAGGTTTGGACTCTACATTAATTTCGTGCCTATCACACGATACTTCTAAGTCTTCTAAGCATAATAATTGCACTGGTGTTTGGGAGGGGAAAAGATCTGATATCTGTGTCAGGAAGGGGGGGTTGTGTCCAAGGCTGGTAATGCTGCCTAGTGGTGATACTCTGGGCTATGCTGCTCAGTGGCGAGAGTCGGTGGTTGCCTTGCCTACTGGCTAGAGTCCATGGCAATGTCACACAGCGGCGAGAGTCTATGGCCGACTTGCCTAGCGGCTAGAATCAGTGGCAATGTCGCCCAATGGCGAGTGTGTGGCCACCTTGTCTAGTGGCTAGAGCCAGTGGCAATGTCTTTCATGGAGGCTGAGGAACCTGGGCCCATGCTGCTCCATTGGGTTCCAACCCAGGTCCCTTCAAAATAATGGTCCCGATACGCGGTCTAGGGGCAGGCACCCTTATGCCTGTTCTCTGGGTCACTTCCTACCCCTGCTTCTGTTCCTCCTTCTGCACCACAGGTCTGCCTTGGATCCCCGTTGGAGTCCCCCCACCCATTTTCCCCTGTGTTTGAAAGGCTTGCGGCAACTTCACTGTGAGGCCTAGTCCTGGCTGCTTAGAGCCCTGGTGGCTTCTCCGCAGGAGGCTATAGCGCCCAGCTGCTCTCCTACTCAGCCAGTTCAGACTGAGCTGAGTTGTTCCCTTTTGAACCCTCTGTTCACTGGGAGCATGAACAGCAGTGGCAAGGGGGCATGGCTTCCTGTGTCCAGAATAACTCCTTAACCCTTACCTCACCAGTGTGGGTTGGTACACCCCGTCACAGTCTGGCGTGTACAAAGAATTTTACTTCAATTCAGATGGCACTGTGCCTTCTTAGGTGATCTACCAATTGGTGAAGAAAAAGCAAAAACTCAACAATAATATTTTCAGCTTCATAATTGTGCAATATCTCTTTTGAGATTGGATTCTGGTCACCACATTCCAAAGGCTATTGGATTATTAGAGTGGGTTCAGACAATGCTGGTGAAAATGAGTAGGGACATGGAAAAAATTCTCATATGAAGAGATTGAGAAGGTTGGGATTGTTTATCAACAGAAGGAGGTGACTAAGAGAAGACATACTAAACGTATATAAAATAATGAATGTCATAGAGAAAGGAGATAGGGAGAATGGATGCGTTCAGCCTTATAACACAAGAACAAGGGACTTTAAATTAAAGGTGGCAAATTCAGAACTTATAAAAGGAAAATACTTTTACATACAACGAATCATTAGAATGTGGAACTCATTGTCACAGGTTGTCATTTAGGCCAAAACTTAGCAAGATTCGAAAAGGGATTGGATATTTATAATGGATAACAAGAATACCCAAGTTCTAAAAATTAATGGAAGCAGTTCTTTTTTAAGTGATTATCCATATATATTCCATTCTTGGTGCACATGTGCCAGAGATTGGAATCTTTTGGTCAGCAATGTTAATTGAGGCCACACATGCACCCTGAATGTTCTTGTGTACTGTACTGAGAGTTCAAAGGGCAGAATAGGCCAAACCACCACTCAGTTCCTTCTTACTGCCTGGGCAGTGGGACAGAATCCCCAGCACTGTCTGCATTTCAGCACACTCACTAGACTTTTTATTGTACATATTTGTAAATAGAGCTAGGATTATTTGTTAGTTTAGTAAATGTAGTGTTTTCCTTGTTGTCAGATAGGCATAATTGTGATTTTTATTTTCTGATAAGGGGAAATATTTTTTGCTGATACCAGGACTTAGTCATGACTGAACCTAAGTCTTCCAGGTTTAAGCACTGCCCCTCCTGTGAAGTGGCCATGCCACTCAATGATTGCCACAAGAGATGGCTTTTTTGTCTTGGTGATG
This sequence comes from Malaclemys terrapin pileata, assembly GCF_027887155.1. Classification (NCBI taxonomy): domain Eukaryota; kingdom Metazoa; phylum Chordata; order Testudines; family Emydidae; genus Malaclemys; species Malaclemys terrapin. Next base: position 164,551,564 of record NC_071506.1, read on the forward strand.
GGCACATCCCCAGTAAATGCTCTATTTGTTGGGTGCTTTTTGAAAAGCACCTAAAGGCAAGAGAGGTTCAACTCAAATTATTTCTCTTAGCTAGATCTATGAAGCCTTCATCAGACCCAGGCAAGCAAGAGCCCTCTTGTTCTTCGAGGCGTGTCCCTGTGGGTGCTCCACTTTAGGGGTCTTGGTGCCCCGCGCTTCTAACTGGAGATTTGTAGTAGCAGTGCCCCAGTTGGATGCGCATGCACAGCAGCTGTCTCTCAACACTGCAAGCGGCTACCCCATGCGTGCAGCCAACCGTCCCCCAGTTCCTTCTCTACTGCCTTAGGCTTCGGTCGGAATGACAGCAGTGCCCTTAACAACTCTAGAGATTCCTTATTTCAGCCCTTTCTCAATTATTACCCTTCTTTTATTAATTTCTCCTTTAATTTTTCTTTACCATTTAAAAAAACACTTTTTTCTCCCCTTTTTCCCGCCTCAGGCAGGCAGTTGCCTAATGACTAAAGAGGCATTAGAACGGAATTATTCCCATTCTTTACTCAACACAGACTCTCAGACATGCCTGGCTGTCCAGGTTTCAAACACTGTCTGACCTGCAGACTTTTCATACCAGTCACAGACGGCCATGCACAGTGTGTACTTTGTCTGGGGGAGACACACATTACCCAAAATTGTCCCCACTGCAAGAAACTGACAGTGAGGACAAGGAAGGCTAGGGATCTCCAACTAAAACTTTTGATGATGGAGAAATCTCTTAGACCTGCCTCCAATCCCAAGTCCCAAGATCCTGGCCAGTGCTCGCCTGCAGCTGCCTCAGATATGGGATTCTCTTCAAAAATGGCTACTAAGGACCCTGTTCCTAAGAAAGCCACAAAAAAGTGGCCTCACTCTTCACCACAGAGAGATTCACTTCAAAAAAAGCGATCTCTGATTGCAAAGTCTGCCCCAGTTCCGACAGCACTGAGAGAGCCAGACCGTGAGGCACTGGGGCTGTCCAATACCGAGATGTCCCGAGGAGCAAAAGACCCAGTGCGGTCTAGCTCTCACGGAGGCACACATAACAAAACCAAGCCTCCTAGCTCAGCACCAAGGGAACCTAAGGAAACTCAGGCACCAAGCAGTGCCACCTGCCACACTGATACAATACAGCCAGCCACAGCTCCATTTTCTTATAAGAGATCTGACAGGAAGTACTATGTACCGGCTAAGGGAGCTGAGTTTTTGTTCACCCACCCTACCCCAAACTCATTGGTGGTAGAAGCGGTTAATCAAAGGGAGAAGCAACATCAGGCCACTCCCGTGCGACATTAAAGACACTGGGAATATACGTCCCTGCAAACAAAAAGAAATGGCAGATTTTATAACCAGCGATTCCGGACTGCCCCATACACCCAGCCTCAAAGACATTATGACCAACACCGCAAGCAGCGCCAGACGAGATGCTGACAAACGCAAGAGAAGTTGTCTACATCTCAACCATCCACGTCCAGGCAAATGTTTTGAAGTGTTGGTTGAGGACATGAGAGCCCCACATTCTCCAATTCCAGAGTCACTTTTAATTTCCAGCCCATTTGGGGACTGCCCTACACCTTTTTACCCAGTCTGGAGATCGATCACTGTTCTGGTTCTGGAAATTATACAGAAGGACTATTGTCTATATTCCACCTACCCACCTATCTCACTAGCACCTGTTATAGCAGGAAATAAACCATCTCCTGCAATTAGGAGCTCTGGAACCCGTACCAGCTCAGTACAGGAGCAGGAGATTTTATTCACATTACTTCTTCACTCAGAGGAAAACAGCAGATGGAGGCCCATTCTAGACTTGCGCAAACTAAACAAGTTTGTGAGAACACAGTGCTTCAAGATAGTAACCCTAGCAACTATAATTCCGGCATTGGAGAAAGGAGATTGGCTCTCGGCTCTTGACCTACAGGATGCTTACTTTCATGTCACTATCCACCAGGTGCACAGGAGGTTCCTCCAATTCACTCTTGGGAACCTGCACTACCAGTACGAGGTGCTCCCCTTCGGCCTATCCACAGCCCCAAGGGTATTTTCCAAAGTTCTCGCTGTTGCAGCAGCACATCTTTGCAGGCAGGGTATGATCATCTTTCCCTACCTAGATGACTGCCTGTTAAAAACACCAGCATACCAGGAGGCAGTGGACACCACTCATACCCCTGTAACACTTTTTACAAATCTAGGGTTACAAATCAACCTTTAGAAATCCACCTTAACCCCAACCCAACAACTGGACTTTATGGGGCACACCTAGACTGTATCACGACTACCCCAACAATGGTTTCTTACCTTAACAAACCTAATTACAACAGTAAGACACAGCCCACAAACATCCACCAGAACATGCCTACAACTTCTAGGGCACATGTCAGCTACAACATTTGTCATGAAACATGCCAGGCTTCATATGAGATGTTTATAAACCTTGCTATGCACTGTCTATATTCCTCACAGACACTTGATCAACAGACATCTTACAATGCCCAACACAGTGAAAGACTCGCTCACATGGTGGAAGAAACAAACGAACATTTGCTCCCGTGTCCCCTTCCAACGGGAACCCCCATCAGTAACTATCACCACGGATGCCTTTCAAGTGGGATGGGGCGCACACTTGCCCAAAAATACCATCCAGGGCCGCGGTCCCTAGCAGAGTGCAATCTCCACATAAATCTACTGGAGCTACGAGCAGTCCGAAATACCTGCCACCACTTTCTCCCCCTTATCTGCAATAAAACTGCCCAGATTCTTACGGACAACTTGGCGACTATGTTTTATATAAATCGCCAAGGAGGGACCCAATCTTACCTGCTCTGCACAGAAGCAGTTCACCTCTGGCAGTGGTGCATCTCCAACAACATAGATATCATGACATCCTACCTACCTGGAAGCCAGAATACCACAGCAGACGACCTAAGCAGGAACTTCTCACAAATTCACGAGAGGGAGCTGGACCCAGGAATACTTCAAACTATATTCAAACAATGGAGATTTCCCTCAATAGACTTTTTTCACAGCGATCCACAATGCCAAATGCCCGCAATACTGCTCCCGAGCTGGACTGGGGCACACTCTCTGGGAGATGCCTTCCTTATCAAGTGGGAAGCCCTGCTCCTGTATGCCTTCCCTCAACCCCCCTATTGAGCTGTGTCCTTCACAAGATCAGGAAAGACAAATCCAGTGTCATCCTAATTGCACCAACATGGCCCAGACAAACATGGTTCCCATACCTGGATCAGATGGCTGTGAGACCACAATGAACCCTTCCCCTCATGCCCCGTCTGCTGACACAGGATGCCTCCGTCATCCCAACATTCCAATACTCCATCTCAAGACTTGGCTAATCCATGGATGACAGAACTTGAAACATGCTGTTCCAAGGAAGTACAGGACATTCTACTGAACAGCCGATGACTGTCCACATGAAAAACACATGCGCACAAGTGGAAACGATTCTCCATCTGTTGCCGGGACAAGCAAATTACTCCACAGTCGGCCTCACAACCTACTATCCTCGATTACATATTGACACTCAAAGAATCGGGCCTTTCCACTAGTTCACTCAGAGTGCACTTGTCAGCCATCACAACCTTTCATGCTAAGATGAACGTATTCACTGTCTTCAACAACCCACTGACTAAGCGCTTTCTCAAGGGTATGGAGAATACTTATCCTACACTAAAGGACCACGTGGGACCTCAACCTTGTTCTCTGTGCCCTCATGGGCAAACCCTTTGAACCACTAGCGACCTGCTCACTCTTGCACTTATCCATGAAAGTTGCCTTTCTAGTAAAAATCATGTCAGCAAGAAGGGTGGGAGAGTTGGGTGCTCTAATGGCACACCCACCTTATGCCACATTCCTCACGGACAAAGTAATCCTACAACCACATCCTAAATTCATACCCAAGGTCGCCTCCCCCTTCCATCTCAACCAACCCGTTTATTTACCGGTATTCTTCCCCAAGCCACACGCCGACAACAGCCACATGCCCTTCACATGCTGGACGTCAACAGAGCACTTGCATTCTATGTAGAGAGAACAAAAACATTCAAAAAATCATCCAGACTATTCATATCCACAATAGAACGGTCACAAGGTCAAACCATTTCCAAACAGAGACTTTCTAAATGGATCTCTAATTGTATCCAAGTATGTTACCAAACATACAATCTGCAAGCTCCTTCTGGACTTCACACACACACTCCACTAGACCTATGTCCACATCGATAGCCTTTCTCAAAGATGTAACCATTACTGATATTTGTAAAGCAGCTACCTGGGCATCACCCCATACTTTCACCAAACACTATGCCCTAGAACAGCAGTTAGCTGCAGATGCTCACTTTGGACTCTCGGTGCTCTCCACTGTACATAAATCAAGTCCAAAGCACCCCCTCTCCACTAAGGGGCACTGCTCTACAGTCACCTAAAGTGGAACACCCACAGGGACACTCCTTGAAGAAGATGAGAAGTTTCCTCACCTTGTGCAGTAACTGAGGTTCTTTGAGATGGTTGTCCCTGTGGGTGCTCAATTACCCCCCACCCCACTTCAGAGTTTCACATCGAACCTCTGGGGTAGAGAAGGAACTGGGGGATGGTTGGCTGCGCGCAAGGGGTAACTGCTCGGAGCAGTGTGAGATGGCTGCTGCGTGTGCGTGGCCAACCGGGGCACTGCTACTACAAATCTCCGATTAGAAGCGCAGGGCGCCAAGACACCTAAAATGGAGCACCCACAAGGACAACCATCTCAAAGAACTTCAGTTACTGCACAAGGTGAGGAAACTTCTCATCAGCACAGTCCAAGTCCAGAAGTGCCCTGGTGAGCTCTGGATTAACAACCAGCTCATGAGCCCCATCTTCTATGATTTAGTTGGGGATTGGTCCTGCTTTGAGCAGGGGGTTGGACTAGATGACCTCCTGAAGTCCCTTCCAACCCTGATATTCTATGATTCTAAGATGGCCCTGACTATGAACTCTGGTAGGGCTTTGAAATCTTCAGCTAAATCTTTGGACAGGGAGATAAAGGAGCACTGCTTTTCTCGCAAGTGTAAGGACAGATTCTTTCAGACGACCTGAATAAAAAAGAGGTTGAAAATCACCTCAACACTCGCACTCTAAGGGGACTTCACAGCTTGAACCCAGGTAACGCTGGAGCTCTGAGGGAGCACAATACCAGAATCTCGGCACTGTCTCAGGGGCTGAAACTAACTACCCTTGGTACCAAGTCTTCAGTAGTTTCATAGAGTTTAAGGCCAGAAGAGACCATTAGATCATCTAGTCTGATTTGTATATCACAGGTAATTAAATTTCACAGAGATACCCCTTTATTAAGCCCAAAGATTTTAGTTAGTGTTTTAGTCCTCAGGAGACAGGCAGATGTGCCACAGGCAGAGAACAGGCAAGACCAATGTGCCACTAATGCCCAAGTCCTCTGAAGTAGCAGGGAATTGATTAGGTGAGATATGCTCAGATGATCTCAGCTGGCAATTCATGCTGCAGAGGAGGGAGAAAATCCCCCAAAGTCTCTGCCAATCTAACACAGGAGAAAATTACTTCCTGACCTCATCAGTTTGATTCTGAAGGTGGGAGCAAGACACACCTGCCAGTCATCTAGAAAGAGGATTCTGTGTACCACCTGTACATCATCTACCTCTCATGCTGTGACAGTTTTGAAACAATTGTTTTGACATGATGGTCAAGAATCATTCTTCAGTCAGTCCACCAGATCTTCCTCTCCTCCCATCCCCACCATGTTTGGAGACTGCTTTTATTTCTTTTGGGAAATATAGAACCTCATAACACCAGATCACTGGATTCTGGACACTCACTGCAACTCAGCACCATCCCTAACTTCCACCCTCTTCCCCATCTCTATGTAGGGACCCCTCTTATGAGAGACTATTCATGAAAAGGAATCACTTCTCACTCTCAGGGCAACAGAGTAAGTTCCACTACAGTACAGATAAGAGTTTTTATTTCAATTATTTTCTAATCCCAAAGAAAAGAGGGGGATGATGTTATACCAATAGAATAAAAATGAGCAGGATCTTATTAACAGGGATAACATTTTAGTGAAGAATTGTGAAAGGGGGAATATTGGTAAAAAAGCCTCAGGTATTGTAAACATTGGTGTGCACACAGCCGGCTCTATAGAGAGCGGTTCTATTTTTGGTTAACCAAAGCCTACTGACCTCCGGAGGGTAGAGGCTTCATAAAAGAGCTCATAGAAACTTTAAGCTACAATTAATCTTATCCAAAGTGTTCACTGAGAAATCAGGGGTAACAAGAGCCTATAGGGCAAGGTAAAGCTGCTCGCTGAACGAGATCAGGGGTAGCAGGATAAGATAATTTAGGCTGTGTCACTCGCTGCAAGGGTTCAGGGGTGACAAAGGAAATTATACACGTGTTAGAATCATAGAATCATAGAATATCAGAGTTGGGACCTCAAGAGGTCATCTAGTCCAACCCCCCGCTCAAAGCAGGACCAATTCCCAGCTAAATCATCCCAGCCAGGGCTTTGTCAAGCCGGGCCTTAAAGACCTCCAAGGAAGGAGACTCCACCACCTCCCTAGGTAACGCATTCCAGTGTTTCACCACCCTCCTAGTGAAATAGTTTTTCCTGATATCCAACCTGGACCTCCCCCACTGCAACTTGAGACCATTGCTCCTTGTTCTGTCGTCTGCCACCACTGAGAACAGCCGAGCTCCATCCTCTTTGGAACCCCCCTTCAGGTAGTTGAAGGCTGCTATCAAATCCCCCCTCATTCTTCTCTTCTGGAGACTAAACAATCCCAGTTCCCTCAGCCTCTCCTCATAAGTCATGTGCTCCATGACTCCCTAATCATTTTTGTTGCCCTCCGCTGGACTCTTTCCAATTTTTCCACATCCTTCTTGTAGTGTGGGGACCAAAACTGGACACAGTATTCCAGATGAGGCCTCACCAATGTCGAATAAAGGGGAACAATCACGTTCCTCGATCTGCTGGCAATGCCCCTACTTATACAGCCCAAAATGCCGTTAGCCTTCTTGGCAACAAGAGCACACTGTTGACTCATATCCAGCTTCTCGTCCACTGTGACCCCTAGGTCCTTTTCTGCAGAACTGCTACCTAGCCATTCGGTCCCTAGTCTGTAGCAGTGCATGGGATTCTTCCGTCCTAAGTGCAGGACTCTGCACTTGTCCTTGTTGAACCTCATCAGGTTTTTTTCTGCCCAATCCTCTAATTTGTCTAGGTCCCTCTGTATCCGATCCCTACCCTCTAGTGTATCTACCACGCCTCCTAGTTTAGTGTCATCTGCAAACTTACTGAGAGTGCAGTCCACACCATCCTCCAGATCATTAATAAAGATATTAAAACCGGCCCCAGGACCGACCCTTGGGGCACTCCGCTTGAAACCGGCTGCCAACTAGACATGGAGCCATTGATCACTACCCGTTGAGCCCGACAATCTAGCTAGCTTTCTATCCACCTTACAGTCCATTCATCCAGCCCATACTTCTTTAACTTGGCGGCAAGAATACTGTGGGAGACCGTATCAAAAGTGTTAAAAATGTTTAAGAAAAGATAAGGGAGAACAGTCTCAGAGGGAGGAATGGAGTTTGAAGGAGCTCCAACCTCACCTTTTGTAAAAGAAATAACACCCTTTAAACAAATCCTTCAGAGATATGGGCACAGTCCTTGGACTGAACAAGCCCTTGCAGATGCTTGCTCTATTTCGGATCTAGAGGATAGATTGGCCCAATATATCCTCATATGTAAACCCCCAAATGCAGCAAAAAGAAACGCTGCAGGGATCTGGCTGCTGTGGGAGGCTTGTAATGACAGCTACCTCCGCTTAACAGCCTGTAAAGAGGAGAACTTAGTGTTTCTCGCTCTGATCCTGGGAAGGATTTTTATATTTGGTGTATGACCCCTCGGTGGTAGAAGCCCGAGCAATACAGAGGGAAGCTTAGCATCTCTCCCTCTGGCCCAGAGTGGGTTAAAATCATAAGATACAAATCTTGTTCTGTTAAACCAAACTCTGAAGAATATAGGAATTTGGGCAGTGTAGTGTGGTTTTTGTTTGTTTGTTTGTTTTTGTTTTTTGTGAGTGATATTGTGGTCATTTCACAATTTTGAAAGAAATGTTTAAGGAAAGGGACCAGGAAGGGTGGGGGCTGGTTAAGAAGCCCACCCTCCTTGCTAAATTGGTAGTGGAACAAAGCTTGTGCCCATGGAAAGAAAAGGTTCATTGCAAAAAGCAGGATCAGGCCCAGACAAGCAGGCAAGCAGCAGATAAAAAAATTGGAAAATTGTTTGGAAGCCTTAAGGGCATAGTGTCAGGAGTAAGAAAGCAGTAAATGCAGGCATAAATCCCTGGAACAATACTTAAAATGGTAAAATCTAATTGATAAAGGTGTCATTTTGGGAGATAAACAGTAATTTAAGGAAAGACCCTGAAAAGTTAACTCTACAGAGGCTGGAAAAAATTAAGCAATTAAACTTTGTGAAAATGTTAAAAAGTACCATGTTAAAGAGAAAAGGAAGTCTTGGTTTCTTTGCAGCCATTCTGAAGGAAAAATGGGCCCTTTTCCAAAGGAATGTCTGTAAATAATCCAGGTATTTGAAATCATTTGACTATGAACAATTTAGTCAAATTTGTCAAAAACATGAGGGGGTTCTATTGGAACTTAACTGACCCAAATGTATGAAGGAAATATAATCTATGTACAGCTATGCAAAAACAACAATGTAGAAGAGATGTTAAGGAAAAGAAAATGTGTATGTATCTATTTGTCTGTGGAAATATGTGAGGTTCTAAGAACGTAAACCAACACATCTGGTTTGTAAAACTCCTGTTTTGTAGGTTTAAGATAAATTCGTTTTTTGTTTTGTTTTGTTTTTAATAATATCACTAAAAATCCATTTAACTATTTAATTCAAAGTTGCAAAACTTAACAGACCTTTTTGCCAGACACAGGTAATCAGTGTTGGCTGGCTTTTGGCATTTAACCCTTAAGGGGTAACTCGGTGCTTTACAAAATTTAAAAAACCAAAGTTGTAACTGCAGCAGGGCAATCAAAATCAGGAGAATAGGGGGAAATTATGGATTCTTTTTGTTTGTTTGTTTGTTTGTTTTGTGTGTGTGTGTAACAAAATAGCAGATGAGAGCTGTAGTAAAAGAATAAGAAATTAACAGTGCTCCTCTGAAGCAACAGCAGGGTTGAGGTGCACAAAACAAAAAGAAGCACTGTTAGAAACACTAAGCCTTAAGATGGCTCTGTGTAATCAGACTGTCACTTTAACAAGGGTACATGAAAACTCTGTGAAAACAAAAGGAAGCAGCTGCAGTTTGGCTTCTATGGAAAACCTGTAACAAGGTATTCCTTCAATTGGCTAAATGTAAAAATGAAAAACTGCACCAAGATTTACAAGCCTCTGCTGCAAAAGCAGAGAAATAAAATGTATGTCCATTAGTAGTCAAATCCAGTTAGATGTCCTTAAGGTTGGGTACAGAGAGTTAAAACAGCACTCTCAAATCTTACAGCAACAGTAACATCAGAAGAAGGAACATTTGAGACCCCAGAAGGGGCAAATTTTTGGGACCCCTCTGGAGATTGGGAAGAAAGATATTTGGGTAAAATTCCTCCTCCCAGGGCCAAAATGCCATTACAACAGTAACAACAGTGCCCGCATTCTCCATCAAAATGTTATCCCTCTTAGAATCATAGAATCATAGAATATCAGAGTTGGAAGGGACCTCAAGAGGTCATCTAGTCCAACCCCCTGCTCAAAGCAGGACCAATTCCCAGCTAAATCATCCCAGCCAGGGCTTTGTCAAGCCGGGCCTTAAAAACCTCCAAGGAAGGAGACTCCACCACCTCCCTAGGTAACGCATTCCAGTGTTTCACCACCCTCCTAGTGAAATAGTTTTTCCTGATATCCAACCTGGACCTCCCCCACTGCAACTTGAGACCATTGCTCCTTGTTCTGTCATCTGCCACCACTGAGAACAGCCGAGCTCCATCCTCTTTGGAACCCCCCTTCAGGTAGTTGAAGGCTGCTATCAAATCCCCCCTCATTCTTCTCTTCTGGAGACTAAACAATCCCAGTTCTCTCAGCCTCTCCTCATAAGTCATGTGCTCCAGACCCCTAATCATTTTTGTTGCCCTCCGCTGGACTCTTTCCAATTTTTCCACATCCTTCTTGTAGTGTGGGGACCAAAACTGGACACAGTATTCCAGATGAGGCCTCACCAATGTCGAATAAAGGGGAACGATCACGTTCCTCGATCTGCTGGCAATGCCCCTACTTATACAGCCCAAAATGCCGTTAGCCTTCTTGGCAACAAGAGCACACTGTTGACTCATATCCAGCTTCTCGTCCACTGTGACGCCTAGGTCCTTTTCAGCAGAACTGCTACCTAGCCATTCGGTCCCTAGTCTGTAGCAGTGCATGGGATTCTTCCGTCCTAAGTGCAGGACTCTGCACTTGTCCTTGTTGAACCTCATCAGGTTTTTTTCTGCCCAATCCTCTAATTTGTCTAGGTCCCTCTGTATCCGATCCCTACCCTCTAGTGTATCTACCACGCCTCCTAGTTTAGTGTCATCTGCAAACTTGCTGAGAGTGCAGTCCACACCATCCTCCAGATCATTAATAAAGATATTAAACAAAACCGGCCCCAGGACCGACCCTTGGGGCACTCCACTTGAAACCGGCTGCCAACTAGACATGGAGCCATTGATCACTACCCGTTGAGCCCGACGATCTAGCCAGCTTTCTATCCACCTTACAGTCCATTCATCCAGCCCATACTTCTTTAACTTGGTGGCAAGAATACTGTGGGAGACAGTATCAAAAGCTTTGCTAAAGTCAAGAAATAACACATCCACTGCTTTCCCCTCATCCACAGAGCCAGTTATCTCATCATAGAAGGCAATTAGGTTAGTCAGGCACGACTTCCCCTTCGTGAATCCATGCTGACTGTTCCTGATCACTTTCCTTTCCTCTAAATGTTTCATAATTGATTCCTTGAGGACCTGCTCCATGATTTTTCCAGGGACTGAGGTGAGGCTGACTGGCCTGTAGTTCCCCGGATCCTCCTTCTTCCCTTTTTTAAAGATGGGCACTACATTAGCCTTTTTCCAGTCATCTGGGACCTCCCCCGATCGCCATGAGTTTTCAAAAATAATGGCTAATGGCTCTGCAATCTCACCCGCCAACTCCTTTAGCACCCTCGGATGCAGCGCATCCGGCCCCATGGACTTGTGCACGTCCAGTTTTTCTAAATAGTCCCGAACCACTTCTTTCTCCACAGAGGGTTGGCCACCTTCTCCCCATGCTGTACTGCCCAGTGCAGCAATCTGGGAGCTGACCTTGTGCGTGAAGACAGAGGCAAAAAAATCATTGAGTACATTAGCTTTTTCCACATCCTCGGTCACTAGGTTGCCTCCCTCATTCAGTAAGGGGCCCACACTTTCCTTGATTTTCTTCTTGTTGCTAACATACCTGAAGAAACCCTTCTTGTTACTCTTAACATCTCTTGCTAATTGCAACTCCAAGTGTGATTTGGCCTTCCTGATTTCACTCCTGCACGCCTGAGCAATATTTTTATACTCCTCCCTGGTCATTTGTCCAATCTTCCACTCCTTATAAGCCTCTTTTTTGCGTTTAAGATCAGCAAGGATTTCACTGTTTAGCCAAGCTGGTCGCCTGCCATATTTACTATTCTTTCTACACATCGGGATGGTTTGTTCCTGCAACCTCAATAAGGATTCTTTAAAATACAGCCAGCTCTCCTGGACCCCTTTGCCCTTCATGTTATTCTCCCAGGGGATCCTGCCCATCTGTTCCCTGAGGGAGTCAAAGTCTGCTTTTCTGAAGTCCAGGGTCCGTATTCTGCTGCTCTCCTTTCTTCCTTGTGTCAGGATCCTGAACTCGACCATCTCATGGTCACTGCCTCCCAGGTTCCCATCCACTTTTGCTTCCCCTACTAGTTCTTCCCTGTTTGTGAGCAGCAGGTCAAGAAAAGCTTTGCCCCTAGTTGGTTCCTCCAGCACTTGCACCAGGAAATTGTCCCCTACACTTTCCAAAAATTTCCTGGATTGCCTGTGCACCGCTGTATTGCTCTCCCAGCAGATATCAGGGTGATTAAAGTCTCCCATGAGAACCAGGGCCTGTGATCTAGCAACTTCTGCTAGTTGCCAGAAGAAAGCCTCGTCCACCTTGTCCCCCTGGTCTGGTGGTCTATAGCAGACTCCAACCACGACATCACCCTTGTTGCTCACACTTCTCAACTTTATCCAGAGACTCTCAGGTTTTTCTGCAGTATCATACCGGAGCTCTGAGCAGTCATACTCCTCTCTTACATACAACGCAACTCCCCCACCTTTTCTGCCCTGCCTGTCCTTCCTGAACAGTTTATATCCATCCATGACAGTACTCCAGTCATGTGAGTTATCCCACCAAGTCTCTGTTATTCCAATCACATCATAGTTCCCTGACTGTGCCAGGACTTCCAGTTCTCCCTGCTTGTTTCCCAGGCTTCTTGCATTTGTGTATAGGCACTTAAGATAACTCAACGATCGTCCCTCTTTCTCAGCATGAGACAGGAGTCCTCCCCTGTTGCGCTCTCCTGCTTGTGCTTCCTCCCAGGATCCCATTTCCCCACTTACCTCAGGGCTTTGGTCTCCTTCCCCCGGTGAACCTAGTTTAAAGCCCTCCTCACTAGGTTAGCCAGCCTGCTGGCGAAGATGCTCTTCCCTCTCTTCGTTAGGTGGAGCCCGTCTCTGCCTAGCACTCCTTCTTCTTGGAACACCATCCCATGGTCGAAGAATCCAAAGCCTTCTCTCCGACACCACCTGCGTAGCCATTCGTTGACTTCCACGATTCGACGGTCTCTACCCCGGCCTTTTCCTTGCACAGGGAGGATGGACGAGAACACCACTTGCGCCTCAAACTCCTTTATCCTTCTTCCCAGAGCCACGTAGTCTGCAGTGATCCGCTCAAGGTCATTCTTGGCAGTATCATTGGTGCCCACGTGGAGAAGCAGGAAGGGGTAGCGATCCGAGGGCTTGATGAGTCTCGGCAGTCTCTCCGTCACATCGTGTATCCTAGCTCCTGGCAAGCAGCAGACCTCTCGGTTTTCCCGGTCAGGACGGCAGATAGATGACTCAGTCCCCCTGAGGAGGGAGTCCCCGACCACCACCACCCTCCTCCTCCTCTTGGGAGTGGTGGTCGTGGAACCCCCATCCCTAGGACAGTGCATCTTTTGCCTTCCAATCGGTGGAGTCTCCTTCTGCTCCCTTCCCTCAGATGGGCCATCTAGTCCACTCTCCGCATTAGCACCTGTAGAGAGAACATGGAAACGATTCCTCACCTGTATCTCCATTGCTGGTGCATGGACGCTCCTCTTTCTTCTTCTGGAGGTCACATGCTGCCAAACCTCCTCACAATCCTTCTGTCCCTGCTGCGCCTGCTCTGAATCTTCAGAACATTGTGGCCGTAGAAGCATCTCCTGACGTCTGTCCAGGAAATCTTCATTTTCCCTTATGCAACGCAGAGTCGATACTTGTTTCTCCAGCCCTCGAACCTTCTCCTCCAATATGGAGACCAGCTTGCATTTTGTGCAGACAAAGTCGCTTCTGTCCTGCGGAAGAAAGACAAACATGGCACAACCTGTGCAGGTTACAACAGCTGATCGCTCACCTTCCATATCACCGTCCTCTTAGGAGCTTCCTCAACTGTTGCAGGAACTACTGGGAGAAACCTGCAGATGAAAGCCTCAGTGCGCTCTCCCTAGGCGAACTCCCGCTGTTAGCCTCTGCTGTTCGCCGCTCAGCTGGTTCGCTGCTGACTGCCCTTATATACCAGTCAGGCCCACTCAAGGCCCAGCTGGAACAAAGCACTCCCAATTCACACTTTTCAAACAAACAAGCAAGCAATCAAGCACACGGTCAAACTGACCAACTGTCCCAGCAGCAGACACTCAGATACTCACCAACACAGCCCCCCTAATGCAGCACTTAGCGTACCTCCTCTCGGACAGCTCCCAGGCAAACTCCCGCTGTTAGCCTCTGCTGTTCGCCGCTCAGCTGGTTCGCTGCTGACTGCCCTTATATACCAGTCAGGCCCACTCAAGGCCCAGCTGGAACAAAGCACTCCCAATTCACACTTTTCAAACAAACAAGCAAGCAATCAAGCACACGGTCAAACTGACCAACTGTCCCAGCAGCAGACACTCAGATACTCACCAACACAGCCCCCCTAATGCAGCACTTAGCGTACCTCCTCTCGGACAGCTCCCAGGCAAACTCCCGCTGTTAGCCTCTGCTGTTCGCCGCTCAGCTGGTTCGCTGCTGACTGCCCTTATATACCAGTCAGGCCCACTCAAGGCCCAGCTGGAACAAAGCACTCCCAATTCACACTTTTCAAACAAACAAGCAAGCAATCAAGCACACGGTCAAACTGACCAACTGTCCCAGCAGCAGACACTCAGATACTCACCAACACAGCCCCCCTAATGCAGCACTTAGCGTACCTCCTCTCGGACAGCTCCCAGGCAAACTCCCGCTGTTAGCCTCTGCTGTTCGCCGCTCAGCTGGTTCGCTGCTGACTGCCCTTATATACCAGTCAGGCCCACTCAGGCTCTTAATAAGATCCTGCTGGTTTTTATTCTATTGGTATAACAATGACAGCCTATTCTGGCTTTGAGGGGATTCAATGCCTTCATTTGCTACTTCAGGTTCTGAATAGTAGCCGTCACCTCCATAATTCCATCGCAAGATCCACAGGACTGGTTTGTGACTTTCAATCTGCTTACTTCCATATCTCCATTCATGCCACTTATAGATTCATAGACTTTAAGGTCAGAAGGGACCATCATAATAATCTAGTTTGACATCCAGCACATTGCAGGCCACAGAATCTCACCCACCCACTCACAGGAAGAATCTGAGGTTTGGGGTAGAAGAGAGAGTACAGGGCTGTCGATGGCACTACGTTTTCACCAAATGCTTAAGAGTGGTGGCAGCTTGCTTCAAAAGCTAAGGAATCATAGTGTACTCATACCTTAAGGACTGGCTGGTCTGAGAGAAGTTGCCTTAGCAAGTGGAGGAGTCCATTGATGAAATTCTCCAGCTCTTCATTGGACTAGGCCCAAATATTAACAGAAAAGAATCCTCCTAGCCCCTACAGAAAGAGTAGAATCCATTGGGGCAATGTTAGGCTTACAACCAGGGCTTATCTGTCCCCAGACAGATTTGGTGCCATGACTACCCTTATGTACCTGCTCCAGAATCCACCGTGCACCTTGGTGAGAACTTGCCTGAGTCTGCTTAGTCACATGGCTTCCCACATATTTGTCATGCAGCACTGTGTGCAGGGCTGGCTGAAATTGGTGTACCTACCAAACCAATACCACTGAGATATGTCATTGCAATTTCTCCCTGAAGTCTTTTACTTGCTGAATTGGTGAAAGTGTACAAGAGGGTACCATTCTCCCCATCTCTCCCAAATAAAACCCTAATGACAGATGCTTCCCACTTAGAGTGGGGAGCACATCTGGATTAACATCAAGTACAAGGGATAGGAACCCAAGCATAGACTCTATTGCATGTAAACTTATTAGAAATCAGGACATGTGTTTCTATCCATGTTTCAGGAACTGACAGTACAAATCATGACAGACAACACGACTGCCATTTATAAATGGACAGGGAAGAGGTCTATCATTCCCCCTGTACCAGGAGGCAGTTTGGTTCTGGAATTTGTGTATCCACCAGTGAGTTTCTCCCATAGCACTACAACTCGCATGACTACAAAATGCTCTGGCAGATTGTCTAAACAGACAATTCTTCATGGATCATGAGAGGACCATCAAGGAGTCTTTTATACAAAACTTCTTTCAAGAATGGGGTTGACCATTAATAATTTTTTTTGGCAGCAGACACCAACAAGAAGTGTCCCAAGTTCTGTTCAAGAGGAAGCCTGATCCCAGGATCACTATCAGACACATTCCTCACTGCATGATCATCAGTAGGGGCCCTATCAAATTCATCATATATTTTTGTCAATTGCAGGGTCATAGGATTTTAAAAATAGTTAATGTCATGGTTTCAGCTACTTAAATCTGAAATTTCACAGTGTTGTAACCGTGGGGGTCCCAACCCAAAAGGGGATCATGGATGGTCACAAGGCTATTGTGGAGGGGTTGCAGTATTGCCACCCTTACTTCTGTGTTGTTGCTGGCAGTGGCTCTGCTTTCAGAGTTGGGCAGCCGGAGAGCAGTGGCTACTGGCTGAGCACCCAGCTCTGAAGGCAGCACCACTGCTAGCTGCAGCACAGAAGTGAGGGTGATATGGTATAGGGAGGTCCTCACTTTTGGGTGGGACAGGGCTGGCCTTACGGGTGGGCGGTGTGGGCAACTGCCCACAGCACCATGGTTGAGGGGGAGGGGTTTCCATGGTCACCCCCCTGCCACAGCCAGCCCAAGGCCCTTTTAATCTCCAAGTTCTGGGACACTAGGCCCAGAGCCGGGGAGGGGCAGGGCTGGGGGTACCCTGGCCAAGGAGCTCCTACCATACGCCGGGCTCCAGATGCTGGTCCTGGCTGGGCTGGTAAGGCATGGGACTTTTTTTTCCCTGCAGAGGCTGCTCCCGGTCCAGGTCTGACCCACCTCTAGAAACCTCCCCCCATTAGCAGGAAGCTCTGTGGCTCCTGACCAGGAGCCTAGCTCTGAAGGTGGGAGGGATAGCTCAATGGTTTGAGCATTGGCCTGCTAAACCCAGGGTTGTGAGTTCAGTCCTTGAGGGGGCCACTTAGGGATATGAGGCAAAATCAGTACTTGGTCCTGCAAGTGAAGGCAGGGGGCTGAACTTGATGACCTTTCAAGGTCCCTTCCAGTTCTAGGAGATAGGATATCTCCATTTAAAAGAATGTATTGCCACCTTTATTTCTGCACTGCTACTGGCTGTGGTGCTCCCTTCAAAGCTGGGCAGCCAGCCAGCATCTCATAGACTTTAAGGTCAGAAGGGACCATTATGATCATCTGGTCTGACCCCCTGCATGCTGCAGGCCACAAAACCGTCCCTACCCTTCCCTTGACTCTGCTGATGAAGTCCCCAAATCCTGTGTTTTAGTGACTTCAATTGGCAGAGAACCCTCCTGCTAGCGATCCCTGCCCTATGCTGCGGAGGAAGGCGAAAAACCTCCACGGCCTCAGCCAATCTACCCTGGAGGAAAATTCCTTCCCGACCCCAAATATGGCGATCAGTAAGACCCCGAGCATGTAGGCAAGAGTCTCCAGCCTGACCCTTGTTAGCCATTATACTATTTACCTGCCATTGCTCGGTATTCCTCAGCTAATATGTTTTACCATTAGACCATTCCCTCCATAAACTTATCTAACTTAATCTTAAAACCAGACAGGTCCCTCGCCCCCACCGTTTCCCTCGGAAGGCCGTTCCAATATTTCACCCCTCTGACAGTCAGAAACCTTCGTCTAATTTCAAGCCTAAACTTCCCCACGGCCAGTTTATATCCATTCGTTCCCGTGTCCACATTAGTACTAAGCTGGAATAATTCCTCTCCCTCCCTTGTATTTATCCCTCTGATATATTTAAAGAGAGCAATCATATCCCCCCCTCAGCCTTCGCTTTGTCAGACTAAACAACCCGAGCTCCTCTAGTCTCCTTTCATACGACAGGTTTTCCATTCCTCGGATCATCCTAGTGGCCCTTCTTTGCACCCGTTCCAATTTGAGTTCATCTTTTTTAAACATGGGAGACCAGAACTGCACACAGTACTCCAAATGAGGTCTCACCAGCGCCTTATACAACGGAAGCAGCACCTCCTTATCCCTACTAGATATACCTCGCCTAATGCATCCCAAGACCGCATTGACTTTTTTCACTGCCACGTCACATTGTTGACTCATAGTCATCCTGCGGTCTACAAGGACCCCTAGGTCCTTCTCCTCTTCCGTTACTTCTAACCAATGTGTCCCCAGCTTGTAACTAAAATTGTTGTTAGTCATCCCTAAATGCATCACCTTACACTTTTCACTATTAAATTTCATCCTATTTCTGATATTCCAATTCACAATCTCATTCAAGTCTCCCTGCAGAATATCCCTATCCTCCTCCAAATTGGCAACGCCTGCCACCTTCGTATCATCCGCAAACTTTATCAGTCCACTCCTGCAATCGATTCCGAGGTCAGTTATAAATAGATTAAATAAAATGGGTCCCAAAACCGAACCTTGAGGAACTCCACTGGTAACCTCCCTCCAACCTGACAGTTCACCCTTCAATACGACCCGCTGCATTCTCCCCATTAACCAATTCCTTATCCACCTCTGGATTTTCATATCTATCCCCATCTTTTCCAGTTTAACCAATAATTCCTCATGGGGTACAGTATCAAACGCTTTACTGAAATCCAGGTATATTAGGTCCACCGCATTTCCCTTATCTAATAAGTCCGTTACTTTCTCGAAGAAGGAGATCAGATTCGTTTGGCACGATCTGCCCTTTGTAAAATCATGTTGTAATTTATCACAATTGCCATTAACCTCAAGGTCCTCAACTACTTTCTCTTTCAGAATTTTCTCCAGCACCTTGCACACTACAGATGTTAAACTAACAGGCCTGTAGTTACCTGGATCACTTTTTTTCCCTTTCTTGAAAATAGGAACCACATTAGCTATTCTCCAGTCTAACGGAACCACCCCCGAGTTTACAGATTCATTAAATATTATCGCTAATGGGCCTGCTATTTCCCGCGCCAATTCCTTCAATATTCTCGGATGAAGATCGTCCGGTCCTCCCGACTTAGCCCCATTAAGGCGTTCGAGTTTTGTTTCTACCTCGGATATGGTAATCCCCCATTCTGTATGCCCCTCTGTCACGGTGCTAGTATCCCTAATACCTTCATTGGCCTCATTAAACACCGATGCAAAATATTCGTTGAGATATTGTGCCATGCCTAGATTATCTTTAATCTCCTCTCCGGCTATAGTCTTCAGTGGTCCCACTTCTTCTTTCTTTGCTTTCTTCCTATTTATATGGCTGTAAAACCTCTTACTATTGCTTTTAATTCCCCTTGCTAGGTCCAACTCTACACGGCTTTTGGCCTTTCTCACTCTATCTCTACATTCTCTGACTTCACTAAGGTAAGTTTCCTTACTGATCCCTCCCCTCTTCCACTCTTTGTACGCTTTCTGTCACGCTCCTGCTCTGAAGGCAGTGCAGAAGTAAAGGTGGCAATATTATGACCCCCTCTCCAATAACCTTGCAAACCCCCCCCCCCCCCGCAACTCCCCAGTTTGAGAAATGCTGGTCTCCCCCGTGAAATCTGTATAACATAGGGTAAAAATACACAAAAGACCCGATTTCATGGTCCGTGATGCGTTCTTCATAGCCATGGATTTGGTGGGGCCCTAATTATCAGGTATGATGTACGTATACCCCCCCATCCTTCTGATTTTGAGGATACTGAAGATCAGGAAGGACTTGTCCAAAGTCATCATGATAGTGCCTACTTGACCAAGATAGTTTTGGTACTCAGATCAGATGGTCTTGGCAACGTACCCTGCAAAACCTTTACCTCTCCTGTTGGACTTAATCTCTTAGGACAATGGAAACATACTGCATCTGAATCCAACCTTTTTCCACCTGTGAAATTGGATGCTGGCTGGATGACAGAGAAGGAGAGATCCTTCTTTTTGGACATCCATAACATTTTAAGTCAAAGTAGAAAGGATTCCACCAGACTTACATTTATTGCTAAGTGGAACTGTTTCACAATATGGAGTACAAGGTCATTTGTCTCATATGGGCAACCAAATTTCAGCTTTCCTGGATTACTTGCTGATGTTAAAGAACTCAGGACTGTTTATTAGCTCTACTCAAGTACATTTAACATCCATATTAGCATATCACTTTCCCATCCAGGACTACCGAATTTTCTCCCACCAAACTATGACTAGGTTCCTGAAGGGCCTTTCACAGGATTTTCCCCCAGTTAGGGAGCTTCCTCTTCCCCAGGACTGCAATGTGACCCATTTGAGTCCTTGGTAACTTGCTCTTTGTTACGATTTATCCATAAAGATGACATTTTTAGTAGAAGTTATACCTGTACTGAGGCAGAGTGGCCTCCTTCCAATACAGAGGGGGTTACTGCCCCCTGGTGGGCACTGCTAACTCCGCCCCATGCCCTTGCAGGAATTGTGGGGGCGAGACAGAAAGTATTAGAATAGGGTCCTGCAGCTCACATGTGGCTGGACCAGAGAAGGAGGCTGACATCCCTCCCATGGAACTGAGACTTCAGTGGAGCCCACGACTGGTGGTGGGGAGAAAAGGCAACCCACTGCCTCAGGAGACAGAAGACCCCAGGTAGAGGTGGGAGGAAGGGTCGTCTGACCATGAGACTGAGAGCCTGGTCCCAGTGGTGATGGAGCAGCAACAGCAGGAACCGATAGGAAGTAGCCTAGGGAAACAAGATTTGGTCCAGCTGTGTTGCTGGGACATGAGGCAGTGACTACACGTTTCCCTGCTAACCCAGTGGTTGCATCTGATAGGGCCCTGGGCTAGGACCCAGTGGAGCAGGGTGGGCCCAAGTCCCCCTACCCTCTAATTCTGGCCCCATGCACGGGGCTGGCAATGCATTAACCTTTAGGCCAGAAGGTTGGTGACATAGACTGTTTAAATGTTAAGTATCAGAGGGGTAGCCGTGTTAGTCTGGATCTGTAAAAGCAACAGAGAGTCCTGCGGCACCTTTAAGACTAACAGATGTATTGGAGCATAAGCTTTCGTGGGTGAATACGTCTGATGAAGTGGGTATTCACCCACGAAAGCTTATGCTCCAATACATCTGTTAGTCTTAAAGGTGCCACAGGACTTTCTGTTGCTGTTTAAATGTTGCCGTTTGCCTCAGCCAGCAGACTGAATGAGGGCTATAGACTGTTTAAGTATTCCTGTTTGCCCCGGCCAGGAGGCAGAAGGCTATAGACTGTTTAATTGCTCCGCCCACGTCAAGCAGGCCAGAGTCCTAGCCTATTGCTACATGCCTCAGCCAGACTTTGCCCATGTCCAGTGGTCCAGAGACCTGGACTCAGCAGTGCACCCCAGACAGGAGGCTTGGGCTACCAGATGACTGGTGGTATGTTGATTCCTCCTTTTTGGAGACCTGAACTTATATCTGGGCAATTATGCGGTCACAAGGTAGAATGGCCAATGGACATACCAACTCCCCGATGCTGCCAAGAGGGGGTTACCTGACCCCAAGAGGGAGGACAGAAAAATTGCAGAGATACAGGCACTTATGGCAGACCCTCTTTATATGATATCCCATAAGAATACCCTTAGGCCCCATCCCAGATTCTTTCCTAGGGTAGTCACCAAATTTCATTTGAATCAAATCATCCATTTTCATGTTTTCTTTCCGAAATGGCATTCTAATCAGTGTTACATACTTTAGATGTCCCTAGAGCACTATTGTTCTATCTACATAGGACTAGACTATTTAGGGTCTCTCAGAGACTCTTTATAGCATTTGTAGACACGTTAAAAGACCAAGCTAATTCAACGCAGAGACTATTGAAATGAGTGTCTAGTTGTATTAGAATCCGTTATGAGCTAGCCAACTTAGATCCCACAATCCATATTAGGACTTGCTCCACTAATACTCAGACAGCTTCCACTGTACCCATCTCAGAGATATGCAGAGCACTACTTGGGATTCAGTCCATAACTACAAAATATGACTCTGATTGGAGCATAGAGATCTGGTGCTTCTTTTGGCAGAGCTGTTGTGCAGTCTTTGTTTACGTAAACTCATCAGGTTACTGCTTGTGAGTCATCAAGAATGGAATGTATGTGGACAATACATCTAGAAGAATCAATTACTGTAAAATAAGTAACCATTTCTTTTGGAAGGGATTAGTCAATCTCTAATTCTTAGGAATTAGGATGAGACCTTGATGGGACTGATTATGTCCCATCAGCCTACTGTGGGTTCCTTGCACCTTTCTCTGAAGCATCTGGTTGTGACCACTGCTGGAAAGAGGATAGTTGACTAGATGGACCATGAGTAATCCAGTCTAGCAATTTCTATGTTCATAACACAAAGCATAATGAGATTTGTCTCCTCAGAAAGATCTTGTTGGTGATTTTACACTGCAGATACATATTTAAAGTACAATGTCTCTTTTCCCCCCTCCAGCACACTCTTTCCTCCACTACAGCACATTTTTGGTGGAAGCAGCTGACTTCTTGAGCTTGTGGAAAGGTGGACTTGTAGCTTAAACTTCAGAAGGTTTTGCCACTCCCCCCGAGTTCAGCTTTTAAAATTGTTTGTGTCCAAATTAGTAAATGCAATTACTTAAGCTGTTTATGACTTTTTAAAGTATGCTATATGTACAATGTTAGTTATTTTTTGCTTTAAAAATAAATATATGAATAAATGACTAGTATTTTTTAAAATGGGACAAACATGAAACTTGAATTTTAAAAAACTCTTCAAATTATGTGGTCCTAATAAAAACATCTTATTAATGAGGAAGTATCAATTACTTTTACTGGGATAAAGTAAACATTTGTAATATTAGAGAAATTCCTATTCCTTGCTACATAGAATCAGAGAGAATAGAGATGAATAAAACATTTTAGATGTGATTTTTTCCCCACTGCGTTGCCTCTTGCATAATTATTTAAACCTCTGCATGGTAGATATAAAACACTACTATTCTGATTTCTAGCATTTATGTGGCAGTGGAGAATCAGGCACATTTATGCCTCCTTCTTCAGAAGTTATTGGGCTTGAAGCAGGAATTATTAAGTGAACTTATATGGGGCCTGAGCTATGCAAGAGGGTCAGAGTAGGAGCACAAATTTCAAAAGTGCCCAAGTCACTGTGGTTCCTAAAAGCCAGATTTTAAAAGCTACTTAGATGCTATAGATGCCTACTAGGAATTTCAAGTGAATGAGCAGGCGAGGCATCTTTGTACATCTGGTCCCATGGGGTGTCCTACCTCTGAGGCAAGTGGTCTCACTATTGAGCTATGGGATATTCTCATAGACTTTAAGGCCAGAAGGGGCCATCATGATCATCTACTCATTGCAGGTCATAGAACCTCACCCACCCATTCTGGCAATAGAGCCCTACCCTCTGTCTGAGTTACTGAAGTCCTCAAATCATGATTTAAAGTCTTCAAGTTACAGAGAATCTAGCAATTACACAAATTTAAACCTGCAAGTGGTCTGTGCTCCATGCTGTAGAGGAAGGTGAAACCCCCACAGGATTTCTGCCAATCAGACCCAGGGAAAAAATCCTTCCTGACCCCAAATATGGCCATCAGTTAGACCCTGAGCATGTGGCAAGACCCATCAGCCAGACACCTGGGAAAGAATTCTCTGTAGTAACTCAGAGCTCTTCCCATCTAGTGTCCCATCCCCGGCCATTGGAGATATTTGCTATTAGTAGTTGCAGATCAGCTACATACCATTGCAGGCAATCTCATCATACCATACCGTACCCTCCATAAACTTATCAAGCTCAGTCTCGAAGCCAGTTAGGTTTTTTTACCCTCCACTACACTCCTTGGAAGCTTGTCCAGAACTTCATTCCTCTGATGGTTAGAAACCTTCGTCTAATTTCAAACGTAAATGTATTGATGGCCAGCTTATATCCATTTGTTCTTGTGTCAACATTGGTGCTTAACTTAAATAACTCTTCTCCCTCCCTAGTATTTATCCCTCTGATGTATTTGTATCATATTGCCCTCAGACTTTTTTGTTAGGTTAAACAAGTCAAATTCTTTGAGTCTCCTCTCATAAGGTAGGTTTTCCACTCCTCTGACCAAACTAGTAGCCCTTTTTTGCACCTGTTCCAGTGTGAATTCATCTTTCTTAAACATGGGAGACCAGAATTGCACACAGTATTCCAGATGAGGTTTCACCAGTGCCTTGTATAATGGTATTAGCACTTCCCTGTCTTTACTAGAAATACATCACATCATGCATCCTAGGACTGCATTAACCTTTTTCACAGCCATATCACATTGGCAGCTCATAGTCATCCTGTGATCAACCAATACACCCAGGTCTTTCTCCTCCTTTGTCGCTTCCAACTGATAAGTCCCCAACTTATAGCAAAATTTTTTGTTGTTAGTCCCTGAATGCATGACCTTGCACTTAGCCCTATTAATTTTCATCCCCCTTCTATTACTCCAGTTTTCAAGGTCATCTAGATCTTCGTGTATGATATTCCGGTCCTCCTTCATATTGACAATATTTCCCATCTTTGTGTCATCCAAAATTTTATTAAAATACTCCCACTTTTTGTGCTAAGGTCATTAATAAAAATGTTAAATAAGATAGGCCCCAAGACCGATTCCTCAGGAACTTCACTGGTAACCTCCTTTCAGTCTGGCAGTTCACCTTTCAGTATGACCCATTGTAGTCTCCCCTTTAACCAGTTTCTTATCCACCGTTCAACTGTCATATTAATCCCCATCTTCTCCACTTTAACTAAATTTCTCAAGTGGAACTATATCAAAAGCCTTATTGAAATCCAGGTAGATTATATCTACCACATTTCCTTAGTCTAAAAAAAGACCGAAAAAGAAGATCAGATTGGCTGGCACGATCTACCTGCTATAAAAACATGTTGTATTTTATCCTAATTACCATTTACCTCTATGTCCTTAACTATTTTCTCTTTCAAAATATGTTTCAAGACCTTGCATTCAATTGATGTCAAATTAAGAGGCCTATAGTTTCCCAGGTCACTTTCCCCCCTTTCTTAACAATAAGTACTATATTCTCCTGTCATAGGGTACAACTCCTGAGTTTATAAATTAACTAAAAATACTTGCTATTGGTCTTGCAATCTCATGTGCCAGTTCCTCTAATATTTTTGGATAGAGGTTATCCGGGGGCGCTGATTTAGTCCCAGTAAACCGACTTCGAATTTGACTTCAGATGTCCTAATTTTTACTTCCATATCCTCAGTTCCATTAGCTACCCTACCACTATCCCTAAACTCCTCATTTCCCTTATTAGAAACTGAGGCAAAGCATTTGTTCAGGTGTTGGGCCATGCCTAGATTATCTTTAATCTTCACCCCATGCTCTGTGCTTAGCAGTCCCATTTCATCTTTCCTTGTTTTCTTTATATTTACATGGCTATAGAACCTATTACCATTGGTTTTAATCTCCTTTGCAAGGTCCAACGCTGCTTGGCTTTTGGCAGTTCTCACTTTTCCCCTACATTTTATGACCTACAAGAGATTGATCAGCAAGGAAAGCTTTGTGCTATTTCCTAACAACCTGTCTGAGATGCTTGCTCATCCAGCTTGGTCTACAACTATTCCCTATTACTTTTTTCCTCTTGCTTGTGATGCAGACTTCAAATAGTTTCTGCTGTAAGATCTGCCGCAAGTGCTGCCCTAGAACTCTTAAAGAAAGGGAACAGTGGCTTAAAGTGATCCTCATAGAGGCAGCTCTATGCCCCCATTCAGAACCAGGCTCAAGGGACCTGGCTCCTAACACGTCCTCGCTGAGGTGCTCCGCGTCAACACCGTCGTCAGGCTTGGTGCTGAGAAAAGACTCATCCTGAGAGGCTCGGCCCTAGCACAGCACCTCCCGAGGCCGAGGGGAGAGCAGGCACCAATCTCACTTGCCAGTGCCTCAAAAGAAAAAGAAGCTGGATAGTCGGTCACCTCCAGCTAAATCTAGAGAAGTGAGACCCCAGGTGGGCCACAGCTCTGGATCCCCTGTTGGGACCGCGTCGACTCCTGCCCAGGTGAGGCAATTGAGGCCTGGTCCCCCCACAGTCACCAGTCCCTATGGGCCAGCAGCTACAGCTCCCTTCAATGCAAGAAGCTTTCGAAGCTACTCAGGACCTGCTACATCTTATGGCACTGCTCTCGCCCCCCTAGGAGGGAGGAATCTTCAGCGCTAGCAGTCCCACCCCCAAGTGCAGTCAAGAGGGAAGGTGATGATGTCCAGCCCACTCAGACAGAGAACCTACTCTCTCCCCCAAGCTCTTGACGCTTGAGGCACCGAAGCTCGGCTCCTCCATGGTCTTCAGTCTCAGAGACCTCGGGGTCAGAGTCCGACTGCTACCAATCTAGGAGGAGTAGGAGCCGATGATCAAAGTCAGGGAGAGACGGGAGAGAGCCCCAGGCGTGACACCGTACTGGCAGAATCCACCACAGTGACCATTCTGGACAACCTGGGCCTTTTACCAAGGTCAGGGAGGGATTCAAGGGCACCACTCCGCTGCGTCTTCTGTGGCCTCAGCCACATTTGTCCCGCCATCAACCATGCAGCTTGCCTCGGTGCCTAGGTGCCTAGCAGTCATAGTTGGACTGATGTCCACATGTGATGTAGAGCACAAGAGTCCATGAGCAGGGGGCTGGGTAAATCACTGGAGCCTGGTTCAGTAAGCAAGCATCAGGGTCAGAGTCAAGCTAGGGTTGGAGCTGATCAGGCATTAAAGACCTGTCTGTCCTTAACCTGATTAGAAAGAGAAAAGTTAGTAAGTATGTATGTGTGTTCTATGTAATATTATGGAAAAGAGATCAGTTAAGAAGGTGAAATGTTTGATTGCCTAATAGCTAGTGTGACAGACCCAGACCAGTAGGGTACAGGAGTCTGGTCCTATTGGGATCCCCAGCCTAGGGGGGGGGGGGTCCACAGGACCTGGAGACCAAAAAATTACGGGGGACAACTAATAAAAGAACAGGGACAGGAGTGAGGTCAAAGGGTCAAACGAAGCGAACCGGACGGGGACACCGAGCAGAGAACCCCGGACAGCGCCCACTGCTCCTCGAAGGCGTCAAGGGAGCCAGTGGACGCTGCCCAGAGGAACTCTGCCTGGATATGTGAAAGAACGGAGGACCTGAAATACGCCCCACAGTCACAGGAAACTCCAATCGGCCAACCTCCTCACTCTGGTTTTATAGATGGCCAGTTTTGCTAGGGCCAGAAGGAGGTTGACCAGGAGGTCCCGCGACTTTGTGGGGCGATGGATAGGGAGTGCATAAATAAAAAGGTGAGGAGAAAAGTGCAACCAAAATCTTAACAAAATATCCGTGAGGAGCTGGAATAGGGGTTGCAGCCTGGCGCACTCCAGATAAACATGCGCCAGGGTCTCCCTCACGCCGCAAAAGGGGATAGGGATAAACTGCGCCAAGTACACGCCCGTGCTCACGGCTCCGTGAAGGAGCCGCCAACTGATGTCCCCGATGGGCTTTGGGATCAGAGCAGAATAAAGGCTGGCCCACCGGGGCTCCTCACCCTCCAGAGGTGGCAGAAGGTCCCGCCACTTCGTATCGGGGCGGGACGCGAGGGTGAGGACATGAAGAACATGGAGCACGAGCGTGTATAGATGTTTCCTTGGCGCGGTCCGGAACAGAACCGGCTGCAGATGGTGCAGCCGGCTCATGGTGAATGGACGGGAGGGGGCCGGTTGGGTCCACGGGGCAGGGGCCCGATAAAAAAGTCTGGAGGGCTCGGAGTGGAGGGTGGGCAGGGCATGCCCTCTCACAGGACCCGGTCGAGATAGTCCCAAGCAGCGGGCAGCAAAGCGGCCCTCACCTCCTGAAGCACGTGCCGGGGAGTACGAGGTCTGGAGAGCCCCATGCGCTGAGCGAGCGTCAGGGGATCCAGCCAGTCTCCCCGGTCGTAGTCCAGGAGGTCTCCGACTTTGGTGACTTCTGCTAGGACCAACCTCCGGTGCACCATGGGGGACTCCGCCACCCGCACACGAAGCTGGGGGTTGTATAGCAGGGGCTCCGCGAGGAGATCTGCCCCCACGGTGGCTGCCACGGACCTGGTCACTGAAAACAGTTTCCAGGTCCGGAGGAGGTCCTGGTAGAAGACCGGCAGCTCAGAGAGGCCTTGCGGAAGACCTATCGGATGGAGATAAAGGAGCTGCCGGTCATATCGGAGCCCTCGGAAGTGGCGCAGGAAGGCGTGCGCCAATACGCTCCATGCCGGACTACCTGCACCATAAAGGAGCCTCTGCAGGGCCTGGAGGCGGAAGACGTGGACCTGAGCGTGCAGACACTTCAGGCCCTGCCCTCCCTCCTCCAGGGGTAGATGGAGAACCCCCACAGAGACCCAGTGCAGTCCTGACCAAAAGAACTCCAGAATCAACATCCAGAGGGTGGTCAGGAAGCCCGGGGCCGGGATCAGGGTGTTGAGCCGGTACCAGAGCATGGACAGGACTAGTTGATTGAGCACCAGTGCTCTCCCTCGAAGGGAGAGACACCGGAGCAGTCCTGTCCATTTCTGGAGCCGCTCCAACACTCTGCCCTCTAAACCTAGCCAGTTCTCCGGTGGAGACGGATGTGTGGCAGAAAGGTAAACGCCGAGATAGAGCAGCGGACCCGCGCTCCACCGGATGGCCTGAAGTGCGGGTGGGAGGGAGCTCACCTGCCACCCGTCCCCTACCACCAGGCCAGAGCTCTTGACCCAGTTAACCCGGGCGGAGGAGGCCGCTGAATAGATGGTGTGGCAAGCCGCCACCCGCACCAAGTCGCCCGGGTCCTGGACCACGAGGAGCACGTCATCGGCATACGCCGACAGGACCAGCCGCAGCTCCGGCTCCCGCAGCACCAACCCTGCCAACCTCCTACGGAGGAGACAGAGGAAGGGCTCGATCGCCAGAGCATACAGCTGGCCCAAGAGGGGGCACCCTTGACGTACTCCTCGCCTGAAGCTGACCGGTTCGGTCAGGGTCCAGTTGAGCCTGACCAAACACTCTGCGGAGGTGTACAGCACCTGGAGAAAACCCACAAACTGGGGCCCGAAGCCAAACGCTCGCAGAGTGCCCAGGAGATACCCGTGGTCCACCCTGTCGAACGCCTTCTCCTGATCCAGGGACAGGAGGGCGAATGACAGACCATCCCTACACCCGAGTTCCAAGAGGTCCCGGACCAGATACAAGTTGTCGAAGATGGTGCGGCCCGGGACGGTGTAGGTCTGGTCTGGGTGGATCACGTCCACCAACACGGACCCTAGCTGCAGCGAGCTGGCCTTCGCTACGATTTTATAGTCCGTGCTGTGGAGCGAGATGGGACGCCAATTCCGTAAATCGCGGAGGTCCCCCTTCTTCGGCAATAAAGTCAGCATGGCTTGCCTGCACGAAAGAGGGAGGACCCCGCCGTGCAAGGACTCAGCCCAGACGGTGACAAGGTCCGGGCCGAGGACGTCCCAAAACACGTGGTAGAACTCCACGGTCAGCCTGTCCATGCCCGGAGATTTATTGGTGGGCATGCGGCAGAGGGCTTCCGAGAACTCGGCCAGAGTGAGAGGCAGCTCCAGCCGGTCTCGGTCGCCCGCGCTGACCGTCGGGAGTTCATCCCAGAGCATTCTGCAAGCGTTAGGATCGGTCGAATCTGGGGAGAAAAGGCCTGCGTAGAAGGCCCTGGCCCTCCCGCACATTTCCGCCAGATCCGTGAGGGGGGTGCCGTCCTCTGCTAGAAGGCAGGTGACGTGCTTTTTAGCCCCCCTCTTTTTCTCCAGGGCGTAGAAGAAGTGGGAACCGCGATTCATCTCCCGAAGGAGGCGGATGCGGAATCGAACAAAGGCGCCTCGGGCCCGATGGTCCTCGAGGGTCCGCAGCTCTTCCCGCTTCTCCCGGCACGCTCCGCAGAGGGATGGATCACCGGGGCTGGCGGCCAGATGCCTCTCCAGCTCTAAGACCTCCCGTTCCAACTGCCCTATCGCCGCATCCCTCCGTCGGCTGGCGCCCCGGGTGTAGTCACGGCAGAAGAGCCGGGCGCGCACCTTCCCCAGGTCCCACCACCGTCGTGCCGAGGGAAAGGCACACCGCTGCCCTCGCCAGGCTAGCCACAACTCCCGGAAGGACGCCATGAAGCTCACATCCTCCAACAAGCTATTATTAAAGTGCCAAAAGGCCGGCCCCGGCCTCTCCGCGCAGAGAGAGGCTGTCACGGTGGCTAGATGGTGATCTGAAAAAGGGGCTGGCCGGACGCTGGAGGAGTGGGCCCGGGAAAGATGGAAGCGTGACATATAGATGCGGTCCAACCGGGAGTGGTATGACCGATGGACCTCCACCCGGACAAAAGTGAATGTCGAAACGTCATCCGGGTGGTGGTCACGCCAGACGTCCACCAGGGAGTGATGTTCGACGATCTCCCGGAGGATGTCCGCGGCGGCCTGGTGCTGCTCAGTCCCTGAGCGGTCCCGTTCCTCAAGGGTGGCGTTAAAGTCCCCGCCCAAGACCAGGCACTCGCGAGGATCCAAGGTGCCGAGGAAGGCGGACGCCTGCTGATAAAACCACAACCTCTCCGGGCCCAATGTCGGGGCGTAAATGTTGACGAGATTAACTACAAGCCCCTCCATGCGGACCCGGAGGTGCAGCAGGCGGCCCAGCACAGCCTCGGTGACCCCCAGCACCTCGGGCCGTAGGTTGGGGGAGAACAGGGTCGCCACTCCAGCCGTACGAACTGTGAGGTGGCTAAAATAGACCCTGTCCCCCCACTCCAGCCGCCAGCTAGCTTCAGCTGCCGGATCCATATGGGTCTCCTGCAGGAAAATCACAGAGTACCCCCCCTCCCGAAGGAAGGAGAGCGCCTGGCTCCTGTGGAGACCCATCCTACAGCCCCGGGTGTTTAATGTTGCGAAGATGATCGGTGCCATGAGGAGGGCTGAGGGGGATCCTCGCTAGCAGATACACCCACGGCCTCCATTGGGCCGCGCAACAATCCGTGACCTACCCCATAAGCGATTAAGGAGTCACGGAAGAGGCGGACCCGTTGGTAGGCTGCGGCGGCCTGCCTCCCGGTCCTCTTACCCTCCCCCACGAGGGCCCTCGCGGCCCGGAGGATCTGATGGAAATCCCCCCATCGCTGGAGTGCAAGCTGTACCTTATTGCGGGAGCCACGGACGTCCTCAAGGAAGTCCCGTAGCTCCTCTCTCAGCGTATGGGGGGGTGGGGTTATTGATCTATGGCTATCCCCCAGCGGGGCCCCTGTCACAGCCCCGTGGCCCACCAAGACGGGCAAGCAGGGGGCAGACCCTCGACGTGTCGTCCGATGGGCTGGCGCCACGTGGCCCGCCTCAGACCCTGGCTCAATGGGGGGCGGCGGAGGGAAAACAGCAGCCCCTGGTGGGTCGGGACAGGGAAAAACAAAGGCCGCTCCTTGGGGGTCATCCTCTGGGATATGGAAGGAGACGGCCCCAGGGGTGGCAACAGCATCACGGGAAGTGGAGGGGACAGGGACGGGGTCAGTGACAGGGGCAGGGTCGGAGTCAGGAATAGGGACAGGGGAAGGGG
This sequence comes from Malaclemys terrapin pileata, assembly GCF_027887155.1. NCBI lineage: Eukaryota > Metazoa > Chordata > Testudines > Emydidae > Malaclemys > Malaclemys terrapin. The sequence continues at coordinate 164,582,878 of NC_071506.1, forward strand.
TGATAGTGGGATCGGGGGCCCCAGCAGCCAGGCCACTGGGTGGGGGGGGTGGCACCCCACAAAGGGGCTCAGGGATTTGCAGGGAGGGAGGTGGGTCCTCAGTGATGCTGGACTCGTGCTCCAAGGCAGATGGTAAGGCCACGGAATCCATAGGTGGAGAATCAACGATGGGGCCCCTACCCGGAAAGGAGGTCGGCTGTCCCTCAGCCATGAGGGAGTCCCCTGGCGACTCGGGTCCCGGTTGCGTGGCACTGGCCGTCGCCTCAAGAGGTTTGGCGGCCGCTAGCGGGGTGCCATCTGCAGCTGGGATGGTGGAAGAGTCCAGGGGCTCCTCGGAGGCGGGAGTGGAAGCAGTGGGTAAGGGGACTGAATACGGGGAAAGGGGGGCCGAGGCGAGGTCGCTCAGATCGAGGCCCGCTGGCAGAGGGTCGTACTCCCCCTGGGTAACCGGGGTCAGACCCAGGGCCTCGATCTCCTCATAAATGGAAGGGAGATCACCTTCCACCACCCCAGGGCTCTCCCCTCCTGCACCCGAAGCGACGCTCGCCTTGGTGCGTGCAGGGGCTTCAGATTGTAAGGGGGCAAGAGGGGCTCCATCAGGGGTTTCCATAGGAAGGGACACCGGAGGAGGGGTAGTGATTTCCTCCGATGCTGCCACGTCTTCCCTAGCCGGGAATGGTGGACAAAACCCACCCGGGGGCAAAGCGGAAGGCTCAGCATCGGTTCCCCCTTCCTGGTCTTCCGGGGGGCTACCACATCAGGTGGAACGAGCGGAGTTCGAGCCTTCCGCTTGTCCTGCTTCCCCTGTACTAAGGACCAGCCCTCCATGGCATCATCCGGGGGCTGGCTAACAGGAGTTGGGTCAGGGAGCAAGAGTGAAGGCTTAGGGACTCGGGGAGGCAATGGTGGGGCAGCATGTAGGAGGGAGGATTCTCTCTGGGGCATGCCCTCTTCTATGCCCGGTGATATCCCTACCTCACCCTTCTCCACAGGCCCCGCCAGATCGCAGGCGGCAGAGGCGGGGCCCTCTCACTCATCTAGGCGCACTGGCAGAGATACCCCTTGGGCCCGAGCGGGAGCATTAGTGGGCCGGAAAGGAGGAGGGGCGGCTTCGGGCGCCGGGCAGCTAGGGGCGCCGGCGATGACGGGGCCGGCGCCCTGCCGGGGCTCAGGGGTCCCGGACATCCCTCCATGCCGGGCCAAAGGGCAGTCCCTCCGGACATGTCCCATCGCCCGGCAGAGGTAGCACTGGGCCTCCCCCGTTAAATAATGTCCCGGTAGCAGGTCCCCTGGTAGGGGACCAAGAAGGACCCCTCGAGCGCCTCACCGTCACGTGCCGCCGGCGGCAGTTGTAACTGTACCTGCCGGCGGAACGAGAGGACGTGACAGAGGGCGGGGTCTTTGCAGCCCAATGGGAGAGGGCTGACCACAGAGATCGGCCTCCCCAGGGTAGAGAGGGCAGGTAACAGGGCGGCATTTGGAAGGAAGGGAGGGACAGAAGTCAGGACCAGTCGGGCGCCCAGGTCTTCTAGCGGCTCCAGGGGTACATACACGCCTCCCACCACCAGGCCCTTCTCCACTGCCTCCTGGGCGGCGGCCTCCGATGCTAGGAAGAAGACGACCTTTCCATACATCTTGGAGGCCGCCCAATGGCTGTGGGCCCCACCACCCTCGCCAACGCCCGCACGTAGGTCTCCACGTGGGGCGAGGCGGGTACCAGGAGGCAACGGACACCATGCTTCCTGGTCAAGGTGGGGAAGGGACCCCAGCCACTATAGATGGTAGCGGAGGCGGTGGATGGGGGAGATGATGTAGCGGCAGGCGGGGGGGCTGCTGCCACCTGGGCGTATGCCCTGGGAGCTGGGGGTGGGACACCCATAGAGCTGGTGGAGGGAACAGCAGGGAGGGACGCCGCAGCTTGTTGCGGGGCCGTGGCAGTGGGGGCACCCCCTGCCATGGAGGGCCTGGCTTTTTTAGCGGGGCCTTTACCCTTCTTCGTGCCCTGGCCCTTCCTGCCGGCTGGGGGGACTCCCCCAGAGTCAGAGGGGGCGAGGGACGTGGCAGCAGCGGAGGTCACCTCGTTACCCACCGCTGCCGGTGCTCCAGCAGGGATGGTAGTAGGTGGCTCGGCAGCGGCGGTTGAGGTAGAGGCTAGGGGGGATGATGGGGCGGGTGGAGGAGGGGCAGCAGGGTCTGCCCGAGGGGTCTCACTCCCCTCGTCCCCTGCCATAATGAGGATGGGGGGAGAGCAAACACTGGAAGGGGGGTAGGGAAAGGGGAAGCAGGTCCCCGCTAGGCTGTAGGCAGGGGAGGAGGGTGCTAAAAAAGAGGGGGTGGATGGGGGGGGGGCTATGAAGGGCTAGAGGTCAGTCACTGACTCAGGGAAGGTTTCCGGCTCCTCTTGTTGCACCAAGGAAGGGAGGAAATAACAGCATTGGGGGGGGGTGCAGTGAGATAGAATTAAACTAAAACGGAGAGGGGAACAAGCGCATAGGAGGGGACATGAGCGCACGAAGGGGAGGGGCTAATCAGGGCAAGGGGACCGCAGCGGGAAGGGAGCAACTAGGCGGGAAATGGGGCAGAGGAACCACGGGGCTAGCTTCGGAGGCTGGGGCGGGTCAAACAAGGCTGCAGAGGGAAAGGGCGGGGCAGGCAAACAAACTGGAGCTAGCGAGGGGTTGGGGCAAGGGGGAGGGGCAAAAGGCAGCAAGGGGCAAATGGGTAGGCAGCAGGGGCAAAGCTGGGGGCTTGTTGCAGGGGGGAGGGGGTCAGTCAAAAGGGGGGGTACGTGCACCCATGTGCGCTTGCAACAAAAAGAAAGTCCTTGGAAGCTGGCTGCTGTATCAGGCCCAATGGTGGCAACAGGGCATAGCAAGCCTAGGTGAGCAGCTGAAATCCCAGAGGCAGGAGCTTGAGGCAGATGGTAAGTAGCCAGTGGGGGTGGTGGAGGGGGCAACGACGATGGTGGTGGGGGTCGGGGGGGGACACAGACAGACCAGGGGGCAGGCTCCACACCACACCCCCCCTGTGTTCCACAAACACAGTCTAGACCCCCACCACAAGAGCACAGTTCAAAAGTTACTCAGTCTGTGAGAACCCCCTCCATGGTGGTCTGTTCTTACGTGCTCCTCTACTGGCAAATAGTCCTCTTCTTCTTCTCCTCGGGGCTTCAGCAGCTCCCAGCAGCAAACACAGCAGCTTTAGGTGGCAGTCTGGTGGCCAGCAGGAAGGATCCCCCTCAGGTGGTGGTGGTGTCCTCAGCAACAGGAGCAATGGCTGGCTCCCTCCCTCCCCCCCTCCTCCGGGGAGTGGGCCAGCAGCCTCCCCCCCCTCCAAGGGGCTGTAACTGGAACAGCAACAACCAAGGGGGGGTGGGTCTAGCAGCCAGCCAGTAAGCAGGTAGCAGAGATGCAGGGGAGGGGGGTTTAGTCTAGCCAGGGGAGTAGCTGGAGCAGCAGCAACAGACAGTAGTTGTAGGGAAAACCCAGGGCCTAGAAGCAGGAGGAGCAGCTTTCTACCTCCCACCTTCTAGGCTAGTGAGGTACAGGAGTCTGTTCAAAGGCAAACACACTGGTCACTGGCTGAACAGTTGTCTATTCCCTGAGTGACTAGAGAAGGGGCTGTACTAGAGTAATCAGGAACCTGCTAGAACCAGTTAAGGCAGGCAGGCTAATTAGGACACCTGGAGCCAATTAAGAAGAAGCTGCTAGAATCAATTAAGGCAGGCTAATCAGGGCACCTGGATTTTAAAAGGAGCTCACCTCAGTTTGTGGTGTGAGTGTGAGGAGCTGGGAGCAAGAGGCACAAGGAGCTGAGAGGGTGTGCTGCTGGAGGACTGAGGAGCACAAGTGTTATCAGACACTAGGAGAAAGGTGTTTGGAGGAGGCCATGGGGAAGTAGCCCAGGGAGTTGTAGCTGTCCTGCAGTTGTTACAGGAGGCACTATAGACAGCTGCAGTCCATAGGGCCCTGGGCTGGAACCTGGAGTAGAGGGTGGGCCTGGGTTCCCCCCAAACCTCCCAATTGACCTGGACTGTGGGTTCTTCCAGAGGCAAAGGTTTCTGGGCTGTTCCCCAACCCACATGGTGAATCTCTGAGGCAAGAAAATCTGCCAGTAAGCGCAGGACCCACCAAGATAGAGGAGGAACTTTGTCACACTAGCTAGCAAGTTACATTCACATATGGAATACTTGAGTTCCACTAATAAGAGTACTTGAGGCATAAGCAATAAGCCTTCTTTTATCATGGATTTCTTGAGCTAGAACAGCAGATAGTGCTGTTTCTCTTGTAGCCACTTCCAAATGAAAGGGTTGGTTGGGTCAGGTGCCCTATTTAATATTTGCCACCAGAGTAATCTCAGTTTGCCCAGGATTTAAAATTCCCTGTAACTATGTTACTGTTTCATCAAAGCCCCTCTGGCCAGTTCTAAAACTGTCTGGAAGTACATTCCATGCTGCCTTGTCAACTGTCATCTGCAGTATTTTAATTGGAGTTGAGACTACAGTTTTTTTTCAAAGCAGTTATTACCTTTGTATGTTCCTCTGTCCAGCACCCTTGCACCCCCTTTCTAAGAAGATGATAGAAGGGAGCAGTGATTGAGGCAAAATCAAGTATGAAATCTCTGTGGTAGCCAATAAGACCTAGAAGAGATCTTAATGCAGATACACTAGTAGGTAGAGGCAAGCACAAAATTAGGTCTACCTTTTGTTGAGTTGGTGTCTGTTTTTACTTAAAGTAATTCCTAAAAAGGAAACTGAGTTAGCAGGTGAGCCTTGGGTGGATTACACTTCACAACAAGCGGGTTTAGTAGTTCATCTGGCAGCTTGAGACTCTCCTCCTGGGTAACTATAGCAAGGCACAAGTCATCAACATACTGAAGAAGACTAGATGGTTTAGAGAAAGGAAACAATGCATGTTTAGTTTGCCTATGGAAGATGGAGCATTTTGGAGCCCTGGGGGCAGCCAATTCCACATAAGCAACAGAGGGTCCTGTGGCACCTTTAAGACTAACAGAAGTATTGGAGCATAAGCTTTTGTGAGTGAATGCCCACTTCATCAGATGCAAGTCTTGCATCTGATGAAGTGGGCATTCACCCACGAAAGCTTATGCTCCAATACTTCTGTTAGTCTTAAAGGTGCCACAGGACCCTCTGTTGCTTTTTACAGATTCAGACTAACACGGCTACCCCTCTGATACTTGTCCACATAAGTTGTTGCCCTTGAAAGGTAAAAGCCAGTTTATATTGACATTTGGGGTGCAAAGGGATGACCTATTAGAAATATCTAAAACAGTGAACCACTGACTATCAGGAGAAAAAGATTTGAGTAAATCAGATGTTGTGACTACGGTGGAAGAAAACAGGGCAAACCTGACTCAGTTTGCGATAATCAATTGTGAGTCTCCAAGACCCATCAGAAGCAATAGTTTCTGAAATATATGGTTTTGCTTCATCTGGGTAAGGATATTGGTGTTGAGGGGGGTGGATCTGGCCCTGCAATCATTACAGTAACTGCCATCCTGCCACAATCACATTTGTGTTGAGCGAAAGTTGAAGCGTTTGCTTCCACTGAAGGTTGCAGAATATCCCTCAAAGGGCGAGCCTCATAACTTGCTAATAAGTTATATTGTGCAGGTTTCTTGATCATAGCAATTGCATGTGAATCAGGAATTGGATTAGTTACATAGAAAGTAACTATGTAACAGCACACAACAAGCAATTAGTAAGATCAACTATGCACCCATGTTGAACCATAAAATCAAAACCAAGTATATTTTGGGGTTCAGGCAAACTAGTGAGTGCAAACACATATGTTTGTTGCATTGGTCCTAAAGTCAATGGTAAAGAAAGAGTAGAAGATAGAGAATTACTAAGAAAAGTTTCAAAAGCTAAATACTTACCAGAAGAAAAGGAAGACATAGGTTAATTTCATGCAAAAGAGAAATGGATGCTTTGATTAGCAGTGTATGGTGGGGGTTTCATGGCCAGGAGGGTGACCAGTTAGAGTCTGTTCCTCAGCCCGTAATCCTAGCATAGATAAATGGGTTAATTACACACAGCTGAATTTCATCCAGGGAAATTTTTCTGTTTTTCCTTAAAATCCTGTGTTTGGATTTTTCCTCCTGTTTATGTTTAACCCTTTGGGGCCTTCCATCCTTACTGTGTTTGCAGCAATTTTCTTTTCCCCAGATTCAGTCTTACTGGCCATGATCCTTTGGTGAGCTCTCACCATTAAATCCAAAACTTCATTTACGGGGGTTTTACTGCTAATTCCATTTTATTTTTGATCCCAGCGCTAGCATTATTAACCAGCAAATTTACATACTGGGAGGTTCTAATGCCAATTAAGTGTCATTTATCCTATCCATTTGCCATTAAGAAGACATCCTCTTGTGATAATTTGTAGGATGTTCCCCGGCAACTGTTTAATATTTGCCACCAGAGTAATCTTAGTTTGCCCAGGATTTAAAATTCCCTGTAACTATGTTACTGTTTCATCAAAGCCCCTCTGGCCAGTTCTAAAACTGTCTGGAAGTACATTCCATGCTGCCTTGTCAACTGTCATCTGCAGTATTTTAATTAGGTCTTCCTGAGTTAAATGATGTAACTCCCTTTGTTTAATTCTACTAGCCTGCAGAGAGAGAGAATCCCCTCTTTGCATGTGACCCACAAGTTGAGCTACAAATGTAAGTGTTTTAATATTAGTATTCCTGATTTATCAGGTGTAGTGGAAGTTCCTAACCTATTTGTTTAGTGTTAAGTGCTGAAGGCTGGAATGTCATTGTCATGGTAACACTGGCCAAGGACAGCTTTGAGTTGTTACAACTGCTCAGTGTTTCTGTTTCTGAAACTCCAGTGTTATTAACACAAACATACACTGCAGTTTGCTAATTTAACAGAATAACCACCAGCACAGTTTGGTGACAAAGGCACTCAGCCATGTTTATTGCCCTCAAGACAGTCCTAGCACCTCGGCTCTAGGGTTACAGGTACGCTAACATGAGTGACCTGTGGCAAGGAACAGCTCTGTTAGCAGCAGGAATTTATGCTGTCCCCTAGACCACACAAAGGGTTAAGGTGAGGTACCTGAACATTTATAGACTGAGACAAACAACTTGCATACCACCTTACATGTTTCATGACCTCTGCTTGTAACCTCCTGTTGTATCATGTTCCCGATGTCTCGGGAAAAATATCATGACCTAACACCAGATAAGAGGATGATCTTTGTGAGTATGTTCTCTCACATACCCAGTGTCTGTTGTTTCTTAGGAGTGCCTGTGTTTTATCAACACCAGCAATACTTTTGCCAAGGTCATATATTGGACAGTGAACTTGTAAACATCTACTTCCTTGGCAACCTTGTACAGAGAGAGAGAGATCCTGGAGCACTGGGCCTGGTGCAACACCAGAGGCTGTGAGGCCATCTATTAAAGTCAGTACTGGGTTTACCATAGTGACAGTGGCTCCATGGTGCTGGGCCCACACTCAGAAGGGGCCCCAGTGTCGGGACCGTGGGCCCAACTCCCCTCCCCGCTCTACCTGTGCTCTACCCCGAGGCCCCACCCAATGCTCACTCCTCTGCCTTCACCCGCCTCCCCCCGTCTGACCCCTGAGTGTGGGGCCAGTAGCACAGCTGGGTTGGGTGGGTTCTTGGGGATCACATCCCAGGGGTCTGCCACAGTCCCCACCGTGGCTCTGGCTTAGGCAGTCCCTGCTGCCCGCCACCTGTGGGGCCCCACCCACCTCCCCAGGCTGAACTGCCTGGGACCAGGGCACAGTCTTGGCCAATGTGGGGGCAGTGTGCAGGGCTTGACTAGGCCCCTCCAGGCAAGTGGGTCCTGAGGGAGCCCAGCCAAGGCAGGTCCCGCTCCATCCTGGCTGACTGCGCCATTCCCAAGGGGCCGGAGTGATCCCCGACCAGCCCCAGCTATGTTGCCAGCTCAGCCCACACACAGACAAGTCACTTCCTAGCGGGCCAGTGAGTGTTGCTGGGGGGCAGGCAGGCAGGGTCTCTGGGGAATCTGTGTGTGTTGGAGTTCTGAGCAGTGGGGGGTCTGTGTGGGGTACTCCTGGGAGAATGAAAACAGGTCCTCCTGCAGATTTCTTTCCTTCCTTTTAGAAAGTGAGGGAGAAGCAAAGGGAAGCAGCCAGATGTGTGTATGTGTGTGTGTGTGGAGGGGGGCTGGGAATGCCCATGGGCTTAGTTTGGGGTGCATTGCCCACAAACAGAGGCAAAAGTTGGGAGGCACACAGGGTCACATGCCACTACCCCCCCCGTCTGTGAGCGCAGAGCTGCTGGACTGAAAAAAGAAGGTGCTGCTCAGCTCCGCTGACTTTGCAGCTGGATGCCACCTTCTGGGTCGTAGTGCTGGTTGAGCTCCCCTTCTGTGTGCTGGGAGCCATCCTGTTTTTTGTACAAGTGAGTGACCATGGTGGGGCAGGGCAGGGGCAGCCTGGGGCTGGGGGAAAGAGGCAGTGAGGAAGGAAGAGGGGTGGTGTGGTGTGGGGAGGTGATGGAGCAGTGGGGAAGGGGCATGAGATGGGGAAGGGGCAAGGGATAAGGGAAGCAGAAGCCCAGCATGTGGCATCCCCTTGGCAGCAGCTGGGGCTCCCCCATTAAGCAGGCCCATCAAACCCTCACCCTGACAAGCCCTACCGCTCTACACCTGGACCACCCCGATGAGCTCCCCAGACACTATCCCCACTGAGTTCCAACCAGCTGCACCTGGACCCCCACCCAAATGAACTCCACCTCCTCTGCACCCATGCCACCCCGCTGAGCTCCCCACACCTAGCCAACCCTTGCTGAACCCCAACCACTTTCACCCCGCAACTTCCCTGCATAGTCCCCTTGAGCCCGCAACTTCACCCCAAATCTTACTGCTGTAACCTGACCCTGCACTAACTTGTATGCACTCTTCAACTCTGCAGCTTGCGCTTTCCAACTTTTCTCTCCTGACTAATTTGTTCCTGGAATGCCCAATTTTATCCTTTGCCTCCTGCAAATTACAAGATGAGGTGTTTAAACTACTGACTCTCCAGCTGTTTTAATTCCTTGTTTTGCTCTTTTTCTGCTTCCAAATCGTATCCTAATTCCCTCATTTTTGCCTTCATTTTACGAACCATATTATTTAAAGCCATGGAGGTTACATGCCTTTTAGCCATGCCTTTTAACTGTTTCTCTTTCCCCTTTCTACCTGTGGTGTACATATTTTGTAAAGGCTTTCTCGATTTCACCACATTTGGAAGCAGACTCTATCAAGTCGTCTATAGTCACCATAGTCATTTTATGATTAGGCAGTAAGCTTCATAATCAAAAGTATGTGCTAAACCTTCCAAAAATGTGATACATGGAAATATATGTAACAACTCTTTATACAACAGTTGTCAACAAGTAAAACACCACACAATATTTTCAGTCATGCACAATTAGTCTATTACTATTTTCTAACAATTGTTCTATAAAAAATAGATTTTCCTGAATTTAAAGGGCCACAATGCAAACAGGAGAAGGGATGAACAAGCTGGATATGGTTCAGCATAATAATTAATACCTGTATGGCAAGGTTTTAAAAGCTTCCTCGAGGGTTCTTTTGTCATAAATGACTTTTTGTTTTCAAGAGTTCTTGTCTCCATCAGCCAATACTTCTTCACACTCATGATCCTAGGCTGCTGTACCACAAACGCTTTTAGGTCCTCACCTTTTGGGTTCAAACAGTAGTTGTGGATGAGAACTTTTAAAATCTCAAAATTAAAATTTTCTCATTCTGCCACGAGTTGAGCATGATTCCTTTTACTTTCATACAGGTAGTTTCATAGAATCATAGATGATTAGGGTTGGAAGAGATCTCAGGAGGTCATCTAGTCCAACCCCCTGCTCAGAGCATGGCCAACCCCAATTAAATCATTCCAGCAAGGGCTTTGTCAAGCCAGGCCTTAAAAACCTCTAAGGATGGAGATTCCAGGACTGGGACCTCCCCCCAATCGCCACAAGTTTTCAAAGATAATGGCGAATGGCTCTGCAATCACATCCGCCAACTCCCTCAGGACCCTCGGATGCATTGCTTGTGTATGTCCAGCTTTTCTAATAGTCCTTAATCTGCTCTTTCACCACTGAGGGCTACTCACCTCCTCCCCATACTGTGCTGGCCAATGCAACAGTCTGGGAGCTAACCTTGTCTGTGAAGATGGAGGCAAAACAAGCATTGAGTACTTCAGCTTTTTCCACATCATCTGTCACTAGGTTGCCTCCTCCATTCACTAAGGGTCTCACACTTTCCATGACCACCTTCTTGTTGCTAGCAGATCTGTAGAAACCCTTCTTGTTTCCCTTTACATCCCTTGCTAGCTGCAACTCCTGTTTGTGCTTTGGCCTTCCTGATTACACCCCGGCAAGCTCGAGCAATATTTTTATACTCCTCCCTAGTCATCTGTCCAAGTTTCCACTTCTTGTAAGCTTCCTTTTTGTGCTTAAGCTCACCGAAGATTTCTCTGTTAAGCCGAGCTGGTCGCCTGCTATATTTGCTATTCTTTCTGCTCATAGGGATGGTTTGTTGCTGTGCCCTCAATAAGGCTTCTTTAAAATACAGCCAGCTCTCCTGGACTCCTTTCCCCCTCATATTAGCCTCCCAGGGGATGCTGCCCATTAGTTCGCTGAGGGGGTCAAAAGGACCTGCTTCAGCTGCTTTTCTGAAGTCCAGGGTCCATATTCTGCTGCTCTCCTTTCTATCTTTTGTTAGGATCCTGAACTCAATCATCTTATGGTCACTGCTGCCCAGGTTGCCACCCACTTCTACTTCCCCTACCAATTCTTCCCTGTTTGTGAGCAGCAGGTCAAGAGGAGCACGGCCCCTAGTTGGTTCCTCCAGCACTTGTACCAGGAAGTTGTCCCCAACACTCTCCAAAAACTTCCTTGATTGTCAGTGCACTGCTGTATTGCTCTTATGTAATGGTCTAATGGCAAAAGTGCTTTGGTTTGTGGTTTTAAAAATTAAACTGGTACATGGCCATGTATATTGACGTTAATGTAGTATATTGAAAGGAAAGGAGTCCATACACTTCGTCACCACTGCCTCACTATCCTGCCCTGGATTTTTAACAACTGCCTCTTGGTCGTTTTCATGACTTCTTTTCTGAACCAGTCACAAGGCTCTCATAAAATTTCAACATCTTTCTGGTGGTAATAGTGCAGTTTTTTTCTGAAGATCAAATTCATTCTTGTAATTGTATTGGTACCAGTTAGAAATTTCCTTTTTCCCCCTGGCATCATGTGTTCTACTCAGGCATAGGGCCCACATATTTATGGTTTTCAGTGGTGGTCTTTTTTTTTTTTTTTTTTTAAAGGGGGTGGTGGTGGAATACCCCTTGACTTCTTCAAAACACAGAGCCTTTGGTAACTTGCTGAGTTTCATGAGCAGAAAATTTAAAGAATCTGTAAATTTGATTTCTAAGTCCCCCACTGTCATGTGCATTACTTTTCCACCTGCGTCACAGTACTGATGACAATTTTTAAAATCAATTGTCTAAGGATGAAATAACTGTTGTAACCTTTAGCATTATGAGCAATAAAAGTGAATCACTTGTCTACAAAGTTTGAACAAACTCGCTGACGCGTTCTTTCCCCATTAAATTCCCAGCTGGTTTCTTTATCTAAATGCATGGCATAGATATAATTTAGTACATGTACCTTTGTTTCTTGCATGCATTCAAAGTCATAAAAGACATAATCCTCCCCTTCTAGAGAGTAAATATTATGCATATATACTCGTGACCATCTATGCTGCCCGTCTTCTGATAACACTTGGGGCACTTCTTGCTTTTACTCCGATGATGATTGTAGAAGCCAGTCTTATTGCAAAGACTTCTAGTTTTACAGTGAACTCTACCGTCTGCTGCCTGAGTTCTGTGTCTTTCTAAACAGCCTTGGATCTGCAAAATAGTTTACAGCTGGGATATTTCATATTTTCCTATACACTCAAGGCATTCTGTGCTAATACATGTATAGTAGTGGTCTTTACAGGCATGCTGGTGTTTGTGGCTGTACATGGCATGGCAGGACAAATATTGTGCTCCTATGAAGGCTTTGATATTTAGGATACTGTAATAATGTTTGTCATGTAAAAAAAAACACCATGGTGCTCTGTCCACTGTTGTAAAAAAATTGCCAATCCCCTCTTTCATGATACATTACTTTAATAGTCACACCTTTGGAGCACTGCCGCTGGAAGCTCCTGAGAAGTGGGGGGACCATTGGTGCCTGGACCATGGCCAACCCATGCTCCACCATGAGGCCACACTCCTGCTCTACCTCTTCCCACCCCTGCTCCATCTCTTTCCCTGAGGGCACCCCTGCCTGCTGCTCATGCCTCTGTGCCCTCTCCCCCAGAAAGGCATGAGTGGTGGGCTGGTGGGCCTTGGGGAGGGGGTAGAGTGGGGGCGGGAAGAGTCGGGGCAGGGTTTTGGGGGGAGAGATCAAGCACAGGTGGGGCCTCTGGGTGGAGTGGGGATGGAGTGCAGGTGGGGCCTTGGGAGGAGGAGGCTAAGTGGGGGTGGGACCCACGCCAAATGCAAGAGTCATGCACCACCTATAGTAAAGAGAGAGTGGTTTAGCCCCAGAGCATCTATGTGAAGCTGTACAAAAACTTCAGGTCCATTTGGGGATTAAAATCATGTAACAAATTTTGAATAGTGCTGTGAATGACCACGATTGTCCAAATTAGCAAAATTAAATTCTTGAAAATACTCAAGTATTAAATACTCTTTGGGGGTCTTATCCAGTGTCTCTCGCATTTCAAATACACCTGAGGAAATGCCTCAGATGCATCAGGAAAGAAATATTCTGCTCCTTCAGAAGTGGGTGTCTATGGCCAATTCTTGAAGTTCTGTATTAAATGGGTCTATTTCCCTTTCTAAACTGGGCAAATTTTGTGAGTATCTCCTTTTTCTCAAAAGTATTCTGGCTTTTTTAAGTCTCTTTGCTAATCTCCTTCTCAGTCTTTTAGATCTCTCCCACTTTTATTCCTACCAAATTACTGCATTAATGTCAACTCATAGGCCACATTCTTTTTATGAATTATAATTTAAAAATTTTAAACATGTTTATTTCAAATTAATTTTAAGAGAAGCAAAACCAAACTGAAAAGGGGGAGGGCGGGAGAAAGAAGGCAAAACTTTCTTTTATCTCTACAGAAAGCAGCGTGCTCCATTCATGTCCTTTACATTATACAAAACTTCCTATTGTTAGTAATAGCAATCGTTTTAACTCCATTTAAGCCTTCCACATATTTTTTAAATTTAAAACAAACTTGAAAACAGTTATTTCAAAAACCAGTCAACATTCATGCTGTCACAAAACCAAAAACTCTTTACCAACCCCCTAATACATGCAAAGTTCTGGTAATTTCAATCTGTTTGATGTTTAATATTCTGCTATTGCACAAATAAAAACTAATAGCAATAACACATAGCCTTGAGTATTACAGGAAATACATTAGTTGTTTTGAATTTGCATATCATCTTGCTCTAACTCCATTAAAAAAGAAAAGCATTAATTTTAAAACAGTTATTTCAAAGTTGCAAACTCATCAAAACAAAACAAAACAGCCATTCTGAATGGTCAGGAATAACTATCTGTTGCATTTGACTGCTATCTTGATCTAAATTACAAAAAAAAAAAATCTTTAAAAACATTTATCTTAAAAATAAATCATAATTCTGTAAAAGATTAAGCGTCTTACCAAAATTTGCAGATCCTCTTAGTGAGTCTTGTGAAAATTCAAAGTTCGTCTTATTTAGAAAGAAATTATTAATTTTTTTTAAACACTTGTATAAAACACGTGTTACACACAAAATAGTATTTTGTCTTACAATTTCATTGTCCCCTATAGAGTACATAGGAGTACATCAACAATGATTTTTCAACTCTGCATTCAGTTTTCTCTCTCTCATAATTTATAGCGCTAAAAGGGGAACGAACTAAACCTCTCAAAAATGTTAAAAATTGATCTATAGGAGGGTCCCAGAAAACTTTTTTTTTTTTAGTTTAAAATAGCCTGTTATTGCAATCTCTTTAATAACCCCATAATTTAACAAATCTATACGTACTGTTACTGGGATTTTATAGGGAACTCCATTGCCATGGTTACCGATACTTAGTAACATAGCACCAAGCCATGTTCATCATGGAAGGCGTCTCTCATGCTGGTGGTTTAGATCTGTGAGAACAGTGACCTGCCTTTGTACACAGACCTCTTCTTCTAGACACCCTTTATGGTAATTTATGCTACCACCTCCCTAGGTAACCCATTCCAGTGCTTCACCACCCTCCTAGTGAAAAAGTTTTTCCTAATATCCAACCTAACCCCCCCCCCACTGCAACTTGAGACCATTACTCCTTGTTCTGTCATCTGGTATCACTGAGAACAGTCTAGATCCATCCTCTTTGGAACCCCCTTTCAAGTAGTTGAAAGCAGCGGTCAAATCCCCCCTCATTCTTCTCTTCTGCAGACTAAACAATCCCAGTTCCCTCAGCCTCTCCTCATAAGTCATGTGCCCCAGCCACCAAATCATTTTTGTTGCCCTCCGCTGGACTCTTCCCAATTTTTCCACATCCTTCTTGTAGTGTGGGGCCCCAAACTGGACACAGTACTCCAGAGGAGGCCTCACCAATGCTGAATAGAGGGGAATGATCACATCCCTCAAGCTGCTGGCAGTGCCCCTACTTATACAACTGTGACGTTATTGACATAAATTGGGACCGTATAGATCATTGTTGCAACCAAGGTCCTGTAGTGGCACCAAATCTGGTATAAAGGGGGTCAAATGGGGTGTCTAGGACAAGGTTATGGTTTACTGGTTATGATTATGCTGTCTATATGTGTGTATCAGTTTTGTAGTTAAAGTTATGAATATTGGCTCTATACTGTCTGTATGGCAAACTTATGCTATGCTTCTGGGTGACATCCCAGACAAGCTGAGATGAGCTCTGCCTAGCCTGCTTGATGGCCCATTAAGGACCATCAGCTATACAATGGACCCATTGAGAGAAGGAAGATACGCCTTGTAACTCAGCAAAGTATGCAGAGACTGGCCCATGTGATTCCAGACTCCATTTTGCTGTAATTTTCCACAGTAAGAACAAAGAGGTGTTCTTACACCTGGAAAAGACTATATAAGGCTGATGCCTCATCTCCATCTCGTCTTCAATCCTGCTTCTTACCTCTGGAGGAACTTTGCTACAAGCTGAAGCTCTGAACAAAGGACTGAATGACCCATCCCAGCTGGGGATGTATTCCAGAGACTTGATTTGAACCTGCAGTTTATTCCATCGCTGCTGCAAGGCTGAACCAAGAACTTTGCCATTACTGTATGTAATTGATTCCATTTAACCAATTCTAACTCTCATCTCTATCTTTTTCCTTTTATGAATAAACCTTTAGATTTTAGATTCTAAAGGATTGGCAGCAGCGTGATTTGTGGGTAAGATCTGACTTGTATATTGACCTGGGTCTGGGGCTTGGTCCTTTGGGATCAGGAGAACCTTTTTCTTTTACTGGGGTATTGGTTTTCATAACCATTTGTCCCCATAACGTGCGGCACTGGTGGTAATACTGGGAAACTGGAGTGTCTAAGGAGATTGCTTGTGAGACTTGCGGTTAGCCAGTGGGATGAGACCGAAGTCCTCCTAGTCTGGCTGGTTTGGTTTGCCTTAGAGGTGGAAAAACCCCAGCCTTGGGCTGTAACTGCCGTTTGAGCAATTTTGTCCTGAGTTGGCACTCTCAGTTGGGTTCCGCCAGAACCGCATTGTCACAGCAACCCAAAATGCCGTTAGCCTTCTTGGCAACAAGGGCACACTGTTGACTCATATCCAGCTTCTCATCCACTGTAATCCCTAGGTCCTTTTCTGCAGAACTGCTGCCTAGCCATTTGGTCCCTAGTCTGTAACAGTGCATGGGATTCTTCAGTCCTAAGTGCAGGACTCTGCACTTGTCCTTGTTGAACCTCATCAGACAATAACGAGGCACTCCTCATGA
Source organism: Malaclemys terrapin pileata (assembly GCF_027887155.1). Lineage (NCBI taxonomy): Eukaryota > Metazoa > Chordata > Testudines > Emydidae > Malaclemys > Malaclemys terrapin. The sequence continues at coordinate 164,598,910 of NC_071506.1, forward strand.
CAAAGGGGTGCCTCGTTATTGAAAAATACTGATTTCGTAGTGTTGTGTTTAAAACCATAGCTTTATTTCTAATAAAAAATATGCAATATGCTCATCTCTCTTTCTCCTTACAAAAGTTACTCAATCCTCTGTGCTGACACACAACTTTTGAATTTTTAAACTCTAATTTGTTATTGAAACACATCTGTAAATATGGGTTATTTATAATAGAGAATTGTATTTTAAACATTTTCATTTAACTGAATCTGTTCAAAACATGTCTTAGATTGTAAAGACAGGTCTTTTTGTTATGTTACAGGGTTTTTCATCTCAGTCAAAAGTGACCAATTGTTTTTTCATGTTAAACTTTTAAACGTTTATTTGCTAAAACTTTACTTCATGAACCAGAATTTAGATTTTTTTTTTGTTAAGTTAGGAAGGAAAGAAAGAGAGGGGGGCGAGAAATGGCTGCCTTATCTCTGGTGAAAAAGTATTAATTGTTTTATGTAATGTAGTTTTTCTTTTGAGTTTTGTATAAAGTGTATAAATCTAAAGCTTTCTTCACAGTTTACACATAATAAGTTTTCAGAGCAGTTTTCCTTTAGGCAAAACTTGAAAAAGCAAGCTAACACTATTTTTAATAGGCTAGTGTATTTATTAAAACTTTATTTGATTTAGTAGCATTTAGTTTTTTAAAAAGTTAGGAAAGAAAAGAGTGTAGGGGAGAAATAACATGTTTTTACCAAAGATAAGAAAGCTATCAACTGTTTTACAAGAGCTAGCTTTTCATTTAAGTTAGCCTGTGTGTATATTTTGTATAAAATGTGTAAATCTCAAGTTTTTTTTTTTTTTAAGAGTTTACAAGCAATATATTTGCAGGGCAGTTTCCCAAAGTTTAGGCAATACTTTAAAAAGCAAGATAACACTATTTTTAAAAGGCTGATGTATTTCTCCAAATACTTGTGTATATGTACAGTGCTTATCTTTCCATTTATTTGTTTAAAGAGATGTGTTTTTAAACAGGCCAACACCCCTTGGCATATTATGATTGGTTCAGGAAAATAGTTCAGGAAAATGCAATTATGTGACATGTTCAATGAGAACATCTTTAGACAAGCCGTGCTTCTTGGCTGAGCCAAACTTGAATGTCCTGGAATCAGGGCCAGCCTTACAGGTGGGCAATGTAGGCTGCAGAAGGGCTGTGTTCACTTCGGGGGAGGGGATAAAAGGGGCTGTGAGGCAAGAACCAGGCACTCTCATGTATCCCCTTTCCGCCCTCCCAGCAGCATGACACCTGCAGTGCCACTCTGCCTGTTCAGTGGCTGCCCGCTGCTCAGGGAGTAGTACTTAAAGGGTGACAAAGAAAGTTTGCCCAGGGTGCCATTTTCCCTAAGCCCTGCCTGGAATTACTGGCATTTGACTAGTGGCGGCTTTTCTCTTCACTCTGCTACTTGGTCAGTGACACAGACTTTTGTCCTTTCCTGTTAGTTTAAAACTTTCTCTGCAGCCTCTCTGAATTTATTTTCTCTCTCTTTCTGTAACAAGCTGAAAGGCTTTTGCTTTTCTTAGCTCTTCTACCGCTTCTTTCACTTTGTTTAACTCAACCCCACTTCAGTTTTCTTTAAAAATACACATTCTGTTACTAATATTTAATGTCTTTATTTTAAAAAATGCATAAAATATTTTTTTTCTCAAAAGGCCTGTTAACACATTTGTTTTAACACTTTATTCCTCTGTTTACTAAACTTTATTTAAAAAGCCTCTTTTCTTCTGAAAAAATTATTTGTCTTCTAACTTTAAAATGGCTCTAAAAACGTGAACACACACACACAAAACTGTCCTAATGCACCCAATAAAAATAAATAAAATAATTTCAGAATGGCCACTGCACCAAAAGTGTATACATCCAGAAATGAGAACAGAGGATGGGATATACATCAAGAAGGGGGGGAGGGTGGAAACATGTCAAAACTTATATGGTGATGAATGCCATAGAGGTCTTTACTACTTAAGACCCCTTTGTGGAGCAAGCCCTGGGAAAACAACGACTTTGTGGGGAGTTCACCTACTAATGACCTTCATGAATTGGAAGAGTCAGAGCCACAAAATTTAGCCATATAGAAGCCTCCTGAGGGCAAATACAAAATAAAACAATATGAAATGGAAAAGTAGTGAGTTGCCTAATTTTAAAGGCTATATAGTTAATTAAAATTACTCCCTCTCCATTACAGAAAGAGCCATGTTAAAAGAGTGCACTGTTTGTATATAAATAACTAATATGAAATGTGCCAGTAATATGTGGTATTGTTTATAGATTTGTTATTACCAATAAAAAGTTCATTGTTGTCTACTGCAAATAACTTGCTTAGTGCAGCTCTTTACACCAGTTCTTAATGGGGGAACTTTGGCAGAGTGTGTATAGAAAGGACATATGGTGGAGTGGTTGGGATAGGGGAAGAAGATAAAACAGATACGGTTTTGTGGTGTAAGGAAGGGAGGGGACAGAGGTAAGCTTTGTGAAGAGCAGAGGGTGAGGGTCATGGTGGGAGGGGAAAGAAAAAGTTAGTGACTAGAGAGACAAATGTATTGGGGAAAATATACATGGTGGGAAGGGGAGCAAAGAGGCAGACTGAAAAAAGATGAAAGAAACAGAATTAGTGAGATGGACAAAGATGGGGGGAGAGAGAGAGAGAGTCCTGCTTCATGATGTGGATATGGAGGGGCAGGGAACCATGTAGGGAACAATGAAGATATGGAGGAAATACAGAGAGGACAGAGTACATGAAAAGAAGTTGTGGGTAGGTATAAGAGTAAGTGGAGCAGGCAGGAGAGAGAAGTTTTCAAACTCAGGTGCTTTTTCAAACTCAGGCACCACATTGGGGATGCTGCACAAATAGAAAGATGTTTTGCCCAAAAGAAACTTGGGGGTTGATTGTGCCTCAGAATACAGAATCACTTCCTAATCTCCTCCTTGGGATAGTGCAACCTGTTTCTCCCCTCTCCACCCCCCATAGACATTAAGGGCAGAAGGGACCGTCAGCATCATCTAGTCTGACCTCCTGCACATTGCAGGCCACAACTTCACCCACCCACTCCTGTAATAGACCCATAACCTCTGGCTAAGTCATGGAAGTCCTCAAATAATGATTTAAAGACTCCAAGAGAATCCACCATTTACTCTAGTTTAAACCTGCAGGTGACCTGTTTCCCATGCTGCAGAGGAAAGTGGAAAACTCCAGGGTTTCTGTCAATCTGGCGCTGGTGAAAATTCCTTCCCAATGCCAAATATGGTGGTCAGTTGGACCCTGAGCATGTGGGTAAGACCCACCAGCCAGACACCTTGGAAAGAATTCTCTGTAGTAACTCAGAATCCGCCCCATCTAGTGTTCTAAAACCATATTTGCTGCTAGCAGTACAGATTGGCTACATGCCATTATAGGCCATCTCATCATACCATCCTCTCCATAAACTTATCAAGCTCAGTCTTGAAGCCAGTTAGGATTTGCCCCCACTGCTCCCCTTGGAAGGCTGTTTCAGAGCTTCACTCCTCTGATGGTTACAAACCTTTGTCTAATTTCAAGCCTAAACTTGCTGATGGCCCATTTATATCCATTTGTTCTTATGTCCACATTGGCACTTAACTTAAATATCTCCTCTCCCTCCCTGGTATTTACCTCTCTGATGTATTTATAGACAGCAATCACATCTCCCCTCAGCCTTCTCTTGGTTAGTCTCTGCTCATAAGGTTTTCCACTCCTCTGACCATCCTAGTAGCACTTCTCTGCACTTGTCCCATTTGAATTCATCTTTCTAAAACATGGGAAACCAGATTTGCGCACAGTAGTTTAGATGAGGTTTCACTAGTGCCTTGTATAATGGTACTAACACTTTCCTATCTCTACTGGAAATGCCTTGCCTGATGTATCCTGAAACTGCATTAGCCTTTTTCATGGCTTCATCACATTGGCGGCTCAGAGTCATCAACCAAGACACCCCAGTCTTTCTCCTCCTCTGTCACTTCCAACTGATAAACCACCAGTTTATAGCAAAAATTCTTGTTGTTAGTCCCTAAGTACATGACCTTGAACTTTGCACTGTTAAATTTCATCCCATTTCTACTACTCCAGTTTTCAAGGTCATCCAGATCTTCTTGTATGATTTTCCAGTCCTCCTTAGTATTGGCAATACTTCCTAACTTTTTGTCATCTGCAAATTTTATTATCACACTCACACTTTTTGTTCCCCCTTTAGGGCACCTTTTGTGCCAATAAAAATGTTAAATAAGATTGGTTCCAAGACGGATCCCTCAGGAACTCCACTAGTAACCTCCCTTCAGCCTGACAGTTCACCTTTCAGTAGTCTCCCCTTAAACCAGTTCCTTATCCACTTTTCATTTCTCATATTAATCCCGAGTTTCTCCAAATTAATTAATAATTTCCCAAGTGGAACTGTATCAAATGCCGAACTGAAATCGAGGTAGATTATATCTACTATATTTGCTTTGTCTAAAAAAACCAGTTATCTTCTAAAAGAAAGAGATCAGGTTGGCCTGGCACAATGTACCTTTTGTAAAACCATGTTGTATTTTATCTCAATTACCATTTACGTCTATGTCCTGGACTTCTTTCTCTTTCAAAATTTGTTCCAAGACTTTACATACAACTGAGTTCAAACTAAAGGGCCTCTAGTTTCTCAAATCACATTTTTTCCCCTTTCTTAAAAAATAGTAACTATATTAACAATTCTCCAGTCATAGGGTATGAACCCTGAGTTTATAGATTAACTAAAAATCCTTGCTATTGGTCTTGCAATCTCATGTGCCAGGTCCTTTAATATTCATGGATGGAGATGATCCAGGCCCCACAATTTGGTCCCATTAAGCTGTTTGAGTTTCACTTCCACCTCCTATGTAGTAATTTCTACTTCCATATCCTCATTTCCATTAGCTACCCTGCAACTACCCCTAAGCTCCTCAATACACTTATTAAAAATTGAGGCAAAGTATTTCTTTAGGTGTTGGGCCATGCCTAGTTTAGCAATCTCACTTGTTATGTCCTTGTTTTCTTTTTATTTATATGGCTATAAATAAATGTATATGGCTTTTACTATTGGTTTTAATTTCCTTCCCAGGGTCCAACTCTGCTTGGCTTTTAGCAGTTCTCACTTTCCCCCTACATTTTCTGACCTCCAATAGGTAGCTTTCCTTTCAGATCCATCCAATCTTCCATTCCCTGTAGGGTTTTCTGCTTTCTCTTAATAACCTGTTTGAGATGCTTGCTCATCCAGCGTGGTCTGCAACCCTTCCCTATGATTTTTCCCCTTGCTTGAGATGCAGGCTTCAGATAGTTTCTGCAACTTTGACTTAAACTAATTCTAAGCCTCCTCCACGTTCAGATCCTTGAGTTCTTCAGTCCAGTCCACTTTCCTAATTAATTTCCTTATTATTTTAAAGTTTGCCCTTTTGAAATCATGGATCATGGACAGTCAGGACAGTGCAATCAGACAGCTCAATCTCTAACTCAGACAGTCTCTGTGACTTAGACTCATAGACTTTCATGATCATCTAGTCTGACCCCCTGCATGATGCAGGCCACAAAAGCTGACCCAACCCCTTTCCCTTGACTCTGCTGTTGAAGTCCCCAAATTCTGTGATTTAAAGACTTCAAGTTGCAGAGAATCCTCCAGCTAGTGACCCCCGCCCCATGCTGCGGAGGAAGGCGAAAAACCTCCAGGGCCTCTGCCAATCTACCCTGGAGGAAAATTCCTTCCCGACCCCAAATATGGCCATCAGTAGAACCCCGAGCATGTAGGCAAGATTCTCCAGCCAGACCCTCATTGGCCATTGATACTATTTACCAGCAATGGCACGCTGTTGATTTGACTAAAATCACGTTATCCCATTAAACCATTCCCTCCATAAACTTATCTAGCTTAATCTTAAAGCCAGACCGGTCCTTTGCCCCCACTGTTTCCCTCGGAAGGCTGTTCCAATATTTCACCCCTCTGACGGTTAGAAACCTTCGTCTAATTCAAGCCTAAACTTCCCCACGGCCAGTTTATATCCATTCGTTCTCGTGTCCACATTAGTACTGAGCTGAAAAAATTCCTCTCCCTCCCTGGATTTTATCCCTCTGATATATTTAAAGAGAGCAATCATATCCCCCCTCAGCCTTCTTACTTTCCACTTCTTTAGTGTGTTTAGCCCTTAGGCTCCTCATGGTCCTCCTTTCTTGGGTTTCCTTTGCAGCAAAGCACCCTATGATGATGTTAGGTAAAAAGCAAGTCCTTACTTACCTCTCCAGCACCCGAGTTCGTGCGGAGTTGGTATGGGGCTTACAATCTGTCAGAGACCAGACACTAATTCGTTGATCAACGGGCTCACACTATCCTTAGCTTAAAAGACTTCAGAATAAGTGTGGCAAGTTTATTAGGGGTGAGCATCAATATTTATACACAGAAGTAAACAAAGTGATTAACAGATCATAATGGTCATGTATAATCAATCAAGATTCTACAGGATAAAACAGGTTAAAATGTAAATTCAGAAAGAGAAAAGGGGAGATGGCTACTTAAGGGGAGGGAGGTGTCATGAGTAGTTCGCAGGTCAGAGCTTTGATTAAAAGTTCAGACAGAGACATCAAGTCTGGGTTAAGTTTAAGCTCATTGAAAGTTCAGACTCAACACTCCTCCATTTGTAGCTTTGGGATAACTGTTTACCAAAAGCTACACCCCATTTTAAGGAGCCAAGGGCCGCTTGGCAATTTTAGCCTGGGCCAACTCGAAGAGAGTAAGGCCCTTGGCTGAAGTAGGAAAAGAATAAACTGACCCACATGAGTCTATGAGGGAGGGGACACACTGAATACAGCAACACAGTATTATAAGGATTACTATGGCCCCAACAATATCCACCAAGAGTTTTTAACCCACCCAAATCCAGGCAGCCAATTTCATAAGGCTCCCCACCAATCATAAGGTGGCTGGTCAGAGGAGTAGTTCTTAGCCATTTTCCTTAGATGTTTGGTACATTGAAAAGTGTTAGAGTAGGTGTTATTTACAAAAACACAGCATTCTTCATTTATGAGGGCGCAAGTTTCTTCCTGGGCTGCTAACATTATGTCTAAAGCCATTTGGTTTTGCAAAGCTAACTGGCGCAGCTGGGACATTTTTCCGGCCTGATTTTTAAATAGGGTCGCAGTTTTATTGGTTAAAGATTTTAGTAGTTCCTGTAGACGGATGACACCACCCCTTAAGCTAATGAGACCAGCCCACCGCTGCCACGACAAACCATCACGGATATTAATATCTCTGAAGGTTTCACGGATGTTATGAACGTGGGGAAAATGAGGGGGAGTGAGGGAGATGCGAGAAGGCGGTGTTAGCCACGCTAAATAACATGACCCTGCCCAATCAGGGGAGAGAAAGTAATAAGCTTTGGGCCCGCACACCCAGTATGTTTTATACAATGCGTTTCGGGTATTCCATTTCTTAAAGTAGGAGGTAACCCACCACCCATTGGACCACTGTTTCCCTGGTAACGCAGAGGGGTCGTTGTGCGAACTGCAGAGGCACAATTTGGTAGTGGTGTTTTCAAAGGGCAGTGTAGTACTGCTTGAGCAGTTGTAGAAGGCAATCGTATGTTCCTTAGCAATTAGTTGGACACCCTTGTGATCGGAGCAGGGCTTCTTAAAAGCTGACTTTGAAGGCTTGCACCCATGAAAAAGTTGGATCGGGGTGAGGGATTCACATATGGGATAAGTGGGATGCGCAAGGCTTGAAGCCAAGATTTTTACTAAAGGCGGTGCCATTAAAATACATGTTGCATTTACTTGTTCCCACAAAAGTTGACCCCTTTTCTTTAACAAAACACAGTGATCCTGTCTGATTGGTTACCCTGAGATATTTGTTAATTGACACTCCTGTTTTGTCCCATGTAAGATTGTGTTGGACTGGATCTTTTACTTTAGCTGGTGGCATTTAAGTTATATTAGCAGTGGTCAGGGGAATGGGTGTGAAGGAGAGTTCCTGTTCTGCATTTACCGGAAATTGAGTACATACCCAGCAATTACTTCTATTTTCTAAAATACGAGTTTTAACCTTGTGGGAATATCTAATAAAAGCATTATCTTCATAAGCAGAAAATAAACTAAAAAGGCATAATAAAAAACATACAGTTGTCAGAATAAAAGGTCCTTTCATTTTTGCCGAGTCAATTTAAGTCTGATGTCTGAAAGAGGTAAGCTGGTCCACTGGTCGGAGGCAGTGTTCTCAGTGGTGGCAAGAGCTGCTGGTCCGTCACTGTGGTCCACTACGGCTGGCTTGACGTGGGAGTGGTGGATCCAGGATTTGCGTTCTTCCAGGAACACTGCAGTCTGGGTTGTTAAAAGAACCTGGTGGGGTCCAGTAAACCTCGGCTGGAGGGTGTCGCCACGAACTAACTTTTTGGCCCAGACGAAGTCCCCTGGTTGGAATGGGTGGATCTGTTCTTCCAGCGGCACGGTCTGGGAAAACTGCGAGGCTTTCCAAAGGGTACGGAGGCGAGCCTGTAGGGAGAGAAACTGGCACGCGGTCATATGATCCCCTCCCAATAGTGAAACATCAGCACGTGGTAGCACCCCGCCTTTGAAAGGGGGGTGTCCATAGAGCAGTTCAAAGGGGGATAATCCCAATACACGGGTTGGGCGAGTACGAAGGTGAAACAGGACCAAGGGAAGTACCTGAGGCCACTTTAACCCTGTTTCCTGACAGTATTTAGCCAATGTAAACTTAAGCTCCCTATTTATACGCTTAACTTTTCCGCTAGACTGGGGGTGGTAGGGTGTATGAAAGGAGTGTGAAATGCCCAGTCCTTGTTCTAAACGGCCAAGGACATGACCAGTAAAGTGAGGTCCGTGATCTGAGTCAAGCACGAGAGGGATGCCAAAACGGGGTACAATGTCTCTAAGGAGAATCTTCGCCACTGTGGCAGCAGTACAATTAGCAGTAGGAAAAGCTTCGACCCAGGAAGTCAGAGGGCAAACCAAAACAAGGAGGTGCTTTTTCCCAAAAGCCTTTGGCATATCTGCAAAGTCAATTTGAAGATGTTGAAATGGAGCAGCAGGCGGAGGTCTTCCACCCTTAATTTTGTTAAGAGGCGGAGCAGGTCCATTACGCTGACATGTGCTGCATGCTTTCACTATTGACAGGCAGTAGGGTTGAATGCCTGGAGCATACCAAAAGCGAGCGATGGTGTCCACAAGGGCGTGCGTGCCGTAGTGACCCCCCTTATCATGGTGCCAGCGAACTGCCACGGGGTATGTGGAGCGAGGGAGGCAGGCTCGGCCATCCGGCATAAGCCAGGTCCCTTTGACCAGAGTGGCTCCGAGGCTCTCCCACGACTGTAGTTCAGCAGCGGGTACTGGTACGGGGTGCGGTGGAGTAAAGGAGGAGGCTGCAATAGCCAACGTGGGCATGGCTAAGGGTAAGACGGCAGCCGTCTTGGCGGAGGCGTCAGCCAGGGCATTCCCATGGGTGATGGGGCTATCATCTTTAGTATGGGCCCGGCAGTGAACTACAGCCAGGACCGAGGGTTCTTGGAGGGCGTCCAAAAGCTTGTGGATGAGGGGGAGGTGCTGAATGGGTTTACCAGCAGCTGTCTGGAAACCTTGAAACTTGCAGAGGTGGATGTGACAATGCACAACTCCAAAAGCATACTTGCTATTAGTAAAAATGGTAACGGTCTTACCAGCGGCCAACTGGCAAGCTCGGGCCAGGGCATAGAGTTCGGTGGCTTGGGCTCCCCAGTTGCCTGGCAGTGAGGCGGCCTCTTGAATGTCCCATTCAGAGGTGACTGCATAACCGGTGAAACGCTTGCCATTAACATAGAAGGAGCTTCCGTCCGAGAAGAGGATGCAATCAGGGTTGTCCAGTGGCACTTTAAACAGGTTGTCCCTTATCTGTAAGATGCTATAAACTACTTCCACACAGTCGTGCTGATCCTGGAGGACTGGCAGGTCAGGAAGCAAGGTAGCTGGATTAAGGGGCCCGCACCTTTTAAAAATTAGGTTAGTGTTTTTTAAGAGTTCGGCCTCTAGCTGTTGCTGACGATGGGCCGAAAAGACTTGGGTTGTGCCCCTACGCAGAAGGGCTGACAAGGCATGAGAGGTCCAAACCGTGGTAAAATGACCCAGGGTCAGGCTCTTTGCCTTTGTGATCAGCAGGGCAGCTGCTGCCAGAGTCCGGGTGCAGGATGGGGTTCCCTGAGTGACAGGGTCGATCTGCTGAGAGTAAAAAGCAAGCGGGAAATGGTGGGGCCCACTCAGCTGGGTAAGGACGCCACTAGCAATTCCGCCCCTCTCGTGGACAAAAAGGTGAAAGGGTTTGCTGTAATTGGGGGGGGCGGAGAGACATGGAGGAGGCCACACTGTTCTTGAGTAACTGAAAGGCTTGGATCGTGTCCGGGGACCACTGCAAAGGGTCAGGAGCAAGGTTAGCAGTGAGTCGGTGGAGCGGTTTGCTTAACTTCCCGCAGGACGGCAACCAGGGGCGACAGAAGCCAATTAATCCTAAGAAACCTCGAAGTTGTTTCTTGGTGTTTGGCAGAGGGCAGTTTTGGATAGTTTTTATGCGGACTGGGTTCATTTGTTTTTCCTCTGGGGTTAACAGGAAGCCCAGATATTGGACCTTCTGTGAGACCCACTGAATCTTGTTAGGGTCTACCTTGTGGCCTCTGGTGTGTAGGTATAATAAAAGTGCCTTACCATTGATGCGGAGGGCAGCTTCTTCGCGGTTACCTAATAGGATGTCATCTACGTATAGGACTAACGTGGATCCCTGCGGACTGGTGAAGCCTTCCAAGTCGTGGCGGAGGCATTGGCTGAAAATCGTGGGGCTGTCTCTGTAGCCTTGAGGAAGTCGTTGCCAGACATAACTTTGTCCCTCCCAGGTGAAACCAAAGAGATACTGAGAGTCTTGGTGCACAGGAATGCTGAAAAAGGCTGATTTTAAGTCAATAACAGTGAACCACTTAGCATCCCAGGGGATTTGGCTGATGATAGTAGCTGGATCAGGAACTACTGCATGAAGAGGGACCACATACTGATTAACAACCTGTAGATTCTGTACAAAGCGCCAATGAATAGGGTCTCCGTCCTTTTTAGGAGGCTTTTTGACAGGTAGTATAGGGGTGTTACAGGGAGTGCGCTGAGGGCGGACTAGCTTTTGTGCAATGAATCCCTTGATAATGGGGCAGATACCCTTCCGGGCTTCCAGCGACAGGGGGTATTGAGGGACTGACAGGGGGGTTAAGGAGGGCTTTACTTGAATCCTTACTGGCTCTGCCGAAAGGAGCAGGCCAACATCAGTGTCAGAAATTCCCCAGAGGGTTAAAGGCAAGTCAGTGAGGTCAGGGGAGAGAGAGGGTGGGGGGGTTTCCAATTACCCTGAGTTGGGGCCGAATCTTCTAACACTGTCATCAATAATCCTATCCCTTCAGGAGTGCAGGTTAAAGTAGCCTCAAACTTACAGAGTAAATCCCGGCCCATCAAAGGGATCGGACAAGCTGGGGAAAAAAGAAAACGGTGAGAAAAACATTTATCAGCATAAATATCATTTAGAGGCAAAGTGAGTCCCAGAGACTGTGGGTTGCCCTCCACCCCAGTTGCAGTTTTAACCTCAGAGGATAGCCAGGGAGAAGGGGCATGATTTAAAAGAGAGAAAGTAGCTCCAGTATCAATGAGGAAGGAGACAGGCAGTCCTTGGACTGAAAGGGTTAGACGAGGCTCTTTGCTGGGAGGGGAGAAAGTGAGGCAGGAGCCGGCTAAAGACATTAAGGAAATAAGACCATCACATTGTTTGCCTTCGCCCCCGGGGTACCGTCATTGAGGAGGCTGAGTTTGCTGCAGCTGCTGCTGTTGCCCGTAGTTGATCCAGGCCTGGGGAACGGGCTGAGCTGGTGGTGCAGGGGTGTATTCGTCCCTGGTGTAAGTATCTGCGGATGCGACCGGACCCTCTGGGCATCCCCAGGGGAGGGGTATGCAACCTGCTGCATCTGCTTGATCTTTTGCCTAGTAATTACTCCTCCCAAGGTGTGCCCTTCCATTTCCCCCTTATCCCTCTGCAGAGATTCCGATCTGGAGTCCTGCAGATTCCCCTCTGCACCCTGGAGAGAGTCCCCCTGCGGAGGAATAGGGGCAGGCGCAGTGGGGACCAACTGACGAGTCAAAACACGCCGTGGTTTACACCCTTCAACGAAATAACATGGAGGGGGTTCACTCTCGGGAGAATACCTGACTGCCATAATTTTTAAAGATTTCCACAGCTCTGCTGCTGTGTCCCAACAAAACCAGTAACATAACTGTCCCGGATGGTCTTTTTCGATCTGGCTCCTTACTCCTCTTAAGGCAGCCTGTTCAAAAGAGCCATACGAAGGCCACCTCATCTCCGGGTCGGCCAATACCGCGGTATACCCAGTCCAATTCCTTACACACAGTGTGTACAACTTCCTCCTAGACATTCCTGTCTGTACTGGGAGTTTCCCTTCGTTCCATAACTTATTTACAATCCCCAACGGACTCTCAAGAGGCACGCTAGTCCCTTGACCCATGGTGTCTGACAGGAGCCCTCCAACTGGCGTTTATCCTGCTGTCCAGTACACGACCCCTCAATATTGAATTGGCTGGGAGAAATCTCCCGTGGCGCCTGCCAATTTGTATATGAGTGGTCTTACCACTGGACAAAGGCACCGCACCAGAAGGAAATCCTGGACGAGCCCCCAAATTGTTAGGTAAAAAGCAAGTCCTTACTTACCTCTCCAGCACCCGAGTTCGTGCGGAGTTGGTATGGGGCTTACAATCTGTCAGAGACCAGACACTAATTCGTTGATCAACGGGCTCACACTATCCTTAGCTTAAAAGACTTCAGAATAAGTGTGGCAAGTTTATTAGGGGTGAGCATCAATATTTATACACAGAAGTAAACAAAGTGATTAACAGATCATAATGGTCATGTATAATCAATCAAGATTCTACAGGATAAAACAGGTTAAAATGTAAATTCAGAAAGAGAAAAGGGGAGATGGCTACTTAAGGGGAGGGAGGTGTCATGAGTAGTTCGCAGGTCAGAGCTTTGATTAAAAGTTCAGACAGAGACATCAAGTCTGGGTTAAGTTTAAGCTCATTGAAAGTTCAGACTCAACAATGAGATAACTGGCTCTGTGGATATGGGGAAAGCGGTGGACATGATATGCCTTGACTTTAGCAAAGCTTTTGATATAATCTCCCACAGTATTATTGTGAGCAAGTTAAAGATGTATGGATTGGATGAATGGACTATAAGGTGGATAGAAAGCTGGCTAGATTGTCAGGCTCAATGGGTAATGATCAATGGCTCGATGTCTAATTGGCAGCCGGGATCAAGTGGAGTACCCCAGGAGTCGGTCCTGGGGCCATTTTTGTTCCACATCTTCATTAATAATCTGGATAATGGGATGGATTGCACCCTAAATCCGCGGATTACACTAAGCTGGGGGGAGAGGTAGAAATGCTGGAGAGTAGGGATAGGGTCCAGGGTGACCTAGATAAATTGGAGGATTGGGCCAAATGAAATCTGATGAGGTTCAACAGGGACAAGTGCAGAGTCCTGCATTTAGGATGGAAGAATCCCATGCACTGCTACAGGCTGGTGACCGACTGGCTAAGTGGCAGTTCTGCAGAAAAGGACCTGGGAATTAAAGTGGACACGAAGCTGGATATGAGTCAAGAGTGTGCCCTTGTTGCCAAGAAGGCTAATGGCATATTGGGCTGCATTAGTAGGAGCATTGCCAGCAGATTGAGGGAAGTATTATTCCCCTCTATTCAGCACTGGTGAGGCCACATCAGGAGTACTGCGTCCAGTTTTGGGCTCCCTGCTACAGAAAGGATGTGGACAAATTGGAGAGAGTCCAGCGGAGGGCAACGAAAATGATAAGGGGGCTGGGGCACATGACTTATGAGGAGAGGCTGGGGGAACTGGGTGAAAGAGTCTGCAAAAGAGAAGAGTGAGGGGAGATTTGATAGCAGCCTTCAACTACCTGAAGCGGGGTTCCAAAGAGGATGGAGCTAGGCTGTTCTCAGTGGTGGCAGATGACAGAACAAGGGGCAATGTTTCAAGTTGCAGTGGAGGAGGTCTAGGTTGGAGATTAGGAAACACTATTTCACTAGGAGGGTGGTGAAACACTGGAAGGGGTTACCTAGGGAGATGGTGGAATCTCCATCCTTAGAGATTTTTAAGGCCTGGCTTGACAAAGCCCTGGCTGGGATGATTTAATTGGGGTTGGTCCTGCTTTGAGCAGGGGGTTAACTAGATGACCACCTGAGGTCTCTTCCAACCCTAATCTTCTATGATTCCCTCATCAGCCTTCTTTTGGTTAGGCTAAACAAGCCAAGCTCTTTGTGTATCCTCTCATAAGGTAAGTTTTCCATGCCTCAGATCATCCTAGTAGCCTTTCTGTGCATCTGTTCCAGTTTGAATTCATCTTTCAAAACATGGGACAACAGAATTGCACTCAGTACTCCAAATGAGGTCTCACTAGTGCCTTGTACTAACACTTCCTTGTCTCTACTGGAAATACCTCACCTAATGCACGCCAGGACTGTGTTAGCCTTTTTCATGGTCGCATCATAGTCATCCTGTGATCAACCAATAGACCCATGTCTTTCTCCTCCTCTGTCATTTCCAACTGATAAGTCCCCAATTTATAGCAAAAATTCTTGTTGTTAATCTCTAACACTTTTGACATAAACCTTGCACTTTGCCCTATTAAATTTCATCCCATTTCTATTACTTCTGTTTACAAGGTCATCCAGATCATCTTATATGATATTCCGGTCCTCCTCCATATTGGCAATACCTCCCAACTTTGTGTCATCTGCAAATTTTATTAGCACACTCCCACTTTTTATGCCAAGGTCAGTAATAAAATGTTAAGTAATCTACAATTACTTTCTACCATTTAGGCTACTTACTTTTTGCAGTTCAGCAAGTTTGGAACAGATCATTTAACTTTAGGAAACATCCCAACAGCCCTTTCTTATCTTAATCACCTGTTAATCATCTGTTTATAAACAAAATTCTGACTCCCTGCCTCAGGGGCACAAGCTGGGAGCAGCAGTCTCCTGTCTCCTCTGCAGAACTCATTACATTGCATTGCATGTTTGGGCTGCCTGCATGATGCTTGCAGTTTGGGGGGCAATGCCCTCCCATACCACCTCCCCATCTGCCTATGGACAAACCTTGTCTTAAAAGATCCACAGATACAAAAATCTTTGTCCATATACTTTGAGGAACGGAGTGGAGTTGGGGTAGACCTCTGTCCAGAGGCAGATTAAGATTTATTGGGAACCTGGACACCAAGAACATTTGGGCCCCCCATGCCTCATTAAAAACACAAATGTATCAAAATGCATTAATACAAAGACTCCACGCATGCCCTTAAAGTTTCACATTCCTTTTAAAGAGATTACATGTTATTATTATTTTGATTCTGTTACTTGTATCCCATCAAAAGTCCTTTTCACCACCATCTATTGAACCGAGTAGCAGCTTAGGAAACTAATTACAGCCAGACTTTGCTTATCATTCCTGTACATAGCAATGGAAAAAATGTGCTACACTTAATATACTGCAAATGTCTCTCGTTACACTTACAGTTTAATAATATCACATTATGTAACCAAAAATACAGACATATAAAACATGATATCATATGAGGGTTCAGAAGGGAGCAAGGAGGATGTGCAGTGGATGGAGGGGCCAGGAAGGAAGAGGTTATCAAAGAGGGAGACAGGAACCTCTGGCGGAGTAAAGAGGGAGAATGTGAGAGGCTGGCACTGAGAGGTGAGCCAAGGCAGTGGGAAGAGTAGGGTTAGATTGGCAGCTCCTGAAGCCCAGGCGTTAGGGGAGAACAAGTAACATCGCCCCTCCAAGGACCAGCAGGAAGGGGGGAGCTGAATGAAAACTAGCTGGGTTCTTAGGGGCTGGGGCATATCACTTCCTTCTCATAATTGACTGATAGCCTGAAAAGCTATCATAACGAATCTGTGGACCTTAGTACAAGATAAAATGCAAAATTTACTTAACATATATGTACAGTGTGTTAACTTTATATTAGTATACAATAGTGTTTGTCATTAGAAACAGCATTTGAAAACAGTTACCCACAATAGTAACTGGGATACCACAGTTTCACTCATAAAGAGAATAAGAAAAAACAGTGGCAACTGCCATACTTGTTGGCAAGTGTTTCTTCTTTAATGTTGAACAATCTACTATAGAATCATAAATAAGGCTAAGGAATCATTATTGACTTTAAGCCTATTAATAAAAAGGCATCTCCTTTCTTGAGACTTTATCTTGTGATGATTAGATGTAAACACTTATGAACCTGAAGGCTATGGGTTTTAAAATCACTGTGCAGCTCCTTCCTTTCTGGTCACATCGTTCAGTGATATTATCCAGCCAAATAAGAGGTAAATGTACCAGTAAAAATCCCCCTTACTGGGACTTAGAGGTAAAAATAAGGTTTTATAAATGTTCTATCGGAACTTATGCATGACACAGACTTCCATAAAATTTATTCTTCTGGAAGAAGTCTGGAACCCGCTTATTAGCTCTGAATCTGCTGGAATCATTTTACTCTATAACTGATAGTGCTAAATGTATATTACAACTGAGTTTACATAGGAGGAGTGTCAAGGAGTTTTTCACAATCTGTTAGGTGATTAGAATTTTTAGGGCAAATTACCCCTTGAATGGCAGTAACTGGTAATGATGTTTTGTACTAACAGAACAAAGTGTTCAATGGAGCCTTGGCAGATAAGGCATTAATAAGTACCAGAGCTGACTTGGTTAATGAAATGATTTGCTGACGCTTTTTTTTGTCACTCGTCTGCACTTTCAAGTTTAGTGCCAAAGGTTCACTATATATAGCCGAAGCTATCATTAAACACTCCCATTTTGTTCAAACCCTATAACCAGCTACTTGTTCCCTTAAATCTTTTCTAGGGCAGTAATTTCAGCCAAAATGGTGAAGCTTCAGCTGCCCAACCCAGGCCTGGACAATAGGATACCTTCCCACTCAGAACTTGAAACCATTGAGAAAGAAGAGGCTGATACGAGACCAAAATGGGATAACAAGGCTCAGTACATGCTAACCTGCATAGGGTTTTGTGTGGGATTAGGAAATGTATGGCGATTTCCTTATCTCTGCCAGAGCCATGGAGGAGGTAAGTTTTTAATTATTTATTTGGGGAACAGAAGGAACAAAAGTCAGCCTCTGTTATCATCTGGTGAAGCTTGTGTATACTGAATATTACAGTCCATATTGCAGTAATATTGTCAATTTCTACACAAATTCTGTGTTCATTTCCATGTTCATAGCTTGTGAAATGACCATTTCATTTAGCTTTCTAAGTATATCTATTTTGGGTATATTGGTAATATCAAGACAAATATTTTGTCTTTTGGAACCCATGCTTGATCAGATATATTGCTTATAGGTAACAGTACAAAATTTTTCTGTTTTTCATATTAAAATACATGGTATATTAGAAATAATATAAATGCAATTTCTTACTTAACACATATCTTGCAGTAACATATACACAGTAACCTGTATTAAGCAAACACTCAAGAGACTGATAAAAATCACTTGCTTGATGGAGGTGGTTTTCAAATAAAAGTGATGCCAATATGTACTTAGATATTTTGAGGCAGTCTCTTAAGATAATAAGTTACCTAGTAAGGGGACAGACAGATATCATTGTTACTAAAATACTATAAATATAGTTTAATTTCACATTAATTGTTACATACTACATATGAAAATATATTTATTTTTGAACACAGAAAGTGATCCAACAAACTGCACATCAAGGGCATGATTCTGAGAGTGGCAGAGGGAAAACTACTGTTGCCAGTATATAACACATCTTCAGGGGTTTACAGCTTAGAGGTCTTCATTAGCTTTGGACTGGTTTGCGGTATATCTATGATGTCAGAATAAATACAAATTATGATAGTGGGGTGTATGTAGCACCTCTAGAGTTAAAGTTGAGAATAGTTTACTGTTTAACAGCCAATTTTTCTAAGTGCTCCAAAATCCACATGCATACTCAGATTGCCTTGTAATTTACTATATCTCCTTGATTTCAGGATAGTGGTCCAAATGTGAGGTCATTTGAACAAGATGTTCCTGAGATACAGCCCCCAGAAAATATGATATCAATTGTTAGGGCTCCCACTAGCCCTCCCTTGGTTCTTGTTATGCAGACAGAAACCAAAAGACCAGAGTCCGAAGGCAATATGATGTTTATTGGGTTACCAAGTAAGCATATCCACTGTTCTGTACACCAGCAGAGCTTTCTCCCGTTTTCCCTCCTCTTTCTTAGCAGGCTCAATTATACCTTGAGTGCATGTCCTTGGCACCACCCCTTAAAATTTATAGTCATGTTCTGTTTTGGGTGGTCCTGAGTCTGGGGGCTTTGGTACCACCTCTTTTGTACCCCATGGGAGGGGTAGGGAGTGAGGTTGTGTCCTGGCCAAGGCCACCTTTTTCTTGTTTTTTAGTGTTTCTCCCCCACCCCCATCCCCCTCACCCTTCCCAACTGGTTGCTTGACCTTATCTCGGGAAAGGAGTTGTACATTCATATATCAAAGTCCCACCATATCCAGCAACACTTTGACTCTAGTCCTCATTTTTTCTCACTATCCTAAAAACTGCATTTGGCTAGGCAGAAGCAACACACCCTGTCTTTGTTCTTTGTTCACACATCAGTAAGGATATAAGAATATCAAAAGTCAAATGGGTAAACAAAACTCCAAATTCCATCTCAGGCAAATATACAGGACTGAATGCTATATCACCATCATTAACATCAATTTTTTACAATTATCACTTTTTTGCACAAATCTGGAGCTCTAACTATGGCTCTGATTTTTCCTCACACCAATAATACCTAGTTGGATTTTATTTCAGTTAGTAGCTGGCACCCACAGCCCTTTTAAGGAAAAAATATTTTAAAAGTTTTTCAGGGAAAAGATTGGACCTACAGTGTGGATCACGCTTTGACACTGTGCCAGAGCGTCTGGACTGAGACCCTGTAGCAAGCCAGAGTTCTTGCAGACAGCATGCTATCAGAGTTACTAGTTGGTTCAAGGTGACCTACTATGGCCATTGAACTTGAGCCACACCCATGTACTGGCAGATTAAGTCCTGCCCTCAGTAGCTTTCTGAGAATGTATGTTAACTACTACTCTTCCTGTGTTCTGCTCCAGAGAGGTAGGGGCTGTGTAAATGGGCTCCCTTTAAAACTGTTGCTCCAAAACCAAAGTTTCTGGATAAAAGTGTCAGTATTTCAAAGCAGTCTAATATAATTATACATACTGATATGTTTTGAAAATTGTTAGGCCAGGTCAGAGTATGGTTCAAGTTTGTAGTCCTTTGATCCAGGAATTCTTCAGGTAATGCCCCCGCATCAAGAGCTGCTTTTAATAAAATTATTCTAAAATGTATATGCATATGCAGGTTGTCTTGCAATTTGGTATGCCACAACAGGGACTGGAATAGAGTTTGTGGTGCAAATGTGGAATCATTTGGTTAGGGGATTCCTGAGACACAGCCCTCCCTAAAATGAGATGCTTATAACATTTTAGATGCAAAGCTATAGAAAATCTAAGGGTCTGACCCATTTATAGAATGGACTACCCCTGACATTAGCTATTGAATGCTACCAAGAACCAATCTAGAACTATTTCAAAAATTATTGCACACTAAAAGCTTTAGAACCTTTGCTTACATACAGTTTACATCTGTGAGAGTTATTGCTTCCTCAGAAACTCCTTGGTGAGCACTACTCTCTGAACAATGCAGTGGATTAGAGGTTTATTGTATGCTAAGACAGAGTTCAAATCCTTTTCTCTGGAGTTTTCCATCCTGTGTACCTTAGTACTTTTAACCCAACTTTTGCTTGGCATCTGGGGCCATAGTGTGGTGGTGTGAGTAGTGTGTGCAATTTTGAGGAAGTTCAGCAACCCATGGATGTATCTCCAAAGCCATCTATATATCTATCCAAGTCCCACCCTATGACAATTTGGATGGGCTGCATTGTGTCTGGGATATGAAGCCACGTATAACTGTGTTAGACTGGAATGACATGGAGGGGCTATTTGCCACATTGAAAATGGTACCAGAGAGGCCAGCTCAAGAGTCCCAGTCAGGCCAAATTAGTTATTTGCTGGGATAGACAATAGGCCTCACAGACTGGGTCTGGATCAGGCATGGGCAGAGCTTGGCATAGGCACACAGTGCCAAGACCAGGGTGGAGAGCCCAGAACAGGCATATTTAGTCTATGTACCAAGCAACCAATGATGATACCGGGACGAGAACAGGCACACTTGGTGCATGTGCAAAGCACACCATGCTCAGATTGGAGTGTATTCAGTACTGTATCCAATTCAAGGTCCTAGTCCTGATCTTTAAGGTCTGTAGCAGCCAGTGAACAGGCTACTTGAAAGACTGCCTCTCCCTTCATGAACCTCACAGAAAACTCTCAGAGTGCTCAATGCTTGACTTAACCAAGTGTACGTTCAGTATTGCTGAGAGGAGTGGAGAGGAAAGCATGAGCCCAGCATAATTTAGGCCAGTCTAACAGCTGCTCTAGGAATCCTGTGCTGTTGAGGATCGGGAGGAGAATTATGTGCTCTGCCTCACCCTCTGTTTGGACCTGACCCTCCTCACCCACTATGGGTTGGGAGAGTGCATGGCATAGAACAATCTGTGCTAGTTTTATGCCAGCTGAATATTCCGCTCTGTCAAAGGAATTTCTGAGCTGCCCCTGAAGAAGAGCTGTGTGTCGCTTGAAAGCTTGTTTCTCTCACCAACAGTAACTTGTTAAGTAAAAGATATTACCTCATCCAATTTGTCTCTCTGTCCCTTTAAAACAGATTTCTAGTTGCTCTGTGGTGTCTAAACAGCACAAAGCAGCTGGATCAGAAGCCAAGAACTGAGCACAGAAACTATCTGTGCCAACGGTGGAAAGTTCAGGATCCAGAGGCAAGGCATGTTGGATACAGAATCTTGGGCTGTGGAACAACAGGCCAGCGGAGAGCAGAATGAGTTCTGATTTTTTTTGTTTTCAGATTCTTGCACAAAATCTAATGTTTTATAGAAGCCTAATGTTTATATAGCAGAAGTTGGAGAGCAGATAAAAAGATTTAAAAAAAATCTAAATATAATCAGCCAAACAGTTGGATAGTAAGAGCAGATCCTATTTTTGATTATATTTTATGCTAGTTTTAAGACATGTATTTGGTTACTAGAAACTATGATGATCACTCTTTAATTAAGAAATTGAAAGAGCAGTCACAGCAAAAACTAGGTCATAAAATTTTACCAAGTAATTCATGCAAAGAGGCCATAATTTCTAGAGCCTATATCTTGTAGAAAAACATCGAATTTTGATTTAGAGTCCATATGATTGAGAATCCAGCACGTACCTTGGTAAACAAATTACCCTGTTAAAATTTGCACCCCATATTCAACTAGAATTTGTCAGCCTTCAATTTTCAACTATTAGATCCTTTTATGCTTTTGTCTGAGAAAGAGATTTTTTTTCTACTAAGCAGTTTCATACTTGCAATGCTCTTCCATGCAGAAAGAGACATGTCTGAGATCTTATTTCAACCCTGATCCTGCAAGCCTAGAATCATAGAAATATGATACTGGAATGGACCTCAAGAGGTCATCTAGTCCATCTAGTCTGTGAAGGCAGAAATATTAGACCATCCCTGAGAGGAGTTTGTCTAACCTGTTCTTAAAAACCTCCAGTGATGGGGATTCCACAACCTCTCCAGGTAATCTGTTCTAGTGCTTAACTGTCCTTACAGATGGAAAGATTTTCTTAATATAATCTAAATAATCTTTGCTGCAAACTAAGCAAATTACCTTTGTTCTATACATTTGGTGAGCAACTGATGACCAGCCTCTTTATAACAACTTTGTACATATTTGAAGATTTAACATGGCTCCCCTCTAAACCAGAGATTCCGAAACTTTTTTTTGCTGTGTGCCTCCCCACCCCTGGAGGAGATTTATATTCCACGTGCACCCCTCCTGTCCCACCAATATGGGAAACTGAAGAGACATAGCCCAGCCAGCTAAAATGGCAATACCTGGGAGAGCAGGAGACAGGGGATAGTGGTTTGTGGGTGCCTGGGAGGATGCAGGGAGTAGTGGGTGCCTGAGGAAGGTACAGGGTTGATTCTGGATGCCTGTGAAAGGTGGGGAGATAGGGGCATCTCTCATTCACGGACTGCCTCCCTGTGCACACCCCTTTGGAACAGGTACCAGCTGCTCAGCTGCCTCCACCTGCTGCTAAGTGGAGCAAAACCACTTGCAGCTGGATGGGACGCTCCACTTCCTCTATACTGCTGCTTTCTGATAGCCTGAGGCTACAGCTACAGCGACCCCTATCCCTCCCACCAAATGTGATACCTGTGCAGTGTGCATGCTGCCTGCCTAATCTGAATTTAAGCACCCCCGCACCAGACACACAAGCCAGGGCAAAATTTCCAGTCAGGCAAAAGCAGCAGCTTCCTAACAGCATCACCAGGCAGGGCCACAGGATGCAACTTACTCCATGCTGCTCACTAACCCTCTGATGTCATTGCACTCCCTTCCCGGGGTCCTGCCCACAGTTTGAAAACCAATGTCCTAGACCAGGGGTCCTCAACCTTTTTCTTTCTGAGGCCCTCCTAATATGCTATGAAAATTCCATGGACCACCACAACTGGTTTTCTGCATATAAAAGCCAGGTCCGGAATTAGGGGGTAACAAGCAGGCCAATTGCCTGGGGCCCCACTCCACAGTGGGCCCTGCAAAGCTAAGTTGCTCAGGCTTCAACTTCAGCCCCGAGTGGCAGGGCTCAGGGCCCCAGGCTTCAGCTCTGCACAGTGGGGCTTTGGCTTTCTGCCTTGGGCTCCAGTGAGTCTAACACTGGCCCTGCTTGGAGGATCCCCTGAAACCTGCTCATGGCCCTCCAGGGGGCCCTGGGCCTCTGGTTGAGAACTACTGCCCTAGATTAAACATGCCCAATTTTTTCAACTTCTCTTCATAGGGAGGTTTTCTAAATGTTTTATAATTTTTGTTGCTCTCCTCTGGAGTCTCTCCAATTTGTCCACATCTTTCTTAGTACTCCAGTTGAGGCTTCACCAGTGCTGAATAGAGTGGGACAGTTACATCCCTTGTCTTTCCTGTTAAGTTACTATTAATACATCCCTGAATGCCATTTTTATGTGCATGTATGTTTAAAATCAGGAATTCAGCAATGCTGTCCCTGGGAAAATCCACCTAAATTTGACTGAGTTATGAGTTTTTTAAAAAAAATCTCACTGCTGACAGGCTCAAAAGAAGTTTGTTAGAGGCTGGAAACATTATTCTCCAAAGATTCCAGCCCTACTGAGCATTCTCCATCCCCACATAGCTCCTACCTGTCATCAGATTGAGCATAAGCCATTCCCACAGAGCAATTGAGCATGTTGCAGCCCAAGACTGAAGAGGCTGTGCAGGAATTTGCCTGCAATTGCTCCTCCTGGCACCAGAACTTAGAGAATGGAGATTGTCTCTCCTGTGGTCTCAATGCTTCCTCCACTGGTGTCCAGACAAGAAAGAGAAGAGGGAAGCACCTGACTCAAGAGGGGAAGAGAGAAGCAGAAACAGGCTTCAAGGGAGAAATGGGGCCAGATGAGCAGGGGCGGCTCCAGGCACCAGTGCACCAAGCGCGTGCCTGGGGCGGCCTACCGGTCACCGTGAGGGTGGCAGTCAGGCTGCCTTCAGCGGCATGCCTGCGGGAGGTCCACCGGTCCCGTGGTTTCGGGGGCAATTCGGCAGCAGGTACGCCGAAGGCATGGGACCAGCGGACCTCCCGCAGGCATGCCGCCGAATCCGCATTACCAGCAGACCGCCCACAGGCGTGCCGCCAAAAGCCGCCTGACTGTCATGCTCGGGGCGGCAAAATACATAGAGCCACCCCTGCAGATGAGCTATGAGGGTGGAGAGGTAGGGACACAGGCAGTGTCAAGTACATGCTAGGAGACAGGGACAGAAGGGGAATGAGGAATAGGGAAAGAAGGATCTGTGTCCATTGGAGCAGACTCCTCTCCATAACCTAGAATCAAATCTAGAATTCCCAAGCTTCAATATTTCTCTGCTGTCAGCAAATAGCTGTGACACCCACTGGTAAAATGGGTCTTTCCTCTCCCTCTAGTGGCTGATCCACATAAAAGATAACAGCTTATTATTGCAATCAGTTGCTCCATTAGCTCAAGTAATAGAAATCTGTAGCTCTAAAGGTGCCTAATCTCTTTATAACCTATGAGGACAATATGGTTCAGTGTGATGGAATATATTTTTTCAGTAGGCTTTTCAAAAATCATAGGAAATTAAATTAAAAAGAAAATGCATTAAAAGAAGTTAAGGTTACAAGGTCAAGAATTAGGAAATACTTTGCTGCTTTAAGTCAGCAGAGGGGTGCATATCATCTTCAGTTACATGATCACATATTTTT
Source organism: Malaclemys terrapin pileata (assembly GCF_027887155.1). Taxonomy (NCBI): domain Eukaryota; kingdom Metazoa; phylum Chordata; order Testudines; family Emydidae; genus Malaclemys; species Malaclemys terrapin. Next base: position 164,623,465 of record NC_071506.1, read on the forward strand.
CCCCACAGGACTCCTAACTCCTTCAGTGCACAGGATAGACTGTGTTCTCGGAATGAATCAGGGTTGTGTAGTGAACAAGGCGGTTATTGCAGATGTTGGAAGGTGTGTAGTAAATGAGGCTGGAGATTGCAGGAAGAGAAAGGATGGTGTCATGGTTAAGGCATTTGACTGCTGCCTTGAAGAACTAGATTCTAGCCCTGCCTCTGCCACTGGGTTCCAATGTGATACTGGTCAAGTCACATGAAACAAGATTTTCACAGATGGCCATTGACTCACTTTCTGAGTGTATGACATGAGGCGCCTGGCACCTGATTTGCAGAGTGGCTGAGCATTCTCAATTGCAACTAAGTCAACTGGAACTGTGCTTTGAACATATAAAATATCATAAAAATGCTAAGTATGCTGAAAAATCTGCAGATTTTTTAGGGTCCAGATTTTTTAAAGGTATTTAGGCATCTGAAGATAAAGATAGGCACTTTTGAAAATCCCAATGTGCCTAACTCTAACTGAAATCAAGCTACATAAATGCTGTTAAAATCTGCTCGAGGCATCTCAATTTGGGCATCCAAAATTTGTGGGCACATGGCAATTTTGATCTTAATCTCTGTGCCTCTTTTTCTTATCTGTAAAATGGAGATAATACCAACGTTCTGCCCCAATGGGGTGTTGTGAAGATAAATTCATTAACAGGACCAGCAAACAGAGTAGTTTTGTGAGGGAGTTCTCCAGGTGAAGGAGGAGAGACTATGTGATCCTTGTCTGAGTTTGCCTGTTCGTTAGTTTGCTTACTATGTGCTTGTTTGATTGAAGATTATAGTGTGGTCTGTTTTGGGGGCTGTGTGCTGAGCCAAGCAACCTGCTAGGCAAGGCTGAGAGCAGATTACAGCCTTGTTAGTAAGCTCTCTCTTAATCCTTAACCACTTTAGGATCCCTTGACAAGGAAGAGAGGCTAACTCAGGGAAAACATGGATTTAGAAAGTTCCTAAGTGACCAGAGGAGCTAGCAAACAGGAGTGGCAAACAGGAGTTATGCAAAGCAGTTCTCCTGGTGAAGGAGGAGAGTATGTGATCCTTGGGGTGAGTTTGTCTGTTAGCTAGCTGTTACCACTCAAGAAAGGAGTCAATGTGCATAGTTCTCTGAAAACATCCACTCAATGTGGAGCAGCAGTCAAAAAAGTGAACAGAATGTTAGATAATAGATAATAAGACAGAAAATATCATAATGCCACTGTATAAATCCATGCACACCCTCACCTTGAATACTGTGTGCAGTGCTGGTCACCTCATCTCAAAAAAGATATTTTAGAATTTGAAAAAGTACAAAGAAGGGCAACAAAAATTATTACGGGTATGGAACAACTTCCATACAAGGCAAGATTAAGAAAACTGAGACTGTTCATCTTAGAAAAGATAAAGCTAAGGGGTGATAGATAGAGGTCTATAAATGACACATGGTGTGGAGAAAGTGAATAAAGAAGTGTTATTTACCCCCTCACCTAACACTAGGGGTCACCTGATAAAAGGCAGCAGGTTTAAAACAAAAGAAAGTACTATTTCACCCAACACACAGTCAATTTGTGGAACTCATTGCCAGGCCAAAAGTATAACTGGGTTCAAAAAAGAATTAGATAGGTTAATGGAGGATAGGTCCATCAATGGCTCTTAGCTAAGAGGGTCAGGAACATAAACCCATTTAGAGCGTCCCTAAACCTGTAACTGACAGAAGCAGGGACCGGATGACAGGGGATGGATCACTCAAAATTGCCCTGTTCTGTTTATTCCCTCTGATGTATCTAACATTGGCCAAAGTCAGAAGACAGGATACAGGGCTAGATGGAATATTGGTCTGTTCCAGTATGACAATTCTTTTGTTTTTATGTTTGTAAAGCAGTAAGGTACCATAAAGACATGAGAAAAATGAATAATTCTGTATTCAGTGCAGGGTTGGTTGGGGTGTGAGAAATAAGGGTCACACATTGAACAGTGAGGTTAAAAAAAATTGTATAGCTAACCATGCAGTCCACTCAATGCACTGAATGAGACAGGAATCTCATGAAAAATCACATTATTAAAAATTGTATCATAATTCATATACACAAAGAGGCAGAATCAAGGTTACATGGGTAATCTTAATTATTTGTTTAACATTTCCTAACTTTTGAGTGCTTGACTTTGCAACTTTAATGTCTTAACTTTTTTATATATAATTATACATATAAAGTGGGATTTTCATAAGTCAAGATTTACCATTGATTTCAATGTGACCAGAGCTAGGCCAATGCTGAGCACTTTTAAAAATCCTATCAATAAATTATGTTTATTCCATTCAGCTCTGTTATACATGGATCAAAAAATGTGGGATCACGTTTTTGCGGCATCCAGCTCTGCTAGGACCAATTATGGTTCTCTGTCTGAGACAGAGCAGAACCTAGGCTGTTCTAATATGCACCTGCTATCTGTAGTTCCTATGGGACCATATAGCAGCTGAGTATTGCCAGAACATACTGCTCTCTAGATGCTGCCTCTGCTCACCCCTCTTCATCCTTAACATATCACCTGCATTAGAGAATATGGGGAGGGAAGTGTAGATGGCAGCTGTACCTGCTTCATTCTGGCAAGGGCTATGCCTAGCTAGGAGTTTTGACAGACTCTGTTTGTTTTGTGCTACCTGAGCAATATAAAGGGACTGGAGTAGAGTATGATTTTTGGACTGTGATGAAACAGGGACTCTTAAAATCTAAATTCATTATATTAACTTGAAATAAGAATCAATATTTGAAGCTGACAGAGAACTTTTATCTTCCAGATATTTGACTAGGATAAAACTTAAATTTAGACTTGTTTGAGGGTTTCTCTTTCCTACACACAATGCCATGTCTGACCCTTTTTAAGGGCCAAAGCTAAAACAGAAATTAGTGGTAACTTTTTCTTTTTCATTGGCCTTGTTTGTAGTTTCTTTTTTGAAAGGGGAATATTTACTGTGGCACAGTGGAATGATATTGTTTAACATGTTGTATCCTTTTAAAAAACTATTAAAAATTCTAACGTGATTACCAAATATACACAATGTCAATATGAGCACAATGTAATGGTTAGGAAATTTACAGTGGCAGTTCAGCTAGCATAATTAGAATGATATTTACTTTCATTTGGTAGATATTTCTGACATTAGACCTTGTTTAAGGTTAATCTTTATTGGGAAATATGCCATTTAATTGACTGTGTTAAACATTTGTATTTCATCCATGACAGAGCACTGTGAAAAACAGGATGTAATGTTTAAGCTGACAACCCTAGTAAAATGTCCTAAATACACAATTACCATAAATCTACAGCAAACCTTGCTACTCTGTGGTACAGAACTTGTTGATTGTTGTGTTATCAGATTGACTGTGGTTTTGTCAGAGATGATACCATGTCAACAGTCAATACACTGCAGTTCCTCTGCTGGAACCACTGGAGCTCAACCACAGTTCAAGCAAACACCCTAAGAAGATACTGTGTATAAAAACATTTTAGACTAAATTTTGCATATGATGTTTATTGGAAATTAAGTGAAGGCAATACAATGTTTTCTATTTTACATTAGAAATCAAATTATTCAATTAAGTTAGATTTCTAAATCAACTTAAATGAAAAGGAATAATAATCCAGATGTCATCAAAACCAATGTTACAGTATTGAATTATAACACTAAAACAGGGATTAAAGTCCAGTTCCTCATTAAGGACTTTATGTTGTAAAGATTTCAAAGTGCAAATCCAATTTACTTATCATGGATATATATATGCACACACTTATATAAATAAATAAATAACCAGGTTATTTGGCTCCTGTGCACATCTATAAAAGGGAGAGGATTTAAATTATTCCCATTTTACCTCCCACACAGAAGCTATGCGCAGCATAGTCCCCATACTCCCAACTACAAAATTTCCCAGAACAGTTGCAGAGAGAGGAAAGGAGAGAAACAGGAATAGGGTTTTGCCTGAATTTGGACTTCAAGACTGAATCCTAGTTCAACAAAAAAAAAAGCAATTATTGCCAGGACTGGAAATGGCCAATTACTATGTTGCTTTTAAAATATAATTACATTAATATTCATATAGCTAAATATATTTAGAGTTATTTATTCTCAAAGACTGATACGACAAACTTTATACTCCATTTTTTTAAACCAGTGTCTATACATTTAGTTTGGAAGATTTACAATTTTGCATTTAAGAACTATTACACAAGAGAATTCCATTTGTAATCCTATTATCTTTCTAATGTAAATAATGTAATATCTATAAAATTGGGATACAATATGTGGGTTTCCTCTTAGAGTGTTGGTCCCTATGTATGTCCTAAGAGCTGGAATCCCTTTCACTACACTCACACCCAATGTGACCATAATCACAGATGTATCTCTCATAGGCTGAGGAGCCCACGGGGCAATCACATGGAACATGGCGTGTATTCTCCTTGGGAGGCCAGGATGCACATCAGTTTCCTGGAATTAAAGGCAGTCTGACTGGCCTGCAAGGCATTCCTCCCACTTATACAATCCTAACATATCCAGATAACACTCGAGAACATGATCACTATGTTCTATATAAACAAACAAGAAGGAGCAATTCTCTGAATAGATGTGGTCAATTTATGAAACTGGTAAACACAGAACTACATCACACTCCCAGCAATGTACTTCCCAAGTGTGCAAAACTCTCTGCAGACAATCTCAGCAGGCACTTCTCCACATACCACAAGTGGCAGATAGACTTTATTCAGTGAGGAATGCCTTCCTGGGCCCTGCTCTTCAGACAGACGAACAAGAAGTTCAATCTATACTGCAACAGAGCAGCACTAGGTTGGGACTCCATGGATTTAGTTGGGGATTAGGGCCTGCTTGGAGCAGGGAGTTGGGCTAGATGACCTCCTGAGGTCCCTTCCAACCCTGATAATCTATGATTCTATTCTGGACAGACCACCTGAGGAACACCTTTACTCCCATCCCACTGCTACCAGAGATTCTACAAAAGATTTATCATGACAAAACACAAGTCATTCTCATTGCACCCAATTAGCTCACATAATTTTGGTTCTTCTTCTAGTGATTGCTCATATCGATTCCAATTAGGTGTGTGCGCACCACTTATACAATCATCGGAAAGTTTTTTCCCTAGCAGCACCCGTTGGGTCAGCTGTGGAGCCCCCTGGAGTGACGCCTTCATGGTGCTCAATATATGACCCTCCTGACCTGGCGCCTCCTCAGTTCCTTCTTACCACCAGTGATGGTCGTTGGCATCCTGCTCAGCAAGTTCTACCATGTTTCCCTATCTTCGTTTGTTTGTTGCTCTCTATACATATTAGTTAGTTTAAGTGTTAGTTAGTATTAGTAGTTAGCAGTTGGGCTGGGGGGTTTACCCTCTGTCCAGACTGCTTTTTCTTGGGAGGCCTTTCATGCCCAAGTCCCAGGGGTTCAAGCCCTGCAAGTCCTGCAGCAAGCCTATGCCAACGGATGACCCCCCACAATGCTTGTCTAAAGTGTCTGGGGGAGGCTCACCAAGCTGATCGGTGCAGGATTTGTAAGGGGGTTCGCCCCAGAACCAAAAAGGAGTGAGACTTTTGCCTCAAGTAGCTTCTTACGGAGGTGGCACTTAGACCTCAGCCTCTGCCAGCGTGGGAAGACCTGGCACTGAATTCATCAGTGCATAGCTCCCTGGCAACAGTGGTGGAAGCGGCTCTGTGGATGGACTCTGGCAGAAACTCCCCAGCCCAGGTCATCGAGGAGATAGAGCTGCCATCCACCCCAGATACCTTTGAGACTGCAAGTGACCTCATCGCCATGACAGCGCTGAGGTCACCCATTGTTTGTGCCAAGCCTCCAATACCACATCGTATGGCACCATCTCGAGGCAAACCAGCAATGCTCCATCCCTCGGCACCACTGATAGAATTGTGGCATTGCTGATAGAATTGCGGCGCCGCTCAGACTCGCAGCGCTGCTCCAGGTCATGCCAGTGCTTCCCCTCGCAATGCTGATCCACGCGTTGATCTCCATCGCGCAGCAGGTCTTGGTCCTGGCACTGGCCCCGATGCTGCTCAGTGACCCCACGCAGCTCCAGATCATGGTACCGCTCCAGCCTCATGGCACCACTCTCCAGCATCAAGACATCGCTCCCCAGCACAGCACCGCTCTCTGGATCAGCTCCATTCAGCACCACCCTGGCCTTCGCTGTCCCGATCCCGGTCTTCGGACTCGGAGGCGGGATCTAGATACTCAGAGTGGGGCTGACCATGGAGTCAAGCCATGGACGCTCTGAGGTGGGGGCAGGGCCATGGCCTGCGCAGTGGCAGGGACCAACACAGTGGCCATTTTGGACCCTGTTGGCATACCACCAGGAGCAGGGCGCTCAGTCTAAAGGCTACCGATCGGCCACCTCTGAATTGTGGGTGCTGGAGGCCTCCGCCAGTTGCCCCACCCCTAGGGATGCCAAGGAGGCGCTGTGCCCTTGCCCCCCCATGGAACCAACTCCAACTCCGGTTCCTGAGCAGGACCCTTATCTACCTGGTCCAGCCAGTGAGACAGGATGAGAGGTTCCTGATGAGCAGGAGGGACAGGAGGACCCTGTTTCCCATTTAGCCTCCTCATCCTCCTCCCCAGCTGATGCTGTTGCGGGCACTTCTATCTCTGGACCGCCCCCCCATAGACAGCCATGCCCACCAGGACCTCCTTTGCAGGGTGGCGCGCAACATGGGTCTGCAGGCCAAGGAGGTGGTGGAGTCAGAGGACCTGGTGGTTGACATTTTGGCCCCAGAAGGTCCTTCGAGGGTGGCTCTGCCCTTAATCAAAACCATATAGGCCAATGCCAAGACCATCTGGCAGACCCCGGCCTCCATCCCTCCCACTGCCAAGGGAGTTGAGAGGAAATACTTTGTTCCATGAAAGGGGTATGAATACCTCTTATGCACCTGCAGCCTTGTTCATTGGTGGTTGTAGCAGTAAATGAGGAGAGCCAGGGGCAACAAGCCCCAGTGCCTAAGTCCAAGGATGCCAAAAAACTGGACTTGTTTGGACGTAAGGTGTACTTAACAGGGGGATAGAAGGGGGGGAAGCTACAGCTCAGGATTGCCAATCAGCAGGCAATTCTGAGCTGGTATATAATGCGGTCTTGGGATGCATCAGGTGAGGTATTTCTAGTAGAGATAAGAAGGTGTTAGTATCGTTATACAAGGCACTGGTGAGACCTCCTGTGGAATATTATGTGCAGTTCTGGTCTCCCATGTTTAAGAAGGATGAATTTAAACTGGAACAGGTACAGAGAAGGGCTACTAGGATGATCCGAGGAATGGAAAACCTGTCTTATGAAAGGAGACTCAAAGAGTTTGGCTTGTTTAGCCTAACCAAAAGAAGGCTGAGGAGAGAGATGATAGCTCTGTATTTATCGCTCTGATATATTTATACCAGGGAGGGAGAGGAATTATTTAAGCTCAGTACCAAGAACAAATGGATATAAACTGGCCATCAGGAAGTTTAGACTTGAAATTAGATGAAGGTTTCTAACCATCAGAGGAGTGAAGTCCTGGAACAGCCTTCCAAGGGGAGCAGTGGGGACAAAAGACATATCTGGCTTCAAGACTAAGCTTCATAAGTTTATGGAGGGGATGGTATAATGGGATATCAATTAATTGCCAAAATTAGGCTCTTTGACTATTAGTGGTAAATATGCCCAATGGCCTGTGATGGAATGTTAGATGGGGTGGGATCTGAGTTACTACAGAGAATTCTTTCCTGTGTCTGGCTGGTGAGTTTTGCCCACGTGCTCAGGGTTTAGCTGAGTGCCATATTTGGGGTCAGGAAGGAATTTTCCTCCAGGACAGATTGGCAGAGACCCTGGGGTTTTTTCACCTTCCTCTGCAGTGTGGGGAACGGGTCACTTGCTGGAGGATTCTCTGCACCCTGAAGTCTTTAAACCATGATTTGAGGACTTCAATAGCTCAGATATAGGTTAGGGGTTTGTTACAGGAGTGGATGGGTGAGATTATGTGGCCTGCATTGTGCCATAACGATCATAATGGTCCCATCTGACCTTAAAGTCTATGATTCTATTATTCTACTGAGCCCACATTTCTCCAGCTTACTTATGAGAATTTCATGTGGAGACTGTCAAAAGCCTTGCTAAAGTTCAAGTATATTATGTCCACATTCCCCCTATCCACCAAACCAGTTACCTTGTCAAAGAAGGAAATCAAGCTGGTTTGTCATGATTTTTTCTTGGTAAATCCATGCTGGCTGCTAGTGATCACCCCTTCATGTTCCAGGTATTTGCAAACTGAATGTTACTTTCATACATTGCTCGAGTAGTTTCCTGGGTATCAAGGACAAGCTGATTGTTCTATAGTTCCCTAATTCCTCCTTTCCCCCCTTTTAAAGATGGGCACTACATTAGCCCTTCCCCAGTCTTCCAGGACCTCACCTGTCCTCCACGAGTATACAAATATTGTCAGAGATTTCTTCAGCTAATTCCTTCAGCACCCTGGGGGTGAATAGCCTCAGGCCCTGCTGATTTGAATTCATTCAGATTAGCCAGAAGATCTCTGACATGTTCTTTACTTATCCTGATCTGCATTCCTTCCCCTTTATTGTCTATGATAATTTTACTAGTTGTCCAGTCACATGTTATTTTCTGTATGAAGACTGAAGCAAAGTAGGCCTTGAACAACTCCGCCTTCTTACCTTCTATTGTCAGCTTACTTCCCCCACACCATCCCTGATCTTTCTTTTTTGTCTGACATATTTGTAAAACCCCTTCTTGTTGTCTCTAACATTTCTTTCCAGACAGAGAAGGTGCTACAGTGAAATTCTTCACTTTTGAAGAAAAAATTGTCTAAAATGAAAGAATGTAGGTGACACATGGGCACAAGAATTTATACTGTAATCTGCCCTTTCATAGTCAGGGATTTATAATGGAGTTCACATATCAGTGTTCTTTGAGTAATGGTCAGAGTTTCACCCATAGCTCTGAGCACATATCAGTTTGTATTTACACATTTTTATCTACCATGTGTCTCTTATTTCCAAACCAGAATCTATATAATAAATATCAGGATAGGGATTATGCTTAAATCATGCAGTGTAGTTGTACCTGTTTCGGTTCCAGGATAGACAAGGTAGTTGAGGTAATATATTTTATTGGACTAACTTCTGTTGATGAGAGAGACAAGCTTCCAAGCCACAGAGTGCTCTTCTTTAGTGCATTTTGCTGATGCTGGGAGTACCTTTCCCAGACCTGAAGAAGAGCTCTCTGTGGCTTGAAAGCTTCATAGAATAGAATATCAGGGTTAGAAGGGATCTCAGGAGGTCATCTAGTCCAACCCCCTGCTCAAAGCAGGACCAATCCTCGGACAGATTTTTTAGAAGAAATGTCTTACAGGGATTCCTGGAGCTAAAACAGTGGATTAAGCACATCTTTAAATGGGGTAAATGTGGCATGTTTTGCACATTAAGGAGCAGATTCAACAAAGTGACTTATTGCCTGATGTCAAAAGGGGTGATGTTGGACAGGACTGACAGCCGGGCCAAATTGGTTGATCTCATGGTATCAGTTATCAAAAATAAGATTAGTCCAAAACACTGTAGAGAACATTTTTCTCTGAACAAAGACTTTTACATCATGTTTTCCTTCTGTATAATTTCCATATAGCTTCATCATTCCTGTGTAAAACTGAAATTCCTGCTTCTTCATATTTCACATGTATGAAATATTTTTATTTTTATTTCAGGAGCCTTTATGATCCCTTTTCTCATTTTGCTTGTCCTGGAAGGTATCCCACTGCTTCATCTTGAGTTTGCCATTGGTCAAAGACTGAGAAAAGGTAGTGTGGGAGTCTGGAGTTCTATCCATCCTACCCTGAAGGGAGTAGGTAAGTCTCAGGAAGCTTACAACTAAACCAGACAGAATGCACAAAAGCCCACATTATTAATTTTGCCATTTAGGCTTTATTGTTTTACTTTGGAGCAGAATGAATGTCTCAGGGGATGAATTATGAGTTCAGAGACTAACTTCCACATTGTCCACCTGAATGCAGCCCAGGTGATCAAAAGCTATTACTATCTGATAACAATTTGATGTCCCATTCACAGTGCACAGGAACAGTGGGCACACTTAAAAACTGCACCCTGATTTTAGAGAGATTACAGGTGACAGGGAATATCTCTGAAAATGAGGAATATGGCTAGAACAATTGCTCTCTAGAATTGGAATTAACTTTAAGTGTGCCAACAACCTGTATTGTAGTTATTTTGAGTATAGATCAGTGGTTCTTAAACTTTTGTACTGGTGACCCCTTTCAAATAGCAAGCCTCTGAGTATGACCCCCCTTTATAAATTAAAAATACTTTTTTATATATTTAACACCATTATAAATACTGGAGGCAAAGCGGGGTTTGGGGTGGACGCTGACAGCTTGTAACCCCCCATGTAATAACCTCACGACCCCTAAGGGGTGCCAACCCCCATTTGAGAACCCCTGGTATAGATGGAGGAGTTCAATCTCCATATCTGTCAGTCATAAGTAGTGATTTGTATATAACATTGTATACATTAATAATAGGGCTGTCAATTAGTCACAGTTAACTCACACGATTAACTCAAATTAATCACAATAAAAAAAATTAATCATGATTAATCGCACTGTTAAACAATAGAATATCAATTGAAATGTATTAAATATTTGTGTATGTTTTCTACATTTTCAAATACATTGATTTCAATTACAACACAGAATACAAAGTATATATGCGTGTCCTCTGGAATGGTGGTTGAAGCATTAAGCGGCATATGAATGTTTAGCATATCTGTCAGGTAAATACTTTGCAATGCCGGCTACAACAGTGCCCTGTGAACACCTGTTCTCACTTCCAGGTGACAATATAAACAAGAAGTGGGCAACATTATCTCCTGCAAATTGTAACCAAACTTGTTTGTCTGAGCGATTGGCTGAAGTGGGACTGAGTGGACTTGCAGGCTCTAAAATTTTGCATTGTATTATTTTTGAATGCAGTTTTTTTACCTAATTCTACATTTGTAAGTTCAACTTTCATGATAAAGAGATTGCACTTTTATTAGGTGAATTGAAAAATACTATTTCTTTTGTTTTTTAACAGTGCAAATACTTGTAATCAAAAATAAAGTGAGCACTGTATACTTTGTATTCTGTGTTGTAATTGAAATAAATATTTGAAAATATAGAAAACATCCAAAAATATTTAAATAAATGGTATTCTATTATTGTATAATTGATTAATTTGTTTAATCGCTTGACAGCCCTAATTAATAAGTATACACATTTTTTTTCTCTCTTATTACTTGTGAAAAGCACTAGATTAACAGCCAGGGAGACTGAAGTCCAAATTAAAAAGTGCCTGCACAAGAGCTCTAGATTCCCTGATAATCTTTTTACACAACAATATAATACAGCCAGGAGCATTAAAAAACAAACAACCTCCCATTTCAATTAAAAAAGGAACAAATTAATTCAGCTCACCCAGCCAATTATAAGCTATAAAAAAGTTCCCTCCATTGTCTCTGGAAACGACTGCTTAACCTTCTTCAAAACCCTAGGAAATAAATGGCTTTTGCTTTGTGCCCAGGAAAACCCCCCCCCACCAAATTTGGGTTATGTTGGACCAAGAAAAAAGGGGGAGGGGTAAATTCTAGTGTCCCAAAGCCACTCACAAATAATGTCCTGCTGGCAGCCTCCTCTCTTTAATTACAAAGGGAAAAAAAATCCCTATTGACCTTGTGACGGGTTGGATCACAGAAACCCTCTTGGGAGCTGCCACCTGAGGTGCCAAGACTACTTCTACCCCTGCTTTCCCTGCCAGCTTGGGACCCCAGCACCCTGTCTTGCTGAGCCACACACACCCGTCTGCTCCAACACAGACCCAGGGTCTGAATTACTTGCCCCAAAGCTGCAGGTTTACCTGAAAGCAGCTTACAGAAGTGTTCTTGACTTTAACACTCAGATGCCCAACTCCCAGTGGGGTCTAAAACCCAAATAAATCCATAAACTCATAAATTGTTCGCCCTCTATAACACTGATAGAGAGATATGCACAGCTGTTTGCCCCCCCCCCCCCCAGGTATTAATACGTACTCTGAGATAATTAATTAATAAAAAGGTGATTTTATTAAATACAGAAAGTAGGATTTAAGTGGTTCCAAATAGTGACAGACAGAACAAAGTGAATTACCAAGTAAAATAAAATAAAATATGCCAGTCTATGTCTAATCCAACTGAATACAGATAAAATCCTCACCAGTTCCAGAATGCTGCTTATTACAGACTAATCTCCTTTTAGTCTGGGTCCAGCAATCACTCAGACCCTTTTCATTAACTGTCCTTTGTTCAAGTTTCTTTCAGGTATCTTTGGGGGCGGAGAGGCTCTCTCTTTAGCCAGCTCAAAAACCAAACTGAGGCGTCTCCCATGGGCTTAAACAGACTTTCTCTTATAGGTGGAGACCCCTTCCTCTCTCCTATGCAAAGTCCAGCTACAAAATGGAGTTTTGGAGTCACCTGGGCAAGTCACATGTCCATGCATGACTGAGTTCCTTACCAGCCAAGCCACATTCCTGGGAAAGCCCAGATGTAGATTGATGTCTGCAAGTTCATTGTTGGCTTAAGTGTTTCTTGATTAGGCACTTACTGAGAATAGTCTTTTCTCAGGAAGCTGACCAACGGCTTCACTGCAGCCTACTTAGAATCAAACAAGTATGTAGCCAATATTCATAACTTTGAATATAAAAATGATATTTGCCTACAAATAGGATTAATAGATTCAGTAGATCATAACCTTTACAGAGATATGTTACAAGGCATATGTAGCATACAACACATTCTAGTTATGTTATATATAAACATATATATACACACACACATATATAAGCATATTTCCATAAACCCTTATGGGGGGCACTGTCACAGACCTCAACTGTGGTAGTTTGGCATGGTGAGGCAGGTGGTCTCAGCCCATTTAGGGCTTTATAGGTCATGGCCAACAACTTAGACTCCATCAGAAACCAATAGGCAGCCAGTGCAGATCCTGGAGCACTGTGGTGGTGTGTTCCCAATGAGATGCTCAATTAGTGAACTGCTGCATTCTACACTAGCTTCAGTCTCCAAATAGTTTTAAGGTGTAGCCCATGTGGAGCTCATTGCAGTGGTCTAATCTTGAGGTGACCAACGAATAGATAGTGGCACAGTCTGCATCTGAAAGAAAAAGTGGCAACCTTCTGGCCAGGTGTTAATGGTAAAAAGCTGACTTGGTTATTCCTGTAATGTAATCCCCTAACAGCAGCTGGGGTGGGGGGTGTCCAAAATTACCTTTCAGCTGTGACCCATGATAACTAAAGGTGGACACACGCTCTCTATCAGAGGGTCTGATATTACCTCTCCCATCTCTTCTAACTGCTTCTCCCAAATCCCCTCCTCACCTCAGTCTTATCTATGTTGAGTTTCAGACAGCTCGATCTCATCCATACCCCAATCTCAGCTAAATACTGTCTGAGACACTGAATGGCTTCTTGTGTGTTGGATGAAATAGAGACATACAATTGGATGTGGTCAGCATAATGAAATCACTGCACCTTATGCCTCCGTATTACCCCTCCATGCAGCCTTGTATACACATTGAACAGGAGGGGAGGCAGAGGGGCTTCTTGTGGCACCCCATATTTGAGAGCTCTTCAGGAAGAGCAGTTGCCCACAACTACCCAGTGAGATGTCTGAGAAAAGAATGAACCCCCTGAAGGGCAGTCCTGTTCACTTTTGAAAAGGTTTGTAGACAAGTGAACAATACCTTGTGATCAATGGTATTGAAGGCACTGAAGAGATCTAATAATACCAGCATGGTCATCTGAGCTTCATCCATCATCCATCACCAGGAAATGCTCACTGACCAGCATGACCCATATAGTCTGTGTCAAAACCTGGTCTATACCCTGATTGACAAGGAGTAAGGAGATCCAGTACACCCAGATACTATGAGGAGCGATCTTACTATAGCCTTATGCAGAATCTTACTGAGAAATGGAAGAAGTGGACTGATTGTCATGAACAAGTGCTGACCTCCTTCAAAGCAATAGGCAGGCTACTGTCTTTAGTCTCCCCCAGAAAATGACCCAGTACTTCCCCCTGACCTTCAACATCTCGGAAGGGCAAAAGTCCAAAGCACAGGTGGTGGCACAAAGTTCTCTCACCGCTTCCAGTACCTCAATAAATATTAATGGCTAAAACTCTAGTAAAGGTGATGAGGCCCTTGTTCCCTCAAGTCTCTGTGTTAATAATTATGATCCTTGTCTCATGAAAACTCAATTACCTGATAAATAGTTCTGTTGGTTTCACCCACTGCTAAGATTAAACATCTCATTCCTGGTTTACCCCTCCTTCTTGCAAATGTCTTATTTTTATAGCCTTGTCAGTCACCTCAGGGATCAAAGAGCCCAAGCCCTCACAGCCATAACACCTTCTTCTCTTTTTCTCACCTCCTTGGGACTCCATATTCCCTGCATATGGCAACACTAATAGCAACTTAATAACTCTTGGCAACTTAATAGTGACCATTGAAAGGATGCAGCTGAGTTCCCAAAAAGTGATCCCTAAAGCTGTCTGCAAAGCCATAATCAAACTCTTTCTAAAACACTCATCCACTGATTCACACCAACTAGGTGTCTCACACCTCAGGGCCTCCCAAACTCTAGTGTTCTGTTCCTCTCAAAACAAGATTCCCCACTTTTCTGTACCAATTATGTCTTCCTTCTCTCATTAGCCACCCTTCTACTGTGGCTAGATGAAAAAGGAAATCAAAGTTCCACCAACTCCCATAGTCTCTGCATCCTTATCAGTTCCACTGTCCTGGAAGTGGCAGAGAGAAGAATTCAAGACTGTCCTGTAACCCCAAGGGGTGGTCACACAATGGTACAAACCCTTTCAATCCACCATCTATCAACTGTCAGACTCTCACCCACAAACTGCTCACATTTCTAATCCTACTGTTATCTATAATCAGTCTGCCTGCCACAGAGACTAGCCCATAGGCACACACTCACCAGGGGATTCTTTAAATGATTTTTCCTTTACTGGCCTCTCACCACAAAAAGAGAAACCACTTTAACCATAACTTACTCCTTCTCCCTGTCTAAATCTCTCAACACCATTAATCCACTATCAGCACCCCTTTACACTCATCCCATTAACACACAAACATGACAATATTGAGCAAACGAACTCAGAAGTGTGAAGGTATGATCTCAGACCAGGTGCTGAGGCCCAGCTGACCCTGGTTAAAGGCAGAGTTTCCATGAGTATGATTGTAAGTAGTGGTGCCAGCTTCAGGTCCAGTTGCAGGGGCAAAGTGGCTGAGGAGACTCCCTGTTTAAAGTCAAAGCCCCCCAATAGCAGTCCCTATTGGTGGTAAACAGGCAGAACTGCAGAGGTGGTAAAGAGCTGCAATTAATGTTTTCCAAATCTTCCTAGAAGTGCATATTTTTATTATTCTCTACATTTCCCATTTCATAATCAGTGAGAATGTCAACATCCTCCAGCAGTCACAACAACACAAATGTCAGTCGCAGTCATCTCAATCCTATAGCCATCCCACACTTGCCCTAATGACCCAGAAAACTTTCACTGAAAGCCAAGCTAACACCCTAGCAGGACAAACTCCCTAGCTGGTCACAAATTTAAAACAAGAAGTCATTTTAGGTGCTGGGTCTACGATTTCAACATTTTCTTGTTCATTGGAACTAATGAAAAGGAAAGCAATCTGCTTTCAACAGATATATCTTGGTAAACTTCCTGCAAGAGATATCCTCTAAACAGTGCAGTCAAAGAGCATTAAAAATATAGGGCCTAATTCTCATTGAGAAATATTCTGGATGTCTTCAGAGAGTTCCCGACTTCTTTAAATAAAAGGCTACATTGTGACTTGGACCATGCACAGGGATGGTAAGATCTCTGTGCATGGCTACCGGGCAGTTGGGTCTGGGTGTACAAGAGTTTTGCCCTCCTGCTTCTCATCTGAGCCAGTGAAGGGCTATCATAATTTGCTGTTAGTCTATACTGTCAGCAAATTTCTACGTCCCAGAAAGGTATCTGTTACGCACAGTGACTCCTTGGATGGTGTAGCTTATGCACCACCCATTGCTCAGGGCTGTGGCTAAATAATCTTGCTCAAAACCTGCCATGAACAAAATGACTGCAAATGCAAACCTTCTACAACAATCTGAAGATTTAGTGACATATGTTACTTTTTATGAATGCATTAGTATGCTAATTTCTCACTAGTAGTGTTTACAGTGAGATACAATCCACAGGTAAATCTTCACACTTTATAGATGGTGACTTTTTACATAATGAATAACTTTGTAATGATATTCCCAGCTTCAAGGTTGGGTAATAAATACAGAGAAGCCTTTTATCTGTAGGTAACTGGTTTGAATCTAGCCCAGGTCAGTAGTGATCCAGAGTCACTAATTACTATCTGGCAGCTATCTGATGACCTAGTAATTCTGTGGTGTCAATGTGGATACTAGTGGACCTACAAAAAACACTCTCATAGTTGGACTATTCTGCACCCATGCTGGTAGTCTCACCAGAAGCCAAAGATTGAATTCATGGAGTTAGAATTATTTGTTCAGCCCAGAAACTGTCAAAAATATTGATAAGGCACATTGGTGAGGAAGCTTGTACTACTGCTGTTATCCATGCTGTACCTGTTCTCCAGGAAGAGGCTTTTAGTTCTCAGGGCTATCAGCATGGGACACAGCTAATGTCACTACAATATCATATCTTTAATTTTTGTAAAAACTCATTTTTTCCTGCTGTCAGTACAGCTAAGTGGAGTACAAAATTTTCCTTCTAAACTATTGCAGAGATACATCTCTGCTAATGGGAGTTGCATGCTCACCAATGGAAGAATGTATTCTAAAGCTGCATATGCCCAGGATGCGTTAAACACAGGATCTTGACATTCTAATGCATATTAACAAAAATCAGTTCAGTTTAGTTACTTAAAATATTTGTTTTATATACAAAGTACTGAGTTCAAATCCTATTAAAAGTTATGATTTTATTTTAAAAATTTGTATAATTTCCTTAATGCCAAATGGTTCTCTTACTTTAGTTTGAAGTCAGTGAGCCCACTTGTAGAGTAAGGTATTAGTCAATATGAATAAGATTATCAGAATCTGGCCCTTTGTTTTCAACATTTAGTGCTAGATTTTTGTCTTCAGGCAAAATCTTTAGATCTAAACCAGTGGTGGTGCATAAACCGCCTTCAGGAAGTATTGTGACTCAGAGACATACCTTGGAATTTTTCTCTCCTGCTTCCTTCTTGCTCCCAGGGGGGTGTAGAAAAATTATTGCTAGCCTGCATACCATCATTAAATTTCTACCCCATTCTGCTGTAGTAGGAAGAGAGTCTGAGACATAAACCCTTGTATTAGAGGCCTGGTATGAGGCAGGACCTGCTCACAGAATCTGGCAAGAACAGGGCTAATATTGCAGAAATACACATTCCCAAGGATAACAGGGACACACTGAACCCTCCTAAAAGATAAAGTCAGGATGACAATACGTAATAGAGATGTTTTGATCGAACCAACATGTAGAAGGTGATGGTGATAACTAGCCACATCATGGAGCAATAACTAACTATGTCAGAGGCAGTACATAACTTGTTTGTATCAGGGTATAAACATGTATTTCACAGGGAGTATCTTTGTCCGGCCTAAGGAAGAATGGAAAGTCCTGACATTCACTGAACTGGTCCATTGTTACAGGCATAAATTTATTAGTGGTCCAGTAGAGTCTGAACGATACTAGTACCATGCTTCGTTGACAATAAACCTGGCTGGCTGCCTTTGTCCCTTACCATATTTTGTAGTCATTGGGTGGTTCGCTCGAGGTCTGCTGTGCTAGCTGTCTGTGCAGGGTTGGGGCAGCACACAGAGGGAACACATACACGCAGCCAAACATCTATTAACATCTAACCACATCTGCATTGGCTCATCTACTCTTACCAGCAAGGTGGGGGGTCAGAACCCAAACTCCAACCACTCTGTCCATTTCCCACCCAGCCACTGCTCACCTACTCTAGGGCAGAGAATAAACAAGGAAATAATTTTGCTACTACTACTCACCTATACCCAAGGTCCAGATGGCCCAAGTGTGAGTGTGAGCTGGGGGTTACTCCCCTGAATGGGTATATAAGTCTGAATCACAATCTACTCAATTATCTTTGGGTGATAAAGAGGGTTAAACAAGTGATTGGTGAAAATGCAACATACAATGCTGCCATTTTTTAGTGTTTGTTGTTACATGCAGAGTTGGTAGCTTTCATGCCAGGTGTCTGCCTCAGACTGAATTTTTTTTTGAAAGTTTCAGCTAAAATGGTCAGCTCTCTCACAGAATGAGTGTAGGGGAAAAAGATGTAATTTTGATCTCAGAAATCAAAATGAAATGATTTTAAGAAGCCCTACTATCCCCGTGATTTTACCTGGAAATGCTCCTCTCCGCTGCCCAGAGCCAATGTGGCATCAACAACCAGAACTGAGATCAGGGAGACTCACATTTAACACACTCATAAACCATCTGGAAAAGGGGTAAACAGGGAGGTGGCAAAATTTGCAGATTATACAAAACTACTCAAGATCCCAGGCAGACTGCGAAGAGCTACAGAAGGATCTCACAAAACTGGGTGACTTGGCAACAAAATGGCAGATGAAATTTAATGTTGATAAATGCAAAGTAATGCACATTGGAAAACATAATTCTAACTATACATATACAATGATGGGGGTCTAAATTAGCTGTTACCACTCAAGAAAGAGATCTTGGAGTCATTGTGGATAGTTCTCCGAAATCATCCACTCAATGTGCAGCAGCAGTCAAAAAAGTGAACAGAATGTTGGGAATCATCAAGAAAGGGATAGATAATAAGACAGAAAATATCATATTGCCTCTATATAAATCCATGGTACGCCCACACCTTGAATGCTGTATGCAGTTGCCCCATCTCAAAAAAGATATATTGGAATTGGAAAAGGTTCAGAAAAGGGCAACAAAAATGATTAGGGGTATAGAACGGCTTCCGTATGAGGAGAGATTAATAAGACTGGGACTTTTCAGCTTGGAAAAGAGGCGACTAAGGGAGGTCTATAAAATCATGAGTGGTATAGAGAAAGTAAATAAGGAAGTTTTTTACTCCTTCTTATAATACAAGAACAAGGGGCCACCAAATGAAATTAATAGGTAGCAGATTTAAAACAAACACAAGAAAGTATTTTTTCCACACAACGCACTGTCAACCTCTGGAACTCCTTGCCAGAGGGTGTTGTGAAGGCCAATACTATAACTGGGTTCAAAAGGGAGCTAGATAGATTCATGGAAGATAGCCATTGATGGACCTATTAGCCAGGATGGGCAGGAATGGTATCCCTAGCCTCTGTTTGCCAGAAGCTGGGATTGGGTGACAGGGCTTGGATCACTTGATGATAACCTGTCTGTTTATTCCCTTTGGGGCATCTGCCATTGGCCACTGTCAGAGGACAGGATACTGGGCTTGATGGACCTTTGGTCTGACCCAGTATGACCGTTCTTATGTTCACTCTTCCTTTGATCTCAGTGCTCTCCCTGCTGATGCCAGGCACCATGAAGGAGGAGAAGTATGTTCTTGGACTCAAAGAGGGGATGATAGGGACATAAGCAAATAGACTAGGTTGGGAATGGTATAACAGCAGAGGGAGGTAGGAAGAAACTTAGGGATAGGGACAGAAGATTTATAACCACTGGAGCACATGCTCCTCCAGAACATGTAATTAAACCCAGGATACCCAAGTCTCAACATTCTTCTGCTGTCTAGCAAATACCTATAAACCTAAATGAGTATCTCACCTCTTCCCTACTAGCTGGCCACATAGAGGATAACAGCCTACTTCTGCTAAAAGTTCTCCATTAGGTTGAGTGGTAGAAGACTGTACTGTCCATCTAAATGTCCCAAACCTGCTGATTACCCATGTGGGATCAATATGATTAAAAAAAAATAATGGAATTTGGTTTTTGTTTGCTTGTTAGAAAATTACATTTAGAAAACCCTAAAGTTTATGTTAAAAGAATGTTAAGGTTATAAAGTCAAGCATTCAAAAGTTAGGGAATGCCAAATTTACAGTTGCCTCTGTAACCCTCATGTTGTTTATATGGAGAGGTTGTTTGTATAATATGTGTTACTTTGTGTCTAGAATACAAGAATTGTTGTGCTCATCTATATCCATTAAAAAAAACTATTAATTTACATTGTTAAGATACAAATTTTCACAGCATTCATATAGTTGACTGAGATCAGTCTGGTGGCTTAGCTTTATAACGTCTTATATTTTTGTTGATATATTTTAACATTCCTTTAAAAACAACTAAAAGCTGCATATTATAATCTTTTTCCTTTTTCTTCAGGTATAGCAGCAATGCTTGTATCCTTCCTGGTGGGTTTATACTATAACACTATCATTGCCTGGGTGATGTGGTATTTCTTCAACTCTTTCCAGGAGCCATTGCCTTGGAGTGACTGCCCACTCAATGCTAACAGAACTGGTACGGATTATGAAACAGTATTTTCATTTGCAAAACACTTTGTCATTAGCAATTAATTCAATAGGAACTTTTTTGTATACACCAACTTTATCAGGGTTGTATGCAGTGTAGTTGCAGCTATGTCAGTCCTAGGATGTTAGAGAGACAAGGTGGGTGTGAGGTAATGTCTTTTATTGGACCAACTTCTGTTGGTGAGAGGGACAAGCTTGTCTCTCTCACCAACAGAAGTTGGTCCAATAAAAGATACTAACTCACCCACCTTGTCTCTCTAACTTCATCAGGGAGCATTTTGATATTTTAATATTTCAGTTTTGCAGAAGAGTATTCACTATACACTTTGACATCTTATGTGAAATCTGTGTTCTGGAGTTATTATTCCAGCCTTTAGATGAAATAACTGACACATTGTAACCTCTTTAGAACTGGAGCCACTAAGAGAGAGTTGATACCGTATATATATACACGTATTTGTAAAAGTACAAGATCCAGTGCAAACATTAGCATTCAGGAGCACTTTGTAGATTATTGGCACCATAAAAAAAAATCTTGGTAAGTTAAAAAAAAGATACAGTTCAATAATGCTTTTGTATGTTTCATGGTCTGTAAAGATAGAGTGTACCCATTTTCCTCACACTAGCACAATCAAATTTTAAAGTTATAAAGAGCCCCACTCAGTATAAACAAACTCAGAAACATATGAAAATTAATTAAGCACCATCATCTTTGAAACTGAAGATTTCTATCACAAGTGAAATTGATAGTTTTCTTTTAACAACTTTTAACACTGTGTCTGAGATTTTCAAAAGTACCTAGGAGCTTTTAAATGGGAAATGACCATCTAAAACCTTTAGGCAGCTGTGTCAGAGAAGAGAACAGGTTGGAAATTATTTATCTAAAATATGAGAGGAGGCTGTAACATTTTGTGACATATAAATACATCTCAGTGAGGTGAGACATGTTAGATATAAAACTTTTCAACTGCACTATTTCAGAAAATAGTAACCAAAATGTATGTGGCACAAATATAAAAGAGCTGCATATTCTGGTAGTCCAGACCAGAATGATATTTAGGGTAGACAATTATGAACGATCCAATTCTGGGTGTTGATCTCAGAACAGATTGCCTTGAATCAACAACAAATGCTTAAATATTGCCACACTACATGGAAAGTGTAACGGCTGATGAACACTGACCATGAATGTATGAAGTAGTACAGAGGTGGAAGCACTCCCCTTTGCAGTCAAGCATGGTGTCGCAGGTGAGACTCTGCCTCAGTTTCTCCCCATCTGGGTATAAGACCAAGCAGGCCTTTCTAGTATTAAGGAGAAACCTCTTCCGATGGTCTCATTTATTGTAACAGAAAAAGGAAAACATAAATGAAAGCTTCAGTCAGCTGCTCCACTGGGAACTCTCCACCTCTTGTTTAATCAATCTTATGTCTTGCCTTTCTAACCATGGAACACTCTCAGGCTGAATTTCCTGCCTGAAGCTTGGGCCTCTGCTGGGTTTTCAGCTGGCTTCCACTCTTTCCCCTTTGTTGAGCAAGTCACTGGTAGCTCCCAAGGAGGTTCCATACTCAGTTTGTTCTCTGGGGCTGTTCCTGTCCCTTGCCTGTTCCTCTCTCCATAAGCCTCTGCTCTCCAGGTAGAAATCACTTGGAATAGCTTCCTAACCAGCTTCCCTGAGACGTCTCTCACCTCAGGAGCTTCTGTTGTCCTGGCTTCTTGACTAAGCCCTCACGAGCCTTTATTAGACCCAAGTATTTCTTACCTAATTAACTGCTTCCCAGCTACTTGGGCAATTAACTATCTGCAGGTGGATCTGGGTTGGGTCACTCTCCTTAGCAGATCCTGTCACAGGTAAGCTGGGTGCCTGACCCCCACCCCTCTAGGGACCAGCTACCCTGTGATGTATTCCCCCCACCCTGTTTTAAAAAATGAACATTGCCCTTCCTAAGGCAAGATTAAGTATTTGCCTATGTCTAAATGGGCTCAACCAGGGTGACCTTATTAAGCACCTTCTCCAGGACTGCTGTGTATGCATCCAAGGATTGCATTCATCTTTCTGGCCACAGTGTTGCACTGGGAGCTCACGTTCAGCTGATTATCCACCATGACCCCCAAATCTTTATCAGAGTCACTACTTCCCAGGATAGAGTCCCCTATCATATCATTATTTTCTTTGTTCCTAAATATATACATTAACATTTAGCCAAACTTACCTGTTCATGCAGAGAGATCAACAATCAGTAGATCCACCTGTACATTGCTCCAACTCTAGAATTGTGCCCTTTATATTGATAAGAAAGAGGACAATTAATGGCAATAGGGACTCTTGCTTCAAGGACATTCCAGAAGGGAATTCTCAGACAAGATCTCTTGCAAGATAAAAACAATGGAAGGCCCAAAGATTTTTTTTTTAATTGAGTTTGGAGAAGGAAGCTCTCCCTGAAGAACACCCACACATACATCTCTTTTATTTGGGAAAAAAAAGAAGCCAAAATACATACTGTAGAAATTGTACCTGTTTTCATAACTTCCCTCCCCACCTTTTTCTCCCGAAGCCACCATAACCCCCTCATAGCTAGTCAATAAAAGGTGGGAAAGGAAACTCATATACAAGAGTCTTCCTCCTGTTCAGCTTCACAGATTTCATATATAGGGTGGGTTTAATAAAACAACAAATTCTCCATGAGAATTGCCATTAGGCTGGCCTCCTTCTGTAAGAAGAATCTATCAGTTTCCCATGAAACCAGGTTCTAAGAGGTTCTGAGACTTACCAATCAAATTTCAGTGGGATTACAGTTCTGTAATTTAGGATAGAATTAGACCATTGGTGTATAATTATTTTACATATCTATAATAAATTTACTGAATGACCATTTTTTTATGGTTACAGGTTATGTAGAAGAGTGTGCCAAGAGTTCTCCCGTAGATTATTTCTGGTATAGAGAAACTTTAAATATTTCCACTTCCATTGATGATTCAGGCACCATACAGTGGTGGCTTTTACTGTGTTTAACATGTGCCTGGGGAGTACTGTATGTGTGCACAATCAGAGGCATTGAAACAACAGGAAAGGTACTACATTTTGTTTTATATGAGCGTGAGAGATACAAATTCTATTGTGATTCCCTATTTATACAGGAGGACATGTGAAACTAGTCATATTATAAAAGCTACATATTTCATAAGCAAAAGTAATCCTATTGCTAATATCAATTTTTTAAAAAATCATAGAATCATAGAATGTCAGGGTTGGAAGGGACCTCAGGAGGTCATCTGGTCCAACCCTCTGCTCAAAGCAGGACCAATCCCCAGACAGATTTTTGCCCCAGATCCTGCCTCACAACTCACAACGCTGGGTTCAGCAGGCCAATGCTCAAACCACTGAGCTATCCCTCCCCCCAGCAATCTCAGCAATCCTTTTGAACAGGGAAGCAGGATGAATGGGGATTCAATTTATGTGTGGATTCAGTTGGATCCAGCTCCATGATCTCAACAAACCTTTCTCTCATTCTGTATCTTATTTACCTTTAAGATGTCTTAATGAAAGATCCAATAGACTGATCTTTTTGGTATGACCATTCTCAAATCATGTGTGTCTATCCTTATTTGGGTTTGTGCTCATCCCTCAATACTTACTATCTAAATACCAAATCCAAGGTTTTCAAAAATGAGTACCGGTACCTAAAGTTAGGCTCCTAAGTGCATAGTTAAGCACTTAAATAAGTACCCTGATTTTTTAAAATATTGAAAATTCAGCTGCTCCAAAATTTTTGTAATAGCAACAGTAATAATCAGACATCAGGTTGTAGATTTTTTTTTCATAGTTAGCGGTCATGACAGAATGACCTGACTTGAATGCTGAAGAGTTACAACTTGTCTTAAGTTGAGCACTGACTCAAAATATATATATTAGTAACTCAAAATATACATGTGTACTGCATTTCTCAAACATAAGAGTTCCAACAGTATGTTAATCATGACCAATTTGACACTCTTTTCTATTGTTTATCTGTTGTTTCACATTTCATTGTTTTCTTCTCTCATTTCTTTATTTTTCATGAAACAGTATTTATCTCATACTTTTAAATATTTATATGTTCCCTTTCCAGGCAGTGTATGTAACCTCAACTCTTCCTTATGTTGTGCTTACCATTTTCCTGATCCGTGGCTTGACATTGAAAGGGTCAGTCAATGGAATTGTATATCTCTTCACTCCCAATGTAAGTAATTGGATTCTTTTGTCTGTGAATGAGGCCATTAAGTAGATATCTGTATCGTTAATAACAAGTAGAAAATAAACCCCTTCCATCAGTATGTATTCTGACTATCCTTCAGGCATCCTAAAAGCCATTTCCTTAAGGCTTGAGTTGGATGGTAGAGCCCTTCTTTGCATTAGAGCAATGGTTCCCAAACTTGGTTCGCGGCTTGTTCAAGATAAGCCCCTGGCAGGCTGCGAGACCCTTTGTTTATCTGAGCGTCCACAGGTAGAGCTGCTTGCAGCTCCCAGTGGCTGCAATTCACCGTTCCTAGCCAATGGGAACTGCGGGAAGCGGCGCAGGCCAGGCCACCATTTCCCGCAGTTCCCAGTGGAACACATTAGGAAATTGTTAATAATTGCATGCTAGCCATTTGCGTCTTCTGTTGTAGTGGTAATTACGGTCTCAAACCTATCACCATATCATGCTGATTATTCTTTCAGACATGAAAGAATATATGCTCCCCTGAAATTATGTTGTTGAACTCCTGAATGGGATAATTCCAGAACAATGTGAACTGTTTCCTCACCTCCGACTACATTCTGCTTCTAGAATGCTTCCATACTCTACCAGTAGAAAGCACTCAGCCTGAGTTTGAAACATAAATGGTGGACGTAGGATGGGATTATAGTCCTATCTTGGAATTTTCTGTCCAGATATCTGTATTAAAATGGTTTATTTTCAGAGCAGTTTCTCACTAAAAGAAGTGTTCAGCTGCCATGGGAAGCCAAGATATCAGGGTTTATCTGTTGATCAATCAGTATTAAGTGATATAACTTTTTGGAGGAAAGAGATAAGGAGCCTACTGTCACCTACAGGAAGACAATTATTTGCATAATCTTGTCTTTTTATATATTTGTTTAAAAAACTACTTATATTTAATTTTAACACATAAGAAACACAAAGAAAAGAAGTTTATAAAAGCACTCATTTCGTTTGCTGTCCATGTTTTAAGAGTGAGAATTAACTATGTACCATCATCTCCAATTATCTTGTTCCAGTCACTAGTATGAATTTCTGATATTCAGCATAAGCTGTAATATTATACAACATAAGGTGTCATATTATACATTCATGAAGTTTTTTGTCTGATACTTCAGGTTACTGAACTGGCTAACCCAGTCACATGGCTGGATGCTGGAGCCCAGGTGTTCTACTCTTTCTCCCTTGCCTTTGGAGGCCTCATCTCCTTCTCTAGTTACAATTCCATTCAGTAAGTAGCAAGCACAAAAAATACAATTTGATATCAGTATTTCATTATTTGAGATAAAGTGTTGCAGTTAGATTCTGCCCTTTAATTGCATAATTATTTAGGGCTGGATAGTTCTCAGCTCCAAAAGTTAAGAAGACTCAAACCCAGCACATCTTCTTTGGAGGGATAAAAGAGTACAACTTCAACCCCCTTTTCTCTGCATCCTTTGGAAGCCCTTGTTCTTTTCTCGTATCCTAGCAGAGCACACCAATGCACTATAATACTAATGAATTCAGCATAATAAAGCTGTATGATGTGAGTCACTACATACTGAATGTCTCCTCCCCTTTTCCCTCCCTCACCCTTTGGAGCAAAGCTGTAAAGCAGGGGAGGAAATGGCAAAATAGGCCAGTCTGTGGGAACTTGGTTTTTTCAGAACTCATCACGCCATGGGGTCCAGAAGCAGTGTAGAGTCACAAGGCTCCTGCATAGATAGCCAGAGCCTCTGTAGGGCTCAACAACTCTGTAAATTTAAGGAGCAGAATCCAAGTCAAGTCTGCAGCTGGGTAATCCCTGCTCCCTAAATAGGATAATTCCAAAGAAATTCCATCTTTGGGCAGTTCATGGCATTTCACATACTATGCCTGAGTTTTCTCCACACATAGTGGACAATAACAACGAGGAGTCCGGTGGCACCTTAAAGACTAACAGATGTATTTGGGCATAAGCTTTTGTGGGTAAAAAACATACTTCTTCAGATGCATGGAGTGAAAATTGCAGATACAAGCATAAATATATATTGGCACATGAAGAGAAAGGAGTTACCTTACAAGTGGAGAACCAGTGTTGAAGGCCAATTCAGTCAGGGTGGATGTGGTCCACTCCCAATAATTGATAAGGAGGTGTCAATATCAAGAGAGGGAAAATTGCTTTTGTAGTGAGCCAGCCACTCCCAGTCCCTATTCAAGCCCAAATTAATGGTGTTAAGTTTGCAAATGAATTGTAGCTCTGCAGTTTCTCTTTGAAGTCTTATTTTTTCTTGAAGAATGGCTACTTTTAAATCTGTTATTGAATGTCCAGGGAGATTGAAGTGTTCTCCTACTGGCTTTTGTATGTTACCATTCTTGATGTCTGATTTGTGTCCATTTATCCTTTTACGTAGAGACTGTCTGGTTTGGCCAAATGTACATGGCAGAGGGGCATTGCTGGCACATGATGGCATCTTTCACATTAGTAGATGTACAGGTGAATGAGCCCCTGATGGTGTGGATGGTGTGGTTGGGTCCTATGATGGTGTCGCTAGAGTAGATGGGGTTTGTTACAGGGATTGGTTCCTGGGTTAGTGTTTCTGTGATGTGGTGTGTAGTTGCTGGTGAGTATTTGCTTCAGGTTCGGGGCCTGTCTGTAAGCAAGGATTGGTCTGCCTCCCAAGGCCTGTAAGAGTGGGGGATTGTTTTCCATGATAGGTTGTAGATCACTGATGATGTGCTGGAGAGATTTTATCCGAGGGCTGTACGTGATGGCCAGTGGTTAGGGTTACCATATTTCAGAAAGCAAAAAAAGAGGATGGGAGGAGCCCCACCCCTGTCCTGCCCTGGCCCCGCCCCATCCTGCCCTAGCCCCACCCCTGCCCCTCCCACTTCCCCCCCCCCGAACCCCCAACCCTCCCCCTGCTCCTTGTCCCCTGACTGCCCCCTCCTAGGACCCCTGCCCCTAACTGCCCCCCAGGACTCCACCCCCTACCTAAGCCTCCCTGCCTCTTGTCCCCTAACTGCCCCCTCCTAAGACCCCCCCAAATGCCCCCAGGACCCTACCCCCTACCTGTACCCTGACTGCCCAAAACCTTATCCACCCCCTCCAAAAAGCCCCTCCCCGAACTCCTGACCCCCCCGTCTCTTGACTGCCCCCTCCAGAACCTCCCTGCCCCTTCTCTGACCCCTTGGCCCCCTTGTTGTTGGCCTTCACCTAATGTCTCTGTGAGCTTGCTCAGGAACGGCCTGAGCTGTTCGTTCCGGCACGCTGGGCAGGAGGAGTGGGGGAGGAGCTCCAGACTGCTGGAGGCGATCTGCGAATGCAGGGAGGGAGGGAGTGATCTCTGCTGCAGTGAGGAGGAGGGGCTCTCTCTGGCTGTCGGAGCCCCATGTAAGTGGCACCATCCGGCCGGCTGCCCTGTTAGCCGCGCGTGCTCTGCATGGCGGGGGGAAGTCCGGACATTTATAAATTCCCCCCGGACGCTATTTTTAGCTCAAAAAGCCGGACATGTCCGGGGGAATCCGGACAAATGGTAACCCTACCAGTGGTGTATTTTCCTTGTTGGGCCTGTCCTGTAGTAGGTGACTACAATACCCACCTGGGGAAGTGAGGAAACAGTTTGACAGAGTTAGACGGGTACCCAGAAGTCACCTACTACAGAACAGGCCAAACAAGGAAAATAACAGAACCCCACTGGCCATCATGTACAGCTCCTGGCTAAAACCTCTCCAGTGCATCATCAATGATCAACACCTCCTCATCAATTATTGAGAGTGGACCACATCCACCTTGACTGAATTGGCCTTCAACACTGGTTCTCCACTTGTAAGGTAACTCCCTTCTCTTCATGTGCCAATATATATTTATGCCTGTATCTACAATTTTCACTCCATGAAACTGAAGAAGTGGGTTTTTTACCCACAAAAGCTTATGCCCAAATAATATCTGGTAGTCTTTAAAGTGCCACCAGACTCCTCGTTGTTTTTGTGGATACAGACTAACACGGCTACCCCTCTGATACATAGTGGACAATGTAATCATTTGATTTTTCAGAGTCCAGATAATGCATTTCTTCCTTCACTTCATTCAAGCAAAACTCCCTTTAACTTCACCAAGCTTTTTGTCTGAATAGACAAATTAAAGATTGCAGGATTTGGTCTCGAGAAATACATTACATCCCCTGAGAGATAAAATATATTATCAAGTCAATAGAAATTATGATAAATGGATGGAGTTGGGGTCTGAGTTATGCTAACCAGAAAGTTACAGGCACTTTGTAACCAAATATCAGTTGTGCCCATTTGCTATGGGATTCTCATTATACAAAATGTAATGTGTTTAATATAGGGGTAACTGGATGAAATATAGTGGCAGGTGAGACATAGAAGTTCACACTAGATAACTTAATCATAGAATCATAGAATATCAGAGTTGGAAGGGACCTCAAGAGGTCATCTAGTCCAACCCCCTGCTCAAAGCAGGACCAATTCCCAGCTAAATCATCCCAGCCAGGGCTTTGTCAAGCCGGGCCTTAAAAACCTCCAAGGAAGGAGACTCCACCACCTCCCTAGGTAACGCATTCCAGTGTTTCACCACCCTCCTAGTGAAATAGTTTTTCCTGATATCCAACCTAGACCTCCCCCACTGCAACTTGAGACCATTGCTCCTTGTTCTGTCATCTGCCACCACTGAGAACAGCCGAGCTCCATCCTCTTTGGAACCCCCCTTCAGGTAGTTGAAGGCTGCTATCAAATCCCCCCTCATTCTTCTCTTCTGGAGACTAAACAATCCCAGTTCTCTCAGCCTCTCCTCATAAGTCATGTGCTCCAGACCCCTAATCATTTTTGTTGCCCTCCGCTGGACTCTTTCCAATTTTTCCACATCCTTCTTGTAGTGTGGGGACCAAAACTGGACACAGTATTCCAGATGAGGCCTCACCAATGTCGAATAAAGGGGAACGATCACGTTCCTCGATCTGCTGGCAATGCCCCTACTTATACAGCCCAAAATGCCGTTAGCCTTCTTGGCAACAAGAGCACACTGTTGACTCATATCCAGCTTCTCGTCCACTGTGACCCCTAGGTCCTTTTCAGCAGAACTGCTACCTAGCCATTCGGTCCCTAGTCTGTAGCAGTGCATGGGATTCTTCCGTCCTAAGTGCAGGACTCTGCACTTGTCCTTGTTGAACCTCATCAGGTTTTTTTCTGCCCAATCCTCTAATTTGTCTAGGTCCCTCTGTATCCGATCCCTACCCTCTAGTGTATCTACCACGCCTCCTAGTTTAGTGTCATCTGCAAACTTGCTGAGAGTGCAGTCCACACCATCCTCCAGATCATTAATAAAGATATTAAACAAAACCGGCCCCAGGACCGACCCTTGGGGCACTCCACTTGAAACCGGCTGCCAACTAGACATGGAGCCATTGATCACTACCCGTTGAGCCCGACGATCTAGCCAGCTTTCTATCCACCTTACAGTCCATTCATCCAGCCCATACTTCTTTAACTTGGTGGCAAGAATACTGTGGGAGACAGTATCAAAAGCTTTGCTAAAGTCAAGAAATAACACATCCACTGCTTTCCCCTCATCCACAGAGCCAGTTATCTCATCATTAATAGTCTCTTCTGGCCTTAAACTCTATGAATGTATGTAATGTGTGTGTCACAGTTTCAGGGTACTGCATCTGTATCCACCCCTCCATGGTCCACACCAGGAGTGCCTAGTCAGGGTCTCAGGTCTCTAGCAGTTACCTGTCTCTAGTCAGGGATCCTTGTCCCACTCCCTTCTGATCAGGACATTTTAAGGTGGCTCAGCTCCCTATGATATCCCCAGCAAGCTAGTCTTCCTAACGACCAGTGCCTGTATGTTGTTTTCTCTCCAAGGGCTATGAACTGTGTACTGCCAGCAGTTACAGGTTACCTCACAGCTTTTTCTCAGCAAGAACATTTATTCTTAAAGTAAAAGCATACAGAGAAAATATAACAACAACAATAAACAGATTTAAACACACTAAACTTATTATGTTTTCTGGATGAGAAAGTAGTTCCTGAGTCAGTTTAAACACAGTCTTTTTATATTAAAAATCCCTTTTTTGGTCTCTTGGTCTCTGGGAAACCGAGTTTGAACCAGAATATGCAAGCCTCCCAGGGAGTGATACCTCTCTGGAGGTGTTTACAAAGTAATTCACTTTAATCACTCCCCACTGTTTTGGTTCATGGAGGATACCCCTCTTCCTTGGAGTTGCATATAATTTATGGCCCACCGTGATATGTAAACTTAATACAATATGGTCCCCAAAGATATTGCATAGGGTTGCAATATCTGTCACAGTGTATATGATGCATCTTGCCTTATTTGAGCACACTATTCTGGATGTGAATGCACAGAACTTCTCATTGTTTCATGATCGTTGTGAGTATCTCTCATCCAAGGTGAAGTTTTCAAATACAGGTGAAATACACCTCAAAAATGTAGGTGTGCTCTTTGTGCCAGAGATAGCTTCAATTTACACACGCAGATAACTGGCATTTGGGGCCCTCAGGGCCTCTAGGTGCAGAGCCCTCATGATTTTGGGGGATAGATACAAGTCAAGGGTAATTTTTTTAAAAAAAGTTTCTAGCCTTTTTCATTGTATAGAAAACCTTAAAACAAATATAAGCTATGCAAGAGTTCATGATTTGTAAGGGATAAAATATAAACTGGTCACTAGGGCTGACACTCTGTCACAGTGATTAGGAAAAGTCACATTATTCTATCCTTTCCCCTTCCCCCAACAAAACCATCTTGCAAGTGATACTCTTACATTCTATATTCTTATATTAACATAACACAAGAACTAGGGGTTACCAAATGAAATTAATGGGAAACAGGTTTAAAACAAATAAAAGGAAGTATTTCTTCACACAATGCACAGTGGAACTCTTTGCCAGAGAATGTTATGAAGTCCAAGACTGTAACAGGGTTCAAAAAAGAACTAGATAAGTTCATGTTGGATAGGTCCATTGATGGCTATTTGCCAGGATGGTGTCCCTAGCCTCTGTTTGCCAGAAGCTGGGAACAGGTGACACTTGATGATTATCTGTTCTGTTCTTTCCCTCTGGGGCAACTGGCATTGGCCGCTATCGGAAGACAGGATACTGGGCTAGGTGGAGCTTTGGTCTGACCCAGTATGGCCATTTTTATATTCTTATTCTAATTCATCCTCTAACACATTAATAATTTAGCTTAATTACAACTTTATTTCTTCAAGTATAACTTCTGCACGTGATTGATTAATTTTAACTGTATTGAAAATTTGATGTAGCTGTGTTATTCCTTCAATCTAATTAAAGACAAAAATGACTGAGCAATGTTAAAGTTTTTAATGATACAGTTTTTAATTAAGTTTATTTCAACTTAGTTAACAGATTTGTTTCTAAACTCTCAGAAAACTTTTTATATACATATAAATTAGTGTCCTGATCCTGTGATAATCCCAATAACCAATTTTTAATATTATATATATATACTGGCAAAAATTCATTGATGTTTCTGTCTTTTGCTTTACAGCAACAACTGTGAGAAAGATGCTGTGATTATCTCCATAATCAATGGTTTCACATCCATTTATGCAGCAACTGTCATATACTCCATCATTGGGTTCAGGGCAACAGAGAGATATGATGACTGTTTCGGCAGGTAAATTGTAATAAAACCTAATTACACAGACTTTTGTTTAGCATGAGTGGAAGCAGCCTGACTTTCCACACCATTAGTTCAGTTAGAATTATTCTGTTATTCATGTGAATAGCACTTGCTTGCACAAGGAGCCCTATGGACCAGTTACAGGATCTGGTCCCATATTGTTGACTGTAACTTAAAAAAAAATCATGATCATGTGCAAGATCAATAACTTTTGATCATCTGATTTTCTAAGATGTGTTTATTTAATTGTAAATGAAAAGTAAATAAAACAAAATGATGGTACCATAATGAGTGGCAGTTGTTTGACCTGTCCTCCTTTTCCACCTATAGGCACCCTATCCTTGGAAGGTTCTGAACAGTGATGTTTTAGAGAGTTAAAACCGTTCAGTCATTGATATTCCATTTTGTGAGACAATTTTGTCAATATAGTTCTTTTAGAAATAGCTATTAAGGAGGCAATTCCCATTGGCACAGAGGCAGATCAAATTGGCAAAATATCCACCACTACCCATGAATACTGAAATAACTATAGTTTTACATGTAATGAGACAATTTACCTCTAGCATAATCAGGCATAAACCACTGAATGCAGCAGAACTGTGTACGCTTACTAGGGCTGATCAAATATTTCAGTGAAAATATTTTTGCAGAAAATTGGGTTTTCCACCAAACCTTTTTGTGTGTGTGTGTATGTGAAAAGGAATTGTTTTCCACTGAATTTTCCAGTGATTTTTTTTTTGTCAAAAAACTAAATACCTGAAAACCAAAAATAAGTTAGCCAAAACCCAAGATATTTTGATTCAGATATCCTGCTGTGGTTTGTCATGAGAGTTGTAGTTTGGTTTCCTCATGTCCCCATTCTTCTGTATGAACTAGGCTCCTCAGCTGGACTATATCTCCCATGATGCACCAAAGCTGGGGACTCCCATGATGCAACCATTTCTCTTCACTGTGAGGTGAGACCATGCTGCATCACAGGAGATATAATCCATCCATAGAACCCAGGCTATAAAGGTGAATGGTAGCATGAGAAACCATAACTACTACTCTCATGAGGCCCTGGCATAATTTCTGAATTGTAGAATTTCAGTTTTTGATTTTTTGAAAGAAAATTTGAACTTTTCCATGGAAGATTTAGACAATTTTTCTTTTGAAGTCCACATCCAACTATCTCTAAAACTCACACCAGCAATGAATATGTCCCAACTATTTTGTGGAACCAGTTCTGCTGATATCTATTTATGAAAGTAATTTCTTTAATTGTAAAAATTAACATAATTTTGAATATATTTATATTCACTATTACCAGTAAGTATTTAAAAAGAGTAATTAAAATTCTTATTTGACCCAAAATGTATGCATAATAAATGCAAGAATAGCGGGTATACCCTATTATACACTTCTACATGACCCAAGTGGGAACAGGTGAGTAATTTTTGTTTGGTTTATTTGAGCAGGATTTAGAGAATTTTTCTTTATCATAATTTAGGGGCAGATTTTCAGCCCCAGGTCTCCAGATGTCTGTGTGCAGATTTGAGTATGCACATACCAGTACGAGTTCTTTGCAGGAGCAAACAATTGTATGTGCACTTTGGGGCACATCCTCAGCCAAGTAGCCAGACTGAGTAGTTGAGCTGGGCAATGATGCGATGTGTGTAGAAAAAAGGTGAGAATCATCTCCCCTCTCCCTGTCCCCTGTCTGCCCCCGGAACGCCTGCCCCTGACTGCCCCCCACTGCCCCATCCAACCCCCGCTCCTTTCTGACTGCCCCACCGGGACCCCTGCCCCCATTCAACCCCCTGTCTCGCCCCGACCGCCCAACCCCTATCCACACCTCTGCCCCCTGACCACCGCGTCAAACTCCCCTGCCCTCTATGCAATCCCCCCTGCTCCTTGCCCTCTTACCACGCTGCCTGGAGCTGCCGCCACCACCACGCAGCTCAGAGCACTGGGTTAGGCTGGGCTCTGCAGCTGCGCTGACCCAGGAGCTCACAGCCCTGCCACCCAGAGCATTGCGCTGGGGGAGGAGCGAGCGAGCTGAGGCTGCGGGGGAGAGGGGACAGCATGGGAGGGGCCAGGGGCGAGCCTCCCGGGCCAGGAGCTCGGGGGCTGGGCAGGACGGTTCCGCGGGCTGGATGTGGCTGGATGTAGTTTGCCCACCTCTGTCCTATGAGAAGTCATACATATGAAAAGAATCTGGGGGTTATAGTGGATCACAGACTGAATGAGAGTCAATAGTGTGATGCAAGTGTGAAGTATCATTTTGAAGTATATTAACAGGAATGTTGTGTGTAAGACATTGGAGGTAATTGTCTCACTCTACTCAATACTGGTGAGGCCACAGCTGGAGCACTGGGGCAGGATTTCCCTCAGCTCCCAAGGTGAGGAGAGAGAATTGGGCCAAGTTCCCCACTTCCAGTTCTGAGCACCACAATTTAGGAAAGATGTGGACAAATTGGAGGAGAGCAACAAAAATGATAAAGGTTTAGAAAACCTCAACTATGAGGAAAAGTCAAAAATACTGAGCATGTTTAGGCTTGAGAAAAGCAGAGTGAGAGGATACCTGAAAACAGTCTTCAACATGTTAAGGGATCTTACAAAGAGGATGGTGATCAGTATGTCTGTTCACATGGTCATCGTGCTGGTCAGGGCTTCTTCATTGAATCTGGACTACTCTTCCATCCTGACTACAGCTGTGCACTTGCCAGCTTCCTGGGTTGGCTTTCTACCCCTGGTTTCATCCTGATCTGACAGTGATGTCCTTGAAGCACTGTCAGTTGGAATTTGTACCTGCAAAACTCAGTGAGCTTCCTGGCTCTCAGTCCTGTACACAGACAACTAGACAAATATAACACCTTTCTTTATTGTGTCTTCTTTATGACAATGAGACATGGAATGAATGATAATTTATTTGATGATGAATATGAAATCTTAGGTTGGTTATATACAAACATTAATTTCCAATTATTTATATTTCACTTTTACAGAAATATTCTTACCCTGACAAATGCTTTCGATTTGCCTGAAGGTAATGTAACCCAGGAAAACTTTGAACAGATGCAGAAGTGGTGTAACATGACTGATCCAGTGACTTTTGTAGGCCTTAATTTTGAGACCTGTAACCTCGAAAGTTTCTTAACTGATGTAAGTTGACACTATAGATGGAATCTGTAGAATTACTACAGGGTGAGCTGGTAACAACCCTTATTTAAGTTTCTTAACACTTTCCATTATAAAGGATTCTTGCAACCTTTTCTATGAGATGCTTTTACATCTACTCCGTTTACAGCATGTTTTTGATATTTGGTAGAAGGAATGCCCTTGGACTAGGGCCCTTTGGCCCATGAAAATCCATTCAGCTTTTGCTGAGCTATAAAGTGCTAAACATTGACATTTCCCTCCTCTCACTTTCATTCCTCAGGAAACTTTTGGCAGCCAGCCAGAATAATAACTAAACCCACAAATATTCTAAGCCCAGGTTCACTGTACTGTCAACGTGGTGGCAGACAACACCACACTGGAAAAGCCTAGGAGCTGCCAGAGCAGCAATAGTGGGAGAAAAGAAAGAAAGGCTGGATTCCCAGCCTGGACCCAAAACATGGCCCATGTCTCCCTCTGGGGAACAATGTGGGCAGGATTTCCCTCAGCTCCCAAGGTGAAGAGAGGGAATTGGGCCAAGTTCCCCACTCCAACCAACCCCAGCCAACCCTGGACCCATCCAGCCCCACTCTGGGACAACAACCTTCTCCTGCTGCCAGCTAACCCTGTAATTCAGTTAGTTGCAGCCAGTGCTGCCATGCTAAAGGTATAGGTTTCAAACCCTGCTGATGATGGGTTGGTGGGAAGGGGTTGTTACAGTTGTATATAACAGAATTTTATTTTTACCTTTCTCTTTTAGAAAAGTTAGGAAAATACATATGAAAAAAACTACTTTGAGGTAACTATTTAGGTTGCAAAAGACAAGCACTCAAAAATTAGGGAATGTCAGATTTACAGTTCCCTGGACATCTTAATTTAGACCCTTTGTGTATATGCATTAGGATACTGTCTTTAATTACATGATCACATACTATATTTTTGACAGGATTTTCACATACTATATTTTCCTTATTCAGTGCACAGGATGGATGCACAAATTGGGGAAATCAAGATTGCTCTTGCATTTGTAAATCTGGTATTTTCAAGCTTTTGAGTGCTAGACTTTGCAAACTAAATAACATTTAACATATATTAAAAAACTGTGGATATTTTAAAAAGTTTGTATTTGGGTTTATTGCCCATGAAAATAGGAGTGGTTTCAGAGCATAACTCAAACTGTCTTACTGAATTGCAATGTGTAAACTGCACTTCTAGTTATAGTGATGCTCTGTTTAGGATTGATGTTGTTCTATGAAAACGTGAGTTCACAAAAAGAGTATCTCTAAAGACTGCCTCCATCTAAATAAGCTTGTTGGGCTTGTTATAATCTGATATAATGCCTCCATCTGCACAGTGGCTTATTACCGAAGTCCTTTTCGACCACAACTCCCAGTGATTTCAGTGAGCATTCTATTCATGGCACAATTGTGGGACAGTGATAAGGAGGAAACTATAGGGAAAAAATTGGTTACATAGTTTGATTATATTTTATGTTATTGTCCATTCCGGAAGCATTATCTCAGTAATATACTTTATATATGTTATAGTAAATATAATGCAGAATTAGGGTTGATTTATGAAAATAAATAGAAAAGTATAACTATAGTACAGTATAATTCATTACCATCTACGGTATACACGAAGTATTTTTAAATGCTAAATAGTGTCAGTGCTCCTAAGTTTTGAGTCTGCTGTCATTTCTCTACAGGGAGTTGAAGGAACTGGCTTGGCTTTTATAGTTTTCACTGAAGCCATCACCAAAATGCCTGTCTCACCTTTGTGGTCCATTCTCTTCTTTATCATGCTGTTCTGCTTAGGCTTGTCATCTATGTTTGGAAACATGGAAGGTGTTCTTGTACCTTTGCAAGATCTTAATATCGTACCCAAAAAATGGCCTAAGGAACTTGTTACAGGTAGGTATTGTATGGCTCTTCAGTATCTCTTATCTTTCAAGAAATTTGGAATTGTCTTCAGTCTTAAAATTAGTTAGAAGTGAACAGTTAAGTATCTGACATTTCTTACTAGTTTTTATGCTTTACTCTATGCCTAAAATATTTGACTTTTCTCTTTATTTACAGGTTTGATTTGTGCAGGGTCTTATTTGCTTGCCTTTATTTTTGTGCTGAATTCTGGTAACTACTGGCTGGCACTATTTGACAGTTTTGCCGGATCCATTCCCTTGCTGATAATTGCTTTTTGCGAGATGTTTTCAGTCGTCTACATTTATGGGATAGACAGGTATGAAATAAACATAGGCTTAAGTGTTGTAGAAACTATGCAGGAATGAATGAAGACCATAGCTGCCATCTTACTATACCCCAGTGCATGTCTGCTCTCTAATGGAATTCACAGGAATTACACAAACATAATTTAACCTTTGTAATATAATGTTTTTTAAAAAACTCTCTCAATGAACAGAGAAAAATATCTGTTAAGATTTAGTGTTCTTGATTTATACTGTAGATTAAGGTACTCAGCTTTTCTGCCAACAGGTAATAGTAATCTGTAATTGATAACTGACTACACACCTAAAACAAAAACTAAATAATTTTCAGAAGGGTTGCAAGTGAATAATATACTTAGCAAGTGTTCAAGAGTAGAGTAAACTGCTAAACCATCAGTGGAAATATACCTGTATTTTATAGCATTGATTCATTGTAAATACACTTAGACTTCTTTACTTCTTAACTTTCTGATTTAGTTAATTATTTCTGGTAATAAAATGAGACGATAGCAGCGATTGAGGTGTCAGAAGATGATGGTCCTGGAGCAAATTGATAATTTATAAAGCAGTAAGTCACCAGGCCTAGCTGCATATTCAAGACTTCTTCTTTGAACAGCGTCCCTATGGGTGCTCCACTGTAGGTTTATCTGTGCCCCGAGCCTCTAATCAGAGATTTTAGGTAGCAGTGTCCATTCGGCCCGCACATGCGCTCTCCCTCACCCGTTGTTTGCCTTGAGCCTATCTAGTGCTGCGCATGTGAATCGTCCCCAGTTCCTTCTCAACCGCCTTTGGCCTCAAACGGAGCGAGAAGTTGACTCTTCCTTCTCTGCATCATTAGATTAAGTAGTAGTTATTTTTAGTCTTTTTGTTGTCTTTAATAGTTTCTGTTTACCCTGTTGGGATTTTTTAAAAAGAACTTTTTTAAAGGTCCCCCTCCCCTTTCTGGGGGGATCGCCCCCACAGGGGCATATAATAGTCTAGACTTTTTGTTTTTCTCAGTTACAAAAAATGAACATTTACCAGAGATGCAAAAAGAAGAGTTTCAGGCCATTTCCAAAGAGGACCAGTTAGTAGCCAGAACTGCGCTACAGATGGCATTGGACGCAGTAGATATAACAGCCCACTCAGTCTCCACAGCAGTGGTAATGAGATGGGCATCCTGATTACAGCTTTCCAAGTTGCCCAAAAAAGTACAGCCAATGGTTGAGAACCTCCCGTTCAAAGGCCCCAAGCTCTTCGCTGATAAGACTGACACCTCTCGTCATACGCTGAAGGATTCCCAGGCCACGCTATGATCTCTGGGAATCTATACTGCTGGACAAAAGAGAAAATATGGCTCTCAACCACAGCACAGTTCATGACCACCTCAGTACCCACCATCACAGCTCTCTTACGAGCCACAATGTAAAAGATCTAGGGTACAAAAATGGAAGCAATTAGCCCCCCAGTCCATGACCTCCCAGCCCTCCTTCCCTAAGCACCTTTGACGGGTTTGTCACGGTCTCAAACAGCTGTTCCTTGGAACATCAACTGCCATCTATGCACCTGTCACGGCTCTTCGGAAGTCACCTGACCATCTTTCTCAGCGGTTGGCAGAATATCACCTCCGACAGATGGATCTTGAAGATTATTTTGAATTGTTATGCCATTCAATTCGCATCCCTCCCCCATAGCCATCCTCCTTCCCTGTCCCTTTTTAGGGACTCTTCTCATGAGAACCTACTTTTCCAGAAAACAGATCATATGTTATGTTTAGGGACCAGAGAATCAGTCCTGATGCAACTCAGAGGCAAGGGGTTTTACTCACATTATTTCCTGATCCCCAAGATGAAGGGAGGTTGGAGGCCCATTCTAGATCTAAGGGCATTAAACAGATATGTGCACAGCTATAGAGCAAGGAGATTGGTTTCTAGCCTTGGACCTATAAGATGCCTACTTCCACATCTCGATACAACTGTCACACAGGAAGTTCCTATGGTTCACCTTTGGCCAGAACCATTATTAATACAGGGTGCTCCCATTCGGCTTCTCATCTGCACCCAGGGTATTCTCCAAGGTTCTCTCTGTCATAGCAGCACACCTGCAAACATTAGGCATTGTTATATACCCATACCTTGATGACTGCCTCCTCAGGGCTCCCTCATTTAAGGATGCCATACAAGCCACTCAAACGACCATGCACACATTTTCGAACTGGGCCTACAGCTCAACACCCAGAAATCAGCACTCACCCAAGTACAGTGACTGGAGTTTATTGGTGCTGAACTTGACACAGTACAAGTGAGAGCATTCCTCCTGCTATACAGGTTCACCACCCTCACAAGTCTCATCGAGACAGTCCAGGCCAGTCCACAAACATCGGCCAGGAATTGTCTACAGCTGCTTGGTCATATGGCAGCGTGCACCTTCATCACGCCACATGCTTGGTTGTTCGTGAGGTGTCTGCAGATGTGGCTCAGATCTGTCTATTCCCCAAACAAGGACAGACTAAGCAAACCACTATCATTGCACTGTAAAGCACTCCCTGGACTAGTGGAAAGACCCATCCAATGTCCGATCAGGTATTCCGTTCGTACAACCATCACCGACTCTGATGAAGGATGCCTCTCTAATAGGCTGGGAGCATTAAGGGTTGTCAGGAATGCCTGTGCACACTTTCTCCCATTCATCAAGAACATCCATACAAATGTCATGATAGACAATATGACCTGTATGTTTTACATAAATCGCCAGGGAGGCTTCGGATCTCACTCCCTCTGTACAGAAGCACTCAAACTTTGGAATTGGTGCAACCATCACAACATGCTCATCTAAGCCATCTACCTACCAGGCATACAGAACATGACAGCCAACAGTCTCAGTCAGAACTTTTCACATGACCACGAATGGGAACTAAATTCAGAGGTGCTTCATGACCTTTTGGGGAACCCTGACTATAGAGCTGTTCACTACTTACT
The DNA here is from genome assembly GCF_027887155.1 of Malaclemys terrapin pileata. NCBI lineage: Eukaryota > Metazoa > Chordata > Testudines > Emydidae > Malaclemys > Malaclemys terrapin. The sequence goes on from NC_071506.1 coordinate 164,664,308, forward strand.
GGAACAAGAAATGTCCTCGCTACAACTCCAAGACAGGCCTGTGGAAACAGTCTCTGGGCGATGCCCTCATTCTCCCATTCCCCACCTTTTATACACCTTTCCCCCATTTTCTTTACTATCCAAGGTCCTGTTGACAATACAATGAGACAAAGCAAGGGTTATTTTGATTGCCCCCTCCTGGCCTCGGTAAGATTGGTTCCCTTACCTGGCATAGATGGCAGTATGCCCTGTGATCTGTCTTCGGCCCATTTTCAAAATGACTTTCTCAAAACTACAGACTGATCCTTTACCCCAACTTGTGGATCTTCCGCCTCTAGGCTTGAATCCTTCTTGGTTCCAATACTTAGGTAGTATGCTCTGACAAGGTGTTTCTACACAGCCAAAATCGACCACTCAGCATACTTACCTGCAAAAATGGAAACAATTACAAATTTGGTGTCTTTCTAAGTACATAGACCTGACATCATCCTCCCTCCCTCTGATTTTAGACTACATTTTAGACCTCAAAAAATCAGAACTGTCTCTCAGCTCCCTTAAAGTACATCTAGCACTCATAATGGCCTTCCACTATCAAGTAGATGGATATTCAGGGTTCACTCACCCACTGACACATAAGGGCATTGGAAACCTGTTCCTGCAGGTGAGACCACCCACTCCAACCTTGGATCTTAATCTAGTTCTCAGAGCCTTGACTAGCCTCCCTTTAACCCCATGATGACTTACTCTCTTTCACACCTGTCAATGAAGACAGCATTTCTGGTTGCCATCACCTCAGCTAGGCGCATAGGAGAAATAGCAGCCCTGATGGCACACCGGCCATTCACAGTCTTTTTTAAAGAAAAAGTAACATTTATGCCACATCACAAGTTTCTCCCTAAAAAGTAGCTTCTGTTTTTCATATGAATCAAAAATCCATCTTCCTGTTTTTTCCCAAAACCTCATCATGATAACAGGGAAGCGATTCTGCATATGCTAGATGTTAGAAAAATGCTAGCATTCTACTTGGACAGGACTAAGGACTTTAGGAAGTCTCCTAAAATCTTTTGTTCATGGAAAGGTAGCCTTTTATTTTATTTAAAGTGAATTTTGTAATGTGGTATTACACCACCATGGGTTCAGCTCTGGCAGATACAGTTTCAAGCTTAACAGAGTGAAAGTCACCTCTGTTACTTGCTTCAGAGTTAGAGTCTCTATCAACACATAAAGACGAAGGGTAGTGTGACCATACATACAATCACCAGTGCAAAGTCGAATCTATTTTACATGTTTGATTAAAGTTACAATTAGGATAGGATCATAGGAATCATAGGATATCAGGTTTGGAAGGGACCTCAGGAGGTCATCTAGTCCAACCCCCTGCTCAAAGCAAGCCCAATTCCCAACTAAATCATCCCAGCAAGGGCTTTGTCAAGCCTGACCTTAAAAACCTCTAAGGAAGGAGATTCCACCACCTCCCGAGGTAACCCATTCCAGTGCTTCCTCACCCTCCTAGTGAAAAAGTTTTTCCTAATATCCAACCAAAAGTTTTTCCTAATATCCAACCTAAACCTCCCCAACAAATTAAAGTTATGATTACCCAAGCATACAGAAATTTTATACAGACCTATGCACAAATTACAAATATAGTTATACTCACATCCTTAACAATCAGGGACCAGCAAACCAAGCAGGTGCTTGGGGCGGCCAATGGAAAGGGGCAGCACGTCCGGGTCTTTGGTGGCAATTCGGCGGCTGATCCCTCAGTCACCAAATTGCCGCCAAAGAATGAAGCGGTGTGGTAGAGCTGCTGCCGAAGTGCCGCCAATTGCGGCTTTATGTTTTTTTTCTTCCTTTTTTTTGCTTTGCCGCTTGGGGCGGCAAAGAAGCTGGAGCCAGCCCTGTTAACAATAGTGTTAGGGTCTGATGGGTCTCTCAAGGCTTGATCATCAATAGAGGGATGGTTCCTGCTGGAGTCTCCCATAGGGAGCTCAATTTTCCCATTCTGGGCATCCCCTTTTTATAATGTGACATTATAGCATTCTGCACATGTCCATAAAAGTGTCAACCCCCTTTTCTCTTATTGGTCTGTGTCTCCTGGAAACTTAAGGGACCCCCAGTTTTCTATAATGTTCCTTTATTCTCACTAGCACACATCTGAGACAGATACACCTTTACAGTATTTTTATGATCTAATATTAATCTTATGGATAATTTTGCGCAATATTACCCCTTGGCACTTCTTTGCCCATAATCTTAGGGTTATTTCTCGGTCATTAGCTTAAGTCATCGTTTCTTGTCTCCAAGGCCTAAAATAGCTAAGTTAAAGTCTTGCAGGCCTCAGCCTACAGGTTGTTTCAGCTTGTCTTACTCATGTCTAATACTTGGTTCCAGTGTTCCCTCTAATTTTTCCCACACATGGGCCACAGCAGTTCTGTCCGCAGTCTGGGTCGCCAGCGATGGTCCGCTGCTTCGGGCTCCCCAGGGAAGCCCAAAGCGGCAGACTGTCCCTCACCAGTGGTCTGCAGGAATGGCAGCAGACGTGGGCTCCTTTTCGTCTGCCTCTCCACCCTGGGCAGGCAGCCAGTGGCTCCTGCCTGCTGGTGAGGCAGAGAGAGGAGCGGGGGGAGGGAGGTTAAGAGGGGCCCATAGAAGCGCGGGGCAGGGTCCAGAGAGGAGTCCAGTGAAGTGGAGTGTCAGGCTGGGCTGCAGGGCCCCTGCTGAGTGTGGCCCCAGTGCCATTATATGCCCAGTACTGTCAGGGCCGGGAGGGGCACAGCAGCAGGTATGGGGCTGGTGGGGAGGCATCTCTCCCCACCGCAGCCCTGAACGCCTGCGCAGCGCTTAATAGGCTGCTGTGCGGCCATGCAGATTAGAGGGAATTTAGCTTGGTTCTGATAAATACTGATCGATCTTATACTTTTATAATCCTATAAATTAATTCTAAATAACATACAATGAATATATGTAATAATACATATTGATTAATCTTAACATCACACAGTAAATGGATAATAAACTAAAATCATTGGCTACAGAAAGATCCAAAGGTTCCACAATATCGGCTCAAAGATTTCCAAATGGGTCTCCAGTTACAATACTCACTGTGCCAGGGGCTCAACCTCTTGCCTCCATCCGGACTCTGCATGCACTCCACTAGGTCAATTTCGCAGGGCCAGGTAGACAGGCAAAATTGCAGAGTCTCAATGCATAGATGAGATGATGGTGTACGGAGGAGGGGTTTAGATTTATTAGGAACTGGGGACATTTTTGGGAAAGGGGAGCCAATGCAGGAAGGATGGGCTCCACCTAAACCAAAATGGAACCAGACTGCTGGCACTTAAAATTTAAAAGGTCATAGAGCAGTTTTTAAACTAAGGGCTGGGGGAAAGCCGACAGGTACAGAGGACCCCGTAGTTTGAACAGAGACATACCTTAGGGCAGAATCTATTCATGGAGATTCTCTATGTCCTAATAAGGAGGAGAGGATGGAAGATGATAAAATACAGTTAGGATCTGATGAGAAACAGTCAAATGAAAAAAGTCCCATTCAATTACATCATGTAATTTCAAACAGCTAAAAAGTGACAAGTTTTTAAAGTGCGTATATACCAGTGGCAGAAGTTTAAATAATAAGATGGGTGAACTAGAGTGCCTCATATTAAATGAGGATATTGATATAATAGGCATTAAAGAAACTTGGTTGAATGACGATAATTTCAATGGGACACAGTAATACTAAGGTACAAAATATATCGGCAGGACAGAACAGATCGTGTCGGTGGGGCAGTGGCAATATATGTGAAAGAAATCGTAGAATCAAATGAAGTAAAAATCTTAAATGAACCAAACTGTACCATAGAATCTCTATGGATAGTCATTCCTTGCTCTAATAATAAGAATATAGCAGTAGGGATATATTACCGACCACCTGACCAGGATGGAGATAGTAATTGTGAAATGCTCAGGGAGATTAGAGAGGCTATTAAAATAAAAAGCTCAATAATAATGGGGGATTTCAACTATCCCTATATTGACTGGGTACATGTCACCTCAGGACGGGATGTAGAGATAAAGTTCCTTGACATCTTAAATGACTGCTTCTTGGAGCAGTTAGCCCTGAAACGCACAAGAGGAGAGGCAATTCTTGATTTAGTCCTAAGTGGAGCACAGGGTCTGGTCCAAGAGGTGAATATAGCTGGACCCCTTGGTAATAGTGACCATAATATAATTAAATTTAACATCCCTGTGGCGGGGAAAACACCACAGCAACCCAACACTGTAACATTTAATTTCAGAAAGGGGAACTACACAAAAATGAGGAGATTATTGAAACAGAAATTAAAAGGTACAATGCCAAAAGTGAAATCCCTGCAAGCTGCACGGAAACTTTTTAAAGACACCATAATAGAGGCTTAACTTAAATGTATACCCCAAATTTAAAAACATAATGAGAGAACCAAAAGAGTGCCACCGTGGCTAAACAACAAAGTAAAAGAAGCAGCAAGAGGCAAAAAGGCATCCTTTAAAAAGTGGAAGTTAAATCCTAGTGAGGAAAATAGAAAGGAGCATAAACTCTGGCAAATGAGGTGTAAAAATAAAATTAGGAAGGTTAAAAATGAATTTGAAGAACAGCTAGCCAAAGACTCAAAAAGTAATGACAATTTCCCCCCTTCCCCCCAGACCATCAGAAGCAGGAAGCCTGCTAAACAACCAGTGCGGCTACTAATTAATTAAGATGCTAAAGGAGCACTCAAGGAAGATAAGGCCATTGCAGAGAAATTAAATGAATTCTTGGTGGGGGGAGAGGTCCGTCAGCAGAGCAAAAAAACAAAACAAAAACAAACACCAGTGCTGCTGGCAGAGAGAAATATCGGGACAAACACTTAAATATCGGGACGGTACAATTAGGGTGACCAGATGTCCCAATTTTATAGGAACAGTCCTGATTTTGGGGGCTTTTTCTTATATAGGCACCTATTACCCCCCACCTCCTGTCCTGATTTTTCACACTTGCTGTCTGGTCATCCTAATTACAATATTCTCCGTCTTATTGTCTATCCCATCCCACTCCTTATGCATCTTAAAATCTTATTTGCTTTTTCGATTGCAGATGCACATTGATGAGCAGAGCTGTCCACAGTAATGCCAGGGTACCCAGGGTACCTTTCCTGAGTACATACAGTTAATTTGTAAGGTGTATGGAGGGAAAAATGTAAACAACTCAATCTGTATTTGTTGACACTGAATTTAATTTGCCATCATGTTGATCATTCACCTAGTTTGTTTAACATAAGAACAGCCATACTGGGTCAGACCAAAGGTCCATCTAGCCCAGTATCCTGTCTTCACTGCCAGGTGCTCCAGAGGGAATAAACAGGTAATCATCAAGTGATCCATTCCCTGTTGCTCATTCCCAGCTTCTGGCAACAGAGGCTAGGGACACCATTCCTGCCCATCCTGGCTAATAGCCATTGATGGACCTATTCTTCATGAACTTATCTGGTTCTTTTTTGAACCCGGTTATAGTCTTGGCCTTCACAACATCCTCTGGCAAAGAGTTCCACAGGTTGACTATGCGTTGTGTGAAGAAATACTTCCTTTTTTTGTTTTAAACCTGCTGCCTATTCATTTCACTTGGTGACCCCTGGTTCTTGTGTTATGAGAAGGAGTAAATAACATTTCCTTATTTACTTTCTCCACACCAGTCATGATTTTATAGACCTCTATTACATCCCCCCTTAGTCGTCTCTTTTACAAGCTGAAAAGTCCCAGTCTTATTAATCCCTCCTCATATGGAAGCCATTCCATACCCCTAATCATTTTTGTTGCCCTTTTCTGAACCTTTTCCAATTCCAATATATCTTTTTTGAGATGGGGCGACCACATCTGCACACAGTATTGAAAATGTGGGCGTACCATGGATTTATATAGCAGCAATATGATATTTTGTCCTATTATCTATCCCTTTCTTAATGATACCCAACATTCTGTTCACTTTTTTGACTGCTGCTGCACATTGAGTGGATGTCTCAGAGAACTATCCACAATGACTCCAAGATATCTTTCTTGAATGGTAACAGCTTATTTAGACCCCATCATTTTATAGGTATAGCTCAGATTATGTTTTCCAATGTGCATTACTTTACATTTATCAACATTGAATTTCATTTGCCATATTGCTGCCCAGTCACCCAGTTTTGTGAAAACCTTTTGTAGCTCTTTGCAGTCTGCCTGGGACTTAACTATTTTGAGTAGTTTTGTATCATCTGCAAATTTTGCCACCTCACTATTTACCCCTTTTTTTTCCAGATCATTTATGAATATATTGAATAGGACTGGCCCCCCAGTACAGATTCCTGGAGGATACCACTATTTACTTCTCGCCATTCTGAAAACTGACCATTTATTCCTACCCTTTGTTTCCTATCTTTTAACCAATCCATGAGATGACCTTCCCTCATATCCCATGACAGCTTACTTTGCTAAAGAGTCTTTGGTGAGGGACCTTGTCAAAGGCTTTCTGAAAATCTAAGCACCCTATATCCACGATCTCCCTTGTCCACATGCTTGTTGACCCCTTCAAAGAATTCTAGCAGATTGTAAAGGGAAATCATGCCTCACCAAAAACCATGTTGACTGTTCCCCAACAAATGATGTTCATCTATATGTCTGACAATTTTGTTCTTTACTATAGTTTCAACCACTTTGTCCAGTACTGAAGTCAGGCTTACCGGCCTGTAATTGCCAGGATCACCTCTGGAGCCCCTTTTTAAAAATTGGCTTCACATTAGCTATCCTCCAGTCATTTGGTACAGAATGATTTAAATGATTTAAATGACAGGTTAAAGATTACAGTTAGTAGTTCTACAATTTCACATTTGAGTTCCTTCAGAACTCTTAGGTAAATACCCTCTGATCCTGGTGACATATTACTGTTTAGTTTATCAATTTGTTCCCAAACCTCCAATGACACCTCAATTGGGGACAGTTCCTCAGAAAGAATTGTATTACCTCATCTGTAATATTGTGTGGAAGTACTGGTCACACCATCTGAAAAAGGAGAGAGTTCGAGCAAGAGTAAAAAGGATGATTCAGGAGCATAGAAAAATTCTCATGTGAAGAGCTATTGAAAAAGATAAAGGATTTAGGATTAGGATGTGGGGACATGAAAAAAGTATATGAAATAATGGATGTTATAGAGAAGTGAGATCAAGAGCTTCTATTCTCCTTTTCTCACAACACATGACAAAGGAACATTTGATGCAGTTAAAGGTGACAAATTCAAAACTGATTAAAGAAATACTTTTCACATGATGTGTAATTAGACTGTGGAATTCATTGCCACAGGAAGTTATTCAGGCTAAGAATTTAGCAATATTCAAAAAGGGATTGGACATTTACATTTGTAACAAGAATAAGCAAAATTATAGTTAATGATAAAATTTTAGGAAAGGATATAAAATGTCATGCTTTAGGGCATATGCCATTCTCTAAAGACCAGGATGAGGCCTAATAATGGGGCAGATTATCCCACATTCTTACACCATCCTCTGAGGCATCAAGTGCTGGCTACGGCTGGAGACAAGATACTGGACTAGATGGACCTCAGGTCTGACCCAGTGTGGCAATTCCTATGTTCCTAACTGTGAAAGACAGTAGTAGAATCTTTAGGTTTTAAAAAAAGATTTCTACACAGTAGCCATTCCTGAATAGTGTACAGTTTATTCCTGCATGTTTTGCAGAATCTGCCAGTGCCTGCTGTGCAGTGCTTAAGTGACATTGTACTGATTTGGGCAGTTCTAAATATTGAAAACAAACTGCACAAGCTAAATGTGATATGGAAGCTTTTACTCTTGTGGGCAACAGGCTGTGCAATTCTTCCAGTAACTTTGTGTCAGGGTCCTTTCATCCCTTATTCCCTGTTTTTTCTCAGCTACTGCTGGCCCAGCTTCCTGGGCCACTGTGGAGGCCACTATATCTCACCACTAATTTTGCTGGTGACACCACTTAATTCTCAGTGGCTCCCCAGCATCTCCCAGCACCATAATGTGGCTGCACAGCTACCTACCTGCTGGACTACTCTCCAATGCACAGCCTTAGTGAGACAGTTGCATTACACAAGCCTTTTCTTTATGAATCCCTTCCTTGCTGACTGGCTGTTCAATACTAACTCTCTTCAGAACATTTTTCCCAGAATGTCTTTCTGGAGCTGGCCCTTTAAATTTGATAGAGCCAAGCAAGTGGAGCCTAAAAGTGGCCATTTTCCTACTAGCTGCTTCTTGGTGCATCTCCCCTTCTCCCATCCTATAAGCATTAATAGCTTCTGTTTATGATGTGTTTTCCCCCAGTTTTTTCTTTCTAACGCCGGAAAAGAGGGCACACTTCACATACTTCCCCAATCAAGAAGGAACCTGTTGCCTCAGTTTTAGGTTCCTTTTCCATCCCACACAGAGACATTAAGTCCACATTTTAATGTTCACTTCTGTTGCTGGTGTATTAATTTGTACCCATAAGGGTGGAGTGTTAAACACCATCTAGTAATTTGGGCATTTTATCTTTCATGTTGACCATCCAGATTACCAAATGGTCAATCAATAATAAAAATTCTCATCCTAAAAGGCAGTAATATAACCCCTCATAGCCCATTTGATAGGTAACTAGATTATGGCCACAAAGGACTATTATGATCATCTAATCAGACTTCCTACATAACACAGGCAATGGAATTTCACCAAGTGATTTCTGCATCAAATCCATAACTTCTGGTTGAGCTACAGCATGTTTTTTAGGAAGACATCCAGTCTTGATTTAAAGACTTCAAGTAACTAAGAATCCACCACATACCAATACAAGTTGTTCCGATTGTAAATTGCCATCATTTTTAAAAATATGTACCTTATTTCTAATCTGAATTCATCTAGCTTTGGCTTCCAGCCATAGGATCTTGTGCTTTTGTCTGTCAGCAGTCAGAAGATTTTCATAGATGCATAACTTCCAAGGCCAGAAGAGACCACTGTAATCATGTATAATACAGACCATAGAACTTCCCCAAATTATTCCTTTTTGAACCAGAGCATATCTTTTTTTAAAAATTCACCCTTGATTTAAAAACTGCCAGTGATCGTGAATCTACCATGAACCTTGGTACATTGTTCCAATGACTAATTATCCTCACTATTAAAAATGTATGCCTTATTTGCAATCTGAATTTGTCTAGTTGAATTTGTCTAGACTGTGATCAAGTCATCTCTTAATCTCCTCTTGGATACACTAAATAGCTTAGTTTCTTTAATGTCTCACTGAGAGGCAAGTTTTCCAACCTCAAAGCATTTCTGTAACTCTTCTGCACACTTTCTAATTTGTCAACTGCTTTTGACATCAGAATTGGTCATGGTATTCCAGCAATGGTGTCAGTAATGCTGTATAAAGTAGCAATAACAATTCCCTACTTCCACTTGATATTGTCCTACTTATACATCCAAGGATTGCATTTGATCTTTGCCACCACATTAGCAGTGGGAGCTCATGTTCAGTTGGTTATCCACGAGGACCCTAAGTCCCTTTCAGAATCACTGCTTTCCAAAATATAATCCACCAACCTGTAAGGGTGAGCTGCATTCTTGGTATTAACTTATTTGGGTCAACTGCCATGCACTTCTAGTGCTAGTGGGGAGTAAGGGAGGGAGGAGATACTCTTTTTCTTAGGGGGTTGTTTCACAATAGTATCTAAGGTAAATTACCCCAGGTAAATTATCATAATATAGCATACAGTGGTCCCTAGTGAACTTCATGGAATCACCTTCTTTTTTCCTTTCCCTGGAAATAGGAAGCTCTACTTCGAGTAATTTTTCTTTTTAGATCTCAAAACACTTTACAATGGAAGATAAACATCATTATCCCCATTTTTCAGATTTGGAAACGGGGTCATAGAGAGGTAAAGGCCAACTTTTTCAAAAGTGGCTTCTGATTTTGGACTTGATTTTCAGAAGTGCTAATCACCCACACAAATCCAGTTGAACTCAATGTGTGCTGTAAGTATTCAGCACTCTAAAAAAACAGGCCTAAGGAGTCCCAGAATGCCTCAAATATTGCTATGGATATTAAGAGAAAAAATAATATATCCCATCAAAACTGAAAGTGTTTGCAAATAGAAACCCTTACTTCAATTTAGGCACATCCCCTGCCTTGATACTGTGTTTTTAAGCCTTAGCAGCTTTACAATGGCAGCTGGGGCTCTGTCCCACTCACATAAAAGGAGAAAATAAAATATATGTGATAGTTTATCTTCATCCTGATCAAAGGCGCTGACTCTGAGGCTGGAGCATCCACAGAAAAAATAGGGGTGCTCTGCACCCACCAGCCCCCCGCCGATCAGCTGTTCAGTGGGCCTTGACGATCAGCTCCTCCCCTTCCCCTAGTGCCTCCCACCTGCTGCTGATCAGCTGCTGGGGGGTTGGGGAGGAGCAGGGGCAGGAAGAAGAAGAGTGAGGGCAGGGTGCGTTTGGGGACGGGGTGCAGTGGGGCAGGAAGAGGTGGGACGGGGCAAAGCTTTGAGGAGGGGACAGAGTGGGGGTGGGAAGAGGCAGAGCAAGAACGGGGCCTTGGGGGAAGGGGATGGAACACCTCTTGGGAAAGCTGAAAGTGGGCACCTGTAATCCTGATTCTGTGCACCATTCACAGCTGTTAAGGCAACTCAATAGCTCAATCAGATCCACCCCCAAGCGATCTACTGGACAGTCACAAAAGAGGACTGAAGGACACTTTCAAAAATGGCTATAATTAAGTAGCATGTGTGTGGTTAAGACAAGTCAAAGTACTCTACTTAACACTCTGAAATACAGTTGCTATGACTATCTAAGTGAACCTTATACATAAAAGCCACATTTAAAAATGCCTTCAATTTGCCTTCTCTCCTTTCAGTAATAAATGATATTACACTTTAAAAGAAACAGTTCTGAGGTGCAAACAGAAAAACCTTGAGAAGTTTTACAATACATCAGAGGGAAACTCAACTTACACTCAATCATCCTATGGATGAAATCAATTCACACCTATTCTTACTTTTTGAAGGCACCATGCCATAACTTGATCTTTTTGATCTTTTTTGCTTTTCTTGATAATTACAAGCAGCGTGAAATCAGAAGCAGTCACACAATTATTGAAACAATGCATGTTTTTAAGAGTATTTTTCCTGGCATGCTTTTGGGAAATTTGATTTAAACTTGTAGGATAATTATGTTGATATTTGCCTGAATTAGAAAAATATTTCTAAATCTTGTTTTTACCAATTTATATTTTACTGTGGCATTGAAAAGTTCTGAGAAGTACAATTAGGGCATTTTAGTTTGTCATTTGTGCATGTGATTGGACAGTCTCTGAATATGCTTTGTAAACCACTGCAGTGGAGTGAATTTCCTGAACTTGCTACCTTTGCTTTTAGGTTTAACAAGGATATTGAGTTCATGATTGGACACAAACCCAACATTTTCTGGCAGGCCACATGGAGAGTCATCAGTCCTCTCATTATGTTAGTTATCTTCTTCTTTTACTTTGTGGTGAAAGTCAATGAAGAACTGCTCTATATCATTTGGGATCCTAATTATGTAAGTACATAATGTCAAAACACATATCTTGAATTTTTTTATGTATTCTTCCTTTTTTTCTGTGCCTGTACTAATTACATCCATCTTCCCCACGTTGCCTGTTCAACAGTGTTCTCATGAATATTCTACTACAATGCATAAAATGGAATATAAAAAATTAAATGTTAGATCGTAGATAAATGAACTTGCTATTCTAAATTCAGCCACAAATGAATAGGAATTGCTAGATGATGATGTCTTAGTAAGGATCCTACTGAGAGACAGGATCACAGGATGAAGGCTGTGAACTTAGTCTTTTATAGAGTAGGGATTGCATAACAGTTTGAAATGTAGAGAGCTGTCACTGTTAACAAAAGACTAGTTGGTCAGATTCTGAACCCATTTATATCCATGAAAATCCATAAGAGCTGCAATGTGGTTGTGATGGGTTTTCCCAGGGTGCAACCTGGAACTGGTGTACCGCTGAGCTTACTAACTGGCTTACTAACCTGGGCTCCCTCTCCCACTGTGATATTGTGACAAGCTGCAAACCTCTCCGGGTACAGCACTTACACAGATAGCCAAGGGTAAGGACACACCCAGCAGAGTTACATGAATGCTTCTACCACCCACTCATGAACTAACAATAGGGAGGCCCCAGCCAATTCCTCACAGCTCCCCAGTCTTGCACTGCTGAGCTGTACTGTCTGGCCCTGGTCAGAAACCTGGACAGTGTAAATTTATAACTCAGTCCGCCCCTCCCTCAAAGTAGAGAGGACATGCACCAGCTTTTGTTCCTGAGCATATTTCCCAAGCACCTCAACCAAAACATACTGATTAGGTAAAATATAAAACAGATTCACTAATTAGAGAAAGATAGGTTTTCAGGGATGTTAAGTGGTAGGCATAAAGGACAGAGATGATTACCAAAGAAAATAAAAATAAGCACACAATCTAAATTCTATATACTAAAGAGAATGTGAATCAAGCACTATGTCACCCTGATAGGTAATACAAGCAGGTTACAGATCTTCGGTACACAGGATAGAATTCTCCTTCAGCCTGGGACTACCTCCCCAGTTCAAGAGTTTTTGTCCTCCAGATGTGTTTCCAGGTGTTGAGTTGTGGGGGGAATGAGGCCCAGTGATGATGTCACTTCTCTTTTATAGCTTCTTCCAGCTTGCTGGAAAGAGCCTTTACTATGACATGGGTCAAGCAGTCTCCATGCTCTCTCTGAGAGGTCTCCGTTGTATACAGTTCCTAGGATAGTTGTTGTGAGTGTGTACTCGCTTTAATGGGCCATCAGGAGCATCTGGCTGCTCCATTATTGTACCTGAAAGGCTGGTTGTGGGTGTTCTCAACCTCACAACACATTTCAGTAACACACACAGTAAAACTTTATCATAGAATATCAGGGTTGGAAGGGACCTCAGGATGTCATCTAGTCCAATCCCCTGCTCAAAGCAGGACTAATCCCCAGACAGGTTTTTACCCCAGATCCCTAAATGGCTCCCTCGAGGATTGAGCTCACAACCCCAGGTTTAGCAGACCAATGCTCAAACCACTGAGCTATCCCTCCCCTTTACAACTTCACATACAATGATAGCACATACAGCAGCATTTTAATGTTCAACAGATTAAGACTTTTAAAATGATACTTCATAAGGCATACTTTGTACAAAACATATCATAACTATATGATGGGGTGAATATGAGGGTCCCAGGGTGCTGCTTTGAGGCACAGTGTGCCACAGTGGTTATTAGGATTTTCACTTGTGTAACTAGAATCAGAATCTACCTCTGTAGTCTCTGGGTCAGTCTTGTGTTTATTATACATAAATATTTTCTCCCAGGAAAAGGTTTACAAGATACTGCATATGGACAAATGAATTTTACCTGAGCTTCATCAGGCTTAGAATATATGGAATCTAGTCACCTTATGCCACATGTGTGCTATTTTTGTACTATATTTTATATAAAAAAACCTCAGCTCAGATTCAGCGCATGTCTTGCAATGCAGTTTCAACTTGTTATGCAAGTTTTGGTTGAACTGACTGAGGTACATGTGCAACCAACATGACAGGAAAGACCAAGAGAAACAATTAATTAAAATAATTGTAACTGTGCCTCCCAAGGTATTTTAACATCCTCCCACTCCATTTCCTTCTCTCCCACCCAGGCATTTAATTGCCCCTTCACTCATTCCCACCGGGGCATTTTACCTTACCCCCCCTCCAATACACACACTCTCCTCATGTGAGGGCATTTCACCTTAAGATCCCCTCAAAGCATTGCTTTTTGGTCTCCCTCCCACTTTACTTTTAAAAACCTCAGAGGGGGTAGCAATGTGAGTCTCTTCTTAGTGTCCTCCCAGTTCAGGAGACCAGTGGTAAAAGCAAGGGCAGGAGCTGCAGAGCCAATATAAGCAGCTGTTCCCTGCCTTCTCAGCAGAGTCCCATCTGTTTCTGGCTCTTCTTGCCTCACCACCCTCAGGCCAAGAAGAGGATGAAGATACTGGTCCAACTCCCCACTTAAGAGTCTTGCACAGCTTGATAATGCCCTGAAACTCTACCCCCCACCCCTAAGTGAATCATCCCCAGGGTCTTTCCATCTCTTTTACCCTCTTTCACAGTGTATGCCAGCTCCCCAAACCCCTACAGTTAGCCCCTGGGACACAGGTCTCATCTTTTACCTCAGCAGACTTCTGGGGCTCCTCCATCACCTCTCTTCTTGCTTTCCTTAGGGAAATGCTACCCTCCATCTTGTCTTCAAGGGGTCTGCCAAAGGGGGCCAGAGCCTCCTCCTCCTTGCATGTGCAAAGAGCACCAAAATATTCAGGGACAGGACACAGCCTCCTGGCCCTACAGGAAGACTGAATGGCATTGCAGCCAGTAGTTCCACTGCCACAGGTGGAATTTGTCTACCTTGAACCCTATCCAAAGAGTCTCTTATTTGTGAGCTCCTAGGGGAGAAGCCACTTTAGGAGGGGATGTCAGAGGAAAGTCTGGGCAAAAAATTTATTACAAACTCTCCAGCATTCAAAATTCATGTGTTAGTCCCCAAAACATTTTTTTAAAGTTTGGGGTTCTTTTTATTTATCTTTTGATTTTTAAGCCTTCAGGATGCATTTGGTACACATTTTCAAGCTTTTCTCTAGCTAGAAAGTTACTTTTAAAAAAGAAAAGAAGACAACAGAAATTCTCACTTAATCACATGAATCCAGGAATTGAAGCTTTAAGACAAATACCTAATATCATGGGACTCATGAGCTTGCAGTGATACAGAAGACATTTGGGAGTGTCAGGGAGCTGAAAGAGGGAAGCCTTGCACAAAAGCCTCTTGTTGGGGAAATCCTTTAGAGTTGGCAAGTCTCCAACAAATATAAAACTCCACCCCTGAGCACCTTGCTTCTTCCTACCCAACTGAGCCACCACTCAGAGCTGCCACCCTTAGCAATGAAACTTTTGAAACCTGACAATGCTAAACTCAGAACATACACAAAACCCTCTAGGCTCAGAAAACTGCAGTACAAAATAGAATTTGCAGTAACAAAGAAGTCACTGTAGTCTAGTGCAAAGATCAGGTGACACCACCAGTGAACTCCTGTGGTCTAGCCCCAGCTATGCCACAATGACTTAATCTGTGAATTTGGACAAATCACTCAATCTCTCCTTTTTCTCATTTTCATTATCTTACAGTGATGTTGTGAGGATTACTTAGTCAATGTGTGTACAGTGCTTTTAAGACGTTAAATGCTAAATAGTATTATTGTGGCACTCAGTTAAATTTTAAAAACTATTTTTTAAAAATCTTGTTTTATATCTTTTAATGCATCAACTACAAATATTCCCTTATCCTTTCAGAGTTAAAATACTGTTATGGAGAAATTAATGTTATGGCTCTGGGTTTTCTCTGGGTTTAATATATCTAGTAATGGGGGCAAACAACCTAACTATTTTTAGGATGGATCTTGATACATTTATGAACAGGATTATATAACAGGGTTGTTTGCATTATCCAGGGACTGGACTCAGTAACCAAGGACAGTCCCGTCCAGGACTATATTCCTGTGTTGAATGTTCTTATATATTTTGACCACCAGTCCTTGAAACTTGATTGTTTATTCTCACAGGATCAGTTCCCCAAATCAGAGAGAGTTGGATATCCTGACTGGGTGTATGCCATCATTGTGATCTTGGCTGGAGTGCCTTGTTTGGTCATCCCTGTCTTTGCCATCTACAAAGTCATCAGAAATTGCTGTCAAGAACAAGATGGACATCAGGGCCTTGTCATCTCAGTTTCTGAGCCCTCTGTGAATGGAGACCTGAAGAATCATGCATAAAAACATATTTCAAAGAGATGGGAAAAAGATCTTGTTAGTGATGGAAGGAAAAACAAACCAAGAAATTTAAATGAAATCCATAGTTAGTTCCATTGTCATAAAGGGGCAATGATGTAAGTTCCCAGGGGAACAATGAAACTAAGTGAATCCTATAGTAACTGATTTCAGTGTCTGACTGTTCAGGCAGGAGAAATAATGTGAACACTAATTTTATGCTGACTTGTGTCTTGCACACTCAATTGTTTTTTTAAGCACATATATCACTGTGTTGCACAGAGTCACAAATACTTTTCCTCAAGCGAAAGTTTTAAATATTTAATTATTAAAACATTTCTAAGTATGAAAAAGATTTCTTGATTTATTTATACCATCTGGATATTTCAATAACTTCCCCCTTTATTTTCTAATTGCCAGCAGATAGTTCTTTCCCCTGCTGACAACATAGGAGAGTAGCAGCAGCAGCTCAGGGAATGACACAATCTACCTTCTTTAGCTCCTGTTTAACGAACAGTGGAAGGAGAAGTGGTCTCACACACACCCCTTGTCCAAGACTTCCTTGGTGGCAGGGGGAGCTGACAGGGGACAAGTTAGGGTTGCCAACCCTCCTGGTTTTGCCGGGAGTCTCCCAGAGGCTACTAAAGCCAAACTGGGAGATTATAGGCACTAAAAGTCTGGCGGCGCAGTGGGGCTAAGGCAGGTCCTGGCTCCACGCCAGTCTCGAAAGCGGCTGGCATGTCCCTATGGCCCCGGGGGGAGATAGGGGGTTCTGTGTTCTGCCCCTGCCCTCCACCCCCCCAACTCCGCAGCTCCCATTACTGAATTTCCTGTTAACCCCCTACCAGGCCAGCTACAATAAACAAAACCACAACTTAATACTAAAGATAAAGTTATGGCACCATTTATTGGTGGAGGTGCTGGCTACACTAATCATTACAACTTATCCCCTCCAGTTAAATAAGGATTTAAAACAGTAACTCATAGGAACCCAGGTAGTCTGCCATCCACACAAGCTTCAATGTAAGTCTGCCTGCTCGAGTCTTATATTTAACAATGGAGCTATTGCTCATAGTTGGGTCTAGATTATTAGCAATTTGGAGGGTTTATATCCTC
Organism: Malaclemys terrapin pileata; assembly: GCF_027887155.1. NCBI lineage: Eukaryota > Metazoa > Chordata > Testudines > Emydidae > Malaclemys > Malaclemys terrapin. The sequence continues at coordinate 164,681,321 of NC_071506.1, forward strand.
CAGGTTAGGCATAGCTGTTGTGGACAGACTGTGCATTGAAGACTGCAGTGTGCTGAGGTCCCAAAAACACTCTGGCAATTCTTCCTACAAACTTGTCTCCCACTCTAAGAAACAGAAATCTGCTGGGGTACCTCCAAATCCTGTTCTGCATCCCTCTGAGACAGTTGATGAGCATCCTCAGTGTTTACTCTCTGTTTTCTTTCAATAAATCTGTTCATCAGGTTTCAATGGACTACAGAAAGGCAGTGGCAAATCTGCCAATGGGCCCATAGGGCCCATGCCCAGGGGTCCCAGCCAATTGGAGGGCCCCAGAAAAATGGGCTCCCCAGAAGAAATCTGCTATGGGGCAGTGGAAGCCTGGAGCCCTGACAGAAGCCGTGGGTGGGGCGGAGCAGGGGAAGCCCCAGTGTCCCAACCCCAGTCTCTGGCAAAAGCTCTGGGCAGGCAGGTGGGGCTGGGGAAGCTCCAGTGCCTTGACCCTGGTCCCCGGCACAAGTGCTGCGCGGGTGGGCGAAGCAGGAGAACCGCCAGCACCCCAACCCTGGTCCCCTTCAGAAGTTCCAGGCGGCAGGGGAAGCCCCAGCACCCTGACTCCAGCTCTGGCCCCAGGACTGCAGGAGCTCTCACTCCCTGCTGTGGCCCCAGGGCCATGGCAGGAGGACAGAGCTGGTCCAGTCTTGGGGCTGCAATGGGGGATGGCAGAAAGGAGCAAACAGATTGCAGGGCTGCAGTGGGGGGGGGGAGTGCGGATTGGGGCGGGACTGTGGGTGGAACAGAATGAGGCCACGGGAGAAGGGTCAGAAAGGGGTGGTGTTGTGGATTGGGCCACAGGTGGAAGGGGCGGAACGGGGGTAGAACCACAGGCAGAAGGGGTGGAGTGGGTCCCTCCACTTACTCTGGCCCAGGGCAGGAAACCTTTATCTGCCTCTGCAGAAAGGCTAGCTCTTCCTTTTTCTAGCAGCAAGAATACATTATTTAGTTTCTTAATTACTGTATACGAGCCCCTCTAAAAAGGAGTAAGTCTCGGATTTTTTCCAGACTGCCTTTTCCAGTTGCATAACCACAGAGCCTTCCTGGATGGGAATTTAATGTTCCTCTTTCCTGGCATCTTGTGTGCAGCATGCTCACCTCTGGCTCATTTGTTCCGCTACCTTCTGGAATGCTGTCCTAGATCATTGATATAAGAATCTGCCATGTCACACATCTGTGTAGGTGCAGGAACAAGCAAGGGCCTGTTACCTGAACATTGCCACAGGGAAGCATGGTTTGCAGAGTCCAAGAATAACCTCATAGGGAGAGTAATAACTAGCTGAGTGCTATCTAGTTTTATATACAAAGACGACAAAACATTTCTCTGTATCCCAGTCTTGTTGGACTTAAAGAATAGAACCAATGGTGCAGTTTACTCTCTCACTTCCCCATTACTTGCAGGTGGGCAACGCTGTTCCTCACATGGTTACCTGGAGTTGTTGGTAAACCTCATGTAGTAACTGTGATTCAAATTCCTTCCCCTGACCACTGTAGATAAAAGTTGGAGGGCCAAACTGCTATGCTACATGGTTCATTAATGCATTTGTAACTGTATCATTCCTTCTATCTTTCAGTGACTGCACCATCTCATACATTACTAACAGCTATCGATCGCCACTTGGTGTTTCTGGCATTGGTCAGTGTGTGTGAACTCCCAGTGCTTCGTAGTTTCGGGCATTTCCCCTAAAGGAGTCCTGCCTCTCCTTGCTGCAGCTTTCCTTTCTGGACAGGCAAGACAGGAAAGTACCAAGTCCTTAACATCTGCAGCCATGCCCAGTCAAAACTATCTGCCAAAAATACCCTGCTCAGTTATACCCAAGTGGACTTCCATTTGGAATCTTCAGAACATTGTGGCCGTAGAAGCATCTCCTGACGTCTGTCCAGGAAATCTTCATTTTCCCTTATGCAACGCAGAGTTGATACTCGTTTCTCCAGCCCTCGAACCTTCTCTTCCAATATGGAGACCAGCTTGCACTTTGTACAGACAAAGTCGCTTCTGTCCTTTTACTGCACATTGCTACTAATATGTAAATCATTAAAGAAACTGTATTTACACATGCAAAGAAGCAAGTGTCAGGAGAGTTTGCAAAAAGAAAAATAGCAGTTAGAAAATAATTAACGTCATATTAGTTTGCTTAATTAAGGTATTCTAATTTGTTTACATCTTGTTCTCATGAACCTAAGACAATTTTGTTAGAGTAAGGGCTCATGAGAAAAGGTGTTGTGCACTAGTACCAACAGGCATTATATATATATAATGCAATGTTGTCCTGAGAGCTTCTTAATGAGGCTTTGATCCCTAAACCCTTTAGTACCCATCAGCTCTTAACCAGGAGGCAAGGCTACTCAGGAAGACCAAAGCTTTAAAAAGCCTACTTCTAAGTGACCAGTGGAGCTAATGAACAGGAGCGGCTAACAGGGGAGTTCTGAGGTGGCTTAGGAGCTTAAGATATACCATTTTTCAAGCACCTTGCTCCACACACAACGTCTAGAGGAGGCCCACATTGTTACTTTTAGCCTAGTGACTAGAGCTCTTACTTGGGGGGTGGGAGGTCCAGGTTCAATACCCTCCTCTGCCTGAGATGTAGAAAGGATTTGAACAGTAGTCTCCAACCCACCTCAGGCAATCAAGCAAACCACTGAGCTGTGGGATAGTTCAAGAGTTATTGGGTTAGCAAGAGAGAATGATTCTGTCATGGTGGTTAGGGCACCAACCTGGGAAGTGAGACCCCCCAGGGTCTCTTCAATTATTTATACACAGTGGAACAGCTTCACCAGGAGAGATTGAAGGAGCCACACACCAGAAAATCCCACTGGGCTAATTGCCACCTCCCACCAGATTTTGAATGGGACCCTTCCCATGAAATAGGCAAGTGAATGTCTATCTTCCCTGGATCACTCAGGTCTTAGGTGGGAGATAGGCATCCATGTGCCTTGAGTGAGGCAGCAGGTGCTTAGGTGCTAAGGGAATTTTTACAGCAAAAAGGAGTTATGTGAATAGTGGTGGAGCCTAAGACTGGGATTTAGGTGGCTAAACCCCAGATTTAGGTGACTAAATCAAGGATTAAGGCACCTAAGTACCTTTGTGAATCCCACCGTTGGTCTCCCACTTCCCTGGGAGTTCCCTAATCACTGGGATATAGAGTCAATTGCTCCCTCTCAGGCCCTATGAATGTTTGTTCATTTATACAGTGGAACAGCTTCAGGAGGGGTGCTTTCCTCTTCTATCAGATAGAATACCCAATAGCTCAGTGGTTAGGGCACTCAATGGAGATGTGGGAGACTTGGGGCTGGCAATTAAACCCAGATCTCACACGTCCCACTTGAGTATTGGGTATTCTAGGGAACAGCTCTGCCCCCAGTAATTTTTTGGAGAGGCTCAGTTTGGTAATGTTACTCACGTTTATTATTCATCTATACAAATAGTGTATAGGGGAGAAACAAACAAAATAGCCCCCCTCAGTACAGTACATTAACTGATAAAAGTGCTTAATTTCATTTTTCCTTACATTTACTTTCCTTTCCTTTCTTCCAAAAGATGTCATCAGTCAAGCCTTTTAACTGAGTGATGGAAACAAAGTAAGCTTCCTACCAAGGCTGGGGGATGGCTTTTTCTGATCAAAGCTGTTTAGGATTATTTTTAAGAAACACTTTAAAAAATATTTTATTATATTAATGTGATCTGAATGTTGCAAGATGTTTTTTGTTTTCAGATGACAAAACTTTTGTAAAGTATCTGAGAACCTGGAGGTTTAATAGGAATCTACAAACAAAACAAACTATTTTACCCTGAGTTACCAATTAACAGTCTCTCTCTGTGTTCTACAAATAAAGAAGGAAATTACAAAAAAACGGGCCAGAGAGATAGCTGCATCTACATATTCATCATTCCCAGTTTTGGTTTTAAATTGCAAATCCTTACACTCATACATTTTGGGTGATGTAAAGTAATGAAAACTCCACCTCTTTTCCAGAAATCTTCAGACTCTCCTCATATAAAACTTGTAGGAGAGCCAGACTCTGAATTATATAAAGTTCCCCCCCACGATTCGTTAAACAGCAGGATAAAAGAATACCATACTTTGTAAAGATGTCAAATGCTCAGTCATTGGATAGCCCTGAAGTTCTTAAAGAAGATGACAGACCGAAGTGGGACAATAAATTCCAGTATATTTTAAGCTGCGTTGGATTTGCAGTAGGCCTGGGAAATGTGTGGAGATTTCCATACTTATGTCAAATATATGGAGGAGGTAAGAGCAATTAAACATACAATATTAATTTAACTATATATATAAAGCATGAATGGGCAGGGAAAATATGTTAATAAATCTAATCTTCTATTTTTGCTTTTTTAATGTAACCTTTTCCACAAATTTCAGAGTAGCAGCCGTGTTAGTCTGTATCCGCAAAAAGAACAGGAGTACTTGTGGCACCTTAGAGACTAACAAATTTATTAGAGCATAAAGGTGCCACAAGTACTCCTGTTCTTTTCCACAAAGTAGAATAGCTTTCTTACTGTGTGAAAGTGATATTTTTAAAAGATACACTGATTTAGAAAATGTCCACAAACTAAGAATGCTTTACAATAATCATGAATTAGGAAAAATCAGTGTTAAAACTTTTTACTATCATCATAAAATGAGGTGTTTTTAGTGGGGTCACACAGGGATTTAGTTTTGGCCCAATGTTATTCAATATCTTTCTCAATAATCTGTGTAATGCTGATGCCTTTGGGTTGGTCATCATCATCAGCGAATCAAACCTGGAACTTCTGGATTTTAATACATGAGCTACTACTACCTGAACTGAAAGACTCAGCTATCCTATTCTAAGGCTGTATAAGGCTCATCAATGTCTGTGTGATTTAGTCCCCACGAGAAGGGAATACAGTGCCACAGTGAGTGGACATGGCTTACATCTGGTAAATGTATAAATGTATAAAATCTATGCCAGTACAGTTTGCAGATGACACAAAACATGAAGTGTTAAATGACCAATCGGGATTGTTTGGTAAACTAAGTTTAGTTGAATAATATGCTTTTTGATAGAGCTAAATACAAGATCAGACATCTGAGAACCAAGAATGTAGGTCACACTTATAGGATGGGGGTACTTTGGAAACAAGTGGCTCAGAAAGCTATTTAGGTGGCACGGTGGATAACCAAGTGAATATAAGCTTCTGGTGCAATGTAGTGTTTAAGAGTATAAACACTTGGAAGTATAAGCAGAGAACTATCAAGTAGATGTAGGGAGGTGTTATTACAACTAAATTGAGCATTAGTGAGACCATTTTTTGAAATGGGATGCACACCTTTTAAAAAGTAAGCTGAAAAATTTGAGAGGGTGCAAAAATGAGCTACAAGAATGTTTCAAGGTCTGGAAAACCTGCCTTACAGTGAGAGACTTAAAAAGGTCAATACATTAGCTCACAGAGAAGGTGACTTATTGATGATTTATAAGCAAGTAGTAGGTGTCTAGAAGCTGAAACTAGAAAAATTTAGATTAAAATAATTTTTTTTACAGTAAGGCTTGTTAGCCATTGGGGATGAACAGTGAGGTGCAAAATTTGCAGATCAATATAAAATTACTCAAGATGATTAGGTCCAAAGCTGACTGCGAAGAGTTAAAAAGGGATCTCACAAAACTGGGTTATTGGGCCACAAAATCACAAACGAAATTCAATATTGATGAGTGCAAAGTAATGTACATTGGAAAACATAATCCCAACTATACATACAAAATGTTGGGGTCTAAATTAGCTCTTACCACTCAAGAAAGAGATCTTGGGGTCATTGTGGATAGTTCTCTGAAAACATCTGCTCAATGTACAGCAGCAGTCAAAAAAGCTAACAGAATGTTAAGAAACATTAGGAAAAGGACAGATAATCAAACAGAAAATATCATATTGCCACTATATAAATCCATGGTATGCCCACACCTTGAATACTGTGTGCAGTTCTGGTCGCCCCATCTCAAAAAAGATATTTTAGAATTGGAGAAGGTACAGAGAAGGTCAACTACAGTGTTTAGGGGTATGGAACAGCTTCTATACAAGGAGAGATTTAAAAGAGTGGGACTGTTCTGCTTAGAAAAGAGATAACTAAGAGGGGATATGACAGAGGGCTATAAAATTATGAACGGTGAGGAGACAGTGAATAGCAAAAAGTTATTTTGCCCTGCACATAACACAAGAACCAGGGGACATCCAATTAAATTAATAGGCAGTAGATTTAAAACTAACATAAGGAAGTGTTTCTTCACACAACACACAGTCAACCTGTGGAACTTGTTGCCAGGGGATGTTGTGAAGGCCAAATGTATGACTGGGTTCCAAAAAGAATTGGATAAGTTCATGGAGAATAAGTGCATCAGTGGCTATTAGCCAAGATGGTCAAGGACACAGCCCCATGCTCTAAACCTCTGATTGCCAGAAGCTGGGACTGGACAACAAGGGATGGATCACTGAATAATTGCCCTGACTTGTTCATTTCCTATGAAGCATCTGGCAAGGGCCACTATTGGAAGACGGGATACTGTGTTAGATGAACCATTGTTCTGACACAGTATGGCTGTTCTTATGTTCTTATGTCCTTAAAAATCTATGAATCTTAGTTATTTGAGTATTTAAAAATGAACCAGAATATTATTTTCCCAAGATTACAATAGTAGTACTTAGCAATAACATTTAAAAATCACTGGTGTGGAAGTGATTGAATAATTTTTTCTCTAATAAAGCATGTCCTGCCATGGACTCTTGTTGGTCTCTGGCTTGGGATTTTCCCTGAATGGGACTCAGACACCTGGCTAATCCTTTGGGCTTGGTTCCATCTCAATTATGGGGAGAAAAAAAATGATTCCAGACTCATCCTACAAGTGGAATGTATGATCCAAAAGGTATGATCTGTCAGAGTACACTGTGTTACCCTACATAACTTCCTTGCCTTTCTTACATGCTTTGATAAACAGTGAAAAAGTATCATTCACATCTGCCTTAACACTCAAATAAATGAATGGAGCCATTCACACCTCAGAGGTTTTGTTTCAGGCTCACTGCAAACATAACTGTATTGGTTACACTGGTCACATTTAAAAATTTAGATTTCTTTTTTTTTTTTAAAGCGAGTTTGTTCACAATCTGCCTCAAAAAAAAAAAAAAATCTTTGTCCTGAATTGAACTAAATCCAAATAAAATCTTTCAGCTGAAATACATTTTCACATGCCTCTGCATTTCATGGTTCCATTTTGGACTGGAAACAGAAGTGTCAAAATGTTATGAGAAAGTCCATTATTCTGAGATTTACAAATCAATTTTTCAGGTTCCAAATTGAACTTCTAAACCTTTTGTATTTTGTTCTTCACTAATTTAAACATAATTAGGACAGCTATGAAAAATGGCAGAAAAATTATAAACGTGCATAAATATCAAAAAATGCACATCTGCCTACTGAAGGGTTTCTTGCATATTCCTATGAAGCATCTGGTACTGGTTGCTGTTGGAGGCAGGATATTGTAAACTAGATGGAACATTAGTCTGATCAAGTCTGACAGTTCCCAAGTGCTTATGTCTACCCAGCACACAGCAGCAGTTAGAAAAAAAAAAGTAGAATGAGCTAGATATTTTAAAAAGGGATTGAAAAGGCTGAGATGTTATGCTTTGCACTTCCATAGTTATACCAGTGCAAAGTTGGTATAAAATGATATAATTATGTAGTAATTTGCATCCACTTTGCCCTGTTGTAAGCAATGACACAAAGTTACCGTGGTGAATAAGCTCTACTATATTGAACTACAGTTCTTGAAGTTCCAGTTTGGTTACTTTACCTTAAGAAACATAAAGTCATGAGAGTAAAAAAGGTGTGCAGCACCTGACCTCCCCTTGCTACTCCATCAGAGGCATGGCTGGGGATTTCATAGGCACTGTGGTACCTGGGTGCCCCTCTTCCTGTTCTCCACTACCTTCATTCTCTTTAGGTTATGAGCCCTACATACCCCTGACTATCTATATTAAGGAATTATACAAACTAGATGTTTCTTGTGCATTCAGAAACTCCCAAGATTATTTATTCTGGAAAGTAGAAATTAGAAGATGTTTTGCAGCTTATAGTTAAAAAAATGATGGCCATAAGGTTAATCAAGATAAATAAATAACATGGCTAGATTGATTGATTGAAGTCTTGTTAATTTCAAGCTAAAATGTGACTTCGGGTGGGATTTTCAAAAGCAGTCAAACAACTTAGAAGCACAAGTCCTTTTGACTTTCAATGCTTTAGGAACATAAATCCCATTTATAAACTTTTGAAAAAAAATCTCATCTTTCAAACACAGACCTGAGCAAGGAATGCACTGGGCCATATGAAATCCTGTAAAGCATTGTACCTCAGAGCCAGTCTATACTCTGAGGGGAATAGAGTATAGAATATCTGTGGGGATATCTGTGCCAATGTAGGTACACTACTACCTTAGTGTAGCTGCAATGCACCAGTGCAGTGTAGCCTAATTTGAAACTGTCATAGACAGGCACGATGACTTCCAAGGCATAAACTGCAATTCCCACAAGTGGTTCAGGTTTGGGTTTTATCCAAGTGTTTGGAAATCAGAGGTTATATTTTTCCTCATCTCTAAGTGCGCTACAAAACAAGAGATAAAAAGTAGGAACATATTTTCGATTAATGTCAATTGCTTCCCATCAGACCTCTGAACCTTATTCACGGCAATTTGTGTTACTAAGTAACTTGGGTCTAACACGCTCAGCTCAATAGATTTGCAATCACAGAGAAAAACACAATATCAGTGCTGAAACTTTTATCACTCTCTGTCGTTAGTGATTATTTGGGTTTATTGCCTGAGTTAAGTAAGTTATTTACTCGCTATGACTAATGGATATGGATGCTGTTTGCCAGAGTAATAGGAGGCAAACAGACAGGATCCCAGGCAACTGGGATTGTAAAAGATTATTTTTAAAGAGCCTATTATGTACTTTGGCACTTAAAATTGACATAGGAAAAAGGTTTTTTAAATAACAAATATGTATTGTGATTTGGAAAATATGTAGGACTTAAAAAGAAGTAGCTAGTCTAATAGCAACTTGGTGCAGTGTTTTATTTCTGATTATAGCCTACTATAGGTATGTCTGCCTCAAGCAAAAGTCCTCAGTAAGTGATCTTATGGGTCATATCAACTATTACTATTACTACTGCACCTAAGCCCAAGCATGTGACCTTACAGGATGAATTAAAAAAAAAAAAAAAAAAAAAAAAAACAAGTTACCTTTCTTGCAAAGAGCAAGTTTTATTGTGGGGAAATAAAGTCACATTTTTCAACTTGGCATTCAAATCCCATCAGGGAGGCAGTGCTAAACTGCACCCAAACAACTGACTTAGAAATCCCTATGGCCTACCTTATCCTCTAGTCTGATTTTGAACTAGCTGCCACAAAATACAAGAGTGTCTGGAATAAAACAGACTCCTTATATTCTCAGCAGGGAAATATGACCTATACATATGAAGTTCACTAGTCATCTCAGTAAATGGATTAGATCTTGAAAGTGAGAATTATGAAGTTATTGGAGGTAGAATAGATGTCTAATATGCTCCTGCTTCTGGCCAAGTTTGAAACTCAAGAGGCCTTTATTTTACTGTACGGAAAGAGAGAGGTTAAAATTCAAGTGTACCTTTTTCCTAAAGAAGTAACAGGATCAGGTATGTGAGCATAAAGTTGTAAGAAATTAAATCCCACTGTACACATATCTGGATACAGTGCATGTAAGTGCATATTCATAGAATTTAAGGCCAGCAGGGACCATTAGATCACCAAGTCTGTTTATCACAGGCCATTAAATTTCACCATTACTCCAGTACTGAGCCCAGTAACTTGTATTTGATTAAAGGCACCCAGTCTTAATTTGAAGACTCCAAGAGATGGAGAATCTACCACTTTGCTGGTAGTTTGTTCCAATCTTTACTCACTCTCACTGTTAAAAAAAAATTGGTCTTGATTTCTAATTTGAATTTGTCTGGGTTTAGTTTCCATTCACTGTTTTGCTTTCTCCACTAGATGAAAGAGCACTTTCATAGTTGTTATTTTCTCCCTGTGAATGTACTTATACACAATCAAGTCACCTCTCAATCTTTGTTTTGATAAATTAAACCGATTATGTTCTTTAAGTACAGTCCTAACCAGAAAAACTCCAGGATCTTCTTCTGGAGACTAGCCAGGGTTCCTGAGGGCAGGCTTAGGGTGTTGAGCCAGTGCCGGAACATGGACAGAACCAGCTGGTTGAGCACCAATGCCCTCCCGAAAGGGAAAGGCAATGGAACAGCCCTGTCCACCTCCATAACGAGTCAGATACCGTAAAGTGAGTAGTGAATGAGACAGGGGATTGCAGGAAAATAAAGAATGTCTTATGATGAAGGTAGTGGAATGCTGCTCTGGAGAGGTGGGGTCTAGCCCTGCCTCTCACACAGAGTTCTGGTATGATACTGGGCAAGTCAGTGAAACTAAACTTTTCACAGGTGTGCTCCTCATTTTCTAGATCCAGTGCACAGACATCTGTCATCTTCTGTCAATTATTTCATTAGTTCAAATGGCAACCTACTACTGCTAGCTGGAACTGCACTAGAGAGGGGCTTCTCCGATATTTGCTGGCAGCAGGGGAATGTTGAAACCCATGAATCTGGGTTTCCATTCCAGTCTCTGGAGGGGAGTGTATTTGAGTGGACACAGACACTTTTCTCTGTGTCCCCGACAGCCTGTACCCATTCTGTTTCTTACATATCTCCCACGCTAACTCGTCATCCAAGTCTCCCCAGGTTCCTCCTTGCCTCCTCATACCAGTCCTGGTTCCCACATCTAGTGAGTCCCAGTCTGCTGGTCTAGCTGTCTGAGTCCCAGTCTCTCTAGCCTAGTCTCTTTGACCAATCTTCTCCCTGGCTCCTCCTCAGATCCCTCCCCCTACTTGCTCCAAATCCCTTTGCACAGCCAAACTATTAACTCCACCGCTCTTCCCCTCTTTCCCTCCCCCCTTCCCAACCAATTCAGGTATCCTCTGCATTAGAATCAGGTTGCTTCCACCTTCTTGATGTTCCCTGGGTTCCAGGAGACTGTCTCCCTGCTCTTAGTTGCTCTGCTCAGAATCCCAGTGCCCATATCAGCAATTGTTAGGTTTTCTAATCCTTTAATCATTATCATAGCTCTTCTCTGAACTGGAGTGCCTCTCCATTTTATCAACATCCTTCCTGAGGCAGACATTTGGCATGAGAAATTTTCAGCCAAGCGGTTGAAGTTTGGTAGAATTATAAAATTATTTCTCCCTGTCTTTAACCTCAGCTGCCATGCAACCTTCTCCTACCCCCACTGTCCAGCCTCATGAAGTAGTAGTAGTAGTGCAGAGGGCAGGCATATTTCACATCAGAGATAGGTAGTGAAGGATGGGGAGGTAGGAGAAGGACTTGAATCTAAATCTGGCCCTGATTTCTATTGTGGAAATTCCCTCCTTCTCCCTAACACAATGCTGCTGCTGCTCTTCCTCCAGCTAGATTTTGAATGGACCTGATTCAGGCCCTGTAGGTGAAATAGACCATTTGTGGGTTGCTCTGGGATTTAGACATCCAGGTGCAGAGAGCAAGACAACAATGCACATAGCCAGAGGCAAAAACTTAGGCATGTACGGAACTTTAACAGGAGAAATTAAGGCAACAGGTGACTTAGGCACCTAAAGGGTTCAACAGCAGCTGAATAGGATATTGTGAATGTAAGGGGCATGTAAATGCTGGACTTAGGTGTCTAAGTCATATCTCTTACTTTTTCCTGACCCTCCCCTTGAAGAAGGTTCAAGTATGTGAGATGTCAGGTGATCGGAGGGGAAGGACAGAGACTCAGGTGGGGATCCTGGGGTGGAGAACTGAGGGAGGGTCAGGTTTGTGGGAATAACGTGAAGGGGAAAGGAGTCCAGGAGAGCTGGCTGTATTTTAAAGAATCATTATTTAGGTTGCAGGAACAAACCATCCCGATGTGTAGAAAGAATAGTAAATATGGCAGGCGACCGGCTTGGCTTAACAGTGAAATCCTTGCTGATCTTAAACACAAAAAAGAAGCTTACAAGAAATGGAAGATTGCACAAACGACCAGGGAGGAGTATAAAAATATTGCTCAGGCATGCAGGAATGAAATCAGGAAGGCCAAATCACACTTGGAGTTGCAGCTAGCAAGGGATATTAAGAGTAACAAAAAGGGTTTCTTCAGGTATGTTAGCAACAAGAAGAAAGTCAAGGAAAGTGTGGGCCCTTTACTGAATAAGGGAGGCAACCTAGTGACAGCAGATGTGGAAAAAGCTCATGTACTCAATGCTTTTTTTGCCTCTGTCTTCACGAACAAGGTCCGGTCCCAGACTACTGCACTGGGCAGCACAGCATGGGGAGGAGGTGACCAGCCCTCTGTGGAGAAAGAAGTGGTTCAGGACTACGTAGAAAACCTGGATGAACACAAGTTCATGGGGCCGGATGCACTGTATCTGAGGGTGCTAAAGGAGTTGGCAGATGTGATAGGCTCAGACTCATAGACTTTAAGGTCAGAAGGGACCATTATGATCATCTAGTCTGACCTCCTGCACAACGCAGGCCACAGAATCTCACCCACCCACTCCTGTAACAAACCCCTAACCTATGAGTTATTGAAGTCCTCAAATTGTGGTTTAAAGATCTCAAGGTGCAGAGAATCTTCCAGCAAGTAACCCGTGCCCCACACTGCAGAGGAAGGTGAAAAACCTCCAGAGCCTCTGCCAATCTGCCCTGAAGGAAAATTCCTTCCCGACCCCAAATATGGCGATCAGCTAAACCCTGAGCATGTGGGCAAGACTCACCAGCCAGACACATGGGAAAGAATTCTCTGTAGTAACTCAGATCCCACCCCATCTAACATCCCATCACAGGCCACTGGGCATATTTACCACTAAGAATCAATGATCAATTCATTGCCAAAAATTTAGGCTATCCCATCATAGCCTCCCCTCCATAAACTTATCAAGCTTAGTCTTGAAGCCAGATATGTCTTTTGACCCCACTACTCCCCTTGGAAGGCTGTTCCAGAACTTCACTCCTCTAATGGCTAGAAACCTTCATCTAATTTCAAGTCTAAATTTCCTAATGTCCAGTTTATGTCCATTTGTTCTTGTGTCCACATTGGTGCTGAGCTTAGATAATTCCTTTCCCTCCCTGATCCCTCTGATATATTTATAAAGAGCAATCATATCTCCCCTCAGCCTTCTTTTGGTTAGGCTAAACAAGCCAAGCTCTTTGAGTCTCCTTTCATAAGACAGGTTTTCCATTCCTCAAATCATCCTAGTAGCCCTTCTTTGTACCTGTTCCAGTTTGAATTCATCCTTTTTAAACATGGGAGACCAGAACTGCACACAATATTCCAGATGAGGTCTCACCAGTGCCTTGTATAATGATACTAACACCTCCTTATCTTTACTGGAAATACCTTGCCTGATGCATCCCAAGACCGCATTAGCGTTTTAAACGGCCATATCACATTGGCGGCTCATAGTCATCCTGTGATCAACCAATACTCTGAGGTCCTTCTCCTCCTCTGTTACTTCCAACTGATACGTCCCCAATTTATAACAAAAATTCTTGTTATTAATCCCTAAATGCATGACCTTGCACTTTTCACTATTAAAATTCATCCTATTACTATTACTCCAGTTTACAAGGTCATCCAGATCTTCCTGTATGATATCCCGGTCCTCCCAGCTTTGTGTCATCCGCAAACTTTATTAGCACATTCCCACTTTTTGTGCCAAGTAATAAGTAATAAAAAGATTAAACAAGATTGGTCCCAAAACCGATCCCTGAGAAACTCCACTAGTAACCTCCTTCCAGCCTGACAGTTCACCTTTCAGTATGACCTGTTGTAGTCTCCCCTTTAACCAGTTCCTTTTCCACCTTTCAATTTTCATATTGATCTCCATCTTTTCCAATTTAGCTAGTAATTCCCCATGTGGAACTGTATCAAATGCCTTATTGAAATTGAGGTAAATTAGATTTCCTTTCTCTAAAAAATCTGTTAACTTCTCAAAGAAGGAGATCAGGTTGGTTTGGCATGATCTACCTTTTGTAAAACCATGTTGTATTTTGTCCCAATCACCATTAACCTCACTATCCTTAACTACTTTCTCCTTCAAAATGTTTTCCAAGACCTTGCATACTACAGATGTCAAACTAACAGGCCTATATAGTTACCCGGATCACGTTTTTTCCCCTTTCTTAAAAATAGGAACTATGTTAGCAATTCTCCAGTCATACGGTACAACCCCTGAGTTTTCAGATTCATTAAAAATTCTTGCTAATGGGCTTGCAATTTCATGTGCCAGTTCCTTTAATATTCTTAGATGAAGATTATCTGGGCCCCCCAATTTAGTCCCATTAAGCTGTTCGAGTTTGGCTTCTACCTCGAATGTGGTAATATCTACCTCCATATCCTCATTCCCATTTGTCATCCTACCATTATCCCTAAGCTCCTCATTAGCCTGATTAAAGACTGAGGCAAAGTATTTGTTTAGATATTGGGCCATGCCTAGATTATCCTTAACCTGCACTCCATCCTCAGTGTTTAGCGGTCCCACTTCTTCTTTCGTTGTTTTCTTCTTATTTATATGGCTATAGAACCTTTTACTATTGGTTTTAATTACCTTTGCAAGGTCCAACTCTACATGGCTTTTGGCCTTTCTCACTTTATCCCTACACGTTCTGACCTCAATAAGGTAGCTTTCCTTGCTAATCCCTCCCATCTTCCACTCCTTGTAGGCTTTCTGCTTTTTCTTAATCACCTCTCTGAGATGCTTGCTCATCCAGCTTGGTCTACACCTCCTGCCTATGACTTCCCCCCCCCCCCCTTTCTTGGGATGCAGGCTTCTGATAGTTTCTGCAACTCCGCCTTTAGATCCATGAGTTCTTCAGTCCAATCCACTTCCCTAACTAATTTCCTTCATTCTTTAAAGTTAGTCCTTTTGAAATCAAAAACCCTAGTCCCAGATCTATTTTTGTTTATCCTTCCATCTAGTTTGAACTGAATTAGCTCATGATCACGCGAACCAAGGTTGTCCCCTACAACCATTTCTTCTATGAGGTCCTCACTACTCACTAAAACTAAATCTAAAATGGCATCCCCTCTTGTTGGTTCTTCAACTACTTGGTGACGGAATCCATCAGCTATCACATCCAGGAAAATCTGAGCCCTATGATTATTACTAGCACTTGTCCTCCAGTCTATATCTGGGAAGTTAAAGTCTCCCATGATCACACAATTCCCATTAGTGTTTATTCTTTAAAAACATTAAAGAGGTCTCTATCCATATGCAAATCGGATCCTGGCGGTCTGTAGCGCACCCCAAGCACTATCCCAGGGGAAGCTCTAGTGCAGGGGTCGGCAAACTATGGCACGCCAGCTGATTTTTAATGGCACGCTGCTGCCTGCCGAGTCCCAGCAAGCAGCACTGTGCCATTAAAAATCCTGCCTTGCCCAGCCAAGCCCGGCCCTGCCTGCTCTTCTCTGCCCTCCGCCCCCCCCCCCGCGGGGGCAGGGGGCAAGGGGCAGCAACTGGGACCTGCCGGCTTCTGCCAGCTCCCCTGTCTCTTCCAGCAGTGTGCTGGGTTCCTGCCCCTCCTCCTTCTCCCTGCTGGCTGATCAGGTGATGGCCCTTGCGAGGGTGGGGGTCTGGAAGAAGCAGGGTCAGCCTACTTGCTGCTCCTGGCGGAGGCAGAGAATAAGCTGAGGCAGGGCCTTGGGGAAGGGGTGGTGGTGGAATAGGGGCATTATCCCCTCCAGCCCTCTGCCCTGACCCCCCCCACAAACACCCCCAGCCCTCTGCCCTGAGCCCTGTGCTCTGCATACCCCCCAGACCCCTGCCCTGCCCTAACCCCCCCTCACACACACTCTGCCCTGAGCCTTGCATCCCGCACACCCCCCAGGCCCCTGCCCTGAGCCCTATACCCCCCTCACACACTCCCAGCCCTCTGCCCTGAGCCCTATACCCCCCTCACACACTCCCAGCCCTCTGCTTGACTCCTTCACCCCCCCACCATGACCCCAGCCCTGAATCTAGCACCCCAACACATACCCAGGCCCTGACACCTGCACCCCAACATACCCAACCCCCATCCCATGCACCCCCCACATCCTGACTCTTGCACCCCCCACATCCCCACCCCCGCCCTGAGCACCAAATGGGAGCTCCTGCACGCCGCGCCCCTCCCCCCCCCCCACATTCCCACCTGCACCCCTCGCACCAAATGGGAGCTGCCCAGGTAAGTGCTCCACACCCAAACCTCCTGCCCCAACCCTGAGCCCCCTCCCTCATTCTAGCTCCTGGTCAGACCCTACACTCCAAGCCCCAGCCTGCTCCTTCACCCCCAGCCCTATGCTCAGTGCACTCCCACCCTCAGCTCAGTTCAGAGAGAGAGGAAGAGAATGGGCCAGAATCAGGGAGAAGGTAGGTACCCACTGTATGTGGGCAGGGCCAGGACCCCAGTATGGCAGCGGGCTGAGCAGGTCCAGCAGCCGGGATCCCAGCTGGCAGGAGCTGGCGGATGGAACCCCTGAGCAGCAGCGGGCTGAGCCGCTCAGCCCACTGCTGGCCTGGGGTCCCGGCCACCGGCCCAGCACAGCCCGCTGCCGGTCTGGGGTTCTGGCTGCCGGCCACACTCAGCCCGCTGCTGGCCTAGGTGAACGGAAACCCCAGGCCAGCAGCAGGCTGAGCAGGCCGACAGCGTAAGATCGACATTTTAATTTAATTTTAAATGAAGCTTCTTAAACATTTTGAAAACCTTGTTTATTTTACAATACAATAGTTATATAATATATAGACTTATAGAGAGACACCTTCTAAAAAACATTAAAATATATTACCGGTACGTGAATCCTTAAAGTGAATAAATGAAGACTCGGCACACCACTTCTGAAAGGTTGCCGGCCCCTGCTCTAGTAGCTTTCTTTCCCAATGTGATTTTTGCCCAGACAGACTCTGTCTTATCCATTCCATCACTTCTTATTTCTTTACAGTCTACCTCATCGATATACAATGCTACTCCACCACCTTTGCCTTTATTGCTGTCTTTCCTAAATAGCACATACACTTCAATACCTGTACTCCAGTCATGACTACTATTCCACCTGTGGGGGGAGGGATAGCTCAGTGGTTTGAGCATTGGGCTGCTAAACCTGGGGTTATGAGCTCAATCCTTGAGGGAGCAAAATCAGTACTTGGTCCTGCTAGTGAAGGCAGGGGGCTGGACTCAAGACCTCTCAACATCCCTTCCAGTTCTAGGAGATAGGATATCTCCATTTATTTATTATTATGTTTCTGTTATCCCTATATCATCTGGTTTCACTTCCTGCACCAGTAGCTCTAGTTCCTCCATTTTGTTACCTAGGCTCCTTGCATTAGTGTACAAACATCTTAATTTTTGCTGTTTGGCTTCACTGACATTCTTTACCTGATTAGGCACAGACATTCTACCACCAGTATCACCTAGAGACTGGTATCTACACTACCCTTCCTCTTTATATCCATTCTCATACCCACGGCTGTATCCTTTCTTACTTCGTTTTCTTCCCTCTCAATGTTAAATTCCGGCAGAGAGATTACCTGGACATCTTCCAACCATCTCCCCCAAATTCCTAGTTTAAAGATCTCTTAATCAGTTGTGCCAGCCTCCATCCTAGAAGTCTATTTCCCTCCTTACTCAGCTGAAGTCCATCCTGAGAGAACAGTCCTCTGTCCATGAATGCTTCCATACAGCAAGTTAAAGAAGTATGGGCTGGATGAATGGACTATAAGATGGATAGAAAGCTGGCTAGATCGTCAGGCTCAACGGGTAGTGATCAATGGCTCCATGTCTAGTTGGCAGCCGGTATCAAGCGGAGTGCCCCAAGGGTCGGCCCTGGGGCCGGTTTTGTTCAATATCTTCATTAATGATCTGGAGGATGGCTTGGACTGCACCCTCAGGAAGTTTGCAGATAACTCTAAACTGGGAGGAGTGGTAGATACACTGGAGGATAGGGATAGCATACAGAGGGACCTAGACAAATTGGAGGATTGGGCCAAAAGAAATCTGATGAGGTTCAACAAGGACAAGTGCAGAGTCCTGCACTTAGGACAGAAGAATCCCATGCACTGCTACAGACTAGGGACTGAATGGCTAGGTAGCAGTTCTGCAGAAAAGGACCTCGGGGTTACAGTGGATGAGAAGCTGGATATGAGTCAACAGTGTGCCCTTGTTGTCAAGAAGGCTAACGGCATTTTGGGCTGTATAAGTAGGGGCGTTGCCAGCAGATCAAAGGACATGATCATTCCCCTCTATTTGATCATTCCCCTCTACATTGGTGAGCACTCATCTGGAGTACTGTGTCCAGTTTTGGGCCTCACATTACGAGAAGGATGTGGAAAAATTGGAAAGAGTCCAGCGGAGGGCAACAAAAATGATTAGGGGGCTGGAGCACATGACTTATGAGGAGAGCCTGAAAGAACTGGGATTGTTTAGTCTGCAGAAGAGAAAAATGAGGGGGGGGGGGTTGATAGCTGCTTTCAACTACCTGAAAGAGGGTTCCAAAGAGAATGGATCTAGACTGTTCTCAGTAGTACCAGATGACAGAACAAGGAGTAATGATCTCAAGTTGCAGTGTGGGAGGTTTAGGTTGGATATTAGGAAAAACTTTTTCATTAGGAGGGTGGTGAAGCACTGGAATGGGTTACCTAGGGAGGTGGTGGCATCTCCTTCCTGAGAGGTTTTTAAGGTCAGGCTTGACAAAGCCCTGGCTGGGATGATTTAGTTGGGGATTGGTCCTTCTTTGAGCAGGGGGTTGGACTAGATGACCTCCTGAGGTCCCTTCCAACCCTGATTGTCTATGATTCTATGAAAAGGCACTGGCTAGTAAGTGAGATGAGGGTGTTTGCTGGTGAGAGAGAAAAAGTGAATAAGTAATGTTTGCTGGAGGAGGAGGGGAGATTAAACATTTGAAAGGAGGAGAAATTGAGGGAACGTTTGAGGATATTTAGAGACTTATGATTACTGAAGAGAATCTGCATTGCTTAAGGGTAGGGGGTTTGTAACACTAAGAATCTGAGTCATGCCTCCCACAACTAATTTGCTGACTGAGTAATCTGACCCTGTGCTTGTACAAGGCCTACGGCAGTTGGGCCACTATCTGATTGTGGGCCTTGAGTATTACTGTAATAAAATATAAGCAGCAATAAAGAATAATTTGTGTGAGATGCAGAGCTTCTATGGCTTAACCAGGTTTAATTATGTTTTCAGGGACATTCTTGATCCCATACGTCATAGCACTTGTCTTTGAAGGAATCCCATTGTTTCATCTTGAACTAGCCATAGGACAGCGCTTGAGGAAAGGCAGCATTGGTGTCTGGAATACCATCTCACCTTACTTTGGAGGAGTTGGTATGTTTCTTTCTGTTTTTTTTCTCTGTAAACTAGTTACCCCACTGTCAAGAGCCATATTCAATACTGTCTAGGGAACTGGTTAAATAACTAAAACAAGTGCCTCAAGCTCCAACCCAGAGCAATACTGGCTCTAGGAAACTAAAGTTTGATCTCCGTGGTCACACTGTCCAGCAGTTCTTATCCATTCACAAGCACATAGGACTCCTCTCTGATATGAAACCTCAAAACCCTTTTATTTAGGAAACACAACAGACAGTTACATAAAATAAAATCAGTCTAGTGGGACACAGTGGGTTTGTTAAAAATATCTCAAGGCCCAAGTGACATGCCCAAGAGAACCCTGCTTGCCTCCCACTAGACCCATCCCCCTTTGGGTCCCTTCCACTCGGTTTGGGAAAAAGTAAATGAATTAGGCATTAACCCTAGACAGAGACAAACCCTTAATTAAAACAGGAGACCATTTGGGGTCCTTATCAGGAGTCACACAAACCTCCCTCCCTCCACCAAAAAAAAAATAGGAAAATGTACAAGTCCCCAGCAGTTAAGCATGTAGAGGAATACTCTTACTATTATAGGTCTGAACAGCGTAGCCCCAATTTGAGTACCTTCTGCAGGCCATTGACACTTGGGTGTAATGCTCACAAACAGCCTCCAACATGTAAGTCACTCCCAGCTACGTCTGTATGTGTGCGCTGCAGCCAACCAGCCACACTTTGGCTCTCACCAGTCTTCATTATGCTGCAGGGTGATCCCAACACCCCCTCTGTCCCAGATCTTACCCCAGAAATATATGTACAGCCCAGCCCTCTCCTGAACAGTACAAATATGTTAAGTGCATTATTCCTTTAAGGGAATAATATGCACACAACTTGTTACCCCAAATGGAGTTACCCAGACACTTAAACTTGAACACACTGGATGAGATAAAACAATAAAACAAGTTTATTAATTACAAAGATAGATTTTGAGTGAAAACACATAATGAGGCATAAAAGTCAGAAGTGGGTACAAGAAAAATAAAGATAAAATCCTTAACTGGTGCCAAACTTAACAAATATTAATTTCAAAGCAAAGTTCTCACCACATGCTTTCACTGACCAAACTGTCAGGTCAAGACTCCTATCTCCCAGAGTCCAACAGCTGCTTCCTTTGTCTCTTCAGGTGTAGTGAATGCAATGGGAGGGGGGTACCTTGAGTGTTTGTCCCTCCTTTTTATAGTTTCAGTCCCTTTCTTGAAAAAGATTTCCAGCTGAGAACCAGGAATCAAAGAGAGTCTATGTGGAAGGATAATCCTTACTGTTTTTTTTCACCTGTTTGAACTTTGTCTTTCCTTCCTGCTTGATGAATCTGTTCACTGCTTAAATGCAAATTAAAGCAAGGATGCATTCCTTTGTTTAGGACAGACCTGTTTGCAACTTCAATGGGGTTTGGAAAATGTGTTAACACCATACAGGGGAATATTATAACTTCACATACAATGTTGTCACACAAATGATACCTCACAATACATCTTATACAAAATTATTACAGTAATGTGTAGGGTGTGAACACATGGGCCTCTTCGGTCACATATACACACAATGAAAGACAGCAGCATTTTAAGCTACTACCTGTAATGTGTAGATAGCAGCAGGGTGCACCAGAGAGATTCCTCTGCCTGCAGCACTAAATGGGCACTCTACGGGCATGAATTTCCTCTCACTTACATCAATGGAAATCAGACTTTTCTGGCTTCCATCAAAATAAATACGGTTCTGCCCACTGATGCCTAGAACATTCCCTCAAGTATTGGAAGTGATTGGATGGGCAGCACCACAATCCTTCAGGCCAAAGCTTGTCTATTTGTAGCAGGATGGTGAGGAGCGGAATGTATATGTTTCATTCCATTTGAAGCAAGGAATCTCTGAAATTCTTCAGAACAGAATTTAGGCCCATTGTCACTCACCAACTGTAACAGTAAACCAACTTGGCTAAACAAGTTACCAAGACTACTGGACATCCTTGTAACTATAGCACAAGTAATTCTGGAAACTTTGGTTATTCTGAATGGGCATTGATTACAACCAAAAACATATAACCTTCTAAAGGTCCAGCAGAGTCCACATGAACATGTGTCCAAAGAGTCTGAGGCCACGACCAAGGATGTAGATGAGCTGGGCTAGGATCATGCTGAATTTTCTGACACTTAGTAGAGCCTTGCTTGCAATATCTTTGTTGATCCTCATTTACCAGACATGATTCTGGGTTATGGTCTTCATACATACAATGGCAAAATGACCTTTGTGAAGAGCTTCCAAAACCTGAGACTGAAGACTCTTGTACTGCTCCCAGAATTTGAAATGTTATCTAGCACTTTCACTCCTAGGGGAGGTTTCCCGTCTGTGTTGAGTAATTATCATCTTGGTGCTATTCAGGGGAAGAGACCATCATAGCCTACCTAGACTGTTTTTTAAAAGCACCAAAGGGAAAATCAAAAATACTCACACAAAAACAAAAATGAGAGATTAGGGCAAATGCAGTAGCAGGAGTGATATAGATTTGTTGGGTAAAGTAAATAAGTGTTCTGATAGCTTACGTAAGCAATGTTTAAACTGAGATTTTTTTGTATTCAATAGGTATTTGTTCATTGATGGTGTCGTTCATCGTGAGCTTATATTATAACACCATTTTAGCCTGGGTAATGTGGTATTTCATTAACTCATTCCAAGAGCCCCTTCCTTGGAGCGCTTGCCCACTAAATGGGAACAGAACAGGTAATTAATATTTCAAGTCTCTTGCCATTAATGGTGTTAAGGTTGCAAAGTGTTAAAACCTCTTTTTTATTCCTGTAACATGGCATTAAGTTCTACTGTACAGATTTTTTTAATGTCTCATTTAAAAATATTCTCTTTGCACTAGGGCTGTCAAGCGATTAAAAAATTAATCATGATTAATCGTATGATTAATCAGACAGTTAAAGAATAATAGAATACCATTTATTTAAATATTTTTGGATGTTTTCTACATTTTCAAATATATTGATTTCAATTACCACACAGAATACAAAGGGAACAGTGCTCACTTTATATTATTTTTATTACAAATATTTGCACAGTAAAAAACCAAAGAAATAGTATTTTTCAGTTCACCTAATACAAATAATGAAGTGCAATCTCTTTATAATAACTTACAGAATTATGTACAAAAAAATAACTGCACTCAGAAACTTACAAATGTAGATTTTTTTTGTTACATAACTGCACTCAAAAATAAAACAATGCACATCTTTAGACCATACAAGGTCAGGTAACATTATAAACAAGAACCAGGCAGCATTATCTCCTGCAAATGTAAACAAACTTCTTTGTATGAGCAATTGGCTGAACAAGAAGTAGGATTGAGTGGACTTGTATGGTCTAAAGATGTGCATTGTTTTATTTTTGAGTGCAGTTATGTAACAAAACAAAAAAAACTACATTTGTAAGTTACACTTTCACAATAACGAGATTGCGCTTCAGTACGTGTATGAGGTGAACTAAAAAATACTATTTCTTTGTCATTTTTAAAGTGAAAATATTTGTAATAAAAATATAAAATGAGCACTGCACACTTTGTATTCTTTATTGTAATAAAAATCAATACATTTGAAAATTTAGAAAAACATCCAAGATATTTAATAAATTTCAATTGGCATTCTATTGTTTAACAGTGCAATTAATCACAATTAATTTTTTGAGTTAATCATGTGAGTTAACTGTGATTAATCAACAGTACTACTTTGCACCTTTAGGGTTAGATGGTGACCCAGCCCTATATGGTCACACAATCATGTGAAGCCTTTGCTTCCATCATCCCTTTGCAGACAAATAATATTCCCCACATCACAGCTAAGGCATGATGTGAAGAGCAGGTCTGTATGTTGGCTACTTCTTCCTCCAATTGAGCAACTGGACTGAAGGGGAGCTGTGCAGTACCCAGTGTTGACAGGGGAGTAAGCTGTACCCTGTAAGAGTCTCTCAGGATTTAGAGGGAAGCAGAGAAGGAATTAGTATCGGTGATCAAATTCCTTTCTGGTGAGATGCAACTACACACTTTCCTTTTCACAGGACTCCCTGTGACAGGCAATCCCCCAGGTACAACATGGAACTGGGGTACCACTGTGCCCCCTTAGCTCTCCAGCCTTGGCTGTCTCTCACTAGTGACAAGCAGCAAACTCCTCCAGGCACTACTATCACTCAGCACAACATGTGGAGCCATACGTCCATCTAGATTGCATGAATGCTCCCAGAGCCATTCACGAATCACACAGACAAAGGCACCAGTAAATCTCCCAAGCCTCCAGGCTCGCACCCCCAGACTATGCCATCTTGCTCTAGCCTGACCAGTGTAAGTAAGTTTATTACCCATTCCACCCCTCCTTCAATGTGGAGAGGACATACACACAAGCCTTTGTGAACTCAGCTGAGATTTCCCACACACTTCAACCAAAGCAAACTGTTTTAAGTAAAACAGAAAACTGATTTATAATCTTTCTGTAGTTAATAAGTGGTAGTCATAGAAGGTCAGAAATAGTTACTGTTGTCAGACACTCCTGGTGTGGTGCTCTGCTCTGTTCAATGTTGATATCAATTGGCTGTGTGCGTGTTCCCTCTGTGTGCTGCCCCAGCTCTGTGCAGATAGCTAACACAGCAGATCCCAAGAGAACCCCCAATGACCACAGACTCTAGTAAGGTACGAAGGCATGTCAGCCAGGTTTATTGTCAAATGAAGCACAGTAATAGTTCCCCCTAGACTTTACTCTAGAGGATGTACTACGAATATGTGCCCCCTGGCAATAGACTCAGCTCAGTCAGTGGCGGGACTTTCCACTGCCCCCTAGGCTGGACAAAGATATCCACTCAGGGATGCATTCTTATACACAGATACAAACAAGTTACACATCACTCCTGACGTATTGAGGTGCAACCCCTCTACGCAGCAAGGTACAACCCCTCTACGCAATAAGGTGCCGCCTCTCACCTTGTACATGTTGGTTCGAACAAAACACTATCCATCATATTCCCCTTTTGGCACTGTCATTGGGATGGGTCAGTCTGTTCCTTGTTGTGTGTAGAATGTACAAATATGTGAATGTTCTGATATCTGGTGTCCAGTACGTTTTAGGTATGTCTCTTTTTGCAGCATCAGCCCTTTCCTTGCCAGCTTCTGTGAGCAGGGCCTGCCTCTGGCTCACAGCTTAACTTTGCTTTATGTTAGCAAAGTCTTGACCATTACTTTAGTTCAGGCCTTAGGCCTCATACTGAGCCTCTGATACCAAGGTTTATATCTCAGGGCCTCCTCTTACTACAGTTACCGAAGAAAATAAAAAGGTAAGTGCATAGTCTAAATCTTAAACCTTATTACGCTGGACAGTATTTGGATCTATCAGTTTTCTCACCTCACTGGATGTTACAATTCTTCATCTTGAGGATTCTCTCTCAAGCCTGGGACCAGTCTTCACAGTTGAAGTCTTTGTCTTCTCAGCGTTCTTGTTGTTTCCAGCATAGGTGGGGGGAGGAGAAAGTCCAAGGCATGATGCCACTGTCCCTTATTTTATACCCTCAGTCCATGTGCCTGGAAAATACTAGCCCAGACATGTCCTGGTGGGCTTCGCTGAGTCACAGAGTTGAGCAATCCCCCTGTTGTGGTCTTGTGCAACTGAGGTTATGACTACACTATGAGGCTTTTAGCGACACGGCTGTGCTGCTACAGCTGTGCTGGTAAAAGGCATGCAGTGTAGCTGCTGTTTGTCAGCAGGAGAGAGCTCTTCTGCCAACAAAAAACTTCCACATCTCCCCTCCCCCCGCGCCCCCGAGCAGCAGCAGCTTTGGCAGCAGGAGAGCACTCCTGTTGACAAAGCGCTGTTCACACCAGTGCTTTTTGTTGGTAAAACTTTTGTCATTCGGGGTGTGGGGTGTGTTTTTAACACCCCTGAATGACAAAAGTTTTGCCAACAAAGTGCCAGTGTAGACAAACCCTGAGTGATGAGTTCAGCAGTCCACATTGTGAGGTGCTTGTGCAACTGTCATTGAATTGTAAATCTTTTGATTACAACTCCTCTGATGATTACTGGTGCTTGAACACCCCCCTGGTAGTGGTTTGCCTTCTTTTTATGTCACTTACAACATATTTCAGTAACAACAATATATAGCAAAATCTGGTAACTTGGTATACACTAATACACATATTTTGACCAAACAGTGGGTTTCATAAGATCTTATATGACATGATTTATATGAAATATATTATAATTATATGATAGGGTCAATATGGGAGTTCCGGGGTGCTGCTTTGAGGTACAGAGTTACACCAGTGCAAAGTTGGTATAAAATGATATAATTATGTAGTAAATTTGCATCCACTTTGCCCTGTTGTAAGCAATGACACAAAGTTACCGTGGTGAATAAGCTCTACTATATTGAACTGTAATCAGTGCTCCGTACTTGAAGTTCCAGTTTGGTTACTTTACCTTAAGAAACAAAGTCATGAGAGTAAAAAAGGTGTGCAGCACCCGACCTCCCCTTGCTGCTCCATCAGAGGCATGGCTGGGGATTTCATAGGCACTGTGGTACCTGGGTGCCCCTCTTCCTGTTCTCCACTACCTTCATTCTCTTTAGGTTATGAGCCCTGCATTCTTTCTTCCTAGATGTGTACATTTAGGTGTTGCTCTGCTCAGCACTGCAAGGTCTAAATGGGGCTTAACTGTCTGAAGTTATTTCAGAAGTTACTTAAGCTCCTAAATCTCACTGAAAGTCTGTAAGAGCTATAATAAAATCATTTGTATGTTTGATACGTATGTTTAGTGTGTTAATATTTTTGTATTCAGTTCGCATATTTTTAGACTATAACTTGGCAATGTAGATGCTATTGTGAGAAAGAGTTCCAGAAGACAGTGTGACCAAGGGACCTCTTCATGCCAAATGGCTGAGGGCACAGGGGGTACATAGAGTTTTACTGGAATCCTGTGGGTCAAATATATACATAATAATTCAGTAAAAGGTGGCATGTGTGGCATCTACCAAAAGCCAGTAATATGCTGGTCATCAATCATTGCAAAGTGTATGTAAGGATATTTACAAATTATGTATCTATACTGAAAACTATGTTCTTAAGATATGCAAGTTAAGTCACCAGAAGGTGATAAACAGTTTCTATGCACGCAAGGGGTAGGAGACACTCATCTTCCTGACTGGTCATTGTTTGTTTATTTTGCATCTTACAATGCATGTCTATTTGCATGCAGAGCCACCATCTACAGGAAAGAGCACAGAGCAGGAGGGTGTCCTGTTTATGATGAAGATCAAAGAATTAGTTTGCTATATCAGGACAGAGCAGAGAGTCATACAGTATCCTTCACATAGGGAGACAAGCTGCTAGTGGGCATTGTCTTATGACTGGAGGATCACAGCCAGGCAGGCTGTTAGGCACTGGGAGAAAGACTTTGGAGTGAACTAAACTTTTAGACAAGAGTGTATCTTGTTCCTTAAGTCTAGGTTTTAGAATGTATTTAATGATTTTGTTTTATATATAATCATTTGTTTCCATTATTTCAACTTATCATTTGAATCTCTATGCTTCATTAAACTTTTGCTTGTTTTTTCTATAAACATATCTAAGTTCTGTGTGTTAAGCAGAGCTGTGATCTAAGGTGTAACAGATAAGCTGAGATATTCTGTTCCTTTGAGAGCAGATGTCAGAGTTCCCTCCCCACTCTGAACTTTAGGGTACAGACGTGGGGACCCACATGAAGATCCCCTAAGCTTATTTCTACCAGCTTAGGTTAAAAACTCCCCACAGCACAAATTCTCCCTTATTCCTTGGATTAAGTAATGCTGCCACCACCAAGTGATTTAAACAAACATTTAGGGAGGGCCTCTTGGAGCCCTACCTTCCCCAAATATCCCCCCACAAGCCGCTACATCCCTTTTCCTGGGCAGGCTTGAGACTAATCCCCCAAACCCCTACACCCCCTTTCCTGGGGAGGCTTGAGAATAATATCCTCACCAATTGGTACAGGTGAACACAGACCCAAACCCTTGGATCTTAAAAATGATGAAAAATCAATCAGGTTCTTAAAAGAAGAATTTTAATTAGAGAAAAGGTAAAAGAAGTACCTCTGTAAAATCAGGATGGTAAGTACTTTACAGAATAACAAAAGACTCAAGAACATAGAGGATCTCCCCTCTAGGCAAAACCTTAAAGTTACAAAACCAGGGATAAACCTCCCTCTAGACAAGGAAAATCACAAGCCAAAATAAAAGTAAGCTAACACAATCCTTTATTATTACTTACTAATTCTAATTGAGTTGGATTGCTTGCCTTCTTGATCTGTCTCCGGCAAGCACACAGAACAGACAGACAAAGAACAGACAAAACAAAGCCTCCCCCCCAGATTTGAAAGTATCTTGTCCCCTTATTGGTCATTTTGGTCAGGTGCCAGCTAGGTTACCTGAGCTTCTTAACCCCTTAGAGGTAAAGGGATTTTGTGCCTCTGGCCAGGAGGGATTTTATAGTACTGTATACAGGAAGGTTGTTACACTTCCCTCTATATTTATGACAGCAGCATATCTGTGTCTGTGAATACTGTGAGTGGATCAGGGGCTGACCACTCTAGGGGGATATTTGGTGGGTTTGGGGCATGGAGTGTCCCTATCGCTAACCTACAGAGGGATAGTGGAGTCTCTGAAGGTTGAGAGGAGAGTGCTTGTGTTGCCTGTGGCCAGTGGAGGTGAGGAGCTGACATCCAGCAGACACAGTAAATGCTCTCTCGTGCTATAGGCAGGTGGTAACAAGGTGCCTCACAACCCTAGGTGCTCCCAGAAAGCATCACAGAGCCACCTTTTGAAAAAGAAATTAAAAAATATTTGACCCAAATGTAACAAACAAAAGAGGTGATAGTTTAACAGTCTAAACTTCAGATTTCAAACACCTAGCATTCCTGGAACCACCTCAGTGGTACTGACTAAACCCATTATCGTACTGAGTTAGATCAGAATTCCATGCAGTTTGCTGTCTATGGGTCTTTAAGAGAAGACCTGAACAACTAGTGTCCTATTTGAATTAGAAAGACATTAAAAAACACCTTGGCACTTTTTGAAGAGGAAGGAATTTTCCCTGATGTTCTTCAACAAAAAGTTTCCATCCCCACTATTGTGGTGTAGGATACTGTGCACTGGTTTCCTTCCATGCTCCATCTCCTGGAGCTAGCTGAATTTCAGTAGTGCTATACTTTAGAGTTTGTGAAGTGTTTTGGGATTTCTTGGATTGAGACGGCTACATAAAGCATATTATTCCAGATCCCTGGAGTATAGAAACTGAATATGTCATGAAAGGGTTGATCTAGTTTTCCAGAGTGATAAGTTCCTGAGATCAGATGTTCAGACTTACAAAAAAAAAATAATATTATGGACCACCTCAACCTCCCACTCTTGATACTACTGTAGCTGTCACAGGACTGTTGTGTTAAGCACCATGAAAGAGTGGCAGTAGGGTGGCATTTATGCATTCCAATTGTCTAATGAGATCAACTTTAGTAGTTATATGTCCCCCCTCCCATTACATTAGTATCTGAAGCCCTGATTCACAAAAGGTACGTAGGCACCTAAGTCCCAGTTTTAGGCTCCACCATGATCCATAAAATTCATGCTGAACCTTGTAAGCACCTAAACTCACTCAGCACCTAAGTGTTCAGGGTGAAAGATCCCTCGGTGCCTAAGTTTCTGCCTTTGACCATGCACACTGTTGCCTCCCTCTAGGCATCTTGGTACCTTTCTCCCATCTAACCCCCAAGGTGATCCACAAACTGGGGGAAGATAGGTCAATGAATATCAAAGTAATGTGTGGAGCCAAATCTGTAGAGCCCTGCACAGATACAAACTTTGTATCCACGTCCGATCTGAAAAAATGATCTGCAGATATCCAGGACTCTACAAAACTGGTAGGCATGCTCAGAGGTCACCTACTGGATCAGGTCCCAGTCAGAATCTGTCTGGAGGAGGAGGTTAGAGCACTCACCTGGTATCTCAGAGACCAGGGTCAATTCCCCACTCTGCTGGAAGGGAAGACAGGATTTGAACAGGGGTCTCCCCCTTTCAGGAGAGTGCTCTAATTACTGAGATATGGGATATTCTTATATGGGGCTCCTCAGTCTCTCCTGGTGAAGTTGTTCCACTGTGAATAAATACTTAGTGTCATTGGGTGAGAGAAAGAAAATTACTCCATAGTCCAGTGGTTAGGGCACTCACTTCATATGTGGGAGACTACAGGGCCAAGGCCCCTGGCCTAATCACTCTATTTATTCACAGTGGAACAGCTTCACCGGGGAGTTTGAAGGAATCCCATATCAGCCTCTCTCATAGCACAGTGGTTAGCATGTGCTCCTGTGAGGTGAGCATTCCCTGTTCAGATTCGCTCTTCCTACCTCTGACAGAGAGGAGGGAATTGAATGCAGTCTCCCACATCCCAGGTGAGGTGCTCTAATCACTGGTAAAAGTTAGTAAAAGTTATAAGGCAGGCAGCTCCTCCAGCTCTTTTGTGTAGAATGAGACAGACATCTCATTCATTCCCACAAAAACTATTTAGGCACCTAGTACACCTGACTCTAGGAGAGGGGTTCCTGTTCATGGATCACAAGTAGAGATAGTCCCCTCCCAGCAGCCCAGACCTAGGGCTAGTCTACATTGGGAATTTACATTGGCATAGTTATGTCTCCCAGGGATGTGAAATATGTACACCACCACGAGACGTAGATATACTGATCTAACCCCTAGTGTAGACAGTGCTAGGCTGACAGAAGAATTCTTCCACTGATCTAGCTACCACCTCTCGGTGGTGGGGTTGTGGGGGTGGATTACCTACACTGGCAGGAGAACCCCTCCCGTCTGTGTAAGTAGTGTCTATGCTGAAGTGCTACAGCAGCACAGCTGCAGCATTTAAAATGTACACAAGCCCTTGGGCACCTATCTCCATGAGAGCAGTGGAGCTTAGGACACATTCTTGTCATCAGCATCTCCTATTAGCTAGCTTAGGCAGCTCCCCACCTAGTGTGCTAGCTTTTGTGAACTGCAGTCTAAGGCCGTGGCTACACTCAAAACTTCAAAGCGCTGCCGCAGGAGTGCTCCCACAGCAGTGCTTTGAAGTGGAGTGTGGTCGCGCGCCAGCGCCGGGAGAGAGCTCTCCCAGCATTGCAGGTACTCCACCTCCACTAGGGGATTAGCTTACAGCGCTGGGAGCTGGTGCTTTACACTGGTGCTTTACAGCACTGTAACTTGTTGTGCTCAGGGGGGTGTTTTTCACAAAGTTGCAGCGCTCTAAAGCCCTAAGGCAGTGTAGCCAAGCCCTAAGGCATGTATCTCTCTCCTTTCATTGTATAGAGAACATTAGGTCCCCAACTCAGATTTTGGGAATCATAGTGTTCCTGTGATTTTCTAGATGCTGCAACGCTGAGCAGTGCAATACCTAAGTCCCTTTGTGGATCTCGGCTTGAATTTCTCAGTATTACGTATTTATCCTCACAGCACCCCTAGGAAAGTACTACTCCAAGAGATGACTCATGCTTGGTGATAGTAGGGGGCACAATGTAAAGGGGGAGGCACGTGATCACCCCACATCACCTCTGGGAGGAACCTTCCAGCCCCACTTCCCTGGGCCAGGGCAGCCAATCCTGATGGCTTCTGGGGGATGAGGCCACAGACGCAAGGATCATATGCCTCTAGGCTGGGCTAGGGGCAGCCCCAGCCCTGGGAGACTCACACTACCAGTGTCTCCCTGGAGCTCCCATGTCCTTGTGGACACCTCAGCAATGGAAGGGGCATGGGAAATGCCCCTACTTCTGGCTGAGCAGAGGGACCCTGCTCCCGACACCTTCCCCAGTGATGCACCCGGCCTGGGGCCACCACACTCTCCCTGCCAGAGTTAACTGTGGGGAGGCTCTGCCTTCTCCTGCTGCATCTCCCCACATTGCTGGCTCATTTGACCCCTGTCCCAGCAGCGGGCCCGAGCAGGGAGTACAGGGGGCAGGACAGAGCCGCTTCTCACACCGGCTGAGGGTGGCTGCTCATGGTTGCTGCCTAGCAAGCTGGAAACCCCCATTCCTCTGCACATTTCCAAGTCACTTGGCCCTGTCTCTGGCAGCTGGGCCCAGGCAGGGAGCAGAGGGGTGAGCCACCACCACCTCCCCTGCTGGGCTCTCTTCCAGGCAGCAACTCTGAGCTGAGTCAGCCAACATGAGAAGCAACTCCATACTGCCTTCAGCTCCCTGTCCACGCCCAGCTGCTGGGGGAGGGGCTGAGCAAGCTGGAAGTGCCAGGGAAGAGGCACAGCAGCAGGACAGAGCTAGTAAGGTCACCCAGGAAGTCTGTGACACTGCAAGGAATTGAACTCTGGTCTCCCAAATTCCACACTAGTGTCCTAATCACTGGACAATCTTGAGATGGGCATGGTTGCTTAGGAATTGTGAAATATTAGATTTCCTGACCTGAATAGTGCTGGAGCTTCATCCCTGCACAATTCTTGAGGTTCCTGTAGCCAAAGTCCCTTTGTAAGCTGGTATGGTCTCTCACCAACCTATCTGGATTTGGTCCTGCAGGAGAGAGAGGCAGGGAAATGCCTAGTTTGAGGATCCTGCTGGCGCTTAGGTGCCTGGGTGTCAGAACTAAGGAAGTTATGCACAGGCCCAGCAGCATATTCATACAATTGTAGGACTTGAAGGGATCTCAAAAGGTCATCTAGTCCAGTCCTCTGCACTCACGGCAGGACTAAGTATTATCTAGATCATCCCTGACAGGTGTTTGTCTAACCTATTCTTAAAAATCTCCAGTGATGGAGATTCCACAACCTCCCTAGGCAATTTATTCCAGTGCTTAATCACCCTGACAGTTAGGAGGTGTTTCCCAATGTCCAACCTAAACCACTCATGCTGCAATTTAAGCCCTTTGCTTCTTATTACAAGGAGGAAGAAAAATTGTTTTCCTTAACCACTGAGGATAGGACAATCTTTTATGTACTTGAAAATGTCATTACATCTCTCCATAGTCTTCTCTTCTCCAGACTAAACAAACCCAATCTTTTCCCCCAATCTTTCCTCATAGGTCTTGTTTTCTAGACCTTTAATCATTTTTGTTGCTCTTCTTTGGGTTTTCTTCAATTTATCCACATCTTTCCTGAAATGTGGCACCCAGAACTAGACACAGTACTCCAGTTGAGGCCGTATCAGCGAGGAATAGAGCGGAAGAATTGCTTCTAGTGTTTTGCATATAACACTCCTGCTAATATATCCCAGAATAATGTTTGCTTTCTTTGCAACAGTGTTACACTGTTGACTCATATTTAACTTGTGATCCACTATGACCCCCAGATCCCTTTCTTCAATACTCCTTCCTAGAAAGTCATTTCCCATTATGTATGTGCACAACTGATTGTTCCTTCCTAAGTGGAGTACTTTGCATTTGTCCTTATTGAATTTTATCTTATTTACTTCAGACCATGCCTCCAGATCATTTTGAATTTTAATCCTATCGTCCAAAGCACCTGCAACCCCTCCCAGCTTGGTATCATCTGCAATCGTTATAAGTGATTCTCTCTGTCATTATCTAAATCATTGATTAAGATATTGAACAGAACCAGGCTCAGATCTGATCCCTGTGGGACCCCACTCGATATGCCTTTCCAGCTTGACTGTGAACCATGAATAACTGGGTATAAAACCGTTCCCAGGGCATAGTTATGCACCCACCTTATAGTAGCTCCATCTAGAGTTATATTTCCCTCGTTTGTTTGAGAAGGTCATGCGAGACAGTATCAAAAGCCTTAATAAAGTCGATATACCACATAGAATCATAGAAGATTAGGGTTGGAAGAGAACTCAGGAGGTCATCTAGTCCAATCCCCTGCTCAAAGCAGGACCAAAACTAACTAAATCATCTCAGCAAGGGCTTTGTCAAGCCAGACCTTAAAAACCTCTAAGGAAGGATATTCCACCACCTCCCTAGGTAACCCATTCCACTGCTTCACCACCCTCCTAGTAAAATAGTATTTCCTAATATCCAACCTAGACCTCCCGCACTGCAACTTGAGATCATTGCTCTTGGTTCTGTCATCTGCCACCGCTGAGAACAGCCGAGCTCCATCCTCTTTGGAATCCCCCTTCAGGTAGTTGAAGGCTGCTATCAAATCCCCTCTTACTCTTCTCTTCTGCAGACTAAACAAGCCCAGTTCCCTTAGCCTCTCCTCGTAAGTCATGTGCTCCAGCCCCCTAATCATTTTCGTTGCCCTGCACTGGACTCTCTCCAATTTGTCCACATCCTTTCTGTAGCGGGGAGCCCAAAACTGGACGCAATTCTCCAGATGTGGCCTCACCAGTGCTGAATAGAGGGGAATAATACTTCCCTCGATCTGCTGGCGATGCTCCTACTAATGCAGCCCTATATGCCATTAGCCTTCTTGGCAACAAGGGCACACTGCTGACGCATATCCAGCTTCTCATCCACTGTAATCCCCAGGTCCTTTTCAGCAGAACTGCTGCTTAGCCAATCGGTCCCCAGCCTGTAGCGGTGCGTGGGATTCTTTCATCCTAAGTGCAGGACTCTGCACTTATCCTTATTGAACCTCATAAGATTTAATTTTGGCCCAATCCTCCAATTTGTCTAGGTCACTCTGGACCCTATGTCCACCAGCATATCTACCTCTCCCCCCCCAGCTTAGTGTCATCTGCAAACTTGCTGAGGGTGCAATCCATCCCATCCTCCAGATCATTAATAAAGATGTTGAACAAAACCGGCCCCAGGACCGACCCCTAGGGCACTCTACTTGATACTGGCTGCCAACTAGACATCGAGCCGTTGATCACTATCCATTGAGCCTTACAATCTAGCCAGTTTTCTATCCACCTAACAGTCCATTCATCCAAGCCATACTTTTTTAACTTGCTGGCAAGAATACTGTGGGAGACCATATCAAAAGCTTTGCTAAAGTCAAGATATATCATATGCACTGCTTCCCCATATCCACAGAGCCAGTTCTCATTATAGAAGGCAATCAAGTTGGTCAGGCATGACTTGCCCTTGGTGAATCCATGTCGACTGTTCCTGATCACCTTCCTCTCCTCCAAGTGCTTCAAAATGGTTTCCTTGAGGACCTGCTCCATGATTTTGCCAGGGACTAAGATGAGGCTGACTGTAGTTCCCCGGGTTCTCCTTCTTCCCTTTTTTGAAGATGGGCACTATATTTGCCTTTTTCCTATCGTCCAGGACTTCCCCGGATCGCCATGAGTTTTCAAAGATAATGACCAATGGCTATGCAATCACATCAGTCAATTCTCTCAGCACCCTCAGATGCATTAGATCTGGACCCATGGACTTGTGCATGTCCAGCTTTTCTAAATAGTCCTTAACCTGTTCTTTCACCACTGAGGGCTACTCGCCTCCTCCCCATACCGTGTTGCCTAGGACAGCAGTGTGGGAGCTGACCTTGCCTGCGAAGACTGAGGCAAAAAAAGCAATGAGTACTTCAGCTTTTTCCACATCATCTGTCACTAGGTTGCCTCCCCCATTCATTAAGGGTCCCACACTTTCCCTGACTTTTTTCTTGTTGCTAACATACCTGTAGAAACCCTTTTGTTACCCTTCACATTCCTTGCTAGCTGCAACTCCAACTGTATTTTGGCCACCCCTGCATGCTCAAGCAATATTTTTATACTCCTCCCTAGTCATCTGTCCAAGTTTCCACTTCTTGTAAGCTTCCTTTTTGCATTTAAACTCACCAAAGATTTCACTGTTAAGCCAAGCTGGTTGCCTCCATATTTGCTATTCTTTCTGCATATCAGGATGGTTCGTTCCTGGGCCCTCAATAAGGATTCTTTAAAATATAGCCAGCTTTCCTGGATGCCTTTCCCCCTCATATTAGCCTCCCAGAGGATCTTGCCCATTAGTTTCCTAAGGGAGTCAAAGTCTGCTTTTCTGAAGTCCAGGGTCTGTATTTTGCTACTCTCCTTTCTTCCTTTTGTGAGGATCCTGAACTCAACCATCTCATGGTCACTGCTGCCCAGGTTGCCACATCTACTGCTTCCTTTTATACCAGTAGTCCCCAACCTTTTTCGTCTGATAGAGGACCGTGGCGGCAATGTCAATAGGCGTCGCCGCCAAAATGCCACCGAGAAGCAGAGTCATCCAGAGGCGTTGCCACCAAAAATCGGATGCTCGTCCGCCGGCCAGTACGCAGGCGCACCACGTTGGGGACCCCCCTGTTTTACACACCAGACTTGTTACCCTGCGAAAGAAAGCTATTAGGTTGGTTTGACATGATTTGTTCTTGACAAATCCATGCTGACTGTTACTAGTCACCTTATTATCATCATCATCTTCTTCTTCTAGGTGTTTGCTAATTGATTGATAGTTTAATTAGTTGCTCCAGGTACTGAAGTTAAGCTGACTGGTCTGTAATTCCCCAGGTTGTCCTTATTTCCATTTTTATAGATGGGCAAATATAGTGCTCTAGTCCTCTAGAATCTCTCCCATCTTCCACTACTTTTTGAAGATAGGCGCTGATGTCTCAGATCTCTTCATTCAGCTCCTTGAGTATTCTAGGATGTATTTCATCGGGCCCTGGTGACTTGATGACATCTGACTTGTCTAAATAATTTTTAACATGTTCTCTGATCCTACCTCATTTTTACTGGCATTCACTATGTCAGATGTCCAATTGCTACTAACCTTTTCTTTCTCCTCCTTGGTCACTTCCAACTGATATGGCCCCAGCTGATAAGGTCTAACAACAAGATTTTTTGCTAAGTGGATGACCTTGAACCATTACATTTCATTCCATATCTATTACTCCAGTTTTAAAGGTCACTCAGATCTATTTGTGTGGTATTCCAGTCCTCCTCCATATTGACAATACCTCCCAACTTTGTGTCATCCACAAATTTTATTAGCACACTCCCACTTGTATGTATTGGCAGAGCTGGGGATGCAGAAGGTGCACTGACAGAGGTGTGGCATACATGGGGCTCATCCTGGGCTCCAAATCCTAGTTCCTGTCCTGGCTGTGACCCTTGACTTTGGCCCTGGCCCCGATACCTGCTCTAACCACAACGCACAACCACCATATCCTGGTCACTGATAGTTTGAGCAGCCCCAAACACAAACAATAAGAGAACTAGAGCTGATATGGCAAGCATGGACTCTGCAAAGGCCAATCTCTCTCTGATGGAGATAATGGAAGCCCTACAGATCTCGGAGGCCCAAATTGCTGCCCTGTAGCACCCTGTAGTGCTGCAAGCTCAAGCCACACTGCCTTCAGCTTCAACCCCTGTGCAAACCCAAGCTCCCCTGCCTGACAAGTTTAATGGCAATAGCAACAAATTTAATGAGTTCTTAAAATCATCATTGGCTCCTATTTCTCCTGTGACCACATTTGTATCCACTGATGAACTGTGAGTGAGATTATCAGCCTGCTTCCTGGGGAAGTCCTGGCTTAGACATCTCCACTCCTAGAAGAATTGATCCTGCTTCTGAGACAATTTGAAGATTTCATTAGAGCTATGGTTGTGCTCTTTAATGACCCAAGTCGCAATCGGAGAGCTGAAGCTATGCTTTGGGTGTTGCTGTAGGGACACCAGCCACTTACTAAAACATGCAGCTGAGTTCCAACCCGTGTGTGACACTTTTTTACGGTGCCCAGGGTTGTGACACTGATGGCTTTTTGGGGTGTCCAGGACTGAGTCACCTTGTTACGCCTTGTTTTCAGCAAGAGGGAGGGTGTGGTATTTTTTTTTTTGTGGTAGCTGGTGTCAGCTTCTTGACAGTGCCAGCCCTTCAGTCATTTAAGCACTCTCCTCTGGGCTTATGCCAGCTCTAAATTCACCTTGCAGGTTAACATTAGGTGCACCCCAATCTCAAAGAGCATCTGAAGTGTCCCCCTGCTGCTCACAGAAATTGAGGTAAAAGGTAAAAACTGTTTTCAAAGAAACAGTGTATGCTCACCTAGACTGGTACAAACTCAGGATCAGGTCTCTTATAATGTTACAGCACTGAAATATATTTACAGTGAAACAACGATAAATTTATGATTAATGTTAAGTTTTAAGAGATACTGAGTATGGCTAGTAAATTGAAACAGAAATGGTTACACATATAAAAAACAAAACATAAAACACTATCCTAGGTCTACACTTAATAATGTTTTCTTTTTCTATTTAACAAAGTAAATTTTCTCCTAAGGATTTAGTTTGACAGAGCTGCTGGTTTCCAGTCAAAACTGGAATCCAAGTATTTATGAACATCCTGTGCCCTTCCAGGTGTTTCCTTAGTAAATGGCACACAAAATGTCTCACTTGCCCCCCCAGTTACACTCCAGTAAACCCTTGAAGTGCACCCCCAATAAAACTCTTCTCCTTCTTTGCTTGTTGTTGGTTTTTTTGGTTGACTTTACATCGTTGTTCTTTATTAGCATTTACTTCAAACTGATGATGGGAGGCCCATTGGGAAACAATGCAATTAGCTAGATGGACAAACACTCCTGGCTTGAGAGAACCAGTCTCTGCTGGTTACTTATAGCCTGAGAATCTGGATATTAAAGTATATGTTCAATACTTATACACAGTCCCATAAATACCATCTGTACATACAACATACAAGGATATTAATGACCAGCATGATCCTCCGTTTCAAATAATTTCGTACATGACACTTTTTATGGATAAATACTTTGAAAGCAGTGTGTTAAGTGTAGTGAGTATGTCAGACCTGATACGAGTTGCTGACACAGTAGTGAACCCTTTGCCAGCTAACACTAATAGATCCCTAGGTCACAGCTTGGTAGTAGTCACCAAGTGGAATGAGGCCACC
Source organism: Malaclemys terrapin pileata (assembly GCF_027887155.1). Classification (NCBI taxonomy): domain Eukaryota; kingdom Metazoa; phylum Chordata; order Testudines; family Emydidae; genus Malaclemys; species Malaclemys terrapin. The sequence continues at coordinate 164,719,668 of NC_071506.1, forward strand.
CAGCATCATCATTTCTGTCTCAGTCTAAACAATGATACTGAGGATGAACTGGCACTGATGGAATCGTCATCTGGCCTGGATGCCTTAGTCAACCTATGCATCAGGATTGAAGACCACCTGACCAAACACCACCAAGAAAAAAAGATGGTCCCTCTGGCTCCCACCAGCCCTGCTGGCTCTGGACCAACCCCCCTCCAAATCACCAGTCCCTTCTCTGTCATCCAATCCCATACAAGTTGATCAGGTCTATCCTCGCCTTTCTATGTCGAGAAGACTCCATGCCGGGCATTGGGCTTCTGCATATACTGCGGGAGATCAGGACACTCTGCATCAAGCTGCCCTGCCCAAGGTCCAATCTGTGCCTAACTCAGGAAATGCCAAGTCCCAGCCCAATAGGGGACTCTGGACTGGGCTGGCACCCCTCCCTCTTCCCAGGAGCCCATGCTAACATTCATCCACTGGTACCCTGGTGATGGCCAATCAGTGCCCTACAGCTATCCAACTCCCTCCCTGGCTCCAGCACCCTGTGATGCCCAACACCAACTTAGAGGTGGACTTGGATGCCTCAGGCAATTTCATGAATCTGGAGTTTCCCCAAGCACACAATATCCCCACTGAGCGCAAGGACTCCCCCAAGTTAGTGGAGTCCATAGACAGGTCACTCCTTTTGTTGAGACTGGTCACCAACAGATGGCTCCCTATGAGTATGTCTACACTGCAACCGTGTCTAGCCTGTGCCAGCTGACTTGTGCTCCTTGGTCTTGGGCTAAGGAGCTGCCATAACCACTTATTAATGAGTTGTTCAAAAGACTCCACTCCACCAAGGTCTTCACAAAGTTGGACCAATGATGATCAGGAAAGACAAATGGAAGACAGCCTTCCATACCAGTTATGGCCAGTCTGAGTATTTGGTCATGCTGTTTGGATTTTGCAACACCCTGATGACTTTCCAGCACTTCATAAAGGACATCTTTAGGGACATGCCAGACCAATTTGTCATCATTCACCCGGATGACATCCTGATTTTCTCTGAAAGGCAGGACCTCCACAATCATCATGTGCACATTGTCTTGGAGAAAGACTGCCAAAAAAACATCTCTACACAAAGCTCAAGAAATGTGAGTTCGATCAGGACACCATGGAATTCTTGGGATATATCATCCCACCTGAGGGACTCGCCATAGACCTGCATAAAGTAGCAACAACTACTGACTGGGCTGCATCCAAGGGTGTATGTGGGGTGCAGCAATTCCTGGGGGTTGGCAATTTCTACCAGCAATTTATTGAAGCTTGGTTGCATCCACAATGGCAGTCCTGCAAAAAGGGACCCAGTTCACCTAGTCCATGGAGGCTCAGTCGGCCTTTAGTTAATCAAAGAGGGCATTCACTTCAGCACCTACCCTGAACCACCCAGATACCACTAAACAATTTACAATCAAGGCAGACACTTCAAACTTTGCTGTAGGTGTAGTATTATCTCAAAACATGGGCCGCCACAACCAATTCCCACAATCAAAGCCCTTAGGGTCTCCTCCAGCCTCTGTCTATATCTTAACAGCTTTGATCTACTATCTCAAGAGACTTCCCTGTATAACTGCCACACACCCAGGGACACTCGGTAATCCTTGTTATTGTTGAGCTCCTAACAAAGATGGTGCACTTCATCATGTGCTGTACTGTTCCTACCTCATGGGAGACAGCTCAGTTCTTCCTAGAAAATGCCTTCTGTTACCACAGGTTAACAATAAGCATTGTATTGGACTGGGGTCCCCAGTTCATCTCCTGATTCTGGCAAGAATTTCTTAGACTCCTAGGCATCAAGTCCCTCACTTTGTCTGTCTAGCACCCACAGACTAATGAGCAAATACAGAGAGTCAATCAAATCTTGAAGCAGTACATTCGCTGCTTTTTGAGCTACCACCTGGACAACTGGCTTCTGCTGCTGTGCAATGCCCAATTTGCATACAACAATACAATCCATGCCTTGACCCAACATAGCAAATTCTTTGCAAACTATGGTTTTCACCCCCACTTCCACCCAGACTTGCCCATGAGTTCCCCAGTACCAGCCACTATGGATTTTGACTACACCAGCAGAGTCAGTCTCCAGACAACTTAACAAGTGCAGCTGGCCTATAGTAAGCTGCCTAATTGGCTATACAGCCTGATTGGTTGGAAGAGTCAGCAGCCTGGCAGCAGCAGCAGTTCATTGGTTGCTCAAAGCATTCACCCATGGCTGTGTTAGCTCCTGCACCTGCTTGTTCCCAGCCTTGCACCTGCCCTGGACCCAGCCCTGCTCCTGCCTTGCCTCATTTCAGGTAACCCAGCTCTGATTCTCGGCTCAATTCCTGACTTTGGCTGTGACCCTTGGCTTTGGCTAATTGTCTCTGACTACTACTACAACCAGCAGGCCTGATAAAAAATGCTAATGTTGGAGAATCTAAGTCAAGATTGGATTTTTTCTAAAAGATGTGCTCTAGTTCAAACAAAAAAATATTTTGGAGAAGTTCTATGGCCTGTTCTATAAAGCTCAGATGAGATGATCACAGTGGTCTCTTATGGCCTTAGAAGCTCTGAACCTATATTAAAGAGCCATTTAGTACCCAGTATTCTCTCTCCATGAAGGTACTTGTACACTAAGTCATCTTTTATTCTTTTTGACAAACTAAACCGCTTGAGTTCTTTAAGTCTCACTGTAACACTTTTTTCCAGTCCTAGAAATCATTTGTGGCTCTTGCCTGCACCCTCTCCTATTTTCCAACATCTCTCTTGAAATGTTGACACTGAATTATTCACAGTATTCCAGTATCAGTCTCACCAATGCTGTATACATAGGTGAAAAATCACCTCCCTATTACTACTCACTACTTATTTGTTTATAAATTCAAGGATCACATCCAAGATACCTGTTTTGGCATAGCAACACCCTGGAAGTTCATGTTGAGGGCTTGTTCACTGTGACTGGTAAAAAAAATTTCAGGGTCACTCCTTTCCAGGGTACAATCCCCCCCCCCCCCCATTCTATAGGTATGACTTGCATTCCTTGTTCCTCGATGAATAACTTTGCATTTGGCTATATTAAACACATTTTATTTGAATGGCATGAGTGTACCATCCTGTGCACCCCCTTGTGGCTAAGGTTGATATTGCAGGTGAACCTCTGCCTTACTTCCCCAAGTTGGGACATAAAACATTCCTTGCAAAGGAATCTGGACAAGGGGACCTGAAAGAAACAAGCAAACCAGAAATAAGTGTTTCTTTTAACAAGATTTCATGGAAAGAGCATTTGTAATAACAGTTGAAGAGGGCCTTATTACAGGACCCCAGTATATACGCTCCTCGACTCAAAATCCTCAAAGTCTCCTAGCCTGTTTAGGCTAGCTTGCTAGAGCCTGGAAGACAGATCACCATCTGTTGCTACTTGAATGACTTCTAGTACCCTCTCTCTTGCTCAGCTTCTTGTTCCTGTTTAAATAGGTCAGTCCTAGGGCAGACTAATGAGCCTCCTTGATTATACTCAGACTGTTCTGATTGCAAGTTTGTGGCTGATCCTTAAAGGTGTAGAACAGTCCTTCACAAATGATCTTAGTTTACCAAGAGATCCAGATCACTCTACTAGATTGCCCTGTACTCATGATTATTTACCACTCCGCCAGTCTTGGTGTCATCCACACATTTTATATTTGCTTCCAATTTATTGATGAAAATATTGAATAGCATCAAGCCTAGTATTGAACCAACCTAGAAATACCCTCATTCATTGATGATTCCCTGTTGACAACTATGTTGTGAGATCCATCAGTTAGCCAATTCGTAATACATTTAACAGTAACTGATGACTCAGAATGTCAGTCAGTACTATGTCAAGTGCCTTACAAAAGTCTAAGTACAATCCATCTACTCACTTACCTTTATCAAACAAACTTTTAATCACCTCAAAGAATATAATCAGGTTTGTCTGACATGACTTATTTTCTATAAAGCTATGTTGACTGGCATTAGTGATATAGTTTTGATCAATTGAATCCCATATCAGCCTTTCCACTATTTTTTTCTGGGATTGATGTCAGGCTAACCAGCCTATAGTTAACAGGGCCCTCTTGCTTGCCCTTTTTGAATATTGACACAATAGCACTTTTCCAGTCTTCTGTAATTTCCCTGGTATTCAAGATTTATTAAAAATGAGTTTCAGCAGCCCAGATGTCTCCTCAACCAACTCTTTTAGGACTCTTTGGTGCATGTTATCTAGGCCTGCTGATTTAAAAATGTTTATCCCTAGTAGCTGATGTTTAACATTCTCCCGAATTACTAATGGACTGGAAGGTCCTTTCATCATGTGAGGCAGTGCATATTCCTACTTTCCATATACAGAACAGAAATATTTATTCAACAATTCTATCTTTTCTGCATCATTAACAATTATACTATCTCCATGTAGTAATGTGCCTATACAATTGATAGGATTTCTTTTTTCTTAATATACTTAAACTCTTAATTGTCCTTAGCCCTGACAGCCATGGATTTTTCCCTAATGTCTTTAGCTCTCCTTATCAATTTTCTGCACCACCTGACTTCTAATTTATATTGATTGTTAGGCCATTTGTTATTTTTTTTTATTTCTAATTGCTACCTTAACTTCACAACTGAACCAGGATAGGTTTTTAGCCAAATTTGTCCTCCTTGATTGTCGCTTTTGGGCCATCTAATAAACTCTTAAAGAGCTCCCAATTTTAATTCACATTTTACTGTTTAATTTTTTTCCTTCCAATCAGTTTTACTCACAGTTTCCCCATACTTGGGAAATTTGTAGATTCATAGATTCTAGGACTGGAAGTGACCTCGAGAGGTCATCGAGTCCAGTCCCCTGCCCTCATAGCAGGACCAAATACTGTCTAGACCATCCCAATGAGGCATTCTGAAACACCAAGCACATGTATTACTCTTTGGATCAGTCCTCTGTCCACATTTAATATAATCAGGTCATTCATGATCACTAGCCCTGAAGCAATCACCAACTTTTAATTTCAGTGACTGATTCATATCTATCTTCCATAATGCGGTCCAAAGTAGTAGTACTGCCTCCTATTGAGTGCAATACCTTTTGTGATAGAAAATCTCCACCTATCATTTTTAGAAATTAGAGATATTTTGCTCCTGGCTCAATGAAACCTCTAGCATACGTCTCCCAAATTGATGACCCCTCATCACCCATTTTTAATTTCACACATTAGACAGGTTGTTTAATAAGCAACTAATCCTGTTCTCTGATTTTATTTGGTAATCTGTAACAGATCCCAACTAGTACCCTCTCCTGGCTACTGGAAGGGAACTGTTTTCTGGTGACTGGTGTCATGATTCCCTGTTATTGCTTCTTATAGTGGCCCCTACTCGTTGCTGCTCAGCTAGCTTTTCCTCTCACCTTCTACTGATGTGGGACCCTAGTGCTTCATTGTACAGCTGGGCCAAATTTTTGGAAGAAGAGTTTATTTGCCAAAAATGCAGTTTTGGGTCAATCAAAACTATTTGTGAATTTGACACATTAGTGGAACAGTTTCAGAAAAAAATAATTGGGGGAGGCTATATTCAAAAAAGGGATTTTGGTTGTTCTGTGAATGGTGCCTGAGGAGGAGCTACTGCTGCCACATACCCAGTAACCTAGTGTCTAGGGTTCTCACCTGTGATGTGGAAAATGCCAGGTTGAATCCCTACTCACTAACAGGGACTTAAACTTGGGTCTCTCCTTCCCAGGCGAGTGCCCTAGGCCAGTGGTTTTCAAACTTTTTAGGTTGTGTATCCCTTTCCAAATAATGTAGTCTACCGCATATCCCCATCTGAGATAGGTATATTATGACCCTATGATTAGATGCCAAGTCTTACTAAATAAAATGCGTTGTCTGCCATTAGATGATTTTCCTACCCACAGCGAAAGCTCATGCACCCCTAGGGGTATATGCACCCCAGTTTGAAAACCACTGTACATAGGCTATAGTCATCTCTTTTGCCCAATGACTACTCAAGTATTTGATACAAAGCAGAATGGCTTCAAAAGAAGAGACTGAGCCTTGGTCTACACTACAGAGTTAGGTCGAATTTAGCTGCGTTAGGTCAATTTTACAAGCAACCCCATTCCGTCGACCTAAAGGGCTCTTAAAATCGATTTCTGTACTCCTCCCCAGCAAGGGGAGTAGCACTAAAATCAGCCTTGCTGGGTTGAATTTGGGGTAGTGTGGATGCAAATCAACGTTATTGGCTTCCGGGAACTATCCCAGAGTGCTCCAATGTGACCGCTCTGGACAGCACTTTCAACTCCGATGCACTAGCCAGGTACACAGGAAAAGCCCCGGGAACTTTTGAATTTCATTTCCTGTTTGGTCAGCATGGCGAGCTCAGGTGACCATGCAATCCCCCCAGAATCGCAAACGAGCTCCAGCCCAGAATACCTACAAGTCTGGGATTAGTGCACTCACTTAAGGGGGTGAGGGTGGGGAGATCTTGGCTCAGATTCCTACTCCAGAGTTTCCTGTCATTCTGAGGTACAAAATATATCGGAAGGACAGAACAGATCATATGGGGGGGGAGCAGTGGCACGATATGTGAAAGAAAATGTAGAATCAAATCAAGTAAAAATCTTAAATGAATCCACATGTTCCATAGAATCTCTATGGATAGTAATTCCATCCTCTCATAAGAATATAACAGTAGGGATCTATTATCGACCACCTGACCAGGACAGTGATAGTGACGATGAAATGCTAAGGGAGATTATAAAGGCTATCAAAATAAAGAACTCGATAATAGTGGGGGTTTTCAATTATCCCCATATTGACTGGGTACATGTCACCTCGGGACAAAATGGAGGCACAAAATGTCTTGATACTTTAAATGACTGGTTCTTGGAGACGCTGGTAGAGGAACCCACAAAGGGAGAGGCAATTCTCGATTTAGTCCTGAGTGGAGCGTAGGATTTGGTCCAAGAGGTAACTATAACAGGATTGCTTGGAAATAGTGACCATAATATAAAAACATTTAACATTCCTGTGGTGAGAAGAACACCTCAACAGCCCAACACTGTGGCATTTAATTTCAGAAAGGGGAACTATGCAAAAATGAGGAGGTTAGTTAAGCAGAAATTAAAAAGGTACAGTGACTAGAGTGAAATCCCTGCAAGCTGCATGGACACTTTTCAATGACACCATAATAGAGGCCCAACTTAAATGTACAACCCAAATTAAAAAACACAATAAAAGAACTAAAAAAGAGCCACCGTGGCTTAACAACCATGTAAAAGAAGCAGTGAGATAAAAAGGCATCTTTTAAAAAGTGGAAGTCAAATCCTAGTGAGGTAAATAGAAAGGAGCATAAACACTGCCAAATTAAGTGTAAAAATGTAATAAGAAAAGCCAAAAAGGAGTTTGAAGAACAGCTAGCCAAAAACTCAAAAGGTAATAAAATGTTTTTTATGTACATCAGAAGCAGGAAGCCTGCTAAACAACCAGCGGGGCCCCTGGACAATCGAGATACAAAAGGAGCACTTAAAGACGATAAAGTCATTGTGGAGAAACTAAATTAATTCTTTGTTTCAGTCTTCACGGCTGAAGATGTTAGGGAGATTCCCAAACCTGAGCCGTCCTTTTGTAGGTGACAAATCTGAGAAATTGTCACAGATTGAGGTGTCACTAGAGGAGGTTTTGGAATTAATTGATAAACTTAACAGTAACAAGTCACCAGGACCAGATGGCATTCACCCAAGTGTTCTGAAAGAACTCAAATGTGAAATTGCGGAACTATTAACTATGGTTTGTAACCTGTCCTTTAAATCTGCTTCTGGAAGATAGCTGATGTAACACCAATATTTAAAGAGGGCTCTAGAGGTGATCCCGGCAATTACAGACTGGTCAGTCTAACGTCAGTACCGGGCAAATTAGTTGAAACAATAGTAAAGAATAAAATTGTCAGACGCATAGAAGAACATTACAGAAACCATGTTGACTTTTGCCCAATAAGTTAAGGGAAATCATGTCTTACTAATCTATTAGAGTTCTTTGAAGGGGTCAACAAACACGTGGACAAGGGGGATCCAGTGGACATAGTGTACTTAGATTTCCAGAAAGCCTTTAACAAGATCCCTCACAAAAGGCTCTTACGTAAATTAAGTTGTCATGGGATAAGAGGGAAGAGCCTTTCATGGATTGAGAACTGGTTAAAAGACAGGGAACAAAGGGTAGGAATAAATGGTAAATTTTCAGAATGGAAAGGGGTAACTAGTTGTGTTCCCCAATGGTCAGTCCTAGGACCAATCCTATTCAACTTATTCATAAATGATCTGGAGAAATGGGTAAACAGTGAGGTGGCAAAGTTTGCAGATGATACTAAATTGCTCAAGATAGTTAAGACGAAAGCAGACTGTGAACAACTTCAAAAAGATCTCACAAAACTAAGTGATTGAGCAACAAAATGGCAAATGAAATTTAATGTGGATAAATGTAAAGTAATGCACATTGGAAAAAATAACCCCAACTATACGGGCTAATTTAGCTACAACTAATCAGGAAAGAGATCTTGGAATCATCGTGGATAGTTCTCTGAAGACGTCCATGCAGTGTGCAGCGGCAGTCAAAAAAGCAAACAGGATGTTAGGAATCATTAAAAAAGGGATAGAGAATATACGGAGAATATCTTATTGCCCTTATATAAATCTATGGTATGCCCACATCTTGAATACTGCATACGGATGTGGTCTCCTCATCTCAAAATATATACTGGCATTAGAAAAAGTTCAGAGAAGGGCAACTAAAATGTTTAGGTGTTTGGAATGGGTCCCATATGAGGGGAGATTAAAGAGGCTAGGACTTTTCAGCTTGGAAAAGAGGAGAGTAAGGGGGGATATGATAGAGGTATATAAAATCATGAGTGGTGTGGAGAAAGTAAATAATGAAAAGTTATTTACTTGTTCCCATAATATTCTTATATTAGAACTAAGAACTAGGGGCCACCAAATGAAATTAATGGGCAGCAGGTTTAAAACAAATATAAGGAAGTTCTTCACACAGCGCACAGTCAACTTGTGGAACTCCTTGCCTGAGGAGGTTGTGAAGGCTAGGACTATAACAGGGTTTAAAAGGGAACTAGATAAATTCATGGAGGTTAAGTCCATTAAAGGCTGTTAGCCAGGATGGGTAAGGAATGGTGTCCCTAGCCTCTGTTTGTCAGAGGGTGAAGATGGATGGCAGGAGAGAGATCACTTGATCATTACCTGTTAGGTTCACTTCCTCTGGGGAACCTGGCATTGGCCACTGTTGGTAGACAGGATACTGGGCTGGATGGATCTTTGGTCTGACCCAGTATGGCCATTCTTATGTTCTGTATCTTAGGTGAATGCCCTAGCCCCTTGGGGGGAAAGGGTGAATGCACGTGCCATCATGTCCTCCTCCTGTCTTGTCAATCTAGCTCTTAATTTCCTGTGTTTTCATACACACACACACACACACACACACACAAGCCCCACAATAAAATGATTCATTCCATTTAAAAAAATTTTGTCAACACTTCCGATTTGCCAAACATTCTGAATTTCAGTTTTGCTCAAACCAATCATTTTTTTTTCATTTTTGGAACTGCCAGTGAACCACAAAATCAGTTATTTGCCCAGCTCTATTCCACAGGACTGACCACTGGTAAAAAAATCTGGAGAATACCAGTGGTCCGTGGATCACAGTTTGGATATTGCTGCCCTAGCTAAGACTGGAAACTGAATAAAAGATGTCACACATTGTGTGCTGCTGAATATTGGGTCCAATGGCTCCAACTCTGGCTTTCACAAAGTAAACTGAAAGTGGTTTTCAGCTGAGGAGTCCCTCAATATAAGGGAATTCACCAGTGGAAGGATGACCAGCATTCTGTCTCCCCTTCACAGCCCTTGCATAGGATAATATATTGGGGCATGGGCATAGCCTCCTCTGCACTCTGTCAATCCCTAGCTGCTGCAAAAGTCCTTTGGGCAGGCATTGTTGCCATGTGCAATTTAGAATAGCTCCTCAAGGCTGCTTAAAACTGGTCCCATAGGGTGGCTGTAAAAATGATGTAAGGCCCGCTTCTGTACACTACCCAGATGAGGATTTCAGTCCTTGATCTTTTAGTCTTGACTAATATTTTAAGTTTCCAGAATAGCTGTCTTTCTTCACTAATATAGAAAGTTGCTTCATAATTATTGTTCCCACAGTACATGGGAAATGAGATATTGTTTAAATTTCACACTTGCCAGTTTAGTAATACTTGTTATACTTTTCTTTTCAGGATACATTGAAGAATGCCATGAAAGTACTGCAGTAAATTATTTCTGGTACAGGAGAGCTTTAAACATAAGCTCTGATATCACTGACAATGGCAACTTACAATGGTGGTTAGTTTTGTGCTTGGCCATTTGCTGGGCAATTGTGTACATTTGTACCATTCGAGGAATTGAATCCACAGGAAAGGTGAGGAAATAGAGAGAAGACCACCTAGAAAAGTTGACTTGCTGCTCTGTCTCTTGTCCTTAAAGTACTAGATTTCATCTTCATGGGAAATACAAAAACAAGTATGTTCTTTCAAACCCTAATTCTTAGAGTATTTTAGGGAGGGATTTTATGACAAAACAAATTCTAACTGGTCATTCTGCTTCCTGAAAAAAACATGTTATACTTAGAATATGCTGCTTCAAAAAAATTGTACTAGAATGAGATGTTGTAGTAACTAAAATAACCTCTATTGACCTTGTTGTCTCTGTCTCGCTTTTCTTATTTCCCTATTAGGCTATTTATGTAACAGCCATATTTCCTTATGTGGTCCTAACTATATTCCTTATTCGTGGACTCACTCTACCAGGAGCCACTGAAGGTTTAGTTTACTTCTTCACTCCTAATGTAAGTATCAGTGTTGGCTGTATTCAAAAACATACTTTTTTCTAGTTATACCGGCCATCTAGCTTTCAAATATCAGTTTTCCAAAAACTTCCTATCCAGTACTTCATCTAAGGTTCTTTTCAGTCAAAGTATTTGTAGTTATATGAATATATCTTAGATTGTGATAAGAGTGAAAGGAGTACTAAATCATTTTTTTACTAAGCATTTTCCCATACTTTATGATACAGTATCATAGAATATCAGGGTTGGAAGGGACCTCAGGAGGTCATCTAGTCCAACCCCCTGCTCAAAGCAGGATCAATTCCCAACTAAATCATCCCAGCCAAGGCTTTGTCAAGCCTGACCTTAAAAACCTCTAAGGAAGGAGATGCCACCACCTCCCTAGATAATCCATTCCAGTGCTTCACCACCCTCCTAGTGAAAAAGTTTTTCCTAATATCCAACCTAAGTATATGCTTAGGTGGAAGCATACTATGAAGGCATCGTTAGTGACACCAAAGTTAAAGTGGAATTGAGTTTTGCACTTAAAGGATGATTCAGCTTCTTATGAAAAATGTGTATCCTTCTGAAAATTACAGTACTTACTGAGTAAAAAATTAATCTTCTGAGATTTTAAAAATAATTCTCTTTAGGAATTAAACACTTGATTCTTTTAAAGATTAATGGTAATTCCCACCCCCCTTATTCTTCATAATTGAAAGCTTCTTCAGCAGAGCCTGAAAGAATCAGGATTTATCATGCAGAACTGTCCTATTTCAAAATTACTGCCATTCCCCATTGTTCTCAATAGGACTGAAGGCACAGCTCCCCTCATTTGTAGCCATTTTCAGAAAACTACTTAGCTTGTAATTGCTTTTTTCGTGAGGAGGGGAGAAGGCAGGAAGTGTAACTGTACAGTGAAGCTGAGGCGAAGAGAGACTGAAGGAGGAGGAGGGTTGGCACAAACAGCAAATCAGCACAGGGCAGAGAAAGTCAGAACTATCTACTGATTTTGCCTGGAATGTCCACAGCCAGCTTTCTGGCTGCTCCAAGCAAAAAAAAAACAAAAAACCTGCAGCGCGGCCGGAGCCAGGGTGCCTCCCTGTCCTGCAGATCATCTGTACCCCGGCTAGCGGGAGGAGGGACAGGGGGAGGGAGCGGGGGGAGAGAGAGAAGGGGCTTCAGGGGGGTGCTGCCACATGGCCCCTCCTGCCGTGCCCCCTGCCGGGAGGGCTCCACACCACTCCGGTTGGCTGGAAGGGAAGGATGCGGGCTGCCCTGCCAGATTTGCTGCAGGGCGCTCCTGTCCTCCACGCCGCTGCCCCATACAGGGCGGCCAGAGCGGAACAACAACAACAAAAAGCAGCAGCTGTGCCGCCCTAGGATTGGGTGGAATGCCGCCTCCTACAAGCTGCCGCCCCAACCACCAGCTTGCTCGGCTGGTGCCTGGAGCCGGCCCTGTCCACAGGTCCCTGCTTTAGCTACTTTTGCTTCTGCTAGCTGGAGTCTCTGGCTGGCTCCTCTCTACCTTTCTCCCCAAATGCCACGTGATGTGGGAGGAGAGGAGTGGCACCACCTGGAGTATCCCCAGAGTGTGTGTGGGTCTCCCCATCACTGTTCCAGGACCAGGGAAGGAGTGGCCCAGCTAGGCACCATTTTACCACCATCCCTTACTGCTGCAGTCCCTGCTTTGGATGTTTCTGTTCTCACATCTCCCAGGTGAGTGCTTTAATCACTGGGATATTGGGTATTCTGAACATACACACCAACCAGTCCCCAAAATCCCCAGCTGGCTCACCCCAGCTGTATTTTGTGTGGGTTAGGCATACTCAGAGCATGCCTACCAGATCGGGCCACAAAGGCAAGATAGGCAGGAGAAAGCCTAGTTTGAAAATCACATTGGGGTAAGGCGCCTTGCAGCTCATCTAGCTGTGGGGAAGTGTTAGGATTTAGGCAACTTTGTGTATTCCCAGTGGGGGGAAATTGGGATTAGGTGCTGACAGGGTTAGGCAGCAGAACAATGGTTTTGTGAATGTCAGGCATCGAAGGCTATTATTTAGGCACCATTAAGTCCCTTTGTGTCTCACAGTGTCTCTGGCTCCTCATAGCATAGTGGGCCACCATCTTCCCTCTGGGCAGTTATGGCTTCAATCCCCATTGAGAAAAATGGAAAGGGGGCAGCAGTTTGTGAAAGATAAACTCATTTATGAAAAATAAATGGCAAAAAGTGACCATTAATCCTAAATATCTTTTCAAAAGCTACCCATTGCATCAGATCTACTCCACAGGTAGGCCAGGAGGGGGTATCTAGGCTGTATGTGTGTATATGCAGGGTCACATAAGGAGGTCCAAGAAGAAGGGTGAATTTGGAGGTGGTGCACATGGCGTGAGAGGGAGGGGAACTTTGGAGGACAGAAGGGAGGGCGAAACTGGTGTACACTTTGGCTATTTTCTTCTGCTCTAGCTAAGAAGGCAGTTGAAAAATCAAGTTTTAACTGATCCATATGCTTGGCTCCATAGTAAGGTAAAGCAGCTAGAGTGTACCAGTAAATATGGCCATAAAAATTAAAATTAAGAAAGTGATTTAAGGTTGATACTTCATATCTTCAAATCATTAAACCACCACATGGTGACATTACGTTTCTTCAGTATTCATGTATGAAATTTTATTTTATAAAGAAGGACACTCCTAGGCAAAAACTGTTAAGATGTTGTTAAGGTGGAGCGTACGGTTTAGCAATTTAGGGTAAACTACATTACAGGGATGTTGCAACTATCCTAGAACCTAGCATTATAAACATCAATGGGCTTTGGATTAGGTCCTTAAATATTACACAAAGTATTTTAAATTCATGTCAGCAGAGGAGTATGACAACAATGGCACTTCAGTCTCTCTCCTACAGCTAAATAAGAATGCTTCTTTATAAAACTGAATAACAGAGGTCTTAAAAATCTGTTCAGATCAGTAGTTTTGTGGACAAAAACCTATTGAATTGACTTTCACTGTCTTAATAGCTAAAATAACTACTATAAAATCCTGTACTGCAAGATGTATCTAATTCTTAACATTTTCTAAAAGATTTCAAATTCTATTTACATAAAAATATAATTACAGTATTGTAACAAGGTGCACTCACCTCTCATGAGCACCCCGTCTCAGTGAGTGTGCCTGCACACTCGCAGTTTCTGGTGTGTCTTCGATGACTCAGCCCTCCAGCCAAGTCTGTCTTCCGGAGTGCATGTCCAACAAGGGCCTCTCTCAGTGCCCTCTGTAACATCTCTCTCAAGTTGTCCCTGGTCCAGAATAGAGCAGTGCCCCAGGCCTCCTTCCCTGAAGGCAGTGTCTTCACCCTCTCAGGGCCTTTCTGGCTTCAGCTAGGCCACTACAGTTCAGTTCCCCTTCTGGGGTGCCTCAAAGTTCAGGCCACTTTCCCAGTGGCTGGGGTGAGAGGGAACCCAGGCCCACCCTCTACTCCGGGTCCCAATTAGTAGCAGACATGCCATGTCCCTTTATCTAAGCTACACTGCTGCTCTAATTTCCTGGGCCACATTCTTCACCTTACCTCAGGGCCTTGTCCTGATGAAGTCCCAGCAGCCAGCTCAGAGCTCCTTCTTGCTCTCCCTGGCTTTCAGCAGTACTGCCCTGTTCAAGGTCCTGTAGTTCCCTCAGCCAGCCAGGCATGCCATCCACTCTCCTCCAAGCAAGGGACTGGACTCATACTGGCCCTGCAGCTCTTCTTACACTAGCCTGCTGGGTCCTGTTTTTTTTGTTGAAGAATTGTGACTTTTAGGTCTGTAATTGAGTGACCAGGGAGGTTGAAGTGTTCTCCGACTGGTTTTTGGAATGTTATAATTCTTGACGTCTGATTTGTGTCCATTTATTCTTTTGCGTAGAGACTGTCCGGTTTGGCCAATGTACATGGCAGAGGGGCATTGCTGGCACGTGATGGCATATATCACATTGATAGATGTGCAGGTGAACGAGTCTCTGATGGTGTGGCTGATGTGATTAGGTCCTATGCTGGTGTCCCTTGAATAGATATGTGGACAGAGTTGGCAACGGGCTTTGTTGCAAGGATAGGTTCCTGGGTTAGTGTTTTTGTTGTGTGGTTGCTGGTGAGTATTTGCTTCAGGTTGGGGGGCTGTCTGTAAGCGAGGACTGGCCTGTCTCCCAAGATTTGTGAGAGTGAGTGATCGTCCTTTAGGATAGGATGTCGATCCTTGATGAAGGTATTTCTAGACTGCAATCAAGTCCTCTCTTAATCTTCTCTTTGATGAATAGATTGAACTCCTTAAATCATTCTTAGGACTTCTCTCTGAACTGTCTCCAGTTTTTCAACATCCTTTTTTAAAATGTTAACAGAAGAAGCGGACACACTCTTCCAATAGAGGGTCTCACTGGTGCTAAATACAATGGTAATAACCTTAATACTCCTGCTCAATATTCCCCTGTTTATACATATAAAGATCACCTTATATCCCCCTCGACAATAGCCCTGCACTGATAGGGGTCATGGCTGACATGAGCAAAGTCCTTTTCTGTGTCGCTTTTTTATAAGATGCAGTCCCCTATCTTGTAAATATGGCCTTCATTCTTTCTTTCCTAGATGTATAACCTTGCATTTGGCTTTATTAAAATGTACATTTGATTGCACCCTGTTTACCAAGCAATCTATATCATGTTGTATTAGTGACCTATTGTGATGTTTCTCAAGCCACCTGGGGCGGAGAGTCACCTCATTACCACCTGCCTCCAGTGAGAGGGATTCTTGCCTGTGCCAGCTGGGGATTAGCTCCCTAACACAAACAACCCTTCCTTTGCCTTGAAAGTTAAAAACAGATGCACCCCAGCCCGAGTCCCTTCAAAGTGTCCCCATGTGGTATCTAGCCCTGATCACTGATTACCCATAGAAATCCCAGATCTTCTGTTCCCAAAGGAAAGTGTACCACAGTTTACCCATTTTACCTTGATCACTACTTCTGTATCACACATAACAGTTGAGTTAAATTATAGTAAAGCAAAAGGAAATTTATTTAAGAAAAAATAGAGATTTAAATAGAAATAAGTGTGAGTGATGTTTCTTATACACAAAACAATCATAAAACATGTACTAGGTGTACAATTAATAGCTACCTTTACTAATAAAGTAGATTGTCACCCCAAAGTTCAGTTTCTTACAGTGCTTGCTAGCCCCAAGGAGCTCGGGCCAGTCCTCCATGAAGCACCCCTGCTTATCAAGATACTTCCATAGTGAATGGATGCAGAGTATCTTTCCCTACCACCAGATATACCGAATGAGTCTTTTGTCTTTATTCAGACAAGATAGTCCCCTCGCTGTCAGAGAATTCCTTGTCACTTCCGAGTGGTTTTGATTGTTTATAGATAAGGCTATGGTTTAGTCATGGGTATTTTTAGTAATATGGACAGGGCACAGGCCAATAACAAAAATTCACGGCCTGTGACCTGTCCATGATTTGTACTATAGATACCTCGACTAAATTTTAGGTGCTGCAGGTGTTCTGAGGGGAACGGGCATTCTGATGGACTCTGCTGCTGCGGGGGGAAGGCGGGGGTGAGGGGGCAGCCCAGGGCCCTGCCGTTCCCGGGGGCCCCAATGCTGCTGCTCCAGGGGAAATCTCTGATTTCCAGGATATAGTCCTCCATTTTGAAGGTGTGGCCTGCATTCTTTGATCTTATGTGCATGGGCTTGCCTTTGGCCGCCTTAAAATGCATTTTGTTTCAATTGGCCCATCCTACCAAAAGACCCAGATCACTTTCTATAGTTGCCATATTATCATTTACCACCCTGCCAATCTTTGTGTTATCTGCAAATTTTACTCAGTGATGTTACATTTACGTTCAGATAACTGATGAAAATATTGACTAGTGTCAGGCATAGATCTGAGCCCTTTTAAAATATTGACACAGCATTTGTTTTCTTGCCTTCTGGAACTTCCATACTATTCCAGGATCTACTAAAAAATTATCATCAGTGAGCCATAGAGTTCTCTGTTTAACTGTTTTAAAACTCAGAGCTGTGGCCAGGTTCTTAATAGTCTCTGCCCTCCAGGATAATGGAGAGTCAGAAGCCGCATGGCTTTAGTGGGGCTGGACAGCCCTAGGTCTCCTGGGTTTAGAGACTTCTTCTCAAGAGTCCTTGGCTGGAGAAGGTAGAAGAACTCAGACCCACGCACTCTACTCAATGTTCCAACTCAGGGCCCTTGTTTATGGCAGCCAGAACCAATCATTCTCTATTCCGTGCTGCTCTATAAGCTATTTCTTACCTCTCCTTCTCTATAGGCTCCCCCAGCCTCTTGCCCAGGGCCCTGCTTCTCCCTCTTTGGAGCACTGGCTTCTCTGGTAGCTTCTCCCCAGTCTACTGGAGGGATCATATCACTGCAATTCTTCTGCCTCTCTGGCAGTTTCTCTTCTCCTCAGAAGTTCCCCCTCTGAGGTCCTTTTATCATGCCTGGTGCTTCCCTGCCTAATTAACTACCTCTCAGTTACTCGATGAGTTAACTACTCTCAAGTGAACATGAGTTGCTTCATTCCCCATTGCGGAGCCTATCAGAGGGCCACCTACCCACTGACATTGTTTTTAACCCTATCGGTCATGAATTCTTTCACTGATACCTTTAGCTTCTGTTTATCAATTGTTTGCATTTCTTAACTTCTAATTCATTTTTCATTATTATCAACTTCCCCTTTTTTCTGATTATCTCTTTACTTTTTATTCTCTGCAATTAGTACACCTTTTTAACTGATAAAACTTTGTTATGTGATTGTGGCTTTTTGGTGCCGCTAGTAATTTTTTTAAAACACATGGATTCGAGAGACATAGAAAAATAAACACACTTTTCAAAAAAAAAAAAAGCAATGAAGGTTAAATACAATTTTCATATATCACAGTTGATCATAGAATCATAGAATATCGGGGTTGAAAGGGACCTCAGGAAGTCATCTAGTCCAACCCCCTGCTCAAAGAAGGACCAATCCCCAACTAAATCATCCCAGCCAGGGCTTTGTCAAGCGTGACCTTAAAAACCTCTAAGGAAGGAGATTCCACCAACTCCCTAAGTAACCCATTCCAGTGCTTCACCACCCTCCTAGTGAAAAAGTTTTGCCTAATATCCAACCTAAACCTCCCCCACTGCAACTTGAGACCATTACTCCTTGTTCTATCATCTGGTACCACTGAAAACAGTCTAGATCAATCCTCTTTGGAACCCCCTTTCAGGTAGTTGAAAGCAGCTATCAAATCCCCCCTCATTCTTCTCTTCTGAAGACTAAACAAGCCCAGTTCCCTCAGCCTCTCCTCATAAGTCATGTGCTCCAGCCCCCTAATAATTTTTGTTGCCCTCTGATGGACTCTTTCCAATTTTTTCACATCCTTCTTGTAATGTGGGGCCCAAAATTGGACACAGTACTCCAGATGAGGCCTCACCAATGTCGAATAGAGGGGAATGATCACGTCCCTCGATCTGCTAGCAATGCCCCTACTTATACAGCCCAAAATGCCATTAGCCTTCTTGGCAACAAGGGCACTCTGTCGACTCATATCCAGCTTCTTGTGCACTGTAATCCCTAGGTCCTTTTCTGCAGAACCGCTGCCTAGCCATTCGGTCCCTATTCTGTAGCAGTGCATGGGATTCTTCTGTCCTAAGTGCAGGACTCTGCACTTGTCCTTGTTGAACATCATCAGATATCTTTTGGCCCAATCCTCTAATTTATCTAGGTCCCTCTGTATGCTATCCCCACCCTCCAGCATATCTACCACTCCTCCCAGTTTAGTGTCATCTGCAAACTTGCTGAGGGTGCAGTCCACGCCATCCTCCAGATCATTAATGAAGATATTGAACAAAACCAGCCCCAGGACCAACCCTTGGGGTACTCTGCTTGATACTGGCTGCCAACTAGGCATGGAGCCATTGATCACTACCCTTTGAGCCCGACGAACTAGGCAGCTTTCTATCCACCTTATAGTTCATTCATCCAATCCATACTTCTTTAACTTGCTCGCAAGAATACTGTGGGAGACCATATCAAAAGCTTTGCTAAAGTCAAGGAATAACACATCCACTGCTTTCCCCTCATCCACAGAGCCAGTTATCTCATCATAGAAGGCAATTAGGTTAGTCAGGCATGACTTCCTCTTGGTGAATCCATGTCCACTGTTCCTGATCCCTTTCCGCTCCTCTAAGTGCTTCAGAATTGATTCTTTGAGGACCTGCTCCATGATTTTTCCAGGAACTGAGGTGACGCTGACTGGCCTGTATTTCCCCGGATCCTCCTTCTTCCCTGTTTTAAAGATGGGCACTATATTTGCCTTTTTCCAGTCGTCCAGGAGTTTTCAAAGATAATGACCAATGGCTCTGTAATCACATCCGCCAACTCCTTTAGCACCCTCGGATGCAACGCATCCGGCCCCATGGACTTGTGCTCTTCCAGATTTTCTAAATAGTCCTGAATCACTTCTTTCTCCACAGAGGGCTGGTCACCTCCTCCCCATGCTGTGCTGCTCAGTGCAGTAGTCTGGGAGCTGACCCTGTTCGTGAAGACAGAGGCAAAAAAAGCATTGAGTACATGAGCTTTTCCCACATCCTCTGTCACTAGGTTGCCTCCCTCATTCAGTAAGGGACCCACACCTTCCTTGACTTTCTTCTTGTTGCTAACATACCTGAAGAAACCCTTCTTGTTACTCTTAACATCTCTTGCAAGCTGCAACTCCAAGTGTGATTTGGCCTTCCTGATTTCACTCCTGCATGCCTGAGCAATATTTTTATACTCCTCCCTGGTCATTTGTCCAATCTTCTACTTCCTGTAAGTTTCTTTTTTGTGTTTAAGATCGGCAAGGATTTCACTGTTAAGCCAAGCTGGTCGCCTGCCATATTTACTATGCTTTCTATACATCGGAATGGTTTGTTCTTGCAACCTCAATAAGGATTCTTTAAAATACAGCCAGCTCTTCTGGACTCCTTTCCCCCTCATGTTATTCTCCGAGGGGACCCTGCACATCAGTTCCCTGAGGGAGTCAAAGTCTGCTTTTCTGAAGTCCAGGGTCCATATTCTGCTGCTCTCCTTTCTTCCTTGTGTCAGGATCCTGAACTTGACCATCTCATGGTCACCGCCTCCAAGGTTCCCATCCACTTTTGCTTCCCCTACTAATTCTTCCTGGATTGTAAGCAGCAGGTCAAGAAGAGCTCTGCCCTTAGTTGGTTCCTCCAGCAATTGCTCCAGGAAATTGTCCCCTACACTTTCCAAAAACTTCCTGGATTGTCTGTGCACCGCTGTATTGCTCTCCCAGCAGATATCACTAGCAAGACAATACTGGAGTAGCTTGATTTCATAGATGCTCAGTTACTACTGTGATGAGCACCATAGAAATACATATACATAAGTAGGGAGAAAAAAGTATTAGTCAAAGTTTAATATGTCTATGTAAAGTGTCACTCAGAAAAATTATTATATCATAAAATAGAATATCAATACTACAATTACTTTTTGGAGTGAGATCTTAAAAATTAACAAATTTCAGAATCCCTACATAATGGGCCTTCAAATTATGCAGAATTATTGGAATATTTTGGCATTCACTTCCATTTTTCAGCACACTTAAGTAGGGCCACTATTCATGAACTATGAGAACAAAGAAAAAGACAACTGAAAGTTTGGAAGCAAGTCTAATACTCACATTCATTGCAATTGTTTCAGATGAACATTCTCAAAAATCCCCGAGTATGGCTTGATGCAGCCACCCAGATATTTTTCTCTCTCTCCTTGGCTTTTGGAGGACTTATAGCATTCTCAAGCTACAACTCACCAAAGTAAGTATGGCTACGACTTTCACAGATTAGATTAACCATTTGTTGCATATTCTTCTAACTGTCAAAAACAGTATTTATTTGTGATACTTGTAAAGTATCTTATCAAAGTTTGACCTTCCAATGGCTAAACTATGTTCACACTATAAATGTGTATTTTAAATAGATTAGAAAGAAAAAATTACTCATTTTAAACCTGAAGGGAAAAAAAGAAGACTATTTCCCAAATATCACTATTTGCAAGAATATTATGAATATTATTTCTTATTGAAACTGAGCATAATTTCATTTCAGGACTTACATTTTGTGATTTTCCTGTGGGTAAAATTATATACACAAACACACACACAAATATTAGGGCTGTCGATTAATCACAGTTAATTCATGTGACTAACTCAAAAAAATTAATTGTGCTTAAAAAAAGTAATCATGATTAATCACAGTTTTAATCACATTGTTAAACAATAGAATACCAATTGAAATTTATTAAATATTTTGGATGTTTTTCTACATTTTCAAATATATTGATTTCAATTACAACACAGAATACAAACTGCCCACTTATTTACAATGTCACCAGAAAGTGAGAATAGGTGTTCGTATGGGACTTTTGTAGCCGGCATTGCAAAGTATTTACTTGTCAGATATGCTAAACATTCATATGCCCCTTCATGTTTTGGCCACCATTCCAGAGGACATGCTTCCATGATGATGATGCTTGTTAAAAAAATAATGCATCAATTAAATTTGTGACTGAACTCCTTGGGGGAGAACTGTATGTCTCTGGCTCTATTTTACCTGCATTCTGCCATATATTTCACATTATAGTAATCTCAGATGCTGACTCAGCACATGTTCATTTTAAGAACACTTTCGCTGCATATTTGACAAAACGCAAAGAAGATACCAATGTGAGATTTCTAAAGATAGCTACAGCACTTGATCCAAGGTTTAAGAATCTGAAGTGCCTTCCAAAAGTTGAGGCGTGGAGCATGCTTTCAGAAGTCTTAAAAGAGCAACACTCCAATGCAGAAACTACAGAACCCGAACCACCAAAAAAGGAAATCAACCTTCTGCCAAAGGCATCTGACTCAGATGATGAAAATGAACATGCATCGGTCTGCACTGCTTTGGATTGTTATCAAGCAGAACCCATCATCAGCATGGACGCATGACCCTGGAATGGTGGTTGAAGCATGAAGGGATATATGAATCTTTAGTGCCTCTGGCATGTAAATACCTTGTGATGCTGGCTACAACAGTGCTATGCGAACGCTTGTTCTCACTTTCAGATGACAGTGTGAACAAGAAGCAGGCAGCATTATCGTTTTAATTGTTTGACAACCCTATATATATATATACATATATAAACAGTTCACAGTCTAGGTCCATGAATTAAATTGTAGACTAGTGACTAAAAACTAATTATTTTGCTAATATATATATGTTGAATAAACCCTATCATGTTGTATAAATTAATTTGTATGTGTTCTCTTTCTAGAAATGACTGTGAGAAGGATGCTGTGACAATAGCAATTGTAAATAGTATGACATCACTGTATGCCTCCATCCCAGTTTTTTCTATTTTGGGATTTAAGGCAACCACTGGTTACTGGGACTGCCTGGACAGGTGGGACGCTTGGATTTTCAGATGCTACAGTGCAGCCTAAATAGATAACACGTTACTGCAGAAACATATATTCAGAGAACACATTTGTATTGAAGGAGAACAAGTTATAAATAGAAAACCTAATATAAACATTTTTATGGCATATACACATTAAAAGGTCATTATCAATAATTATCAGAGGAGGCATTAATAACACGTAAAACAAATACTAAAATACTTATTCATTATTTATTTATTTATTTATTTATTTATTTGTATTACAGTTGTGCCTGAAGGCCCCAGTCAGGGATCAGTGCTAAGTTGTGTTAGGTGCTATACAACTATATAGTAAAATGACATTTCCTGCCCCAAAGAACTCTGTCTTACAAAACACAAGTGGCTCTCATAACAGGTGGAAGTGAGAGGGAGAGAGGACAAGGTAGCAATAATATGAACATGTTTTTACAAAGACCTGCTGTATGTATTCTGTCTTCATAGACAGTCTGAAGGTAGAGTTTGTATTTGAAACTATAAGCCATATTGTAATAATTAGTTCTCCAAATATTTTCCCCATAATTATTTTGACAACAATACCCCCATTTAACATTTTTGTTTCTATTATGAATACTGTATATAACTGAATGCAATTCTCTATTAATATTTTAATAAATATATACAGTACTGACTATAGGCTAGGTGAGTGCAAAATAGATAATGGGTCCTAGCAAAAGCTTCTGTAGCTATAATCTAAAGATATCTAAACAAATTCTTATACATTAAGGAAAAATATTGAAGCATGCTTTCTCTGGCAGGAACATTATCAGTATCATCAATGAATTTGATCTTCCAGACCAAAGCATCATGAGAGACAACTATACAATCTGGTTTGGATTCCTGAACACAACCCATCCAAAAAAAATTGCTAGTCTCAAATTGAGAAGTTGTGACCTTCAAGAATTTCTTGAGCAGGTATCATGCTTGCATGCTACAAAATAACTCTTGCCCAAAAATGTTATGGACCGTGATACTTTTCATCTTCCTAATGTATATGTTCCGTTGTACTTGCAAAACATTGCTAAAAAGAACAAGGGATACCTACCAAACCGACCATATTTCTTTTCTTTCTACGTTTCAGACATTGGTATTGTTATAAAAACTTTGAGCTCAAAGGTCTCTGGCTTATCATTCCAAGAATTCCTCTATCAACTTACACCATAACACAATTTTTTAAACTGCACCAAGGTTTTCCCATCTGGAAGCTACCATGGGCACATGATTCACCCTAATTTGGCTTATTTGCATAGCACAGGAAAGACATTTGGACCAAGAATTAAAAAAAAAAGTGAATTTTATGCTAGACCCCTAAATACATATTTAGGCACCTAAATAAGTGAATTGATCTGCAGAAGTGCTTAGCAGCTAGCAGTTCTCACTGACTTCAGTACTTAACACTTCTGAAAACCAGGTAATTTATATAGGAGCCTAATTTACAAACTCATTTTCTTAAAATTAATAGATTCTTAGATTTTAAGCCAGAAGGGATCATCTAAGTCTGATCTCCTTCATAACACAGGCCATAGGACTTCCCTAAATTAATTCCTGCTTCAAGTCCAATAGCTTGAAATTAGAACAGGGATCAGCAACCTTCAGCACGCGGCACGCCAGGGTAAGCCCCCTGGCGGGCTGGGCTGGTTTGTTTACCTGCCCCGTCCGCAGGTTCGGCCAATTGCGGCTCCCACTGGCCGTGGTTCACCATTCCAGGCGAATGGGGGCTGCGGGAATCAGCGGCCAACACATCCCTTGGCTCACGCCGCTTCCCGCAGCCCCCATTAGCCTGGAATGGCAAACCGCGGCCAGTGGGAGCCACAATCGGCCGAACCTGCGGACGCGGCAGGTAAACAAACCGGCCCGGCCCGCCCCTGGTGGGCCGTATGCCGAAGGTTGCCAATCCCTGAATTAGAGCATCTTGTTTAGAAAAGCATACAATCCAAAATCTTGACCTTGGAGTTTATAATTTGAATGAACAAGATCTGCATGTGCATTATAATGGTATATGTTTGAAAAATAAATCTTACTCATCAAAATGTGTTATCTGTTTGTGAATTCTGCAGAGTGCATCTGGAACTGGCCTTGCCTTTATTGTTTTCACTGAAGCAATTATTCTGATGCCTGGCTCACAGGGCTGGGCTGTCCTGTTTTTTGTAATGCTGTTCAGCTTGGGTCTTAGTTCTATGTTTGGAAACATTGAGGGAATTTTGACTCCTCTCTTGGAGCTTCATGTTGTATCTAAATCTGTACCCAAGGAAGTTCTATCAGGTGAGCAGGTTGTTTATAGTGACTTTCTTCATTTTGTTTACAGAAGCTAGGCTCTTTATTAAACTATTAAGAGTTCATGAGTTTGTAAACATTTTATGGGGAATTAGCTTGCAATATTTGCTCATAGCCACTTCAGAATGTAAATGAAGATATTACAATTGTGAGTTCAACTGCTTTATCAAGTCTCTTTATAGGAGACACAATGTATAGATCAGTGTTGTTATAATGTGTTGTTATGGCAGAAGTTGCCAGATGATGATGTTACATAGTCCTTCACATTTTTTTCTTAGCTTGAGAGTACTGTTCCATCTTTGAAAAAATGCTTGTGATATTGTTAGTTTTCATATGTAGTTTCCTTTAGTGGAAGCAAGCAGAATAAGAGTGTTCTCTACCTTAATCTCTCTAATGAGAGCCAATTAGTGAAGCAGAATTGCTCCCAAGGAACTGGGCATTGGTGCTGTAGCAGGTTCTGTTTGGCTTTCCTCACTGGAGTTTAAAAGTGATTATTGGCAACTGGAAATGGATCCAAAGGACAGGGGAAAGACTGCTTTCACAGCAGGAGAAGGCCTGTGGAAATTTAAAGTAATAGCTCTGGGTTTATGCAATGTCCTTGCCACTGCTGAAGCTTTTGGAGAGAGTATTGCATTCCATCTCTCTCTCTCTGAGGGCAGGTCTTCACTATGGGAGGGGGTCGATTTAAGATACGCAAATTCAGCTACGCAAATAGCGTAGCTGAATTCGACCTATCGGAGCCGACTTACCCCGCTGTGAGGACAGCGGCAAAATTGACCTCTGCAGCTCCCCGTCGACGGCGCTTACTCCCACCTCCGCTGGTGGAGTAAGAGCGTTGATTCGGGGATCGATTGTCATGTCCTGACGAGACGCGATAATTTGATCTCCGAGAGATCGATTTCTACCTGCCGATTCAGGCGGGTAGTGTAGACCTAGCCTAAGCCTATTAAACTTGGATCCTAGTTCATGATAAAACTTTTGAGCAAGAATTGATACATTTACAAAAGGTCTGCAATAAGGATACGGGTGCTGATCTGAAAATGAACCCAAGGAAATGTGCGCTATTAAAAAAATTACTCTGGGCACACAATTAGTGAGGAGGGGATTTTGCCCCAAGGAGTCTTTACAGGAATCAGAGATTACCACAATGCAGGATTTTGACTGACAGAAAGAAAAACGAAGCAATACAGAACTGGAAAATTCTCCAGATACTGGTAGATTTACAGAGTTTTGTAAGCATCTGCACTGAAGTTCCATTGATGAGTTCTGCATAGGTTGGGTGAGAAGACCATTTCAGTGGTCATGGGAGTATGATTTGACATTTGCACTACTAAAAAGAGCATTTGTGACCATCCTTGTCTTAGCACACCCATGTTTCAAAAGCTCTTTCCCCTTTCCAGATAAAAATGACATTAAAATGGAACTACTTCTTTTCTTCTCTGGCCCAATACTACTCCTTGACCTCTAGCTAATGCACAGTTAGCCCTTACCCTTATGTATACACTGTGCATACAGGCTGAGATCTTCCATTCAGAGCACACAGCCCAACTTCAGGAGACTAGGGACTCAAGAGTTCACAATCCTGGGTTGTTTTGGGGCCAGTTCCGCAGTATAAATTAAGGCAGCTGAGGGACATTCTAAATTATGCTGGAAGCCATTTGCCCCAAGGGTCTTTACAGGAGTCAGCGATTACCAATCTGCAGAAAAGCCCTAGCCACACCTCTCACATTGGCCACAGGCAGCTGAGGGCTCTGACAAAAAACTGCCACACCTGCTCTACACTCTAGAGGATCCTCCTGCACTATACTGATTTTCCTGTGGCCGGTTACTCCAGCATCTCTTGGCCAAAATGCCAGGGAGAATTTGGCCTGTGTATTAATTCCCCAAACAATGTAGTACTTTGAATTTAACTGTTGCTTACACTGAGATAGCAAGTTATAGCTCCATACAAAAGTTTGTTGGATAAAAGTATTAAAATGAGAGCAAAAATATTAACCATATCTGAACAGAGTACCCACCATGTATTCTTTATTAACAGAAATAACTTTTTTATTTAGGTGTAATATGCCTGGTCTCCTTTGTGACAGCTCTATGTTTTACCCTGAGGTCTGGCAGTTACTGGCTTGAAGTTTTTGACAGTTATGCGGGTTCCTTGCCTTTGCTAATCATCGCTTTCTTTGAAGTGACTGGTGTTGTCTATGTTTATGGAATTAAAAGGTAAACTGGGAACAAGTTTGGATTTTTTTTTTAGGACTGTCAATTAATCACAGCTAACTCAAACGATTAATGCAAAACAAATTAACTAGATTAAAAAAAATTTGTTGTGATTAATAGCAGTTTTAATCGCACTGTTAAACAATAATAGAATACCCATTTAAATTTATTTTCTACATTTTTACATTTTCAAAGTATATTGATTTAAATTACAATACAGAATACAAAGTGTTCAGTGCTCACTTTATATTATTTTTATTACAAATATTCACAGTGTAAGAAAGATAAACATAAGAAATAGTCTTTTTGAATTCACCTTCTACAAGTCCTGTAGTGCAATCTCTATCGTGAAAGTGCAACTTATACATGTAGAATTTTTTTTAACATAACTGCACTTGGAAACAAAACAATGTAAAACTTTAGAGCCTACAAGTCCACTCAGTCCTACTGCTTGTTCAGATGATCACTAAGTCAAACAAGTTTGTTTACATTACAGGAGATAATGTTGGCCATTTCTTATTTACAGTGTCACCAGAAAGTGAGAACAGTGTTCACATGGCACTGGTGTAGCCAGCGTTGCAAGGTATTATTTGCCAGATATGTTAAACATTTGCATTCCCCCTTCATACTTCGACCACCATTCCAGAGGACATGCTTCCATGCTGATAACACTCATTAAAAAAATAATGCATTGATTAAATTTTGTCACTGAACTCCTCAGGGGAGAATTGTATGTCTCCTGCTCTATGGTTTTACCCGCATTCTGCCATATATTTTGTGTTATGACAGTCTCGGATCATGACCCAGCATATGTTGTTTATTTAAGAACACTTTCACTGCAGATTTGACAAAAAACACAAAGAGGGTACCAATATGAGATTTCTAAAGATAGCTATAGCACTCGACTCAAGGTCTAAGAATCTGAAATGCCTTCCAAAATCTGAGACTGATGAGGTGTGGAACATGCTGTCAGAAGTCTTTCTGCATTGGAGTGTTGCTCTTGTAACTAAAGAACCTGAACCACCAAAAAAGAAAATCAACCTTCTGCTGGTGGCATCTGACTCAGATGATGAAAATTAAGGTGCGTTGGTCCTCACTGCTTTGGATTGTTATCAAGCAGAACCCGCCTGTTCTCACTTTCAAGTGACACTCTAAATAAGAAGTGGGCAACATTATCTCCCATAAATGTAAACAAACTTGTTTGTCTTAGTGATTGACTGAACTAGAAGTAGGACTGAGTGGATTTGTAGGCTGCAAAGTTTTACATTGTTTTGTTTTTGAGGGCAGTTATGTAAAAGAAATAAGTCTGCATTTGTAAGTTGCACTTTCACAATAAAGAGATTGCACTACAGTACTTGTATGAGGTGAACTGAAAAATACTATTTAATCTATTTTACAGTGCAAATATTTGTAATAAAAATAATAATATAAAGTGAGCACTGTATACTTTGTATTCTGTGTTGTAATTGAAATCAATATATTTGAAAATGTAGAAAAACATCCAAAAATATTTATAATAAATTTAAATTGGTATTCTATTTCTGTTTAACAGTGTGATTAAAACTGCGATTAATCACGTTTTTTAATCTCGTGAATAATTGCGATTTTTTTTTACTCATTTGACTGCCCTATTTTTTTTCATTTACTGTAGGATACATACATTTCTATAACTCTGTGAATATTAGAGATGAAATAGTAATATATTATAACTTTACTGATTTTGATAGTGCTTTTCGCTATTGCTGTGAATGTGGCTAATTTCGTATGCTTCCTGTCTGGGGTTGTACTTGTAAAACAGATATATATTAAATAAATTGAGGGTGCTTCCTGGTTATGGGGTAATGAGTGCATCCAAGTCTAAAAGAAGTCCGAAAGTCAAAAGTCAAGTGGTTTATTGTTCTAGGTGAGCCTGACTGCCTTGTAGACAGGGAACATCTTCATGGGTTATACAAGGGTTTTAAAAATATATATATTATTGTATCTTTCCATTTATTGTAAATTTTTCAGAACTTTACAGTAAGCACCAAATACTGTCCCCAGTGTAACACCCAGATGGGCTGCACATGTGGACGCTCCCTAAGTACCTGGGATGAAAGGAATCCTTTCCGCACACTCTTCTCTTCACGGCCTCCTTCAAGAAACAAGCAAACTTATCTATCCACATCTTTTTTCATCTATTGTTTGTTCACTTTACCTTACATGCCATTTAAAATCTCCTCTCACTATCATCTGTCTCTGTCTAAATTTCTGCATATATCAAGATATTTGTTTTTCTTTTGGCATATATATATATATATATAGATTGCTTAATTCCCTTGTGGCCTGACATTAATCCTTTGACTAAAACTTATGTGCTCACCTTTTTCTTTATAATTGTCTATACTTATCTATATTTAAAACAGTTATACTTTCTCCTTGCATTTTACTAAGGAATAGAATTCTGCAAAAGCCACTATGTAATGGTCAGATATCAAAACCCCAAGATTTAGTCCTTGGATATCTTAACAGCTAAGGAAATCAGAGAATCCAAGAAATGAAGTGCAAAAAACGGAGCCCAGTAACTTTACAAATTATTCTTGTTTTAATTGTTTAAAAATTATTTAATTTTGTTAATAGTCTGGTTAAAACTACTACTCTTAATCTTGACAATTTATTTTTATTTTTTGAGTACCTCACTTTACCAACTTCTTATTCTTTTATCAGTTTTTTATGGAATATAGGTAAGGCTGCAAATCTGTCAGGGAGGTCACGGAAGTAACGGATTCCATGACTTTCCAGGACTTCTGCAGTGGCCAGTGCAGCTGGCCTGGGGCCACCTGAGCAGCTTGGGCAGCCCCAGAACCAGCTGCACCAGATGCTGCTGGGGCAGTCTCAGGCCAGCGCCTCCCGCCGAAGCAGCAGCAGGACTTTGGGTGTGGGAGGGGGCTCAGGGCTGGGGCACAGGAGGGGGTGAGGGCTCTGGGTGGTGCTTACCTTGGGGGGCTCCCCAGAAGTGGCAACATGTCCCTCCCTCAGCTCCTAGCTCTGCGCGCTGCCTCTGACCACAGGCACTACCCCCACAGCTCCCACTGCGCGCTGCCTCTGACCACAGGCACTATCCCCACAGCTCCCACTGGCCGTGGTTTCTGGCCAATGGGAACTGCAGAGCCGGTGTTTGGGTCCAGGCAGCATGCGGAGCTAGGAGCTGAGGGGCAGACATGTCACCGCTTCTGGGGAGCTGTGAGGAGTCAAGTAAGGAGCCTGCCAGCCCTGCCAACCCCGCCTCCCAGCACCCACAGCACCTCCCGGGCCGCTCTCCCCTGAGCACCCACGGCGGCCCCCAGGGCTGCCAGCTCCGCAAGCTTTAGTCAGGGGTATACAGTACAAGTCATGGACAGGTCACGGGCCGTGAATTTTTGTTTACTGCCTGTGACCTGTCCATGACTTTTACTATAAAATGTAGCCTTAAATATAGGACACATAGCATCTATATAGAATAGAGATTTTGCAGGCATTATAGGTATCACTTCCCATTTTAATTTTAACAGAAACTTCAATTAAAATTTTTTTAAAATAGGTATTTAAATAAAAAGTTGTTCAATTACTATGGAAGCTGCTAAGTGTAATTCATGAGAAGACATATCATTAAACATTTTGTAATCAATTTAAAAATTAAAAATTGTAAATCAAAAGGTAAGGTTTCCTAAACAATTTAACACCAACCTTAATAATCAGATCTCTCTCTCACCAAACACCTTCCCATCTCTCAAGTACACAATTAAGTAGAAAAAAAAATGCCAATGACTGACACCCAGGCAAACTTAACTGTGCTCCCGGCATCAACACTCACAATCACTACACAGTCTAAACGAACCTTAAGCATTCAGTAGATAGCTTCCGCTAAGCTAGCTACATTAAAATATCTTAATATTATTCATTCAGAGGCTGGAAAAAGTCTGGCCTTACATAAATACTATATACTATCCACAAAATATATTTGATTCAATAGTATTTGAATTTCATCAATCTGTCCATCTAATCTGGCCCCTAGAACCCATAAGGTATAAATACATCCAAACAGATTTTCTAATGAGCAAAATAATTCCAACTCTCTCTAATTATACTAATATAATTGGAGACAAAGCCACTGTTTGAACATAGAATAAACATAATTCTCACTCCAGATTATAAATCTGTCCTATACATTAAAACAAGCTGTTCATGTAATAAAAAAAAATCAAACTCGATACTACACAACTATACATGCAATTATATTATTCATATTTATCATGTTTAAAACGCATATGAAAGTTCAGGCCAGCTCCCAGTAATGTCAAAGCTTTGACCCTGATTTCAGTGGAATCATAGAATATCAGGGTTAGAAGGGACCTCAGGAGGTCATCTAGTCCAACCCCCTGTTCAAAGCAGGATCAATCCCCAACTAAATCATCCCAGCCAGGGCTTTGTCAGGCCTGACCTTAAAAACCTCTAAGGAAGGAGATTCCACCACCTCCCTAGGTAACCCATTCCAGTGCTTCACCACCATCTTAGTGAAAAAGTTTTTCCTAATATCCAAACTGGCTCAGGCATGATCATCGTAACACCAACTCAGGGGCACAGATAAGGGGATGGTCACTGAGAATTTCTTTTTAAGATCTGTGTGTGCTATATTAGTTGGGGGGTGGTTTAATCTTCAGATGATGTAAATACAGTTGCATCCATTGACTCCAGTTGAGCATCTGGTATAAGGTTTCTAAGAGCGATACACATGCACACATACCACTGAGCAGATTTATAGAACAATTCAAACATTAAAAAGTATCAAAGAGTCCGGTGACACCTTAAAGACTAACAGATTTATTTGAGCATAAGCTTTTGTGGGTAAAAAATCTCATTTCTTCAGATGCATGGAGTGAAAATTACAGATGCAGGCATCTGAAGAAGTGAGGCATCTGAAGAAGTGAGGTTTTTTATCCACGAAAGCTTATGCCCAAATAAATCCGTCTTTATGGTGCCACTGGACTCCTTGTTGTTTTTGTGGATACAGATTAACATGGCTACCTCCTGATAATTAAAAAGTATGGAAATCACAAGCTGAGGATCTGGCCTCTTAATTGTAACTTAAAGGTTTTTGTTATTAATTAAAATCCAGGGTAAGGACATAAGAATGGTGGAAGCGTGTATGTCTTAATATACTCCTCATAAAATATATAATATACTCCTCAATATAAATGTAAAAAAATTGTATAAATCTAAAAATAATTGTAAACATTATTTGGCTCATAGGTTCAGTGATGATGTGAAATGGATGACAGGACGACAACCAAACTTCTACTGGCAGGTGTCATGGAGAATTATTAGCCCTCTGCTAATGCTTACAGTCTTTATTGCCTTTGTTACCCTTCAGACACAGAAGCAACCAAGCTACGGCGCCTGGAATCCTAAATTTGTATGTCGTCCAATATTTTTAATCCATTTATTTTCAAAAAACATTGTTACAATCTTCTCCTATCTCTTGATGCTTCGAAATTAAGGCACTCACCTGGGTGGTAGATGTAATTCAAATCTTCTCACTGCCTGATTCAGAGGAGGCATTTGAATCTATATCTCCTACCTCCCTAATCACCATGCTAAAAAGTCAATTTGTCTTTCGTTTTGGCCCAATGAGTATTTAAGTATTTATATGGAACAGCTTCAACAGTAGCAACTGAGAGCAATCCAACCCCAAAGAGTCGATACCCTGGTGGTTATGATGCTCACATCAGAGGGGAGAGCAATGAGTTCATGTTTCCACTTCAGCACAGGGATTCAAAAGCTGGGTCCCCCATATCCCAAGGCAAGTGTCATAACAACTGGTCTAAAGGTGATGAGGGGAACACACACACATTTCTGAAGCTGACTGGACTTTTCCAATTTGCTGACAAATTCCACACATTTTCAGAACCAAACTAAATACTACTTCTGATTTTTCAGTTTGCTGCTGAACTGAAAATCAATTATTTGTCCAGCTCTACTCTCAAGTCCATTTGTGCAAAAGTGGACGCCTGCACATTTCATTATTTTTAAATACCTTTATTTTCACCTACATTGTGCAAAACGTAGAAATTAGGGAGAAAACAAATAAGCAAAACAGTAATTGCAAGTCAAAAGTCATCTCCAGCTGGCCTACCATCCTCCCAAAACACATTCAGTTGACACCCGGCATCTGCTCAGTTGAATCGTCTTATTTGCTTTGTGCACATTTTCAGTATAAGGTCCCATAATCCAGGATGGCAGTGGCTATGCAGGGCCCCCAATATCACAATTGGTCCCAAGATTATTACAAAGATTTCTATTTGACTCTCTCTAAAAGAGTACTAAATTCTTAGAAATTCTCACATCATACATTTTTCCAGGCCATCTGATCTAGAGGTCCTTGGATCTATTAAGGTCCGTATCATCAAATAGCTATACCCTATCTTTTAATGTAGTCTCTGGCTTGACGTAGAAGACATAGAATGGGCACCTGGATACACAGTTGTTCTGGTATGGTTTGGGAAGACTACTCTAGTCCCTCATTAAGTAGTAGAACATTGGACACCTTGATCACATGACACTGAAAAACATGATGGTTGTTCTTGCACATCTCCATAGTGGATTAAATAATACTACATATCTTGAAAATAGTGTTTTTCATCAGTAGATCTCAAAGCACTTTATAAAGGATGTCAGTATTGTTATCCCCATTTTAGAGCTGGGAAAACTGAGAAATCCAGAAGGTCTATGACTTGCCCAAAGTTACCCAGCAGAAGAACAAGTAATAGAACACAAGTCTTCTAAGTCCCACTGCAGTGCTCTGTCTACTAAGCCACACTGCCTTCCTAAGTTTATGCTACTTCTCTACTGACCAATAGCAATCTGGTATGGCCAGCTTCCACAGGGCAACTGCTATTCACTTTTCAGTGTTCAAAAGAGGGCGGGGAACACTTAACCTAGATAGCTGCCTGCCATTGCAGGGTCAGGACCAGCTCAGCAAAGCATTCCAGGAATGTCACTTTCCTCAAAATGAAGTGCTGCAGTCACTGCCAGTTACCCCAGGTCTTGAGAACTATGTGGTCCCACCAAACTGTAGCCGTAGTCTAGTTCCAAAAGGATTCCACAGTGTACACTGCATCTTGCTGTATGGCTTGCAGCCATGAACTTTGCAGGCACTGCTTGCAAGAACCTTCCCTGTTGAAGTGCATGCACTGTTTATATTGGCCAAAGACTCTCTACAGGAATCTCTAGAATGCTCACAATGTCCTCACTGAAGATGCCTCAAAAACTCCAGCACAAACGTTTCTTCTTTGGCAAAGAAGACAACAGAACATTCCTCCTGGGCTCCATATTACAAAACAGCCTAGTAACTGTGCTAAAATCAAGCGAGTTCTGGGATACCCCCCATGAGAATAATGGGCGTTTCCCAGGAGATATTGAAAGTTTTTGATAACTCCTTCCACAAAGGGTTCCATATGCTCCAAGATGTATCCCACACTGCCTGCAGAAAATCCTTCAGACTGCAGAGCATCTGCAGCTGTAGCAGGTACTGTGTAATAGTTACTGAGAGGACATTGCAACTGAGCGCAAGTGTGGAGAAAGAGCAAAAGTGAAGCTGTCTTTTATCAAAATTCAGCATGGGTAGTATGGACACACTGAATCATTTGTGTTACAATTCGTCCAAAACAGTTGGTTCATTTACAATCAACTTAGTCCTCCAGTCTTAACAAGGCCATAGAAAGGGGGGTAGTATAGACCCATTTTACCTCAGCAGTACTTCCTAGAAGGATTATGCTTCCCTGAGCTCCCCAGTCTACAGGGAGACATGACAGATAACACTGTTCTTTAGCACACAGCATCCTGCTGCCTCCTGTTTGTCTCATCCACCCTGTAAACTGTTGCAAGTGGTGGGCAGGGCTTTAGCCCTGCTTCTTCTTTGTCCCATTTGAGAAGATATTTCTCAGTAGGGGCACACAGAAAGAACACTGCTTGGCAGGGCCAGTTCTAGTGTCCCATTATGGCGATGGAGTGAGTATTTTGGGGTCCCTGGATGTAGCTATTTAAAAAAAAAAAAAAAAAACCTTCCAGAAATTCAAGGGACAGTTGGACCCCTGGAAAATCTTGGATTGTAAGAGTTTAAAAAAGTAAAATTTGGTGACTGTGTCAGTATTTTGCTGTGATTTATAATTTATATAAAGGATGAAGACTCTCCAATCTGCTGCTATTCCAGTGCTTCATACTGAATAACTCTGTACATATTTTGGCCTTTCTGACAATAATTTGGAACTCTTTGAAGATCATTTGAGGCAGGGAGGGAAATGTCCCTTTTGTCCCCCTGGTAGCATTTGGCCTGCTGCTTGGTTCTTGTAAGCCTCATGCAAAGGTAATGGAAGGGTTCTTGAACCCACACAAGAGCCAAGGACAAATTGTGACCTAAAATCACAACTGAAAATGCTAAAATTGAAGGGGAAAAAAAATTCTTCTGATTTATGAAGTTAGAAAATTATGGGATTACGTTCAATATAAACTTAATTTTTCTGTTTTTAAAATTGGTTTTATCTGATTCTACACTGTTCTAAACTTATTCTATACTGTTCTTTTTTCAAGTATGCCAATCTGTATGTTTAAATATTTGTTTACAGTAAAATGTATACATTAAAAACCCTTCACGTTTCAATTTGGAAGAACAGGTACAGTAACAGTGTCACTGGTCCCCTGTTTTTATTTCTAGCATAATTCTTATTCTTATTTTTATTCTTATTCTTATTATTTATTCTTATTTTTCCATATATATAAATTGATGCCGTAAGTAATGAAATCTTTCAGTTATTGATTATATTTATTTTTATCTCCATAGAAAGATTTTCCCATGAAGGAGGAGAAAGACTATCCAGCTTGGATACTGGCCATTTGTGTGCTGTTGGTAGTCCTCCCTTGTATATTCATACCTTTGATAGCATTCTATCATCTGATCAAAAGAGTGCTAGGAAGGAGAAAGAAGGAAGGAACCTAACCCTATGAAAACACTTCCAATGGCACCTCAGGAAACTGATAATGCTTTTTATAAAGTTCAAGAATATGTATTCATCCTAACTATAAATCAACAAAATATATGTAAATTTTTATTGTTAGACAGTAGCACCATCAGTATTTCTCTTTAAATTACTGTCAATATCTCCTTATTCCCTAATTTTTCTCCTTTTCTCAATTTCTAATAGACCACTTTATGCCCATACACATATTTACAGCACTGACAATAAAGTATTTCTTATAGTAGAGATATATTAGCATCAATATATTAATCCATTTGGGTACAATAATCTACATTTTAATTCAAGAACTTGTTTTTTTCAGAGAACTGTAAATGGCCAGTACTGTGTTTTTTCTACAGTGTACGCGTCAACGATTTCCCTTCTCATTTTCAAACACCTTCCCAATTCCAGTTTCCAACAACATCTTGTCCATCCTACACACTCTCTCTTGCTCTTACATGCCACACAAGTTTCAGTCCTGACTGTCCTCTGGGCCCCTTTCACCCATTGCCATCTCTGTATCTTGTTCCCAGCGTGCCTTTATACTTGGTGCTATTTGCTAATTATTATATACCAAGCTTCCTCCAACTCTTCCTTTACCTCTTATCAAAACTTATCTGTTCCTAAATTCTATCAGCAATAACAAACACCTACAACTCAGTTCAGGGACTGTGCC
Organism: Malaclemys terrapin pileata; assembly: GCF_027887155.1. Taxonomy (NCBI): domain Eukaryota; kingdom Metazoa; phylum Chordata; order Testudines; family Emydidae; genus Malaclemys; species Malaclemys terrapin. The sequence continues at coordinate 164,756,223 of NC_071506.1, forward strand.
TATTTGTAGGTTTCAAATGTAAACTCTTTGGGTTAAGGATTCATAAGAACATAAGAATGGCCGTACTGGGTCAGAGCAAAGGTCCATCCAGCCTAGTATCCTGTCTACCGACAGTGGCCAATGCCAGGTGCCCCAGAGGGAGTGAACCTAACAGGTAATGATCAAGTGATCTCTCTCCTGCCATCCATCTCCACCCTCTGACAAACAGAGGCTAGGGACACCATTCCTTACCCATCCTGGCTAATAGCCATTAATAGACTTAGGCCTGGTCCACACTAACCCCCCACTTCGGACTAAGGTACGCAAATTCAGCTACATTAATAACGTAGCTGAATTCGAAGTACCTTAGTCCGAACTTACCGCGGGTCCAGACACGGCGCGGAGGCTCCCCCGTTGATGCCGCGTACTCCTCTCGCCGAGCTGGAGTACCGGCGTTGACGGCAAGCACTTCTGGGATCGATCCGGGATCGATTTATCACGTCTAGACCAGACGCGATAAATCGATCCCAGAACATTGATTGCCTGCCGCCGGACCCGGAGGTAAGTGTAGACGTACCCTTAACCTCCATGAATTTATCCAGTTCTCTTTTAAACCCTGTTATAGTCCTAGCCTTCACAACCTCCTCAGACAAGGAGTTCCACAAGTTGACTGTGCGCTGTGTGAAGAACTTCCTTTTATTTGTTTTAAACCTGCTGCCCATTAATTTCATTTGGTGGCCCCTAGTTCTTACATTATGGGAACAAGTAAATAACTTTTCCTTATTCACTTTCACTCATGATTTTATATACCTCTATCATATCCCCCCTTACTCTCTTCTTTTCCAAGCTGAAAAGTCCTAGCCTCTTTAATTTCTCCTCATATGGGACCTGTTCCAAACACCTAAGCATTTTAGTTGCTCTTCCCTGAACCTTTTCTAATGCCAGTATATATTTTTTGAGTTGAGGAGACCACATCTGTATGCAGTATTCAAGATGTGAGCATACCATGGATTTATATAAAGGCAATAAGATATTCTCTCTCTTATTCTCTATCCCCTTTATAATGACTCCTAACCTCCTGTTTGCTTTCTTGACTGCCGCTGCACACTGCGTGGATGTCTTCAGAGAACTATCCACGATGATTCCAAGATCTTTTTCCTGATTAGTTGTAGCTAAATTAGCCCCCATCATAGTGTATGTATAGTTATGGTTATTTTTCCCAATGTGCATTACTTTACATTTATCCACATTAAATTTCATTTGCCATTTTGTTGCCCAATCACTTTGTTTTGTGAGATCTTTTTGAAGTTCTTCACAGTCTGCTTTGGTCTTAACTATCTTGAGCAGTTTAGTATCATCTGCAAACTTTGCCACCTCACTTTTTACCCCTTTCTCTAGATCATTTATGAACAAGATTAAAAGGATTGGTACTAGGACTGACCCTTGGGGCACCCCACTAGTTACCCATCTCCATTCTGAAAATTTGCAATTTATTCCTACCTTTGTTCCCTGTCTTTTAACCAGTTCTCATCTTCCCTCTTATCCCATGACAGCTTAATTTATGTAAGAGCCTTTGGTGAGAGACCTTGTCAAAGGCTTTCTGGAAATCTAAGGGTATATCTTCACTACCGGCCGGATCGGCGGGCAGCGATCGATCCAGAGGGGATCAATTTATCGCATCTAGTCTTCTGTTGACATAGCGTAGTGTGGACCCTGATGGTAAGTAGATCTAAGCTACGTCGACTTGAGTTATGCTACTATTGTAACTCAAACTGCGTAGCTTAGATCGACCTGCAGCTGTAGTGAAGACAAGCCCTCAGTCACTGAAGCCCTGGCTCTTGTTACAATAATAAAATCCAAAGCATAAAGTTGAGATCAATCAGAATTCAATATTTTTATTATTTTTTACAAATTCTGAACTGCCCCAGAGAGTTAATTTTACTAAGTGGGTTTGGGGACAAAAACCTAGCTAAAATTAAAAAAAAAATCAGAAATAATGCACATAATTGTTTGTTCTAAATTACATTTTAAAAGGTAGAGACTAAATGAGCAACTGTGAAGAGCAAATACCCACCAAAAAGATTTTATAAGATTCAATTTTGATCCAATAGTAAATAATATAAAATTAGAAACTTGTGAAGCTTCACAGGGCAAAGGAATACAATAAAATACCATTCAATGTTTCTACAATCATAGATACATGGGTGTTATCTTGTAGTACTATGTATGCAGAAATAATCCATGAAAACCATTTATACAAAATCTGCACACAATCTTAAAATAAAGATAAATTGTGACTCTGAATAATGAAAATGTACAATAGTAGAATTTATAAGGGTTTACAATTAAATTAAAACATGAACTGTTTCAATGACCATCTCTACCAGCTATTTCATTAATATATTAATACATTATTATTCCATAAGTTAACTACTTAGCATCTAAAAAACCAAACATCTTTGATTGTTTTTGGAAAATATTTTCCTTTTCCTTTGCTTGTCTATTTATAAATATATTGGGAAGCAGTGACCATCAAAAAGATTTGGGGGCAGGTCACAATAGATAATCAGCTCAACATGAGTTTCCAGTGCGACACTGTAGCCAAAAGGGCTAACACAATCCTTAAATCTTCAGTTGGAAGTAGAGAGGTTATTTTATCTCTGTATGTGGTATTGGCGCTACCACTGCTGGAATACCGTGTCCAGTTCTGGTGCCCACAATTAAAAAAGGATGGTGATAAATTGAAGAGGGTTCAGAGAAGAGACATGAGAAAGATTAAAGGATTAGACAATGCCTTACAGTGATAGATGCCAGGAGTTCAATCTATGTAGGTTACCAAAGAGAAGGTTAAAGGGTGACTTGATCACAGTCTACAAGTACCAACATGGGAAATAAATATTTGATAATGGGCTCTACAATCTAGCAAACAAAGATATAACATGATCCAATGGTTGGAAGTTGAAGCTAGACAAATTCAGACTGGAAATGAGGCGTACATTTTTGACAGTGAGGGTAATTAACCATTGGGACAATTTACCAAGATGGATTCTCCATAACTGACAATTTTTAAATCAAGTCTGGATTTTTTTTTTAAGATGTCCTCTAGTTCAAACAGGAATTATTTTGGGGAAGTTCTATGTCCTGTGTTATGTAAGAGGTAAGACACAATTATCACAATGGTCCCTTCTCTGGTCTTGGAATCTATGAAAATTCCTGCCAATAAAGTTGCCTACAAGTATGCCACTGTGCATGTGCATAGTCACATAAATCCTGATGCCCAGCACTTATCTCACACCTACATCCCAGGAATATTCACAAACTAGGTGTTACCACACCATTCTCGCCTGTGGACCCTGACCTAATAGGTATTAGAATCAGGAGGTAATCTAGTCCAACCCCCTGTTCAAAGCAGGACCAATCCCCAACTAAATCATCTCAGCCACGGCTTTGTGAAGCCTGACCTTAAAAACCTCTAAGGAAGGAGATTCCACCACCTCCCTAGGTAATCGATTCCAGTGCTTCACTACCCTCCTACTGAAAATTCTCCTAGGTATTCTCAGAGGCTAACAGATTGGGCCCCACACAAAAACACAGCTGGAAAAGCTTTCCCCTCATAGCTTTTGGACCAGTGGCTACAGCCAAGATGTGGGAAACCAGAGCTCAAATTGCTCCTTTGCCTGACCTGAAGCAGGGATTTGAACCCTCTGGAGAGGGCCTTAAGCACTAGGCTATGGTTCTCACAAACACTCCTGTTGAATCTGTTCCTGCTGAATCTATTTGTATAAATAATTAGTCATTGGAATAACAATTTGAACCTGGATCTCCCACATCCAAGATGAGTCCCCTACCGCTGGCCTATAAAGCAACTCTCATTCATTCTCTGGCTCAGTGGTGGTGTAAAGCTGAGTCTGAGGATCTAGCCCCAAATGTTGACTCTCATGACAAAGAACTATTTTATGTAAAACCATGTTTACTAGCATTACTCATGTAGCCATCCTTTAATTCTTTACTGATGGTATTCCATATCAGTCTTTCCAGGATTTTCCCCAGGACTGATATCAAGCAAACAGGCCTAACGATGCCTCATTTCACCCCATTTATCCTTAAAGAAATATAGGCCCAATACTAGCTTTTCTGCAGTCCTCTGGAATTTCCCCAGTATCCCAACATTTGTTAAAAATCAACTTTAATGGTTCACAGAGCGTTTAATATTCCTGGGTGCAAGTTATCGAATCTTGCCAAATGTTTAACTTTGACAGTTACTATTTACCATCCTCCCTAGTTACTGATAGACGAGAAAGTACTTCATTATCACTGGAATATGTGAATAGTCATCCTGCTTCTTTCAAAATACAGAATAGAAATATTTATGGAACACTTATGATTTTACTACATCATAGATAATTTTGCCATCCTTTTCTAGTATGAGACCTATACCACTGCTGGAATTTCATTTATTCCTGATATACAATCAGAAGGAATTCTTTGATGTATTTAACCCTACTAGGCATAGACATTTCATTGATAACTTTAGCTTCCCTTACCAGTAGTCTGCATTTCCTTACCGTGAATCTGTACGCATTTATATTTTCTTCTTAATTTGTTAAATATTACATCTATTTTTATTGCTGCTTTCACTTCCCCTGTGACTGCAGAAGGAGGGCAGAGGGTTGGAACTGTATTCTTTCATTTATCTGCATGCACTCCAACTGCCCTTCATTATGTTAGGGACAGCTGTATTGCCTAGTGCATGAATTACATCCACCAAATTGCCACAGCTCTCTCTGTGATATGAGGAGAGATGCATCTGCCCAGAAAGAAAGAAAACCCCATTATTTTTGTGCTATGTTATGTGGGTTGTACAAGGATAGGAACACAATCATCTGTTCTTGCTGTAGGGATTTCTAGCAGTCTGGTAGCATATATGACAATGCAGTACACAGTGTAGCATCTTACTGATGAGCAAATAGATTTCAAGACAAGCCCTTCATTAAGAATATAAACCATGTACAGAAATACGATACAACTTCCTACTATTCTCTAGCTGCAGCCTGTGACTGCCCTGTCCTGGGCTCCTTTGTTTCTCTGTCCCAGCATGCAGCACCTCACAAGAATAGACAAGTTGCATAAAGAGCATACAGGACATGTGGCATCTTGATATTTCCTGGAGAACTTTTGCTGAAACATACCTTCCCTTGTTTAGAGACCTTTATAAAATTTCCTGACTGAACTAAGACAGTTTAATTTAACTAAAAGAATAACAAATACAATAGCTAACTTAAGAAGCCTCCATGTTGCTTTAACACAACATTAACATGTCCTGATCAGTCTCTTAAGGCATTTCAGGAGTCTTCCTGATCAGCTGTATTGCAACACCCTCCCCCCCTTTACTCCTGGAGGAATTCTGCACCACTGCGCAATGCAGAATTTTGCAGAAATTAATGCTGTGCATGCAGAATTTCCTTTCCCCTTCCACAGAAAAGGGCTGCAGAGATGTTGGCAGCCACTAGGGGCCACTGGACCCGGCCCAGCCCAGCACACAAATAGAAGACAAGGTCAGTGGGCAGGGGAGGGAACTGGAGGGTTCCCAGCAGTTGCAGTTCCCAGCACGCCCTGAAGGAAGGAGGCAGCGGCATACAGAAAACTCTGTGCAAGCCTGGGACCCAGCATCAGGCTGTTTCTCCCTCTGGATTGCTGGGCTCGGGGAGGGGGTAGAGGATGTGACTGTCTGGGCTGGGGTGGGCCGCGGCTGGAGATGGAGGGGATGTTAGTGTCTGGGCCAGGGCTCTGGGGTGTGTGTGTGTGTGGAGTGTGAGTGTCTGGGCTGGGGAGGCCATGGCTGGGCTCTGGGAGGGAGGGCTGTGAGTGTCTGGCCCCTCGGTTGGGTTCTGGGGGGAGAGGGGGCAGAGAAAAAGGAACTGGGCTGTCTGAGAGGTTTCTTTAACTCTCTACTCCTGGGGGAATGTGTGTGTGTGTGTCTGTATTGTTAGAAACATACTTACTGACAGGTATTTTGAAATAAATTACCAAAATAATTGAAACTGGGGTGATTATATAGTGTTATTTTGTCAAAATTTGCAGAATGTTACAGAATTTTAAAATATTGTGTGGAGAATTTTTAATTTTTTGGCACAGAATCCACCCAGGAGTACTTTATGTGAGTCATTGTGTAACAGACTGTTCACTCTCAGAGTCACTAGCAGGCATTATTAGGTGAATTATTTTCAACTTGCATGCCTTCTGTCACTTCACTTGTCTCTGCCAAATTCTCAAGTATCTTAAACAGATGCTTAAAATTTCTTCATAAGATTTTGCCTTCCTCTGTCATCACTGAATATGAAGAAGGTGATTTCTTTGACATATAGCATGTGGTGTTTTTATCATGTTCATAAGTATGTTCCAGATCATCAGGCAGTGTACTGACAGAGGGAGTATATACTTTTGAGTGTGTGTCTGTCATTACTAAGTGGAGTCCAGACTAGAATTCCAAGGTCACATCATACTTCTGTATTTTCAAAAGTAGTCACTGTGTATCCTGGATGGTGCTTCTCCACATTAGGCAGGGGGGAAGGATAGCTCAGTGGTTTCAGCATTAGCCTGCTAAACCCAGGGCTGTGAGTTCAATCCTTAAGGGGGCCATTTAGGGATTGGGGGCAAAAATCTGTCTGGGGATTAGTCCTGCTTTGAGCAGGGGGTTGGACTAGATGACCTCCTGAGGTCCCTTCCAACCCTAATATTCTATGATCCCTTTTTGTGTATTGCAATCAGCAATTTGTTATTAGTTTCTGCTTTGAAGCTACAACCAAAGAGAAAGTTGTGAAATCTTGTAAATCCATATGCCAGATCTAATGTCTCTTTTTCAATTTGTGCATACATCTTCTCTGTGGCTACCATAACTCTCGAAGCATACCAAACTGGAAACCAATCAGTTCCATGACATTGTAATGGTACTGCTCCCAGCCTTCCTTTCATGGCAACTGTGGAAAGTTTAACATCTTTCACTGGGTCAAAAAATTGCAGCACTGGAGCCGATAATATGTGTTTTAAATCATTTAACTCTCTTTCATGCTCTGGCAACCATGCCAATTTGGTGACCTTGTGGAGGAACAGTTTTAGGTAAATTTTGTGAATTGTACTGATAGGTATGAACTTGCTGACATAACTTAACATGCCTAGCAGCCTTTGAATTCTTTTTTTAAAATCTTCAGGTCTTGGCATTTTAACTAATGCCTAAAGTTATGTCTACACTTCAAGTTGGAGGTGTAATTCCCAACTCAAAGAGACATTCTCAGCCTGAGATGCTAGTCATGTACTCTTGGTCTCTCCTGCTGCTCATGCTACTATTTTTGGCATGCTAATTTGATCAGAGTTAGCACAATTTCCTCAAATTGGAAATTACACCTCCAGGTCAAACTATAGACATACCTAAAATCTTTGACCTCACAGGGAATCTTGCCCGATGAATCAGTCTCTCTTCCAAGTATGTTATTTCTGTTTGAAATTGATATTTGACCTTATTGAGTTTAAGGCTAGTAGCTCTCACAATTTCCAGTACTCTAATCAGTCGTTCCTGATGTTCAACTGCAGTGCTGCCCAAAATTAATGTCAGCTATGTACACTTTTACTCTCTCTAGACCCTCTAGCATCTGGCATATTATGGTGAAATACTTCTGGAGCAAAATATATTCTGAAAGCAGTTTTAGGAAGCTGTATCTTCTGCCAACTGCTGTGTTGAAAGTGCAGATCTTGAAGCTCTTTGTGTTCAACGGGATCTGCCAAAATCCTGCTAGTGCTAAAGAATTTGACTCCTGCCATCTCAGACAATATTTCACTTCTTGTAGGCAAACAGAAATGTTCTCTTTTTATGTTTTTTAAGCTCCTTTGGGTCCATCTACAGGCATAGTCCCTCTCTTTTTCTCTACAATTACTAAGGAGTCTTCTGACTCCTCTTAATGAGATCAAGGATCTCACACATGTGTGGGCCAAAGACTGGATGCTTGCCTCTGTGCATCACCATAACTTTGTTTTATCATTTTCCCTTTGTATTTAAGTGTCAGTATGCACTTTTCCAACACTAGAATTTTTCCTCCATTATAGGCTTTCACAGACATTTTGATTTTTCCACTTTTATGTGCTCCTTACCACTATTTCAGTTTCTATTATTACATTTACCTGTACCCCAGTATCTATCTTGTATGTCACATATGTGTCATTTGTGCACACATTTTAACTAGCCAATCTTTTGAGTTTTCAGCCTCTTCCATTATTGAGCTTCAGAACATCTCTTCCTCTTCACTTGAGGAATTCCTATCATCTGCACTTACTACATGCGCTTTTTAGCATAATGGTTGGGTTTAGTACAGTTTGTACATACTTGCCTTAATGCTGGACATTTCCTACACTCATACTGGTTGTCACATTGCTGGCACTGTTTCCTATTTTCCAAGTTTCCATCCTTGAGCGATTTAAGTTCTGTGAACTTTTCCCTTGCTGATTTAGCTATGGTAGCCAGTAACATGCTTTGAGACTTTCTGCAGTCTTTTTGACTTGTGTCAGAGCCACTTCCCTTAGTAACCATTCATGATTTTTATATTGCTACACCCTAGAAAAATCTCGTCTTTGAATCTTTTAATATTACATATTCAGAGAATTGATGTTTTAGTTTTAAGTCTGTGATAAACTCATCTATTGCTTCCTCTTCATTCTGTGTTCTCATCCTGAACATCTCTCTCTCATAAGTAACTTTTTTCTAGGAACACATTTTCATTATTTCAAAATTTCCTTCTAGTCTAGTCTAGCTCCAGCCTGCAACTGTTCTGGATCTGGGTTCCATTGTTTCTCTCTCCCAGTATGCAGCACCTCACAGGAAAACAAACTGCCTGCCTAAAAGGAAGTGTGGCATTTCTGTTTCCTGGAAGACTTTTCTCTAGCACACAGAGCAGAAGTATAGCAGGTGATGTTCCAGAGGGAATCCTGAGGACAAGAGCCAAGGAGTGGTGACATCTGGCAACTCTGTTGGGTAAAGTGGTTGGGTACAGGCCAAATGTAGCCACCAAGCCTGCCCTAAATGCTACTTTGATTTTAATGAGGATAGTCTGTTATTTTCTCTTGTATGTCTGGAGTGGTCCTTGTCATCTGGAAGGACAGAGTGCTACAGTGTCTGTCTGGGTGGGTTGGGACATCACTCAGAGAGCAGTATGAGAAGTTAATTACTGTGTACAGTATCAGGGGGTAGCCGTGTTAGTCTGTATCCACAAAAACAAGGAGTCTGATGGCACCTTAAAGACTAACAGATTTATTTGGGCATTATTTGGGAGAGGGATAGCTTAGTGGTTTGAGCATTGGCCTGCTAAATCCAGGGTTGTGAGTTCAATCCTTGAGGGGGTCATTTAGGGATCTGGGGCAAAAGTCTGTCTGGGGATTGGTCCTGCTTTGAGCAGGGGTTGGACTAGAAGACATCATGAGGTCCCTTCCAACCCTGATATTCTATGATTCTATGATAAGCTTTCATGGGTAAAAAACCTCACTTCTTCAGAGGCATGAAATGAAAATTACAAATGCAGGCATATAATGACACATGAAGAGAAGGGAGTTACCTCACAAGTGGAGAATAAGTGTTGACAGGGCCAATTTGATCAGGGTGGTTGTAGTCCATTCCCAATAATAGATGAGGAGGTGTCAATTCCAGGAGAGGCAAAGCTGCTTTTGTAATGAGCCAGCCACTCCCAGTCCCTATTCAAGCCCAAATTAATGGTGTTAAGTAGCTGAAGTTGACGTACTTAGATTGACTTACTGTGGTGTCTTCACTACGGTGAGTTGACTGCTACCGCTCCCCCGTCGACTTTGCCTGCACCTCTTGCTGAGCTGGAGTACAGGAAGAGTGTGCGGGGATCGATTTATCGCGTCTAGACACGATCCGGCCGGTAGCGAAGACATACCCTTAGTTCTGCTGTTTCTCTTTGAAGTCTGTTTCTGAAATTTTTTTGTTCAAGTATAGCTACTTTTAAATCTATTATAAAATGTGCAGGGAGATTGAAGTGTTCTCCTACTGGCTTTTGTGCGTTACCATTCCTGATGTCCGATTTGTGTCCATTTATTCTTTTACATAAGGACTGTCTGGTTTGGCCAATGTACGTGGCAGAGGGGCATTGCTGACACATGATGGCATATATAACATTAGTAGAAGTGCAGGTGAATGAGCCCTTGATGTGGTTGGGTCCTCTAATGGGCCAGTAGGCTAGGGTAGGGGACAGAGTAGGCAACGAGGTTTGCTACAGGGATTGGTTCCTGGGTTGGTGTTTCTGTGGTGTGGTGTGTAGTTGCTGGTGAGTATTTGCTTCAGGTTGGGGAGTTGTCTGTAAGCGAGGACTGGCCTGCCTCCCAAGGTCTGTGAGAGTGAGGGATTGTTTTCCAGGATAGGTTGTAAATCATTGATAATGCGTTGGAGAGGTTTTAGCTGGGGGCTGTACATGATGGCCAGTGGTGTTCTGTTATTTTCCTTGTTGGGCCTGTCCTGTAGTAGGTGATTTCTGGGTACCTGTCTCGCTCTGTCAATCTGTTTCCTCAATTCCCCAGGTGGGTATTGTAGTTTTAAGAATGCTTGATAAAGATCTTATAGGTGTTTGTCTCTGTCTGAGGGATTGGAGCAAGCATTCTTAAAACTATACAGACTTGTACTAGTGGGGCTTGCGCTAGCATTCTAAAAATATCTGTGTAACTATTGAGACTAAGGCTGGAGCTCAGACTCTGAAGCCGGGGCAGGGCTTGAGAGTCCGAGCTGCACTATAAAAGCAGTGTCTACACTGCTATTTTTAGAGCACTAGAACAAGTCTGTGGACCCAAGCTAGGAGGCTCGCTCCCAGATGCAGTATAGAAATGCCCATAGGCAGGGTTCCAGGGGCCACACACACTAAAATGCGTTAGCCATACCATTACTATTTCATGGGGTCACTACATTGCATACACAGGGACAAATAAACAGGATGAGAGTGGGAAAACTACTTATGTGCCTAATTTGCATGTAAATGAACATGAGCTAAAAAACTTTTGTTTTCACATCCGCTACAGTGCAAATAGGAACATGATTTGTACTGCATTCCCTAACACATTGCCCCATGCTAGTTACAGATGCAATGCTTAGTTGTTTACCCACACAATCCATCCACAAAGCACATTACAATGGTTTACAAAACCAGGCAGAAAACATGGCAATGAAAAAAATATTTCCAAACTATGGACCACATTATGGTGTTATTGGAGGAAAAAAGCAAACTTCTGAAATCTGTAGAAGACTATAACTTTAAAAGAGGAGAAGGAAGAGCTGATATATGGCTCTATTAGGAGCATACCACGTTTGTTTTATGGTCTAAGACACTCACTGGGAATATAAAACCTATGAAAACGTAATCCACATTTCTCTGGACTCCCATTGTAAGATTATAGAAAAACATGGGCCAGCCTTAGCTCCTGATGTAGGGGCCTGGATTCTGCACTGGGCCTCTGGGAGCTGTGTGGGACTAGGTGACCCACATCCTCCATGACAAGCATCCTCATGTTGTCATTCATTGTCTACAGATCCACAGCAATGCTGCCTATATTCTGCCTCAGAACCAGCAAGATGTCTTCCATCTGCATTGAAAAAGAGCCTACCAGAAGCTGTGGTCTAGGCTACAACAAAGCTAACTAACACAGCTTCAGACATGCATCTTAATGAGCATTAGAGGGCTAACTCAATTTACTTAACACGCCCTCTTTGCCCATCAGAACAGAACCATTGGGTAAGATTCACTGCTGTGCAAAGACAGCACAAGGCCCATGTACCACTTCAGTCCTATTTTGAGGGCTAAAGTGAGACTTCATTGGGAATTAAGTGGAGCACAAGCCTTGTGCTCACTGTCTGCAAAGGGTGAATTTCACTGAGAGAGTACAAGAAAAGGAATACTCTATTTCCTATATCTAACCAACAATTCCAATTTGTGGGGTGGGGGTTTACATATAAAACTACCTTATTTTTCAGTCTATATATCTGATTATTTCAGCAGGTGTTCAGCACCATTGAAAAAATCAGGCCACTTCTTTATTATTTGTATCACCATCATGTCTAGGAGCCCAGTCATCAGCCAGGACCCCATTGTACTAAGCAATGTACAACCACAGAACAAAAAGATGGTCCCTGGCCCAAAGAGCTTAAGTACCAAAACATGGTCATGGTCTCAATTTTGAAACTTTTGGCCTACATTTATAGAACACTCCTAGGTATGAGACTGATATTTCTTTACGGGACATCATACCAATCAAATACACTTGCTCTGTGTACCTGGACATAGAATGGTCATTTTAAGACAAGATATAATGTACAAGTCCATCCATAAGATCACAGCAGTAGAAACATAACATTGCAGATTATTGTAGAATTAAATACCAGAAAAAAACAAACAAACATTTTGTAATTACCCAACAGTTTAACTATTACTACTGCAATATGAAATACAAAGAGATAGAGAGGAGTTTTATAGAAAGGATGGACTAAAGCAGAGGAGAAAGTTGTGGCCATATGAGTAAAGCTTATAAATAAATGTAATCATCATCAAGACAGTCAGAAAGTCTGTAATTGGATACAGCCATTAGAAGTGGGCAGGAAATACGTAACAGAAATAGCAAAGAAATCTAATACATTCTTCTGCCTGTCACTGCCAGCTGAGAAACAGCTAGGGGAAATTTCTGACATAAAAGTTGTTGTGGGCACATCATTTGCAAAATATCAAAATAAAAACTGGTCAGTAATTCTTAACACACAGCAATTACTATCAATCCTATAAAGGTTATAAAATAAGCTGATTAGGTCAATTAATCCATGATGGCTTTGAAGTCTTTACAAAGAGCTGGCTCTGTCACGGTCTTCAGCAGCTGCATAGTAGCCTTTGGGATTTTCTTGAATAGCTGCAATTCACCTACAAAGACATTGCAAAAATAAATCACTGTTCAGAGAAATTAACAATAAAAGGATTTACCAAAATGCTAATATGATAGAATAAAGTTAACAGTTGATTTTCAGGAAACAAACGTTTCTGTTATTACATTGAAAAGTTATCAGCAAACCTCCAAGATTCTGGAAAGAATTGCTGTTCTTATTCATTTTACTTGGGAAAACATTATTGAATAAATAAATTAAAAGTTTTCTTTCCACACACTTGTGAAAACCACCTACACTGTGTCTCAGAATGTCAGCCTGTGAGGCCATGTATTAAATAACTAGGTAAACCAGGGAAAGTGAAAGAGACACTGACAACTTGAAAAGCTTTATTTTAAGTAATGTTTAGAATCTTTCCCTTTACTAATTTATTTGCTTATGCTTTTTATTTTGTCCCTAATGCTGCTTTTTGGCAGGCAAATTTTCCCAGGCCGGAGTTTGAGACCCACACAAATGCCATCCTAGTAGTATATATGAGCAGCTTGCCCCATGAAATTGTGCCTAAAGAATGCTGTGGCCTAGACAGCTGTTTCTGCTGCTGTGCTTCCTTGGCAGAAGAGATGCTGCTAACTGGAAAGTCACACCTGGTGTTGAAACCCACTGGAACTAAGCTAGCTTCTTATCTCCATTAGGAACGAAGGAGGAAAACTATATAATGCAATAAGTAGTTTGGAAATGAAGATAATTGATAAGGGAAGGGAAAGTATCAATGAACAGTTTACTGTCAATAGGGGTAAGGACAATATAAAGAAATGTTTAAAATATAGAAGGAATAAATTAAAACCTAGCAATAGTCTATGTCTATTACTAGACAGAGATGGTAAAGCTGTCAATAGTGATTCAGGAAGGTAGAAGTGTTCCACAAATATTTGTTTTGTATTTGGAAAGAAGATGGATGATGTATTTATATCTTACAGAGACAAGAAGTATTTTTTCCAACGGTAAGTGTAGGCAAGATGTTAAACTGCAACTACTAAGGTTAGATATTTTTAACTCCGCAGGTTAACTGGATAACTTTCACCCAAAAGGTGTTTTTCTTCCCTTCTTCTTTAAACTGTCTGAAAATCTCTCAGAGCCATTGATGTTGACATTTAACAAAGTTTGGAATATTGGGAAAGTTCCAGATGACTGGGAAAAAAACTGGTTTTGTGCTAATATTTAAAAATAGCAAATGGGCAACTAAAGGCCAGTTGGCTTGATACTGAGCCCAGGGGAAATCATGGAAAGGATGATATCATAATTAATGTCTATCAACATGACTTTATGGAAAGAAGCATTTATCAAACTAAAGTATCTGTGTTTATATATATATGCTTAGACTTCTGTCAGGCATTTGATGTAGTACTACACGACATTTTGAATAAAATATTAGCACTACATAAAATCAATGCAGTAAATTTAAATGGATTAAAACTTGGTAACTGATCTCAAAAAAGTAATTGTGTATGTGAAATCATCATTAAATAGGGTATTTAAAGTGGGGTCCTGCAAGGATCAGTTGTTGATCCAGTGCTATTGAAATATCTTTATCAACTATCTGGACAAAAAATATGATGGTAAAGTTTACAGATGATACATACATTAGATTAATAACTTCCAAGGGCAGAAGGGACCACTGTGATAATCTACTTTGACCTCCTGTATAACATGCCATAGAACTTCCCCAAAATAATTCCTTTTGTACTGGGCATATATAAAAAATATCCAATCTTGATTTAAAAATTTCCCATGATGTAGCATCCACCATGACCCTTGGTAAGTTGGTCTAATGGTTAATTACCCTCACAGTATTGATTTTCAGTCAATGTGTCTAGACACATTCAATTTCAAGCCACTGGATCTTGTTATACCCTTGCCTGCTAGGCTGAAGGGCCCATTATCAAATATTTCTTTCCCATGTAGGTACTTATTGATTGTTGTCATAATTATAAAGGGAAGGGTAACAACCCTCCTATGTACAATACTATAAAATCCCTCCTGGCCAGAGACACCAAAATCCTTTTACCTGTAAAGGGTTAAAAAGCTCAGGTAACCTGGCTGACACCTGACCCAAAGGACCAATAAGGGGACAAGATACTTTCAAATCTTGAGGGGAGAAGGCATTTGTTTGTGCTCTTTGTTTTGGGGGTTGTTCGCTCTTGGGACTAAGAGGGACTGGACATCAATCCATACTCTCCAAATCTTTCTGAACAAGTCTCTCATATTTCAAACTTGTAAGTAACAGCCAGGCAAGGCGTGTTAGTTTTAGCTTTGTTTTCTCAACTTGTAAATGTTCCTTTTGCTACAGAGTTTACCTCTGTTTGCTGTAACTTTGAACCTAAGGCTAGAGGGGGTTCCTCTGGGCTCTTTGAATCTGATTACCCTGTAAAGTTATTTTCCATCCTGATTTTACAGAGATGATTTTTACCTTTCTTTATTTAATTAAAAGTCTTCGTTTTAAGAATCTGATTGATTTTTCCTTGTTTTAAGATCCAAGGGTTTGGATCGGTGTTCACCAGGGAAGGGTTATAGTACCTGGGAGGGAGATATTCTGGGGGGGAGGTAGACAGAGTTTCCCAAATGACTCATAAATAATTTGGATGGTGGCAGCAAAACCAGATCTAAGCTGATAGTTAAACTTAGAGGTTCTCATGCAGGTCCCCACATCTGTACCCTAGAGTTCAGAGTGGGGAAGGAACCTTGACATGGTGGCAGAACAGTGGGATCATTTTAAACCAAAAGCCAGTAAGATTTTTTCCCCCTCCTTTTTAGCTGCTTAGAAAGCAGAGCTGAAGGTAGATGCATATCTTATCTCTCTTTGCCTGAAGGCAGAGGTGTTAAGTTTTTTTTAACAAGGGTCTTTGTTAATGGAAGGTTTCAAGCTGTGAGCAAGCAGCTAGCAAAAGCTGAATTGTTTTTTTGTTTTTTTTGTCCTTTCTAACTCTCTGGTACAGCTAGCTTAGAAAGGCTAAACGCTAAATGCTGTGAAAGTCTCTGTTAACTAAGCAGCCCTGAGCTGAGTGCATCCCAGTTTCAGTGAACTGCAGAGGGGATGTGGCCCAGCACAAGGAAGCAGGAAAATGAATACCAGTGACGCCATTAATAAACTAAAGCTGGCCAGACTGGCAGAAGAAAATGAAAAGAATCATAAGAGACTGCTCGAATTAAAAAAAACTCGAGAAAGAAGCTGCTGAAAGAGCAGAGAAAACCAACGAGGCTGCCCACAAGAGAGCTATGGAGGAGAACGAAAAAAAGATGGAGAAGAGGAAACATGAACTGGAGTTAGAGAGGGCAAGGGCTAAGCAGGATATACCAGCCAACCCTAGCAACCCCTCTCCAGGCACCCCTTCCCATCCCAGAAAATTCCCCACCTACAAGGCAGGCAATGATACCGAGGCCTTCTTAGAAAATTTCGAAAGGGCCTGCCTTGGGTACAGCATCTCTACAGACCAGTACATGGTAGAGCTGAAGCCACAGCTCAGTGGACCCTTAGCAGAGGTGGCGGCTGAAATGCCTAAGGAACACATGAACAGTTATGAACTTTTTAAAAACAAGGTCAGAATAAGAATGGGGCTAACACCCAAGCATGCCCGTCGGCGATTCAGAGCTCTAAGATGGAAAACAGACATGTCATTTAACTGTACCAGTATAGTCAAAATGGCACAGCTTGTGTGTTTAGATAAGACCCAGGGTATGGTCCTTGAACAGAAGCACTTACAACCTACTGCAAAGAATGGTAGTGAGTTTGATGTCAGACTCCCTAAACTTATTTCATATAGGAGCTGCCAAACATTCATTAGATGGGAACAACTTTTAATCCTGCTGAGCTGGGCAGGATTCAAAACCCGTGACCTATAATTGAGAGGCCCATTAGCAATGCCCTAATATTAATGCTACATCTGTGAGAATGAGGCTTGGAAATATATAATAAATGTATGTTTACACAAGCAAGTTCTTCCACTCTCTGGAGTCACAGGCAACCCCCCCGCCCACTTTCCTCTCAGTATCAAACATACTCTATTTGCCACATTCTGTTCTTAAAGAGGGAGTTCTCATTAATCAAAATGCAACAGTTAAACAAACATTAACATTCAAATTAACTTCTACACAGACTGTTTCGCAACATAAAGTCATTGCAACAAATACTTTAAGGTCTTTACACTAACTTTATAAAAATATACTTTCGTCACCCTGTAACACTCTGTACCCCAAAGCAACACTCTGGCACCTCCATATTCACCATGGTGATATAATTTTGATATGTTTTGTACAAAGTATGCCTTGTAAGGTATCATTTTAAAAGTCTTGATCTGTTGAATATTAATATCCTGTTGGGTTGTATGTGCTATCGTTTTATAGGAAGTTATGAAGTTTTGCTACGTGTGTGTTACTGAAATATGTTGTGAAGTTGGAAACACCCACAACCAGCCTTTCAGGTACAACAATGGAGAAGCAAGACAGCGTTTGCCCTCCATTAAGGGGAATCCTCATTACAAAGGACTACCCCAGGAACTGTATACAATGGAAACCTCTCAGAGAGACATGTAGACAATGGAGACTGTTTGACTCATATCATAGCAAAGGATCTTTCCAGCAAGCGGGAAGAAAATATAAAAGGAGGAAGTGACATCATCACTTGGCCTCACTCCCCCCACAACTCAACACCTGGAAACACATTTGGAGGACAAAAACTTTGAATTGAGGAAGTGGTCCCAGGCTGGAAAGGAGAATCTCAGCCTGTGTATTAAGGAACTCTCCCATCTATCAGGTTGAGACACTGCCTGATTTAAATCCTATCTAATTTATATTATTTAGATTGCAATTTTACTTTTATTTCCTAGGTAACCAACTTTGATTTGTATATTTATTATATATCATCAATTAAAATCTATCTTTCTGTAGTTAATAAATTTGTTTTATAGTTGACCTAAAACAGTGGATTTTGCTTGAGGTGCATGGGAAATCTGCTCAGGGACAAAAGCTGGTACATGTCCTCTCCACACTGAGGGAAAGATGGACTGGGTAATAAACACACTGGTCAGATTTCTGACCAGGGCAAGATGGTACAGCTCTGGGGTCCTAGGCTGGGGAGCTCTGGGGAACTAGCTGGAGCTTCTCTATTGTTGGTTTATGAATGGCTAGAAAAGCTTTTGTGTAACGCAGCTGGGTGTGTCCCTGCCTGTGAATGTCTGTGTAAGTGCAGTACCTGGAGAGGTTTGCAGCTTGTCACAGCATCACAGTGTGAGAGAGAGCCCAGGTTGGTAAGACAGAGAGTTCAGAGGTACCCCAGTTCTGGTTGCACCCCGGGGAATCCGTCACATGCACCCTCAACTAGGTGATCAGGAACTTTCAGAATCAGTGAAACATCTTCCACTTCTGTTATAGGAATGAGGGGGAAAGCACAATGTTCCAATGGACCAATGTTATAGGAATGAGGGGGAAAGCACAATGTTCCAATGGACCAACCCACACAGGGAGACACAACACACACATTATGATGGAGTTGCCCAGCTGTCTCAAAAATTGTGTGTCAGAATTCCTTTTCTATTTCTAGCTCTTGGATCAGATTGCGCTTCAGTGATTACAAACAGCACACAAAAATAACATGACTGTTGTACAAGTGGTAAATGGGGACTGAACCCAGGATCTCTGGATGTAAAAGCATGACATACTGCCATTTGAGATAAAGAAACATCTGTCTTAGCACAGAAGCAGCAGCAGAATCATAAACCTCTATATATGGTGCAGTAACTCAGGCCCCAAAGTTATGAGTTATTACTATTTGAGAACTGCCTGGGCATCAAGGCAGCTGAGAAAAGACAGGACAGAGAGATGAGGGAAAAATACTCAAGATCTAAGAGCAAGGTTTCTTTAGACGGTCTGAGGAAACAATGTTTTTGCTGCCTTTCACAAGAATGCACTGTTGGTACAGCTGAAGAAATTTCCTTTTTTCCATCTGTGAATAAATGAATTTAAAAAATTGATATCAAACATCAAGATATTATATGATGTGTCGGATAATAGGGAACTTAATGGAACCTGATACTGTGATTAAATGAAGTTATATGTATAAAATGGAAGTCAACTATAAGTGATATAGCTTTGGGCAAAATACTGTATACTTTATTGTCAGAGTTTACCTTATCGGCAATCCTGTTAGGTCAGGAAAGGGGTTGCATTTATATTGATTTTTTTAGTTTAGTGATCAAGTGAAGAAATAAGGCTAATATTTGTAGTTAAGTATGCTTATGCTATCACCTGTGCCGAAAGAGAAAGCAAATAATAGGAACTGAAATCAAACAGTGTGTTTATAAGGACACTTGAGCATGGAATGAAATAATCAGAAATGTTACTATTTGATTAATAATGCCTGGGATTAGGGCAGGAGTATTGTAAAAAGAACAGTTACTTACCTTTCGTAACTGTTATTCTTCGAGATGTGTTGTTCACGTCCATTCCACATTAGGTGTGCACACATTGTGTGCACAAGCGTCGGAAACTTTTTCCCTTAGCGGCTCCCATCAGGCCTGAGGGCCCCCGCCAGAGTGGCGCCACTGCGTTGTGCTGGCCCGACCCCCTCCAGTTCCTTCTTGCTGGCGACTCCGACAGAGGGGTAGTAGGGTGGGTGGTGGAATGGACGTGAACAACACATCTCGAAGAACAACAGTTACGAAAGGTAAGTAACCGTTCTTTCTTCTTCGAGTGCTTGTTCACGTCCATTCCACATTAGGTGAATCACAAGCTTACCTTTGGAGGAGGGTAGGAATCACGAAACAATCGCCCTGGTAGAGGGCTTCCTACTATCAAGTAGAACCTGCTGCACAGGAAGGGAGAGCTGGCTCTCCAAAGCATTTAATCACATAGTTTCCATGCCGTCAAATGCAGTGATTGCAGGTCGGGGTGGAGAAGCCGCCCTCCGTCCTGGGTAATAAGGTCCTGGTGTAGGGGCAGGGTGATCGGGGCCTCCACCAACAGCTCCTGGAGCATGTGAACCAATGCTGGCGGGCCCATGCCGGGGTGATGAGAATGACTGACGTCCTGTCCCTACGCACCTTGAGCAGTACCTTGTGCACTAGGGGGCTGGGAGGAAAAGCGTATTTTAGTTCCCTTCCCCACTGGATCGCGAATGCGTTGGCTATTGAGCCCGGGTTGCGACCCTGGAACGAGCAGAAATGTGGGCACTGGGTGCTGTCCTTGGTAGCGAACAGGTCCACCTGGGGAAACCCCCACCTCCGGAAGAACGAAAGCACGATGTCCGTTTTGAGCGTCCACTCGTGCATGCAGTAGGACCTGCTGAGGTGGTCCGCCAGCTCATTTTGCTCCCCTGGGAGATCCATTCACCTCGAGGTGAATGGCATGGGCTATGCAGAAGGTCCAGAGGAGAAGAGCTTCGTGGCAAAGCGGAGAGGAATGGGCTCCGCCCTGCTTGTTTATATAAAACATGGCGGTCGTGTTGTCTTGTCAGAACTGTCACGCTGTGACCACTCGGAGTGGTGTGAAAGGTCTGGCATGCTAAACAAACTGCCCTGAGCTCCTTCACGTTGATATGGAGCGATTGCTCCATCCCCGACCACAAGCCCTGAGTTCTGAAGTTCCCCAGGTGAGCTCCCCATCCGAGGTCTGACGCATCTGTTACTAGCGTCAAGTCCAGCTTTTGTGCGGCAAAGGGGATGCCCTCGCAAACTACAGTCTGGGATTGACACCATCTTGATGAGTCCAGCACGTCCCCCGGGGCTGTCACCATCAAGTCTAGGTCCCTACCAGGGCGGTATACACGGTGAGCCAAGCCTGCAGAGTTCTGAGTCTCAGTCTGGCATGCTTGATCACATGTAGCAGTCGCAGGCAACATCTGGCCGTCGTAGTGGGGAACTGGCACAGGGAGCTCACCGCCTGCTGGATGGCCAGGAATCATGATTCTGGGAGGCTCGCCCTTGCCTGTACTGAATCTAGGACCGCCCCTATGAACTCCACTCTCTGTGTTGGGACGAGAGTGGACTTGGGAACATTGACCAGGAGCCCCAGCTTGCGGAATAGACTCAATGTCGTCTGTACATGAGTCCGAACCTCTTCTTCGGACCGACCCACCAGGAGCCAGTCATCGAGGTAAGGGTAAACTCGAATCCTCTGTCTCTGCAAGCATGCTGCTACCACCGCCATGCATTTTGTGAATACCCATGGGACCGCAGCAAGGCCAAACGGTAAAACCGCGAACTGGTAATGTTCCTGGTTCACAGTGAAGCGCAGAAATCGGCGATGCGCTGGGTGGATGGCGATATGAAAGTATGTGTCCTTCATGTCGAGGGCAGCATACCAGTCTCCCAGATCCAGGGAGGGGATGATGGTACCCAGAGAGACCATGCGGAACCGGGTCTTGACCAGGAACTTGTTGAGCCCGCGCAGGTCTAGGATGGGACGAAGGCCCTCCTTGGCCTTGGGGATGAGGAAGTAGTGAGAGTAGAACCCTTTCCCCCTTAGGTCTAAGGGCACTATCTTTATCACCCCTGCCTCTAGGAGCGAGTGAACCTCCTTTTCTAGGAGATGCTTGTGAGAAGGGTTCCTGAAGAGGGACGGGGAAGGGGTGTGTGGGGTAGGCAGGGAGGAAAACTGTAGCATGTACCTGCTTCGCACAGTGCGCAACACCCAACGGTCCAACGTAATGCTGGACCATGCACAGGAGAAGCGGGACAGGCGGTTGAGGAAACACAGGGATGGATCCGGTGGATGATCTGGTACGCTGTTCTTGAGCGCGCCTTCAAAAGCCTGGCTTAGAGCCCGGCTGAGGCTTATGTTGGCCTTGGTTCTGGCCCAGCCTATTAGAATTGTTGTTATTATTGCGCCGCCTCCTATTGTCTCCGCCTCGCCTGCAGTAAGGCTCCTGCCGAGGACAAGGCTGGTACTGGCGCTGGGGAGGAGGTTGCGGCTAAAGGGCTTCCTCTGAGTCGCCGGGGTATGCATACCCAGTGACTTGAGTGTGGCTCTAGAGTCCTTAAGGCTATGTAGCTTCAAATCAGTTTGGTCCGAGAAAAGTCCGGACCCTTTGAATGGGAGGTCCTATATCGAATTCTGGACCTCAGGCGGCAAACCTGACTCCTGAAGCCACGCTGAGTGCCTCATGACCACGCCTGATGCTATTGTCCTGGCCGCTGTGTCTGCCAAGTCCAGGGACGCTTGGAGGGAGGTTTTCACTACGGCCTTGCCGTCCTCCACTAGGGCCGTGAACTCCTGTTGGGAGCCCTGCAGGAGGTTGTCCTTAAACTTCCCCACCGCCGCCCAGGAGTTGAAGTTATGCCTGTTGAGGATGGCCTGTTGGTTAGCAATCCTCAACTGGAGGCCCCGACGAATACACTTTCCTGCCGAACAGGTCTAGGTGTTTTGCTTCCTTGGCCTTGGGGGCCGGGGCTTGTTGCCCATGGCGCTCTCTCTCATTCACCACCGAGACTACCAATGAGCATGGGCTCGGGTGACAGAACAAGAAGTCGTAACCTTTTGACAGGGCAAAGTACTTGCGCTCCACACCTTTGGCCATTGGTGCGCTGGATGCCGGGGTCTGCCACATAGTTGTGTAATTAGACTAAATGGTCTTAATGAGTGGGAGTGCTATTCTGGAAGGACGTTCTGGGCTCAGAATGTCCACCATGGGGTCCTCCTGCTCAACCGTCTCCTCGGCTTGCAACCCCAAGTTATGGACCACCTTACAAAGCAGTTCTTGGTGGGCCCTGTGGTCTAATGGCGGAGGTCCTGACACCGCCGTGCCTGCTACTGCTTCATCCAGGGATGACGAAGAAGTTAGCAGCTGCTCAGCTTCCTCCTGCTGGTCCCCCCGGTCCTCCTCCCCCAGGGGAGGAGCTTCCATCTCGAGCCGGGGCCGGTGGTCCTGGGACAGCACCGGGTACGGTGCCGGGCTCTCCGGTCTCTCGCTTGGTGAGACTGCAGGCAGCTAGTTTCCGTTACAGGAGAGTGTTGATGCAGGGACCGGGACCACTGTACCGAATAGCTGGCCCTAGAGGGAGCACCTTGACGCTGGTGGTAGGCCCACGGGGTCCAGAAGGGCCAGTGTCCTGGCAGTCCCCATTGTGGTAGCCAGCCAGTTTTTTGTTCCCTGCTATCCAGGGCCTGTTGCGGGTACCTGTATCGGCCTGAGTCTGAGACGGACTCCGGTGACGCCGAGCGCGAGGGCCATGGCGGTGCTGTCGATCTGTGCCGGCGGGAGGCTGATGATCAGCTTCTGGCTGACCGGGACCAGGACTGGGACCGGTACCACTGCTCTCTGGAATGGGACCGGTGCCGGTGTTCCCGAAAACGGGACTGGTGCCTTCTGGCATCTTTGGCGACTCCCGGCTCGATTCCTGCTGGTGCCTGCCGTGTGTCCTGCACTAACCCCGTGCGTTGACTTGTCTCTGGTACCGAGACTTCCGTCTGAGTCAACGGTAGCTGAGGTCCACGGACTCAGAGCTCGACCGGGACCAGTGCCGGGAGCGGTGCTGGGACGGTGACCTCAAACGGCACACCATTGCCGGCTTTCCCCTCGAAGGCACCCTGGGTCCAGGTGCCGGAGGCTTCTCCCTGGCCGGGAGGGGACTCACCGCCGACAATCTGATGAGGTCTTTTGCAGCCTCAAAGGTGTCAGGCATAGAGGGCTGATCTATCATGCCCTCGAGCTCTGCATCTGCACTGAGCTCACTCATAGCTGGACTCAGTGGAACTTGTGGAGCCGGTGCCACCGGTGCCGGAGTAGATGCAGCATCCTTTCCGCTCTTCCCGGTGCCTGGGGCCTGAGATGGCGCCTGTCTGTTTTGCGGGAAGCATCCGCGCCCCTCCTTTGGTTTTGCCTTGGACCGCACTGGGGAGGATGAGCAGTGCCGGGGCCTATTTTGGTGTTCCGAGGCCAATGGCTTATGATGCTTGGCTGGTACCGGGTGTCTTGACGACTCCGGGGTGCTCCGCACCAAGGAGGCTGGGGCCAGCGTTGGGCCTTCCGGGCCCGGTGGCTGCAGCGTGACCTCCATCAACAGCTACCTTAAATGAAAGTCTCTCTCTTTCTTTGTTCTCGGCTTAAAGGCCTTACAAATCTTGCACCTCTCTGTTTGGTGATCTTTCCCCAGGCAACGTAGACAGGAGTTGTGGCTTGGGGGTCACTAATGGGCATAGGCTTGTGACATAGGCTTAAATACATGGGCCTGCGGCATGCCCCGCTGCCCGGGGCGGGTGCCACAGTCCTCCAAGCACCTAATCTATTAAGAGTTCAGCAACAATGAAACGCTAACTAACTGATAACAGCTATGCAACACTAAGGCTAAGGGAATTGCTTCTCTTACGAGAGCAAGAGGTTGTTCCAACGCCATCACGGATGGTAAGAAGGAACTAGAGGGGGGTCGGGCCAGCAGGGGTATATATGCACGGCGCAGTGGCGCCACTCTGGCAGGGGCCCCGACGGCCCGACGGGAGCCGCTAAGGGAAAAAGTTTCCGACACTCGTGCACGCGACGCGCACACACCTAATATGGAATGGACGTGAACAAGCACTCAAAGAAGAATGGGATCGTTATCTCAGTGGGATGGGAAGCAGCCCATCTCTCACTGCCCTGAGTGTTATCCAGAGGGACATGCTGGGTGTGATTCCCCACCTGTGGGAAGGGGTGGGACACTAGTACCTCT
Organism: Malaclemys terrapin pileata; assembly: GCF_027887155.1. Lineage (NCBI taxonomy): Eukaryota > Metazoa > Chordata > Testudines > Emydidae > Malaclemys > Malaclemys terrapin. The sequence continues at coordinate 164,780,805 of NC_071506.1, forward strand.
AGAGAACTTCTTTCCCCGATATACCTAGCGAGGCTACACCAGAAAGGCCTTGCCTACTGGGTCCTAAGAATACTCTGGGATTGGGTTTAAGTCTGCAACCCATTTAATCTCCCTCTTGAGGGACATCACAGCTGCTTGTGAGACCCAGGGACTGAGCCTGAACACTTGAGACTATGGAGAAGGAGCTTCCAAACTGCCTCGCTCTCTCGTCATGGTACCTCCTCTCCAATTGCTCCTCTGACCCACGTCAGATCTATCTGTGAGGTGCAGTGCTCCCACCTAGTTACTAGATAGATTCCCAATAATTAACATACCCTTAAGTGGGGTAGTAACTTTATGTTTAACTAGACTGTTAAGAAGGGCACACAGACAAAACACCAAATCAAATAAAACAGATTTATCTTTCTCAGAAAAAGCCTAAAAATAGGAGAAAACTTGTTAGCAGGTTTCAAAAAAATACATAGCATAGTCCCATCATTGTTGTTAAAACGAGGACAACAGAAATGAAAAAATTATACAGTTATTCTGGCCTGCTGGAGGAAGTCTTGAAGTAACTTTGCATTGTATAAAGGAATGTTAAAACAAGTTTAAAGAGCATCAAAGAATATGGAGAGACTTCGTATAAATGGTATGAATTTATACAAATGTTGATAGAGGAACTGCCACTTGAGCAAGCATAACTACAAAGTTGGCCAAGGGATACATTGCAGAGGGGCCCACGCAAAGTGACTTATGGAGTTAAGTTGCTTGCCGGAGCAAACCAGGAGGTGGTGTCCAAGGTATGTCCGAAGATGACTGTATCAACACTTATGGCTTAATTTGTCTTATACAAGCTGATTTGACAAGATGTTTTAAACAAAGGATGGTAGCCTGTTGCGTTTTAGTCTCTAGAAAGCCTGTTATACTTTTGTTTCATTTGTAACCATTTCTGTTTCCATTATTCTTACTCAACAAACTTGAATCTATGAATCTCTGTTCTTTGTTAATAAACTTATATTTGTTTCACCACATAGTGCTATGTTGTTATAAAGGACCTGATCCTAGCTGTAATCTTCCAGTGGTGTAAACACTGTCTCTGAGGGCAGCTGACCTGATAATTACTGAAAGTGTCCAGTGACAGGGGCTGCACACTACAGGGGGACATTTCTGGAGAGTTTGGGGACTGAGAAACATCCAGTATTAATCTGCAAGGCAAAGTAAGGGCTGGCAAAGTTCTGAGAAGTTTGTTTGGGCAGCTAACTGACTGTGAGTCTCAGAGAACTGACACACAGTTAAGCACCACCAACTCTCTCTCTAGCGGAGGCAAGGGGGTGGGGGGTAAGATGGTGACATATGGTTCTGCACACTCCAAGAAAGTGTCACAGTAATACACAAACTCTCTCTTGGGTGACTAACCAAATCAATCAGTTGACCACTTCCTGAAACTGCATACCCAATAAGTAAGAAAGTGTACATACTTGTGTATATACTTTAAAGATTGTTACAGAGTTGCAGTGTGTGTCCTTGTTTTGTAACAGGCGCCAATCAAGATTGTTGTAAAGTAGCTTTGAAACTGAACAAGTTACTGTTGTTAACTAAGAATGCATGACACTGTACATGTATCTACCATAGTGAATGGTTTCATACAGCCTTTCAAGTTCTAGGTGTATACAGACATAGAACAGACCAAGTGTACAAGCTTCTTGAACTGTACTTAATCTATACAGTCTGTCAAAAATGTAGGAGTTTTTGTTTGATAGGAGTAATAGACAGACCTTGGGGCTGCTGTAATTTGTGGGGAAGTAGGTTAAAAAGGTAGACCATTATAGATCCATTAGGAGGGAGACATTGGTGAATTGGCCTTGAAGTAATTGACTATGTCTTATGCTTTTGCTTTGGATTGTTTTCCCCCACCTCTGTTGTGTTAGCAACCTCATAATAGATAATCAATTGGCACAAGTAAAGATCTATTCTGAAAGACTCAATCAAAAATCTAAACAATGTCACCCTCTCAAGATAGTGATTGAATATAAGTGTTATTTTCTATTCTGGTTGTGTTATTTGATTCTAAAAACCTGAATGGTTATATCAACTAATTTTCTAGTTTATACCAAATCATATTCCAGTGCTATTTTAGTCGTCTTATATCTGTGGCAAATGGCCGGCGCTATTATGGTGGGTCCCCCACTATCCCTAGGAATGCTCTGACTTGCTTTTTGTGGACCGGTCGGGGCCAATCCTGTATTGCCTCTACTTTGTTCCATTGGGGTTTCACCAAGCCCTTTTCTACTACATACCTTGGCTAGCCCTCCCATGCAATTGGGAGGGTTGGCGCTGAGGCTGGCCTGTCTAAGGGCATCTAGCACCACTTCTACTTTTCCTAGGTGCATCTCTCAGTCAGGGCTATGGATGATTATGTCGTCTAAATAGGCAACAGCATACTTGGAGTGGGGTCATAGTAATTTGTCCATTAGTCGTTGGAATGTTGCGGGGGCCCTAAAAGTGAGGACAGTATGTTGGAAGAGGCTGTTGGTGTAGTGAAGGCGGTCTTCTCCTTGGTGTCCTCAGCCAGGGGAAATTGCCAATAGCCTTTGGTGAAGCCCAGGGTGGTCAAATACCAGGCCTTGCCTAACTGATCAATTAGCTTATCGATGCATGGTATTGGGTAGGCATCAAATTGGGGTATTTCATTTAACTTCCGAAAGTCGTTACAAAACCTCCTCACCTCCATCCTAATTTCTTCCCTTTTGGCCTCCAGTACTTGGTATGGTTTTATTGTTACCCTTGCTCCGGGGCAGGTGACGCTATGGTGTTGGACCGTTGTCATATGGCCTGGCTGCACGGAAAACACGTCTTGATTCTGCTGGATCATATCAATGATCTCTGGTTATTGTTCCGGGGTTAGTTCGGGGGATATCCTCACCTACCCTTGTGGGCCATCTGTCTGGGGTGGAGCTCCCTGGGTGACCAGGCATGTCTCCCGATCATGCCAGGGTTTCAATAAGTTAGCGTCCTGGTTGCTTTACCTTATAGTCCACCTCCCCAATGACTTCCACTATCTCATATGGCCATACCAGCACCAGCACCTGTTCTCCTGGCTGAAATCTTCATGCTTTCGCCTGGCAGTTATAATAGGTCCGCTGGGCCTCTTGTGCTTTCTCTAAATGCTCTCCTACTATGGGGGTCACTTGGGCTACTCGCTCTCTCATCTGTGCCACGTGCTCAATGACATTCTTCCCTGGATTGGACTCTTCTTCCCAATCCTCCTTGGTGATGTCTAATATGCTGCGTGGGTGGCCTCTATATAGTAGCTCGAAGGTGAAGAATCCAATAGACGCCTGGGGGACCTCCCGTATCGCAAACATCAGGGTAGTAGAAGGGTATCCCAGTCATTTCGATCCCAAGCCACCACTTTCCGGATCACGCTTTTGAAGGTACAATTAAATCACATGACCAGACCATCTGTTTGAGGATGATAGACTGAGGTACATAAGGCCTGGATGCAGAGTAAGGTACATAAGTCCCTCATTAATTTTCACATGAAGGGAATCCCTTGGTCAGTCAGGATCTCCTTAGGGATGCCCACTCTAGCGAAAACCTGGAGCATTTATTTTGTTATTGCCTTGGCCATGGGGCTTCTTAGGGGAATGGCTTCTGGGCACTGTGTGGCATAGTCAAGGATGAAGAGTTTGCTTCAGTGGCCCCGGGCCGACCTTTCTATGGGGCCCACTAGGTCCATGGCTATCCTTTTGAGAGGGACTTCAATAACAGGCAAGGGCACCAATGGGGCCTGTAAATGAGGTCGGGAGCTGTGCAACTGGCATTCTGGGCAGGAGGCACAATAGCACTGGACTTCCGCTTGTACTCCTGGACAGTAAAACCTCCTTAGGACTTTAACCAGGGTCTTATCTACTCTTTGGGTGTCCCCCAAATAAATGGCTGTGAGTTAGCTCTAACACTGCCTTTGTGTGCTTATAAATAAATTAAATAAATAAATGGAGATATCCTACCTCCTAGAACTGGAAGGGACCTTGAAAAGTCATTGAGTCTAGCCCCCTGTCTTCACTAGCAGGACCAAGTTCTGATTTTGCCCCAGATCCCTAAGTGGCCCCCTCAAGAACTGAACTCACAACCCTGGGTTTAGCAGGCCAATGCTCAAACCACTGAGCTATCCCTCCCCCCTGTGGTACTAAGAGCTGCTCTATCTTTTCCCCCCATATCTGGGCTACAACAGTGCAACAGATTGCATTTGACCACATAGTATGGCCCTGGGCCTTTGGATTTCCCCTCTATGGGCATGCCATTTATCTCCACTATCTGCTCCCTCACATTTGCATAGAGTGGGTCATAGGCTTGGTCCTTCCCAAAATTCTCGTGTGCGGGACCAATCTGGCCTAATTTTATGGGATGGGTTTCAACTCTGCCCCCTGAGTTGCTCTTACTGGTGCTGGGGACCGCCTCCGGATCCTCACTGGTCCGAGCTGTCTCCTGGCCTCCCGGACAAGTTTGCCTACTAACCAGGGCAATGCTTTCTAGTTCCCTGCCAAAATCCTGGTTCCTAACCTTTTATTTGCCCTCCTTTCCTGCCTAGATTTCCAGGGCTTTCGGATGCTGAAAATAATTCTGGGGCAAGTCTGGCAAAAATTGGGCCATGGGTGCCTTGATCTCAGCCCGGGGATTGCTACCCTCCCCTAGCTCTATTGGGGGCGGAGTAGGTTCTCAAACCCTGGAAGTCCCTCCTGATTAAGACCGGGTAGGGGAGTCTGGGGACCAACCCTGCGGTCACTTTGGTAGTATTCTCCTGGATCTCAATCCACACTGGGATTGTGATGTAGAAATTTACGGTGCCATGGACACACATTACTCCTGTGTTTTTGGCCTGGGTCAGTTGGTCTTGCCCCACTAACTTCCCTGAGACCAGCGTGACAGCACTCCCAGAATCCACCAAATCTGTGGTCTCAATGTCATTCATTTTTACCAACCACAGGTGTACCCATGTGGGGTCATTGCAACCCCCACCAGGCCGATTAGGCTACATTGCTCCCTGTGATCCCGCAGATTGCACTGCATGGGCTCCTCCCTGCTGGGGCACCAGGCTGCTATGTGCCCCAATTCCCCACACTCATAACATCGATACCTTACCCTAGTTTCAGAGTAGCAGCCGTGTTAGTCTGTATCCGCAAAAAGAACAGGAGTACTTGTGGCACCTTAGAGACTAACAAATTTATTAGAGCATAAGCTTTCGTGGACTACAGCCCACTTGCATCCGAAGAAGTGGGCTGTAGTCCACGAAAGCTTATGCTCTAATAAATTTGTTAGTCTCTAAGGTGCCACAAGTACTCCTGTTCTTCTTACCCTGGTTGTCACCCTCTGCCTTGGGCTATTCGGCCCGCACCCTCTCCCCGCAAGCTCTCAGGTCCCTTCATGACTTCAGGCCATTCCTCGGCACCCCTCCTTCCAGTTACAGTTCTCCTGAAGTTCTCGATAGTCTGGGGTCTCGGGGTTGGGACTGGCTTCGTGATCCATTGTGCCTCATTTTCCTGAGGTCTGGAACACTTCACGGGCTGCCAGCTGTCTCTCTATGAGGGTGACTAACTCATTATAGGTGGAAGGGTCATTCTGGTCAACCCAGGCTCGGAGGCCCGAGGATAGCCCCCTCATATACCGGTCCAGCACTAGGAGATCCATCATTTTCTCAGAGCTGAGGGCCTCGGGATGCAGCCACTTCCGGGTTAGGTGGATTAGGTCAAACAGTTGCTACCGTGGTGCCTTGTCCTCACTATGCTGCCACTCATGGAACCTCTGGGTTCACAACACCGTCGTTAATCCGAATCTGGCCAGGATTTCTGGTTTCAGCTGTGGTAGTCTGCTGCAGCCTCCCTGGCCATATCGTAGTAGGCCTCCTGGGCTTCCCCACGCAGGAACAAGGTGAGGATGCCAGACCACTGATCTTGGGGCCAGCCCTCCCACAGGGCTGTCCTCTCGAAGGCCAAGAGGTATGCCTCCACATCTTCCTCCCGCATCATTTTCTGCAGGCAGTTGCTGGCCCATACAGTCTGTGTCCCGTCATACCCACGGCTCAGCTCCATAAGGGCCTTCACCTGGTTCACCACTTCATGCAGCACAGTGCGGTCCTGGCTCATCAGCAGGCAATTGGTCTCCTGCTGCAGCCATACCGCCTCCTGTTGGGCAGCTGCTTGGATCAGGGTAGCCTTCTGTTGGGCCGCTGTGGCTTGCACTAGTGCCTTGACCACGTCGACCACCTTGGGGTTTTGTCTCACCCTGGATTAACTTCACAGTACGGAATCCCACTCCTCACACCACATGTGGCAAATGGCTGGCACTATTATGGTAGGTCCTATGCTCTCCTTTCGTGTGATGGGTTAGGGCGCCACCTCTTGCCTCTATTCTTGGGCATCAAGGGCTCCATTAGTGCCCTGGTGGAACAGAGAAGGATAGCGGGAAGGGACCCGGGCCTGTCCCCTACTCAGGGTTCCAGCCCCTTCAGCTTTGTGGGCTTCCTCCCCTCTTCCTCCTTGGGCAAGGTTTCCCTCAGTCCTCTGTGCCTGGGGAGTCCCTCTGCTCTGCCTTTTCTGGTACTGTGATCCTCTGGTTAACAACAGTACTCCTCCAAACTAGTCAGCTATCCTTCCCCCCTCCTTGTCTGACTGAATCAGAGGTTTTTATTAGGTCTCTGGCAGGGCCTTAATTGGCTCCGGGTGCTCTAATTAACTTGTAGTAACCTCTCCTCAGTCCACCAGGAATAAGACTGTGATCATCCTGGGGCTTATGTCTCTCGCATCTATCACTCTCCTGGTACCCTCTGGCCCTGCTGTATCACATATCCTATACTATTAGTTGCTTTCATTAAGGATATTTAATAAAATTCTACAAAACTAAATTTAACTCTGTAGTCCTTTTCTGTAGTTAAGCAATCAAAATTAAAAGAACCCTAAGAAAGGCGGTAGGTGTAATCAGTTAAGCAGCTGTTTAAATTAAGGTTTGCTTTATATCCTATTTTTCTTGCAGTGGTCTAGCTGCTACAGTGTGACAGAGCCACTATGTGGTAGTGTAGGTTACAGAAGCATCTAATTTGCCATGTGTCTTCTGAAAGATTGTGGGAAATGGATGTGCCTTGATCCCGTTATATTGGAATCCTGGGTTCTATACCTGAACAGATCTTGTGCACCTCTGTACATGCTTGTGTTTAGAACATTACAAAAGTTTAAAACAAAAGCAAAAAAAAGAGAAAATAAGTAAAATAAAACTGAATGGAAGAGCTCTAGAACCTTGACAATGGCAATCATGCTGAGTATATACAATATAAATGGCGCAATGATGATTTTCTGTTAAAACTAGTGGTTCCCAATGTCAATCTTTTGCCAAGAGTTTATGTTCTCGGAGGATATTTTAAGCGTCAGTTATTATTTTTGGGGTAGTAATCAGAGCATTTAAATCGCAACTCATTTAATAGGCAGAGAATTTCTATACCCATATTTGGCTAATATAAGTTAAACAATTAGTTTACATAAACCTTTAATAAGTGTCACATAATAGAAATGACACTTCTTTAACTAGAGCAGGGCTGTAGGCAATGGTGAAAAATTATACCATTTTTGTTTGCATGTGCATAAGCAGATTTGAATACATTATCTATATTTCAAAAGTTTCACTTTCAACATTACTCTGTACTTACATATTTTTAGGAACCTAAGAAGGCACTTGTAGACAACTTTGTGGTTTGTCAGTTTGATAATGAAAGCATGATAGCAAAGCCATTCTGCTGCTTCAGAAGGAAATAGCCCAGAAGCACCTTTGGTACCTAAAGCAATCCCTGAAACGAAACAAACATAGTTTTACCTAAAGCTGATTAGTATTCAAGGATGAGCAGCAAATCTCTTTCCCTCCAAACAGAGCACTTCAAACATGAAAGGATTTTTTCTTATAAAACCCATAGGGCAAGGAAGTTGTGTCCTCATTTAACAGATGAGGAACTGAGGCACAGAGACATTCAGTCCCAAGTCACATAGGAAATGTACAGCAAAACTGGGAACTAGTTAACCACAAGATCATTTCCCTGTCCATAACTCATGAATAAAAGCCCTGACTGCTGGGGATGGGAGAGGTTAAAACACAAACGAAAAATGTGCATCTTTAGTAAGTGAAAGTTAAAAAAATTATCACATTGGGTGTGATTCTCATCCCTACTCCACATCTTTTATGCCAGGTAAAAGGATCAAAATGGAATCTTCTTCGTTCCGAACTATCTCAGAGAGAATTCCTCTGGTACAGACTCTGCAGAAGACAGCTGTAAGGCTGTCTTCCAAGGACCTTCTCACAAGTTCTGGCATGGGGGCGGGAGGGCTGTGGTAGGGCAGGACCACAGCACACACTGTTATCACAGATAGGACAGTCCAGGGAGGCTTCTATAACTTACATACACTATCTAAGCAGGCTAGCAGCCCAGAATCAAGAAGGTGCAAAGATGTCTTAAAGCCATTTTATCCCCCTCGGCCCTGGACTGCAAATTTTATGCTCCACCTCTTAGAAGCACAACACGGAATCTCTCACCCATTGTGTGAGATTATGTTGTGATGTTACATGAGGACAATTAATAGAAAATAATACTTGGTTAAAATGAACACGTAAAGAAATAATTTATGAAAATTGAAAGTGTCAACTCTTTTACTAAATAGGAAAAAAAAACGGTAGGTGACTATTATGGGATTGACTAGAAAAAATGTCATGCAGGTTTCAAGAATCACACTGTCTTCTATAGGCCACAGAAATGGCGTAAATTAGAGCAAAAGATATGTTGGTAAAATATTAATTAATTTGAAAAATCCAGATTAAGAATTACTACAAGACAAAGGAGGAATGTATGAAAGAGTCAGTAATAGGTTATAGAATCTCTCTATAATTAGTTTCTGGATTTAATTTTCTCTTGTACTTTTCTTCTTTGCACAATTCCTCGTGTATATTATTTCTATAGTACTACAGATGTGTATTGCCCTTATTTTATAGAAAGTTTAAAAAAAAGTCAGACCTATACCACACACAAAATGAGGTACTGGAGGATGAGGAACAACAAAGGGCCTGATCCGGAGATATGCTGCTTGTTATATATGCAGTCTGTTACTTCCTATATATACACCTTTTAAAATACGCAGATTTAATATATTTAAGTTTAGGCATAGTAGAATGATGGCCAGAGTAGCAGTCAGCAACAGAAAGCTAATGGGGGTAGGATCTGAAGAGAGGAGCATGAGGATGTTCCAGGCATAGAGGGCTGCATAAGAAAAGGTGCATAGCTGTTTATGGAAAGAAGACAAAAACAGCATTAAAGAGAGCTGAATGGCATAATACTTATGCAAATAACAAGAAGGTAACAACAAAATATAAGATTTCAGTAGAAGCAGTACTGTGCAGCCCTGAATAAGAAGTCTGAATTTAATATTAAGGATGGGAAACCAGTGAAGGGACTAAAGGAGGGAAAATGAAATAGTTGCAGAGGAGGAGGATGCAGATGACTGCATCCTGACAAAAGGATTTGAGGAGACACAAGGTGAGATTTTGGGAGGCTAGAAAGGAGAAGGTACAGTAGCCAAGGCAAAAGATAATCAAAGCATGGACCAAGGTTTTGGGAATGGGGATGGAGGTGAAGGGACAGATTTTCACAATATGAGAAAAGAATTAGTAACAGCAGGATTTAGTAACAGCCTAAATGGAAAAGGAAGTGAGAAGAGTTGAATATAACAAAGATTGTGATCCTGGATGACCAGAAAGATGGTGGGAAGGATAATAATAATAAAGGAAGGGAAAGGAGAGGGTTTTTTATGGGAGGAGTAGGACAAGAAATTTCATTTTTAATATGTTGGTTTTGAGTTAGTGGCTGAACACCCAGTAACAGAAATGGGAGCAAATAGAAGCTTCTGCTTGAGGCTCGAAGAGGAGCAGCAGAGGAGGGTGTCATCAATACGAAGTTATGAGAGTGTATGAGCTCAACAGCAATGGGGAGAGCGGTGACCAAGGAATGTGCTCAAAGGGACATCACCAGAGAGTAAATGAGGGGAGGAGAAGCAACCAAATAAGAAAATGAAGGTGTGACGGAAGAGGCAGGAGGAAGACATGTCAAGCAAAGAACAAATAATCAATCTTACCTGGTATCTAATATAAACCAACCCTTTCCCTGCTGCATTCTCTCCTCAAGTCCTACTGCCTCTCTCAGATACCTCCTCTTTCCCATCCCATAGTGTCCCAAGATGCCACTGTGTAACTCCACTTCCCACATTTGCAGTCTGCAGTTTCCTCACCCTTCATCCTCTACCTCAAGCATAAGCTACAGCAGAGACCAGAGTGAGCAGTTGATTGGGACTCTGTTACTGTGCCTGGCCTGAGAGTAGATCAAGTAGAGTAAGCTAAAGTCACTCAGCCTAGAGCTCAAGCTCAGTGTCATCTGCCCTCCCCATGTGGCAGGAAAATAACCCTCTCCCAATAGTCCTTTCCTATGTGGAGAAAGGACAGAAAGACAAATGTACACACAAGAAGGAATGCCTCCAGTGAGAGAGAGTGCTGGGAGGGGGGAGAGCGTGTGCATGCTAGCAATGGGAGTATATGCCCAAGATTCCTGGCATGTTTGTACAGCCCAGCCTGAAATCTGTGCCACCTCATTTTCACTGTTATTTTTAGCCTTGCTAGCTAGCTTAATGCTAGTGCAGATATGCCAACCCGTGCAGCAATCACCCCTTCGACTGCAGTTGAGTCATACCCTCAAGTCTCAGCCCAGAAAAGGTTGTTGGCAACCACAGGCATGAAAGGGTCTACATAATATGATACACTTTTTAAAAAGTGTATCTTAGGCAGTGACCCAAGTGACTATGGAAATGGGAGTCAGGAAAGCTGGATTTGTACAGAACTCTGATGATTATTTCTGTTGTGACATTAGGCAAATTCATTAACATCTCTGTGCTTCGGTTTCCTTATCATTAACCTGAGATAATACTGTGAACACACTCAAAAACTTGCATTTACTTATTGTAGCCATTTAAGCAGATACCACAATATTTGTAATAATCCTTCATTCTAAGTACATGGAATATTATAAATATAAATAAAGTTAAAGGTGGTAAACACCACATTTGAGGTCACCCACTGTACTCACCCACCTCTGTGGAAATGTACTGTAAGTACCTTTAATTCATATACAGAAGTTCATCATGACTCCATAATGAAGGATGAGAGGACCCAACTGTGACATTCTGTACCTTAGGGGAGCACCCTGTAACCCCCATATTCCTCATTTATATATAATTGTGATCTTGCATATAGAGCAGGCCGTGTGAGATATCTGGGGAAAGGTTATGATCTGATAAAAGTCATTTTTTCTATCCATATATGTATATCATTAATGCATATGTAGTTATGAGAATTGTATTATATGGTTGTCACTAAAACATGGTGTAAGTTGGGGGAATCAGCCAGATATTAGCTCAGAGACAACAGCAAGGAAAGTAACCAACACCCTGGCGGGGTGTCAAACAACCCATCAACAACCATTGTCTAGTAAGGGAGCTACAACTCAATTACTTGCCTGCATGAGGCCACACCAGGGGAACTGCTCATCCTTGCCTGGAGACTCAGCAATGCCCAACAGACATGCCTGGACTTGTGTTCTCCATGTACATGGGACTGAGGGTATAAAACAGAACACAGGAGCCCCATGCTGGGCCTTTCTCCTGCAAGCAACAAGGACACTGAGAAGACTTAAGACTCCAACAGAGGAGACTGTTCAAAGTTTCCTGGGTGAAATATATGTACTATGAACTGCAATATCCAGTGGGGTGAGAAAAACTGCTTAATCTAGATGTTGCCCAGTCTAATAGGGTTGAGAGTTTAGACTGCATGTTTATATATTTTATTTTATTTTGGTAACTAACCCTGACTTTTTGCCTATCACTTATAATCACTTAAAATCTATCTTTTGTAGTCAATAAATGTAACTGTTTATCTTTACCAGAGAATTTGCCTGAAGTCTTTGGTAATCTGTTCAGGTTTGCAAAGGCTGGTGTATATCCACTTCCCATTGATGAAGTGGTGAACCAATTAATAAATCTGCACTGCTCGTCTTGAGCAGTGCAAAACGGTATATTCCTGAGGTACAGTGCTGGCGGGATCTGGCTGGTGCCTTTCCCTGTGTGATTCATGAGTGACTCTCGGAGCATTCATGCAATCTAGCTAGGTTGGGGCCTCCACATGCTGTTGTGCTGAGTTATAACAGCGCTTGGAGGGGTTTGCTGCTTGTCACTAGCAAAACATTGTGAGAGGCAGCCCAGGTTGGAGAGAGATAAGGGGGCACAGTGGTCTCACAGTCCTAGGCTGCACCCCAGGGATTGCATTACACCAACACTTATTGAATTTATTTTCTGAGAATTTAAAAGTAATATCAGTTAATTAGTTCCATCCCCAGTGGTTTTATTGGCTGAAGGAAAGGGACTCAATTGTCTATCAATTGTCTCTGACCAGTCCCAAAGCTGCAGTTGCCAATGCTTCCACAGTTTATTAAAAATGTGAACTGTGACATCTCCATTATTTTATCCACAAGGGAATACCTCCTCTCTACATACGAAGATAGGTAAACATTTTGTTCCTGCTAGAACATGTTGCTTGATCATTCATACTAATTACCCTGGTATGGGAGAATGATTCACTGCCAGTCCAACAGATAAGCATACCAGTGACTGCAGCTATTGTGCCACTGAGGTATTGTCATGTTCTGGGGTGCAATCCAGACCAGAGAAGAGTTGTGTCACCTCTTACCCCGTGACCCTGAGTGCATCACAATGCCTTGCTACTGTGGCTCTCTGCCTGGGACAACCATAGTGAGCAACAAGCATGCACTCTCTACCCGAACCCCATCACAGTGCCACAGTTATGCAGGATTTACACACAGCTTACTAATATAACTGAGGTTTACACTTTAAGCACTGGTGAAATAGTTTTAAATGATTCTCAAGTGAAAAGGCTGGGAGCAGTCAAAGAAAGGCCTAAACATGAATAAGCACCAGAAAAGGCAGGATGGGCAAAGAAGCAGATGCTGAGCTCACTAAGAAACAGTGAGATCTCGCAGCAACTGATCAGATTCAGAAGAAAATGGAGCGAGTAGCCATGCTGCACTCATAAACCATGAGACAGAATGGGGCATTTGCTGCAAACCGGGAGCCGGATGAAGGTCCCTTTTTCTCCTACAGGGCATGCAGGAGACCAAGCAGATGATCCAACAGAAGCAGTATCAATAGCGAGACGTACAGAGCTGTGGAGGTTGGAGTGGAAAAGGCTGCTAGTGGAGGAGAGACGGATAGATCTGGAGATCAGTTGTCTGAGTCAGAAAGCAGAGCTGGAGCAACAGAAGCTTGCTGACAAAGACCAACAGGCAGCTCAGACAGAAGAGGAGGGGGATGTCATGCTCATGGAACCCAGGAGGAAGGACATAAAGGTGTACCTGATAGAAGGCTAGCAGACAACCAGATGTGGGTATGATGGACCATATCACTCTGTCTGTAGCCTTCGACATTATGGGCTCTAAAAGTTATTCCAGGATTCTGACTGGATAGGTTTTTTCTAGATGTGTTGTTTGTAATGCTGTATTGTGCTGTATTGAGGTAACCGGGTTGAGCCTGAGGGTTCAGATACAAGCCCACCATAGCCAGACTCAGTGGTTGAAGCAGTAAACCCTCACCAGGAAAACGGAGTCAGTGCTGAATGTATCTGTAGTACAGCTGAAAAGGTGCTGTAGCCCAAGATCTGCTGATGTGCTAAAGACTCTGACACAGCTAGGAATGCTGTGGGCCAGAACTCCACTGAAAGCAGAGAAACTGAGGCAAGACTAGACAGTGCAGTGGCCCAGAAACTGCTGAGTGCAGAGAGATGGTGGTGGATCAGAACGCAGCTGGGCGCAGGGCAGACTCTGAGGGGGACAACACCTGGTTTCATATCCTAAGGGTGACAACTTTTTACTGTTTTGGGTGAGGAAAACTGAGGCACAGTAAGATGATGCTGTGGCCCATGATCTGCTAGGAGCAGTGGAACTCTGGCACAGCTAGGTAAATAACTATGGGCCAGAACTCCACTGAGAGCAGGGCAGACTCAGAGAGGTAAGAGAGCTGAGTAAACACCTTCAGGGATGACAAAACTCTGGGCTGGGTGACCCAGGGGGTGCGAAGCAACCACTGGGTGAAATATGGATGCTAAGGAGGGGGAAAGTGCCCCTTAATCTATAGATTTAAGATGGCCATTTCAGATGTAATTAAACATATTGAGATGTTGGAGAACAGTAGGTTCTAACCTGCTGCCAGTGGCTAACCCTCCTGCAGCTTTGTAAGGGGTTTGGAGTGACACTAAGCATCCTGTATTCACATTGTACACACTACTGTAATAATCTTTGTGCAAAATATGCCTTGTGAGGTATTGCTTGAAAATCAGCAACTCACTGATCATTAGTAATCTTGTGTGATGTATGTCTGTGGTAGGTATTAAGAGTTATGGACATATTTTTGAAGGATAACTAAAATGTGATCAGGCCAGGCAAATCGGGGAGTTGATAAACAAGCCTGTTGATAAACATTAGACAAAGGAATGTATATTTGATTCTCTGACCAGCCCAATCAGGAAAAGACAATGGTCCATTTTTACATATTAGGTAAACAAACTATGAGTGAGTCTGGCTTATCTTGCTCATTGCAACCAAGGCTGGTAGAAGCCAGAGTGGTGCTGTAGACAGGCAACTGAGGTCAGAACAGCTGAACAAGGGCTGTCTAGCATACAGACGCTCAGTGTGTGACCTACACGCTGGTAGGCTGGTTGTGAGCTACAACAGCAAAGCACTGTGAGGCACCCAGGGTTGCGGGCAAGTGGCAACCCCTCACTGGTCTGGATTGCACTTCTGAACCCTGTCACACATGTATTTTTTTAAAACTTTAAAATTCCTCTTTATTTTATGGTATTCATAACCACTTAATATGCCATACCTGTGTTTTTGGTTTTCAAAATAGAATAGCAGCATGATGCAGTATCAGAAATGATCCTCAGGAAGAAGCAAGGGTTTTTTCTAACTTGCTGGTTAAAGGGAAGCTGGAGAACACATGCATGGAACCTAATAATAAAAGAGTCTATTAAACTTTTAAAATCTCGAGTGATAATCTTAAAAAAATTAAAAACATTGATCAGAGACTCTGGGCACTACACAATATTTAGAAGTATAATAATAGCTTCTTTACCAATATCAACATTATTAGACTATTGCAGCTAAACTATACACTCCCCATTACTCCAGGCTCTGTTTAAGGCCCTTCTCTTAGGTGTTTGCTGAAGGTCAGACCGGTGGACCAAAGGTTGTGGTGTGTGACAGTGAAAAGGGGAAGTGAATTCTCAAGACACCCTACTCAGTATCACAGTCTTGTGAAAATGACTCTTCTCCTGGCTCAAACATGTTCCAGTCTCGGGACTGTCAGAACAAGCAACCCAGTTGACTCAAACTGCCATGACAGCATAGAGAGAAAGATACCATTCCTCCTGTCATAACTATAAAGGGAAGGGTAACAGCTCTCCTGTGTACAGTACTATAAAATCCCTCCTGGCCAGAGACACCAAAATCCTTTTACCTGTAAAGGGTTAAGAAGCTCAGGTAACCTGGCTGACACCTGACCCAAAGGACCAATAAGGGGACAAGATACTTTCAAACCTGGGGGGGGTGGGGGGGGAGGAGAAAGGCTTTTGTTTGTGCTCTTTGTTTTGGGGGTTGTTCGCTCTTGGGACTAAGAGGGACCAGACATCAATCCAGGTTCTCCAAGTCTTTCTGAACAAGTCTCATATTTCAAACTTGTAAGTAAACAGCCAGGCAAGGCGTGTTAGTTTATCTTTGTTTTCTCAACTTGTAAATGTACCTTTTGCTAGAGTGTTTATCTCTGTTTGCTGTAACTTTGAACCTAAGACTAGAGGGGGGTCCTCTGGGCTCTTTAAGTTTGATTACCCTGTAAAGTTATTTTCCATCCTGATTTTACAGAGATGATTTTTACCTTTTCTTTAATTAAAAGCCTTCTTTTTAAGAACCTGATTGATTTTCCTTGTTTTTAGATCCAAGGGGGTTGGATCTTGATCCACCAGGAGTTGGTGGAAGGGAGGAGGGGGAATGATTAATTTCTCCTTGTTTTAAGATCCAAGGGGTTTGGATCTGTATTCACCAGGGAATTGGTGAAGAGTCTCTCAAGGCTACCCAGGGAAGGGAATTAGCATCAAGAGTGGTGGCAGTGGACCAGATCTAAGCTGGTAGCTAAGCTTAAAAGTTTCATGCAGGCCCCCACATTTGTACCCTAAAGTTCAAAGTGGGGAAGCAGCCTTAACACCTCCAGTACCCCAAGCCATGCAGTGCCAGAGCTAGAGTGGTAGTTGGAAGAGCGCGGTCTGGCTCTCTTGTATACCTTTCTTGGAAAGGCAGTGGGAAACTTGAGCCCCACTTAGTTTCTTGCGGGAAGGGAAGAATGAACTGCTGGCACCAGATGCTGAGTCTGAGGGTCACAGTGGGGGGAAGAGAGGAGAAAACAGACATACATTTACAGGGTCGGGGGAAAAGAAGAAGAGGTTGCCCAGTTCCTGCCCCACATGGTGCTCCTTAAAGGATGATGGTGAGGACCTCAGGCCAAATCTCTTCTCCATTCCCAGCAACAGCTGTTCTGGCAGCTTTCAGGTGGTCCCAGTGCAGCATCTGCTACAGCAGGATAGAGTCCCTCATCCTGAAAGTCTGGCCTACATTCTTTGTTCCTAGAGGTATAAGTTTATATTCGGTTGTATTAAAATGCATAATTGTTTGCTTACACTTAGGCAGTCCATGTTGCTCTGTATCAGTGACCTGTCCTCTTTATTATTTAGAGCTATACAATATTCCTACTCAATATTTCCCCATTTCTACATCCAAGGAGCACATTAACCCTTTTGGCCACAGTGTTGCATTGAGAACTCATGTTCAGCTGATTATCCATCATGACCCACAAGTCTTTTTCAGTTACCACTCCCCAAATGTTTTTATGGTTTTTTTTCCAGGTCATTAGTAAAAATGTTAAAAGCATAGTTAAAAACTGATCTCTGCAGGATCACAGTAGAAATATTTCCACTTGATGATTCCCCATTTACAATTACATTTTGAGACTTGCCAGTTTGAATTCATTTAATGTGTGCCATGTTCATTTTGATTCGTTCTAGTTTTTTTTAATGAGATTACAAGTTGGGTTGATAAAGGCAATAGTGTTGATGCAATACACTTCTGGTAAGGCATTTGGCTTGGTACCGCATGACATGGACGAAAAAGTTGGATGATGGATGGTGATTGGGATTAACTGTTTTCCCCTTCTTTAATTCTTTGTTAATTGAGTCCCATATCAGCTGTACCATTATTTTGCCTGGGATCAAAGTCAGGCTGACAGACCGGGGGGTGCAGGGCTTGTTAAGGCTATAGCCTCCCCAAATTTTCCCTTAGCACCCCCCTGTCACAGCCAGTCCTCCCAGTGCAAAGATCAAACTTTATGTAGAAGTTAAGGTGGCATGGTATGCATTGCCACCCTTACTTCTCCACTGCTGCTGGCAGTGGTGCTGCCTTCAGAGCTGGGTGGCTGGAGAGTGGTGGCTGCTGGCTAGGTGCCCAGCTCTGAAGACAGCGTTGCCACCAGCAGAGGAAGACTGAGCAGGGGCTAGGGGGCCCAAAAGCAGTCCCAAGCCTGTGTCCCTGCCCGCCGGGGCATGCCGCCCAGGGAAGATGGAGGGTCTGGGGTTCCCCACAATGGCCTGGACTGACCCACTCTGGCCCAGGCTCCTGTGCCCTGCCCCCCCACGGTCGCTGCTCCCCAAGGAAACCCCCCCCCTGCCCTGAGATGGCTCTTACTGGCTGCAAGTAGTCAAAGGGAGGTGGGTAGTTGAAGAGCAGCTGTAGCCCCATGGCCCCGGGTACCAGCAGCAGGAGGAGACGGGGGAGCACACTGGCCACCTGCACCATGGCACCAGCCAGCGCAGCAGCCACCCTGCACTGCCCAGTTCTGGCTTCTGGCCTCCGACCTGGCCAGGGGACAGGGCCTCGGGGTGGGGAGAGGAGGAGGTGGGGCCAGAACTTACCTGAGGAGCAGGGGCCACGGCCACAGAGAGAAGCAGAGCCTCGTGGCAAGGGGGGGCCAGCACCTATCTGAGGAGCAGGGGAGGGACAGGTCTCTTGGCAAAGGGTGGGACCAGAATTTACTAGAGAGGGAAAGGGCGCAGCCCTCCCCTAGTTTTTTGTCTAGCCCACCTCAACCCCTCCACCAGGAAGGGGCTGGTATTGCCCCTGCTGACAGAACTATAATTACCAGGGTCACCCCATTTAGCCTTTTTAAATATTGGCATAACATTAGCTTTCTTCCACTCTTCTGAAACTTCCCCAGTGTTTCAAGAGTTATTGAAAATCAACATTAATGGTTCAGTGAGCTCTTCAGTCAGTTCTTTTAAAATTTTTGGATGCAAATTATCCATCCAGACCTGCTGATTTAAAAATGTCTAATTATAGTAGCCACTGTTACTCAATATCTTCTTGAAAAAAGTAACAGAGGCTCCTGTGGCACCTTTAAGACTAACAGAAGTATTGGGAGCATAAGCTTTCGTGGGTAAGAACCTCACTTCTTCAGATGCAAGCAAGGTTCTTCAGAAGTGAGGTTCTTACCCACGAAAGCTTATGCTCCCAATACTTCTGTTAGTCTTAAAGGTGCCACAGGACCCTCTGTTACTTTTTACAGATTCAGACTAACACGGCTACCCCTCTGATACTTAATATCTTCTTGAGTTACTCTTGGAATTGTGGAAGCAGAGAAAGAACTGACAGGAAGGGGATGCAATGCATGACAGTTCGTTAGCAAGAGTTAAGCTAACTGTAACCCTAATAACGCGAGATTTGTAGAAGCGAGGAATGTGTGAGGCAAGTGGGAAAGAACTGTGTGAGAAGTTGTTGCGACCTTGTATAGATAATGTGTAGATAATATGGAATGTAGACTAAGAGTCTACATTAGTGAGCAAAACAAGATATCAGAATGACCTATGTATAAACAAAATGCAGCTGTTGCTCATTATTGTCTGTAACAAAAGGTATAAATGCTTGCTGTAATTGTTTACCTGTTGAGAGACCTGCTTAGCTCTCTCCCTCTATGCAATTGATAGAGAGAAAATAAAGCGTCTGACTTGCTGTACCCAAACAAAAAGTGAGAACTGTTATTCTCTGACAATTTGGGGGCTCGTCCGGGATGGCAACACCCGCAGAGGTACCGGCAGCTGCTATGGATCGTTCCCCTTCGAACCCCATGGCGCCACAATAGAGGTAGGAGACCTTTTGAAATCTCTATTGGGGTGTCGGAGGAGGACTGTCCGTGGGGCCATCTGTTCCTGTTGGGCTCACGCCATCCGAACTTATTGACTGTGCAGCAAGGTCAGATGCTGAGCGGCATAGGGGAATTGTTTGCCACCCCCTTTATGCATATGCGAGGTGCATAGGTATGCACCGGTGTTGAGGGGTTATTACCACCTCATAGACTCATAGACTCATAGACATTAAGGTCAGAAGGGACCATTATGATCATCTGGTCTGACCCCCTGCATGCTGCAGGCCGCAAGACCCTTCCCTGGACTCTACCGTTGAAGTCCCCAATCCTGTGTTTTAGTGACTTCAATCGGCTGAGACCCTCCTGCTAGTGATCCCTGCCCCATGCTGCGGAGGAAGGCGAAAAACCTCCAGAGGCTCAGCCAATCTACCCTGGAGGAAAATTCCTTCCCGACCCCAAATATGGCGATCAGTAATACCCCGAGCATATAGGCAAGAGTCTCTAGCCTGACCCTTGTTGGCCATTATGCTGTTCATGTACCATTGCTTGGTTTTCCTTGGCTACTATGTTTTATCATTAAACCATTCCCTCCATAAACTTATCCAACTTAATCTTAAAACCAGACAGGTCCGTCGCCCCCACCGTTTCCCTCGGAAGGCCGTTCCAATATTTCACCCCTCTGATGGTCAGAAACCTTCGTCTAATTTCAAGCCTAAACTTCCCCCCGGCCAGTTTGTATCCATTCGTTCTCGTGTCCACATTAGTACTAAACTGGAATAATTCCTCTCCCTCCCTTGTATTAACCCCTCTGATATATTTAAAGATAGCAATCATATCCCCCCTCAGCCTTCGCTTTGTCAGACTAAACAACCCAAGCTCCTCTAATCTCTTTTCATATGACAGGTTTTCCATTCCTCTGATCATCTTAGTCGCCCTTCTCTGCACCCGTTCCAGTTTGAGTTCATCTTTTTTAAACATTGGAGACCAGAACTGCACACAGTACTCCAAATGAGGTCTCACCAGCGCCTTATACAACGGAAGCAGGACCTCCCTATCTCTACTAGATATACCTCGCCTAATACATCCCAAGACCGCATTGGCTTTTTTCACCGCCACGTCACATTGCCGACTCATAGTCATCCTGCGGTCCACAAGGACCCCTAGGTCCTTCTCCTCTTCCGTTACTTCTAACCAATGCGTCCCCATCTTGTAACTAAAATTGTTATTATTCGTCCCCAAGTGCATCACCTTACACTTTTTACTATTAAATTTCATCCTATTTCTGATACTCCAATTCACAAGCTCATTCAAGTCTCCCTGCAGAGTATCCCTATCCTCCTCTGAGTTTGCAACTCCTCCCACCTTCGTATCATCCGCAAACTTTATCAGCCCACTCTTGCAATCGGTCCCGAGGTCAGTTATAAATAGATTAAATAAGATGGGTCCCAAAACCGAACCTTGAGGCACTCCACTAGTAACCTCCCTCCAACCCGACAATTCACCCTTTAATACGACCCGCTGCATTCTCCCCATTAACCAATTCCCTATCCACCTCTGGATTTTCATATCGATCCCCATGTTTTTCATTTTAACCAATAGTTCCTCATGGGGTACTGTATCAAACGCTTTACTGAAATCCAGGTATATTAGGTCCACCGCATTTCCCTTATCTAATAAGTCCGTTACTTTCTCAAAGAAGGAGATCAGATTCGTTTGGCACGATCTGCCCTTCGTAAAACCATGCTGTAATTTATCGCATTTGCCATTAACTTCAAGGTCCTCAACTAGTTTCTCTTTCAGAATCTTCTCCAGTACCTTGCACACTACTGATGTTAAACTAACAGGCCTATAGTTACCCGGGTCACTTTTTTTCCCTTTCTTGAAAATAGGAACCACATTGGCTATTCTCCAGTCTAACGGGACTACCCCCGAGTTTACAGATTCATTAAATATAGTCGCTAATGGGCCTGCTATTTCCCGCGCCAATTCCTTCAATATTCTCGGATGAAGATCGTCCGGTCCACCTGACTTAGTCCCATTAAGGCGTTCTAGTTTTGTTTCTACCTCGGATGCGGTAATCCCCCATCCCGTATGCCCCTCTGTAACGGTGCTAGTATCCCTAATACCTTCATTGGCCTCATTAAACACCGATGCAAAATATTCATTGAGATATTGCGCCATGCCTAGATTATCTTTAATCTCCTCTCCGGCTATAGTCTTCAGCGGTCCCACTTCTTCTTTCTTTGCTTTCTTCCTATTTATATGGCTGTAAAACCTCTTACTATTACTTTTAATTCCCCTCGCTAAGTCCAACTCTTCCCGGCCTTTGGCCTTTCTCACTCTATCTCTACATTCTCTGACTTCACTAAGGTAAGTTTCCTTACTGATCCCTCCCCTCTTCCACTCTTTGTACGCTTTCTGTTTTTTCCTAATCGCCCCTTTCAGCCGGTAGCTCATCCAGCTCGGTCTAAGTCTCTTGCTTAGTAATCTTTTTCCCTTTTTGGGGATACAGGCCTCTGACAGCTCTTGCATCTTTAACTTAAAGTAATCCCAGGCTTCTTCTGCCTTTAGGTCCCTTAATACGTTTGCCCAATCCACTTCCCTTACCAGTCCCCTTAATTTGTTAAAATTGGCCTTTTCAAAATTATAAACCCTAGTGTTGCATCAAGGTACTTGGGAATAGCACCTGGAATAAGGCCTTGGGGGGTAGGGAGGTGTGTGTGTGTGTGCGTGTGTGTGTGTATTGAGTGCGTGTGTGTGTGTATTGAGTGCGTGTGTGTGTGTGTGTGTATTGAGTGCGTGTGTGAATTGAGTGCTACCGGAAGACACGCAGAGTAGTCTGCGAAGTCTTTTGGCTCGTGACCAGAACTACTCTAACGCAAGCCCGGTAACTAGACAATCTTTTAGGAGATCCGACCCACGGTGGGCTAATTCGGCCTGGCATCGTCCGGCGAGGAGACTACCTGGGTCTAAGAGTGTGTGAACCCATCTTCCCTCCCCTTTTCCTCTCCGTGTGAGCCACTGACAGTCTGATCATCTCACTGGATGCAACAGAGTAAGCGGCGCCGTCTCTCAGAGACTAGCCGACGCTCTTTGCTGAAGGGAGGTGTAGGAGGGTCGTGGCCATCCTCGTTAGCCTCTCCTGTGTGAGTACCTGTAGGGAGAGATCCTTAGTTTATGTGCCGCTAGAGTCGACAGGGCATCCTCCCTGTGTGTGTGATTGGAAAATGGGTGGGGGGACAGCCTAAGGATTCCCTCTCACACCCTAAGGGTACCCCAGCTTATTTCATGTATGTACATTATGGTCCTAAAACCTGCAGGTATTTAGAGAATTGGAATCATTACACGCGTGAAAATTCATCTAAGCAATGCCCACTAGAAGGTACCTTCAATCTAGAGAGATCATACATCTCAGAGGAGCTTTTAATCACCAAAAAGCCTCTGACACACAATGGGAGCAATTTGTCTATTGAGGAAAGGAACGGGTTAATTTGAAATTCAGCTTGGTCCAGAGATAAAGAGAAAGTTAATCTGCGTTCAAGGTCAAGAATCAATGCGGACCAGGCTAAGTGCAAAGAAAAACTGCTTTCGGCCCCAGCTGGCTGTGAAAAAATATAGACATAGTCAAACCAAAGGCAATACAAGTTACAGTGCTGAGATTACATTTGCAAAGCTTAACTGTCCAGTGAGATCCAACAGTCTGCCTTTGCGACCCTGGAGCCGGCGTGGTTTGGGGACGCTAAAGAAGCCACAGGAGCTGGCCTGGACTGGAATCACTGAAAAGACGCCCCAGAAGACCTCAGGGTGTAAAAGAACTGCCTTCCCAAGAGAGGAAGCAAGTTGGAGATTGCACAGCACCTTCTCTGAATGTTATACACAGACGTGGCCAGTCTAGACGTACATGTGAGTATGAAAGTGTGCCTACTCTCAGCCGCAGTAAATCTGAGAACCGGAGAGGGATTTAGCATTCCTCTCTCCACCCGGTTGACTGGGAAGGGTATCAGTGGATCTACCCCAGTCGTAGCAGGCAATAGAGAAGTTGGAGAAAAGGGAAGAGTTGTGTACTTTATAACTAGAATTGAGCAATTAAGAGCATAGATCATGAACCAGGCAGCAACTCAAACCTACGCCCAGGGCAAGTTGCAAGCCTTGAGACAGGACTTCCAGGCAGAAAAGGAAGCACTGGCTAAGCAAGTACCCGTCCTTCAGGGACTTGTCAGAATTTAACCATTTGTGTTTGCATATGCTGTAACAGCAGTGTGTTTGCCACAAGAGAAAATTGAATAGTTAAACGCCAATGGGCCATGCATTTTGCCCAAGTGCCAAGCCTCACGAGGGAGGACTCGGGTAGCCTTGTGAGTAAGAATGTTTAAGGGAAGAGACCAGGAAGGGTGGGGGCTAGTTGAGAAGCCCATTCTCCTAGCTAAATTGGTAGTGAAAAAGCCGGTGCCCATGGAAGGGACGGTTCAGCGAGAAAAGCGGGATTGGGCCCAAGCTGGCAGGCAACAGATAGAGAGATTGGAAAACAGGTTGGAAACTTTGAGGGCATAGTGGAAGGAAAGGAGTAAGTAATTATAAGCATGGGGATTTCAAATCCCCAGGATAATAATTGGAATGGTAAAATGTGTGCAAGACAGAGTCTTTGTACCAAGGTGCAAGGCTCTCCTTTCTTCTGCAGAATAAAGCAACTCTTCCTTATCCCTGTCTGGCTGTTATTGGCTCTCAGCTAGGTGGACCCGATATTTCAGTCACAGTTACTGGCGACTCCGGTTAATGAATTTCTGTCTTATACATTTGGGCGTTAGGTGTGTGGACGGAACTGAGCCTCTCATTCGTAATTCCTCAGAGTGGAAGCCATCGCGTGCGATGAAGCTCTGAGGTCGAATTGGGATCCTTCTGTCCCATCCCCTGTAGCGGTCAGTATTAGTAGAAATTCCCGTAATAGGCTCCTATTAGGCCATAATTCCCTCTGTTCTCTGTGTAATTCTCTGTTAGAGTGTCAGCAGGCAGATGGGTGGGTCTCTGGTAAAACCCTCTAAGGACAGCCCTTTGAATTATATGTTAAGTAAATGGCCTTTACCCGGTGTTCAGAAAAGAATGTCGAAGAGACGCTTGTTGCAGCTTTGCACCCAGGACTGGCCAGCCCTGGGCACTGATTGGCCCGAATCCGGATCTTTTGACATTCCGACTTACTTAACTCCCTTGCACCTGGTACTGGAAAACCAGGCACCGGGACAAATAAATTATTGGTTTTTGTGGGATCTGTGTTTTATAAGTTTGAGATGAATTGGTATTGTTTAAAGTTGCAAAAACCGAGAATACTTTTGCCAGACACAGGAAACTAGTGTTGTTTAATATGGTATTTAGGATTTAATTCTTAAGGAGACTTAATGCTTTACAAGATTTAAAATGTTTTAACTAAAGACCAAAGGTTGTGGCTGCAGCAGGGTAGTCAAAGCCAGGAGAATAAAAGATTTGAATTTGGTTTTGGGTAACAAAATAGCAGATAAAAGAGCTGGTAAAGAGAGAGAAGGACAGTGCCCCTGGCTCTGTGTGGTTGAGCTGTCACTTTACTAGGGGTGCATGGAGATTTTGTAAGCACAAAAGAAACAGTTACACCTTGTGTAGAAATTGATATGGCTAGTGTTGTGGAAATTGAATTGTGGATAGGACGTGCATTTCCCCCAGAACATGTGCAGTGTATATTGTAGCAGAGATAAAAGAAATGCAAACCTACCAATATAGGTTGTGTTGTCTTTTTCAGATCACTGTGTGTTTGAAAGCAGGAGTTAGAAGTAAAAGGCAATCAAAAGTCTGGGAAAGTTAATTTTGTCCCTTTTTAAGTAAGAATCTTTAAGCTGTGGATAGCTTTGGATCTGGAAGCAAGCCAGAAAGCATCTGTATTAATGCAATTTTCTAACTAATAAGGTAAAAGCCACTTAAACCTGGGCGGCCTATGAAACAAATACAATGAAATATGGGATAATTCCTCTGTTTTGTCTAAAATCAACAAGAGTATGTGTATATAAAGGAAATATTTTAAGCAATGACTGACTACCCAGAAGGGGTAGACCTCTGTTCTTTTGTCTTTCAGATCATCAGAGAAAACGGATGCCAGCTGAACAGCATTCAATGTAACATGCATTTACTGGTACAATAGGAATTATTTTTGTGTTCAATGTCCTGTCTTGTGGTGTTTGACTTGTGGCCAGAATTGTTGTGTTTAATATTTTCGTAAGACAGTCTAGTTCAAAATTAAATAGAAGGGTTAAATCAAAAAGCACATACTTGTTTTATTCAACCTGGAATACCAAGTGTTTGGATAAATCAGGAAAATGTGATATACTAAAGTCTAATATATTTGCTTAAGTAAGAAAAAGAAACTTCATTGGCCAGTTTTTTTTAATTGAAAAATTGTTAAAATTTGCATACCAACAGTCTTTGGAAGCAAGGACATGGAAGGTTAACCCACTCCCATATTGCTCATGAGATCCTTCTGGCTACCTCAGATTTCTAGCCAGAGGACTGGGGAGAGAGGAAAGCTATTGGACACCAGAGGTTGTACCGAGTGGACTCCTCAAAAGTGGGTGTGCTTGTCCTGGTTTGTTGCACCAAAACTCTGTATAGAAGTTATTTATTGGAAGGGTGTATATGGCATACATTGAATAATTAGACTAATGTACTGTAAAATGGCAATGTGTATGTGTTCATTGTTTGGAAAAGGTGTATGAGTGAAAAGTGGAAGTTTCCTTTGTAGGTTAAAAGAAGCCAAGAAGGGAAAAAGGAAAAAGAACAGAAGGAGTTAACTGGAAAAATAGCTAGCAAGCTCAGTCCAAAGATAAGACACTGGCCCAATCCAAGGACACTGCCCAGAGCTAAGACTTGGCCGACAGCCAAGAAAAGGGGGGCCTGAATGTGCCCAAGCAACTATGAGATCTGCAAAACACTGCCAGGCATTAATGAAATGTGTTAGGTTTCTTTTCTCACAGATAAAAGAAGTGCTACCCAAAGACCCTAGCAGCCCTGCCATTCATTGAAACAAGGAGATTGAGTCTATGTAAAGTCCATCAACGAAAGACTGCTTTGGCTCCACACTGGAAAGGCCCTTTCCAAGTCCTGTTAACCACCAACATGGCTGTGAAGAGCCAAGGACTACCTGCCTGGACCCATGCTTCTCACTGTAAAAAGACCCCTCCATCTCGGGAGAACTCTCTGACTGATGATAAGCCTATTTCTCCTTCTAGCACTGCTATGCCTTCTGGACAGCAGGAAAAAGAAAAAAAAAAAAAAGACAAGGTGAAGTGCTAGTAACCTCTCCCTTGTCCACTGACAGACTTACTGTGCCTTTGGATTTTTCTAGAAGCAGCAAAACCATTACAGGGTGATGTGCTAGTAACCTCTCCCCTGTATGATGCTAAACCACACTGTTTCAGGAAAAGAGAAGAAGGAACACTTGCTTCATTGAAACCACAAAGTCCAGGGATTCCTGACTACAAGAGACATTAAGAACTGACCCTGGTGAAGAAACAAAGAATTATACACTGGCAGAAAGAAAATTGTGGGACCCATGCTTGGGAACGTGGTATTGATTGGATTCTGGGGTTTATTCTACAGGCTGTGCCCTGTGTTTTGGATAAGTCCTTCAGCATGTATTGCCCTCCCTAACTGGATTTTAAATTATAAGTACCAAAGGCACCTTGTTGCCATTGCCCCTGCCATCTCCTCCATTACACTATTACCCCTGTAACACATCCAAATACAGACAATGTCATATATTTGATAAAACCAATGACTAAGGCCTTCACACTTTAGTGATTTATTTAAATATTGTTTAAAAAAAATATTTTTAAGGTTCAGGATATCCCATATAAGCGAACAATTGAATGGATCAGTGGAGATAAAAGTATATGATATCACTACCAGTGAACCCCAAGAATCTGTAATTGCAATTGATGCATTCTATAGCGAATGTTGCTGAAATTTGCACTGTGTTAAATGAGAGAGGCCCTTATTGTTATTTGATCACCCAATTAGTGAACAATTAAACGAATACCCAGAGTTTGTTTTGCCACTGGAAATTTTACCTGCATAGAAATTATTCCAGTGACTAATAATGTGACCTGTACCTTATTGCAATACACCCCTTCTTATGCCATTAATATCAATGCCTCCCGGAAGTACTAAAGGTGTTCAACCAATAGATGTGGTATAGTACTACACCAAAGAGAGATGTATTAGGATATCAATGGACTGTGATTAACACTACACTAGGGACTGTTAAATTTTCATTGCCCTTATCCAGTTTCCAGATTACCTCTACATACCCAAATTGCTCACAGGGGGCTGCCATTAGATTAGCACAACAGAGGGCTTGGGTTATTTCTTCTAGGAAGAGAGACTTGACCGGATCCCTGTGGGATGGGGCCAATAGTGCAGCAGCAGTTTGGAATATTTTAAAAAACCAAGAACATGATGAGAAATTGGGGAAACTAGAGAAGGCCATTGGCCTTGTTTCTGGAGCACAACTAACCCAGGTACAGGCTGGAGTTGGTGAGTTGCATGTTATTTCCGCCCTTAGTTGTATGACCCAGAAGTTGCTGACAGAGATGATATTGAATATCACTGAGGCTGGGAAGGCATTGCAGTGGGATCTAGCATGTTCAGAAATTCAGGATTTCCTGAATGACCAGCTAATGGCCATTCGGAATGATCTAGAGCATCAGGCTTGGCCCACTGCCCTTACAGACACATCAGGAGTACCATCTGATCTGTGGCCATGGAGACATACTTGGGAGACTTTCTGGGTGGAAGTGCAGACGTTCTCAGTGCTCCTTCCAAGCATATGGACCGGTTGGGGGGGGTGTGGGCTCCCACATACCGAATCCTGCCGGATCCATGGGGAGGATGCATGTGGGTAATTCACAGAGACATCTGGGAAATTAGACCTCCTGGTATGCCCAATCGATTTTTAGTCAGTGCTCCAGGGATTACATCTGACATTTGGATGGGGTTAGGGAGTCAATGGACATTAGAACCCCCACAGCTTCATTGTATCCATAAACTGAAGCCAGGAGCAGTTGTTACTCTTCATGACTACATTTGCTGGGAGGGTAGGGGACAAGGAACTACCCTGACAGGACACTTACTTTTTCAAGCTAATGATAGCTGTGTGTATGTTAAAGCCACCACATTGCAAGACATACATTTTAATCTCATTACCACTGCAGGCAATCATATTATTTACTGGCCTGCAAATAGAATTTTGCAAGTAGTCCTTAGGTTCCAGATACCCTTTAACTGGACTAGTTTAGTACCTGATCAGTTTCAAATTTGCTTTCACTGTTACCAGAGGTTCAGAAAATCTCTGAAATACAAGGGCAAATTCACATGCTTCAATATATATATATATATCAAGTTGAAAAGTAAGCCTTTCATACAGCTTATAGAGTGTCCACCTTATGTACTAAGTATGATGTATTGTGTTTTATGACTAAGACTGTACAACAACCCCATCATATTATCGCTATGGGAATGTTATTGCTTGTGTTGTTGTTAGGAGTATGTTATTGTTGTTATAAAGAACATAATAATAGTAATACCTTTCATGTCCATGCTCATCATGCATTGTCATTACATCCAATCAAAACTCCTAAGGTTGAAGCATCTGATGTAGAATCTGAATGTAGACTTAATGCAAATAGAGATCTGAAAATGTTTGTTGTACTAGTAGTACAAAAGGGGGGGTTGTGGAAGCAGAGAAAGAACTGACAGGAAGGGGATGCAATACATGACAGTTCGTTAGCAAGAGTTAGGCTAACTGTAACCCTAATAACGCGAGATTTGTAGAAGCGGGGAATGTGTGAGGCAAGTGGGAAAGAACTGTGTGAGAAGTTGTTGCGACCTTGTATAGATAATGTGTAGATAATATGGAATGTAGACTAAGAGTCTACATTAGTGAGCAAAACAAGATATCAGAATGACCTATGTATAAACAAAATGCAGCTGTTGCTCATTATTGTCTGTAACAAAAAGGTATAAATGTTTGCTGTAATTGTTTACCTGTTGAGAGACCTGCTTAGCTCTCTCCCTCTATGCAATTGATAGAGAGAAAATAAAGCGTCTGACTTGCTGTACCCAAACAAAAAGTGAGAACTCTGTTATTCTCCGACAGAATGGAGAGTGTTTCATAATCATCATATGATATAACTACAGAACAGAAATATTTATCGAACACTTACGACTTAGGCCATTCAAGTAGGCAGACTGGATTTTTCTCTTACCCACTCTCCCTTGTTATGAAATATAGCTTAGGGAGGGACCCCAGACCCTGTGTCACAGTAAGAGTTTCACACTTTTGACGTTAACGGATCCATTGTAAGTAATCTCCTAGCTCAAACCACAGCCACAGAGATAGGCCACATAAAACATATAGGAAGTTGAAATGGTGTTGGAAAGATGGCTTACTTAAGGGAGAACCTGTGCAAGTTCTTTTGAAAGTGGGCTATGCCCTTTGAGCTCTGCCCAAACCTGCTGCTTCCCAAAGTGAAACAATAGTTAGAATGGAATAGAATGATGTATTAGAGTGAATTATTGAAACAGAATGGTGTTTCCCTATGGAGTTGTATGAAAAATGTAGGTATGGTGATATCTGTAGACTTAAACAAGTTTAATGAGTCAATACTGGGGGGGAAGGTATATTGCTCTTGTCACGGAAAATAAAAGGCCACATCTCTCACGTAGCACAGAAGCAGTAGTACTCAATAGAGCTAGAAAAATTTACACTAGCAGAAGATAGTTGGTGCAGTAGTTCTCCTCACTAGACGTAGTTAGTAAATGCTGGTATCACCACTGCCCCCATATAACTTTTAGCACAGTGGTTACAGCATTGACCTGGGGATTTGGGAGCCCCAGATTCAATTCCCCCTTTTGCCTGATGTGGGGAAGGGATTTGAATATGGGTTTCCTACCTATCAGGTAAATGCTCTAGCTACTGCACTGTGCGTTATTAAATAATCTTTGGGCCAATAAAAGAGAGAATAACTCTACAACCCAGAGTTAGGGCACTCACCTGGAATATGAGACCCATGTTCTAGTCCCACTGCTCCAATGCATAGTTACTATTTATAAAAAGTGGAACAACTTCAATAGGAAAGATTGAGAGAAACCTGCCCTGGAATAGCCCATAGTCCAGTGGTTAGGGCATTCTCCTGGGAGAGGAAAGACCCTAAGTTCAAATTCCTTTTCAACATTAGGGGGAGTTGGGGAAATGAACATGGGTCTCCCATATCATGCAGGAGTGCTCGAGACACTGGACAAAAGGTTATAACAGGAGCACCTCCTGTTTTGAGTGGGGTTATGCATGCTCTGAGCATGCCCAGTGGATTGGTCCGCACAGGCAGGACAAGTAGGGGAACACCTAGTTTGAGGATCCCATTGTGGCTTAGCATGAGGTAGGCACCCAAGCACCTAGTCTGAGATGGCTGTGCACATGCTCACTGGGAGAAACTTAGGTACTTACAGAGTTGGTGACAGCTGAGTGAGGGTTTTGAGGATTGCAGTGGTGCATATATGTAGGACTTTGACATCTAAAGTGGCAATTATCATTATTAATAATTATTTGTAGTCAAGTGTCTAAGTCTTTTGTGGATCTAGCCCACAGATAGGATGACATATTGGAATCGTTACATGAGGGACACCAGGGCCTCAATAAATGGTGGAAGCAAGCATAAATGTCAGTGTAGTGGGCCAACAAACTCACCTAAAATGCAGAGTAAATCATGCAAGTCTGGTTTCAGAAAGATAAAACTAAAAGAACCGTTCAGCCACAGCATTACATGATAGTTAGGGCCCTACCAAATTCAGAGTCAATTTTGGTCAATTTCACAGTCATAGGATTTTAAAAATAGTCAGTGTAATGGTTTCAAATATTTACATCTGAAATTTAACGATGTTGTAACCATGGGGGTCCTTGACCCAAAAAGGAGTCATGGGGGATCGCAAAGCTATTGTAGGGATTGCCACCCTTGCTTCTGCACTGCTGCTGGCAGGGGCACTAAAGCCAGTGCTGCCACCAGTAGCAGTGAGGGTCACGGAATATGAGGGGTCATCTCTTCGGGGGGGGAGGGGAGGGGGGCACAGCCAACCTTACAGGTGAGGCCTGAAGGCAGTGCAGCTGCACAGCTTCCTGCAGTTGGGGGAGGTTCCCGGAGGTGGGTCTGACCCGGCCCTGGGAGTGGCCTATGCAGGGGAAGAGGAAGTCCCATCCCTCCCCAGCCCGGCCGGGACTAGCCACTGGAGCCCAGCACACGGCAAGAGCCTTCGGCTGAGGCGCATCCAGCCCTGCCCTTCCCCTACAGTAGCAAGATATCATAGGGTAGATCAGATTTCACGGTCTGTGATGCATTTTTCACAGCTGTGAATTTGGTAGGGCCCTAATGATAGCCCTTGGAAAAGAAAAGCACTAGATCAGTGTAAACAGGGGAGGCCTACCTATATGATAGCCACTGAATATTTTTCTAAATTTGTAGAAAATCTGCTCATTAGAATTAGATCCACAAGTCAAAAAGTCAAAGAAAAGTTTAAAAAGACATCTTTTTGGCATTCAAGAAGAAATAGTCATTGACAACAAGCCATGGTTTATCAGCTCTGAATTGCAAGTTTGGGGCATACAGTACAATTGCAAGAATATTACTTCCAGCTCCCCTCACCAGCAAGGGAATGGTCCAGTGGAGAGAACAATACAGACTGACAAGAGAATTTTACAAACAGGACGTATTAGCTCATCTGAATTATAGGGCAACATCATCATGCCCCATCATGCATGGTTTGCATGGAGAGGCTGCTACAATCTTATGGGTAGCAAGCTACTTGGTTTTTACGCAGCCCCCATTCCTATGGTTTTGGACCTTTCCATCCTTTTGTGTTCTACTTTGCTCTCCCCCACATCCAATGCAGATGAGCAGAAAGTGAAACACAAAGATTAAAATCTCTCTTTTTTAGCTGGTTGTCAACTACCAATCATTTACATTCGTCCTTGACCAAAATATAAACTTTATCTGATGATCAGCAAATGTTCACTGAGAACAGCTACACTTGTTCAGCTATAAAGTCATTAAAAATTATCAGCAGTTAAGGAATTGCAGTTTGGGGAAATTATACCTTAATCAGGACCAGAAGAATACAGGTCAAAGTCCTGACAGTTTTGCACCAGACATGCAGTTCTCAGTACAATTTGGTTAATGAATTATGTTTTGTGGTCATCCTAATGGAGCAAAACAGTATTTCATCCCAGCTTCCTTCTTCCTTATGTCACTTGTGCATGCTTAAAAATATTTAAAAACAAAACTGCTTCCTGATCAACTTATTAAAATGCAGTGTAACCTAAACATACACTTCATATAGCGGCACATCTTGAATCTTTCAACATTACATGGGCTGATATATTTTAATACCTGTAGAAAGAATTCTACAACTTGATACAAAAACTATCAGGCAAACTTTTATGGCTTTACTTTTCTCTAATCCACAGCTCCTTCACATGGCATGTAACAGTACTGAAATTTTCTGAGTTATTGAAGAAGACATTGACATACCTGTAGGCCTGCAGCAAAAATATCTTATAAATGTTAATGAAAACTGTTCTAAGACTGTTGACCTAGAATAAAAGATACAAAAAAAGGATAAATCTACACAAATGTATATTAGAGTGCTTCTAAAAATGTATGTTTTGTTCAAATCAAACAGCCTGGGATTGGACCACGGGGAAATAAGATTTTATACCACCCTTGAAAAATTCCTATAATCACATATTCACACAATTCTGCAAAGTGCTGAGCATCCTCAATTTTCGGTAACTTCAGCACCTCCAGGATATGCTCAGCATTTTGTACAATCAGACTAAGTGTCAGAACTAAGGACATTTAAAATTACTTTGGAAACACGAAATAAAAAAAATTTAAAGTATTTAGTTTTCAATTTTCACCTGTAAATTGAGAAATAAACTATGACATTTCAGCTTCAAGACTGTGACAAGTTTGTATTTCATGTTTTTCCCTGCTGTGTTGCTTGAATTGAAGGCAAGACTTGACCTGATAGAAGTACAGGCATAACTACAAAGACAAGAGGAAAAACAATACAGTTTTAACATGATTATTTCTGTAAACTCCATAAATGGTAGAAAAAGATTAAAATAGATGTACAATCATCCTATTGCTACTAGTATTTTTTTCCTTTGATATACTTATAACTGCCCTTCCTGTTGCCCCTTACCTCTTTGAACCTAATTAGCGATCTATCCAGGTAGAGCTCGAGCTGCAAAGAGGCTACATCCCTTTGGGATTTGCTATGATGACTCATTTTGCCTTTTTGCTCCCCATATTTTCTTCCTTAAATTATCCTGAATATTTGTGTTCACAACCCTCCCCCGCTCCCATTTCTATTTCCAGTATAGGTTCTTTTATCCTCAGGACTTTCAGCAGCCCCTCCTGAAGCCATTTCTTGCACTCTGACTAGCTCTTCCCTTTTTATTCTATACAGATTGTATTATTTACTATTATTAAAGGAGTAGTCAGAGGTGCCAAAAAGTAAATGGGAAATGATCATCCAATGGAGATGTTTGCAATGGGTCCTGCAGGGATCTGTTTCGGGGCAGTAATATTCACTATCGTTATAAGCAATGAATTTACATTTTTTTCTAGTTAATTGTTTGCTGACAACACAAGAATCAGTGATAAATAAAAAGGACAACAGGTCACTTATACAGACCATGCATTTTAATATGACCTAGGATATATATCTAGCAGGAGCGGTGCCAGGGTTTTTGGCGCCCTAGGTGGGGGTCCTTCCGCGCTCCCGGTCGTCAGCAATTCTGCGGCTGGGGGAGCGGGGGGTCCTTCCGCACTCCCGGTCTTCGGGGCACTTCAGCGGCAGGTCCCAGAGTGAGTGAAGGACCCGCCGCAGAATTGCTGCCGAAGACCCGGAGTGCAGAAG
The DNA here is from genome assembly GCF_027887155.1 of Malaclemys terrapin pileata. Taxonomy (NCBI): domain Eukaryota; kingdom Metazoa; phylum Chordata; order Testudines; family Emydidae; genus Malaclemys; species Malaclemys terrapin. The sequence goes on from NC_071506.1 coordinate 164,815,151, forward strand.
GACCCCCCGCCGCAGAATTGCCCCCCCTCCCCAAATCCTGGTGCCCTAGGCAACCGCCTAGGTCGCCTAAATGGAAGCGCTGGCCCTGATATCTAGGAACAAAGAACGTAGGCCGTACTTACAATATGCACTCCCATGGATGTATAAGGAAGGGAATATCAAGTAGAAAAAGGGAGGTTATTTTAGCGCAGTGAACCTATTACTGGAATTCTGTGACCAGCTCAGGTGTCCATACTTAAAAAGATATTGAAAAATTGGAGAGGGTTTAGACAATAGCTTGAATGATCTTGAATTCAAGATCTGGAAAGTTGCCTTTCAGCGGGAGACTTTAAAAGCTCCATCTATATAGCTTATCAAAAAGAAGATTAAGAGGTTACTTGATCACTGTCTACAATACCTACATAAGGATAAGATTTCTGACAGGAGAGAGCTCTTTAATCTAGCAGACAAAGGCACAACAGGTCCAATGGTGAAAGATGAAACAAATTCACACTAGAAATAAGGTGCAATTTTTTTTTTAAACAGTGAGTGAGGGTAATTAACCATTGGAACGGGATAATTCTCCATTCATTGAAATCTTTAAATCAAAAACGGATGTCTTTCTAAAAGACAGACTTTATCTCAACCAACTTTGAATTTGCTGCAGTAATTACTGGGTGAAATTCCATGCCTAAGTTAGGTAGGAAGTCAGACTAGATGATTATAGTGGTCCCTGATGGCCCTTAAAAATAAAAGAGGATTAGCATCCTAAGTGAAGCCCATCTGACTCAAAGACGTTCTCAGGAGGCATTCCAAAGTTCTATAAGTTCCTCCACCCCATCCCTTCTCCCTACCACCAATACTCCCACAGCACGTGGGTCCATAGTGTCAAGAGTTTCTTTGCTTGCATTGTGTTAAGAGCACCATGTAAACAGCTGCACAGAAGAAGCCATTTGCTGAGCCCATCAACAAGCTTTGCTTATCCTACAAAATCCAGGAATAATTTTTCATCTTCTTGAGTGCCATCTACTGGCACCTTATTTATTTACATACAGATATAGAGCACTCTTATAAGAGACATAGCAAGGAAGGGACCGCCAAGAAAATGCCCTGCATCAGTCCTATTTTAAAGTTCTCTTCCCAAGCTACTTAAGCAATTCTCTCTCTATCACAGATGACAATTCCACTATCCTACCAGTCACTCTAGTTAGCAACCCTGAAGTTATCTTTGATTACCCTCCATTTTTCTCTCCTTGAAACTAGGCTTTCACCAAACCTTTCACTTTGCCATCTATAAATATTTCTGAAGTCCACCATTCTTCCTCCATGCCTACTGTTAAAACACTGGTTCACATCTTGTGACCGCCTCCTTTTTCACAAGATACAGTTTCCATGGGTGTATATTCTCTCCTTAAAGAAAAAAAAATTAACAGTGCCAACCATGAACAAAAAAATATATACACACAGTGTGTGTGCACACATATACACCCACAAAAATGGTAGCGTAGAAACAGAACCATAATCTTTTTCATATGATTTTTGGTGATGAAAAGTGCCTGACTGACAAGCTTAGAAACCAACGTTTTCCCAGAGATCAGGTACACACATGGAAGGTACCACTATAATTTTCCATGATACAGTTCAATCAATATGATTTAGCCCCACTAGGGGAATATCACTGGAGTGTAGCATGTTTAGTCCCCAATAATCCACAGGAAATTAATCAAGTTCCATAGCCCATTCAATCCTTAGTTCTTCCATTCAGAATGTCAGCAAGATGTCCTGTAATACCACCTGAGGCTATGAGGTTGTGGTGTTATAGACATCTGTCCACTTGAAACTGAACTACAGACCATCAGATGCATTTTTTAGAAACCACTACTGACTGAGTTGGATTTGAAATATTAAACTAGAGTGGAGTGATGACAAAGGCCTCTTATTGCACAAGAGAATGTTCTCATTCATTGTATGGGAAGCAGAGCTGATCAGACTCATTTTGTTGTGGACTCACCTATATCATTAGCAAAAACAATATTCTTGTGCATCTCAGTACATATTAATTTATACTAGGAAGTTTAACCAGTATCCATATTTACCTGGAGTAGTCACAGTAAACCTCAAGTGTCTGTATATCTAGTAACAACCCACACCATGGGATCACACCGCAATATGGTAACTGTTTAAATTTGGAACATCCTGGGATATCCTCATCAACATGAAAATTCATCATGGTCTTCTTGGGGTTTATTAAAAAGCCATACTCAGGAATACCTGTCGCCAGAATCCTAAATTAGATATAAATGATTAGCAAAAATATAATGTGTGATGCGTAATATAAGTGACATTAACCTATTAGCCTGCCACTTATCAAAAGCAAGTCCAAAATTGTTACGGCTATCTTCCAGGAAAAAGAATCCTGATTACTGTCCATTATATAAACTACTGCAAATGTTGAGAAATAATTTGAACACAAGTGAAGAAATCTCTGAGAATAAATACAGAAGAGGTGTTCCAAAATCAAAGGGTCACCAACTCTTTAGCTGAGTGAATGCTCCCAGAGATCCAAAAATTGAAGGCACTTAAGGCAAAACAAACCAATAAAAGGGTTAAGGAAATGATTAATGAAACGAAGAGTTTAATTCTTAGAGCAGAAAATGAGATAAAAACATTATGGATTATAAAAAAAAAATCACAAATAAGATTACATAAATGATAAACAATCTTAACTCTGCCCCTGTTCACACCACAGATTTCATTGTAGCAGAAATATTAAGCTAATATATCTATTGCTAACAATTTAGAGGCAGATATTGGGTAGGGTATGGTGGGGTAAACATATACTGTCAAATTTAAATTCACTTCTGCCGTTCCCCAAAAGGGAGAGAGAAAGAGTAAATGCAACCCTTTGACAGTATCAACTGACATAAATGGCTCCCTACTCTCCTGCTGTCAAAATCTACAACTGCTCCCCAACAGCTACAATGCAGTTATACATGCACTCAAGTTGCAATGGGGGAGATCTAGGTTGGATATTAAGAAACACTATTTCACTAGGAGGGTGGTGAGGCACTGGAATGGGTTACCTAGGGAGGTGGTGGAATCTCCATCCTTAGAGGTTTTTAAGGCCCGGCTTGACAAAGCCCTGGCTGGGATGATTTAGTGTTGGTCCTGCTTTGAGCAGGGGGTTGGTCCCTTCCAACCATGAGATTCTATGATTTTATGAATAGTAACATCTGAAGGACACTGCAAGTTTTGAGTCAGAGTAAAATAAATTGAATTTAATATCAAATTAAACCCCATAAGGGACATTACATTGATTAAAGTATACTAGGCTTGAAAGAGTAATGAAGAGGAGAAGTCTTGGGATGGATAGTGCCACACAATTACAAGGTCCAGATACATAATTTCGGCCTAATGTGCCATAGGAGGTAGGTCTTGAGAGTGTTATTGTGCATGTATACACAGACAAGGGATATTGAGTGGTTCTTTTCCTCTTTGTTCCTCACTGTACACTCAGCTCTCACTAGCTCCAAGTAGCTGTAAGTATGCGACAGCGGCCACACCCTGATAAACTGCCTCGGCATGCTGGCTAAACCTGGTGAGGGTAACCGGAAGTGTGAAAACTGACGGTGATTTAAGGATTGCCCTCCCAAGCATACAAAGACTGCTCTGGTAGCCAAGGCAGAAGAGACCATATAGTGGTCCAACAGCTTGAAAAGCAGTGCAACAATGCATTGTGGAAGGTGAAAGGCACGACGGGGCACTATAGAAGTCATGGCTATCCACTGCAGCTAAAGAACCCTCCAGTTGTAACTGCCTTTGTGCCACTGGGCCAAGCTTCAGCAGCTGAGAGAATGGGATTGTCCCAGTGCAATGATTCCCATTTTAATCAACCTCACACACATGTCATTCATACACATCTCTCTTCAAAAGTCCTGTAGCAATGGGGGAGTGGCAAAGCAACAGGTGAAGAGGATTACTGGCAGTCATAGCCACAAGCCTGCACACAGGCGGCCTGGAACATTGGCCGCCCATCACTGACCCAAGGGTAGTAAGGAAGCTTGGCAACACCCCAGGCGACAGGGCAGCCCTTTTTAGGATTGCACTGTGTTGTACCATGGGTACTGTGCTATATAATTGATTATGTTTTGACTATATACATTGTATGTATTATAGTAAGAATTAAGGTATTAGAATAAATGAATAGGATAGTGGATACTAGTATTAGCCATTTTCTTTTTATTCATGTCTTGTAAGTCAGAGACAGGATCTTGTCTGTGTCTATGTTAATTAAATTAGAGGAATGTTGGAGGCCCAGGCCCCAATGTGGGAAAAGATAGTTACAAGATTTAGTAAGGTCTATTTTACGATGCCTTTCTTGTTCAACATAAAACACTGCTATTTGTTACCTTTGGAAAGTCTCTGCAAAGAACTGTTTGTGTGAATGAGAAATGTCTACATCAGGAAAAGATAAGGTGTGAAGGCCATTGCTGAAGACAGATGATCAAGGGAGGAGAGACTTAACGAGACTTATTGACGCCAGAGAACCATCAATGAGCATCCATGATTGAGAAAGGGCAGATTGATGACCCTGAGATGGAGGCTAGCACCCTTAAACACAAGATAATTAATTAAATCGAAACCAGGACAGGATGACCCTCCCAGAGGTGTTTTGGAATGAAAGAAGCCATGAAAAGATAACACCAATTAAGGAGTAACCGGTCATAAAATGACACAGCAAAATCCATAGACTTCAACGAAAAGAAAGAACTATAAGAACAGGGTGCTTTGCCATGGAACTTTGGGTTCATTTTGCCAACAACTCCAGGAGCATCGGATTGCGACCGACAGAGCCCGGCTCCCCTCTGCGACCAATCTGGCTGGCCACTAGATTGATCCAGACTCTGGACTGGTAACTATAACATCAACTGGTGGGACTGTGTGCATGGTGTGTGTGTGTGTGTGTGTGTGACTGAAAAGCATATGCTAACTGCTGTATTCTCAATAAATGTGGCATGCCTTCTCCCTTATAAAAGACCTCATGTGCTTTGTATAAGCATAACATTTTTGGTGGAGAATGCAAAGGTGAAGAATATGCTCTGTAATTGTTGAAAATACTGCTAAAAAGGTATACCATAAACTTAAAAGTGATCATTCAGGTGTGCACACCCCATCATAGAGATACCAGGCAGTAAAGAGGGAACCATTTGTGGTTAATATTGTCTTCACTGTTGATATTCTATTACCTGAAAATTTTGATGGTTAAAAGGTATACATGCCCTCAGTCGTAGCAGGGCTGAGAAATAGGAGAAAGGCTTAGCATTCCTCTCTCCAGCCCGGGTTGCTGGGGAAAAATAATTGGAGGTGGGTATGCTCCCAATTGTAGTAGGGTCGGGCAGTAGTAGATCCTCGCTCCAACCTGAAATAGCCTCGGTGCATACACCCTCAGCCATAGCAAGACTGGGCACAGGAGGAGAACTTAGTGTTTCGCGCTCTGATTCTGGGAGGGATTTTTATGCTTGGTGTATGAACCCTCGGTGGTAATAGGTCGAGTGATAAAGAGGGAGGCTTAGCATCTCTCCCTCTGGCCCAGAACGGGTTAAATTTGTAAGCCCCGGCACTGGCACAGGCAACAGAGATGAAAAAAGGGTTGTTGTAAGCCACGAACCAAGCACAGGCACACAGAATCTTAGAATGATTAGAAATATAAACCAACCAAAGACCTTAAATACAAAATGTTCAGACGAAAGGAGTCCCCTAAGGACGATGCTCAGGCGGAGCTGAAAAAGCTGCTGTGTGTACAAGAGATCCCCCCCCCCCCCCTTTTTTTTTTTTTTTTTTTTTTTTTTTTTTTTACAAATTTTGCAGAAATTTGGCCATAGCCCCTGGACGGAACAAGCAATAGCAGATGTCCACACCATAGCCAATTTGGAAGACAAATTGACAAAATATTTGTTGATTTATAAACCTTCAATCCCAATAAAAAAGGATTCGGCTGCACTCTGTCTATTGTGGGAAGCCTGTAATGAGGCGTTTCTCTGGCTGGCAAACTGCCAAGCAGAAAATACTACAATGTGTGAAAAGCTCAGCGCGAGTGAACAAGACACAGATAAATGGAAAGTATTAACTACAGGGGTCCACGGACAATTGGACAGGCTTAAAGATACTGTACGGGAACTAAAAAGCAAGGGAGAAGGAATTATTGGAACAGGTAGAGGAAAAAAATAAAATATTAAAAAAAAAACCAAGTCCTACAGGGCATGGTGAAGAAATTAATGTTAGAACAAGGCTGAGCTCCTGCAAACCATAACCACTGCAAATCCATTATCAAGCAGCTTAAGCAGAAGCTAGGCTTCGAAACTTGCCAAGTTGCAGCAGTCACAGCAGGATAATGGGATCAAAACTTGCCCAAAGAAAGCCCGGACTGGGAGGAAAAAATATGGGACCCCAGGGAAACTTGGGAGGAAGATATATGGGATAGTCCGCAAGAATGTAGATATGATGAGCACGCGCCCATAGCCCTGGTAGGGGCGATTCAACACACCACGGTAACGACTCCTGGGGCGGGTGGGGGGAAGCACAATCATTACCACAGTTCCAGTATCGGCCACCGATTTAAAGGCGATTGCTGAACATTTGGGGACCCTGAAGCGAGACACCTTTTCTAGACGGTGTACCAACGCATTTTTACTTGCAGCAAGGGAGGGGCTAACTACCTTGGAAGTCCACCGACTCATAGGGGTACGTGCGGCCTTGGAAATTAGAGGTTGGGAGTCACCAAGGACGTCGGTATCCAGGGTCTAATGACAACATTTGGGGAACAGACAGGCAGGCATAATTTTATAGCACAAGTTGTGGCCTCCATCCAGGAGCCTAATGAGGACCCCAAGAATTATTTAACCCGATGGGCTCTGATGCAAGTAATGGCTGGTCTGGTAGCAGTTGATGGTGCCACCCCGATAGATGAGCTAGCATTCATTGACCAGTCCTTAAGGGGTGGTGCTGCCTCTTTGGCCCCCTATTATTCTGGTAAACTTGCAGTTTGGCAGGATAACCACCCAGCTAACCTAGGGGAGCTAAGGGGATTGGTCCAACAAATAACTACTTACTCTGACCACAACCCACCATAAAGAAAGAAAGGGTCTCTTATGTGGCGGCAATAGAACCAGCGGTTACATATATGAACGAAAGTGATACAAAAGGATTACTGGGTCCTGGGGAGGATATGCTAGGGGTCGTTCCGGAGGGGATGAGGTCGGCAGGGGGATTGGGTATACCCAGATCTCCGGCAACATCAGGCCGACACCTCTAGGCAGAAGGATGAGGGGGAAGAGAGAGAGCTAACTGATAATGAGGTTTGCCAACTAGCCTGGTGAACCCTGATGCAGTACAGAGCCAACCGAGCTCAGTGGGATGGGGCACCCACACCTGACTTGGTTAGAGAAGCTATAAGATTACAAAATACCCACAAGGAAATAGCCTCCATAACCGCCAGTGCATCTCTACCATCAACACCACTACAGCTTCTCCCCGATGCATACCTCCGTCCCACAGATAAATAGAGGGGCCTGCTGAACAACGAATTTCCACTATCTGTAGGGGCACAAAGGTGGAAGTTCATAGAAAAGGTCCATTGGGATCCTGGAGGAAGATCACGCATGTATATTCAGCAGGGTAAGCATACCCCTACATTGTAACATAAGGGATGTCAGGATCACCAGAGCCAGGCGAGGAGCAGAATGCTGGACAGATGATAGAATGATTAGGTCAATACTGAATTTACATATTGTACTCACATGCCTGAAATGCCCCCAAACCATCAAGATGTCCCCTGATATTGCTAAATTAAACCATGCATCCTACCGAGACAAGCTACAAAGTGCACTAGAAACCAACCTTGTCTCATGGGAGGAATTCAGAGACAGTACAAAAAACTGCAACTGACATCCCCAGATGGAAGAAAAGGGCTCACCGTGACTGGTTTGATGAAAATGATAAGGAAATCATAGTACTCTTGAATGAAAAAGTGAGGCTTTCGAAAACAGGCAAAATGATACTCAGTCCGCCTGAAAGACAGATTCAAACATCTGCAAAGCAAGACACAAAGACTACTACGCTCAACACAGAATAAATGGTGGGAGAAGTTAGCAGAAGACATTCAAATGTATGCAGAAACAAATGAAACAAAGAAGTTCTTTGATTCCTTGAAGCTAGTCTATGGACCTTCAAAGGTGGGCACAGGTTCACTCATGAAGGCTGATGGCAGGAGAATCTTCAAAGACAAACATGGCATGGAACAGAGATGGGTTGAACACTTCAGCCAACTACTGAACAGGCCATCCTCAATTGAAACAAATGTTATTACCCAGATACCTGAAGATGCCTGAACATCGACTTCGAAAAAAATTTTCTATGGAGAAAGCCCAGACTGGGAGGAAAAAATATGGGACCCCTGGGAAACTTGGGAGGAAGATATAGGGGATAGTCCGCAAGAATGTAGATATGATGAGCACGCGCCCATAGCCCTGGTAGCAGCGATTCAACGCACCACGGTAACGACTCCCGGAGTGGGTGGGGGAAAGCGCTACAAGGACAGCATCAAAAACAGCATACACTTTAATGCAATAAAACCGGATGATCTTAAAAAAGGTGTGTCAAATAGATCAGCATGGTGACATACAACACTCAGAGCTTTCCAAGCCTTTGAAGAGGACAGAAGTAATCGGCTGTTAGCTGCAAGGGAATACTCAGTGTTGTATCCACCAGGTCCAACATCTAAAGTATGGTCCCTGCAGAAACCTATTGTGTCTGACAAAACCTCTCTGCCAAATCCAGGAGATCTGAAACCAGCCATTACTAGGAAAGCACCATGTATTCCAATTATCTCTGGGAAAACAAGTTAGAACTTTACTCTACGTTACCCAAATTCCAGAACCATGATGATGACAAAGACAGACACTGGCATACTTTCCAAATTGCTACACTTTATCATCAAGATCATTAATCAAACTGAGGGTATGTCTACACTGTGAAATTAGGTCGATTTTATAGAAGTCGATTTTTAGAAATTGATTTTATACAGTTGATTGCGTATGTCCCCACTAAGCACATTTAGTCGGCGGAGTGCATCCTCACCACCGTGGCTAGTATTGACTTACGGAGCGGTGCACTGTGGGTAGCTATCCCACAGTTCCTGCAGTCTCTGCCGCCCATTGGAATTCTGGGTTAAGCTTCCAATGCCTGATGGGGCAAAAACATTGTTGCGGGTGGTTTTGGGTACATGTCGTCAGTCGCCCCTCCCTCCGTGAAAGCAACGGCAGACAATAGTTTCGTGCCTTTTTTCCGTGCAGATGCCATACAACGGCAAGCATGGAGCCTGCTCAGCTCAGCTCACCATCACCACTGCTGTTGTGTCCTGGGTGCTGCTGTCAGCAGACGGTGCAGTAGGACTGCTAACCGTCGTCATCCACCGCTCTTCTGGCGCCATGAATCCACCTCACAGGTCCTCTTGTCGTTCTCTATAAATATCCATTCTCGTGGCATCTGTCATCAGCCACCACTTCCGCTGCAACTCTGCTCTCCTGCTCACCTGGTGCCATGAATCCACCTCGTAGGTCCTCTCGTCGTTCTGTATAAATATCTATTCTTGTGGCATCTGTCGTCAGCCACCACTTCCGCTGCAACTCTGCTGTCCTGCAGACGACATACCACAGCAAGCATGGAGCCCGCTCAGCTCACCGCTGCTCCTGTGAGCATTGTAAACACCTCATGCATTATCCTGCAGTATGTGCAGAACCTGCAAAAGCAGGCGAGGCGGCGACGACAGCACGATCACGATAGTGATGAGGACATGGACACAGACTTCTCTCAAAGCACAGGCCCTGGCAATTTGGACATCATGGTGGTAATGGGGCAGGTTCATTCCATGGAACACCGATTCTGGGCCTGGGAAACAAGCACAGACTGGTGGGACTGTACAGTGTTGCAGGTCTGGGATGATTCCCAGTGGCTGCGAAACTTTCACATTCATAAGGGCACTTTCATGGAACTTTGTGACTTGCTTTCCCCTGCCCTGAAGCGCAAAAATACCAAGATGAGAGCAGCCCTCACAGTTGAGAAGTGAGTGGCGATAGCCCTCTAGAAGTTTGCAATGCCAGACAGCTACAGGTCAGTCGGGAATCAATTTGGAGTGGGTAAATCTAGCGTGGGGGCTGCTGTGATCCAAGTAGCCAACGCAATCACCGAGCTGCTGCTATCAAGGGTAGTGACTCTGGGAAATGTGCAGGTCTTAGTGGATGGCTTTGCAGCAATGGGGTTCCCTAGCTGTGGTGGGGCGATAGACAGACTGGACCACCTTGGCAGCCAGTACATAAACCTCAAGGGGTACTTTTCAATGGTGCTGCAAGCACTGGTGGATCACAAGGGATGTTTCACTGACATCAAAGTGCGATGGCTGGGAAAGGCGCATAACGCTCACACCTTCTGGTCTGTTTGAACAGCTGCGGGAAGGAACTTACTTCCCAGACCAGAAAATTACCATTGGGGATGTTGAAATGTCTATAGATATCCTTGGGGACCCAGCCTACCCCTTAATGCCATGTCTCATGAAGCCATACACAGGCATCCTGGACAGTAGTAAGGAGCAGTTCAACTATAGGCTGAGCAAGTGCAAAATGATGGTAGAATGTGCCTTTGGACGTTTAAAAGCTCAATGATGCAGTTTACTGACTCGGTTAGACCTCAGTGAAACCAATATTCCCATTGTTATTGCTGCTTGCTGTGTACTCCACAATATCTGTGAGAGTAAGGGGGAGACCGTTATGGCGGGGTGGGAGGTTGAGGCAAATCGCCTGGTGGCTGATTACGCGCAGCCAGACACCAGGGCAATTAGAAGAGCACAGCTGGGCGCCCTGCGCATCAGAGAAGCTTTGAAAACCAGTTTCATGACTGGCCAGGCTATGGTGTGACAGCTCTCTTTGTTTCTCCTTGATGAAAACCTGCCCCCTTGGTTGACTCTACTTCCCTGTAAGCCAACCCATCTCCCCCGTCGATCACCACTTTCATAGGCAATAAAGTCATTATTGTTTCAAAATCATGCATTCTTTATTAATTCAACACACAAATAGGGGGAAAACTCGCAAGGTAGTCCGGGAGGGGTGGGTGAGGAGCAAAGCACCGGTTGGGGTGGTGGATGGAACTTGGGAAGGAGGGCAGGCGTTTATACAGGAGCTGCAACGGCAGTCTGTGCTCCTGCTGCCTTTCCTGCAGCTCCACCAGACGCCTGCGCATGTCAGTTTGCTCCCCCATTAGCCTCAGCATTGCATCCTGCCACCTCTCACCGTGCTCCTCCCTCCTCTCATCGCGTTCATTTAACGCTTTACTAGACTCTTGCCATTGTTTTCCTCCACGCATTCTGCTGAGCTCTTTCAGTGCGGAAGGACTGCATGAGCTCTGAGAACATGTCCTCGCGAGTGCGTTTTTTTCGCCCTCTACTCCATGCTAGCCTCTGGGATGGAGATGATAGGGGGAGTGTAGACACATTTGCAGCTGCGGGAGGAAAAAAGGGAGAGTAGTATTTTAAAAGATACATTTTAGAGAACAAAGGGAAGACTATTTCACACTGAATCAAGCGATTCACATTACATAGCACATGTGCTTTTGGTACAAGGTCGCATTTTGCCTCTTATATTGAGTGCCTGCTGGTTTGGTGTGAGACATCACACATGCTCGGCTCGGCAACAGAATTTGGTTTTCAGGCAGCCATGGTAAGGCAAAGGGTTTCGGCTTCTTCAACCTTCATAACATGTGGGAATGGTTTCAAACAGCAGCGCCCTCCTTTCCCATACCAAGCAAAGCCCATTGGGTTGGCCATTTAAAAGGAGGGGCTGCAGTTTTACGGTGAATGTGCAGCACATCCCAACCCCCACCACCCAATTCTCTGGGATGATTGGTTCACACACACACACACACACCCCACCACGTGGCTAGTATCAGGGAAGATCCCTGTCAGCCAAACGTGAACAACTCAGCATGAACGGGCCTCCCCCCACCACGTGGCTGACGGCGGGGATGATTTCTTTTCAGCCAAAGGCAAACAGCCCAGCAGGAGCGGGCACCTCTGAATGTCCCCTTAAACAAATTTCCCATATTTCAACCAGATGACCATGGATGATATCACTCTCCTGAGGCTAACACAGAGAGATAAAGAACGAATGTTGCTTGAATGCCACCAAAGCCTGGGCCCATTCGCTGCAATGCTTTGTTCTGCAGTGATTCCAGACTACTTGTTACTGGCTTGTGTCCTACCATGGAGGATGGAATAAGGTTGCCCTCCCCAGAAACCTTCTGCAAAAGCTTTTAGAATACCTCCAGGAGAGCTTCATGGAGATGTCCCTGGAGGATTTCCACTCCATCCCCAGACACGTTAACAGACTTAACAGACTTTTCCAGTAGCTATACTGGCCACGAATGCATCCCAAGTCTTCAGGGCAAATTAATCATTAAACACGCTTGCTTTTAAACCCTGTATTATATTTACAAAGGTACACTCACCAGAGGTGCCTTCTCACTTCTTTTGTTTAAAGGTACATTCACCAGAGGTGTTTCATGGTCCAGGAGCCCGCCTTGGGAGGGTTGGGAGGGTATTGGCTCCAGGGTGATGAACAGTTCCTGGCTGCCGGGGAGAAAGGATTCTCCGCTTGCCTGCTGTGCACTATCCTCAACCTCCTCCCCATCTTCCTGATCCACAAAATCCTTGTCCCTGTTGCGTGAGACTCTCCCCTTGCAGGTGTCCACAGACAGTGATGGGGTAGTGGTAGGGGCAACCTTAGAATTGCATGCAGCTCATCATAGAAGTGGCATGTATGGGGCTCTGACCAGGAGTGACTGTTTGCCTCCTTCGTTTTTTGATAGGCTTGCCTGAGCTCCTTAACTTTCACGCAGCACTGCTGTGTGTCCCTCTTGTAGCCTCTGTCCATCATGCCCTTGGAGATTTTGGCATATATATTGGCATTTCGTCTTTTGGAACGGAGTTCTGCCTGCACGGATTCTTCTCCCCAAACAGCGATCAGATCCAGGACCTCCCGTTCGGTCCATGCTGGAGCTCTTTTGCGATTCTGGGACTGCATGGTCACCTGTGCTGATCAGCTCACCACGCTGGCCAAACAGGAAATGAAATTCAAAAGTTCATGGGGCTTTTCCTGTCTACCTGGCCAGTGTATCTGAGTGGAGAGTGCTGTCCAAAGCGGTCACAATGGAGCACTTTGGGATAGCTCCCGGAAGCCAATACCGCCGAATTGCGTCCACACTACCCCAAATTCGACCCAACAAGGTCAATTTTAGCACTAAATCCCTCGCCGGGGAGGAGTACAGAAATCAATTTTAAGAGCCCTGTAAGTCGATAAAACAGGCTTGGTCGTGTGGACGGGTGCAGGGTTAAATCGACCTAACGCTGCTAAATTCGACCTAAACTCGTAGTGTAGACCAGGGCTAAGAGAGACTCTGTCCCTCTCGCTCGCTATTGCAGTCCGCCCAACATGGAGGTGCAGGGCTTTGGGGTGTTTGGAGGTCGGCATGAGGCAGGCTCTGTTCCCTCACACAGAGCATAATGTATCAGCCTGCCTGCTTAGTTGTTCCCACTATTGTTAGTGAATTGTTCCCATTCTTAAGTGAATTCCCACAGGAGCATAAAGCAGGTATAAAAGTTTTAACACTCATTTACATTGTCAGAGTGGTGTAAAGGACAGTATGGCCTTATAAATGTTTATGGTGCTTTAATGATTAGAACTGGTCGGAATTTTTGGATTGAAAAATTTTCCTATCAAAATGTGCTCCATGAACTGTTTGCTACTGACCATCTGAAGATGGTCAGTAGCCAGTATAAATTGTGAGTTTGGTTCCCCAGCCCCCACTTTCTCTTCATTGCCTATGATGTAACACTGAGCATATGGCTGCATATATTTGTTTACTAATAACTAGAAATAAAGGAACAAAGCTACATTATTATTAGACAAAGGGGGTTTGGGGATTTCCTCCAATGCTCCCCACTCCCATTCTCCATCCACAGTATTGTAGTTTAAATAAATAACCAAAATAATCGAAACTGGCGTGATTAAATTGCATTATTTTGACATATACAATATGCAGAATTTTAAAGCATTATATGCAAAATTTTTATTTTTTGGTGCAGAATTCCCCCTTCCACACACCCCGTCCTTCCCCCCGCGGAGTAAAACAAGGGGTGTTTACAGCACATTAGTGGTATGACTTATTTCACTAGTGCCTCAACCAGCACTTAGAGAGGCTCAAGTTCATTTCTTCTAATTGATACTGGACACCACCAGGTTTCAAACCCCTCAAAATGTCTAACTGGCCACAAAGAGCAAGATATAGCTGATTGCATTAAGAACATTAAAATACAACTTCAAGACTTTTCCCATTGGACTTGCAAAAAGGCATTTGGCACCTTCTCCCCCTCAGCTATTTATGCTGCTTTCATCTCCATGGTATCTGGGTGCCTCTCTTGGCACCCAACAGAAGAATATAACTCTGAAGAATTTTAAATAATTGTTCTTTGAGTCCTTTCAAGGAAGTTTCATATTGGACATCTTTGTTGCCACCAGGGAGGCCAGGAGTATTTTCAGATACTCACCCAAGCTCATTCAGATCAGAGAATGTTTAGTGCTGATAGACCATCTAAGAGTCAAAGCCTTTCCCCCAGAATTGAAGATAGCAGTCATGACTGCTTAGTATGGACTTTTTATTAATATATCCAGAACAGCTTTTAAAGACTGAGAGAAAATGATCAAATAGACAATGGTCAGCTGCTCCGGCCCAATCCACCTTAACAACTGCAGCATGAAGCCCCATCAACATCAGCAGGTAGAAAGGGGCTTTAAACTAGGGACAGTAGGGGTCCTAGCTGGGGCAGACATATACTATTTTGATACTGGCTGGTGTCCAAGTACTTAACTATAGGATTGTTGCCAGTCAAATACAACAGAGCATGGACTCAAACAGTGATCTACCATGACACTCACCTTTCCAGAACAGGAAGTTTAAACATTTTCTTGAAAAAAACAAACAAAAAAACAAACAAAACCTTCAAATTTATTTTATTTTATCAGAACCTAAATATTAATCAATGAACAAAATATATATGCTTCTATACAGGAGGTAATGCAAACAAAATGTACGAATGCTTATTATTTTAAACTTGGGTCTTTAACAGCATACCTCAGAAAAGTTTTCGCTAGTGTTAAGTGAGGTGTAAGTAGCAAAAAGTCATCAATTAACCGTATCAGCACTCTGGAATTAAAAAAAAAAAAGTTAAAACAAATTTATGTTTAATTTGGAAATATTCTTTTCTTCTATGTTGTTCCTAAAGTGGATGGCTGTGGACTAGTGTACTTATTCAGTTTTTATTCACAAAAAGAAAGAGAGCAATAAGATCTCCAAATTGCCTACATAAAATTTCAATGAGAATTTTCCCCATTCTTACATTGTTTCCCCAAGTGTTTGTCTACGCTTCAGACACTACAGAGGGATAGCTGCAGCTCTGCAGTTGTAGTACCACAATGTTGACACTTGCTACAGCAATGGAAGGGTTTTTCCATCACTGTAGTAAACCCACTCCCTCAAGAGGCAGTAGCCAAGTCAATGGAAGAATTTCTTTTGTCAGTCTAGTGGTGTCTATACTGGGGCTTAGGTAGGCTTAGCTATATCTCTCCAGGGTGTGAATTTTTCACTCCCCTGTACGACGTAGCTAGGTTGACCTAAGTTTTAGTTGCAACTAGGCCTAAGTGTACAAACATACACACACACACACACACTTTTAATTAGCTATTTTTTCCTATAATGAACTTTAATTAGTGAACTTGGGAACTAAAGCATATCTGTATTGTAGTCTGCCATAATGCAGGGTCACATACAGGTAGCTGGAACAGAATTTCATATATGACCATAGCAACTTACTTCTCATGGCCACAGAAAAGCACAAATTAAGACTGACTGACCAGTTTAGGCATGTTTATCTTCTGCCTGTTCTGTAATTTCCTGCAGACAGAGGATTTCAGATTTCCAAGGCTGTCAATCCAGTACTAAATTGCATCATTAAAAAGGCTGAGATTTTCAAATTCAGTGGAAATCTGACACCCTAACACTTTCAGATTACTTTGAAAATCTCAGCCAAAGGGCCAGATTTTTAAAGGTATTTATATGCCTAGAGATGCAGATTGGTGCACAGTGGGATCTTGAAAAGCACCTAGGCGCTTAACTCCCAGTTCTCACTCAATCAATACATAAATCTTTAACTACTTATTGGCATTTTAATTAACCTACAGGGGGCCCTGTAAGATTTAAGGAGGCTTGTGCAGTGGGTATTGGCAAGTTACTAATACTTGTGGAGAATGGGTATGGGTAGAAGTCTACTAGCCTCCTCACTTCTGTGCCATTGAAGTAGGCATCCTAATATTTAACAATGGGCTGATGCAGTTACCCAGGTGGAGTGATACTCCTGCGCGTCTCTTAAGATTCACAGGAGAAAAGAATCCACAGGGAGATTATGGAGGCTAGATGGCAGGGGCAAACCTAAGGGAGCTCAGATATACCCCAATGATGACCCATGTCCCTAATTTGGCTCATTAGGGATTCAATGATCCTGTTATGGGTCAGCTGGGCTGAGTAGCTTATTAAGGCCAGGAGTGAAGGACCCCTAAACAAATAAGACTCCTGAACTGTGGGGTTTCCACCAAAGAGCCTCCCCTAAAGATCACAGGGTAAAATGTGTGTTAGGAGGCCACTCAAAGGCCACTCTAAGATTCAGGAGGGGGTGGACCATGACCCTGCTATGGTTTATTGTAGGAACTCACAAACCTCCTAAAACCCACAGCAAGTTTGTGGCCCTGATAAGCATTTTAAGACTAGCAGGTGTTGGTGTATGTGCATGGGTGTGGGAGGGCAGTAAATCTCTTTACATTCATGGAGGCTAGGATTTCAGGAAGCCCTCAAAGAGCCTCCTAAATCTCACATGTGGGTGATGGGCTACAAGCCTCCCAGGACTGATCATGCCAGGTAACCATAATGCTTGTGGGAAGAGACTGGGGGACATCTTACAATCCTCCTAAACCTGTAGCGTTGGTGAGTATCTGGCAAATTTCCTAAGACTCAGAGAGTTGATATACTTACCAAGGCAGAGCCTCCTAAGATCCACAGGAGCTGGGCTCCCTTCATAAGGACTTTGAAGGACGTAATATTGAAGCTCCCTTCCTGCAGACCTCAAGAAGGGAATGGGGGTGTGGAACAAAGACGCTAAGGAAATTCCTGCACAAACTTTCATTATGGTGGAGTTAAGGCTGCAGGCATATTGCAGTGGTTTGAATGGGTATCAATTTCCAAGAATGAGAACACTGATATTAAAAACAACAGAGTTAGAAACCCAGGAAAATTCAGAAATAAGATTAAATTTAGAGAAACCCCAAACTTTGGAAAGTATGGAAATTCAGTTGAGGCAGTCAAACTATGTTCACTCTGTCCCTACAGTGAGGCCCTCAGAAAACCAGAAACTCATATGATTTTACCTATCCACAATAAACAGTTTCATTTTATCAGTGACCACAAGAACTAAAATGCCTTAGTATTAATGGTATAGTAGTTGGGCCATTTTATGGATTTGGTTCTCCTCATAAATAGTAGACAAAAGAATTTTACAAATTCCTGATTAGACAAATAACATATTTAAGGAAATTAATTTGTAAGGGCTTGGTCCTGTGAGACACCAAGAATACTTAACATGCAGCAAGGTCAGGGCCTAAGATTCCTTGGGGAGGTCAATTATTTAAGTGTCAGAGACATACCTAATATATCCCCTATATACTAGTCTCATATCCATAGATAAAGAAATTAGAGCTGTTACATGAAAACAGCAAAAATTAGCTTGCTGCCAAATCATCTTAATTAGTATCTCAACCATGCATGAAAAATTATGAAACCAAATGTGTGGTGCTTGTCTAGAATATTGTATATGCAAATAATGGAAAATGGCAGGGTGGAATCTCAACGTACAGCACAGTGAAAGAAGTTTAGCTATCTCTAAGGTAAATTTCAAGGCTTTCAAAAGACAGTTTCCTAGAAGTTTAGCTTTTATTGAACTCCCTAAATTTCTGCAATTTTATATATTTAAACTCTAATGTTTTTGTAAGGTAAATTCCCAACCCCTTTGTACCATATCATGAAGCTCCACACAATTGCAGTGTGATCAACGAAACTAGTGAAGAACCTGCTATAAACTGGCATGGTATTCAAGGACTCCAATAAAGATTTTAATTACTCTGAATTAGTGTGTTTGAACATCCTTACTGTGTTTTATTCGAATCTATAATTTTATGCAGCTTTTAGGGGAGACAGGTTAGAATTCCTTATCTGAAACACGCAAGACATTTTGGATAGAGTAACTATATTAAAGATGTGATGCACTTTGGGATCTAAACTGCCATATAACAGCTAGGTATTTGTATTATTATTGGCCATTAGATTTCACAATTCCTTGAGAATTGATGATTTTCTCCCAAAACAATGGATCTTTGTTGCTTTGAAATGGGACTAACACTTAAAGCAGCATTGTAGGTAAAGCACTGGGAGAAGCTCAGAAAAAAATAAACTTTTTATATAGTAAAAAAAAAAGTTTAATTGGCATATCCTATTTTATAATGTACAGTATTTGTTATGCCACTACCGCAAAGATTTCTCAAATCTAACAGAAAGTCTGAAAAGAAATATGCAAAGTCATAGCACCATAGAAGTAATAAACTGAAGTATAAAAAAAGAAAAATTACCCTACCCATCTCGCTGTATTCCACAGAATAATTTGTTTTCCATGTCTCCATAGCATAAACTGCAAAGCAGAGTTGATAAAATGGAGCCCTGCGGAATTCCACAACTCTGTAAGTAGTACCTAGTAAATAAGCAGAATGTAAATTAGAACTAGCAACAGGAAACTTCAGTTAGCCATGAGAGGTTTATTTACAATTTTTATAATCATACGAAAAGGTAAGCAATATATCCAAGAAACAAATATGCTTAATATTAGACACCATTTCTCTTATGTCACCTTCTATAGCCACAAAATTTATTTTTTCAGACAAATAAAATGTGACAATATAAATATTTAGAAATATAGAGGATGACAGAAACCTTTATAACAACTATTGAGTAACGTCTGAACACTATCTAGACTTCTTGGAGCAACTGTTAACTAAAAAGTGAAAGGACTTGAAATCCACACTAACAAGTTACTGGTTATTTTAGGAAATGTAGGGATGTGTAGAGAAGTAATTAGTTCTCTTAAAACATTTTTCATTGCTTAAAAATATTTTTATAATAATTATTATCAATGCTTCTCTGAACAAATGCTGCATGTTCAATACTATATTTAAAAAAAGACAGTGATACCTTGGTTAATTAAAACAAATTTTAGAAAAGAAATTTTCATTCCAGTTTAGAAAGAAAACTCAAATTCCAAACAAACTTTGTAAGTATTATAAAATTAAAATACATAAGATGTTAAGCTCTTGCTAAAAAGTCTGAAAATTGTAATAGTACCATTTTTAAAAAGAAAATATATAACCAAACGTTGCAATTTTCAATTCCCACCACTAAAATCATGATGTATGTCCATACCAATGATAAATTAAACTCATTTAAAATTATATAACTTAAATTATTTATTGAACAAATTCATGGCCATTCTGTATGAAAACAGAAGACAACATTAAATTCATTCACTTCAATCAACTTCTGTCTCACAGTATCACCCTGCATAGTTTCCTTAGGCCTTGTCTACACTGCAAGGAAAAGTTGATCTAATTTGAGTTACATGAATAGCATAACTCAAGTTGAGGTAGCTTAGATCTACTTACCACGGGATCAATACTACGTGATGTCGACGGGAGATGCTCTCCCGTCAACTCCCCTTACTCTTCTCAATCCAGAATACAGGAGTTGACAGGAGAGCAATGTCTGTTGATTTAGCGGGTCTTCACGACCTGCTAAATCGACCGCCGATGCATCAACCGCAGCGCCCTTCTAAACAAGCCCAACTTAAAAAGAAGGAAAGTAATTTTTGCACATTAGAGAACTGAAATAAGATTAGTAAAACTGTATTGATGTTGCTTTCTTCCTAGTAGCCACTATGAATCTCCAAAATCTTATAAAGCTTTTTTGATCTCTTTCCTTTGCAATTTATTCACTTATTTTTAACTGTAAGTGGTTTCTGACTTACAGGAAACAGCAAGATGTTTTAAAAATGTGTATATTTTCATTTGAAAGAAACAGAATTTATTATGTGAATAAAAAGTTTCCACTCCAAGACAATTCATGCTTTTATAGATTCTAACCTAAATTAAATGACAACTGCATTTCAAAGTAAGGTCAAGTAACATATCCCATCTAATAAAAGCTAGTTAAGAAGGTTACATCCTTAGTGCCAATTGAAAGATTTTCGGTTGACAGAGCAGAATACCAGAGATTGATGTTATTTTTCATAAACTCATTTACCTGCCCTCAATCTCCAAGATGTTGTTATGGATCATTTGCAGAAAAAAAGCAAACAGGCTGGAGCTTGTTTCATTTAAAGAAAGGCTCTAAAAAAATAAGAAAAGGAAAAGATGTTGTCCTAATTAATAAGGAAGAACAAGTTGAAAAGATGCATCTTTGACCTTAAGCATATTTTAGTCTCGATTTAAAGTATCAAAAACTCAATAAAACCAACATTTTAGATTCTGTATTTAAAAATGTACTACACACAAACACATTTGGAAACAGATCAGAATTCACCATTTGTGCAACATTTGCATTTTTAGCAAAGAGGCAATTTTCTCAAAATGGTGAGAGGTGGCGAGAAAGCCAGGTAAAAATGTCTAACTGTGATTTTAAAATGCATACAGTGACTTATTACAATAAAATGTGATATATAACATCCTAGTAACTTCACTGTTTTACACATGATCATTTATAATATTCTATAGCATACTACCAGAATCTGTCATCCTCTTCACGTTCTGCATCTGGGTCTGTCTGCATGTGGATTTTTTTAATCTTCCAGGAATGCTGCAAAGGGGTGAGCTGAGGTTTGCCTGATATTTATGGGCAGTCCTTTTCTTTTAATAATATAAACAAAACCTTCATATAGTGATAGCAACAAGGCACACCACACCAAGCCAAAACTTCAAAATTATGCAAATTGAAAGTTAAGGGAAAGGCATCCTGAATACATTGACATTTTCACATAGTCCAGAACACCCCAACACCCCATGAGGCTTTCATTGCTACCAATCAAATAAAAAAAAGGAATACTGAGAGCACTCCTTAACAGGGGGACATCAGTAGCATTAAGACAAAATAACTTCCTAAATGCGTGGACAGGGTAACAATCAGATGCACTGATCTTTTGATACAAAAGTATACAAGATCACAGTTAACTTTTTGCATGACAGTACAAGTCTAAATGTTGGGAATACATATGGCTTCTTGGTATGTATAAAGATACTCCTTAGGAAATTCTGCACCACTGCACAACGCAGAATTTTGCAAAATTAACATTGTGCACACAGATTTCAAAGTAGCAGCCATGTTAGTCTGTATCCGCAAAAAGAACAGGAGTACTTGTGGCACCTTAGAGACTAACAAATTTATTTCAGCATAAGCTTTCATGGGCTACAGCTCACTTCTTCAGATGCATAGAGTGGAACACACAGACAGAAGATATTTAGACCTTAACAGCAGGATTGTCTGGCTATGTGGACTCTCTCCTCAGGCCCTACGCTACCAGCACTCCCAGCTATCTTCGAGACACCACTGACTTCCTGAGGAAACTACAATCCCTCGGTGATCTTCCAGAAAACACCATCCTGGCCACTATGGATGTAGAATCCCTCTACACCAACATTCCACACAAAGATGGACTACAAGCCATCAGGAATAGCATCCCCGATACCATCACGGCAAACCTGGTGACTGAACTTTGTGACTTTGTCCTCACCCACAACTATTTCACATTTGGGGACAATATATACCTTCAAGTCAGCGGCACTGCTATGGGTACCCGCATGGCCCCACAGTAAGCCAACATCTTTATGGCTGACTTAGAACAACGCTTCCTTAGCTCTCGTCCCCTAAAGCCCCTACTCTACTTGCGCTACATGATGATATCTTCATCATCTGGACCCATGGAAAAGAAGCCCTCGATGAATTCCACCATGATTTTAACAATTTCCATCCCACCATCAACCTCAGCCTAGACCAATCCACACAAGCGGTCCATTTCCTAGACACTACTGTGCTAATAAGCGATGGTCACATAAACACCACCCTATACTGGAAACCCACTGACCGCTATACTTACCTACATGCCTCCAGCTTCCATCCAGGACACACCACACAATCCATTGTCTACAGCCAAGCTCTAAGATACAATTGCATTTGCTCCAATCCCTCAGACAGAGATAAACACCTACAAGATCTCTATCAAGCATTCTTAAAACTACAATACCCACCTGCTGAAGTGAAAAAACAGATTGACAGAGCCAGAAGAGTATCCAGAAGCCATCTACTACAGGACAGGCCCAACAAAGAAAATAACAGAACGCCACTAGCCACCACCTTCAGCCCCCAACTGAAACCTCTCCAGCGCATCATCAAAGATCTACAACATATCCTGAAAGATGATCACTCACTCTCACAGATCTTGGGAGACAGACCAGTCCTCACTTACAGACAGCTTCCCAACCTTAAACAAATACTCACCAGCAGCCGCACACCATACAACAAAAACACTAACCCAGGAACCTATCCTTGCAACAAAGCCCGATACCAGTTCTGTCCACATATCTATTCAAGTGACACCATCATAGGACCTAACCACATCAGCCACACCATCAGGGGCTCGTTCACCTGCACATCTACCAACGTGATATATGCCATCATGTGCCAGCAATGCCCCTCTGCCATGTACATTGGCCAAACTGAACAGTCTGTACGCAAAAGAATAAATGGACACAAATCTGACATCAGGAATCATAACATTCAAAAACCAGTGGGAGAACATTTCAACCACTCTAACACTGGTCTACAATTTTTGAGAAGTCGTCTGCTTCAGAGATAAAATGTGCTATTTATTATGTATTCTGATGTGCTGAATTCAAATATGACAATTAAAACAACTGATCGGCTACTGTTTCTAAGATATTTAAGTTTTTACATTTTATGTCTATGTATACTGTGTAGATAGTAAAGTTTTAATCACAAATTGTAAACCTAGGTCTTTTCATGTGTTTATGGTTGCTTTAAATGATAATATTTCACCTGTCCTGTTTATATAACACTTTAAAAATCAGCAAAAGGGTTATATAAATAAATTTATTATGAAACAAAAGGCAAAAAACTATTATGTACATAGTTTAGTCCTATTCACAGTCCACTTTTTCTTCTTTGACACACCTTTCCCAACTGGAGGCACCATGCAGAAGTAACAATTGCTGGTATGATCTGTTGGCTCTCTCCAAATCATTGGCACTGCAAAAGGCATAGATTTCCTTTTCCTGTTCAACCACTGGCAAAGATTTGTTGCACAAGTGTTGCAGCATATGTGTGGGGCCCACCTCTTGTCCTGATCTCCAATTTTGCAGCCAAAACAAAGGTGATAGGCTTTCTTAACCATAGTGGTTATACTGCGCTTTTGTGATGCAAAAGTTACTTCACCACAAACATAGCAGAAGTTATCTGCACTGTTCACACAAGTACGAGGCATCTCTGCTCACTTTGGCTAAACTGAAATGTGTCCCTTTGCAAAATCAAACACTGACAAATAAGAGAGCACGACACTGTATGATTTCTAGAGCTGATATAGGGCAATTTGTTCAGCAGAGTGATGTAAGCTTCGTTATGATTGCATCATCCATGACTTCTAGGAATAACATGATGCAATTCATACCATGTATGACGCAATACCAGCTTCAGATTGCATCATTCATTGTTTTGCCTAAAAAGCAAGTACTGTCCAAACCCAGTCATAGATTTATTCATAGATCCAGTCAAAGATGTATTTTAGTCATTTCTGGTTTAAATTGAGATCCCTTCCCTTTATAACTCACTTATCCTCCGCCATTCCCAAGTCAAGGGTCGTATATACTGACCCAATAGCGTATCTTGAAAACTAGAGCCAATCAACAATTTTAAGCATCATTTTCGTTCTCAGTGACCCAGAATTAGTAAAGTTTGACTACATTTATTTCAGAAGCATTTTGGCTGTAGAGCAGTGTAATCACTCAGTGACAGACTTGAAGGTGTCAATTTTGCAACAAAAAAACTTCAAAAACAGACTCCAAAGAGAGATTGCTGAACTTGAATTAATATGCAAATTAGACACAATTAACTTAGGTCTAAACAGAGACTGGGAATGGTTGGGTCATTACACTAAATGAATTTTCCCCCCCATGTTAAGTTCTCCTCATACCTTCTATGGGTCATCTCGATTATCACTTCAAAGTTTTTTCTTCTGCTGCTACTGATAGCTCATCTCAATTGATTGGCCTCTTACAATTGGTATGCATACTTCCACCTTCTCATGTTCTCTGTATGTATAAATATCTTCTGTCTGTGTGTTCCACTCTATGCATCTGAAGAAGTGAGCTGTAGCTCACGAAAGCTTATGCTGAAATAAATTTGTTAGTCTCTAAGGTGCCACAAGTACTCCTGTTTTCATTGTGCACACAGAATTTCCTTTCTCCCACAGAAATGGGCTGCAGTGCTGCTGGCCACCACTAGGGGCCACTGGACCCAGCAGAGCCCAGCTCGCACATAGACACTGACGGGGGAGGGAACTAGTGGGTTCCTGACAGCTGCAGTTCCCAGCATGCCCTGAGGGAAAGCCTGGGACCAAGCATCAGGCTGTTTCTCCCTCTGGATCCCTGGGCTCAGGGAGGGGAGAGGGGTCTGGGCTGGGAGGGCCACAGCTGGGGTCTGGGAGGGAGGAGGTGCAGGTATTTGGACAAGGGGGGCCCCGCGGCTGGGCTGGGGGTGTGGGTTTCTGACCAAGGGAGGGCCCCGCAGACATAATTGTTGACAGGTATTTTGAAATAAATTACCAAAATAATTGAAACCGGTATGATTATGTGGTGTTATTTTGACAAATAAAATTTGCGGAATTTTAAAATATTGTGTGCAGAATTTTTAATTTTTTGGCGCAGAATGCCTCCAGGAATAATAAGAGATGGAAGCAAAAGCCTGATGAGGTGTGTTGCTGGCAATGTGCAAATGACAAAGAATGCCAGTGACTTTTTCCTTAACTTCTGATTTTCACGCTTTTAAGGTTTTGGGTTGGCAGGGTACAAACTTAAATGTCACAAAATGAAGTTTTTATTTGTATTAATTTACTAATTCTTTTTATACAGTATTGGTGTACCTTGGTAGATAGCTCCCCAAGGTTAGGGAGGAGAGGGGGGAGTTTGAAAGCAGAAGAGGAGTCCCTGGGAGCAAGGAGGGCTGGGAGCAGCAGGAGAGCTGGGAGTGGAGTGTGGAGGATTGGAACCAAAAGGAAACTGGGGAGAATAGAGGTTGGAAGAAAGGAGAAGGATGCAGGGGGCTAGAGAGCTTAGGGCAGGAGAGGGAAAGGATTGGGCATCTGGTACAACTGGGGATTGGGAAGCTGGAAAGAGGAATGTCAAGGAGTGGGGGGGAAAGAGTTTCTCTCTGTTTGTCTCTATTGTGTGTGCCAGAAGTTGTAAATATTGCATCCTCTGAATTCTACGCAGTCAATAGTTCATCATGTAAACCCCTACACGTAGCACTATGTTGACATGGGTTGCTTCCTAAGCAAAATAAAATCATCGTACCTTTAATGCCACACTTTCAAAGAACATTATTCTTAAAAATTACAACAGAGAAAAACATAAAATTGGTATTTTTGTAAACTATAGATATATAGTAATCTACATCAGAGGTTTACTGTAGAATTTCCATGTATATAAAAGTGATACATTAGAGATCCTACATCAAAAAACAACCATTTTTAATTTCAAAATATTTTAAATACATCACATCCCTAAAAATTCCAATTGCACAGAAAATTAAGTCCCTGAACACTCTATTTTGTATGTTTTTTCTGACATAAAATATTTAGCATATTTCCAATCTTTTCCAGTTATTCTCTGGTATACAACCTGAACTATGGCTTTGCTATCACTCTACCATAATTCTGTAGTTTAATGTATGCTTCAGGTAACCAGAGCAGAGGATGGCCACCTATACATACATTTATAAGTCTGAAGGGGGAAAAAATACTTCCCTCTACCACAAAAAATTGCTTTATGTTATCCTTGTGCATGGCTGCCAATTATGAGTTCCATGTTCTATTTCAGGAGTCGGCAACCTTTCAGAAGTGGTGTGCCGAGTCTTCATTTATTCACTCTAATTTAAGGTTTCGCATGCTGGTAATACATTTTAACGTTTTTAGAAGGTCTTCTCTATAAGTCTATAAACTATTGTTGTATGTAAACAAGTTTTTTAAAATGTTTAAGAAGCTTTAATTTCAAATTAAATTAAAATGCAGATCTTATCAGTTTAGTGCAGTGGTTCTTAACCTGGGGTGCATGCACCCCCTGTGGCAGGGCTGGTGCAAGGATATTTTGCGCCCTAGGCGAAACTTCCACCTCCCCCTCCCCCTTGCACATCGGTTCATTGAGGGGCAAATCCCAACAAGCCTTTATAGACCCCAGGGGCCAGCCGTGCCCAGGGGCTGCTCCCCAGACCAGGTTCCCCCTTCCCGCCTCCTGAACTCCCCTGGAGGATACACAGCGCCCCCACGAGCCCTCCCCACCCCACCCCGGTGGCCCCTGCCCCGAGTCCACTCACTGGCTTTGCCGGGCTTGGGCCACTACAGCAGCTCAGCAGGGAGAAGCCACTTTCCGGAGGCACCGGAGAGCCAGAGTGTCCTGCTTGCGGCAGCAGCAAGCCCCAGCCATGGAGGAGCTTGCGCGGTGCAGAGGGGCAGCAGCCCTGCAAAGGCAGCGGCGGCGCCATTAGCGGGGAGCAGTCGTGCCCCCCCACCCCTCCTGCCTAGGCTGCGGCCCGGTGCCCCTCCTGGGGGCTCCTGCAGGCTGCAGCGGATACATGCGGATGCATGCAGGCGTGAGCCCCCATGTGCCCCCGGCTCCCCCCTCACCTAGGGTTACCATATTTCAACAATCAAAAGAGAGGACAGGGCAGGAGAGCCCTGCCCCCATCCACTCCCTCCCACTTCCTACCCCCTGACTGCCCCCCTCAGAATCCCCAACCCCCCCCCGCTCCTTGTCCCCTGACTGCTCCCTCCTAGGACCCCTGCCCCTAACTGCCTCCCAGAACCCCACCCCCTACCTAAGCCTCCCTGTTCCTGGTCCCCTGACTGCCCCCTCCTGAGACTCCCCCACCCTAACTGCCCCCCTAGGACCCTACCCCCTACCTGTCCCCTGACTGCCCCGACCCTTATCCACACCCCCAGACAGACCCCCGGGACTCCCACGCCCCATCCAACCACTCCCCACCCTCTGACAGGATCCCCAGAACTCCCGACCCTTCCAACCCTCCCCCTGCTCCCTGGCTGCCCCCCAGGACTCCCCTTACCATGTCCATGCCGGTCAGACACTTGCTCCACATGGAGGCAAAACATGCTACTGGGCTGCCGCGTGCACAGCCCCTCCCCCACAGAGTGCTGAGGCAGCGGGAGGGGGGAGCTCCAGGAGGGGCAGCGGCAGCTCACACTTCCGGGAGCTGCAAAACCCAAGTGCAGTGAGGGGAGTGCCGGGGGGCACGCCTGCCCAGGCTGCGGCTCCCAGCCACCTGCAGCGGATGCATGCAGCAGATACATGCAGGCGGTGGTCCCCGTGCGCTCCCTGGCTCCCCACTCTCCCAGGAGCCGCAGAACCCAAGCGCGGTGAGTGGGGAGCCAGGGGGCGCGCCTGCCACCGCGGCCCCGCTCAGCCTCCTGCCGGCCTGGGGTTCCGTTCACTCAGCCGGCAGCGGACTGAGTGGGGCCGGTGGCCAGGACCCTGGCTGGCAGCCGTGTGCCAGGCAAAATCGGCTCATGCGTGCCGTAGGTTGCCGACCCCTATTCTATTTGACAATGATACAATTTTGATGAACAAAAATCAATGGAAGGAGTTGCACAAGAATACATAAAAGAAGAATATGACTCTCTATTTACCTTATAATTTCAAATTATGCTGGAAAGGAACTTTTCAGCTAGTTTCAACGTGTCCTCTAAACTTGCAGGCATAAATCCAAATAAGGTAATTCAGTAACTAGTGGTCTGTAATGTAAGTTTAGAGGCTGCAGCACAAAGTTTGGTTTAGAACAGTGAAATGTATAGTGTAATTGGTTAAAAACAGTTTTGAATTCATTTAAGAGTGAAAAATATTTAAACTTCGAACAAACTAATATCATCGTTTGGAAAAAAAACAAAAACAATTAAAAAGTAAAATTAGTTTTGTTGCTTAGCATTCTGTAATTTTTCATTTCTCATAACAAACACAACTCAGGTCTGGCCATCTAAGGATAGGCTATCACACTTTTTTCCACTGATCAAAAGGTAGGTTCCAAGAATTCCTCTTGAAGATTTTTATTCTTTGTTCTGTCAGTTCTCTCTACTAGAACATGGATGGTACAGGCAGAGTGAGCCCTGAAAAAGAGCATCTTTCAGATATTGCATGCAAGCACTTTTGTCCATCAGGGATCTAAACCATTTGCCCTGAGAGGGCAGGAAGTGTCACGCTGTCTGGAGTGGCTCACGACAGAGTGCCAACCTCAGGGCAGACTGTCAAAAAGCAGGGGAGAAACTCCAAATTGGCTGTATATTCTGTAATTAGATTTCACCGACCCAGTAACAAGTGAGAACTCCTAAAGCACTATAACAGTCTTACCATGGAGTCGCAGACAGTCCCTTTGGGTATTACAGTCTATCTTGACACCCAGGCAAGCTGGACTATGTGATAGATGGTCACTTTACACCAAAAATCACAACAATATCCAGATTACTCTCAGTGTCAAAGGACCAGTCATTTATCGCAGGTCAATTGTATTCAGCTCTCAAACCAAAGGCAACACCTGTAGCCAATCCTGTAATAAACTACCTAAAGATTTATTAATTAAGAAAAGAAATGAGAGTTATTTACAAGGTTAAAACAGGAAACACACACACGCACAAGTGAGTTACAGTCTAAGAATATAATATGGAGCTGCTTATTGTAGAAGCCTGTATGTCCTTTAGGGGGATCTTTGCACTTCAGAGTCCAGATAGCATAAAAATCTCAGTATCTCCTTGTCAGGGATTTTTATCGCTTTCACCCCAAATTCCAAGCCAATGGGATAAGTTCATGTGCAGGTCTCCCCTCCAGGGAGGGAGTGAGGAATGCAATCAGTCTCTGTCCTCTGATGGAACACAATGCCTCATTTACCTTCAATGAGGCATCTTGTCTGCAGGACAATTACTTTACCTTAATGCTGATTTTCCTGTTCGGTGAGTTACACAATTACAGAGGTTTACAATGCAAACACTCAATATAACTTTATACCAGGGACTACACATATTATAAGTAGGATTAATAAATGCAGCATCCTACAAGTATTCCATAAAGTCTAAACATTGAACATATTCCTATAAACACTAATAGCTATCTTAACTATACTAACCCATAAGTAAGCCAAACTGGTTTCCAGCTATGCATTTGTTCATTTAGGTCTGGGGCCTTGGCATGAGCTGACACCTGCTCTACCAGCATCACAGAAAGGATTTCTGTTCAGTGTATGTCCCAAAGTGCCAGGATGCTGTCATGTTGTCTGAGTTTTTGTGAATTCCACAGATCCTAGGATAGCACACCCTGAAAGTGAGCTTTCCAGTTGAGCATGGATGCGTCTTTTGTGACCAGTACAATTGGAGTTGGATGGCTGAATAATATTCCTGCT
Organism: Malaclemys terrapin pileata; assembly: GCF_027887155.1. Taxonomy (NCBI): domain Eukaryota; kingdom Metazoa; phylum Chordata; order Testudines; family Emydidae; genus Malaclemys; species Malaclemys terrapin. Next base: position 164,845,115 of record NC_071506.1, read on the forward strand.
AATTCAGTCTCTATAGGCTTCCACAAAGAGAGTTTTTGCAACACCTCTGATGGGATAGTCATATGCCTCTGCTCTGTCCTTGTTTGAGATGTGCACTTGTGCCAGCTAATGTTATAAGGGTCTCTGGTGAAGCCTTGCATGGAGTATCAAATGTAGAGATCATGATCACACACCTGACAAATCTGAGGGTGAACCTTGGTTTTTGGCATAGCTGTTGGTTTTTGGCTAAAGGATCTGTACAGCTTGTAGTATCTGAAGAAATCACTCTTCTGGGAGGAAAACTCTTCCTATGGTCAATATTCTCTTTTGACACGGGACCAGGTGTGATTTTTCCAGCTGCTTTCCAACCCTAGCACATGAAACCAGTGACAAATTAGAGCTATTGAGTGAAGGAGCTCCTGACATGAACTGGCCTTGAGGAACCTGTCATCCAAGCAGGCAAACACAGTGCACCCCTCGTTTTCTCAGATGTGCTGATGCTACTGCCAGACACTGTGAATATTCTAAGCACAGCTGACAGGCCAAAGAGGATAAATGTGTATTGAAAGTTTTTGTTCTCAATGTAAAAAGACAGGTATTTGTTGCAGATAATGCTTATCTGGAAGTAAGAAACTTTGAGATCGAGAGCTGAATACCCGTCTTCTTGGGACAGGGAGGGGATGGTTATATCTACAGAGAGCATTCTGAACTTACAAGGTCTTTACATATCTGTTCTGTCTTCTCATGTATAGGATTGGGTAGAGGCAGTTTCCTTTCTTGTGGATCACAAAGTATTGAGTAGAAGCTCTTCCTCAGAAACTTCCGAGGAACCTCCTCTCTTGCTCCCTTGGATTGGAGGCAGCTGACAACTCTTCAAGAAGAGGTCTCATGAGAAGGATCCTGGAAAAGGATTGGGAAAGGCGAGGTTAGGAGATGTTCTAGGGATGAATTCAATGGAGTAACTCTGACATACCCAGTGATACAATGTGATCTCATACAAGGTTTTGCAGATGACCCCTACACACACACACACACACACAAAATAAAGAGGCTGTAGAGAAAGGGTATAGTGTGCAGGATGCTGATATGTGGCTCTCAATCATAATGTCAAACCTGCAATTTAGAGGCAAATGCAGCAATGTGGGTGGAGCCAATGCAATGGGTCTTCTGCCTCCCTTGCTATTTCAGAGAATAAACTGGGTGAGATGCTGGCCATGGCTTTCTTTAAGGTGCACAGGCACATCTGGTTGACAAAGCTAGTCTGTAGTATCTGAAGGAAGTGTACAATGGTGAGTCCTTGAGAAGGCTGAGCTGAGCCAAAAGGACCTTATGGTAGCTTGTGGACTTCAAGCTCCTGAGAGTCTTGTAAATTCTCTTACTGAAAATGTCTTTTCCATCAAAAGGCAAGACCTCTATTAGGCCATGCACCTCAGGAGTAAGGCCTCATGTTTTCAACCAGAAGTGTCTCTTCACAGGAGATCCCAGCAGGCAGAAGTGTCATAAGCTGGCTGAAGTCCATAAAGGGTCAGAAGCTGCAATCTTTCCTTCTGAGGCTAGTTCTTTCACCAGCTATTTCTTTTCCCTCAGGGACCAAATCCAAGATGGGAAATGTAGCTTCCCACAGGCCATATTGGTAATGTGCTAGCATTCCTTGATAATAGGCAGACCCAGAGAAACATGCCTTAATGCTGACACAGTTCAGTCTGCATCCTCTCTCAGTCACAAAAGAGGAGTGAGAGGTCTTTGTGCTCTGATTTCTCGACAGCTGCTGCAACCATCAGGAACTTAGCATTGGAGTGGTAAGGAAAGAAGGAAAAGTCCTGATTAGGAACCAGATACAGCCTATTGTATCTACTGAAGACTGCGGACGATGATGATGAGGGTGTAAAGCCAGACATTTCCAGCTGAATCAAATAGACACAGTAAGCGGGTAGGAAATTTTAACCTTCAGTTTTTGTCTGAAAGATGTGAAATAAAGGACCAAGTTTGCAGTTGGCGCCTCAGGAGTGTACAGCTGAGTCTATCCACCATCCTGTTCACCCGTTCTTGAAGCTAGTGGAATTCACCTGGTGGGGGTGTAATGTTCTCATCTGGTGATGTTCCACTAGTGAGAATGTAATCTGCAGGGATATCATCATCATCATCATTCATGTAAACATCTCCAATGGTATCCAGGTTTGTAGGCGTCTGGTTACCTGGAGCTGCAAGTAGCAGTGTTGGTAGCAGTAGCAAAACTGGTGCCAGAGCCAACAGGATCTAGGTAAGACCATTGGTTGCTCATGCGGTAGCATGGGCTGAGGTGGTGCTGGCAGGGCCAGGTTTGGTGCCAGCGGGGTTGGACATTGTGACAAAGGCGCCAGGAGCTGAGGGGGAAGTGTAGTGAATGTGACCAAGCATGGTAAACATACTGAGGCCAATGATGGTGGGCCTGATGGTCTCAACTGAGCCAGATCAAAGAGGCTTTTACCATGTCCTGTAGTGCAAGCTACAACACATTTTGCTTGGGCCAATGTGGAAAGTCCCCTTAATCATCTGGGACTGAAGGGGTGTTTGGTGAAATGAGGTGATAGACTGTGGAGGAGGCTGGAAAGGTTCTTTTCCCTGGCTTTTCAGAGATCAAACAGCCTGCAAATTGAAAGTAAAGTCAAATGCTGATAGTGGAGTCTCGGAAGTCTGATACAATAGATGAGCCTTTGGTCTCAGCAATGCCCAGTGCACATATGGAATATGCATTGGTGAACATGGGCTCTTTTGTGGTGCCACTGGCGCTTGGAAGGTTGAGTTGTTTCTTTGTTCAAGCTTCCCTAGGATTAGTTGGGGTCTCTTTATCCGAACTGTCTCATTCAAGTCAGATCTTGTTTCTTCTCTGGCATCTTGAAAGGAAGAACAATGCTATGGCAGCAGAGTGCCTGGTACCAAAAAGGATTGAGCTGCTGATGTAGCCACTTCCCCTTCAGTCCAGTGAACTCAGAGCACCTGTGCACATTTTGACATTGGTGACAACTCTCAGTGCCAAGGACAATTCCCGAACTTAAGAAGGTGCTGATCATAGCAAGGCCTTTGAAGATCCAGTGTCCAAGCCCTTTCTAGATGTTGGTGCTAAAGACAGTAACAACTTGGAATTCAGCAGATGAAGTTTTGCCCACTTAGTGAAGGAGGGCTTGGTGCTGACATGGGTCGGTGAGGGCCCACATTATCAGCCTAGTTGAATGTTGCAAAGGCTGTAGGTTTAGCACGTCCCCAGTCAGGTGCTCTCAATTTAAGTTGCTGTTACCAGTGTGTTCTAGACAGGCCTTACAGACTGAGCTCTGTAACAGGCTGCAGTCCTCACCCAAACATACTAAACAGTGCACACGAATGTCCAATTTCAGGTCTGTAGAACAACAGGTGGTCCAGAGCTTATAGCCCTTTTTAGCCTCTGTGTTATAGTTATAGCCATGATAGTTGTGCAGTCTCCAAGCCAGAAGGGAGCCCTCTTTTTTCTCAGAGTGAAAGGACTGACACTGACTAAACTAAACTAACCACTAGAGAGGTTCATAACACTCTTTACTACGGAAGAGAAGAAACTGAAACAGGTGAGGGCCACAATCCTTTATATACACTTAGGTGTTGATCTTAATCATCATTAGGGGAGCTTATGCAATCCTAACATGGCTTTGGTAGAGGATCTGTGACTCAACACAAGGGGGCACCATATCCCACAAATGGGAATGCACAAAGGCCCTCCAAGGCCTACAGATTTTACGTTTGGACTCAATTCAGTACTTCTTAATTAAAATGGATTCACTGAGTGGAACTAAGAGCAAAATTAACTACTCCAACACCTAAATGCTCTGTCAGATGATACCAGTTTATCTATCTTGTAAAGAAGCAAACCAAAGATCAAGTTGCAACTCAGTATATTTCATCAGAAAAGGCCCTATACTTCCCCCCAGCCTCTGGATGTTGTTATAGCCTTGGTAGAGCAAGTGACCCAGATCAGCTAAATCACAAGCTCCCTAACAGCCTGGAATATGGCAAGTTTTATTCATCTGAAAGTAAGCATCTTGGCTGCCTTGAAACGTGCTCTCTCTCTCTCTCACACACACACCCCTCACCTTCCCCACTATTTTGCTCTATGAAAACAGAATTACAGATAGTTGCTCTCATCACAGCCAACATATGCCATTTCCTTTTTAGACCATATCTGGACTTAGAACTAAATAAAAGCAATGTAGTTGACTGGTTCCAGTGAAAGTCTATTGCCTTTAGGTATGAAGTGTAGAACTGGCCTGAGGACTATCTTTTCAGGAAAAAGCTGTATGAATGGTACTTTAATGAAAGAGCTTCCAGCTAACTGACTCCCTCAGTAATTTAATTATCAGAAGAGAGACTGAAGGTTACAAAATAGAGATACTTCTGACAAGGATTAAAATCAAACTTTCATGAGAGCTTCCTACAGAAAGTCAAAGGCACTGTTTCAATGGCTGTGTGATGACACATGGCTGCTCCAGAACACTGGCTTCAAGGAAGTGAGAGATATGAGGATTTAATGAAATAGAATGAGGTTTATTACAAGATCAAAAACTTGAACCTTTAAGAAACTAATTTTCTGACCTTTTTAATACCTCCCAAGATATACTCCAGAGTGTCCATTAAGTGGAGAATCAACTCTATCAAAAGCATGACATGAAATCTTTCCTAGACGTTAGCAGAAATACCACAATTTCCCAGGAATAAGGCATGCTTTAGGAGATTCAACTGTTCTGGTTCCAGGTGGACAGCTTCAACCAATGGAAATCAGAGTAAGTACATGGACCCTAGAGGAAGAGGTCCTTGAAATTGAAGACAATCCATAGTTAGTCCATTGGCACATGCATTAGCCTGCATAATCAGGGTCACTAATGCTAGTGATGAATACATGATCCTTGCACACTTTTCTGTCTCTCAGAGGGAATAAGGAAAAAAGCATGCAGGGGAATGAGAGTCAAACTCTCTTCCATATATGCACACATGTGGATATCATGATGGGAAGAGGAGGTTACTTACCTGTGACTGGAGGTTCTTTGAGATGTGTGGTCCCTATCTGTATTCCACTGTGGATTATGCATGCACACCATGCATCCGGATTCTGAGAATTTGAGAGTAGTGTCCCATGGTCCACACATGCGCTCTGGCTCACCTTATGCCTCTGTCTGAGGGGATAAAGGGCAGAGCAGACTAATCACTTCGATACAATCCAAAGCAGAGGGGAAGGAGGATGGGTAGTGGAATATAGATAGAGGCCACTCATCTCAAAGATTCTACAGTTACAGGTAAGTAACCTCCTCCCCTTCTTTGAGTGACAGTCCCTATTGTATTCCACTGTGGGTGACTGACAAGCAGTACCTAAGTAGGAGGAGGATGCAAGGAAGTAGACGGTAGGGCTGAGTGGAGTACCACCATCCCAAAGGAGACAATCAGCAGAAGAGTCCTGCACCAGGGCATAATGTCTTGCAAATGTGTGAACAGAGCCCCACATGACTGCTTTATGGATGTCCAATAGGGGTGCCTCCTGAAGAGATGCCATAGTTGTTACATAGTTGCTTGTGATCTGGTGGAATGAGCTCTTACCCCATGGGCAGAGGGGAAGGTTTGATAGCGAATGGAGTAGAACACAGCCAGAGACCAATCGGAGATTCTCTGGGTGAAGATCATGTGCTCGCTGACTCTTTCTGCTACAGCAACAAACAGTCTCAGGGATTTCCTGTTTGCTTTTGTTCCATGCAGGTAAAAGACGAAGGCCCACCAAACAATTAGGAGTGGAGTCTTTGTTCATCTGCAGAAGCATGCAGTTTTGGGAAGAACAGAGGTAAGTGAACTGATTGGTTACAGTGAAATTCCGAAACTACCTGGGGGTGAATTTGGGGTGCAGATGCAAAGAAACCTTATCCTTACGGAATACAGTGTATGGAGAATCTGCCACCATCACTCCAAGTTTGCCAGCCCTTCTAGCTGAGGTGACTGCTACAATGAAAGTGACCTTCATGAAAAGGAGAGATATGGAGCAAGAAGCAAAAGGTTCAGTGGGGAGCGGGGGGGTGAGGGAGGCTTCTGCGTACTGAGAGAACAAGGTTTATGTTCCACTGGGGAGTAGGCTTCAGAATAGATGGGAAGGTTCTTATTAGGCCTTTCCAGAATCTATTGGTCAATGGATGTGTGAAGACCGAGTAGCCTGAGGTGGATGATATGCAGTAATAACTGCCAAGTGGACTCCCAATGAGCTGATGTACAAACCTGATGTATTCAAAGATAGATATAGTCCAAGATGAGAGGAATATCTTTGATGTGCCCAAGAAGAAAAGTGTTTCCCTTTAGCTAGGTAACATTTTCTAGAGTCCTTTCTACTATTAAAGAGGATGCCTTGTATAGCTATGGAGCATGAACGTTCTAAGGATGATACCCATTCAAATATCATTTGTATCTGGTATATGTTGGTAATCATTAGGAAAAGGATAGATAATAAGATAGAAAATATCATATTGCCTCTATATAAATTCATGGTACGCCCACATCATGAATACTCCATGCAGATCTGATCACCCCATCTCAAAAAAAGATATACTGGAATTGGAAAAGGTACACAGAGAAGGACAACAAAAATGATTAGGGGTATGGAACAGCATCCATATGAGGAGAGATTAATAAGACTGGGACTTTTCAGCTTGGAAAAGAGACGACTAAGGGGGGGGATATGATAAAGGTCCATAAAATCATGACTGGTGTGGAGAAAGTAAATCAGAAAGTGTTATTTACTCCTTCTCATAACACAAGAACTAGGGGTCACCAAATGAAATAGGCAGCAGGTTTAAAACAAACAAAAGGAAGAATTTCTTCATACAACGCACAGTCAACCTGTGGAACTCTTTGCCAGGGGATGTTATGAAGGACAAGGGTTCAAAAAAGGGTTCAAAAAAGAACTAGATACGCTCATGGAGGATCAGTCCCTCAATGGCTACTAGCCAGGATGGGCAAGGGGTGGTGTCCCTAGCCTCTGTTTCCCAGAAGCTGGGAATGGACAACAGGAGATGGGTCACTTGATGATTAACTGTTCTGTTCATTCCCTCTGAAGCACCTAGCATTGGACACTGTCTTAAGACAGGATAATGGGCTAAATGGACCTTTGGTCTGACCCCATATGGCCATTCTTATGTACCATGCCCTGAGGTGGAGTGAATGTGGATCTTGTTGTTCCACTGGGTCAGGAGCTTTCCAGATGAAGAAATGTTGGGAGGATGATTGGTGGTTGGATGCCATGCACAGGAGGTTTGGAGACCAGAACTGTCCTGCTGTATTTTGCATAGAACTCATGGCAGAAGCAGTAGTGGAGAGAAGGCATAACTTAGGTGATCCGACCAAATAAAAAGCAGAGTGTTGTCCTGGGAGTGGCAACCTAGGTCTTCTTTGGAGAAATATGTGGTGCATTTCCTGTTAGCTTGAGAGGCAAACAGATCCCTGGTTGGAGTTCCCCATAGTGCAAAAATATTTCACAGCACTGAGTCATGGAGCTGCCACTCATAATCAACTGCAAAATGTCTACTGAGGGAATCTGCAAGCACATTTTGCTTCTCTGGAAGATAGTTCCAGAGGTTGCTGATACACCAGTTCCAGAGGCTGGCTGCTTCTGCACAAAAGGGAGGCCAATCTCATTTCTCTCTGCTTGCTGATGTAGAAAACAGTCTGACATAAGAACATGGTGGGCATGGATGAATGGAAGAAAGGACTTGCAGACCTTCCAGACTGCTTGCAACTCCAGGATATTGATGTGCATCCTGGACTCTTGAGACATCCAGGTACCTTGTGTCATGTGGCTGTTCATGTGGGCTCTCCAACCTAATAGGAATGCGTTTGTAATAATGGTCCTGTTCAGAGAGGAAGGGAGAAAGGGGATGTCCATGATGAGGATTTGTCCACCATAGCAGAGAAGACCATGACATGCATGGAATGGCGGTTTGGAGAGTATACTGACTGCAGCCATGTTTGAAGGCAATGAAGGCAGAGTCCTGCAAATGGAGTGACATAGGTGCATGAGGCCATCTGACCTAGGAGAAACAGACATGACTTAACCAGCACTCAAGGATTGTTTATGATGTACGCTATGATATTATTCATGGACTGGAATCTGTCCTGGGGCAGGTACACTCTTGTAGCGATAGAATTCAAGGTTGCCACGATGAAGTACAGAGATTGTGGGGGTGAAAACAGATTTATCAGTGTTTTGGCACCCAGTGAAGAAAGGAGATGTAGCATCATGAAAGTTGACATATAGGCTTCCTAGCAGGACTTGGTGACAAGGAGCCAATTGTTGAGGTAGGGGAAGACAATGAGATGATCACGTCTGACATGGGCTGCTACTACAGAAAATATCTTGGAAAAGATTCTAGGGGCAGTCTCTATTCTAAAGGGAAGTTTTCTGTACTGAAAATGATTAGAGCCCATTAAAGTACCATTCATACAGCTTTTTCCTGAAAAGGTAGTCCTCAGGCCAGTTCTACACTTCATACCTAAAGGCAATAGACTTTCACTGGAACCAGTCAACTACAACTTCACCTGGAGAACTCCCTTGCGAAACTCCCTGTTAGCAGCCCCTGTTCGCAGTAAAAGAAATGGCAAAGTATTAGAAAAGGTCTCCAAGGCCATGAAGGACCGAGGCCATAACAGGGACACACAGCAGTGCCGCGTGAAAATTAAGGAGCTACGGCAAACCTACCACAAAATCAGAGAAGCAAATGGAAGGTCCGGGGCAGAGCCGCAAACTTGCCGCTTCTACGTGGAGCTGCATGCCATTCTAGGGGGTGCAGCCACCACTACCCCAACCGTGTGCTATGACTCCATCAATGGAGAAACACACAGGGAAGAGGGTTCGGGGAACGAGGAAGATGAGGATGGAGGTAATGTAGGTAGCTCACAGCAGCAAGCAAGTGGAGAAACCGGTTTCCCCAACAGCCAGGATATGTTTGTGACCCTGGACCTGGAACCAGTAACCCCCGAACTCACCCAAGACCCTGAGGGCACACAGGAGACCTCTGGTGAGTGTACCTTTGTAAATATTACACATGGTTTAAAAGCAAGCGTGATTAATGATTAATTTGCCCTGGCAATCGCGGCCAGTACATCTACTGGAAAAGTCTGTTAACGTGTATGGGGATGGAGCGGAAATCCTCCAGGGACATCTCCAGAAAGCTCTCCTTTATGTACTCCCAAAGCGTTTGCAAAAGGTTTCTGGGGAGGGCTGCCTTATCCCGTCCGCCATGGTAGGACACTTTACCACGCCAGGCCAGTAGCACGTAGTCTGGAATCATTGCATAACAAAGCATGGCAGCGTATGGTCCCGGTGTTTGCTGGCATGCAGACAACATCCATTCCTTATCTCTCTTTGTTATCCTCAGGAGAGTGATATCATTCACGGTCACCTGGTTGAAATGGGGTGATTTTATTAAGGGGACAGTCAGAGGTGCCCGTTCCTGCTCTTCTGAACAGAAATGTTCCCCGCTGTTAACCACAAGGTGGGGGGAGGGGTGAAGTGATCATCCCAGAGAATCGGGTGTGTGTGTGGGGGGGTGGTTTACTTGGGTTTGTGCTGCATGTTAACCCGGAAACCGCAGCCCCTCCTTTTACATTGAAAACCCATTTTAAACGGCCAACCCAATTCATCCTTGATATGGGAAATGCGCTGCTGTTTGAAACCATCCTCACATGTTAAGAAGGTTAAAAAACCCAAAAGACTGTGGCTGCCTGCAAGCTGAAATCTGTTGCCTGGCACTGCGTGAGTGATCTCTCATACCAAACTGGCAGGCATAGGAAAAATGCGACCTTGTAACGAAAGAGTGTACCCATTGTTCTCTAAAATGTATCTTTTTTAACCACCTCTCCCTTCTCCTCCACCAGCTGCAAATGTTTCTCCTTCACAGAGGCTAGTGAACATTAGAAAGAGAAAACGGAGGACTTGGGACGATATGTTCATGGAGCTCCAGATGTCCTCCCACGCTGATAGAGCACAGCAGAATGCGTGAAGGCAGTCAATGTCAGACATGAGAAAAGCACAATATGAACGAGAGGAGAGGTGGCGGGCTGAATGGCGGGATGAAAAGAGCAAGTGGCGGGCTGAAGATGATAGGTGGCGTCAGCTTGCAGACAGAAGGCAAGAGTCAATGCTCCGTCTGCTGGAGCATCAAACTGATATGCTCCAACATATGGTTGAGCTGCAGGAAAGGCAGCAGGAGCAGAGACCGCCACTACAGCCCCTGTGTAACCAACAGCCTTCCTCCCCAAGTTCCATAGCCTCCTCACCCAGACGCCCAAGAACACGGTGCGGGGGCCTCCGGCCACCCAGTCACTCCACCCCAGACGATTGCCCAAGCATCAGAAGGCTGGCCTTCAATAAGAGTTAAAGTTTTAAAATGCAGTGTGTCCTTTTCCATCCCTCCTCCCCCACCCATCCCAGGCTACCTTGGCAATTATCCCCCTACTTGTGTGAGGAATTAATAAAGAATGCATGAACGTGAAATAACAATGACTTTATTGCCTCTGCAAGCGGTGCTCGAAGTGGGGAGGAGAGGGTGGGATGGTTGGTTTACAGGGAAGTAGAGTGAACCGGGGGGGGGGGGGGTTGGGGGGTTCATCAAGGAGAAACAAACAGAAGTTTCACACCGTAGCCTGGCCAGTCACAAAACTCGTTTTCAAAGCTTCTCTGATGTGCACCGCGCCCTGCTGTGCTCCTCTAACCGCCCTGGTGTCTGGCTGCGCGTAATCAGCGGCCAGGCGAGTTGCCTCAACCTCCCACCCCGCCATAAATGTCTCCCCCCTTACTCTCACAGATATTGTGGAGCACACAGCAAGCAGCAATAACAATGGGGATATTCTTTTCGCTGAGGTCTGAGCGAGTCAGTAAGCTGTGCCAGCGCGCTTTTAAACATCCAAATGCACATTCCACCGCCATTCGGCACTTGCTCGGCCTATAGTTGACCAGGTCCTGACTCCTGTCCAGGCTGCCTGTGTACGGCTTCATGAGCCATGGCATTAAGGGGTAGGCTGGGTCCCCAAGGATCACGATAGGCATTTCAACATTCCCAACGGTTACTTTCTGGTCCGGGAAGAAAGTCCCTTCCTCCAGCTTTCGAAACGGAGCAGAGTGCCTGAAGACGCGAGCATCATGTACCTTTCCTGGCCATCCCACATTGATGTTGGTGAAACATCCCTTGTGATCCACCAGGGCTTGCAGCAGCATTGAAAAGTACCCCTTGTGGTTTATGTACTCGGTGGCTTGGTGCTCCGGTGCCAAGATAGGGATATGGATTCCGTCTATGGCTCCACCACAGTTTGGGAATCCCATTTCACCAAACCCATCCACTATTGCCTGCACGTTGCCCAGAGTCACTACCCTTGATATCACCAGGTCTTTCATTGCCCTGGCAACTTGGATCACAGCAGCCCCCACAGTAGATTTGCCCACTCCAAATTGATTCCCAACTGACCGGTAGCTGTCTGGCATTGCAAGCTTCCACAGGGCTATCGCCACTCGCTTCTCAACTGTGAGGGCTGCTCTCATCCTGGTATTCTGGCGCTTCAGGGCAGGGGAAAGCAAGTCACAAAGTTCCATGAAAGTGCCCTTACGCATGCGAAAGTTTCGCAGCCACTGGGAATCGTCCCACACCTGCAGCACGATGCGGTCCCACCAGTCTGTGCTTGTTTCCCGGGCCCAGAATCGGCGTTCCATGCCATGAACCTGCCCCAGTAACACCATGATTTCCACATTGCTGGGGCCTGTGCCTTGTGAGAGGTCTATGTCCATGTCAATTTCCTCATCACTCTCTTCGCTGCGCTGCAATTGCCTCCTCGGCTGGTCCGGGTTTCGCCTTGGCATGTCCTGGCTCTGCATATACTCCAGGACAATGCGTGTGGTGTTCATAGTGCTCATAATTGCTGCGGTGATCTGAGCGGGCTCCATGATCCCAGCGCCTGGTCTGAAAAAAGGCGCGAAACTAGTATCTGACGGACCAGGAGAAGAAGGGAGGGCCGAGTGACGACATGGCGTACAGGTACAGGGAATTAAAATCAAGAAAGGTGGCTGTGCATCAGGGAGAAACACAAACAACTGTCACACAGAATGGTCCCCCCAAAGATTAAACTGAAAACCCTGGGTTTAGCAGGCCATTGATTTCACGGAGGGAGGGGAAGCAAATGAATACAGAACAAATCTATTTTTTACATCTTAAGACAACGGTGCAGCTTGACTGATAGCCCTCGGCATCTTCTGGGTGCTTGGCAGCAAATACTGGGCGCTTGGCAGTTAGTGTACTACGATGGCCTTCAGGCCTATTGCACGATCTGCTGCTCAGGGAAGACTCTGCTAATGTGCAATGATCCAACTTGTAATAGGACGGTTACCAGTCGTAATACACCATCTACTGCCAAAAGGCAAAAGGCAAGGGGCTGGTGCAATGCAGCCCTACGGCTGCCAGCCCCACAGCTGCCAGCACCCAGATCGCTGATGAAGGCTACCAGTCATGCTGCACCGTCTACCGCCAAAAGGCGGTTAGCTGCTGCTGCTGTGTAGCAATGCAGTCCCACATCTGCCGGCACCCAGATGACATATGTTGACGGTGAGCTGAGCGGGCTCCATGCTTGCCGTGGTATGTTGTCTGCACAGGTAACCCAGGTAAAAAGGCGCGAATCTATTGTCTGCCGTTGCTGTGACGACATGTACCCAGAACCTCCCACGACACTGTTTTGCATCATCCGGGCATTGGGATCTCAACCCAGAATTCCAATGGGCGGCGGAGACTGCGGGAACTGTGGGATAGCTACCCATAGTGCAATGCTCCGGAAGTCGACGCTAGCCTCGGTACTGTGGACGCGGTCCGCTGACTAGAGCACTTAGAGCATTTTATGTGGGGACACACAAAATCGGCTGTATACAACCGATTTCTATAAAACCGGCTTCTATTAATTCGACCTAATTTCGTAGTGTAGACATACCCTAAGGAAGTATCTCTGGGTAGGATGAATGTGTATGTGAAAGTAGGCATCCTTCACATCAAGAGCCGTGAACCACATGCCCTTTTCTAAATATAGGATTATAGCTACCAACATGACCATGCAAAACGTGAGTCTGTGAACGAAGTAGTTGAGATGACAGAAGTCAATGATAGGTCTTCAACTGCCCTTTTTGGGTACCAGGAAGTACGTCGAGTAAACCCACTTTGTTGGTATTGAGAAGAGATGTGTTCTATTGCTCTTTGCTGCAATAAGGGAGTTCACCTATTGTTTGAAAATACTCTTGTGAGAATGGTCCTGAAGGGGCGGGGGGATGGTGAGGGGGATTTTGGAGGAGGCAGGGATGCAAACACTATTGTGTGGCCAGAGTGGATGACATTCAGTACCCACTTGTCTGTTGTTATTGGACTCCAGGTGTTGAAAAAGAGTGCTAGATGACCCTCAAATGGTGTGTGAGGGTCAGGAATTTTTGGGCTTCAATGTTTTGTGGCTCTCGAGCTCCCATCGAAAATAATGTCAAGTGGGTGGCTGAAATTGAGATGCAGATCCTGTTGCAGATGGTGCAGTGAAGTAGGATTTTTGAACCATCTGTCTCTTCCATGGTAGTAGGTCTCTGATGGAAAAACTGCTAAGTCATATGTCTAGAGCTGAACAATGGGTGGTGAAACTTCCTCTTGGGGCAGCAGTGTATATCCCCAGCGAGCAGAGGGTAGTCCTGCAGTCCTTCAGAGTATGGAGGGACTCGTCAATCTTCTGGTTGAAGAGTTGCAATTCATCAAATAGGAGGTATTTGATGGCATTCTGGCCCCTCCTAGGGAATCCTGACACATGGAGCCATGACTCCCTGTGCATGACAATGGCAGTAGCCATAGATCTAGAGGTATCGACTGCAGATTGGAGTGCAGTTCTGGCTATCAGTTTGCCTACATCTATCAGAGCTGCTGCAGAAAGCTGTCAGTAAACTCCACAAGGAGGGATAGCTCAGTGGTTTGAGCATTGGCCTCCTAAACCCAGGGTTGTGAGTTCAATTCTTGAGGGGGCCATTTAGGGATCTGGGGCAAAAATCTATCTGGGAATTGGTCCCCCTTTGAGCAGGGGGTTGCACTAGATGACCTCCTGAGGTCCCTTCCAACCCTGATATTCTATGAAATTTGGTCTAATTCAGGAAATTGTATTTAGCAATTAGCACCTGATAATTGGCTATCCTGAACTAGAGGCTGGATGATGAGATGATCTTTCTCACTAGTAGATCCAGGCATTTGCCCTCTTTATCAGTAGGATTGACTGGGGATGTTGCTATCTAGCTGTTTTAGAAGCAGCATGGACTACTAGTGAGTTGGGATCAGGGTGAGAAAGCAAACATTCCCCTCCTTTGGCTAGCACATAACGCTTCTCCTCTCTTTTGGAGGTAGGAGTGCAGGGGGCAAGTGTGTGCCAAACTGTCCTAGCTGCCCCCAATATGGCTTCATGAATGGGGAGAGCTATTCTGTTGGGTCTGGATGAGTGGAGAATGTCTAAGAGTTTGTGCTTGGAGTCCTGGAACTCCTCAAGAGGAATCTGAAGCTCTCCAGCAACTCTGGGGAGAAGGTTCTGGAACTGCCTGAAGTCTTTTTGGAGGGGGGAGATGTAGGAGTCACCTCTTCATCCAAGGATGAAGACGGCAATCTTTCTGGTACCAGCTGAACTTTCTGATCCAGAGTGTAATGTTCCCCCTCCTCCTCCTCCACTGGATCTGGGGGCAGATCTGAGCATCCCACTAGAGGGAAAGCAAGGGGTAACTCCCTGGCAGATTTGATCAAAACTACAAGGGAGTACTGGTCCCAAGACCCCCAGTACAACCAGTAGGAAGGGTCAATAAGTGGTCACAGGGGCCCCCATGGCACGGGTACCAGTGACTAAGTTAGATGAGGCAGCGGTTGATCGCAAACCGGTGCAGGTCTTTTGGGCAGTGGAGGACACGTAGGATAGGGGAAGAAAGGTTCATTGCATGGTTCAGAATCTCCCAATGAAGAAAAGGCTGATTCCAGTTCCAGTAGCAGTACCATCAGTGCCATTGGAGGGGAAATGTATTCCACATATGGGACGGGTGGAATACAGCCTCCGAGGGGATCAACCACTGGAAGGAGTTTGATATTATCTCCCTGGAGACTGAGGCACCCAATGGAGGAGGGGATTCTGGATTCAGGACAGCAAAAATGTCCTGTGAGGTGCAGCGGAGAGAAGGAAGTGGAGAGGTGATCCATCTGCCCAGCCCTTTATCCCTCAGATGCAGGCATGAGGTAAGCCAGGACACATGCACGGACCAACAGACAGTGCTTTCAAATTCTCTGGCTCCAGACACATGGTGCACATGTATAACCCACAAAGAAATACAATAGGGACCATCACTCAAAGAAGAACAGAGACTAAGGTCTTTTGGAATGGGATACAAACAGACCGTTCACCCCATTCCCTGGGGCAGATACTATCTGTATTTGCTCAAATATTTTCGGACTGAATTTCCATTCTTCTCTTTCCAGTTCTCAGCAGTTAACCCAGTAAATTTGCATTGCCTTCTACATAAGCAGGCCTGATCGAATGACCCTGACTGGTATATGACCCAGAATCCAACTGGTTTTGAAACTTAAAATTAACAGGTTAGAACAAAACAAAAGAAGTCTAACTAAGCAGCCATGGCTAATATGGCACATTAGATTTAGTGCATGTTGCAAAGACCTTGGAATTATGTGACACTGCTCCCCATTAGTGCTATCCCTCCTCAGAGTCCCCACTAGGCCACTACAATCAGAGCAGCAATCCCCAATTTATTTAAACATGAAATTTAACTTACTCTGGTCTAAAATTTTCAACTTTGGGGTGGAAATGAAGATATTTGAAGATGAAGGAGCTCTTTGAAATGTACTAGGAAGGAGCTTCTGGTGGTTGATGTTGAAGCCTTGTTCAAGAACCTGACAGACTGCTGTATATGAAGCACTAAGTCGTTGAATGATGAAACTTACTAAAAGGTCATCCAGTTACATTGTATACTTGCATGCCTGCCTCAGTCTTGCTCCCAGTGCAGAAGAAAGACCTAGGGTTATTACTTGGAATAGTGCTGGATAGAAGCATAGGATGTATGGTGTATAAATGAAGCAGAGAAAGGCTATGTCTACACTACATCACAGTCTGGACTACGGGGGTGTGAAACGCAGCATGCACAAAAGTGCTGCGCTGTAACTGCCCCATGTGGACGCTGCTGCTGCCAACTAAAAGGTGCCTAGTTTGCGTTAACATAGTCCTAAAAGGACTACATTATTGTGAACTAAACACTTTTTAGTTCACGCCACAGCCTCCACATGGGGCAGTTACAGCGCACCACTTTGGTGTGTACTGCAATTCACAACCCGGCAGAATAAGAAATGCAGGGTCATGCAGACAAGCCCAAAGTCAGAGTACTACACTCCTGGAGCAGGACAGCTAACACTTCAATCAAAACTAAAGAGAGTGCCTTACTGACAAATTTAAAGTAGAGATCCAGAAATAGGTGGAAACCTCTGATATGCTTGGCAAACACAAGGAATCTGGAAATAAGAGCCTGTCAGTGGTAGTGACTATAATATATACTCTCCAAATAGAAGTTTCTGCAGAAACATATTACAGATTTTAAAGGAGTTTATAAAAGGGGCATTCTGAAACTCCATGAGTCATCTCTCTTATTTTTTTAGAGCCCATTTGTTGGTTAGGTAACTGTCACCGAAAAAGGGTTTAACCCTTGGTGAATGGACTCATGGATTGGCAAGATATCATTATCTAGTGTAAAAGCCTTAATGAGGTTCTGGGTCCCCACTGGAACAAAATTAGGTAAAGAACTGAAGAGTTTATCAAGCCTGAAAATTCCAAGTTGTGGTGCCTTAAGCTTCCCAGTAATTCCCAGAATTTGTGAGGATATTGACTTATTGAGAGCTGATAATTTCTTTATAATCATAGAATCACAGAATATCAGGGTTGGAAGGGACCTCAGGAAGTCATCTAGTCCAACCCCCTGCTCAAAGCAGGACCAATCCCCAAGTAAATCATCCCAGCGAGGGCTTTGTCAAGCCTGACCTTAAAAACCTCTAAGGAAGGAGATTCCACCACCTCCCTAAGTAACCCACTTCAGTTCTTCACCACCCTCCTAGTGAAAAAGTTTTTCCTAATATCCAGCCTAAACCTCCTCCATTGCAACTTGAGACCATTACTCCTTGTTCTGTCATTTGGTACCACTGAGAACAGTCTAGATCCATCCTCTTTGGAACCCCCTTTCAGGTAGTTGAAAGCAGCTATCAAATCCCCCCTCATTCTTCTCTTCTGCAGACTAAACAAGCCCAGTTCCTTCAGCCTCTTCTCATAAGTCATGTGCTTCAGCCCACTACTCATTTTTGTTGCCCTCCGCTGGACTCTTCCCAATTTTTCCACATCCTTCTTGTAGTGTGGGGCCCAAAATTGGACACAGTACTCCAGATGAAGCCTCACCAATGTCAAATAGAGGGGAAGGATCATGTCCCTCGATCTACTGGCAATGCCCCTACTTATACAGCTCAAAATGCCATTAGCCTTCTTGGCAACAAGGGCACACTGTCGACTCATATCCAGCTTCTTGTCCACTGTAACCCCTAGGTCCTTTTCTGCAGAACTGCTGCCTAGCCACTCAGTTCCTAGTCTGTAGCAGTGCATGGGATTCAGAACTTGTCCTTGTTGAACCTCATCAGATTTCTTTTGGCCCAATCCTCTAATTTGTCTAGGTCCCTTTACTCTTTAAAGGAATTCTATTAACTTCATCTCACTAAAAGCAGCTTCAATGAGATTTGCCTCTGGAAGTGGTATCCAGATAAACCTCCAAGATAAGATTCTACAAAAAGAAGTATTGCAAAAAAGAACAGAAAATCTGGTAGTCTTATAAGGCTACATTTTGGAAGCACTGCTTGCAACCTTGTAGCTAAAGCGGAGTTCTATTTTGCATATAAGGCAAGGATTAAACCTCTTTGCTTTGCATAAAAAATAGTATCCAGTATTAAACTTGGAGCAGTGGATATGAGATTTGATTAATAAAGAATTAAAGGAACATGGGTATATGGAAAACAGACCCTGTCAAACTAATTTGGTATCTTTTTTTTTTTTTTTAATGAGATGACAAGTTTGATTGACAAAGGTAATTGTGTTGATGTAATATATTCAGTCTTCTGTAAGGTATTTGACTTGGTACTGCATGACATTTTGATTAAAAATACTAGAATTATATAAAATTAGTATCGCATTAAATAGATTAAAAGCTGGCTAAATGATAGGTCTCAAAATTTAACAGTAAATGGGGAATCATTGTTGAGTGGGTGTGCTCCTAGTGGGGTCCTGCAAGGATCTGTTTTTGACCCTATGCTATTTAAACATTTGTATTAATGACCTAAAAGAAAAAATAAAATCATCAATGATAAAGTTTGCAGATGACAAAAATTGGAGGACCGGTAAATAATGAAGAGGACCAGTAATACAGAGCAATCTCAATTGGTTGGTAAACTGGATGCAAGCAAACAATATATATTTTAATGCACTTGTAAATGTATACATCTAGGAACGAAGAATGTAGGCCATTACTTACATGATAGGGAACTCTACCCTGGGAAACAGAGACTCTGAAAAAGATTGAGGGGTCATAGTAGATAATCAGCTGACCATGAGTTCCCAGTACAACTCTGTAGCTAAAAGGGCTAATGTGATCCTTGGATGCACATAAACAGGGGAATCTCAAATAGAAGTAGAGAGGTTATTTTACCTCTGTATTTGGAATTGGTGTGACTGCTGCTGGAATATTGTGCCCAGTTCTGGCATCCACAATTCAGGAAAGATGTTGAAAAATTGGAGCGAATTCATATAATAGTCTCTAGAATAATAAAAGGATTAGACAATATGCCTTATTGTGATAGACTCAAAGAGCTCAATCTATTTAGTTTAAAAAGGGTAAGGGGTGAATTGATTACAATCAATAAGTACCTAGATGGGGAACAAATATTTAATAATAAGTTCTTCAATCTAGGATAGGTGTAACACAATCCATTGGCTGAAAGTTAAAGCCAGACAAAAATTAAACTGGAAACAAGGCATAAGTGTTTAACAGTTACAGTCGTTAAACGTACCAAGGGTTGTCATTTTTAAATCAAGATTGGATGTTTTTTCTAAAAGCTGTTCTAGGAATTATTTTGGGAACACACTATGGCCTGTGTTACACAGGAGGTCACATTAGATGATCACAAGGTCCCTTCTGGCCTTGGAAACTATGAAACTTACAGCATTTATTCTGAATATGAATGGAATATCTGAGAAATTACAGGTAAATCCTTTAGTTTATAAATTAAAATTAATGTAAAATTGGGTCCCCTTTGACACAGATGCTAAATTTTAGTCTTTGTTCCAAATTTTCTTAATCATAGAATCATAGACTATCAGGGTTGGAAGGGACCTCCGGAGGTCATCTAGTCCAACCCCCTGCTCAAAGCAGGACCAATTCCCAACTAAATCATCCCAGCCAGGGCTTTGTCAAGTCTGACCTTAAAAACCTCTAAGGAAGGAGATTCCACCACCTCCCTAGGTAACCCATTCCAGTGCTTCACGATCCTCCTAGTGAAAAAGTTTTTCCTAATATCCAACCTAAACCTCCCACACTGCAACTTGAGACCATTACTCCTTGTTCTGTCATCAGGTACCACTGAGAACAGTCTAGATCCATCCTCTTTGGAACCCCCTTTCAGGTAGTTGAAAGCAGCTATCAGATCCCCCCCCTCATTCTTCTCTTCTGCAGACTAAACAATCCCAGTTCCCTCAGCCTCTCCTCATAAGTCATGTGCTTCAGCCCCCTTAATTGTTTTTGTTGCCCTCCGCTTGACTCTTTCCAATTTTTCCACATCCTTCTTGTAGTGTGGGGCCAAAAACTGGACACAGTACTCCAGGTGAGGCCTCACCAATGTCGAATAGAGGAGAAGGATCACGTCCCTCGATCTGCTGGCAATGCCCCTACTTATACAGCCCAAAATGCCGTTAGCCTTCTTGGTAACAAGGGCACACTGTTGACTCATATCCAGCTTCTCGTACACTGTAACCCCTAGGTCCTTTTCTGCAGAACTGCTTCCTAGCCATTCGGTCCCTAGTCTGTAGCAGTGCATGGGATTCTTCCGTCCTAAGTGCAGGACTCTGCACTTGTCCTTGTTGAACCTCATCAGGTTTCTTTTGGCCCAATCTTCTAATTTGTCTAGGTCCCTCTGTATCCTATCCCTACCCTCCAGCGTATCTACCACTCCTCCCAGTTTAGTGTCATAAGAGACACTTCAAACTTAATAAGAGATACTTCAAAATTTCTACATAGACTATATCTGAAACTTAATTAAGGCTTGATGGCTAAGTTATTATCAGCTGTTATATCTCAATGTTATGATTAAATAGAAATGCAGACAGATTCAGATCAACAGCTCAAATAGCTCTAGTCACAATGGCCTCACTTAGGGGTTGAGATAAATTTTTTGGCTGAAACTCTTTCACCAACAAAATGCAGATTTTGTGACACAAACATTTCATGAATGTTTTGCTGAATTGTTTATGTAAAAAACACAAATGCTGAAAAAGTCAGTGTTTTGTTTTGACATTTTCTAAATGAAACATTGATTTTTAGTTCAAAATGACTTTTGGATTTAAAAAATAAATAAATAAACTGAAGGAAATTTCAAAACAAAAACAAAAAATGCTCTAAATCTAAATGAAACATTGCACTTGAACTGAAATTTTACGTACTTTTTTAGAATTGCCAGTGAATAAAATAAAAATAAAAATCCATTCTTCACTCAGGTTTAATTGTGATATCACAATTCGCTAATTTGCATGCCACTATTTTTTTCATATCGACTCAGAAATATGAGGGAGACTAGACATATGTCAAGAGTTCTCATTAGTAGGTTATATAAAATACAGTTGAGCTAGGTAAAGAATCCATAGTGGCAAGGTACTTTGGGTATCAGTGTCCCAATGGCACTGCACCCTCAGTTTCACTGCATTTCACAGACAACAGGACTCAGCAATCAGGCTCCCCTGCTTCCCTCTTCAAATAGCAACAGTCTCAATAAGTCAATGGAAGTTAAAGGTCAGATTCACCAATATGCTTCAGATGCTTTACCTACTCTGGTGATTCTAAGGGCTGGTCCACACTAACCCCCCCAGTTCGAACTAAGATACGCAACTTCAGCTACGTGAATAACGTAGCTGAAGTCGAAGTATCGTAGTTCGAACTACAAGGTACTTACTGCGGGTCCACACGCAGCAGACAGGCTCCCCCGTCGACTCCGTGTACTCCTCTCGTGGAGCAGGAGTACCGGTGTCGACAGCGAGCACTTCCGGGATCGATTTATCGCGTCTAGACAAGACGCGATAAATCAATCCCACAAGATCGATTGCTTACCGCCGAACCCGCAAGTAAGTATAGATGTACCCAAAGTAGCTGTAAACCTAGCATAACTGGTGCACACTGACTACTTTGGCATACCAGTGAATCTGCTTTTAAATAGCTATTTTTTAAGAAAGAAATTGATTTAAGGCCAATATGATGTATTTTCAAATCATTAGAAATGTCACATGGTAGAATTTTCTTTCTATTTTTTGTTTTGTGTTCATGTATAAAAGTTTTCATAATAATAGTAATAATACCGGAAATTCCCAGACAAAAGACTATCTTAAAATGGATTAAAGCTGAGAGTATGTATCAATAGTTTTAGAGCAAAAGTCATTACAAGGATGATGGAATTATTGCTGAACCATGCATTATAAACCCAGTAAAGTCAGAGTTAATGTTACACTGAAAAGAAACTTAAATTTGTTAAGATAAGAAAAGCACCCAAACAACCTTGACTCTACCTTGTGTAGTAGGAAGAGAGCCTGAGACATAAGCCCTTGTATCAGAGGCCTGGTTTGAGGCAGGAACTGCTCACAGAATTTGACTGATATTGCAGAAATACACATTCCTAAGAAGTGCTAGTCACAGAGTGCTCACGCAAACACATGCTGATATCATGTGGTCCCAGAACATCCCGATATCAAGGATGTTACAGAAACATTCCCCAAGGATAACAGGAACACACTGACCCCTCCTAAAAGATAAGGTCAGGATGACAGTATGTAAAAGAGATGTTTTGATCAAACCAACATGTACAAGGTGATCGGTGATGGCTAGCCACATTAGAGGGCAGTAACTATGTCAGAGGGGCAGTACTAACTTGTTTGCATCAGGGTATAAAGATGTATCTCAGAGAGAGTATCTTTGTCTAGCCTAGGGAGGAACAGAAAGTCCCGCTTTTCACTGAGCTGGTCCATTGTTACGGGCATACATGTATTAGTGGTCCAGTAGAGTCTGTGGGATACAAATATCGTGCTTCGTCGACAATAAACCTGGCTGGGTGCCTTCGTCCCTTAACGGAGCTTGTGGTCCTTAGGCGGTTTGCTCAAGGTTTGCCGAGCCAGCTGTCTGTGCAGGGCTGGGGCGGCACACAGAGGGAATACACACACATAGCCAAACATCTAACCACACCTTGTAGGCATAGCCATACGTGTATGACAATAAATTATGTTTACACTCCCCCCCCCCATTAGTTCAAATCCTCACCTGGGCCCTGACTTGTCATGATACCCCTAGTAGCTGCTTTTATGGGGACTGAACAAAGAAACACAATATCTAAATGCATAAGTCCCTACTTCTTCAGCTAAAGAACAAGGACCATACAAAACTTAGTGGGCTCAAGTAAATGAGTGAAATTCCATGCCCTGTATTATATAGATCAGACTAGATGATGTAGTAGCGAGAGAGAGCCTAGAACATTAGGGCTGGTGCGAGATCTGAGGCCTGAACCAAAGTCAGGCCATGTATTAAAGCAGATGCTCACAAGTTCACTGTCTGGTACATGAACTTGGCAACACTGTTGCTAGGGTACTAGGCACTAGCTAGATAGATAAATATATTCCAGCTATTACAGATATATCCCAAACTAGTACAAGATAAGATGGTTTGACCAAATAATTAATAGGGATGTTTTGTCCAAGATATC
The DNA here is from genome assembly GCF_027887155.1 of Malaclemys terrapin pileata. Classification (NCBI taxonomy): domain Eukaryota; kingdom Metazoa; phylum Chordata; order Testudines; family Emydidae; genus Malaclemys; species Malaclemys terrapin. Next base: position 164,868,196 of record NC_071506.1, read on the forward strand.
AGGAACAAGGAGAAGTAACAAACAGATGCCATGAAACACGAAAGATGGTATGTAAGTTGTTTATCCCAGTTGTTTGCACTAGGACTGTACCTTGAGGGCAGTAAACCTGTCCGAGTGTCACTGTCACCAAACTGTGCTTGTGGTCTTTCTTTATGAGTAACACTGAGGTTTGCTGAATTAGCAGGCTGCAGTATCTGCTAATACTGATAACAGTGGAGCTCCAAGGATGGACGCACTGAGCAGCCTGAACAGCATTACTGAGCCAGTGACATTCCAGCTGTCAAGGCTGCTTCCCCACTCTGAACTTTGGGGTACAAATGTGGGGGCCTGCATGAAAACTTCTACGCTTAACTACCAGCTTAGATCTGGTCCGCTGCCACCACTCCCAAAGTGCTAATTCCCTTCCCTGGGTAGCCTTGGGAGACTCTTCACCAATTCCCTGGTAAATACAGATCCATCCCCCCTCCTTTCTCCCACCAACTCCTGGTGGATCAAGATCCAACCCCCTTGGATCTAAAAACAAGGAAAAATCAATCAGGTTCTTAAAAAGAAGGCTTTTAATTAAAGAAAAAGGTAAAAATCCTCTCTGTAAAATCAGGATGGAAACTAACTTTACAGGGTAATTAAACTTAAAGAGCCCAGAGGAATCCCTTCTAGCCTTAGGTTCAAGTTACAGCAAACAGAGATAAACACTCTAGCAAAAAGGTACATTTACAAGTTGAGAAAACAAAGATAAAAACTAACACGCCTTGCCTGGCTGTTTACTTACAAGTTTGAAATATGAGAGACTTGTTCAGAAAGATTTGGAGAACCTGGATTGATGTCTGGTCCCTCTCAGTCCCAAGAGCGAACAACCCCCAAAACAAAGAGCACAAACAAAAGCCTTCCCCCCACCAAGATTTGAAAGTATCTTGTCCCCTTATTGGTCCTTTGGGTCAGGTGTCAGCCAGGTTACCTGAGCTTCTTAACCCTTTACAAGTAAAAGGATTTTGGAGTCTCTGGCCAGGAGGGATTTTATAGTACTCTACACCGGAGAGCTGTTACCCTTCCCTTTATAGTTATGACACCAGCCCTCTACACTTAACAACAGATGACCTAATGGTCCCTTCTAGCCTTAAAATATATGGAAGTACAAGGCAGCAGCAGACTCAGAAATCTCCGTGTGTTGTGTAGTCACTCCAAAGAGACAAAGAGGCAGATAGGGTTAAAATATACAGTAACTCCTCACTTAAAGTCAACCCAGTTAACATTGTTTCATTGTTACGTTGCTGATCAATTAGAGAACATGTTCGTTTAAAGTTGTGCAGTGCTCCCTTATAACATCACTTGGCAGCCGCCTGCTTTGTCCACTGCTTGCAGGAAGAGCAGCCCGTTGCAGCTAGCTGGTGGGGGCTTGGAACCAGGGTGAACCGGCAGCCCCCCCATCAGCTCCCCTCTCCCCTAAGTTCCCTGTGCGGCAGCCTCCCAGCTATCAATTGCCGACAGTTCAGCTGTCCCTCCCCCCACTGCCATGTGCTGCTCCTGCCCTCTGCCTTGAAGCTGCTCCCCGGAGCCTCCTTCTTGCTGTATGGGGTGAGGAGGAGAGGGGGGCTAATGTCAGGGTGTCCCCCTTTCCCCTGCTCTTTCACCCTGCTTACCCCATCTTCCATAGAGCAGGGGACACACGACAGGGCTCAGGACAGAGGGAGCTTCCTGGCAGCAGCTGCCATCTCAGCTTGCTGATCTACTTAAAAAGACAGTGTACTTAGAGTGGGGTCAGCATACTTAAAGGAGCAATGCACATCTCTCTCTCTCCCCCACATACAGGGTGTGTGTCTCTGTCTCCCCGCCCTCCATTCCTGCTGCCTTGTAGAGTGTGAGGCTACATTAATAACAATGAGTTAACCCTTGAGGACTCAGCCAATTGCTAGTTCATCATTTAGCAGCAAGGCATTTCCTGGGAAATATTCCACCCTCTGACTTCACCACCTCAACCAAGCTTCAAAATCATCATAGCTGCGTACCAGTATTAAATTGTTTGTTTAAAACTAATACGGGGTGTGTGTGTGTGTGTGTGTGTGTGTGTGTGTGTGTGTGTGTGTGTGTAATATAGTCTTTTGGCTGGTGAAAAAAAAAAATGTTCCTGGAACCTAACTCCCCCTATTTACATTAATTCTTACGGGGAAATTGGATTTGCTTAACATATTTCGCTTAAAGTCGCATTTTTCAGGAACATAACTACAATGTTAAGGGAGGAGTTACTGTATTACGGTTACATCTTCTGAAGCCTTCAATTATTGTGGTAACATATACCTCTAATACACTGTCAACTTAAGCGTTCTGCCTTTGGATTGATGACTCCAGCGGAAAGAGATTTTATTATAACTTGTGTGGTAACAGAGCAAGAACTGACAGGGATTTGATGGGGATTTCAATGCAAACAGTCTCTTCTGTGAGCAAGAGTCAGGCTAGCTGTTAGCCTAATAACGCGAGATTTGTAGAAGCGAGGATTGTGTGAGGCAAATGGGAAAGAACTGTGTGAGAATTTGTTGCGACCTTGTGTAGATAAATATGGAATGTAGACTAGAGTCTAAATACATGTGAAAAATAAGATATCAGGATGACCTATGTATAAACAAAATGCAGCTGTTGCTCATTATTGTATGTAACAAAAAGTATAAATGCTTGCTGTAATTGTTTACCTGTAGAAAAACCTGTTTAGCCCTCTCCCTCTATGCAATTGCTTGAGAATAAAGTATTTGACTTTGCTGCTCCCAACCGAAGGAGTGAGAACTCTGTTTTTCTCCAACAATTGTGTTATTACAACTCTTTTGGTTGTGACATTATTAATGTGTCTTATCAGTGTCCAAAATGTTAATTTTTAAAACCATAAAAGGGATCATAAAACATGTTGCAACTTCTAACAAACTTTTCTCTAAACTATATATACTAAAGAAGTTTCATATCTCATATGGTTTTATTATAATTTACAAGGGGTCTAAAGACAATGTTGCCATGTAATGTTTTTTGGAATAAAACTATAACTAAGCTCAAATTGAATTTTCTACAATATTTTGAAGGAAAAGAAAAATCAAATAAGCTCACAAACGACAATCATTTTTCATTAATTCTCTCACTCCAAAACACAGTTTTTAGGTAACTGTATCAGCCCCACTAAAATGAAGAATCTGGCACAACCTCTACTATGGTGTCATTGCTACTTCACCATATTGCACTGGAAATTTTACTAAAATGGCTGACTTGAAAAACCAACCCCCTAAAACAATATTGTATACATTACATACAACAACAAAACTATGTTAGAAGAACATTATTTAGGCAGCAAAGTTGAAGTATTCAACAATTAAGAAATTCCAGACTGAAGGTTACACAAGAAACCTTAAGTTGGCCCCACCACATGTCCATCCTGTGTACTGAACACGGCGGGGTCCTATGCAAAAAAATAGTATATAATAGTATATAATCACATAATCACTAAATCACACATAATTGTACCATAGAGCATGTGCCCTGCAGGGTGGGGCAGGGTGTCAAGACAAAGAATTAAGGTTAACTGTAGGCAACTGTATAACCTGGAATTTCCAAATTTTGGAGTGCTTCATTCTGCAATCTAAAATGTTATTTTAATTTCCTATGTTTGGTTTTGCTTTAGAGGAAAAAGCTACAAACAAATTCTACTATGTAAGCTGAGCCCTCCCCATCCCTCCCCCCACAAATCATGCATCATTAGTAGGGTTAATATTTTGTCTCAGTTGTTTTTAGTAAAAATCATGGACAGGTCAGGGGCAATAAACAAAAATTCATGGAAGGCCGTGACCTGTCCAAGACTTTCACTAAAAAGAACCGAAGGAAAGGGCTGACTGCAGGGGGAGACTGACAGCCTGAGTCCCACCACAGAGGGGATTGACAGCTCCTGCCTCTGCTGGGGGGAGGGAAACAGCGTCAACTCCAGCTCCAGTCGCTGGGGGTGGGAGGACAGCTCCAGCCTCAGCTGCTCACAGATCTGGCCCCAGCCGCAGGACGGGGACAGCATCAGTCACTGGTGTGGACAGCTCAGCCGTAGCCACTGAGGGTATGGGGACCATTCCAACCCTTGCGGCTGACAGCTCCAGGCCCGGCCACTGCCACTAGGGGGATGGGGACAGTTCCAGCCCTTGCGGCTGACAGCTCCAGCTCCAGCCCCACCCCAGCTGCTGACAGCGGAGTCCTAAGCTGCGGGGTGGGGACAGCCGCAGCCACTGGGGGGGTCAGGGACAGCTCCGGCCCCAGCCACTGACAGCTCCTCACCCCCATCAGCAGGACAGTGTGCACTGCTGCTGTTGCTCTAGCTGTAGCATCAGCTTGGACTTAAAATGCTTGTATATTTACGGGTGGGGTTTTTTTGGTTTTTTTACTATTTATTTATTTGCATACTGCCAAAATTACCCTGAGGAACAAAAGCAAGAAAGAGGAAATGATATTTTGTAATTGTTCATATATTAGCAATCGTTGAACAGAATTTCCAGGGAGAGAGAAAAGGCACTCAGTAGGCCCCTTCCCAAATATCAAAGGCCTGCTGCAAGCAAAGATCAAAGAAAAGGTCATAAGAATCTCTTATAACGGAAAGTGTTAGGCAAACTAAATAAAGGGGACACTATCAGCTCCTGCTCTAATATATAAATTAAGAATTAACTTATTTGATTTTCTTTCTCATTTGAAGAGAAATGTCTCATAACAGTTACCTGTTCAACTACTATGGCATTTTGTAGCGATGTACTCTCTTGCAGATGGGATACAAATAATCTCATATGGGACATAAAATCCTTGAAAGTAGAAACCTGTATACCGAGAGTAAAGAAATGATAAAATTCAGCAAAAGACGTTTTAGTTAACAGCAATAATCAATAGTCCTTGCAAGATGGGAAAAATACCAAAGAAACCCACCACAGTAGCATTTAACTTAAAGAAGGGGAAAACTATAATAAAATAAGGAAGCTAGCTAAATGGAAATTAAATGGAATAGGCACAAGAGTGAAATGCCTGCAAACTGCATGGATACTTTTTAAAAACACCATTATAGAGGCTCATACTAAATGTATACCTCAAATTAAAAAAAAAAAAAATTAAAGGACCAAAAAAAAAGCTACCATGGCTAAACAGAGTAAAAGAGGAGGTTAGTAACAAAAAAATCATCCTTTGAAAATTGGAAATCAAATCCAATTGAAGAAAACAGAAAGGTGCATAAATTCTGGCAAATCAAATGTAAAAGTACAATTAGGCAGGCTAAAAAAAATGTGAAGAGCAACTATCAAAAGACAAAAACGAACAGCAAATTTTTTTTTAAGTACAAGAGAAGCAGGAAACCTGCCAGTCAGTGGGGCTATGAGACAACTGAGGTTCTAAAGTAGGAGTCAAGGAAGACAAGGCGGTTGCAGAGAAGCTAAAGAAATTCTTCGCATTGGTCTTCACTGTAAAAAATGTGAGGGAGATTCCCAAACCTGACCCATTTTTTTTTAGGAGACAAATTTGAAGAACTATTAAAGACTAAGGTGTTAACAGAAAAGATTTTGGAACAAACTGATAAATTAAACAGTAATAAGTCACCAGGACCAGACGGTATTCATGCAAGAGTTCTGAAGGAACTCAAATATGAAATTGCAGAACTACTAATTCTGTTATGTAACAGGAGAAGAGCTAATGTGATGCCAATTTTTAAAAGTGGCTCCAGAGGCAATCCTGGCAATTATAGGCCAGTAAGCCTGACATCAGTACCGTGCAAATTGGCTGAAACTATAGTGAAGAACAGAATTATCAGATACATAGATCAGGGTTTCTCAAACAGGGGTCGCCGCTTGTGTAGGGAAAGCCCCTGGCGGGCCGGGCCGGTTTGTTTACCTGCCCCATCCGCAGGTCCAGCCCATCGCGGCTCTCACTGGCCGTAGTTCGCTGCTCCGAGCACATGGGGGCTGCTGGAAGTGGCGACCAGTAAGTCCCTCGGCCCGTGCCACTTCCAGCAGCTCCCATTGGCCCGGAGCAGCGATCCAGGAGCTTTCCCTACACAAGCGGCAACCCATCTGAGAAACCCTGACATAGATGAACATAATTTGTTGGGGAAAAGTCAACATGGTTTTTGTAAAGGGAAATGCCTCACCAATCTATTAGAATTCTTTGAGGGGGTCAACAAATCTGTGGACAAGGGTGATCCAGTCGATATATTGTATTTGGAATTTCAGAAAGCCTTTGACAAGATCTCTCACCAAAGGCTCTTAAGCAAAGTAAGCAGTCATGGGATAAGAGGGAAGGTTCTCTTGTGGATCAGTAACTGGTTAAAAGATTAGAAGCAAAAGAGTAGGAATAAATGGTCAGTTTTCACAGTAGAAAGAAGTAAATAGCGGGGTCTCCCACAAGGGTCCATACTGGGACCAGTGCTGTTCACCCTATTCATAAACAATCTGGCAAAAAGGGGTAAACAGTGAGGTGGCCAAGTCTGCAGATGATACAAAATTACTCAAGATAGTTAGTCCAAAGCTGCCTGCAAAAGGTTCTCACAAATCTGAGTCACTGGGCAATAAAATGGCAGATAAAATTCAATACTGATAAATGCAAAGTGATGTACATTGGAAAACATAATCCCAACTATACATACAAAATGATGGGGTCTAAATTAGTTGTTAGCAGTCAAGAGAGATCTTTAAGTCTTCTTGGATAGTTCTCTGAAAACATCTGCTCAATGTGCAGGAGAAGTCAAAAAAAGCGAGGAACCATTAGAAAAGGGACAGAAAATAAGACAGAAAATATCATAATACCACTATATAAATCCATGGTATGCTCACACCTTGAATATTGCATGCCGTTCTCCTCGCTCCATCTCAAAAAAGATGTATTAGAATTGGAAAAGGTATAAAGAACAGCAACAAAAATGATTAGGGGTATGGAACAGCTTCCATATGAGGAGAGATTAAGAAGACTGGGACTGTTCAGCTTGGAAAAGAAACGACTAACGGGAGGGATATGATTGAGGTCTATATAATCATGAATGGGATGGAAAAAATGAATAAGGAAGTGTTATTTACCCCTTCAAATAACACAAACATACACAAATAACACAAAAACACAACAAAATGGTCACCCAAATTAGTAGACAACAAGTTTAAAGCAAAGAAAAGGAAGTACTTCTTCACACAATGCACAGTCAACCCGTGGAACTTGTTGCCAGGGGATGTTGTGAAGGCCAAAAGTATAACTGGGATCAAAAAAGAATCAAGTACATTCATGGAGGACAGGTCCATCAGTGACTATTAGTAATACTCTGGGTGTCTCTAACACTCTCACAGCCAGAAGCTGGGACTAGATGACAAGTGATGGATCACTTGTTAATTGCCCTGTTCTGTTCATTCCCTCTGCAGCAACCAGCACCAGCCACTGTTGGAAGAAAGAATATTGAGCTAGATGGACCATTGGTATGACCCAGCCTGGCCACTCTTATATTCAGTGGACCTAATTCTGTTGTGCTACATACCAACCCATTAACTTAACAGTCATTAAAACAATGGAAACTTACAGTATACAAAGCGGAGAGTTGTTTAAACCACAGTATAAATCCTTTGTTACCACAATCTTGCATTGTACTGTGACAGGCTGCAGGGGCAACAACAGCTACCTAGTAAAGAGGTAACTCAGACTTTCCTTTACTATTCCCCTTGCACAGGTGGTCAGGGGAAGGGGACAGAAGAATAGCTGTTAGGAAGCTTGGGGGAACAGGCCTTGTCTCCTTCAGCAAGTTTCCCCTATAAAGTGTGGTTGTATGTTTTATTTTTTGTTTTTTTAAGAATGTCCATGTATATGGTAACTAGATAATTAAGCTAAGGCTTGTTAATTAAAAAAGAATTAAACAGATATGTCCCAATACAGAAAAATGTTAATAGCAAGAATAAGAAATTAACTAGTCATACGTGTCTTCTATAGTATTTTCTGATTTGTCCACTCATGGTAATCTTGATCACTGCATAGCGCCGTATGCAGTAGACTGTTCTTTTCTCGGGATCTAAGATTTGAGAGACCACTTCCACAAGTTTATCATGAGGAATAGTATCATAAGCCCCAGTGACATCAGCCTGAAATAGGGAGGAAAAAAAAAATCAATCCCATATTATGCTACTGTAAGTACTCTCATACACATAAGAACAAAGCTAAGGTAAAAGGACAAAATTGCACAGAATGTATTAGGCTGGAGGAGGACTGTTAGGCCAGTTAGTCCAATTCAGTGACAAAAATGAAAGGCTACTCTGTGTTCTCTATGTTGAATAATCCATTCCCTTATTCAGACAAGTGGGGATGCTCAAACGATCAGCTTTAATTGAATTTAAGCTGTTATTATAAGGGGAGTGATAGAGGTCACTATATTTAGATTGCTTAACACCTATTATTAAAAAAATAGTATCGGACCATGATATAGAAATTGGCATATTTTGAGTACATAAGGAGCAGAATTAAGTTTTCAAATGAAACATTAAATCTAACATTTCTGAACTTTCCAGTGCTTGACTCTGCATTCTAAATAACTTTATTGTAATCATTTTTGCAGGTGTTTTAAAAATGTTTCTATGCATTATGACCATGAAGATGATCTATCTAATGTCTTCCTGAATTTGCAGACAGACAGCTGCTGTGCGCCTACCACTGTTCATGGCATTGTCAAATAAAGGCAAAGTAAAGTTAAGTGTCAGGTCAGTTTCACTAGCAGTGATGCTGTTTGGAAAAGCAATGAAAAGCACCTGAGGCAAACAACAGAACTATTCACAGGAGAGGACTGCCGAAAATTGAGGTTAGGGAAGCAATAGAGGAGCCTAATCCCACTGGATCGTTCAGAAATGACCCTCACCTTGGGTTATCAATGTACCTAACCATAAGACCTTCAATGCTAAAAGCATGAGCCTCTTCCACTTTAACTCAAGTAGTAACTCCCTTAATTATTTAATCTCTTAAGTGGACCAGCCACTAGAAGAGAGACAAAAACACACATTGGGTTACATTTGTAGCAGCGAGGAGACTATGGGGTGAGCTTGGGTGTTGCACCTCCAGCAGGAAAAGGAGGGTAGGCAGAAGGGGAAGGCTCCAAATTTATCCAAAAGATTTACTAGTTAGAGGTAGACCAAAAACAAACAAAAAAAGCAGCTTTTGAAGTAGGGTCAGGTACAGAAGCTGAGGCTAAGCGGGCTGGGCTTCCCACCAGAATGGTGCTCCTGAACTTCGCCCATCTAAAACCTTCACACATCCAGGTCATCTTTCACATCAGCATTTTGTACTCCACACAGAATTCATATGGCCCATATTTTTCTGTGCCCTCCAAGCAGAAAAACACACACAAAAATCTGCCGGGGGACACACGCTGTGACGTTACACTCCATATTCTTCATAGAAATATTATTATGATATGAATATGGCATAACTAAGTTTTATGCAAGATAGGTCATGTGAGATATAATTGAAAAGGTTATCTTTTGTTGAATGTGTTTATCCAATCTGTATGCATATATCATTTTTGTATCTGGAGTTAGGGATATTAACTATGTAACAATTACAACTGTGTTTTCACCTGGGAAACGCCCACCAGACAGTAGGCAAAGAGCCTGGATGAGCCATTAAGGAGAACAATAGGACTTTGAAAATGCTTATCTCACTCCTTCCTGAGAAGTTTCCTGGCATGCTGCATTGGCACTGCAGGGTCAGGTGACCCTGGACAATATCTTAACTTGTTGGTACTTTTCCACTGTAGGGGGATGGGGATCAAACAAAGAATTACCGCCTTAGGTAAATCTTTTTTAAGGCTGGGGAGGGGATTAATCTTGACTCTCCTCCATTGCCTACCCAGGAAGGAAGACTGCTAAAAACACCTGGGAGGGAAAGGCAGGGTTGAGTCCAGGCTGAGACAGGCGTCCAGTCTGTAAAGAGAAATAACTGTAACTCTAAGCTACAGAAACTCTGCAACCTGCTTAAAACAACATTTAAGGTGAGAAATTACATTTGGTTTCTTGAGCGTATTAAGCTTACTTTGCATGTTTTGTTTTATTTGCTCGGTAATTTGTTTTGTTCCGTTTGTTATCCCTTATAATCACTTAAAATTTAACTTTTATAGTTAATAAACTTATTTCTTGTTCATTTCAAAACCCGGTTTGTGAAATTCATATCCAGGGTGGGAGAGAGGAGGCAAAAAGTTGTGCATCTCTCTCTCCACCTGGAGGGAGGGGGCAATTTTTATGAGCTTGCGTTGTGCAGATCTTTCTATATTGCGCAAGACAATATTATTTTGGTTTTACACCCCAAAGGAGGTGTGCACGTGAGTGTTGGATAAATCATTGAGCTGAATCTTTCCACACACAACTGATTTCAATCTGTGTCTGCAGCTGGGTGTGGCCTTACCTGCGTGTGTACTAGAGAAGGTTTGAGGGCCTGGCACAGCAAGGACAGGTGAGGAAGCCCAGGCTGGTGGAACGTGCAGATGCAGTGGGACCCCAGTACATCAGGTGGCATCCTGGATGGGGGTCCAACCCGTCACAAGCACCAATTCCCCAGCAGCCCAGGCAGCACATCTGTTCCAGCGTGCCTGGAGCAGCCTCAGAGACGGGGAGGGAGGCTGGGCATGTGTGCCTGCATGGTTGATCACCATCGGGGGGGCAGGGCTGGGGGTATGTGCGTGCCAACAAACAAGAGAGAGAGAGAGACTCTGTCCCTTTCATTTGCTATTGCAGCTCGCTGGCATGGAAGGGTAGGGCTTTTTATTATGCACAAGGCAGGCTAGAGGCAGAAATGTAGCAGCCTGCCTGTTAGTTAAATCATCTCATTCTCTGAGGCATAACTGTAGCAGCCTGACTGTGTAATAACGTTGTTAAAGTTACTGTTGATGGTTAATTGTTCTCATTCTTTGAGGCAGAAATATAGCAACCTGTTTAAGTACTAACATTGTTAATGTTCCTATTGTTAGTTAACTATTCCCATTCTCTGTTAATTCCCCCAGGAGCATAAAACCTGTGAAAGTTTTAAGGCCCCTACATTGCCAGAGTGATGTAAAAGAGCCTTATTATAAATGACAGTAAGGGAATAGTTACTTATGTTCTTCTTATGGAATCCTCAACTAGGAAGATTTATGTTCTTTTTCACTTTTTTCCTGTGCCGAAATGGCACAATGGGGTTAGATTTCAACTCAGGATTTATTTTATTTACTCATTAACAAACAAACAAAAAGACTTTGAAGGCAAATAGAACATTTACCAAGCAGTTAATAAAATGTCAGTACAATCAGAATCAAGCACTTCCCAAAGTACCCAGCCAGGTCCAGGACAATGATTAGCAAAACTGTATGACTTTCATGTGTGAAAGTCTGAGCAATTTAAAATGACATTCTACTTTTTTTTTCCTGTTTGGTGTTCTGTAATGTAATTTAAATGAAAATCCAGGATTATAACTGGAATTCAGGGTATTAGTTACCAAGTATTTGTAACTTAACTTTCATGTGTTTAGGAAATGCTGAATAGTTATTGTGACATTTTTCTGTATTGTAGTTTAAATAAATTACCAAAACAACTGAAACGGCTGTGATTATATTGCATTATTTTGACAAATAAAATATGCAGAATTTTGCAAAATTTTGAATTTTTTGGCATAGAATCCCCCCCGGGAGTAATTTTGCTTACAGAGATACTCTTCGGACTCAAAACCCATCTGGCAAGTCTTCCCAAGCCCTGAACTTACATTTTAAAGAAAATAAAATCCCAACCAACACACCCACACCTGCTCATATACACATACAAAAAGTGCTAGAAGCTATTAAACAAGTACATACATGATCCATAATAGTTTGACTACTACCTGATTCAAATATTCTAGAAGAGAAATGAAACACTCCCCTCACTGGGAAAGAATCAGTCTTATGCAAACAGAAAAATCCAGTGAAAGCAGCTCCCTGTGCTGCATTAAGAACATCAGCTGTTGCTGAAAAACAATTGTACACTCAGCTCATGGCTAGTAGAAAAGCTTACTTTTAAGAAAAAAGTGGTCCTAAATAATATTAAAAAAATAATAAAAGCCTTCATTATTTCAACAAGATCAGTTTGAACAATGGAGAAAAAAAATAATGGAAACATACCTTCACATAGTAGAAACGAGGTATTTTATCATTTGATTCAAGAACTTCAGAAACAAACTTCCTCCATATTTTATATATATCATCTTTCCCAAACACTGAGGAGCCTAGAAGACTGGTGTTCTCTGTTCGTTCATAATTCAGAACACTAAATAGATTTTTAAGTTGAGTGTTGAAATAATGAACCTATGGGAAACCAAAAGCCAAAAACTTAAAATATTATATTTCACGTTCAGTATGTAGATTTTACTTACAAAAAAATGAGCATCCAGGGCTCTCTAATAATTACTGAAATCACAGAGTGTTAAAAAAAGGCAAATAGACAAAATTGATTCATATCTTTACTATATTTTCTCTAGTAAGCTGCACTACACAAAAAGCCTCAATAATGCTTTAATGGTCATTGTCACAGAAACCGCCTCAAAGCTTTTATTCCTGTTGCAAACAATTTTACATTACATAACTATCCTGCAGCCAATCAGAGCTGTACACAACTCCCTCTGAAACCAACAAATGACATCCAAGAGTTGTCAGAGCTGGCTGCTCAAGATGCTGAAGACCACAAAATTGCCCCCTCAGGATTCCCATCTCTTGCCTGTCTCAGAGTTTGGGGATTAGGAATCGTCCCAAATTTGTACACAGACTGCAGAGTTCTCACCCTCTCAAAGTTATATGTTAATCATGACAAAGGTGTACAGAAATTTGTAATTTCCGAATTTTTTGGTGTTTCGGAGCATGTTTTTACACTGAAAAATCAATTATAGATTTCAATAAAAAGCTGTGAAAATCAAGCAGATTAGATTTTATTTCTTTAGTATAACAATTCTACTGTGTCTGATTTTACTTTAATGGTTTACATAATAAGATTAGTAATTATTTTTAACAAAATTACTGTCTAATTTACTTCTCCAACTTTTTTTTTTAAAGTGTCCTTGGTTAATGGTGAAAGTCACACTCTGTCATTAATCACATCTAGACAATGACCACAAAAGCCCCACATTTAAAAAAAATAAGTTTGCACCTGCAAAATCTGCTCCTTAAGTTGTACTGCTGGTGTAAAACTAGGTACCTGCACCTCAAGTTACCCCATTATAGGTAGAGAAAAGCTACAAATTACACACAGAAAAGGGATACCGGGTCACATACTTCTTGTACAGAATAGGTTGCATGGCTCCTACTAGCAGATCAGGCATCTGTATCAGATATAGACAGACTACAGAGATTACTTCTCAGAGACACTTATCAGATGTGTTCACTATAAGATTCTTTAATGCTCTGCCAAGTATGCTAAGGTTAGTTTAAGTAAGGCATTTTTATGTGGTTGACCACTATAATACAGTTTAGCATTCCATTACCTCTCACTCTTTAAAGTTCTACATTCCTAACATTTACAAATATACACTATGACAGACCCAGACCAGTGGGGTACAGGAGTCTGGTAGAGGGCAAATATACTGGTCACTGGATGAGTAGTTTTCTGTTCCCTGAGTGACCAGAGAAAGGGGCTGCACTAGAGTAATCAGGAACCTGCTAGAACCAGTTAAGGCAGGCAGGCTAATTAGGACACCTGAAGCCAATTAGGAAGAAGCTGCTAGAATCAATTAAGGCAGGCTAATCAGGGCACCTGGGTTTTAAAAGGAGCTCACTTCAGTTTGTGGTGTGAGTGTGAGGAGCAAGAAGCTGAGAAGCACAAGTGTTATCAGACGCCAGGAGGAAGGTCCTGTGGTGAGAATAAGGAAGGTGTTTGGAGGAGGCCATGGGGAAGTAGCCCAGGGAGTTGTAGCTGTCATGCAGCTGTTACAGGAGGCACTATAGACAGCTGCAGTCCACAGGGCCCTGGGCTGGAACCCGAAGTAGAGGGCAGGCCCAGGTTCCCCCCAAACCTCCCAATTGACCTGGACTGTGGGTTCTTCCAGAGGGGAAGGTCTCTGGGCTGTTCCCCAACCCATATGGTGAATCTCTGAGGCAAGAAAATCCGCCAATAAGTGCAGGACCCACCAAGATAGAGGAGGAACTTTGTCACAACACTATCTTTGAACTTCAGTAAGTATCAGTCTGTTAAGTGTCTCTGAATCATACTGGTTTTCTAATTACATGGCCTGAACGCATAATGGCTTAGTCATCTGACTGTCCATTAGTTGCAACAACTGGCTATGGTCAGTTTGGAATCCTTGAGTCTTCTTACTCTGCATCCACCATCTATAGAGTCTGCTCTGTTGATTATTCCTCCTGAGGAACAAACTGAAGTTGTCAATGGTTTCTCTTGAACTCTCCACTGTCAGCTGTGATCACATATGTTCTGGGCCTGAATTATTTTTCTTTACGAAGCTGGAGTTGTCCAACCTCCTTATCCATCCAATTTGTATGGTTCAGCATTGTCTGCTAAGCTAATTTTTACAGTATCTCCTTTCAAATGTCCAATAACATCAAATCCTCTGAATTCTTCCTCCTTTCTTACTTGGCCCATCATGGCTGCCATGCTGTGGCTGAGAAGATCTTTAATCACATGTACTCTGAATGCAAAGCTTTTGTCTTTGTATGTTGTTTTTGTGGTGAACTGGCCCATACATTTCAGAATACCTCCAGGGCTAGTCAGAGCTGTTGCAGGTGACTTTGCCTCTTGGCAGCATTTAAGGCAATTTGTAAGCCCCTTCTGAGATGACTACAAGAAGTCGATAGTCTTGTCATAAATATTCAATTTCACTCTCCAAGCAAATTTTGTGTAGTCACAAGTGATAGACCCCATAGTTTTAATGACTTTTAGCTATCCTGCTGTTTAGAGATTCTAAGCTAGTTTCAGGTTTTTCAAGTTGCTCCTGCCTTTTCTTCTGCTGTTTGAAGAGTTCAGACTGCTTTGCTTTCTGTATAGCTGTGGATAGGATTAAGTATGCCTTCAATAGCAGCTGCTGTGAAAAAAATTTGTTAACCCAATAACCAGCCTGTCTGATATTTTCATGTTTTCAAATTCCAAAAATCTCAGTTTTCAGCCATTCAACATTTCCCCCTGGTTCTTGAATTCGCTGTTGAAAACATGGTCTTTCATAAACTACATTTCTCAGAGGTATAATGTATGCATCAAACATAGCCAGAACCATTTCAGTCTCTTTTGTGAGTGTATTCAGTAAAGTCAAAGGATTTAAATTAATGCTCTGCTTCTTGCCCATATCATAAATCAAAGATGATACCTGTTACCTTGTTTGCAATGCAAAATCTTGCAAAATACTGCTTCCGGTCTACCCACTGTGAAAGTCTGTCACAGCTGAAGTGCTCTGGGTCACTGAAGAGTGGCATGTTGATGAGATCCTGCAACCTTTGTTCCTTTTGTATCTGTTCTCTTTTGGCACTAGTTGACTAGGTTGCAGGTCTGCTAGTAGCAGTTCAGGCTTCAGTATCAGATATAGACTGACTACAGAGCTTACTTCTCAGAAAGATTTACACCAGATATGTTCACTATAAGATCCTTTAATGCTCTGCTACGTATGGCTAAGGTTAGCTTAAATAACAATTTTACACATAGCAGTTTAACATTCTGTTACATACTGTCCTCAATCCTAGGAGGAAAAAATCTGCACACACACACCCCAAAGTTTTTAAATAGGTTTGTTAAAAAAAATTAAGCTTGTTGAAAATTTTCAAAATATTTGATCAACTTGAAAGAGCCAAAGATTTTTGAAAATTCAAAATGTTCTCCTGCAATTTGGTCTATTGCTGCACAAGCCAAGTTCTGTACTGGAGAACCATCAGAAAACAGGGTGGATGACAGATCTAATCCACTTTGGTGAACATACCTGAAAATCTTAAAGACTCAGATGGGATCTTTGAAAAGACTATTAACTTTCCCAAAGGACTCAGATCTATTAAGAGAGACCTTCACAGAACTTTAAAAATCTGTTTCTTTTCTGACATTGCAATTGGAGTATGCAATTGCGGAAAAAGTGTCCTGATTCAAATGAAAAGATCACCTTGACCTTCAAAAGGAGTCAGTATAGTTCCCACATGATAAAATTCCTATTTCATTTTAAAAGAAATTAGGGAAAACATAGCATAAAAAGCTACATCAAAAGAAAGCTAAGGTTGCAAAGTTGAGCATTCAAGAGCTAAGAACTGCCTGGCCAATGTTAATTCAACCTGCTTGAACATATGTAATGAGTATCTAATTACATGATTGCATACTTTTTTTCATGGGCCCCCTGATCCTTTCACAGCATAGGATGGACCTGCTGGGGGGATGAATCAGGGCCACGTAGTGAATGGGGCTGGTGTCTATAGGGCTCTGGCCCCATTTGTTTCTGAAGTTGGAAAGTGTGCAGTAAATAAGGCAGGAGATTTGCAGGAAAAGAAATGATGGTCTTGTGGTTTAGGAAGTTGAATGACACCCTGGGGAAACTAATTCTATCCCTGCTTCTGCCCAAAGAATTCTTGTACATTGCTGGACAAGTCACTTAAAACAATTAATGGCCATTTATGAAAATTTTGAATCCCTCATTTCATGGGTGCCCAATCTGAGGCACAAAATGCCAGATTTGCAGAAATGCTGAGTATTCACAACAGCAACTGAAGTCAATTGGAGCTGTATTTGGAACATATAAAGTATGATAAAAATGTTAAATATTCTGAAGATTAGGCCCTAGGAACATCAATTTGGGAATCCCAAATTACTTCAACAATTTTAGTCTTGATATTCTTCTGTGCCTTAGTTCCCCCATCTGTAAACTGGGAGTAGTAGCCTTTCACTTTACCCAGGTATTGTGAATATTTGTGAAGCACTCTGACTCTATGATGAGAGCATCACAGAAAAACCCATAAGAAAATTATTAATTTAGAGTTTTCACTGCAGGGTTTGGACTGTTTGTCCAGTATATGGTCCCATCCTCTATTTACTGCAATGAGTATTAAAATAAATGTTGAATAACTGTTCATTCAGTTAACACTAGTAAAACTATACTCTGAATGAATCCAGTGTGAGGGAAAGGGGAGGGTGCGTGGGGGGATTTGTATGTGATCTTGTAATTAAAAAGATGGTCATAATGCATATGCATGGGGGGCCCAAAATAGAGTTGCATGGCCAACCTTAGTTTTGGCATTTACTGACTTGAGTGCCTGAGTTTGCAATCTTATTTTAAAATTTATTTTATTTATACATAATAATATAAACAACTATCCACAACCCTCTTGGATATTAGTTACAATGTGACAAAAAAGAACATAGGCAAATTCAGAATACAGTGACCTTCTTGTCTCTGTTTTTCCTGTTCAATGTTTTTGCTCCAAAAACACTATTCACTTTTACTATAGGTCGCAACCCATTTGGTTTAGGGATGAACCGAAGTTTTGATGCCATAGGAACACATTTCTTCTGCTGTACTTTTTCAATTTCCTCTGCAGATAATGTACGAAGATGCACTTTGGCAAAATGGTTTCTAAAATAAAAACAGACATTAAGTTTAAAGCGACTTAAATACAATAAAAAGAACAGGAGTACTTGTGGCACCTTAGAGACTAACAAATTTATTAGAGCATAAGCTTTCGTGGACTACAGCCCACTTCTTCGGATGCAGACTAACACGGCTGCTACTCTGAAACCTGTCATTAAATACAATAAGTTGCATATATTTTATCTTCTGAGTGAAGTACTCAGTTTCAGGAAATAATCACATATATTCAATTATCTTTGTGGAAACTATTTTACCAAAGGAAACAGATTATGCTAAAAGCATTATTCAAAATAGAATTAAGGTTCCTGTCCACACAACCAGTAAGGCTGTTGGAACTTGTGGTGAGAGACCTTTGCTTTGAATTCACTCAGCTTGTTAAGTTAGGTGTTAGTTGCGTTTTATCTTTTAGCTTTTTCTTATAGTTCTTGGTAATCCGTTCTGATTTTTATGCCTCATGACTTGTAATCACTTAATCTCTCCTTCTGTAGTTGTTTTATCTAAACCAGTATGTTTGGATTGAAGTGTTTGGGAAACTTCATTTGGAATAACAGGATTAGTGCACATTTTCTATTAATAAAATGACTGACTTTATATGAGCTTATATTGTCCAGGAGGGTGCTGGGCAGTACAAGCTGCACATTTCTGGAGGGAAGTCTGGGAATAGGAGTTTGCTCATGTCGGCTGGCTGTAGCACTCTTACAATATAGCTGGGAGTGATTTACACGCTGGAGGCTGTGTGTAATCAGACCAGGAGTGGTTGTTCTCACAACGAAGCAGTGTAAAAGGCACTCCAGCTTGGAGAATTGAGGGGGGACAGTTGTCAATGAGACCAGATTGGGTAGTGTCACACATAGGCATAAGGACCCACCTGCATGGATCAGATTTTAGGATGGGGCCACAGGGTGCAGAGTCCCATTCAAGTAAATGGGTCTGTATGCAGGGGTCCACTTCCATGGATCACACTGCAGTGTTGCTAGTGTTTGTTTTGTGTGGTGTGTTTTTTTTTGTTTGTTTTGTTTTTTTTTTGGTAAATAAAACTGCCTAGTCTTTCTGTACAGATTTTCTTTTTTAAAAACAAAGTTGAAAACATTGTTAGTATTAACTAAATAACATTAAATATTGAACTTGTTATATGCTATTAAATATAAAAAATTAATCTTTTGTAATGTATTAAGTGTAAAAGCCTGTGTTTGTGCACATTAAGGTTGCTAGTTTGAACCCAAGATATGAAATGCCAAACAATGCTCATTATTATACAATATTTGTGTTTTGCCCAGAAGATGCAACAACCGTGGACCTGTTGTGATGATTAGGCCAAATTTATAGGCCCAATTGTGAACTCAAGTTGTGAAGCGGAAGTTAATGGAATGTTGCAATATCTAACAACCAAGTGTTGATATGAAAAGGTGTAAAAAAGCAAGACTGAATTAGTCCAAACAAAAAGGCCTACTGATATATCTCAAGGGCTCTTACGATCATGCCTGGTCAACAAGAAAAGCATGAAACTGGACCCAAATTGGTGTGTTTAAAAACTAAGCCTAGTTGGTGGACAAAATGATTTAGTTGGGGATTGGTCCTGCTTTGAGCAGGGGGTTGGACTAGATGACCTCCTGAGGTTTCTTCCAACCCTGATATTCTATGAAAATAAGCAGATGGACTATTATGACCATCACTTCCTTTTGGGGTTCTTTAAAAAAACAAGAGGCTTTGGGAGGAAAATACAGACTAATGGACAGAGGCTACTGGTGATGCTAGCAGGGAAGGAGAGAACTTCACCATCATGGTTGCTATCTCATCTCTTGGGAACCTGGGCCTTCATTATCCTGATCCTGAGAGAGATTCTATTAGACCAAGCCAGAGAGAAGGACCCAGCATCACCACCTTTAACTTCTCTGGCTGAAACCCAGCCACCACCTGCAACATGAGACTCTCTCGCCTTTTCCTTCCAACATCCCCTGGCCCC
This sequence comes from Malaclemys terrapin pileata, assembly GCF_027887155.1. NCBI lineage: Eukaryota > Metazoa > Chordata > Testudines > Emydidae > Malaclemys > Malaclemys terrapin. The sequence goes on from NC_071506.1 coordinate 164,887,712, forward strand.
CATGTCCTTTTCCTTCCCTACCTTATTTAACCGCTTTCCTAACCCCCCTTTTTTTTTCTATCTAATAAGAATCTGTCTTAGCCAGCCAAGACTGCGTATTTTGGAATACTGCAATAAGCCTGTGACCAGAAACAGAACAACTAAAACAATGTCCTAATCAGCAATGCTGGTACAAGTTTGACAGGTTTTAGGGGAGCTGATAAGCCCATGTGCTTTGCCTATGTTTTTCTAACAGTAAGGCTGCAAGTACAAGTCAACATCAGAGACAAACACTGCACTTTCTAGCTTTGCTGTTCTCTTGTCTTACCTTTTGTGTGTGTTTGTCTTGTTTTGTCTTCTTAGGAAATGGGATCAGACTTTAACAGCAGCAGTGACAGTTCCAGCCCATCTGAACTTTTTTTCCCCAAAAAGGAGTTACAACCTTTGGCTAGGCCATCAAACAAGGGGGTTTCTTTCTAAAAACATTCTTCAGCGGGGGGGGGAGGAGACAGCTCAGTGGTTTGAGCACTGGCCTGCTAAACCCAGGGTTGTGAGCTCAATCCTTGAGGGAGCCAGTAAGGGATTTGGGGCAAAAATCTGTCTGGGGATTGGTCCTGCTTTGAGCAGGGGTTTGGACTAGATGACCTCCTGAGGTCCCTTCGGGGGGGAGGATTGGGAACAAGGGATGGTGTTAAAATGAAAGCCTTAATATTTTGTATTTCAGATACTACATTGTTTTTTCATTTTTGTATCTTTAATAAAAGGTGTGTGTTTGCCGTGGTATTAAGCAGACTGAGCTCTCTGTATACTAAACCCCAAACTTTGTTTAAAACTGTTTAATGTTGGACGGTGACTGGATTATGTTAACGTATACATTAATACAATAGGCCTCATTGGGTCAGGTATTGTACCAACACATATGAAGATACTGTAGTTGTCCCAAAGACCTTATCAGTGTTAACTTGGCCAAATTGTACATACAATACACTAAATCTATTTAGTTAGTAGTCTATAAGAACTAAACTAAAGTTACCATATGTATTTGAATGAACACGGTCATTAGATCTTAAACTTTTGCATTTCCTCACCTTTAGGGTTCAAAATTGCAAATTTAAATATTGCATTATCAAAGAACTTGAATGTATGAAACTACTTTTTAAAAGATAAAAACAATATTGAGTTCTAGAATTACATTGTTTAAAAGCAAAAGCTATAGCATTTCCTATTGCATGACATTATTAAAGGTGAAAAACCTAGCTGTGATACTATATAATGCCACAATCCAATACTATAGAATTGTGTTTTTTTTTAAACTGAACATTCATTAAATGAATTCAGTACCTTTTTAACATTATCTTCCCAATCTGACTATGAGACTTTGCCACTATCCATGTGTAACATTTTATTTTAGTTCTGAAGTTCATTTGTTTGAGTTACCCATGAGAGACATTTGTTTTAATATAAACAGATTAAATACTTCTCTCATCCCCACACCCCACTTGGAGAACTCAAATGGTTGAAGGGATTTTAATCAGTTTTCCCACACAACTGTCACAGCATAAACATCTTAATCTCAAAATGAGTTAAGACATTGAGTGAATGAAAATGGGATGGAGGGGCAAAGTTTTAACCTTAACTACTGCAAAATGTAAAGTTTCCATATTTCATAAATGGTAGACTATTATTAGAAATACCTCATTCCAATGTTCTGTAACTTGCTCCAAACTAGTTTTCGGTAGAAGAAAAGCATGTTCTTCTGGAACATGGTCTCGGTGATGTAGAAAAATGATCTGAGTAGCTGTACAATATAGGTATCCATAAGCCAGTATAGGAACTTGGCCAAAATTTCTTCACGGTAATGGTGTTCCAAAGCAGGAACAAAATGATCACCTACAATAAGCAGTATTCAATTATATTCAGAATCTGTCATTCACATTTCTAAAAGCCAACATGCATGCACAGTATTTTTTAGGCTGAGGTTGGAAAAGGGAGATTGAGAAACTGCCAAACAATTTTACTGGTCCCCCAAGTAGCCTAAGCCCCCATTTTTTTTTTTATTAGGCAGACTTTAAGCATGGCCCATGTTAAGTATAAAGATAAAAAGAATAGTGTGTAGTTGCAAAATGCTTCATAGGAAACCAATATAAGTGTTGAAATGGAACCATTCAAATCAGCGATAAATTTAGTAGCCCAAAGGAGAAATAATTATATCTAGCTTACTTTCCCCACTCTCTAGCCCTTGGCATGCAGAGAAAACTCTTGCATGCACAGTGGCAAGATAGTGTGAGGGAAAAGATGAAACTGGCCCTAAATTATTACAAAAGAAGAGAGATGCGAGCTATCAGTTCATAAGCAAATGATGAAAATTTTGAACCAGATTCTGAAATTAACGGGGGAGCCAGTGGGGCTGAGGAAAAGCGCAATACTTGTGCTTCCTAATAAACTTCTACACAGATTAATTGCAGAGGTGGATTTTGTTCAAGATGGACATCATAAATTAAAAACGTAATGGCTGTAGTCTGGATTTCAGTTGCAGTTATCTTTGGTTTGTCAAACATTGTACTAAAAATATTCTGATGGCCCAATAAAGTGAGATCACCTCAGATCACTGTCATATTCAAACTGGATGGTATCTTTTTTGGTAGTCATGCAATGGAAGCAATAAAAATACTGCCCTACAATGCAGGATTTATGATGCTCTGCCAGAAATATTTTCAAATTAAATGCAAAATCAACATTAAACAAAACATGCTAACATGACAACTAAAATAAATCAAGAAGTGAAAAGGTTATGATTCCTATAGAAATGTTAACTCAGCCATATCTCACATGGGTGGTAATTTTGACTCCTGTTAAACATATTTCCAAACAAGACATTTCATAAGAGAGTTACAGTTGAAACTCGTTTACCCCATCTGTAAAATGGGGATACAAGTATTTCCTTGTCCCCAACCCTTTATATATCTCTCCTGAAAGCTCTTTAGGGCAGGGACTCTATACAGCACTTAGTACACAAAAGGGCCTCTATCTTGGTGGAAATCTGCCATAATTTAAATAAATAAAATAAAGTGTGTTTCAATGGATGTCAGGTAACATCACCGAAAAAAACACACTAAACATTTGAAAAACTCTGAAAATGAAGTTCTAGCATCCAGGCAATAAAATACACATATGAAAGTAACAGATTTGGAAGTTCTTTGCAACAGCTAGTTAATTTTCTACATATGGGACAACAGATGTAAATCTCTCACCATTATGGAATCAGTCTTTAGAGAAGGGATGGAGGACAGGAAAAAAGATGCTACTACTCACGGAGAAAAAAGGTTCCGATCTACCAAACTGCAAAGCATGCTTAAATGTTAAGCATATACTTAAGAGTTTTGCTGGATCAGGGCCAAAAACCAAGATCCTACTGGAGTTTCTAGGGAGCATATTCTCTGAAATACAGTGAGTCAAAAAGATATTAGCTGAAATTTAAGAATTTGGAACACTAAAAATTTGTATCCAGATATTTTGAAAATGCATTTTCTGATGCACCCAAAATTACTAACCAAAATATTTGTGTTATGGTTGGACACAGCATAACAAGTATCTAGAAGTTTGGTTTTCACCAAGTTGAAAGGGACTGAAAATAAGCTTTATAGTTGGAGGTTTTTTCTTCTCATTTCATACCTGATGACAAATTGAAAAAGCTACTTGGCTTTTAATATTGAATTATAATTGACAAGAAGTACCATGTGACCTAAGAATAACCAATACATCCTACAAAAGAACTGATTAAATTTTCTATAATTATAAATGTCAAAAGGCCTAATACCCCCCACCTTAGGTTCTTCCGTAGTATGGGGTGTTAAAGAGGCTGAAAGCTCAAGCTACCTCTACACTATATACCACTGGCAGCAGCATTTATCGTACATATAGCTACACATCACAGTGAAAAGCACACCATTACCACTTTACGCTGCAGCGTGAAAGGCTCCAGCAGGACACTGCTGCTAAAAACGGTGGCGTAGACAGGGAGGCATGACTTGGGCAAGTAGAGAGCCACGTCGGGTATGTATTCGAGTGCATACACACACTCTTCAAGCATCTCTTTACTCTCCTAAGCTGTGCCTCACAGTCTACACTGCTATTTATACCCATGCTAGGGGTCTACACATGTATGTACGTTACATGCTGCTGAAAGAAGCATGCAATGTAGATGCACTTTTAATCTTTAATGGGGGACAGAGACACTGAAAAACTAAGTAACTTGCTCAAAGTCACACAGGAAATCTGTGGCAGAACAGGGACTTGAACTCAGGTCTCATACGCTAGTGCCCATACCACTGGACCATGCCATTGCCTTCACACAGACTGTGGAATCCTAGGGAATCACACAGATCCTGGAGTGATCAGCGGATGGTCCTATGCCAGCTCCCAGTCTCCAGTGGCTTCCAAGCTTATGACAACTCCCAGACCTAATGACTGCCCCAGAGGCTCTTCTCCTTAAAGAGGAATCACACCTACAGCAGGGGGATCCACAGTAACATAACAGAATTTGGGCACCTTCACTCACTGCCCTCTTTGCCTGCCTTCTGCATAGGTCCCAGCATTCACAAAGCACCCATCTTTGTGTTGCAGTGAGGAACATGTTGCTCTGGTGAATGCCAACCCATTCCCCATAAGAGAGACGGACCCATGTGTAGAAGATCCCCTCTGCATGCAGGGAGTACAATCTGATCCAAAGCTAGGTATGAGAATTACAGATGCCTCAACGTTTTTTATTAATGTCTCACTTTACCTAGTATAATTTCTGAAGTCTTAAATTATTCAACACAAAAAGCTTCTGATGTTTGTCACATGATACAAGACACTTAACTGCATTTAAAACACTGCCTGAGATTTTTGGAGATTTTCTTAAAGCCCATGCTTCTGATTCATATTATTTCATGAGAATCTCAGCTTTCATTGAAGTAAAGTTCTAGCTCTCATGGTCATGGAGAAAAGCTTGGAAACATGAAGCAAGTGCACCCTAAAACCAGAAATCAGAAGGCAAATTAAAAAAAAAAAGTATTTTTTTTTTAATTCTTGTAATTTTTAATCCAATATTGTGATTTTTGTGTAGCCTGACTCGTGATTTTTGAATGCTTGGAGTTAGGGTGACCAGATCACCCAAGTCAAATATCGGGACGCGTGGGGGAGGGCAGGGGGCGTGGCGGGAGGGGGCAGGGCAAAAAAAAAAAAACTAAAACAAAACAACCCCCCCCCCCCCCCCCAAGCGCTGGAGGGAGGCCCGGGAGATGCAGGGGAAGCGCGGGGCCGGGGTGAGTGAGAGTCCGGCCTGGCCCCGAGTGCAGGCAGGACTCAGTCGGGCGGTAGGGAGAGTAGGGGGGCGGCAGGCAGGGCCAGGCGGCGGCTGTTCTCCCCCCTGGGCAGCGGGACTCGGGAGCAGCCGCTGCTGCAGCTCCCACTGCCGCGGGGGGAGGAAGTGGCCGATGGCCAAGCTCGGCGGCTGCGGCTCTGGCACCCCCGAGCACCCCCGAGCCTGGGCCTGCTGCGGGGACCCAGCAGCACACACGCTGCGCCCAGCCCCTGGCCAGTCACATCTGGGCTGTTGCCCAGCTGGTGCTATCCCGCGACAGCCCCGGAGTGGGGGCAGCAGGCCCCAGCCTCCCCGTCCCACTCGTGTCCTGCAGGGGAATAAACGGGGCTGGGCTGACGATGCCTCCGCCCCGGGGCCGCCGCGGGATAGCACCAGCTGGGCTCGGCCCAGGCGCCAGAGCCGCAGCCGCTGAGCTTGGCCATCGGCCGCTTCCTCCCCCCGTGGCAGGGGGAGCTGCAGCAGCGGCTGCTCCCGAGTCCCGCTGCCCAGGGGAGGAGAACAGCCACCGCCTGGCCCCGCGGGCCACCCCCCTACTCTCCCTACCGCCCGACTGAGTCCTGCCTGCACTCGGGGCCAGGCCGGACTCTCACTCACCCTGGCCCTGCGCTTCCCCTGCATCTCCCTGGCCTCCCTCCAGTGCTTGTGGAGGAAGGAGGAATGGTGAGCCTGGGGAAGAGGCAGGGATTCGGGGAGGGAGCCAATGGGGGAAGGAGGGGGCAGAGTCGGGAGGGGGGGGGGCGTGAGCACTTCCGAGCTCCGGGGTATTTGCTTGTTTGGCCAGTGTCCTGACCTAACATTGGTCAGGACGCGGGACAAACAAGGAAATATTGGGACAGTCCCGATAAAATTGGGACGTTTGGTCACCCTACTTGGGGTTGATAATACTGCATTTATAATGTGAGATTTTAAATAAATGTGCATCAATTAAACACATCAGTCCCATTAGTACTTCTGCATTCACACAGAAATGAATAGTTTCTTTAAGATCAAGTATTACAGTAATGTGAGACATAAGATCCTGATTCAGGAAAATACATAAGCACAAGAATAACTTTGAACAAGTGTCATTAACTTCAATGCTCAATATACCCATTAACTTCAATACACTCAAAGTTATGAAAGTGCTTAATCAGATAGATAGGAGAGAAGAAGACTGATTTTTCTGTTTTTCCTGTCTTAATCTATCCTATAAATGAAGTTCAAGGTTTGTTTGTTTTTTTAAATGTGCAAGTGTTTGTTAGATAATGAATGTCAAAAAATATTAAAAAAAAGAACAGGAGTACTTGTGGCACCTTAGAGACTAACAAATTTATTAGAGCATAAGCTTTCGTGGACTACAGCCCACTTCTTCGGATGCATCCGAAGAAGTGGGCTGTAGTCCACGAAAGCTTATGCTCTAATAAATTTGTTAGTCTCTAAGGTGCCACAAGTACTCCTGTTCTTCTTTTTGCGGATACAGACTAACACGGCTGTTACTCTGAAAAAATATTAAGTGTTGAAACAGCAATGGACTAGTTTCATCTCATATCTGTAAGACTGCCTTCTTGATTTTCACTAAACTTATCAAAATATCTCCATGAATGAGATTCATGAAATTTCAAGCAAAAAATTAGTTTGGGGGTATTTAGAGGGGTGGGGAGGGTGAAAAAAAAAAGTCAAACTTACAACAGATGGGTAGCTGGAGCTCTAACCTATGAAGGAACTAGCACTCCTCCCTAATAATTTTACTATTTCAATTTTACAATATATCCATGATGTATATTGGGGCTTCATTAACATTTCTGTAGGACCCTTAACTTTTTCATTTCCTTTCTCAAACATGTAAACTTCAAAGTGGTGTTAACACAGGTCTTCCATTTAAATTTCCTTTCTTAAATAAAAAGGAAAGGAAAAGGAATTTCCCAGACTTAATAATATTAGCTTTTAGTTCCTAGTTGGGCAATGTCTACACTAGGAAGCCTGTGCCAGCGTTGCCCCCTAGTGTAGACATATTAAGTGATTTTTCAGTTCATAATAAATTTTAGAGCAAACCATTTCCCCCCCAGACTTAACAGGGGGTGATCCTTAATAAGGATCTGTATACCATCTCTGAAATTTAAAAGATCAGTCATTTGCTAGTTATCTGTCCGGAGAAAAAAAAACACGACCTGGCAGCAAGAGAGGCCTGTGTCAGTTTGGGTCACACATATATGTTTCTAAATTGCATGCTGCCATACAAGACTGGACTATCTAGTTTGATATCCTATCTCTAATATTGGCTGGTACCTGATGCTTCAGAGAAAGGGACAAAAAAATAGGTCATGAAACAGCATCCACCCCACAAAGGAAGTTTCCACCAAACCAACGCTCACCCCCAGAACAGCTTAGTATAAGACTTATATCCTGCAGGATAAGGGTCTCTCTCTGAAGTTTTTTTTGATAGTCCTAATATCAATAAGCTCAATACTTTTTAAAAGTCCTGCTGAACTCTTGGGAGTCATTTATATCTTTTGCCAGCAAATTCCAGTTTAACTCTGCATTTTGTAGAAGGGTATTTTCTTTTGCCAGTTTTAAATTTGTTACCTTTTAGCCTAATTGGATGTCCTCTCATAATTCATGAGTAAGCTTTCCCAGCTGCGCTTCTCTATATCATTTGTTATTTTCTATAACTCCATCATGTCCCCTCTCTAAACTAAACAGTGATTTTTTTTTCCCCCTCTGGACACCTCCTACATATTTTGTTTTGAGTTAAGGTGACCAAAACTGAACAAAGTATTCATTGCGAGAGTCACGCTATCCAATATGCATTATTTCAGATCTAACATATTAAAACACAGTGAAGAAATTTAAGAAACCACCTTCAGGCAGAGACATGGAAAATGTGAGTTTAAATAGTGAAAGTTTCAAGCACATAGGAACAGGGAGTTGTAAAGGAACCTGTCTAGCTATTAGCTACAGAAAGCACTATCTGGGGCCAGTTGGTATAATTTTTAGTCACAGGTATTTTTGGTAAAAGTCATGGACACATCACAGGCAATAAACAAAAATTCACAGCCCGTGATCTATCCATGACAGACTAAAAATACCTGTGATTAAATGGGGGGGGGGGGAAGAAGGAGAGGGGGTGGAGGTGTTTTGCTGGAGAGGTGTTGGGGGCCGCTGCTGGAGGGGGCGGCAGGCCTGGGGCATTGGACCGGAGCTGCTCCGGCCAGCCACCCAAGGACCGCCGCCTGAGGCCAGCAGTCTGCAGCTGCTCCGGGACCGCTGCTGGGGGCTGCCGGAACAGTGGCTGGTGTGGCTGTCCCTGGGGCTGCTCCAGCAGTGGCTGGTGTGGCTGTACTGGGGGCCACCTAAGCAGCTGGCCCCAGAGCCAGCTGCTTGGGCGCCCCTGGGGTCAGCCACACTGGCCTCTGCAGAAGTCACGGAGGTCACGGAAAGTCACAGAATCTAGCCCTAATAATAAGCAACCACACTAGCCTTTCAACACTGAACATTCAGTTCAAGTCCTCACTTGGGTTAAATCTGAACGTTGGTCAGCTGCCTCCACTGTATAATGCCTTATTTTAATATTACAATTAGTACCTTTGATCACACGAAGCCACGTACAGTCATTCACTCTCATCTTCCACATCAATTCCTGCAAAGAAAACCTGGCAAATTTTCCCAAGGAGATGAATGTTTTCACATTTTTTAAAAAACGGCATTTGTTATGGCTAGAACCCCACAGTTCTGCTGGTACCACCAGGTCTAAACATTCCCGCACGAAAACATACACCTGCCAGTGGCTGCTGTGCTGTCTGAGAAGCTCCTTCAAGCTAGGATCACAGAAGTCTTTAGCATTTTGTCTTTCATTTTCTGTTCGCCCCAACACAAATTTCTCAGGGTTGCTTAAGATACTTAAATCAGTTGAAGTTCTTTTTGAAAGTGAACACGAACTATTTGGAACAGCAGTGTAACCACCTTCTCTGCCATTGCTAGTCAAACATATAGGAGGCTCTTTCCCAAGTTGACCTTCTGCTTCCCTATCAATCTGTACTCCATCACATGAAACTGACTGACACATTGGATCAGTTTTGCTTGAATTTGTCTCAGAAATCCAGACCGGACAATTCTTTTTTAAAAGTACTAAATAGGGACACTTTGCATGATTCTTTAACAGTTTTTGAAATACATCTCTCATCTGCCAGTAGCGTCTGGGCAATCTCTTCTTTCTCCAGTTGTAACTTGGTGTGTTTTCACTGCATTTTTGCACCAATATTTTGCTGTTTAAGAATATCGTTTCTACAAGTCGTTGTCCCCCTGCCTGGCAGCCTTTTAAGCGATTCAATAAAAATGATTTAGGAAAACATTCTCGGAAGCTCCTGGAAGAATATAAGAGACCTTTCCTCCCAATGTACACTCTGGAACGTGAGATTTTATTGGATAGCTTCTTAGCTATATTAGTTGGGGGGCACTTAAGCCCTCTGTATTTTAAAAATGTATCTTCTGCTTTTTTCGTTTGTACAGAACCAACCTGAAATTTACAGATATCTAGCTCAACTCCCTCTCTGCTGGAATTTGATTTAGTCTCGGTGCTAGATTTATAAAGTTTATTACTCTGAACACGCAGCCTTAACGAATTCTCATCATCTGTCACAGACTTTTCCTTACTATCTTGAACTTCCTGCACTAAAGAAGGTGCATCAGGAGTCTCTGCTCTGCCCTCATTTTCTTGAGACTTTATTTTAATAAAGTTATTTACAGAAAATGATTCTACAAATGAAAGAGACTGTGTATCATAAATGATGTCCAGAGTGAACTTATTTTTATCTACGTTAGAACCAAGGTTCCAAGCACCCTCTTCTTCCCTTAGGTTTATCTTCATCCTTTTAGCTGTAACTTCAAATTGATCCCTATCAAGCTTCCTTTTTGAAGGTGTGGCTGTAGCAACTGGATATAGGTTAGGTCCTCCGCGATTTTCCAGGTGTCCAGTGGCCATTCTGACCTGTTTGTTTGTTTTAGAATTTTGCCCAACAGCTCCCTTAGCTGTGGCAGAATGCTCATAATCAGGCACAGAGCCTTGTGTTTTATTATTCCTTTGACTTTTAGTGTTCAAGATATTAATTTCTGATCTTGGTTTCCATTTCCACCTGTTTGTCTTTGATAACTGAAATCTTTTTTGCACGTAGTCAAACAAAATATTATGTCTACTTTTTGAATACCTTTGTTTAACAAACACTGCGGAGGGTGCTGCATTACTTGAAGTAAGCTCATACACAGGCTGCCCACATATTTGATAAGAGCAACTAGGTGGCACTAGCATAAAGATAGCACAGTATTCCAATAAATACATCATAACATCATCCCCTATCCTGCTCAATAACGTTTCCCATAGGACACTCATCCGAAGAGTTTCTGTTGCAGTATTAGGTAGATAGCTGCATATATTTGAAGTAGATATAACCTGTGAATAGGAACTGTTTTCATCCAATAATGTATACCCAAATGCAAGGACATTCTTCTTCTTTTTTTCACAAAGTCTTTGAATGACTCTTATTACTACTTCACTTTCACTAGATAACTGAAGAGAGAGAGAGAGAAAAAAGTTAATTTTACATGTCAGACCCCCTTATAAACAACAGATACACCGTTTTATTAAAAGGTGTGTGCAAGAGCATGCAAAGCCCCAAACTCTGGTTCTAGATTAAGACTTTTAAAAACAAGATTAAGGATTATGCCACATTATGTCACATTTGAAAACTCCTACTCCAGGCTATGACATATTGAAAGCTACAACTCTGAATTTAGGTAAGTCAATAACCTCTCATTTCTCCTTATGTAAAATTGGCAAAATTCTTTCTCCCCCCACTCACTGTCTATCCTGTCTATTTAGATTGTAAATTCCAGAGGCTGTCTCCTACTGCTTGTCTGCACAGCACCTAACAAAACAGGGTCCCGGTCTTGGTTGGGGCCTTCAAGTGCTACCGTAAAATTAACAACAATAAAATACCAGCTCATGGTTTTACAAATTGGTCAATAAGCTTATAGCTGGAATCCCATTTCAATAATTGTATACAGTAGCTTTGAGAGAGAAAGGGAAAAAAGATTTCGTTGTTTACATAATAGAACAGAATTGTTTCCCTTTATATTTTCCTAAAATGTGAAAATATTATTCAGCTCTGATTACACAAACCACTGTTTTTAATTTTTAGATGTTAGTGTACAAGGAAAATACTAAGGCAAGGAACCTTACATATATAATCTTTTATTTAACCCTGATTTGACTCTGATCTAGATGCAGCCTAGGGACCAGGAAACTTGCTGTCATCCATCACCATCAAGGAAACAGGAAAAACCACCCCACTGCAGGGCTTGTGACAGGAGAACCTAAGAGACAGCCCCTGCCCCCAGGCCACAGAGATTACCTAGCCCCAAGAATAAAAGTAATCGTCTGAGTGGCTGTTGTCTTAAAGAAAAATTGCATGATTAACTCACACATAAACCAAGAGTATAGAAGAAAAGAAGAACAGAAGAGGAAACAGGAGCAGCACCATTACATGTGGAGGGCAAGGAGCAGGGTCGACATTAGATCCACGAGCCAATTAAAGACCATAGAAAAACAACAAAAAGCTTCATGATTCTCCCCACACACACACTTTTGTGGGGACAGCCGAGCAATCTGGAGCTGGAGGGAGAAACAGAAGTCAGTATTTGCAGCAACCATTAATTGGGTGCAAACACTTTTACAGATTCTTGCAGTGCAATGTCCCCAGAAACGTCCACCGCCATGCTGACTGCCGCCCAAGCAGCACTATCACCCCCACGCTGTGCATTTCAGAATCGCTGTTTTAGTGAGAAGAGAAGAAAAGCCAGGCTAGGAAAGCAGAGAGGCTCTTCCTTCCAGACGAGGTTACTCTGGTGCTTGCTAGAGTACAAGCAACCAGAAGAACAAACTAGGCCAGGAGTACAGAGAGTCTGCTGTTCAAAAGCGGATTAATTCCAATGTTTTTCAGTGGAAAAGGCAAGAAGTCAGGAACCATTCATTTCGCTCCAACAAGAGGCTTGCGGTGTAGGCGATAGCTGCCCACCACAGAGTGGGGCACGCCAGCCTCCTCCCTGAAGCGTCCTCCCGCTGCCCAGCGAACACCGACCCCCGGCCCAGGCAGTACCTGTTGGAAGGAGAGGGGCTGAGGGATGGCTCGGGCTCCCCGAGGGACGCACACCACGCACTGGGACACAAACGTCTGGTAGAGCTCGGAGTCTCCGCGCTGCAACAGTTCAGCTTCGCCAGGCCCGCAGGCAGCCGCCTCCCGGAGCCTCTGCACAAACTGTTCAAGCCCCAGCACCTCGGCATAGCAGCCTTCCAGCATGGCCAGCACGGCACGAAAGGGCCCAGAGCCTGCCATGCTTCTGGAGTCGAGCGGAGCCGCCTCCCTGCTGGGACCGACCCACCTTTCCCAGAAGCACTAATGTCTCCCTCCCAGACCCACAAATTCCGCGTGTGCCGCTGTACCTATTGAGTTCCCCGAGCCCGGAGCAACAGCTCTACAGCGGCGACAACTCGCTCACCCCCAGCCCAGGGGCAACAGGAAACCAACCCAGTCCTATTGGCTCCTGCACATGCTCACACCCCTGCCTGCGCAGACCTACTGAGTGAGCCTGTTCGCACCCCGGCCGCAGGGCCTGCACAAGCCCCCCGGGAGCGCCGCCCTTTCCCTGAGCGGGCTTCACTGGCGCCGCACGCGCCCCGCGCAAAGGCGCAGACTAGGCATAAGGGGCAGGGGAGCTGAGGTTAGCAGAGAGCTGGGCGGGAGGCGTGCGTACCATGCAGGAGTTGAGATGGAGGCGGCCAAAGGGCTGGGCTGGAGGAAGCATGCTGTTTCTGCGAGGAGTGAACCGTTTCCACACCATATTTGTCAGTTAGGATTGTGCAGCGACCGCTCACTTTCTCTGTGGAGAGAGAGAATGCATTTAAACAAGGAGGTTCTAAAAGAGATTCCTTTAGCTCTTTTTATTTAATTATAGGGCACAGTGCTTAATTAGAAAAGTTAGGGAGGTTGATCTGTGGGTAGGATGGGGAGTTCTGTATCTGGTGTTCTCCATGCCATGTGCACACTGCAAAGTTTGCTTGACCCAAAGTTAGGTCAGTGCAGCCACCAACTTCTGTGTATCGATTGGGTGTGTGCATACTTGGGTGCTTGTGATGGTCCTCTTTAAGGTGCCACCGGACTTCTGGTTGTATTTGTGATGGTTCTGTGTGTACTCACCATGAGTGAGTGCGTCAGTGTAAACATGGTACACCACAGGTAAGTATGTCGGTGTGCCCCATGTTGCTGTCCAGCTCAGTGCCTTGTGGTGTGTTTTCACAGTGCTTTGTGATATACAAGTGATTTGCCAAGGGATTTCTAAGAGCTGGAGGTCAGGTTCCCACAACACCACTTTCTCCATCCCATAATTTTCATGCCTTTTTTTAAAACTCCTACAATCCTGTGCACCACTTTTTAGTCTCCAACATTGCTCTGGCAGAAGCATGTATCCTGCACATGTATCAGCACAATTCTCATGAGTATTGCTAATACAGGATACACAATTCTCCTGTATTTGCAGAACTTGAACAAGTACTATTACAACCTAGAGTTACCATATATCCAGGTTTTCCCAGATCTGGACATTGTCTCTTTTTTGATCCGCTGCCCTCTCCCTGGGTGCATTTTTTCAATTAAGAGGCAATGTGTGGGATTTTTGCAGCTCAGAAAGCAGAGGCATCAACTTTCTAATATTTCCGGGGGTGCTCGATCTCTACTCTGCCTCAGGCCCTGCCCCCACTCCACTCCTTCCCCCAAGGCCTCACCCCACCTCTTCCCACACTGTTCCTCCCCCAAGCGCACCCCGCCCTCCCCCCAGCGCCTCCTCCACACCACTGAACAGTTGATCACCAGCAGGCAGGAGGCGCTGCGGGCAGGGGAAAGAGCTGATCATCAGGTAGTTGGGAAGTGCTGGGGGGAGGGGAAGGAGCAGATCAGCAGGGCTACCGGGGGTGCTGAGCACCTTTTTTTTTTTTTTTTCCTGTGGTTGCTCCAGCCCCAGAGTACCCACAGAGTCAGTGCCCATGTCAGAAAGAGTCCTCTCTGTGCCCTGATTGGTCCCTCTCCTGCATCCGCAGCTGATTGGTCTGTTTCCCCACAGCCACAGCTTCCAGATCCCACCCACCCAGGCCCCAGCTCCCAGCCTTGGGGTGGAGGGCCTGGATGGATGCGCTGACTGGCAGTTTGCACTGGGTCCTGACTCCTGGCCTTGCACCGGCCATTCTGACATTGTGACAGGGAGCAACACTGCTCCCCACCAAGAGAGTGAGGCTGCAGGTACCTTCTCTAGCACTCCCCAGGTACTCCCTTCAGTACAGACACACCCCTCCAGTGTGCACACACCCTTCTAGCACTTCCAGATACCCCCCTCAAGTACACACAACGCCTTCAGCATTCCCAAATACCTCCTTCCTGTACACAGCCCTCCAGCACCTCCCAAATACCCATTCCAGTATACACACACACACACCTCCAGCACTCTCCAACTGTACCCCCGTCCAGCTCCCTCCTCCGCCATGGCAGTGTCCTCTTTTTGCAGGGCCGTCTCCAGGCACCAGATGAGAAAGCACGTGCCTGAGGCGGCACATTGTAAGGGGTGGCATTCCGGCCAATCTTGGGGCGGCACATTCACGCCGCCCTGCCGTGATTTTTTTTTTTTTTGCTTTGGCAGCCTGGTCCGCAGCTCCGGAGCCCCCGGCTGGCTCCCTGCGCTCCGCCAGTCCCAGCCCAGCCCTGCAAGGGCATGGACCCTGACCCGGGGGGGGAGGGGGAGCAGGAACTAGCAATCCCCGACGCTCATAGTGCTGCCGGGCTTCCCGGGACGTGCCACTCCCCGCTGCCTGCACTGGCCTCCCCCTCCCGCGCCACTCTGAGCCCGGCCCAGCCGAGCCGCCTTTAAAGTAGCGGCTGAGCCAGCACCTCCTGCAGCCCCCGGGGGCTCTGCCTGCCCGGCCGGGAGAGAAACCCAACAGCTGGAGCGGGGAGCCCCTCTCGCCCGGCTGCGAGGTGCCACCCTTCACCCCTCTGCGACTTGCCTTGACCGCCCTCCACGCGCTCCCTGCGGCTGCCAGTTTTTGTTGGTTTTTTTGCTTCAGCAGTCTGGCTGCCCGCTTTCTTTTTTTTTGCTTGGGGTGGCTATAACTGGATGCTGATTCACACTGTGAAAATAAAACCACCAGGTTGGAGCTGACATACACAGAGCAGCTCCACATTGTGAATTGCCACTTCTAGGCCCAAAAAATGAGCACTGATAGGTGGGATCCTATCATAATGCAGTTTTGGGTAAATGAGCAGTGGCTGCAGAACATTTACATGCTAAAGGCCACATTACTGGATGAGTGTGTGTGACATTCTATACCCTGGGGGAGTATACTGTAACGCCCATATTCCTAATTTTCATATAATCCTGATCTTACATATAAAGAATTGCTTGTAAGTTATCAGGGGAAAGGTTATGATCTGCTGAAAGTAATTTCTCTATCCATATATATGTATCATTAATGCATACAGAATTATGTTGTATGGTGGTCAGTAAAACATGCTGTAAGTTGGGGAATCAGCCAGATATTATCTCCCCAGAGGCAACAGCAAGGAAAGTAATCAACGCCCAGGTGGGGTGTCAAACAATCCATCAACAGCCATTGTCCAGCAAGGGAGCTACAATGCAATGACTCACCTGCATGAGGCCACACCAGGAGAATTGCTGAACCTTGCTTGGAGAGACTCAGCAATGCCCCCCAGACATGCCTGGACTTGTGCTCCCCAAGCACATGGACTGAGGGTATAAAACAGAGTGGACACATACTGGGCCCTTCTCCTGCCCCCATCTTCACTGCAAGCAACTAAGACACTGAGAAGAAGACAAGACTCCAACAGAGGAGATTGGCCCAGGTTTAAGAAACAAACCTGTATATTAAGGACTGCAATATCCAGTGGGGTGAGAAAAGCTGCTTAATCCAGATGTTGCCCGATGTAATAGTGTTGAGAGGTTAGACTGCGTGCTTATATTTTATTTTATTTTGGTAACCACTCTGACTTTTTGCCTATCACTTAATATCACTTAAAATCTATCTTTGTAGTTAATAAATCTTTTTGTTTATTCTACCTGAAGCAGTGTGTTTGGTTTGAAGCGTGTCAGAGACTCCTCTTGGGATAACAAGCCTAGTACATATCAATTTCTTTGTTAAATTGACAAACTCATATAAGCTTGCAGCGTCCAGTGGGCATAACTGGACACTGCAAGATGGAGGTTCCTATGGTTGTGTCTGGGACCAGAGATATTGGCTAGTGTCATTTGGTTGCACAATCCAAGGAGCAGTTTACATGCCAAAGGCTGTGTGTGAACAGCCCAGGAGTGGGGGTTCTCACAGCAGAGCAGGGTAAGGCTGGCTCCCAGAGTCAAGGATTGGAGTGACCTAGCAGATCACCGGTCCAGATAACACTAGGGGAACGTCACAGTGTGCTGAGCTCACTCCAGACCTTGAGCACAGGGACACCAGAATGAGAGCTGGATTGACAGTGGAGAACTCAGTGGTGATCACACGCTGGAAGCTTGCAGTGCTGAAGTGCTATCAGTCAGTAGGCAATCAGTCTGGGGTTGGACCATCCACAGTGGGATCTGTTGTCATCCATGCACTTAAGCATCCATCTCCTGCTACACAGGACTCTGACTTTTGGTAATGAACAGGAAATAGTGGCTGGATTTACAGCAATGGGGTTCCCAAACTGTGATAGGTGATAGCACACATATCCATATTCTTTTATGCAGTGTTATTGTAGCTGTGTCAGTCCCAGGATATTAGAGAGACAAGGTGGGTGAGGTAATATCTTTTAAAGGACCAACTTCTGTTGGTGGGAGAGCTTTAGAGCTCACACAGAGCTCTTTGGGTGGGAAACATACTCAGCATGTCACAGCTAAATACAAGGTGTAACAGATTGTTTAGCATAAGTAGTTAACATATATTTCAAGAGACGATTCAAGGTGAAATGGCCCATTAACACTCCTCCAGTTATAGGGGGGAAAGGAAGGGAGGGGAGGAAAGGCAGCTGGGAGTGTGGGGTTGTTAATGGATGACAGGTTATTGTTATTGTCTTTCACACCAACAGAAGTTGGTCCAATAAAAGATGATATCTCACCCACTTTGTCTTTCTAATCTCCCTATTCTGGCATAATCCAACCTTATCACTGAGTACACCAAGAGAAAAGGAAAGTTTTCCATGGTTATGCAAGCATTAGTGGATTACTGGGAACACTTCACCGCTATCAGTGTGGGCTGGTGAGGGAAGATGCATGATGTGCTTCTCTTTAAGAACTCAGGACTTTTGAAAACACTGCATGCAGGAACATTCTTCCCTGACCAGTGCATTATCATTGGCAATGTTGAAATGCCAATAGTGATTCTGGGAACCCAGCCTTCTGTGGAACCTTTGCTGACCATGTGACAGCACCAAAGAAAGAAGCAGCAAGATGATTGTTGAATGTGCATTTGGTAGATGGAAAGGACACTGGCACTGGATCTCAGCAAGGCAAACATCCCCTTTATGATCATTGCATGTTGTGTACTGAAATAATATCTGTTGAGGCAAAAGGAGAAAAACTGCCACTAGGGTGGAAGGTCAAGCTGGTCCATCTATCTGCTGAATTTGAACAGCCAGACACAAGAGCTATTAGAAGAGCCAATCATGGAGCTATATAACTGAGGAAGGCCTTAAAAGACTATTTTAATAGTCAGCCACAGTAGTGTTGTCCAATGCTTTCATGAAATAGTGTCTCTCATGTATGGAAAATAAATATGAATGGATTATTGCCTCCTGCTGTGAATTCTCTGCTGTTTGTTGAAAACTAATAAAGATATTGTATTCTGAGTTTCCAAAATTAGAATGTTATTGTATTGCAAAGAATCAGGCAACAAAATTAAAGTGAAAACAAATATACAGGGTAAAAACCTTTTTATCAAAACTGTAGTAGGGTGACCCATATTTTAAAACCCCAAGCACTGAAACCTGGTGGGATGATTCACACTATTGGAATGTTAAAGTCAATGGTTATAACCTTTTTAGGAAGGATTGAGTGTACAAAAGGGGTGGGGGAGTGGCTCTTTGTATCAAAAATGGCATTTCTGTTTCTGAGTTACTGATACCTCAGAAGAAAATGATGTCTAATGTTTACAGATCAATGTCCTAACAGACAGAGGACAAGATGAGATATTAGTTGGTGTCTACTACAAACCACCATATCAAACTAGGAAATAGGATGACTGCCTCCTTACACATCTATCTACAATGTGTAGGAAAAAAAGCAATGTGATCATAAGGGGGTTCAATGTGAGTGACTAGGGTGACCAGATGTCCCAATTTTATTGGGACTGTCCCGATATTTACTTGTTTGTCCCATGTCCTGTGGGATGTGAATTGTCCTGATATTTTGCCCTCCAGGGCACAGGCGGAGGAGACTCGTGCCCCGACTCCGCCCTCTTCTTCCCCCATTAGATCTCTCCCCAAATTTCCACCTTTGCCCCGCCCCACCCCCTCACTGCCCCATTGGATCCCTCCCCAAATCCCCGCCCTGGCCCCGCCTCTTCCCCAAGCATGCTGCATTCCTCCTCCTCACCCCTCCCTCCCAGGCTTGCGCTAATCAGCTGTATGGCAGCACGAGCACTGGAGGGAGGGGGGAGAAGCAGGATGCGGCCCCCAGCTCAGGGGAGGTGGAGGCGGAGCAAAGGTGAGTTGGTGCGGGGGGGGCGGTGCGTGGAGCTGCCGGTGGGTGCTCAGCCCTGACCAATTTTTTTTTTTTTCCCTCCGCCGCCGGCTATTGGGTGGTTTTTTTTTTTTTTCTCCATTGGCACCCCCGTCCCCCCAGCATCCCGATATTTCACATCTCTCATCTGGTCACCCTATGAGTGACGATGCTGGAAGTCTCATGCTGCCAATATCAAAACATCACTGGAATTTCTAAACATTATAGATGACAATTTCCTAACTCAAGAAGTGTTGCAGCCAACACAGGGGAATTGTCTACTAGACCTATCTTAACAAATCATGACAGGTTTCAGAGTAGCAGCCGTGTTAGTCTGTATCCACAAAAAGAACAGGAGTACTTGTGGCACATTAGAGACTAACAAATTTATTTGAGCATAAGCTTTCATGGGCTTCCGATGAAGTGGGCTGTAGCCCACAAAAGCTTATGCTCAAATTAATTTGTTAGTCTCTGAGGTGCCACAAGTACTCCTGTTCTTTTAACAAAGCATAGAATCATAGAATATCAGGGTTGGAAGGGACCTCAGGAGGTCATCTAGTCCAACCCCCTGCTCAAAGCTGGACCAATCCCCAACTAAATAATCCCAGCCAGGGCTTTGTCAAGCCTGACCTTAAAAACCTCTAAGGAAGGAGATTCCACTAGCTCCCTAGGTAACCCATTCCAGTGCTTCATCACCCTCCTAGTGAAATTTTTTCCCCTAATATCCAACCTAAACCTCCCCGACTGCAACTTGAGACCATTACTCCTTGTTCTGTCATCTAGTACCACTGAGAATAGTCTAGATCAGTGGTCCTCAACCTTTCCATGTGGCGGGCGCCGGACGACTAGCTGCCGAGGAGCGTGGCCTCTGGAAAAGCAGCCACCAAAATGCCACCGAGAAGTAGCATCATCAAGAGGCGCTGCCGCCAAAATGCCACCGAAAATCAGCGGCATTTCGGCGGCGATGCTTCTTGGCATTGGCACTTCTCGGCGGCTGCTTGTCCAGCGGCCAGTAGGCAGGTGCACATAGATGCCCTGGTGGGCGCCATGCCACCCACAGCCACCGCGTTGGGGACCCCTGGTCCATCCTCTTTGGAACCCTCTTTCAGGTAGTTGAAAGCAGCTATCAATCCCCCCTCATTCTTCTCTTCTGCAGACTAAACAATCCCAGTTCCCTCAGCCTCTCCTCATAAGTCATATGCTCCAGCCCCCTAATAATTTTTGTTCCCCTTCTGCTGGACTCTTTCCAATTTTTCCACAACCTTCTTGTAGTGTGGGGCCCAAAACTGGACACTCAAGATGAGGCCTCACCAATGACGAATAGAGGGGAATGATCACATCCCTCTATCTGCTGGCAATGCCCCTACTTATACAGCCCAAAATGCTGTTAGCCTTCTTGGCAACAAGGGCACACTGTTGACTCATATCCAGCTTCTCGTCCACTATAACCCCTACGTCCTTTTCTGTAGAACTGCTGCCTAGCCATTCGGTCCCTTGTCTGTAGCAGTGCATGGGATTTTTCTGTCCCAAGTGCAGGATTCTGCACTTGTCCTTGTTGAACCTCATCAGATTTCTTTTGGCCCAATCCTCTAATTTGTTAGGTTCTCTGTATCCTATTCCTATCCTCCAGCGTATCTACCACTCCTCCCAAGTTAGTGTCATCTGCAAACTTGCTGAGGGTGCAGTCCACGCCATCCTCCAGATCATTAATGAAGATATTGAACAAAACCGGCCCAAGGACCAATCCTTGGGGCACTCTGCTTGATACCGGCTGCCAACTAGACATGGAGCCATTGATCACTACCCATTGAGCCCAACGATCTAGCCAGCTTTCTATCCACCTTATAGTCCATTCATCCAGCCCATATTTCTTTAACTTGCTGTCAAGAATACTGTGGGAGACCATATCAAAAGCTTTGCTAAAGTCAAGGAATAACAAATCCACTGCTTTCCCCTCATCCACAGAGCCAGTTATCTCATTATAGAAGGCAATTAGGTTAGTCAGGCACGACTTGCCCTTGGTGACTCCATGCTGACTGTTCCTGATCACTTTCCTCTCCTCTAAGTGCTTCAGAATTGATTCCTTGAGGACCTGCTCCATGATTTTTCCAGGGACTGAGGTGAGGCTGATTGGCCTGTAGTTCCCCGGATCCTCCTTCTTCCCTTTTTTAAAGATGGGCACTACATTAGCCTTTTTCCAGTCATCTGGGACCTCCCCTGATCACTATGAGTTTTCAAAGATAATAGCCAATGGCTCTGTAATCACATCCACCAACTCCTTTAGCATCCTTGGATGCTGCGCATCCAGCCCCATGGACTTGTGCTCGTCCAGCTTTTCTAAATAGTCCTGAACCGCTTCTTTCTCCACAGAGGGCTGGTCACCTCCTCCCCATGCTGTGCTGCCCAGTACAGTAGTCTGGGAGCTGACCTTGTTCGTGAAGACAGAGGCAAAAAAAGCATTGAGTACATGAGCTTTTTCCACATCCTCTGTCACTGCGTTGCCTCCCTCATTCAGTAAGGAGTCCACAATTTCCTTGACTTTCTTCTTGTTGCCAGGGCCGGCTCCAGGGTTTTGGCCACCCCAAGCAGCCAAACAAAAACAAACAAACAAACAAAAAGCCGCAATTGCGATCGGCGGTGGCAATTTGGCAGGAGGTCCTTCACTCTGAGCAGGAGTGAGGGACCGTCCGCCAAATTGCTGCCGAACAGCTGGATGTGCTGCCCCTCTCCGAAGTGGCCGCCCCAAACACCTGCTTGGTAAGCTGGTGCCTGGAGCCGGCCCTGCTTGTTGCTTACATACCTGAAGAAACCCTTCTTGTTACTTTTAACATCTCTTGCTAACTGCAACCCCAAGTGTGATTTGGTCTTCCTGATTTCACTCCTGCATGCCTGAGCAATATTTTTATACTCCTCCCTGGTCATTTGTCCAATCTTCTACTTCCTGTAAGCTTCTTTTTTGTGTTTAAGATCGGCAAGGATTTCACTGTTAAGCTAAGCTGGTCGCCTGCCATATTTACTATTCTTTCTACACATCGGGATGGTTTGTTCCTGCAACCTCAATAAGGATTCTTTAAAATACAGCCAGCTCTCCTGGACTTCTTTCCCCATCATGTTATTCTCCGAGGGGATCCTGCACATCAGTTCCCTGAGGGAGTCAAAATCTGCTTTATGAAGTCCAGGGTCCGTATTCTGCTGCTCTCCTTTCTTCCTTGTGTCAGGATCCTGAACTCGATCATCTCATGGTCACTGCCTCCCAAGTTCCCATCGACTTTTGCTTCCCCTACTAATTCTTCCCGGTTTGTGAGCAGCAGGTCAAGAAGAGCTCTGCCCCTAGTTGGTTCCTCCCGCACTTGCACCAGGAAATTGTCCCCTACACTTTCCAAAAACTTTCTGGATTGTCTGTGCACCACTGTGTTGCTCTCCCAGCAGATATCAGGGTGATTGAAGTCTCCCATGAGAACCAGGGCCTCTGATCTAGTAACTTCTGTTAGTTGCCGGAAGAAAGCCTCGTCCACCTCATGCCCCTGGTCTGGTGGTCTATAGCAGACTTCCACCTCGACATCACCCTTGTTGCTCACACTTCTAAACTTAATCCAGAGACTCTCAGGTTTTTCTGCAGTTTTATACCGGAGCTCTGAGCAGTGATACTGCTCTCTTACATACAATGCAACTCCCCCACCTTTTCTGCCCTGCCTGTCATTCCTGAACAGTTTATATCCATCCATGACAGTTGTGACGGGTTGAATCACAGAAACCCCCTTGGGAATAGCCAAGTGATGTGCCAAGACTACTTCTGCCCCTGCTTTCCATGCCAGCTTGGGACCCCAGCACCCTGTCTTGCTGAGCCAGACACGCCCATCTACTCCAACACAGACCCAGGGTCTGAATTACTTGCCCCAAAGGTGCAGACTTAACTGAAAGCAGCTTACAGAAGTGTTCTTGTCTTTAACCCTCAGATGCCCAACTCCCGGTGCGGTCTACAACCCAAATAAATCCAAACTCATAAATTGTTCACCCTCTATAACACTGATAGAGAGGTGTGCACAGCTGTTTGCCCCCCCCCCCCCCAGGTATTAATACATACTCTGGGTTAATTAATAAGTAAAAAGTGATTTTATTAAATACAGAAAGTAGGATTTACGTGGTTCCAAGTAGTAACAGACAGAACAAAGTGAATTACCAAGTGAAATAAAATAAAACACGCAAATCTAAGCCTAATACAGTAATACAACTGAGTACAGATAAAATCTCACCCTGAGAGATGTTTCAATAAGTTTCTTTCACAGACTGGATGCCTTCGTAGTCAGGGCACAGTCCTTTTCCCTGGTACAGCCCTTGTTCCAGCTCAGATGGTAGCTAGGGGCTCCCACTTTTCTCTGTTCCGCCCACTTATATATCTTTTGCATAAGATGGGAATCCTTTGTCTATCTGGGTTCCCACCCCGCCCTTCTCAATGGAAAAGCACCAGGTTAAAGATGGATTCCAGTTCAGGTGACATGATCACATGTCACTGTAAGACTTCATTACCCACTTGCCAGCACACACGTATACAGGAAGACTTACAGGTAAAACAGCCATCTCAGTCAATTGTTCTGGTTAATGGGAGTCATCAAGATTCCAAACCACCATTAATGGCCAACATGTTGCATAATTACAATAGGGCCTCAGAGTTATATTTCATATTTCTAGTTTCAGATACAAGAGTGGTACATTTATACAAATAGGATGATCACACTCAGTAGATTATAAGCTTTGTAATGATACCTTACAAGAGACCTTTTGCATGAAGCATATTCCAGTTACATTAGCATATTTTCAAAAAATCATATAGAGTGCAACGTCACAACAGTACTCCAGTCATGTGAGTTATCCCACCAAGTCTCTGTTATTCCAATCACATCATAGTTCCTTGACTGTGCCAGGATTTCCAGTTCTCCCGGCTTGTTTCCCAGGCTTCTTGTGTTTGTGTATAGGCACTTAAGATAACTTGCTGATTGTCCCGCTTTCTCCGTATGAGACAGGAGTCCTCCTCTCTTGCGTTCTCCTGCTCATGCTTCCTCCCGGTATCCCATTTCCCCACTTACCTCAGGGGCTTTGGTCTCCTTCCCCCGGTGAACCTAGTTTAAAGCCCTCCTCACTAGGTTAGCCAGTCTGCTTGCGAAGATGCTCTTCCCTCTCTTCGTTAGGTGGAGCCCATCTCTGCCTAGCAGTCTTCCTTCTTGGAACACCATCCCATGGTCAAAGAATCCAAAGCCTTCTCTCCAACACCACCTGCATAGCCATTTGTTGACTTTCACGATTCGATGGTCTCTACCCGGGCCTTTTCCTTCCACAGGGAGGATGGACAAGAACACCGCTTGCGCCTCAAACTCCTTTATCCTTCTTCCCAGAGCCACGTATTCTGCAGTGATCCGCTCAAGGTCATTTTTGGCAGTATCATTGGTGCCTACATGGAGAAGCAGGAAGGGGTAGCGATCCAAGGGCTTGATGAGTCTTGGCAGTGTCTCCGTCACATCGTGAATCCTAGCTCCTGGCAAGCAGCAGACTTCTCGGTTTTCCTGGTTGGGTGGCAGATAAATGACTCAGTCCCCCTGAGGAGGGAGTCCCCGACCACCACCACCCACCTCCTTCTCTTGGGAGCAGTGGTTGTGGAACCCCCATCCCTAGGACAGTGCATCTCATGCCTTCCAATTGGTGGAGTCACTTTCTGCTCCCTTCCCTCAGATGTATCATCTAGTCCACTTTCCACATTAGTACCTGTGGAGAGAACATGAAAACGGTTGCTCACCTGTATCTGCATTTCTGTTACATGGACGCTCCTCTTTCTTCTGGAGGTCACATGCTGCCAAATTTCTTCACGGTCCTTCTGTCCCCGCTGCGCAGCCTGCTCTGAGTCTTCAGAATGTTGTGCCCGTAGAAGCATATCCTGACATCTGTCCAGGAAATCTTCATTTTCTCTTCTGGAACGCAGGGTCGATATTTGTTTCTCCAGACCTTGAACCTTCTCTTTCAATATAGAGACCAGCTTGCACTTTATACAGACAAAGTTGCTTCTGTCCTGTGGAAGAAAGACAAACATGGCACATCCTGTGCAGGTAACAACAGCTGATCGGTCACCATCCATATTACCTTCCTTCTAAGAGCTTCCTCAGCTGTTGCAGTAACTACTCAGAGAAGCCTGCAAGATGAAAGCCTCAGTGCGCTTTCCCTAGGCAAACTCCCTCTGTTAGCCTCCACTGTTCACCGGTTCGCTGCTGACTGCCTTTTTATAACAGTCAGGCCCACTCAAGGCCCACCTGGAACAAAGCACTCCCAATTCACACTTTTCAAACAATCAAGCACACGGTCAAACTGACAAACTGTCCCCACAACAGACACTCAGATACTCACCAACACAGCCCTCCTAATGCAGCACTTAGCATACCTTCTCTCAGACAGATCCCAGGCAAACTCCCTCTGTTAGCCTCCGCTGTTCACCGCTCAGCTGGTTTGCTGCTGACTGCTTTTTTATAAAGAGTAACTGATCACAGAACTAAAAGTTAATGGTGGTTTATGTACATGTGATCATGACTCGATCACATTTATAATGTGCAAACAGAATAAAGTCCAGACCAGCAATACATATACTTGGTGTAGGCTAATTTTACAAAGCTGAAAACAATTATGAGCCAATCAGCTGGGAGCAAGAATTTAATCAGAAAAATGTGAATGGAAATTGGGAATCATTCAAAAACACCTTACTAGGCGCCCAAAAAGCCACAATTGAGGAAGAAAGCAGTACTGATTAAAAAAATAACATGGTTTAGAGGGGAAGTGAAGGCAGCTATAAAAATATATATATACACAAATATAAAACAAATGGAAGACAGGGGAAGTTGATTGTAATGAATACAGGTGAGGAGTAGACATTTTAGAAAATTGATAAGGGAAGCAACAGTACACAAGTAGCAATATGTGGCCATCTGAGTTAAGGACAATAAGAATGAGATTTTTAAATATATTAGGAACAAAAAGAATCCTAACATTGGTATTGGTCCATTAGTAGATGGAAATGGTAGAACTATCAGTAACAATGCAGAAAAGACAGAAGTGTTCAATAATTATTTCTGTTCTGTATTTGGGGGAAAAAACAGATGATATAGTGTCATCTAGTGATGATAACACTTTTGACATTCCACTAGTATCTCCGGAGGATAGTAAATGCAAGACTTAGTGGTCTAGACCAGTGGTCTCCAAACTTTTTTGATTGCGCACCACTATCAGTAAAAAGAATTTGAGCACGCACTCTCTGGTGCGCCGAAGCAAAAAAAAAAAAAAAGCCACTCGGTCTCCCGCCTGACAAAGCGCAAAAAAAAAAAAAAAAGAATAAAAGCACTCCTCCTGCCGCGCACCCCAAGGATCCTCTTGCGCACCCCACTTTGGAGATCACTGGTCTAAACTTGCTTCATCCCAAGACTTTCAACAGAAAATCCAAGATAACAGCAAACAATTGAAAGCATTTGGAGTAAAAAAAGGAACATTACAACAGACAATCACCGTGCCTATGAATGAATACAAAAGACTGTTTCAGTATAATCGAAGTTGAGCACAAGCACTCTGTACCCTTTTACTGAGGAAACATCTTGAGACATGAGGTGTTGTGATTAAAGAATAGATCCTGGTTATTGTGAAGCCAGCTAGCTCTGGAACAGACTAAGCTTTGAGGGTGAAACCTACTGTATTAGCTAGGAAAGGTAAATATTAAGAAGTGTAGGCCCTGGTTCGTGTTTTATATTTTGTTTTGTATTCTAAGCATTTGTTTCCATTACCCTCTCTTGTTTTTAGTTAACTCTCCATTCTTTCTTAAGTAAGTTATATTTTATTTTAAGTGCTCACAAGTGCTGTCAAGGTTCCCTCCCCACTCTGAACTCTGGGGTACAGATGTGGGGACGCGCATGAAAGACCCCCTAAGTCTATATTTTCCAGCTTAGGTTTAAAACTTCCCCAAGGCACAAATTCCTTTCCTTGTCCTTGGACGGTATTGCTGCCACTACCAAGTGATTTACCCAAAAATTCAGGGACGGGTCACTTGGAATCCCTATCCCCCGAAAATATCCCCTCAAGCCTCTTCACCCCCTTTCCTGGGGAGGCTTGAGAATAATTTACCAACCAATTGGTTAGCAATGTGAGCACAGACCAACCCTTTGTTTTTAGGACACTGAAAATTAATCAGGTTCTTAAAAGAAGAACTTTATTTATGAAGAAAAAGTAAAAGAATCACACCTTCAAAATCAGGATGGAAGGTAACTTTACAGGGTAAATAAAAAGATTTAAAACACAGAGGACTTCCCTCTGGACTCAGCTTCACAGTTACAAAAACAGGACTAAAACTACCTCGTTAGCATAGGGAAAATTCACAAGCTAAAACAAAAGATAACCTAATGCATTTCCTTGCCTACTTACAATTTCTGTAATTTTAGATGGATTATTCCAGGTATATTTTCAGGAGATGTTGTTCCTGCTTGGTCTCTCCCTCCGTCCAGAGAGGGAACAAACAAAGAGAGCCACAAACAAAACCTTCCCCTCCCAGATTTGAAATTATCTTCTTTCCTCATTGGTCCTTCTAGTCAGGTGCCAACTAGGTTATTTGAGCTTCTTAACCCCTTACAGGTAAAGCGATTCAGTACAGCTGCCCAGGAGGGATTTTATGCTACCCTTATCTTTATGTTTATGACACGCCCCCCAAATCACAGACGGTGCTGGACAGCCTGTTCCACGCTGGCTGTGATTTCTTCATGGAGCTCTAGGAGAAAACAGAATTAATAAGACACATGCACCTCTAGACATACTACTGATTATATAAAAACTAACAATATTTTTCACATTTTAAGGACGATTTTAACCAGTTGATTCTTCCTGGAGCTCTAGGAGAAAACAGAATTAATAAGACACATGCACCTCTAGACATACTACTGATTATATAAAAACTAACAATATTTTTCACATTTTAAGGACGATTTTAACCAGTTGATTCTGGGAAACTTTCACGGGAGAGTGCATCAGCCACTTTGTTGGAAGTTCCCGAAATGTGTTGTATTTTAAATCAAAATCTTGGAGAGATAAACTTCACCAAAGATGGATTTTGTTTTTTTCCTTGACGGTATGCAGCCACTTTAGCGCAGCATGGTTGGTTTGCAGGTGGAAATGCCGTCCCCAAACATATGGGCGTAGCTTTTCCAGAGCGTACACAATGGCGTAACATTCCTTTTTGGTGATTGACCAGTGACTTTCCCTCTCAGACAGTTTTTTGCTGAGAAACACAACAGGATGGAATTCTTGATCTGATCCTTTCTGCATTAAAACTGCTCCCACACCACTCTCGGATGCATCTGGGTTATTAGGATAGGTTTGTCAAAGTCTGGGGCCCTTAGCACAAGGTCAGACATGAGTGTTGTTTTAAGCTGGTTAAAGGCCTTTTGACACTCTTCAGTTCACTGAACTGCATTTGGCTGGTTCTTTCTGGTTAGGTCTGTAAGTGGGGCCGCGATTTGGCTGTAGTGCGGTACAAATTGCCTGTAATATCTGGCCAAGCCTAAGAAGGATTGGACCTGTTTTTTTTACTTTGGGACAGGTCACTTTTGAATAGCATTTACTTTGGCCTGTAGGGGGTTGATAGTTCCTTGACCCACCTGGTGTCCAAGATAAGTCACTCTCTTTAGGCCTATTTGACACTTTTTAGCCTTAACAGTTAGTTCTGCCTCCCTTATGTGCTTGAAGACTTTTCAAAGATGCTCCAGGTGTTCTGCCCATGAATTAGAAAATATGGCCACATTGTCAAAGTAAGCGACTGCAGAGTTTCCCAATGCCGCTAGGAGACTATCTACAGTTTCTAGAAGGTGGCGGGTGCATTTTGCAGCCCCAAAGGGAGCATATTAAATTCATATAGCCCTACATAGGTGATGAAGACTGACCTTTCCTTGGTGGATTCATCTAGCAGTACTTGCCAGTACGCATTGGTTAAGTCTAAGGTAGAGATGAACTGGGCACGTCCCAGTGTCTCCAATAGCTCATCTGTGTGTGGCATTGGATAGTTATCTGGGCGAGTCACAGTATTTAGCTTACGGTAATCCATGCAAAAGCATATTTCCCCATCTGGTTTGGGAACTAGAACCACTGCAGATGCCCATGCACTTTTAGAGGGGTGGAGTACCCCCATCTGTAGCATGTTCTGGATCTTCCATTCTACAGCAGTTTTGGCTTGAGGAGCCACCCGGTAAGGTTGGGCTCTAATTGGGTGAGCATTACATGTGGTATGCCTGTTCGGTCCGTCTTGGGGTGGCTGAGAACATCGGCGCGAAGCTAATGCATAGCTCCTTGATCTGCTGTCGCTGCATACGTCTGAGGGTCATTGAGAGGTTCACCTCTTCCACGCCACCATCACTTTTTCCTTCATAGTAGACACCTTCAGGCCACTCAGTGTCATCTCCTCCCTGGGCTGTAAACTGACAAACCTTTAATTCTCTGGAATAAAAGAGCTTTAGAGAATTAACATGGTACACTTTAGACTTTAGGTTTGAGGTGGGGGATGCTATGAGATAGTTAACAGCTCCCAGGCGCTCTTGGACCGTAAATGGCCCCCTCCCATGATGCTTCCATCTTATGGGCCCAGAGTGCCTTTAAGACCATGACCTGGTCCCCTACTTTGAAGGAACGCTTTCTGGCATGTTTATCATACCAGGCCTTTTGCTCTTTTTGAGCATCTTTTAGGTTTTCTTTAGCAAGGGCTAAAGAGTCTCGGAGGGTGTTTTGTAGGTTGTTTACAAAGTCCAGAATATTAGTTCCTGGAGAAGGCGTAAACCCCTCCCATTGCTGCTTCACCAACTGTAATAGCCCCATAACCTCGTGGCCATACACAAGTTCAAATGGTGAAAAGCCCAAACTGGGATGTGGTACAGCCCTGTAGGCAAAAAGCAACTGCTGCAACACTAGGTCCCAGTCATTGGATTGCTCATTTATGAATTTACGTATCATGGCCCCCAAACTAACTAACTAACTAAATAAAAAAAACTTCCATTAAACTTCTCCACCAAGACATTTGTTTGATGGTGGTAAGGGATGGCAACCAAGTGGTTCACCCCCTGAGCTTCCCACAGGCTTTTCATGGTCCCTGCCAGGAAATTGACATCCTTACAGATTCGGTAACTAGAGGGCCAACCTACCCTGGCAAAAATGTCTGTTAATGCCTGGCACACACTTTTAGCACTGGTGTTGCTTAGAGCTACTGCTTCCGGCCATTGGGTGGCAAAATTCATGAAAGTCAGTATGTATTCCTTTCCTCTGGGGTCTTTTTTAGGAAAGGACCCAGAATATGCACAGCTACTCGCTGAAATGGAACTTCAATTATGGGGAGTGGCTGGAGAGAGGCTTTGACCTTGTCTTGGGGTTTTCCCACTCTTTGGCACACCTCACACCTCATAGGTAGAAACATCCTTGCCCATTCCCTCCCAGTGGAAGGACTTCCCCAAACAGTCTTTGGTCCTGTTCACCCCAGCATGACCACTAGGATGATCATGAGCTAAGCTCAAGAGCTTTACCTGGTATTTAGCTGGAACTATCAACTGTCTTTGAGGATGCCAGTCTTCCTGATGCCCACCAGAAAGAGTTTCCTTGTATAAAAATCCTCTTTCTACAACAAACCAGGATTGATTAGAAGAGCTGAGTGGGTTGCTCCGTGCTGCCATCCAACCTCCCTGGAGACTGTCATCTGCTTCCTGCTTGGCCTGGAACTGTTCCCTTGATGCTGGAGACCTCAGTTCCTCAATGGATTGTGGACTTGGACTTGGTCCCTCTGGAAGCGATGTAGGTGATGGGGCTGTGTCCGTTGACTGTGTGGAAGTAGAGAAAGACTGACAGGGATTTGAAGGGGATTTCATAGTCAAACAGTCCCCTCTGTTAGCAAGAGTCAGGCTAGCTGTAACCCTAATAACGCGAGATTTGTAGAGGCGAGGATTGTGTGAGGCAAGTGGGAAAGAATTGTGTGAGAAGTTGTTGTGACCTTGTGTTAGATAAGTATGGAATGTAGACTATAGTCTAACTATAGGTGAGAAAAATAAGATATCAGGATGACCTATGTATAAACAAAATGCAGCTGTTGCTCATTATTGTATGTAACAAAGGTATAAATGCTTGCTGTAATTGTTTACCTAGAGAGAGACCTGTTTAGCTCTCTCCCGCTACGCAATTGCTAGAGATAAAAAAAGTATCTGATTTGCTGAGAGTGAGAACTCTGTTTTTCTCCGACAATTGTGAACCGCTCTCCACTGGTGCACTATAGGGTGTTTCAAGTTCCTGCTGAGCCTCTTGTGCAGGTTTAGCTGCTGCTGCCAGTGCAGGGTTGGTGGTGCTCTCTGGCGTTGGAGTTGTAGACAGGGTTGGAAACGCTGGATTCAGTGCTGGCAATGGTTCTGGTGCTGGTGGCTCTGCCCATTCTGGTTTTGGGGCTGGTTCTGGTTAGGTCTCTGGGACTGGATTCACTATTGCTGTTGCAGTCATTGGCAGGGGGTCCGGTTCCACCACCTTAGTTTTGGTCTCTGGTATCACAGACGGGGCCCTGGTAGAAGGCTTTGGAACAGGGATAGGTGTGAAGGTTTGCTTAGCCTGGCTGCAGATGACCATTCCCACCCTCTTGGCTAGCTTCACATAGTTGGCCAAGTCTTCCCTCAACAGCATGGGAATGGGATAATCATCATAGATTGCAAAAGTCCACATTCCTGGCCAGCCCTTGTACTGGACAGGCAACTTGGCTGTAGGCAAGTTTAAAGAGTTTGACATGAAGGGTTGAATTGTCACTTGGGCCTCTGGGTTGATGAATTTGGGGTCCACTAAGGATTGGTGGATAGCTGACACCTGTGCTCCGGTGTCCCTCCACGCGATAACCTTCTTCCCACTCACTGTTTGTTGGATTCGGTTTGTATATTTCAGGTAAAGGAAAAGAAGAGCAGAAAAGGCAGGATGAGCAGAGAAGCACATTAAGCACACCAGAAAGCAGTTGGAAGAGTTGTGTGCAGAGTGCAGTTTATTTGCTGCAGGCAACAATATGGGCTGCTGTGGACTGTGCCTGGTCTGGTCACCTGAATTTAGAGCAGGGAGCCTGTCTCTCCTTTGGTCTTTCACCTCCTGCTAAACCTAGACAGCATGATGGAGAAATCTGCTTGATCTAAATGCAGAGGGGATAAGAGCCTGATGGGGGGGGGGGGAGGGAAAGATGGGAGTAGAACGTTAGGACAAGAAGCCCCTGGGGGTTGGGGGGGCAGAAACTGGGACTGAAGAGGGAAGACTGAGTTAGGGTGGATGTGGCGACAGATTGGCTGGGCAAGTAGACTGGGACTGGATGTGGGAAGGGGGGCGGGGGGACACTGGGACTGGATGGGCAAAGATACCAGGACTGGGATCTGTGGAAAGAAATGGAGAGGTATTGGAGCCCCATAGGTGGAGGGAGACTGAGGCATAAGCTTTCATGGGCTAAAATGAGTTGGTGGGGGGACTGGGTCAAAGAGCCAAGGAGGTGGGACAGGAGCACTGAGATTGGATAAAGAGCCCAGGGAAGGAAATTGTGACTGGGGACAGGAAATGAGGCAGTGGGGATGGCAAAGTTTGACAGAAACTCAGATTTGATGAGGGTCTGGGGGGTGGGGAACTGGGAGTGGCTAGTCAAAGATACTGGAGACTGGGAACTGAGGGGGAAGGGGAAGATTTGGGAATGGCCGGGCATGGAGACCGGAATGAGAAACCTGAGGAGTTGAGACTGGGATTGGTTCTGTGAGGAGAACAGAACTGGGATGTAGCCAGGGATAGGAAAAAAGAAAGGACCGAGGCAAGGACAAGGCATGAGACTGTCGTTTCTCTTCCTATCCCTTGCTTCATTCGCTACACACCTTCAAACTTCTGCAACAACTAAAGAATGGATCCTACAGACAAGTCTCCTCTGCACAATCCCGATTTATTCCCTGAGCACTGTCCATTTGTGCACTGAACAATGCAGGGTCTTGTGGAAAAAACTGTACGTGATCATGTCTTAATTAGACTTAATACATACACAAGGGGGCTGAATTAAGATTGCACAGGCAAAGTTCCTAACTTTTGAATACTTCAGTTTGTTACCTTAACATTCTTTTAATGTAGAAAGTTATACTTAACACTCCCTCTCACCCCCGCCAAAGTTTTTGAAAAAGCAAACAGAAATTTCATTTTGTGGCAGCATATTGACATGGATCATCAACAGAACCAGACTTTTTAGATCTGATACATAGACCTCTACCCCTTGAGCTATCAGAGTAACTAGTAGCAGCAATAGGTTATCACAGCTTTGTGGACGAGACATACTTCGCTAGTGGATTTCAGATATATTTGCTGACAGCATCAGGTTCTGGAGGTATATTCTAGTAGTTATAGACTCTTTGTCCTTTTTTCCCCTGTGCTCACATCTGCTGCTCTCTTTTCTTTACCTTCATGCTGGGTGAGCACAAGCAGACAGAGCACTGAGAACACAGGAAAGACTCTTCCTGTTCTCTCTTCTAGAGCCTTGTACCACAGTGACCCTCCACGAGGAGAAAAAACAGGGAAAATCTGGTTCAGCCTCAGCAGCCCAGGATGGACCATGTTCAGTCACTCTATGGGAATGGTGTTTGCACAATCCAATCAGCACATAGGAGCTGTGAGGGTATGGAGCATGCTCAATGCATACAGGCCTTTAACTTGGCAAAATTTGCACAGATTTTGACTGATGACAAAAGGTCCATCCCTCAGACTGGGATGATCCTGTTGCCAAATTATGTATTCCAAAATATAGACTCAGACTTTTAAATGCAGAAGGGACTTCATGATCTAATCTGACCTCCTGCACATTGCAGGCTACAGAATCTGACCCGCCCACTCTTGAAATAGACCCATAACCTCTGGCTGAGTTACAGAAGTCCTCAAAGCTTGATTTAAAGACTTCAAGTTACAGACACTCCACCATTTACACTAGTTCAAACCAGCAATTGTGTCCCCAGTCACAATTTCCTTCCCTGGGCTCTTTATCCAATCTCAGTGCTCCTGTCCCACCTCCTTGGCTCTTTGACCCATGCCCCATGCAGCAGAGAAAGGTGAAAATCCCCCAGGGTCTCTGCCAATCTGACCTGGGGGGAAAATTTCTTCCTGACCCCAAATATGGCAATCAGTTAGACCTGAGCATTTGGGCAAGACCCACCAGCCAGACATCTGGGAAAGTATTCTCTGTAGTAACTCAGAGCCCTCCCCATCTAGTGTCCTATTTCTAGCCACTGGAGATATTTTCCAATAGCAGTTGTGGATGAGCCTTATACCACTGTAGGCAATCTCATCATACCATCCCCTCCATAAATTTATCAAGCTCACTCTTAAAACAAGTTAGGTTTTTTGCCCCTACTAGTCCCCTTGGAAAGCGGTTCCAGAACTTCACTCCTCTGATGATTAGAAATCTTTGTCTAAGGTCAAGTATAAACTTATTGATGGCTAGTTTATATTCATTTGTTCTTCTGCCAATATTGGCCCTTAACCTAATTTTTTAACTCCTCTCTCTCCCTGGTATTTATCCCTCTGATGTATTGAGAGAGAGCAATCATATCTCCTTCCAGCCTTCATTTTGTTAGGTTAAACAAGCTATGCTCCTTAAGTCTCCTCTCATAAGGTAGGTTCTCTGTTCCTCTGATCATCCTAGGCCTGGTCTACACTACAGGTTTAGGTCGACTTTAGCAGCGTTAAATCGAATTAAGCCTGAACACGTCCACACGACGAAGCCCTTTCTTTCAACTTAAAGGGTCCTTTAAACCGGTTTCTTTACACCACCTCCGACGAGGGGATTAGCGATAAAACCGGCCTTTGCGGGTCGGAATTGGGGTAGTGTGGACGGAATTCGACGTTATTGGCCTCCGGGAGCTATCCCACAGTGCTTCATTGTGACCACTCTGGACAGCACTCTCAACTCAGATGCACTGATCAGGTAGACAGGAAAAGACCCGCGAATGTTTGAATTTCATTTCCTGTTTGCTCAGCGTGGAAAGGACAGGTGACCACGCAGAGCTCAACAGCACAGGTAACCGTGATGGAGTCCCAGGATCGCAAAAGAGCTCCAGCATGGACCGAACGGGAGGTACGGGATCTGCTCGCCATATGGGGAGATGAAGCAGTGATAGCTGAACTCCGTAGCAGTAAAAGAAATGGCAAAGTAGTAGAAAAGATCTCCAAGGCCATGAAGGACCGAGGCCATAACAGGGACACACAGCAGTGCCGCGTGAAAATTAAGGAGCTACGGCAAGCTTACCACAAAGCCAGAGAAGCAAACGGAAGGTCCGGGGCAGAGCTGCAAACTTGCCGCTACTACGTGGAGCTGCATGCGATCCTAGGGGGTGCAGCCACCACTACCCCAACCGTGTGCTATGACTCTCTCACTGGAGAAACACACAGGGAAGACGGTTCGGGGAATGAGGAAGATGAGGATGGAGGTACTGTAGGTAGCTCACAGCAGCAAGGAAGCGGAGAAACCGGTTTCCCCAACAGCCAGGATATGTTTGTGACCCTGGACCTGGAACTAGTAACCCCCGAACTCACCCAAGACCCTCAGGGCACACAGGAGACCTCTGGTGAGTGTACCTTTGTAAATATTTGTAAACATTACACATGGTTTAAAAGCAAGCGTGTTTAATGATTAATTTGCCCTGGCAATCGCGGCCAGTACATCTACTGGAAAAGTCTGTTAACGTGTATGGGGATGGAGCGGAAATCCTCCAGGGACATCTCCAGAAAGCTCTCCTTTATGTACTCCCAAAGCGTTTGCAAAAGGTTTCTGGGGAGGGCTGCCTTATCCCGTCCGCCATGGTAGGACACTTTACCACGCCAGGCCAGTAGCATGTAGTCTGGAATCATTGCATAACAAAGCATGGCAGCGTATGGTCCCGGTGTTTGCTGGCATGCAGACAATATCCATTCCTTATCTCTCTTTGTTATCCTCAGGAGAGTGATATCATTCACGGTCACCTGGTTGAAATGGTGATTTTATTAAGGGGACATTCATAGGCGCCCATTCCTGCTCTTCTGAACAGAAATGTTCCCCGCTGTTAACCACGCGGTGGAGGGGAGAGGTGAAGTGATCATCCCAGAGAATCGTGTGTGTGTGTGGGGGGGGGGGGTGTGTGGTTTACTTGTGTTTGTGCCGCATGTTAACCGGGAAACCGCAGCCCCTCCTTTTACATTGAAAACCCATTTTAATGGGACAACCCAATTCATCCTTGATATGGGAAATGCATTGCTGTTTGCAACCTTTCCCGCATGTTAAGAAGGTTAAAAAAGCCAAAACACTGTGGCCTACCATGGCTGCCTGCAAGCCAAAATATGCGACCTTGTAATGAAAGAGTGTACCCATTGTTCTCTAAAATGTGTCTTTTTTAACCACCTCTCCCTTCTCCTCTACCAGCTGCAAATGTTTCTGCTTCGCAGAGGCTAGTGAACATTAGAAAGAGAAAATGTAGGACGAGGGACGATAT
Source organism: Malaclemys terrapin pileata (assembly GCF_027887155.1). Taxonomy (NCBI): domain Eukaryota; kingdom Metazoa; phylum Chordata; order Testudines; family Emydidae; genus Malaclemys; species Malaclemys terrapin. The sequence goes on from NC_071506.1 coordinate 164,924,375, forward strand.
GTTCACGGAGCTGCAGATGTCCTCCCACGCTGATAGAGCACAGCAGAATGCGTGGAGGCAGTCAATGTCGGACATGAGAAAAGCACAATATGAACGAGAGGAGAGGTGGTGGGCTGAATGGCAGGATGAAAAGAGCAAGTGGCGGGCTGAAGATGATAGGTGGCGTCAGCTTGCAGACAGACGGCAAGAGTCAATGCTCCGTCTGCTGGAGCATCAAACTGATATGCTCGAGCATATGGTTGAGCTGCAGGAAAGGCAGCAGGAGCAGAGACCGCCGCTACAGCCCCTGTGTAACCAACAGCCCTCCTCCCCAAGTTCCATAGCCTCCTCACCAAGACGCCCAAGAACACGGTGCGGGGGCCTCCGTCCACCCAGTCACTCCACCCCAGATGATCGCCCAAGCATCAGAAGGCTGGCCTTCAATAAGAGTTAAAGTTTTAAAATGCAGTGTGTCCTTTTCCATCCCTCCTCCCCCACCCATCCCAGGCTACCTTGGCAATTATCCCCCTGCAGCACGATGCGGTCCCACCAGTCTGTGCTTGTTTCCCGGGCCCAGAATTGGCGTTCCACGGCATGAACCTGCCCCAGTGACACCATGATTTCCACATTGCTGGGGCCTGTGCCTTGTGAGAGGTCTATGTCCATGTCAATTTCCTCATCACTCTCTTCGCCGCGCTGCAATCGCCTCCTCGGGTGGTCTGGGTTTCGCCTTGGCATGTCCTAGCTCTGCATATACTCCAGGACAATGCGCGTGGTGTTCATAGTGCTCATAATTGCCGCGGTGATCTGAGCGGGCTCCATGATCCCAGTGCTAGCTATGGCGCCTGGTCAGAAAAAAGGCGCGAAACTAGTATCTGATGGACCAGGAGAAGGAGGGAGGGCCGAGTGATGACATGGCGTACAGATACAGGAACAGGGAATTAAAATCAAGAAAGGTGGCTGTGCATCAGGGAGAAACACAAATAACTGTCACACAGAATGGTCCCCCCAAAGATTAAACTGAAAACCCTGGGTTAGCAGGCCGTTGATTTCACGGAGGAAGGGGAAGCAAATGAATACAGAACAAATCTATTTTTTACATCTTAAGCTGGCAGCCGACGGTGCAGCATGAGTGATAGCCTCTCCAGTATGATGATGACGGATACCAATCATAATATACCATCGTCTACCAAAGGGCAAGGGGCTGCTGCTGTGTAGCAATGCAGCCCCACGTCTGCCAGCCCCACGTCCGCCAGCACCCAGCATCGCCCTCGGCCTCTTCTGGGTGCTTAGCAGACAATACTGGGCAATTGGCAGAAAATAGTATACTACGATTGGTAGCCATCATCATCGAAACAGTAGCATGTCTGCCCAGGTGGCCATGATTGACAGCCACTCCAGTACGACGATGATGGGTACCAATCATAATATACCATCGCCTACCAAAGGGCAAAGGGCTGGTGCAATGCAGCCCTACGGCTGCCAGCCCCACGGCTATCACTCATGCTACACCGTCTACCGCCAAAAGGCAGTTAGCAGCTGCTGCTTTGTAGCAATGCAGTTCCACGTCTGCCGGCACCCAGAGGACATATGGTGACGGTGAGCTCAGCTGAGCTGAGCGGGCTCCATGCTTGCCGTGGTATGTTGTCTGCACAGGTAACCCAGGTAAAAAGGCACTAATCTATTGTCTGCCGTTGCTGTGACGAGGGGGGAGGGGCCTGACGACATGTACCCAGAACCGCCCGCGACACTGTTTTGCATCATCCGGGCATTGGGATCTCAACCCAGAATTCAAAGAAAAGGCGCGAAAGTAGTATCTGACGGACTAGGGGAAGGAGGGAGGGCGGGCCGAGTGACGACATGGCGTACAGGTACAGGGAATTAAAATCAAGAACGGTGGCTGTGCATCAGGGAGAAACACAAACAACTGTCACACAGAATAGTCCCCCCAAAGATTAAACTGAAAACCATGGGTTTAGCAGGCCGTTGATTTGACGGAGGGAGGGGGAAGCAAATGAATACAGAGCAAATCTATTTTTTACATCTTAAGACGACGGTGCAGCGTGACTGATAGCCCTCAGCATCTTTCTGGGTGCTTTGCAGCAAATACTGGACGCTTGGCAGTTAGTGTATGACGATGGTCTTCAGGCCTATTGCACGATCTGCTGCTCGGGGAAGACTCTGCTAATGTGCGATGACCCAACTTGTAATAGGACGGTTAACAGTCGTAATACACCATCTACTGCCAAAAGGCAAGGGGCTGGTGCAATGCAGCCCCACGGCTGCCAGCACCCAGATCGCCGATGAAGGCTACCAGTCTACTGCACCGTCTACTGCCAAAAGGCAGTTAGCAGCTGCTGCTGTGTAGCAATGCAGTCCCACGTCTGCCGGCACCCAGAGGACATATGGTGACGGTGAGCTCAGTGGGCTCCATGTTTGCCGTGGTATGTTGTCTGCACAGGTAACCCAGGTAAAAAGGCGCGAATCTATTGTCTGCCGTTGCTGTGACGGGGGGGAGGGGCCTGACGACATGTACCCAGAACCGCCCACGACACTGTTTTGCATCATCCGGGCATTGGGATCTCAACCCAGAATTCCAAGGGGTGGCGGAGACTGCGGGAACTGTGGGATAGCTGTGGGATAGCTACCCATAGTGCAATGCTCCGGAAGTCGACGCTAGCCTCGTACTGTGGACACGGTCCACCGACTAGAGCACCTAGAGCATTTTATGTGGGGACACACACAATCGGCTGTATACAACCGATTTCAATAAAACCGGCTTCTATAAATTCGAACTAATTTCGTAGTGTAGACATACCCCTAGTAGCCCTTCTCTGCACCTGTTCCAGTTTGAATTCATCTTTCTTAAACACGGGAGACCAGATTGGTCCTGCCTTGAGATTGGACTAGATGACCTCCTGAGATCTCTTCCAACCCTAATCTTCTATGATTCGATGATTTGCACACAGTATTCCAGATGAGGGCCTACTAGTGCCTTGTTTAATAGGAATAACACTTCCCTATCTCTGCTGGATATACCTTGACTGAAGCATCCTAGGATTGCATTAGCTTTTTTCATGGCCACATCACAATTGATTGTAGCTTCTAAGTGATATGTCCCCATCTTATAGCAAAAATTAATGAACTTGCACTTTGTACTATTAAATTTCATCCCATTTCTATTAGTCTTGTTTTCAAGTTCATCGAGATCTTCGTGTGTCATATTCCAATCCTCCTCTGTATTAGCAATACCTCCCAACTTTGTGCCAGCCACAAATTTTACTAGCACACTCCCACATTGTGTGCCAAAATCATTCATTAAAATGTTAAATATGACCGGTCCCAATCTTTGAGGAACTCCACTAGTAGTCTCCCTCCAGCTTCATGCATGGAGTTGGAAGAGGTTTTCAATTAAACATATCTAAAAATGGTCATACTGGGTCAGACCAAAGGTCTGTCTAGCACAGTATCCTGTTTTCCAACAGTGGCCAATGCGAGGTGTGTCAGAGGGAATGAACTGAACAGGTAGTCATCAAATGATGCATCCCCTGTCACCCATTCCCAGCTTCTGGCAAACAGAGGGTAGGGACCTCATCCCTGCCTATCCTGGCTAATAGCCATTGATAGACCTATTCTCCATAAACTTATCTAGGTTTTTTTTTTTTTTTAACCTTGTTATAGTCTTGGCCTTCACAACATCCTCTAGCAAAGAGTTCCACATGTTGACTGTGTTGTGTGAAGAAATACTTTGTTTGTTTTAAACCTGCTGCCTATTAGTGTCATTTGGTGACTCCTAATTCTTGTGTTATGAGGAGTAAATAACACTTCCATAATTACTTTCTCCACACCAGTCATGATTTTATAGACTTCAACCATATCGCCCCCTTAGTCGTCTCTTTTCCAAACTGAAAAGTCCCAGTCTTATTAATCTCTCCTCATATGGGGAAGCTGTTCCATACGCCTAATAATTTTTGTTACCCTTCTCTGTGTACCTTTTCCAATTCCAATATATCTTTTTTGAGATGGGATGACCACATCTGCACACAGTAGTCAAGATGTGGGCATACCATGGATTTATATAGAGGCAATATAATATTTTCTGTCTTATCTATCCCTTTTCTAATGATTCCCAACATTCTGTTAGCTTTTTTGACTGTCACTGCACATTGAGTGGGTGTTTTCAGAGAATTATCCACAGTGACTCCAAGATCTCTTTCTTGAGTAGTAACAGCTAATTTAGACCCCATCATTTTATATACAGAGATGGGATTATGTTTGCCAATGTGCATTACTTTGCATTTATCAACATTGAATTTCATCTGCCGTTTTATTGCCCCGTCATCCAGTTTTGGGAGATCCCTTTGTAACTCTTCGCAGTCTGCTTTGGTCTTACAAACAGTTGTAAGGATTCAACATATTTTCTCCTCATCTCCTTCTAAAATAGTTTAACTGTTAACTGCAACTCTCTCTCTCTCCCCCCCCCCCCCCAAAATCAGTTTAAGGCAGACATGGAAAATTTCAGTCCAAATGGTTACATTTTGGCCAAGTTTAAGCAACTGAAAACAGGGTCTTATAATGGAAAGGGTCAGGCAACCTCAATTTACAGGTTTTCCTACCAGTTCCTTCTATAATACTTGTTTTTTCTCAGAATATAAAGCCAAAGGGGGCATTCAAAGAAATTAAAAGGTGAGAAATTCAAAACCAACTAAATTACTTTCAACAAAATGCATAGTTAGGTTTTGGAACTTATTGCAGGGGGATATTAAGACCAAATGCTAGCAAGAGTCAGGATACTGGGCATTTATATGTATAACATATCCAGAGTTCTAATAGCTATTGCTAACAAAAAATTTGGAAGGGATAGAAAAAGCTTTATACTTCACAGCATCTCTAACTATTAGGCTGAGACCTTCATAGTGGAAAAATTATCCCACATCTGCTTACTGTAGGATTTCTTGCACCTTTCTCTAAAGCATCTGTTGCTGGCCTCTGTCACAAACAGGATAGATGAAAGAGTGGTCTGATCCAATATGACAGTTTTTATGACAAGACAAAGGAAGTAGGAAAAGGATACAACCTACAGGGCGAGTGAACAAAGTGATGATTTGCTAATATGTTAGTTCCAAGATTGAGTTCTTATAACATTCTTTGGGTATAGTTTTGTTATGGGCAATTAGCTAAACAAAAGACAAAAGGAAGGAGATGTGGTGAATAGTGAAAGGGAGAGGAAACAGGACAGCTTGAAGAGCAAGTAGAATGATGGTGAGGTGAAGAAACTGAGGAAGGGGATGGGAACAGATGGACCAAACAGCCAATCAGCACAAGGGAATTTCCAGAGTAAAAACGGTAGGAAGCAGTTTGTCCCTGCTGAGGCTGCGTTTTAATTTGCTTCTGCAGCTTGAGTTTGTTTGGCCCCAGAACCTGGTGCATCCCTGGAATTTTTCTTTTTTTGGGGTGGGTGGGTGGGTAGAGAGTAGGGCACCCTTGCAGAGTTTTAGGTGTGGGAAGGTAGGATAACAATAACATCAATGCAGCAGAAAAAAGAAATCAGGAATAACTCCTTGCAGGTCCACCTTGAACATGCTGGCTGACATTTTCAAATATTTTAAGCAACTTTTAAAATCCCACTGTCTATTCCTAATTCTGATAATCCTTTATTAATAGTTTGTGACATTATATAGTTCAATTTCTTGCCACGGTGCAAATGAGAGAGCATTACTAAGGGAGATTTAAGATGTGGTGAGCTTGTCTCAAGTTGCACAAGACAGCCTACTTAACTCAAATGTTTTATTTGTGCATTTTTTAAAATAATGCTTGGGATTTAATTATGGAAGTTCTAAATGTAGCCCTTAAAATCCAACAGAGACCATAGGATTTGTCATATACAATCTATACTAAAATGGTGGTTACTTAGCTCATCTTGTGTGTGAGTGTGCCAGAAGAACACATGTATTATCATGAATACAATGTACATCTATAATCCTGCATTTTAAAATATAATATCTTGCACTTCAATAGTATTCTCCTCTGAAAGGCATTGAAGCTCTTTCCATTTATGTTTGAAAAATTCAGGAGGAAAAGATTGACACATTTTAAATCTATTTCAAACCAAGAGGACGATAGCTCAAAACATGCAGTATTCAATGGAACACCACTTCATCATTTTGTAAGACTATTTTATTGCACTGAAAAAAAGCTTTTAAAAAAGAAATGTCAGTTCCTGTTTCATCCGTCATTAAGTTATGTAACAAATGCAGTAACTAAGTCTTTCTAATAATAGATCAAAACTCAAACTGTTCATCCCACACATGTTTTATTTGCAAATGGAATGCAGGAAACAAATCACTGATTCAAAGCCTGAAAAAGCCTGGTTGCTTTATTACAACATCAAATGTTCTAACCTTCCATTCAGCATTACCATTGTTGTATGGGAAATTATTCATCTTTTATATCACCAGAAGACATGGAAAGTTATGAAGGGTAATAAACTAACAGTACATAAAGATGTAAGAGTGATTTTCAAACAATTACCCACAAAAAAGGAATGTTGAATATAAATGTAAATTACCTGAATGCAGTAATTAGACTTTCAGAGGCCACTTCAGAAAAATTAATGACTCAAATTCATTTTAAAATGGCACAAAAAGGACCAATGTATAAAGTTACTAAATATCAGGACAAGTTATTTTCAACATACAAAACTAGATGTTTACTACTATGAAATAGGAATCCTAGAGCAGTCTGCATAAAAATGCAGAGCTGCAGCTGGCAACATGAGAAAAATCTTGGTTGTCTCAACTTCAATCCCAATCCTACAAAATCTTATGCACATGTGTAACTTTACATTGCTATAGCAGTGTAAAAGGATTTTAGTAGAAATGAGAATCAGGCCCTTGGAACTACTGAATTGTAAAGTGGCCTTAAAGTGGGCATTAAACTAATATCCACTTTATGACAGCTTTACACTATCAGAATGGTGTAAAGGGACCTCAGTGTAAGTGAAGTTAAGATCCAGTAGGACTACTCAGTGTGTCAAATTAGGCACATGCCTCGTCTTTACAGGACGACAGCCTTTGTGCTTTCAAACCACTGCAACACTGGGATTTGACAAAGCCTACTGTATAAAACAAACCATTGTTTTCTATTTATGACAAAATTAGAGCAACATTTTCTTCACTTGAACTATTTACATTTTGATTTAGTGGCATATTGAAGTAAAACAAACAAACAAAAAAACCCCAAAAAACTGTTCTGACAGCCCACCAAAAATACGCAGTAAATTAAAAGAAAGACGTAGCTTTGGTCAGCAGTGTTGGTTTTTTCCACATAAAATCTCTAGAAGTTAATCAATTTAACTTTAAAACAAAGCATTTAATTAAACTAGGCTTTAGCTGCTAATGCTGGTTCTGGGAATCAAATGTTTTGTTTATTAATGCGAGGAAAGCAACATGTATTTTCAGTGTTACTCAATGCAGGTTATTTAACTATAGTGCTCACTAAATGCAAGTTGTTATTTCATAAAACTGCATAATGGGGGTTCTAAATGCATACTGTTCTACTATTTGAATATACTTTATTTTAGCATATTCTAACAATTTGCAAGAAGTGCTGAATTTCAGTGATAAATACAATATCCAAACTGATAACATGATAGGAAGCTAGAGTGACACTTCACCCTTTAAACATTGTTGCTACTGGAAATAAAATTAACTTATGGGCGCATTTTGAAGGTTGTTTTACTTATGCTTTTTCTATAAATAATATTCTGAGCAAGTATCAGTTCAAGCAATCCCCTTCCAATTAGCTGAATGCTGTATGTTTTCTTTACCTAATTTAAAATACAAATCAAGAGGACTAGGAAACTTTTGCCTGTGAAAGCATATGAGAGTTGGCACAATAGTTCACAATGGGGTCTATCATGCAAACATGTAAGGCTGCAAGACTGATTCAGAGAGGTATTTTCCTAGTACATCAAAATGCTTTGTGTCAGTCATATAAATACCCATTTTAATGGGGAATCAAGGGACCCTGGCTAGCAATGCAGGAAAGGTTTATGCAACTTTATATATGTACTAAAAATAGTCACTGACAGTTGCTCCACATGCTCACTAGCTTTTTACAATAAAAATCTCTGCCATTTAAAAATAAATTAAGATTTAAAGTCATATCATGGTCTAAAAGCGTGACAATATTTTAAGAAGTTTAACTGTTTGGGTTACTTTCCCCTTCCTTCCAGGAAGACTATTTTAAGCCAGAGGACTCTTATTTCGAAGTTCCATACAACTTAGGTCAGCCATGAGATTTTAACCCCCCATCAATTTGAGCCCTTCCATGTCCGGTGTCAACCTAGAATGGTGTTGTGTGATGCAGTTTAAAGTGTATATTCCAGAAGTTATACCTTTAAATTCTAACAACCCCTGGTTCAGCAGTGATGCTCTATTCTGCTATAACAATCACAGCCTACCTGTACTCTTCATGGCCTAGTAGCCCTTTACCAAATAAAGGTACCACATGACCAGTTAATTGGGCTATCTCAAAACACACACTAAAATGTTCATCATAACAATAAAGACAAATTAATATTCGTTTAAATTTTCATGTAAGAGAAGTTTAAATATGTTTAACTATTGTTTAAGTGACATCTGGCAGAAACATTGGCAGACTTCTTCATAAAGACATAAAAGGGATCTTGAAACATCAAAGAACCATCAAAAATAGATTTTGGCAACGCAGAAGATGTATTGTCCATGGAGTTCTGTCAAAGCTTTAAAAAATACTCTTATTAAATAATCCAATCTTTTTTTCTTCATTAAGATCAAATAATACACATAGCCAGCAGCAGTCCAGAAATAGTCTTCTACTGTTAACTATTCTCTGTGGGGTTTTCTTTTCAGCTTTTCTTCATAAGACTCTCCATATTCATTCACTCTGCTCTTATCCACAGGATATAGCCTTACAGATAAAATAACACACATTAGTTACATGATGCAATGATTCGTGGTAAAAGACAGTGTACCCCACTGTTTAATCTGCCAAAAACTGATTCCTTATTCATCAATCAGAAGAAGCTGGACTGTTTTAAATATCACTTTCCTTAACCTGTTTTAGTACTCCTAAATCAGTTTAAATAAAGCTAAAACTTTAAAAGAACCACCATATAATATTTACTTAAAACATTAAATAGAGTTTAATTTTCTATTTTAAATTTAACTTTGTTTACATAATACAGGACTTGAAAAACATACCAGATACCTACTAGCTGGAGGACTAAAACCCACTAGTTATTCAAAGCTAGAAAGAAAAGGTAGTCATGAAGGGAGAACTTCCACCAACTAGCACTTGGAAGTGCCTTGCTGAGAAGGCCAATAACCGTCACCAGCTGCTTTGTGCTGTCTCTAGACCCTACCTGGAGACTTCATAGTTTAGATAATACTTAGTCCTGCTGTGAGTGCAGGGAACTGGACTAGACCTCTCGAGGTCCCTTCCAGCCCTATGATTCATCTTTCAGATCAGTCTTCGCCTTGCAAATCTGAAGCTCTACTCACCTTTAGCCTTGAGTCTCCTCTCCCCTGCATACTACAAAAGGCTGTCACCAGAATGGGACATCTCTGTTGCTAGTTTAAATGTCTTTCCCTCTCTGTCTCCTTTTCCGTCCTATTTCCCAGTGAATAACTCCAAAATCTGCTTCTGTTCTTAATATTCCCATCCAACAACAAGAAACTGACATGAATTATTGACAACTACCCTGCTGCCACAGAGTTCTGCATAGCAGCAGCAGTGAAAATTAGGAATCTTATTAATATCACTCTGCTGCATGGCAAACTAAGTAGCAGAAGTATTGGAGCTGTCTGCAGACTCAGGAAGATTATGCTATTAGTTCACTTTTGGAATGTTAGTTTTAAGTTTTAAGAAAGCAAGCTTAGATTTTGTTAGAATTGATGGTGTAGGTTCCTCCCTCACCAAATAAGGGTGAGTAATCAGACTCATGAGCTATTTATGTTTAATTCTCAAAGCATGAGTAACTCACTCCTAAGAGGCCCTATATGATTGATAAGAGTATAGCTTGGGACTATCAGATTCCAAAACACATTACACTGTACATTAACATACTAAGAGAGAAGTCTTAAGTCAGCCCTAAACTATTTTTGTCTCTTGTATCGGACTAATTACTGTTGACATAGCTGCATGGATCTACAGTTGACAAACAACAGTGAAAATGGATAAAAAGAGGAGTAGGGATGGAGGGAAAACATACCATCTTTGGTAAAGGTAGACGAGGAATACCACATCATCCCTAAAACATGCCAGCCTATGCGATGTTGGCATAGTGATGATAAAAGCAAAGATATCATCAATGAAGGTGTTGAATGCCTATAAATATAAGAAATATTTTCAGCAAAGGTATCAAGTATAGTTCAGTTGGTAGCACATTAACTCTATTGTCAGTTTCAAATATCACACCAGGACTTGGGCTACTACCCAGGTCTGAGAACACAGTGCACTATTTAAGAACTAATAGGCAAACCTCAAAAAACAGCCAGAACTTTGAACCGGAGAAGTTACAGCCAGGTTAAAGACAAAAAATGGATCTGCCTGCACCAGTATCTGCATTTGGCAGTGAGGTGCTAACTTAAGGTCTGCCTGCCTGTATTGGCAATGTCACCAGTCTAGTTTGTTAGGTTTAGGAAGCATTTTATCTTTGTTTTTCTTGTAACCATTTCTGACTTTGATGCCTCATTACTTGTACTCACTTAAAACCTCTCTCTTTGTAATTAAATAAACTTATTTTATTCTTTAATCAAAACTAATTCAGTTTTGTGAACAGTGTGTGTAACTCCATTTGAGGTGGCAAACTATTGTATCTTGATCCCTTTAGAGGGGCTACTTGGGGCGGCAAAAACGCTGGAGCCGGCCCTGTTCATCGTCTAAATATTTTATTTTTTATCATAACTTAAAAAAACCCCACAGGTTTACAATGATGCCACATTCCTGATTCGGTTGAAAATGTGAGGATTCATGAATACCTCATTGATCACTTTCACTTTGTGGAGAACCAGTTACCCATTAATCCTTAAATTACACATGAACAACATGTAATTTAAAAATCTTTATTAAACTCTTAAACCAAAATGTATTTTCCTTGGTCTGCCAAAAAAAAAGTTTGTCCATCAAAACCATTATCTCTCTGCCACATTTAAACTGTCTACTTCCTCCCATTTAGGTATTAGCTTCTCAAAAAAAAAAAAAATATATATATATATATATATATATATATAGATATAGATATATAGATATATAGATATAGATATAGATATATAGGTTTTTTTTAAATGGTTAATGGCAAAAAATTTTCTTTGGTGATTGCTTTTTGCTGCTTTTGTTTAAGAGCCAAAATGTTTTTGCTGATTCATTCCAAATAAAATTCCCTCTCAAGGCAAAACCAAGCCTGAAAATGTTTAAGCCCATAAGTGAATGTTTGAGAGAGTTGTAAGCAACTGGAAAAGACATTTACTGTGGAAGCAGGAAACCTTTGCTATAGAGGACTGACAGGTATGACATATGTAAATAGTTTTGCAGTTTTTTTTATATTGGTTTTAAAAACTGTACTATGGTCACAGACAACCTTCATAGCACATGGATATGTGCACCTTCAGAGCTCCAATCATAAGGCTCTAATATCGATAAAATGACCAGTTACGACAAGTAGCTAGAATATATAAAGTTTATTCTCAGTTTTTGGAAACAAACCCCAAATTTCTCATATCATCGCAGTTATAATACAAAAGAACTGGTCAGGCAAAATCGTCTACTATGTACCGCTCCAGTGGGTATAAGAAATTCAAAGTACACACCCTAAAGAAACCAAAGTGGGTGAAATTCTACTGGTTTCCTTGTTTGTCTCAAAGAACTAGCAAAAATACATCACTACTATGCAAGACAACAATCCAATCTGTGGGTCAAAATATCCAAAGATATTCTGCATTTAAACTCTAATATCTACCTCTATGTTCTATACATGTCACCAACCAACTCCCCGTTATGACTAAGACTATGATCAGATGTTTGGGAAATTACTTAAGCACTAGGAAGAATTATCTGTGAGGACATAATGTGCTCACAGACAGAATGAGACTTCATCCTCACTGAGGAAACAAGCACACATTCAGACTGCACACACCTACCACAGCATCCCAAAGCACACACATTTCACCATGAATAGAAAGAAAAAATAAAGTGTGTGGTAAAGGCATGGTCTATACCGGGGTGGGCAAACTACGGCCTGTGGATCAGGTCCAGCCCATCAGAACTTTTAATCTGGCCCTCAAACTTCCGCAGGGGAGAGGGGTAGGGGTTTGCCCCGCTCCGGCGCTGCTCCCACCCCAAGCGCCGCCCCCGGCAGCTCCCATTGGCCGGGAACTGCAGCCAACAGGAGCTGCAGGGGCAGCGTCTACAGACGGGGCAGTGCGCAGAGCCACCTGGCTGGCACCATGCCTCCATGTAGGAGCCGGAGGGAGAATTGCTGCTGTTTCTGGGAGCTACGGGGAGCAGCGCCTGCGGATCGGCAGCGCGCAGAGCTGCCTGGCTGGTGCCATGCCTCCTTGTATAGGAGCCAGAGAGTGGACATGCCGCTGCTTCCGGGAGCTGCTTGAGGTAAGCACCGCCCAGAGCCTGCACCTCTGAGACCCCTTCCGCCCAGCTCCCCAACCCCCTGCCCCAGCCCTGATCCCCCTCCCCACCTCCAAACCCCTCAGTTCTAGCCCGGAGCACCCTCTTGCACCTCAAATCCTGCATTCCCAGCCCCACCTCCCAAGCTGGAGCCCCCCCCCCCCCCCCCGGCCAATATCCAATTTCGTGAGCATTCATGGCCCACCATACAATTTCTATATCCAGATGTGGCCCTCAGGCCAAAAAGTTTGCCCACCCCTAGTCTATACATTCTCAATAGGACAAGAAGGGACTCTCTAGACAGATTTATGTTTTGCTCAAAAGGACAGTGTGATTTACTATGCTACAATAGATCTGGACTCTGAGTCCTTCCTGCACTTATATCTGATTTTGTTTATTCAGGAGATCATGTTATCTATCAGAAATGTAGAGAATTTTATTGAAAATTACAGAATACAATACTGCAAGTCTAATTTTATTCTTTATATGGCCTTCTGCATCCTAAACTCCGTGGCAGATTCATTTAGATTAAAATGGTTGTTTTAAAGATTAAGTAGGAAAATAAATAATTAGTAAAGATGCCTCTGTCTTATTCATTTTTACATTAGGTTTCCATCTAGGTAAGTGTGGGAGGCAACCTATGATGGGATAAACACACTTGTTGGATGTTTTTGCTATCGTTATCAATATTGAAAAAGTGCCAATTCTGCGCCAAAAAAAAATAAAAATTCTGCACACGATATTTTAAAATTCTGCAAATTTTATTTGTCAAAATAACTACATTATCATGCCAGTCTCGATTATTTTGGTAATTTATTCCAAAATACCTGTCAGCAAGTATATATGTAACAATACAGACACACACACACACAAATCCCCCCAGGAGTAGAGAATTAAAGAAACTCTGACGACAACCCAGTTCCTGTTTCTCTGCCCCCTCCCCCACTCCAGAGCCCAGCTGGAGGGGGGAGGAGGTGTCAAACACCCAAAGCCCCTCCCGCTCAGAGCCTCCCTGGCCCAGATACCCGCACCCTCTTTCCCCCTCCCACCCGCCCAGACACCTGCACCCCTCCCAACCCAGTGCCGAGCTACAGCCCCACCCTTGCCCAGACACCCACACTCCTTCCTCCCTAGTGGCCAGCCACAGGGCACCCCCCTCAGAGCCCAGGGAACCAGAGGGAGAAACAAGCCTGGGACCCAGCATCAGGCTGTGTGGAGCTTACTGCGTGCTGCCGTCTCACCAAGGACAAGTCATGCCTGACCAACCTAATTGCCTTCTATGAGGAGATAACTGGGTCTGTGGATGAGGGGAAAGCAGTGGACGTGTTATTCCTTGACTTTAGCAAAGCTTTTGGAAATGGTCTCCCACAGTGTTCTTGCCAGCAAGTTAAAGAAATTTGGGCTGGATGAATGGACTATAAGGTGGATAGAAAGCTGGCTAGATCGTTGGGCTCAACTGGTAGTGATCAATGACTCCATGTCTAGTTGGCAGCCGGTTTCAAGCGGAGTGCTCCAAGGGTCGGTCCTGGGGCCGGTTTTGTTCAATATCTTCATTAATGATCTGGAGGATAGCGTGGACTGCACTCTCAGCAAGTTTGCAGATACGCTGGAGGGCAGGAGGAGTGGTAGATACGCTGGAGGGTAGGTGACCTAGACAAATTAGAGGATTGGGCCAAAAGAAACCTGATGAGGTTCAACAAGGACAAGTGCAGAGTCCTGCACTTAGGACGGAAGAATCCCATTCACTGTTACAGACTAGGGACCGAATGGCTAGGAAGCAGTTCTGCAGAAAAAGACCTAGGGGTTATAGTGGACGAGAAGCTGAATATGAGTCAACAGTGTGCCCTTGTTGCCAAGAAGACTAACGGCATTTTGGGCTGTATAAGTAGGGGCATTGCCAGCAGATCGAGGGACGTGATCATTCCCTTCTATTCGACATTGGTGAGGCCTCATCTGGAGTACTGTGTCCAGTTTTGGGCCCCACACTACAAGAAGGATGTGGAAAAATTGGAAAGAGTCCAGCGAAGGGCAACAAAAATTATTAGGGGGCTGGAGCACATGACTTATGAGGAGAGGCTGAGGGAACTGGGCTTGTTTAGTCTGCAGAAGAATGAGGGGGGATTTGATAGCTGCTTTCAACTACCTGAAAAGGGGTTCCAAAGAGGATGGATCTAGACTGTTCTCAGTGGTATCAGATGAGAGAACAAGGAGTAATGGTCTCACGTTGCAGTGGGGGAATGTAGCGGGGTGGACACCCGCTCCTGCCCTGGAGGGCTTGAAATCAGCCCTGAAAGAGGGCTGCAGGGGTAAAAGCAGTCTTGGAGAGGGCTGCTGCTAGGAAAGCAGCAAGCCTTGGCTGATTGGGGAAGCAGCCGCAGCTGGGCCATACCCCAATCAGGCCCACCTGGTCCCTATAAAAGGCTGTGAGCTAGAGGCCCAGAAGAAATCTCTCTCTGCATGTAGAGGGAGATGGGCATGGCTGCAGGGAGTTTAAACAGGGTACCTGAGTGGAGCAGGGCTGCGGAAAGGCAGAGGCGCTGGGGCGCTCCAGCCTAGGAAAGCCCCAGGCTATGGCCTAGCATTGGGCTAAAAGGTACTGGGGGTTGCACAGGGCAGCCCGGGGTAGGCCACGGCAGCAGGTCCAAACCCAACCTTGCCAGTGATGAGTAGGCTGATACTGCAGTCTGCCCCAGGGCGTGGAGCTAGACGATGGCTGGCAGTAGCCTTATTTTGAGACGAGGTGGGAATAGTGGGTGGGGGATCCCCAGAGAGGGGAGACCCTAAGACTGAAGGGTTACTGCTAAGGGGCAGCACCCCAGGTACAAGGGCACCGGGGTCCAGGGAGGGACATGGGGGCCAGAGGACAGGCAGATCACCGGCCTGCAGAGGGTGCTCCGGAACTGGAACAAGCTAATTCCTGGGAATCACCAGCAGGAGGCGCCGCAGGGGTGAGTCCACTCCTCTACAGGCCGGTTTAGGTTGATTATTAGGAAAAACTTTTTCACTAGGAGGGTGGTGAAGCACTGGAATGGGGTTACCTAGGGAGGTGATGGAATCTCCTTCCTTAGAGGTTTTTAAGGGTTTGACAAAGCCCTGGCTGGTATGATTTAGTTGGGAATTGGTCCTGCTTTGAGCAGGGGGTTGGATTAGATGACTTCCTGAGGTCTCTTCCAACCCTGATATTCTATGATTCCATGACTCCTTCCCACAGGGCAGGCAGGGAACTGCTGCTGCTGGGAACCCTCTAGCTCCCGCTCCCTCCCCCTGGCAGTGTCTTCTATGTGCAAGCTGGGCTCTGCCGGGTCCAGCAGCCCCTTGTGGCAGTCACCAGCTCTGCAGCCTATTTCTGTGGGAGAAAGGAAATTCTCTGCACACATTAATTTCTGCAAAATTCTGCATTGTGAAGTGGTGCAGAATTCCCCCAGGAGTAAGGCTACCATTTTAGGCTTTCTGCTGGTTTACAAAAACAAAATAGCTTAATTTACACTGTTTAATAATGTGAACAGAGATTTTGGAACACAGTATTGCTGCAACGTGGGGAACTCCTTGGTATTGTAGAGTACATGAGGTCTTGACTTTTTCCCAGAACTGTCTTTCAGTTTGCAACATATTTAGCAAATCAATGGAATTCTATTACTATTTTATTGAATATATGCATTTTAAGTATTTTACGAATACGAAAGATTGCAGCCAGGCAAAACCAGTCAACTCCATCAAAACTAGGAAGCTAAAATAATTTACATTATAGGAAAGCCACAATAAAAAAAGTGAAGGAGTCATAACTTTCTTAGCAAATAGAAAAAATTACAAAAAAAATTAAATTTGTGCTGGGTTAAACTGGTAGTTTAATACTAAAAATTCACATTTAAGCTACACATTATTGTCCCCTTCTCAAGTAAAAAACAATTGCTGTCTTGGTAGCACAAGTATCAGAGGGGTAGCCGTGTTAGTCTGAATCTGTAAAAAGCAACAGAGGGTCCTGTGGCACCTTTGAGACTAACAGAAGTACTGGGAGCATAAGCTTTCGTGGGTCAGAACCTCACTTCTCTTGCATCTGAAGAAGTGAGGTTCTGACCCACGAAAGCTTATGCTCCCAGTACTTCTGTTAGTCTCAAAGGTGCCACAGGACCCTCTGTTGCTTTTGGTAGCACAAGTTTTTGAAATTACAGCTTTACTTACTTTATATGTGAATGCCTTCCATGGTAAATGTGCAACTGATTTCATCTACAAGAAATGTAAACATAATTTGTAACAAAAATGAGAATAAGTTATAGATACTGAAAGCCAAAAATATCCCATTATAAACATTTAGACATACCTTATAATTCACAAACAGCTGGGGCAACATAAATAGGAATCCAAAAGCATATACCCCTGAAGATACAATATGAACATATTTTAAGGTATATACCACAAAGAGCAAGTAAGTATTCCATTCAAATGAATACACTTTCTGTTTGATAGACATCTGTTTTCCCTTTTCATGTACACAAGTCTCCTTAGCATGAACACTGAAGCATTTACACTGAAGCTGGGAGTGTGCTTCCCAGCTTGGGTAGACAGACATATATTAGCTCTGTTCAAGCCAACGCGCTAAAAATAGCACTAGCTCAAGCACAGCTAGTGTGCATCTGTCTACCCTAGCTGGGAAGCACGCTTCCAGCTGCAGTGTGAACGTATCCTAAAGGGAGGTGCACAAGTGCAAGATACACGTGTAATCATCCTCACTCTGTGGTTTATTTTAATGTAGCGGTCCTCAAACTCTGGGTCACGACACCAAGTGGGTCACAAGTTTTTTAATAGGGTCGCCAGGGCTGGTGTTAAGATTCTCTGCTGCCAAGGGCGGGACTGAAGCCAACACACAAGCAACTTAGCTTCGCTTGGCCCCCTGTGGAATGTGGTAATTGCCCTGCTTACCACCCCTTAACACTGGCTCTGATTCTAGATTCTAGAATCTAGAGTAATACAGGACACTGGGTCATGTAGTAATTTTTGCAGTCAGAAGTGGGTCGCAGTGCAATGAAGTTTGAGAACCCCTGCTCTAATGGACTATGTTCTATTATACCACTATTTTAAGGTCTTTTTTTCCTCCCTGTTTGCTCCTCTATTTGACTGCTATTGTTTTGGGATGCACAGCCAAATCATGACAACCCCATATCACACAGTTACAAAATCTGAGATGTCCAAATTTTATTTTGAAATGTCACCTGTAAAATTAAAGAAAAAAAGAAAAAAAAAGAAAAGAAATCTAGGCCAGCATTTAAAAAAATAGGAACAAACTCAGGCTACTACATCTACACTTAGGCACCTAAATAAGTGATCTGTTTTTGTTTTTTTTCAAATGTTAAGCACTCAACACCACCTACTGAAGCCAGCCCAATTTTAGGCTATTTTTGAAATTCCTGGCTTTAATATAAAACTAAATAAATAAATATACGTATATTATGAGATGAAAATACACAGATACTTACCATTAACAAAGCTGTTAATCAACCAAGAATACCAGCTAAAAATAAGAGACAGTGTAATTATTTTTCCTTTTCCTCCCCGCAACCAAAATGCAACACTAAACCGACAACTCTCAGAGATCATCATCTCCTAGAAAATGTTTAACATGGAAGAGAATGAAGTTAAAAACTTTTAAAAACAAAAATGACACTTCCTTCACATCTCATTAACCTCTTTAATTTGATAAGATTTCAGAGGGGGTATTTTGCTGTATTGTGAAGTGTTTTACTGTGACATGAAATGTCCCAGCACAAGTAGGGAGCTGTATCAATGAGTGAATAACTTTTCAGGATTTTGAAAAACTCATTGATTCAAATTGGCTTTGAAAGGAATGCTATTGTACAATGAAAACTCAGTAAAGGACCGGGTGACGGTATATTCATGGGGGAAGGACCAGGAGACACATAGGGATTATTAGTTTGCAGATTATACAAAATTGCAAATATTAATGAAGATAGAAGGAATATAGGATTTTACAGTAGAGATACTGGAAACATGAGAAGTGAATAAAATGAGATTCAACTGGGAAAAATGTAAGCTAACAAAAACAGATGTCCAATGGAGTGAGTACATAAAGCTAGAAATAAGTAATGCTACAGGTGATGGAAAGCAAATCAAGACTTGAGTTTGCAGTGTAATAGAGCAGTAAAAAGGTCAATATGAATTTTGAGCTTAATGTAAGAGAACACAGCGTCATTGTACAGATTACATTATGTTCCACTATGTTAGCAGAAATATATTTACAGTGAAGTTTTGGCCTTAGTGAGTAGTCACAAAATGATTAACAGAATTTGCAATAGCCTACAAATTAAGTTACACCATTATTAAACTATGGTTAATTGTTCTATGGCACTTCCTTGCTGATGTAGTTTTGATGAGTTATGTCTTTTGTAATTTATTGTTCTAAGAAATGGCAAACATTGTCATTTTTCAACATTTAATAATGATTTAAATAATCTTCCGGTAATTAAGGAGATCCAAAAAATTGTTCTTAGAAACCTATATATTTTTTCTTTATTTTCCCAACTGAGATAGGAGCTCCTCTGTGCTAGGTGTTGTACAAACACATATTAACAGAAAGTCCCAAACACTAAGAAGTTTACAATCTAAATAGATCAGAGGGGTAGCTATGTTTGTTGCTTTTTACAGATCCAGACTAAGAGTCCTGTGGCACCTTATAGACTAACAGATGTATTGGAGCATAAGCTTTCGTGGGTGACGAAGTGGGTATTCACCCACGAAAGCTTATGCTCCAATACATCTGTTAGTCTATAAGGTGCCACAGAACTCTTTGTTCCAATCTAAATAGAGGAGACAAAGGACATATTATTCCCAACTTTACAGGTGGGGAATTGAGGCAGAGATTAAGTGACTTGCTCAAGGTGATATAAGCAGATTACGACAGAAAACTAACTGAGCTCATGTCTTCTGAGTCCCAGTCCGGTGCCTTAAAATCACAAAACTATCTTTCCTGTAGGCGCATTCTACATTGTAGATACATCAGTGCAGATGTCTCTAATCTGCATAGTTACTACATGGGGTTTATACTGGTGCAACTTAATGTGATAAAATTACTCTATTGTATTAGAGTAAGACTCACTTGATGTTGGTGCAATATGTCTCTATGTTAGAATTTGCTCCATTAAGATTATATCTATGTTGTTACTGCAGTGCAAATTTCTCATATAGACAGGGCTTAATATTCAAATTGGGAAATGAAGTTGCTTTTTCTAAAATATGTCTCATTTTTAACATCCAGTCAAATATAAGTGGCTAATTCACAAGTTTTTCTAATTAACCAGTTACTAATATTTCTATAAACTGTAGTGGGTTGAGGCTGGCAGCATAGGCTGGAGCACTCAGAACAGGTTTGGGCATGAGGAAGATCTTTTGAAATATTTTTAAATGACTCCTGGATGATTTAATTGGAAAGCAATATGAGTGCACGGACTTGCCTTCTCCATTTTTGCATTCTTACATACCCACCTCAATATTTTCCTTTTTAAAAACATGGATTTAATGCTTGTGAAAAATACCATAGTGAAAGCAATAGAGACAGAAGTTCTTTATCTACAGAAAAGGAACTGCTCAGACCGTTATGACAAGCTTCCCTAGACAACCAAGGTAAAATTTCAATCTTCAACATTCAATCCAACATAATTTAGGGAATGGCCAGCCTCTGGAGATAAAGGTAGTTCAGTCTCCATATCCATTCAATCCTTGACCTGTCCATTGAGGTGACTACGGGTGCTTGTAAGTTAGTGGGCAAACTCAGCAGAAATAAAAAGTAATAAGCAGCAGGAAAAAGTCAGAATGAGTTAACAAAAGCAAACATAGCAAAAAGTTTCTGTAAACTGGGGTTCATCCAGAACTCAGCACATAAGTGTGGACCCCTGACTTCCTACTGACACATTCTCCTGGCCTCTCCAGCAGCTCTTCTTATGGCTTTTCCTATCAGTAAGGAATGAAGTGGAAGTTAACTTTTTGTGTACTGAGAATGAGGTAGTACATTTGCACCCAATATCACAGACCCCAGAACAGAGAAGATGGCTGTAATGTGAATATCCCTAAGAATAAAACTAAGACTTCAAAGAGGTTGTCAGCCACCAATTTCCAATCACTACCTACCTGACTGATCAAATGCCCCTTAGAACAAAAGACTTCTGCAACCCCATTATCTCACATCAATTAACACCAAAAAGGGTAATTACAATTTTTAAAAGGGTGATTAATCTTTAATTACATATTTTATAACAATTTGTAGCACCCTACCTTTTATATTTCACATTCAGAAGTGAATAAGCTGCACCTCCAATACACAGTGGATACAGTAAATAGGACAAATATTTCATAGCCTGTTGATAACAAGATGACAGCTTTTTTCAGTTAGAGTTAGTATATCAGTATGTTTTAGAGAGATTTTTCATGGGAATTAGTTGAATCCACAATATCTGTAGGTTCTTTATTTGCATGCAAATTAAGTTACATACCTGTATTTCCTGAATGCTAAAGATCTACATCTCAGTTGATTCTCTCACTTGAGTGTGTTCCCAATGCAAGACAAGGTGTGAACTCCTTTAGTTCTTAGTTTCAGACCATTAGGCACATGGGGGTGGGTAGAAGGCAGCGGGAGGAGGGAGACACAGGGTGAGGAAGACAGACAGCGAGTCCCAGGCAGCCATTTACAGAGTGCCTAAGGTGCCATCTCAATGTACCATGGTCAGCCCTTGTCATGCCAGCAAGTGAAAAGCCCCCAAACACATTCCAATTAACAGAACAGTTAAAAATCAGAAATTTTACTGTCTCAAAGTCTGAGAGGATGAGAAAGAACGGTTACTTACCTTCTGTAACTGTTGTTCTTCGAGATGTGTTGTTCACGTCCATTACACATTAGGTGTGCGCGCGCCGCGTGCACGGACGTCGGAAACTTTTTCCCTTAGCGGCTCCCGTCGGGCCGGTGGGGCCCCCTCCTTCCCGCCAGAGCGGCGCCCTGCTCCAGGGTATATATATCCCTGCCGACCCGACCCCTCCGGTTCCTTCTTGCCGGAGACTCGGACAGAGGGGAAGGAGGGTGGGAAGTGTAATGGACGTGAACAACACATCTCGAAGAACAACAGTTACAGAAGGTAAGTAACCGTTCTTTCTTCTTCGAGTGATTGTTCACGTCCATTACACATTAGGTGATTCCCAAGCTTACCATTGGAGGTGGGTAGGAGTCAAGGTACAACTGACTGTAGCACAGCCCGACCGACCATCGCGTCCTCTCTGGTCTGATGATGGATCGCGTAGTGGGCTGTGAACGTATGTACGGACGACCAGGTGGCTGCCTTACAGATCTCCTGGATAGGGACCTGCGCCAAGAAGGCCGTTGAGGACGCTTGGGCTCTAGTCGAGTGGGCCCGGATCTCCGGGGCCGGAACATTGGCGAGCTCATAACAAGTGCGTATACAATGCACAATCCATGCCGACAAGCGCTGTGTCGAGATAGGCAAGCCTTTCATACGTTCCGCAATAGCAATGAACAGCTGGGGTGTTCTGCGGAACGGCCTGGTCCGTTCCAGGTAAAATGCCAACGCCCTTCGGACATCCAGGGTATGTAGGCTGTGGTGGTGAGGGTCCGTATGGGGTTTAGAAAAAAACACCGGTAGGCAAATGTCCTGCCCCATGTGAAACTGTGATACCACCTTTGGGAGGAATTTGGGGTGCGGCCTCAGTTGCACCTTATCCTTATGGAACACTGTATAGGGTGGTTCCGAAGAGAGGGCTCTCAATTCCGATACCCTTCCGGCCGATGTGATGGCCACGAGAAACGCCACCTTCCACGAGAGGTGCGTGAGGGAGCAAGTGGCTAGGGGCTCAAAGGGGGGGACTCATGAGTCTTGTTAGGACTAGGTTCAGACTCCACGCCGGGACAGGCGGGCGCGAGTAGGGAAACACCCTTTCCAGCCCCTTGAGGAATTGGGCCACTGTGGGGTTGGAGAACACGGACACTCCCAACTCTCCCGGATGGAAGGCCGAGATAGCAGCTAAGTGAACTCTAATTGAGGCGGGCGCAAGCCCTTGATTCTTGAGGTGCAGTAGGTAGTCCAGGATCGACGGAACTGAGGCTTGTAAAGGCTGTATGCGTTGAGGCTCACACCAGTGGGAGAACCTTTTCCATTTTGCCAGGTAGGTCGCTCTTGTAGAGGGCTTCCTACTATTAAGGAGGATTTGCTGGACTTGGTGAGAGCACCTGTGTTCTGCATCATTCAGCCAGAGAGATACCATGCCGTGAGATGTAGCGAAGACAGGTTCGGGTGGAGTAGGCGACCTTTGTCTTGCGTGACTAGGTCGCGATGGAGGGGGAGGGTGATTGGATCTGCTATGGACAGTTCCAGCAGGGACGTGAACCAATGCTGGCGTGGCCAGGCCGGGGCGATAAGTATGATCGTCGCCCTGTTCCTGCGGGTCTTGAGGAGAACCTTGTGTATGAGTGGGAACGGAGGGAAGGCATATCTCAGGCTCCCTCCCCATGGGATCATGAAAGCATCTGCTAATGATCCCCGGCTGAGGTTCTGGAACGAGCAGAACTGAGGGCATTGACTGTTGTCCCTGGTGGCGAATAGATCCACCCAGGGAAAGCCCCACCTCCGGAAGATCGAATGCAGGACGTCTCGCCTCAACGTCCATTCGTGCATTCGGTAGGATCGGCTGAGGCGGTCTGCTAAGCCGTTTTGAATCCCCGGAAGATACGTCGCGATGAGGTGTATTGCATGGGCTATACAGAAGTTCCATAATTGGAGTGCCTCGTGACAGAGGGGAGAAGACCGTGACCCGCCCTGCTTGTTTATATAGAACATGGCGGTAGTGTTGTCCGTCAGGACTGCCACGCTGTGACCTTTTAAGGTGGCGCGGAAGGTCTGACAGGCGAGGCGAACCGCTCTTAGCTCCTTCAGATTGATGTGAAGCAGCTTGTCTTCTCTGGACCACAGCCCTTGGGTCCGCAGTTCCCCCAGGTGCGCCCCCCAACCCAGGTTCGATGCATCTGTTACCAACGTCAGAGTGGGCTGTGGGGCAGCGAAGGGGATCCCTTCGCATACCTGTTGGCGATCGAGCCACCAGCGTAGCGAGCCGAGCACCTGGTTTGGGATCGTGACTACTTGATCCAATGGGTCTCTGTTGGGGCGATGCGTGTGGGCGAACCACAACTGTAAAGGCCGGAGCCTCAGGCGGGCATGTCTGACCACGTGTGTGCAAGCTGCCATATGCCCCAGAAGCTGCATGCAACACCTTGCCGTTGTCGTGGGGAACTTTTGGACCGAGCTTACGGCTCTGTGAATTGACATGAACCGTGCCTCTGGTAGGCTCGCTTGTGCGGTTACCGAGTCCAGGGTTGCACCTATGAAGTCCAGCCTCTGTGTGGGGACTAACGTGGACTTGGGCACATTGACCCGGAGGCCGAGCTTGTCGAACGTCTGCAAGGCCAGCGTCACGTGAGATCGGACCTCGGCCTCCGACCTGCCCGCGAGTAGCCAATCGTCCAGGTACGGAAACACACGCATCCTTCTCTTTCGAAGGAAGGCTGCTACCACGGACATGCATTTCGTGAACACTCGTGGTGCTGACGCCAGGCCAAAGGGCAGGACCGTAAATTGGAAATGGCACTGGTCGACAACGAAGCGCAGGAATCGCCTGTGGGCCGGCTTGATTGCGATGTGAAAATAGGCATCTTTCATATCGAGGGCAGCATACCAATCCCCCGGATCCAGGGATGGGATAATACTTCCCAGGGAGACCATACGGAAGCGAGCTTTGATCAGAAACTTGTTTAGATCGCGCAGATCCAAAATAGGACGGAGGCCTCCTTTTGCCTTGGGGATCAGGAAGTATCTGGAGTAGAATCCTTTTCCCCTCAGGTCTGTTGGGACCTCTTCTACTGCTCCAGCAGCGAGAAGAGTCTGAACCTCCTGCGTGAGAAGTTGCTCGTGAGAAGGGTCCCTGAAGAGGGACGGGGAAGGGGGATGGCAGGGAGGGGGCGAGGAAAACTGGAGGGTATAGCCCACCTTCACTGTGCGCAGGACCCATTGGTCCGATGTTATGCGCGACCATGCCCAGTAGAAATGGGACAGGCGGTCTTTGAAAAACAGAGGAGGATCCGGTATGGAATATGGTACGCTGTCCTCGGGCGTAGCTTCAAAAGCCTGGTTTATTCCCTGGCTGTGGCTTGCCCTGGCCGTGACTCTGGCCCTGGTTAGGCGTATTGTTACGTCTCTGCCTGTTATCCCTGCCTCGACGGCGGTACGGCTCGTGTCGGGGGCGAGGGTGGTATTGCCTTTGCGGCGGCTGGGGTTTAAAGGGCTTACGCTGCATTACCGGAGTGTGCATACCCAACGACTTAAGGGTCGCTCGTGAGTCCTTAAGGCTATGTAGCCTGGCGTCCGTCTGGTCGGAAAACAAGCCCGAACCTTCAAACGGGAGGTCCTGCAGCGTGGTCTGCACCTCTGGCGGGAGACCTGAAGCCTGCAACCACGCCGAACGCCTCATCACGACTCCCGACGCAATTGTTCTAGCCGCAGCGTCGGCTGAGTCTAGTGCGGCCTGTAATGAGGTCTTGGCCACTGCCATTCCCTCATCCACCAGGGCCGTGAACTCCTGATGCGCGTCAGGTGGGAGGGAGTTCTTAAACTTGGCAACTGATGCCCAAGAGTTAAAATTGTGCCTGTTTAGAATCGCCTGCTGATTGGCGATCCTCAGGATATCGACCATGGGGTCGTCCTGCTCTACAGTCTCCTCCGCTTGCAAGCCCAGATTGAGGGCTACCCGGCGAAGCAGGTCTTGGTGTGCCCGATGGTCAATCGGGGGAGGGCCGGACACCA
This sequence comes from Malaclemys terrapin pileata, assembly GCF_027887155.1. Classification (NCBI taxonomy): domain Eukaryota; kingdom Metazoa; phylum Chordata; order Testudines; family Emydidae; genus Malaclemys; species Malaclemys terrapin. The sequence continues at coordinate 164,949,883 of NC_071506.1, forward strand.
CTGTGCCCGCTACCGCCTCGTCTGGCGAGGAGGAAGAGGTCGGGGCCTTCTGCCCATCCTCATTGTCCTGAAATCCGGCATCAGCCAATTGTTCCTCTGCGGCCTGACCCGCAGCGTGGGATTGGGACGGCACCGTACTCGGTGCCGAGTCCACTCCTTCCCACTCCGGTGGTCTAGAGACCGTTGCCTCCCTATACGATGGCGGACGGTGCCGCGGGGAGCGGGATCGGTACCCGGATGGCCCGGATCTCGAGGCCCTCGATGGGGGCCCTTGCTGGTGGTAGGCCCAGGGTGTCCAGAATGGCCATTGGCTTGGTTGGCCCCATTGGGACTGACCGTAGTCCCTGCTGGCCTGTGACCTATGGGCATACCCGCCGTACCGGTCTGAGTCAGTCCCCGAGACCACGGACGGTGACCTGGAAGGCCACGGTGGAGCCATAGGATGGTGCCGGTCCGGTTTTGGGGAGTAGCGCCTCCGCGACCAGGACCTGGAATAGCGCCTCGCCGACCTGGACCTGGAACGGTACCGGTGATCGCGGGACTGGGAACGGCTACGGCTGGTCGGCTTTGGGTAATGAACCGACGACGCTTCGCGGTGCCGACTCGTGCTCGGTTGCTGAGTCGGTGCCGACCGCTTGCTGAAGCCCGACTGCTGCGGTGCTTCCTGCGCCAAGGGCAACTGGGAGTCCACCGAGGCGGAGCTCGACCGGTTCCTGGAGCGGTGCCGAGACGGCGACTGTGATGGGCGCACCATTGCTGGCTTGCCTCTGCACGGCAGCATCGGCGGGGCGCCCTCAGCGCGTGCCGGGGCCTCAACGGACAAAGCAATGAGGTCCTTAGCTGCCTCAAACGTGTCCAGAGTGGAGGGCTGTTCCACGAGCTCCTCCAGCCCTTCATCCTCGCTCGACGCGCCCATCCTGGGGCTCAACGGGCCTTTCGGCGCCGGAGCCACTACCGGGGTCCGTGTTGGGGCCGTATCGGCCTTAGGGGCACTCGAGGTCTTTACCGGTGCCGCCCTCTTGTGCGGGGAGCATCCTCGGGCCTTAGGTTGGCCCTTCGCTTTCGCCGGCGAAGACGATCGGCATCGTGTATTTCCCCGCTGGGTCGGTGCCGCGGGCTTCGGGTGACCCGCCGGCGCCGGTTCCCGCACCGATGCCAGGGCGCTCCGCACGGAGGCAGACGGTGCCGTCGAAGTGGAGGGCTGTAACGCCGTCTCCATGAGCAGCTGCTTAAGGCGAAAGTCCCTCTCTTTTTTAGTTCTGGGCTTAAAGGCCTTGCAGATCTTGCAGTGCTCTTTCTGGTGAGCCTCCCTCAGGCAACGGAGACACGAAGCGTGGGGGTCGCTCAATGGCATAGGCCTGCGGCACGTGGCACAAGCCTTGAAGCCTTGGGCGTGTGGCATACCCCGCCGCCCAGGGCCGGTGCCGGGGCTGAACAAACAACCCCGGCAGGAACTTTAAGTACCCTAATGAGCCGTTAACTACTGGCTCAACACTACTACAAACTAACTGATAACTGCTAGATAACACTAATGACTATTGCTAAGGGACACTCTCAGACGAGAGGCAGAGTTGTTCCAACGCCGCCACGGACGGTAAGAAGGAACTGGAGGGGTCGGGTCGGCAGGGATATATATACCCTGGAGCGGGGCGCCGCTCTGGCGGGAAGGAGGGGGCCCCACCGGCCCGACGGGAGCCGCTAAGGGAAAAAGTTTCCGACATCCGTGCACGCGGCGCGCGCACACCTAATGTGTAATGGACGTGAACAATCACTCGAAGAAGAATAAAGGGTAATCCACTGAGATGTATATCTTCAGAAGGTTACTTACTTACTTCCAAACCTGCTTTTCAAGAAGTAACATTTTCACCAGATTCCCACTTTTAGATTGTGCTCCTATTACAAGACAGATAGGAATTCTCCTAACTCTAAAAGTTTTTGGCCCTTTGCTATATATCAGTCAGTGTATTTCATGTATAGATCAATTGCCAATGCCTTAGTAACTCTAGAACTAAAGTCCCTTAATTAGTAGGAAGCAAAGTTTCACAACAATATATTTTTTGCCATATATGAAGACTTCAGTCAAGCTTTTAGTCTTAAGACTATAATTTGACTGGGCACTTATTTATTTCCCCACTGGAAGGTTAAAATTGGTAATTACATATTTTTACCTACCAAATTTGAAGAGAAAAGTAGCTGGTGAAAAGGAATCTAATATTTTCAAAGAAGCAGAAATACAGATAAATACTTTTACTTTCTGTAAAGAAATACCATCTTAATTGGATTCCTAATCTTAGACTAAAATGCTTGAATGAAGTCAATTTTTTCAAATTAGAAAGGAACAAAAGTTCTCTAAAACAGTTTCAGATCCAAGAGAATTGCTGGTGACTTTGCAAAATACATCACTAAAAAAGGAGGCAAACAGACAGTTTACATGTTTCTCAAAAAGAGGACAATGCAGTTTGCATGACAAGCAAGACAAATGAAAGAATATGGTCCTTTGCATTATCATTAAGTTGAGATGTCAGACCACACATGCACAAGATGCTTCAGAATACATTCATACAGTTCCAGTAATCAAATATAAAGCACCAGCTTAAGAAAGCTAAACCACCTGCCTATCTGTTTTGGGAGAAGACTACCTTCAGATTAAGGCGGTGACCTCCATCCAGAAATCAATGGTATGTCTACTCTGAATCTGGGAGTGAGTCTCTCAGCCTGGGTTGAGAGACTTGTGCTGACAACGCTTGTGCTAGTGCGCTGAAAATAGCCACATAGATCAGGGGCCTCAAACTCAATTTACCTTAGGGCCAGTGCCAGTCCTCAAATCCTCCCAGCGGACCAATAATGCCACTGAAGATGGTGTTCAAAAAAGAAAACATTTATATTGTATTTTTGATTTCAAATTTCTTAGAAAGAATAAAACTGTTATACAGCTTTATAGAATTCTTCGCCTGCCAGAGAGTTTTTAGTGTTTACCAGACACCTGGTAACGCTTTAGTTCTGTCAGTTTGCTGATGTTTGGCCTCAGTGACTGACCAATTGAAACCTTCAGGATTGCAGCAAGGTGTGCATCAGATAGTTGTGTTCAGTATTTCGACTTGTTTATATTCATTGTGGAAAAAAGTGACGGTGCCTTTATGGCTGACTCTGCCCGGCAACTAATGATGCTGCCTCCATGGCTGACTCTGCCGGGCGACTTTGAGACCCCTGGTATAGATGTTGCTTTGTTCTTGGGGCTCAGTTGCAACTTGGGATCTCAAGCCTGGGGCAGTGGGGTGGGTTGAGAGACCACGCTGATCTTAACACAGCAACATCTAACACAGCTATTTTTAGAGCACTAGCATGAGCCCCACCAGGATAAGTCTGTAGACATGGGCTGGGTGGCTTGCTCCCAGATGCAATGTAGACACAGAGTCCTAGGCAAGGCTTGTCAAATGAACATTGGTTCCAAGGATAAAACAACCCTGGTTACATACTGGGAAAAGAGTTTGGAGGAAAAAATATAGTCTATTTCCCATACATATTAAGAAACAAAATTTGCACAGGAGTGCAATCATCTGTCTGTATTACTATATGAATAACCTAGCAGTGTTAAACAGATTTAGCAAGTTTTCCTGCATGTACTAGTGAGTGTTTTCTCTTTGGAAATAAGGTGGATGCTAAAAAACTTCAGAATCAAGGTCTTAAGTTATCTAAAATTCTGACAGCAAGCAAGTCCCAAAGACTTGTTCAGGAAGGGTATGTGACTCAAACTGATTCACAGATTAGATTCATACACAACACCAGAAGGGACCATTGTGATCCTCTAGTCGGACCTCCAGGATAACACAAGCCATAGGACTTCCCTGAATTAATACCCATTTGAACTAGACCATATGTTTTAGAGAACCATCCAATCTCAATTTAAAAACTGCCAGTAACAGAGAATCCGCTACTACCATTGGTAAATTGTTCCAGTTGTTAAGACACATTTTTAACATTGAGGGAAGTTAATTTCCAGTCTGAATTAGGATTGACCAAGACTACAATAAACATCTGTTACACTCTGTAGCCATTCCCTTCTACATGCAATTGAGAAAGGTAACACACTGAATGACTGCGATTGTCTGAGACTCTCTAGCATTACAACAGACAACTTGGTAGAACTGGTTCTAGAGACCCAGCCACAGTTAATCTATCTCATGAATCCATACATCCATTATGATGCCCCATCTAACAAGACTATTGAAATGTAGTCTAAATGTTGAGAAGGCGGAAAATGTGTTGTATTCAGTAATCAGAAAAGAATCCTGGAAAGGAGCTGGTACAATATCAGAGTAACTACTGTAGGCCTTGCTGGAGCCCTAGGCATGAATCAAAGGAGACTGAACCAAAGCAGACCTTGATAGAATAACCGAACTAGGCATCAGCTAAACAAGTAAGCGCATTCCTGAGAAGATGGTACAGGAACACACAGACCCGACATAAGAAAAGGAGGGAATGTCAGGATAATGGATGAGGATGTTTTGTTTGATCTATCAGGTACAAGGCATAAGAATGGTAACTAATAACATCTGGAATGCAATACATAACTTGTTTTGATCAACGTAAAAAAGAGGAGTAATAGGAGGAGTATATTTGTATTGGCCTAGGGAAAACGTTATATTCATTGAGTTGATAACTTGTCACTGGCATATACATGTTAATGTACCTGTAACCAGTGAGCCGGGGCACTGATAACCTGCTCTGTTGACAATAAACCTGGCCGAGCCTTCGCCACTGAATTGAGCCTATGGTCTTTCCTTATGATTAACATCAAGGTCTGCTGAGTCAATATCCTACAATCTACGCTGATACAGAAACACGGGAGGCTCAGGAACAGCAGCACTAGCAATAACTGCACCTATATTTTCCACTCTGTTGTCCCACTTAAGATTTTAGGTTCACAGTTGTCACCTCTCGAGCTGAGACCTGCATCTCCTCCTCCTGATTTGGGTTTTTAAGTCTCAGGAGCCCCATTATATACTGTGATATCCCCAGCAAGCCAGTCTACCTAACGGCCAGCCTCTGTGCATGGCTATGACACTGTTTTTATCAGTGATCACACAACTCCTTCTCAGCAGAGTACATTTATTTTTAAGGACATAAAAAGTACACGGAGAACACATTTTTAAAAGTCCTGATACGCTCACTCCATATACCAGGACTCATTAATCAATCTCTTGGGGCCTTAATTAGACAGTCTTCCAAACTTTCGGCAAGGATTGGTGAAATCCTGTCCATTGAATCAAAAGGAAGACAGCATCCCCAAACTCAGCCTGAATATACCAAAAGCCCTTTTCCTAGTATCTGGAAAATGCAGTCTGAACCAGTATATGTAAACCACCATGTAGTTTCGTACTTCTCTGGATTTGATGACAATTCTCAGGGACTGTAGTAATCACTCCCTATTGTTTTTAGTTCTTGGCGGAGCTGCGGTAACCCTCCCCACATGGAGTTGCATACAATGATAAAATAAAACATTCATAAACTTAATACAATATGGTTCCCAAAGACACTGTGTGGTTGCAGTATCTGTAACAGGAGCCTCAAATGCCGAAGATGAGCCTTGAAAAAGGGTTAGTTCACCAAATACCCTCATCAGAATACCTGTGAAGAATAAACATGAAGAGGACATTAGGTACCACCAGTTAAAGTCACTTACGTGACTTTTTGTAGGTTTTTTTTTTAAACCAAAAGTGTCATTGACACCAAAGAAACGCCTTCTCTTAGAGAAAGAACTATAACACCAACAAGTGCACCAATTCATCTCCTGCACAAATGTTAGGGAATAAATCAAAAATCTTTAGAACTTGTCCAGGATGCAAGAAGCGTGGATTTCTGAGCTAGAAGCAAGATACAAATCTCAACTCTATGCTACATACTGGAAAGAAGTGATCTGGACAACTATCTTCAATGGAAGACTTGATACAGAAACAATATGCCAACTAGAAAAAAATCTCTGGGACAAACCTTGGCCAAGGTAAGTCAGAGAATGAGGTAATCTCATAGAATGCAGGTATACGGCACCTGAAAGAGAGCCTAAGAAATACTGTTTCAAGAGTTTGAGCAACCTTAGGTTGACTGAAAGTCAAGTAATAAGCTTAACTATAAATTATCAAAGTTAGAAGCAGGAAGAAAATCTCACTTCCCTAGGATGTCAAAAGAACAGAGGAATGACATCAAGCTGAAACACCTGCCAGTAAGCAAACACAAGCATTAACTGAGATCAGCCAGGCAAGTCACATTAGACAACTGAAGAAAATATTGGTTTCCAATATAATATAATGTTTCAGAAAACCCCAGTCTCACCACGTGTGTGCAAAGTCTAAAGGCATTTGTGCAATTCACTACACACAGGAGTCCACTTTGTCTGAAGTGCATTGCTGAGGCACAGAACACTCTGAATTGGGAAGTTACTTACCTATATAGTAACTGGAGTTTGAGATGCATTGTCCACATTCCACTTTTGGTGTACATGCACCTCATGCGCGCAAGACCAGACACTTTTGGCCAGCAGTATTTGTACTGTGCGTATGCTCCCCGGCCAGCAGTATTTCTATGGTGCACATGCACCCTGATTCTCCTTGTGCACCACCGCAACAGCATATAAGGACAGAATGCAATATCACCATCAGTTCCCTCAACAGCAGTTAGAGGGCATGGAGGGTAGGTTAGGGATTGTGCATATGACCAACACATCTCAAAGCACTCCACTTTACTGTATAGGTAATTAACTTCCCATTCTGCTTTGGGAAATTGTCTAACGATAACTCCCAAGCAGTGGACCATGACACTGTAGGTAGGAACTTGGAGTCTAGGAGAAGAGACACGGGTGAGATGCCTCCCTAAGTGACTAGTGCGTGGTAAATATGTGGATAGAACTCTAGGTGGCCACCTTAAATGTCTAAAATAGAGGCATTCAGGGAAGTTATTGAGGCTGCTTGGGCTGTAGCAGAATGAACCTTTAACACAGCAGGCAGATCTCTTTTCACTATGTCACAATAAGAAAAGACGGTTACTCACCTTTGTAACTGTTGTTCTTCGAGATGTGTTGCTCATATCCATTCCAATTAGGTGTGTGTGCGTGCCGCGTGCACGATCGGAGAAGTTTTCTACCCTAGCAACACCCGGTGGGTCGGCTGTGGAGCCCCCTGGAGTGGCGCCTTCATGGCGCTGAATATATACCACAGCCGACCCAGCGCCCCCTCAGTTCCTTCTTGCCGGCTACTCCGACAGTGGGGAAGGGGAGTGGGTTTGGAATGGATATGAGCAACACATCTCGAAGAACAACAGTTACAAAGGTGAGTAACCATCTTTTCTTCTTCGAGTGCTTGTTCATATCGATTCCAATTAGGTGACTAGCAAGCCTTACCTAGGCGGTGGGGTCGGAGTGAGACATTGCCGTGTGCAAAACCGCTGATCCGAATGCTGCATCGTCTCTGGATTGCTGTACAAGCGCGTAGTGAGCGGCGAAGGTGTGGACTGATGACCAAACTGCAGCTGTACAAATATCCTGGATCGGAACTTGAGCCAGGAAGGCAGTCGAGGAGGCTTGGGCCCTCGTGGAGTGAGCGGTGAGGCGCGGAGTCGGGACACCAGCCAGGTCGTAACAAGCACGAATGCAGGACGTGATCCAAGAGGAGAGACGTTGGGAGGAGACCAGTAGGCCCTTCATCCGGTCGGCTACTGCAACAAAAAGTTGCGTCGTCTTTCGGAATGGTTTCGTACGTTCAATATAGAAAGCAAGGGCCCTGCGCACATCCAAGGAGTGCATACGCTGGTCTTGACGCGTGGAGTGTGGCTTAGGATGAAAAACCGGGAGGAATATATCCTGGTTCACATGAAAAGCTGATACCACCTTGGGAAGAAAGGCAGAGTGGGGGCGAAGCTGCACTTTGTCTTTATGGAAGATTGTATACGGAGGTTCAGGCGTGAGCGCCCTGAGTTCAGAAACACGTCTTGCTGAAGTGATGGCTACGAGGAAGACTGTCTTCCAAGATAGGTGAAGGAGTGAGCAGGTAGCCAATGGCTCGAACGGGGGCCCTGTGAGCTTGGAGAGAACCAGGTTAAGATCCCACGCCGGAACGGGTTGGAGCTGCTGTGGGTATAGCCGGTCTAAGCCCTTGAGGAATCTGACAACCATCGGGTTAGAGAAGACCGAGGAAGCGTGTTCTCCTGGGTGGAACGCCGATATAGCGGCCAGGTGAACTCTGACTGACGATATCGCCAAGCCCTGCTGTCTCAGGGACAGGAGATACTTGAGTATGAGGGGAATAGGTCAACCTGGGGAAATTCCCACCTCTGGAAGATGGAACAGATGATGTCCAGGCAAATCGACCACTTGTGTGTCTGGAAGGATCTGCTGAGACGGTCCGCCAGAGTGTTCTGGACTCCAGGGAGGAACAATGCCATGAGATGTATCGAGTGGGCAATGCAGAACTCCCACAGGCGAATGGCCTCTTGGCATAGGGGAGACAACCGGGCTCCTCCTTGCTTGTTAATACAGAACATGGCCATGGTGTTGTCTGTGAGGACTAACACGCAGCGGCCATGAAGGAGACCGAGAAATGCCTGACAGGCTAGGCGTATTGCCATGAGCTCCCGAACATTGATGTGCAGAGCTAGTTGGGATGCGCTCCCTGAGGTGCTCCCTGAGGTGAGCCCCTCAAGCTTTTCCCCTAGCAGTACTCAGAGGAGAGCACCGCAGCGACCCCTGGAGTGGCACCTCCATGGCATGGTATAAGGGGTGCTGCGCGCTCCCCCCCACCCTCAGTTCTTTCTTGCCAGACAACTCAGAGAGGGGAAGGAGGATGGGATGTGGAATAGACATGAGCAACACATCTCGAAGAACATCAGTTACGGAAAAGTAACTGTCTTTTCTTCTTCGAGTGATTGCTTATGTGTATTCCACAATAGGTGATTCCAAGCTATATCTGCTGGAGGTGGGAAGGAGTTTAGAAACTCTTGGGATGGAGAACGGCCCTGCTGAACCCAGCGTGCTCCCTGGTCTGAGAGACAACTGCATAATGTGAGGTGAACGTGTGAACTGAAGACCACATGGCAGCTCTATGTCCTGAAGGGGGACATGGGCCAAAAAGGCAGCCAACGAGGCCTGCCCCCTAGTTGAGTGTGCCTTCACAATTGGTGGCGGAGGGATTACGACCAGGTCATAACAGGTACAGATGCATGGGTTGATCCAGTTGGAGAATCGCTGAATGGAGATTAGCTGACCTTTCATACGCTCGGCCAAGGCGATGAACAGTTGCGAGGACTTTCTGAACAGCTTAGTCCGCTCCAGGTAAAAAACCAGAGCCCGTCTCACATCCAGCATGTGGAGGTGGTGCTCCTCCCTGGAGGCATGGAGCTTGGGGCACAGGACCAGCAGAAAAATGTCCTGACTCATGTGGTACACAGCGACCACCTTCGGGAAGAAAGAAGGGTGTAAGTGGAGCTGGACCTTATCTTTATGAAACACCATGTACGGGGGCTTGGTGGTCAAGGCCCTGAGTTCCGAGACCCGCCTAGCTGATGTGATCGCAACCAGGAAGGCCAACTTCCACGAGAGGTGTGACTAGGAGCACATGGCTAGCGGTTCAAACGGGGGCCCCGTGAGACGAGCCAACACCAGGTTTAGGTCCCACGGTGGGACTAGGGGCCTAACATATGGGAAGAGACGATCCAACCCCTTAAGGAATTGGCCAGTCATACCATGGGAGAATACCGTGTGGCCCTGCACCGGCGGATGGAAAGCCGATATGGCTGCCAAGTGCACCTTGACTGACGAGGGCACCAGACCCTGGGCTCTAAGATGAAGGAGGTAATCCAGAATAAGCTGGATCAGGGCGGCCACCGGGGAAACGCCCCGCTTGTCCGCTCATCTGGAAAACCGAGACCACTTTGCCAGAACCGGGGACAGCGATGGTTCTGTCGAGTCACAAACAGGTCCACCTGGGGAGTTCCCCACACTTGGAAAAGTCTGTGCACCACCTCTAGGTGGTCAGGCCACTCGTACTGAGAGGAGAAGTCCCTGCTCAAGCAATCTGTTCCAGGTGCCCGGCAGATGGAAGGCCTACAGGCAGATGTCGTGGGCTATACAGCAGTCCCACAGGCTGAGGGATTCGCGGCAGAGGATCGGGCCCTGCCTTGCCTGTTGATGTAGAACACTGAGGCCGTGTTGTCCATGAGGACCCTGACCACCTGGTCCTTCAGGTGCGAGCGGAAGGCCATGAATGCCAGCCATACCACTCTGAGCTCCTTGACGTTTATGTGGATGGTCAGCTGACTACAGACCTTGGGTCTGAACATTCCCCACATGGGCCCCCTATGCCAGGTCCGACACATTGGACACTAGCTCCAGCGATGGGGCCCTGCCCCTGAACGGGACCCCTTGGAGCATATTGCTCAGGGAGGACCACCACCATAAGGAGGTGATCACTGGCTCGGGCACCGTGAGGTCTTTGTCCATCCCGTCCCTGGCCTGGGAGAACTCGGAGGCTAACCAGAGCTGCAGGGGCCTCATCCTGAGTCTGGCGTGACGGACCACATACGTGCATGCCAATATATGACCCAAGAGGTGGAGGTACACTCTGGCTGTTGTCACCGGAAACCTTGTGACCGTGTCGATAAGCCCCCTCAGGGTCTCGAACCTGTCCGGTGGGAGGGAGGCTCTGGCCAATGAGGCGTCCAGGACCGCCCCGATAAACTCTATGCATTGTACCGGGACTAACGTGGACTTGGTGTTGTTTACCAACAGGCCCAAAGTGGTGCACGTGGACAGAAAGAGTGCCACGTGATCCCGCACCTGTGACCGGGAGCTGCCCTTGACCAACCAGTCGTCCAGATAGGGGAAGATCTGGACCCCCCGGCACTTGAGGTAGGCTGCCACCACCGACATACATTTCGTGAATACCCTGGGGGCAGTGGACAGGCCAAATGGGAGGATCGTAAATTGGTAGTGTTCCTGCCCCACCATGAAACGGAGGAAGCGTCTGTGCCCCTCGAGTATATAAATGTGGAATTACGCGTCCTGCAGATTGAGGGGTCCCCCAGGAGGGATGGGGGCGAGGGGTGGGGAGGAAGTAAACTAGAAGGTGTATCCCCGGGAGATGGTGTTGAGGACCCATCGATCTGAGGTCAGCCACGACCACTCCGGGAGGAAAGCATACAACTGATTGGAGAAGGGAAGCTTTACTGAGGGTGGATCCCTGATGAGAACTGGCAGGGTGCACCCGGGCATCCCGTCAAAACTGCCTCTTCCCCGCTTGCCCCTGGAGGACCCAGGCTGGGGGTAGGCTGAGACTGTCTCTGTGAGAGCCTCTTATAGTCCCATGACTTCTTATAAGTAGTCTCATATTTTGAATGGGTGGCCTGAGCGGGAGTCTGCTGCGGCTTGAACTTAGGTTTAGCCGGAGCCAGAACATAGAGACCCAGAGTGTACAGGGTCGTGCGGGAGTCTTTCAGGCCATGCAGCTTTGTATCGATTAGTTCCGCAAACAGCTTTGCCATCAAACGGGAGGTCCTGCAGGGAGGTCTGCGCCTTGCTGGACAGCCCAGAGAGCAGGAGCCACAACGCCCTTCTCATGGACACCTGAGGCCATGGACCACGTGGCTGTGGCCGCTGCATCCGAAGCTGCCTGCAGGGTTGCCCTGGCAACCACTGTACCGTCATTCACCAGCGCTTTGAACTCCTTCCTGTTGCACGCCTGGAGGAAGTCCTTGAACTTGGGCAGGGAGCCCCACAGATTGAACTCATACCGGCCCAGGAGAGCCTGGTGGTTCACCACCCATAACTGGAAGCTCGAGGACAAATACATTTTTCTTCCAAATGAGTCCAGCCTCCTTGAATCTTTATTTTTTGGGGTAGGGGCTGGCTGGCCCTGCCACTCCCTGTGTTTGACTGACCTGACCACCAGGGAGTTAGGAGTAGGTTGGGTGTATAAGTATTCATGCCCCTCGGCGGGTACAAAATACTTGAGTTTGCCACCCCCTCATGGAGAGGCAAGGCCACGCTGCCCAGTGCCGAGGAGGACAGAACATTAAACAGGGAGTCCGAGGGCTCCTCCATCTCCTCTGCTTGGTGCCACCCTTTTTAAGAGTTCTTGATAGGCCCTAAAGTCCTCCTGTGGGACGGAGGGAGGAGGGGCCTTAATCGCCTCATCTGGGGAGGGTGAGGAGGCCAGCATGGTACTTTGTATTTCCACTGGCACGAGAGGGTCCACCACCTGGTTGGTCTCTGGGCATGATGCCAAGGAAGTACATCCCACCACTCCTTCCTCGGGGGTCTGGAGAGGGAGGCCGATGGCCCTTCTGAGGCTCCGGCCACTGAGCGATTCCCCGCCGGGTGCTGCATCAGGGGACACAGTGCTCACTGGTACCATTGGGCCGGCCACGGGGCCTGGCACTACTGCACCTACTGTGGCACCGGCGGAGCTGGCTGTTCGATGGACAACTACGAAGAGAGGCCGGGCTGACATACGATCTGTTGCTGTCCCTGGACCAGGAGGAGCGGCAGCGCCGGGAGCGATGCCGACCACAGGACCGCGATCCCGACGTGGAGGACTGGTACCGTCGGTAACAGCTGCTCTGAGATCGGCTCCAGTGGGCAGACCCGCAACGGTGAGATGCTGGCGATTGGCGCCCGGTGCTGCAGAGGCAGTGCTGTGGCGGAGTCCTGGAGCGGGACGATGAATGGGAATGACGTCGACGTTCGTGCTGTGACCAGCTGTGATAGCCCCTCCGAGAAGAGGCCCATTGGTGTCGTCTGCCTCGGTCCAGTCAGTGCTTGCTCCTCGAGGCGGAGCGGTGCCAAGAGTCTCGGTCAGACAGAACCCAGTCAGCCAGCCTGGTGGGCTTCGAGGGCGATACACGTGGACTTTGCCCTGAATGATCGCTGAGCGGCAAACAGCATCGAGAACGTTCCCGAGACCGGTACCGAGCTGGGGGTGACTGTGGAGATCCCAGCGGTGGCTTGCCTCTGGAGTGCGGGGCCAACATTAGTGGTGTTCCTGGTACCGGCATGGACATAACATCCCGGGCCGCCTGCAGGGCCTCTAGTATGGAGGGCATCTGGACATCTGGGGAGGCCTGCTCTGAATAGGCTGGGCTACTCCACTCAACTTGTGTTGGAGGCCTAGAGTCTGGAGGGGATCAAGGACTGCGACATGAGTTTAGCCTCTGTCCCTGGTTTACTCCAGTGCCGCGGCGAAGAAGGCTTCTTCCTAGCCTTCTTGGCATGCCCCATGGACTGGGAGTGGTGCCAACTAGTCAATGGCACTGAAGGGTTGCCGTGCACCAACACCGTGGTGCCCAGTGCCGACTCGGAGCGGCGTGCCGGAGCTGCGGTCAGCACCGACTTCATCAGAATAGCCTGGAGCCTAATGTCCCTTTCTCTCTTGGTCCGAGGCTTAAACGACTTGCAAATCTTGCAGCAATCACTGAGATGGGTTTCCCCCAAACAGCGTAAACAGTCCGCATGCAGATCACTCACTAGCATAGATCGCCTACAAGTGTCGCATGACTTAAAACCCGGGGCACGGGGCATGCGCTGGCCTGGGCGCTCTAGCTAACTTAAACTAACTAAACAACTAACTAACTACAGGTACCATACACTGAACGAACAAGCAGTTCTGGGGACGAGCTAGAGCAGAGCCGTTCTGAAGCACCTTCACTGGCGGCAAGAAGGAACTGAGGGTGGGGGGAGTGCGCAGCACCCCTTATACCATGCCATGGAGGCACCATTCCAGGGGTGGCTAGGGCGCTCCCCTACGGGTACTGCTAGGGGAAAAACTTCCGGCACCGGTGCATGTGGTGAGCACACACACCTATTGTGGAATACACATGAGCAATCACTCAAAGAAGAAAGACAATTCCCCAAAAGAGGGGTAGACTTCAGAATTAGGGGAATGAATACACCTCTGACCAGGCTGTCAAAACTGATGCTTTTGTGACCAGTGTGTACGTGTATGTGTGTAAGATGGTTGGGTCAACAGAGTGCTACCTTCTCCTGTGAAAGTGTCGTTTTTTTCCTTGGAGACTTGCTAGATCTTTGGTGGAAGACATGGGATAGTGAGCTCAGACTTTTATGGTGCATCTCTGCTTTCAGTAATGCTTTCTTTTAGGGGCCAGAGTGTACACCCCCAGCAATTCCACCCTTGAGGCCTCATCTGCTGTGGCACTAAGGAGTTCAGCCCCTTCGAACAGAAGATCCTCCACAGTGTATTCAACTTCTCTGGGAAATCCAGACCCTTGCAGCCACGATGACCTATGCATAATTGTGGCTGCGGCAATAAGAACGGTGCCAGATGCTTCAGAGGAAATTAACAGTATAAAGCAATTATTGAGTCATACATCCCTTGTTGTCCATTCTCAGTTTCTGGCTGTCAGAGATTTAGGGACACTCAGTGTCCCTGACCATCGTGGCTAACACCATACCATGGATTTATATAGTGTCATTATGATATTTCATGTCTTATAATCCATCTATCCCCTTCCTAATGGTTCCTAACATTAAGTTTTTTTTTTACTGCCATTGCACATTAAGCACAGTTTCATAAAACTATACACGATGACACCAAGATCTCTCTCTTGAGTGGTAATAGCTAATTTAGAACCCATCATTTTGTATGTTCAGTTGGGATTATGTTTTCCAATGTGCATAACTTTGCATTTAATCAACACTGAATTTCATCTGCCATTTTATTGCCCGGTCACCCAGTTTTGTGAGATCCCTTTGAAACTCTTCCCATAGAGCGGGAAGTGATATCAGCTGTATCCAGAGCTGCCTGGAGATTGGTTTTACCACTAACTGCCCTGCTGTGATCAGAGAAGCAAGCTCTTTCTGGAAATCAGTCAGACTGTTATTTGTGAAAAACAGTGAATTTCTCAGATACAAAAAAATCTTACCTCAACATTGGGGCTTGATAATTAGCAAGCCAGAACTGCATGCTTGCTGATTAGATTTTCTGCCAAATGAACCTAATCTTTTTGGTTCTCCCTCCTTTGCTGTCGCCCTGTTTTATCTTGCTTTCTCATTAGCCAATGTAACTACCAGAGATGACAGAACAGGATGCGTATAAAAATATTCAGCACCCTTGGGGAGAACTTGTTATTTTCTGTCCCCCTTTTGAGAGGTGTGGGTACTGCTGCAGGGATATACCACAGCACCTGGATGAGTCCATTATATACCCTGTGAATAAAGACGTAGACTGCAGGATATCAACACACACATGTTGAGTCCTGGCATTTAAAGTGCCTCCCCTATCCTCTTTAAAAGGCCCTGGAACACCTTCAGAACATCAGGTTGGGGACCCAAATGAGGAGACAACTTGTTTGGAGAGGAAGATAACAGAGCCATCACCAGCTGGAACCCTGTTTGTGGAGGAGTGTCTTCTCACTGTTTATACTCTGGAACTAGGGAGGGCTGCAGTGGTAAAAGAGAAGGTGCAGCTAGGGGGACTGTATCTGTGGATGGGATGTCCTGGGGACATAAAAGTCTGTCCGCCTAGTTGCAAGCTTCTCAGGATGGCCCAGGAGCCCCAGTATGACCATATGTTGATCTGGTAAGTTCTACATAGCCATGGTGTCAGAAACCAGGAGGGTTGGGATCAGTTTGAGTCCCAATGTCTGTCTCTGGAGCAGCCCCATGTACTCCTGCAGGACACACACAACAGCGGAGTGGAGGCTGGAGGAGAGGTGGTGTGTTGCTGATCCATCTCCTCTGACCCTACAAAAGTAGATCCAGAGGTGGTGTGCAGAGGGCCTTGGTGTTATCAGTGGCGGTGCAGACGTGGATAGTGCCATGGGTACAATCCTGCTAACAGGAGCGAGGTGGAGACTCTAGCTCCTGTAGAAGCTCTAGACCTCTCAATGCCATGAATCCTGTCAGTGCTAGCTGCAGTTGTGGAGTGCTTGGACCACCTGGTGACAGAAATTGTCAGTCCAGAGAGTGCCAATGTAAAAGTGGTAGGTTGTGGTGCTCATGGTTTGCAGTGCTGCCGTTAAGTCCAAAGCAGTCAGTGATGTAATTGGTGCTAGATATCTCATGATGGCTGGTCTCTGAGTCAGTGTCTTAAACTGAGTGACCTTCTGTGGAAACCTCATTGAGTTGAGGCATCTTGACAGTTTGATGCAGAGGGGGATCTTCTCAAGCAACCGCTGGTGGGTGATCTGCTCTTGGAGATCCTTGTACTCTGGGATTGATCAGAATGCTTCTTCTCTCCCATGAAATGCTCATATGCATATGAAAACGAACCAGTGTTTGTGCTCTTTGGTGCTGGATCTCACAGAGAGAGGTCTAGACAGCCTGATCCAAGGCAGGTCTCAGATTCATTCAGAAGGAATACCTGAAGCCTTGCCTCTCTGACCTCACATATCCTTGAAATAAAAGATTTGCAAGTGGAACACTTCCTTGGGATGTATGACTCTCCAAGACAACAGAGGCATTTCTAGTACTCATTGATGGGCATAGTTCTTTCGCATGAAGGGCAGTTCTTACAGTCATTGTAAGGTTTTTTTGGTCAACAGGCAGAAAATCATCTATGTTAACTAAGAGGCTAACGAGGAACAACTAGCAATTACAAGCTGGATTGTGTGGGGTGGGGCAGGGTCTGTGTTACCGACCACAAATGCTCCGTCTCATCGATGTCAGGAAGCAGCTGAGAGGAACTGATGGCAGTTGACACACACTGCCCTTACATGCCCTTGCTGGAGAACCAGAGAAACTTCAAGGTTCAGGCATGCCGTACAGATAATGCTGGCCAAAAGTCTCAAGTGCTTGCAGTGGATGCATATCAGAAGTGGAATGTGCATATGGACAATCACTGGAAGGAGATGTAGGTTCTGATGCTTCCAAGGGATCTTACAGTATGATATAATTCAAAACAGACAGACTAGGTCTTCATAACTGATGAAGACTCAGATATAATTTACAATCAGTCATGGTCTAACATGCACATTTGCATAAAAAACAGTGTATTCTCTGTTCAAATTAATGACAACTTCGATTAGTTCAAAAAGAATTGGCTAGCTTTAGTGTAAGAATTAAGGACAGCTAAACATTTTACATGCATATCTTAAATAAAATTGAAGATGAGATATTCACATATTCAGCCAAATTTATTTGCAATTCTATAATGACTTGGAACCCAGGTCTCCTGACTCCCAGTGCTCCTATTCAAAGAACAAGACAATGCTACCACTATGAAAACATATAATATGGCTTTGGTCAGAGGTGGAATCACACTTCTAGGTAACAGAGGCTAATACTGTTTCACTGTGTTTCCTCTTCTCCTTTCATTTCAGGGGAGAGAAAAGATGGAATAGTCTGCATTGGAGACAAGTGTGGGTAACTGGCACTAGCATGTCCAAACCTCCTGGCAGTAGGGTAGGTAAAGGCAGCACTAAGACTTTGGAACTGGAATGAGATTTGAAGGTCTCAACATTAGTACACAGAGTGCCTCAGCACTGGAGACCAAAGTCTTTTTCGACTTCATAGTCAATGAGCTCTTTGGCAGAGACTGGGAACCAAAGGAAGTAATTGAAGTCCAAGGCACATTTGTAGTTTTCAGCACCAGACCACTCCCAAAATATCACGAGTTACCAAGGATTTGTTTTCGCTACCATACTAGAGTCTTTTCAAAAAGTTAAGAGGGAGAGTGCCAAAGTCAGCTTTTGAAGCCCTAAAGAGGAATCTTTGGAGACTGACAAAGACCAGTGGGGACCATGTGCAGTGCCCAAGTCAGCAGCTGAGGGCTCTTTAGATTTCATCCTTATGGACTGCCGTAACAAAAAGATCTGATGCATGAGCTACCAGCCCTGGGGAGATAAACCACGGCAGACTTCATCTGTCCAGAGGATATGTTTCCCCAAAACAAAAAGACAACTGGCGTGCATCAGACTGGAAAAATCCCTAGCCTTAGAGCATACCACTTAAATAATTTCTTCAGGTTTGCCACAATAAAGTGCAGTGACATGCTGAAGCAACTTAAAATTCAAGATTTACCTCAAAATTATAATGAACTCTCAAGACCACCTACACCAATGCTATTTTAAAACGGCATACCAAAACACAGATTTTTGTAGAATGAAGGGACATTAAAAAAAATTGATCACTGATAACCTTTAAATCAAGAAATACACTCTAGTTCAACCACAAGTTACTGGGATAGATGCAGGAACTACTGGGTGAAAATCTATGGTCTGCATTGTGCAAGAGGTCAGACTAGGCTGTTATCGCCCCTGCTAGCCTAAAAAAATACATGAATTCCATGGACACTGAACACAATAATTGTATTTGTTTCTGTCTGCTTTTGTAAGGAAGACTCAAGTTAATATTTGATCTAATTCTCCACACTATCTTTTTGCTGTCCAGCAGAAGGCTGAAAGGTGCAATCTGCTTGTTGGAGAATAAGTCCCACTACATATTTGATTAAATAACCAACATGTCAACAATATTACAGGATTGTGTCTTACCTGGGTATCATATTCCTCAGTTCTCTTTTCAGATTCATTGTATGCACCAAACTGTATTAGATTTAATAGAGAGAAGAAATCATAATTGGTTTAGACAAATAAAAGAGAAGAAGGGGGAAATACAGTACTTTGTTAGGAAAAAAAGTCAGGATTATCATAAAATTCAAAGGAAACTCCAATGATATTAGGTCTAACTGCAATCTAATACAAGGAAGATGACAACTAGCAACAGGATTTTTGAAGCTGGAAAAAAAAAAAGATGTAATATAAAGCACTATCCCAAGGCGAGGAGTTTGCTCTGGAATTTCTTTGCTAAATACTACATGAACCATCATAAGACAACTCATTTTTCAATACCATTCTTGACAGAAGAAAGCTACAAAGGTTCAAGAGATCTGTCGAGCCCAAGGGTATACTGCAGTTGGCTCAAGTTTCACTGATTAAAGCTAAGCTTGTAAAGATGAAAAACTTACTCCTAATTTTCTTTATACAATATAAAAGTTAATACAAATCTACAAATGCTTCAAAAGAGCACACAGCACTCAGAGCTACAACCCTCACTCTCTTCAACATGATGCAGACAGAAAATTGAGCCCTTCAGCCACTGACTGTACAATAGCCTATACAGAAACTGATTAAATCAAAGCAAAACTACACTTAAAAACCTAAATAACAGGTAAAGGTCCTTAAAGCAGCATCACACCCTGGTCTTATTTTAATGCCCAATAATTATTTGGGACAAAAGAATTATCAATTACAAGTTAAACATCTCCACTCCCACCTACCTTCAGTTAACAGAGACCCATAAATAATGTCCCCCAGAAATGCAAAGGAAGCCCAGACCAGAGTTAATATTTCTTATACTGTTAATGAAGAACATAAGCAAGAAAAAAAGGTTTGATAAAACACACTTTTCAAGTCTTTATACTTCATAAAGAAGAGCAAGACCACATTGTAAAACATTCTCTGCTGGTCAAATTCAATACAACCAATATTGTTTGTGAAACCAAAATGTTTTTTCCCCGCCAGCCAAAGGCATTATCCAGCAGGACATATCCACTGCTAGCTCCATAGCAAGCAAGACTGGATTGCTAAGTGAAAGAATTGTGAAAAACGTGGGTTTTTAAAATACAATCCCACATCCGGTGAGTTTTCCAGGTTTCTTCCTTTCCTCCCATCCTTTTATTGATTTTGTCACACTCAAATATTTGTTAATGGAACATTTGGAAGTTTTTGGATACTAGAAATATCAGTCTCATTTTAATCTGTGAATGAAAACTAACTATTCTCAAAATTTAAGTGATGGAGACAAAATGGTTACTTACCCTGTACAGTAGATGATATTCTTTGAGATGTGGGTGCAGATGTGTATTTCACTCAGGTGTGCATGAGCCCAATGCATCAGAGCCAGAGAACTTCACTTAGCATTACCTGTTGGGGCAGCTCTTGCTTCCTCTGGCCCTTATGCCCCCTCCTATGCTAGTAAGGGCAGCGCTGTCCCAACCACCTCAGTTCTCTCAAAACTCCAATGCAGAGGGAACAGGAGGCGGGGTGTGGAATATACGTCTGCACCCACATCTCGAAGAACAGTTACAGTACAGGTAAATAACCTTTTTTCTTCTTCGAGTGGTTGCAGACAGATGCTCCCCATAGATGACTCACAAGCAGTAACCAATGGCGGTGGGACTCGGAGTCTACTTAAATAATGACTGAAGAACTTTCTGGACAAAGTTTCCATCTGATCTAGATGTCGTAATAGCGTAATGCTTGCGAAAAGCATATATGGAAGACCAGGTAGCATCCCTAGAAACATGCAATATAGATATCAGAGGGGTAGCCGTGTTAGTCTGAATCTGTAAAAAGCAACAGAGGGTCCTGTGGCACCTTTGAGACTAACAGAAGTACTGGGAGCATAAGCTTTCGTGGGTAAGAAATATAGAAACGTCACTGAGAAACATGACAAAAGCCGTTTGAGCCCTCACAGAATAAGCCACCAGTCTCTGTAGAGGTGTGGCCTGTGCTACCGCATATGCTGTAGTAATGCAGAAGTAATCCACCTGGAGATTGTCTGTGTGGAAACATCCTGACCCTTCATCCGATCTGCATAAGATAAAAAAAGTCAAAGTGATGCCCAAAAGAGTTTAGTCCTTTCCAGATAGAATAACTTTGATCATCTCACATCCAAGGAATGAAGATGCTGCTCATCAGCATTTGAGTATGGCTTAGGAAAAAATACAGGTAGGTATATTGTTTGGTTAAGATAAATTGTGATATCACTGTAGACAAAAACTTAAGGGTATGACTTTAAGGTCAACTTGCCTTTGAAAAACTGAGTATATGGAGGATCTGCCATTAAGACCTGCCGCTCACCAGTTCTCCTTGCTGAAATTATGGCAACAAGAAAAGCTGTCTTTTGGGAAAGGAGAGAGAGCGCGCAACTGGCTGGGGACTCAAATGGAAAACCCATGAGGGCAGCCAGTATAGTACTGAGGTCTCACAAAGGAATCAATTCTTTAACAGACAGAAAGAGGAAGACAGTACCTTTTAGAAATCTAACCACCATGGAGACATGGAAAATAATGTCTCCCTTTAGATTGGAGGGTGAAATGCTGAAATCGTTAAGTGGGCCCTCATCAGTGAGTTGAGCGATAGACCCGAGGACTTGAGAAGTCACTGGTAACCCAAAATGTCTTGAATACATGCTAACGTTGGCTGAACTCCCCTTGCCAACAACCAAACTGAAAAACCTAGTAGAAGGTTTTCTGCTAGTAAGTAGATCTTGTTGCACTGCTTGCTCTTCTGGGTCATCTAACCATGTAGCATCCACTCAGTTAGGTGCATATTGCTCACAGCTACATGCCATATCTGATCATGGTGTTGTGTCAGCAGGCAGGAGCGAGAGGAAGAAATTTGGGAGGTAGAATAGACAGACTGTAAAGGTCAGAGGAGCAACACTCTTTTGGCCAAGCTGGCACAATGAGTATTAAGTTAGTCTGATCCAACTTCAGTCTGAGAATCACCTGAGGGATGAGTGGTATCGGGGGAGGGGGGAGGGGGGGGGAGAGAGAAGGCATACATGAGGACTGATCCCCAATTCAAATGGAAAGCATCAGTTAATGAGCCTTAGACGGAGACCCACTTGAGAGCAAAACTGACTGCATTTCTTGTTGTCTTTCACTGAAAATAAGTCCACTGTCAGAATGCCTCTTCCTTGAAAATGGATCTCAGCACATCGCTCTTCAGAGATCGCTCATGATTCTGAGAGAAGTTTCTGCTGAGGTGACTGGCTAAGTGATTCTGAGCACCTGGGCAAGTAAGCAATTGTATAAATGAGGTTTTCCATGATGCACAATTGCCAAAACTTTATTGCTTGCTGACAAAGCTAGGGAGCGTGCTCCTCCTGGCTTGTTCACATAACACATTGAGTTTGCATTGTCAGTGGGGCCCTGCTCTTGTGCTTATGAAAACAGCGCTTACTCTCATGGTAGAAGCCCAGTGAAGGGTCCCTGACTTTACTGTTTCCCCCTTCTGTGTCAGATCTTGTGCTAGGAGGTGCGCTCGTCTATAACTCAGGCAGATGTACGGTGGCAGGATCCAACTGGGGCCTCATTGCTTTCTTCCTGAGTTGCTTCTTAAGCCAGAGTTCTTGTGCCTGCAGGCCCAGGTGGGAAAGGACTGACAGATACTGCACCTAGTGGAAGCATCACTGACTGAGAAGGATCAGGGACATGACAATTTTTGAAACCTGGTATCCTAGGGATAATCTAAATCCTATACTGGGAAAGCTAAACACTTCACTGAGGTGGGGATTATACCTGTTACTAAGTATACTTTAAAATTACTAACACTAAGTACACTACAGTAAAAATAACTATAAAACTTTGAAATATTTACAGATTTGAAGACAAAGACGACAGAAAGAGGGGCTCTAGATACTGGAAGTTGCAAACTAAGCCATGCAGTGGTAAAAAGGAACTGGATAGGCGGTTAGTCCATAGCATCCCATATACCCATGGTGTATGAGGAGAGCAAGGGTGCAGACAGACCAATTGACACTGCTTGCAAGAATTCTCTGGTCTCAGGCATGTGAAGTGCATTTACACCCCACACACAGGGACCGGGCACTCGAAGAACTATCTGTTTGCAGAAGATGTCTTAATCTTCTCAATTCAGTAGCAAATAACATTTCTATCCTCCAGCAGTAATAATGGAAGACTGATCTGTGGTTTTCTGTAGCTAATTCTGCAACTTTTTTATTGAATCATATTATACAAATGGATGAACACAGCAGCATTATGGAGATATACCTATCTCATAGAACTGGAAGGGACCCTGAAAGGTCATCGAGTCCAGCCCCCTGCCTTCACTAGCAGGACCAAGTACTGATTTTGCCCCAGATCCCTAAGCAGCCCCCTCAAGGACTGAACTCACAACCCTGGGTTTAGCAGGCCAATGCACAAACCACTGAGCTATCCCTCCCCCATTTATATACTTCTAGACATTATACATCTTCATATTTTGTTTATTTGAATTTTATTTTAAAGTAAGCTGTTCACTAATCTCTGAGGGAGCAGAGAGCTCATAACTCTAGTCATTATGAAAGAGCAAAGGTATTGTACCTGGATTGTTGGCCTCATGCCTCTCCATATAACTGTCATTTTCAGTGCTTTCTTCACTTTCCAGAGCTGTAGTTTAAGTTACAAAAATACAATGCTTATATATCAAGAACAACTTATTCATCATGACTAAGGATATCAAAATCTAGTTCTTAGACTTGAAGAGGAGGTTACTTACCTGTAACCGGAGGTTCTTCGAGATGTGTGGTCCCTATCTGTATTCCACTGTGGGGGCGCAGGATGCCATGCGCCAGAAGATTCCAGTAGCAGTATTCATCGACCCACACGTATGTAGCCATGTGGTCCAGGTCAGGTTACATGAGGCTGTGTGGGGTGACGCCCTCTCGGTCACCATCTTAACGCTGAGCAGCGTGGCACGCAGCAGATGAGACGGAGGGCAGGTATTGGAATACAAATAGGGACAACACATTTTGAAGAACCTTCAGTTACAGGTAAGTAATCGCCTTTTCTTCAAGTGATGGTCCCTATATGTATTCCAAATGTGGGTAAGATCAAGCAGTGATCAGCGCAGAGGCGGGTGCGAGGATGCAAGAGGCATTGCAGTCTGGAGGACAGCATGGCCCACAGCTGCGTCTGCTGCCGCCTAGTTGATTGCGTAATAGGTAGTGAAGGTATGAACAGAATGCCATGTTGCCACTCAGCAGATGTCATGCGAGGAGAAGTCTGCCAGGGAGACAGATGTTGCTATCTGTGCCCACGTTGAGTGCACTGTAATTGTTCTGGGCGGCAGGGTATTGGATAGCATATACCTATGTGGATGCATGCAGAGACCCACTTTGAGATGCATTGGAAGGGCAGGACTTGGCCCATGGATCTGTCTACAGTGGCCACGAAGAGATGTGGGGAGCCATGAATGGTGTGGGTTCTGTCAAGGTAGAACGCCAGCACACAGTGGACATCTAGGAAATGCGGGGTCCTGTTTGCAGGAGTGGCGTGCAGGGCCAACACTTAGGACAGAAGACCGGAAGGTGAATCGACAGGTTGAGGTGAAACTCTGAGTCTACCTTCAGGAGGAATCTGAGGTGGAGGCGCAAGGAAACCTTGTCTTTATGGAAAACTGTATTGAGGAGATAGGGGGGAGAGGAGGTAGACCATCATGGCCACCTGTTCGCTGACCCGCCGAGCAGAAGTGATAGGCACAAGGAAGATGACTTTCATGGAGTGGTGGAAGAGGGAGGATGTGGCCAGAGGCTGGAACGGAGTATGGTGAGGTTGGAGAGGACAAGATTGAGGTCCCAGGGGGGTATGGGCTTGCACACTGGCAGAAAGCTGTTAAGCGGGCCCTTGAAGAAGCGGGCGGTGGTGGAGTGGGTAAACACCGAGCGGCCATCCACAGGAGTAAGGAAGGCTCTCAACGCTGTCAGGTGCACCCGGACAGAGCTGAAGTTAACGACTGAGGTCTTAAGTTCCAGGAAGTTTCCAAGATGGTAGGGATGGAGATGGCCTCAAGGGGGAGGTGGTGGTGCTGAGCCCAAGATGTGAAAGATTTCCATTTTGCCACATAGTAAGCTCTTATGGAGGTCCACCACCTACTGCGTTTAAGGATGTGCTGCACCAGCGGCAAACAAGCATTGTATACACAGGAGCCCAAACCAAAAACCAGGCCATGAGGCAAAGGGAGCCAGGACTGGTATGACAGACTGCCTTGGTCGTGAGTGAGATGGTCCAGAACCATGTGGAACTGGAGAGGAGAGGGGCAGGCAGAGAGCCTGAGGAGGTCCAGAAACAAAAACTGGCAGGACCAGAACGGGGTTATCAGTATTAGCTGGACATGCACGAGTCCATGAGCCCAGATCTAATGCATCCAGGAGTGCTGAGGGAGTTGGCTGATGTGATTGCAGAGCCATTAGCCATTATCTTTGAAAATTTGTGGCGATCGGGGAGGTCCCAGACGATTGGAAAAAGGCAAATATAGTGCCCATATTTAAAAAAGGGAAGAACCTGGCGAACTACAGTCTGGTCAGCCTCACTTCAGTCCCTGGCAAAATCATGGAGCAGGTCCTCAAGGAATCCATTTTGAAGCACTTGGAGGAGAGGAAGGTGATCAGGAACAATCAATATGGATTCACCAATGGCAAGTCATGCCTGACCAACCTGACTGCCTTCTATGATGAGATAACTGGCTCTGTGGATATGGGGAAAGAGGTGGATGTGATATAACTTGACTTTAGCAAAGCTTTTGATACAGTCTCCCACAGTATTCTTGCCAGCAAGTTATAGTATGGATTGGATGAACGGACTATAAGGTGGATAGAAAGCTAGCTAGATTGTCAGGCTCAACGGGTAGCGATCAATGGCTCGATGTCTAGTTGGCAGCCGGTATCAAGTGGATGCCCCAGGGGTCGGTCCTGGGGCCGATTTTGTTCAACTTCTTTATTAATGATCTGGATGATGGGATGAATTGCACCCTCAGCAAGTTCGCAGAGGACTCTAAGCTGGGGGGAGAGGTAGATACGCTCGAGGGTAGGCATAGGGTCCAGAGTGACCTAGACAAATTGGAGGATTGGGCCAAAAGAAATAGGATGAGGTTCAACTGAGGCTGAGGGAACTGAGGTTTTTTAGTCTGCAGAAGAGGAGAGTGAAGGGAGATTTGATAGCAGCCTTCAACTACCTGAAGGGGGGTTCCAAAGAGGATGGAGGTAGGCTGTTTTCAGTGGTGGCAGATGACAGAACAAGAAGCAATGGTCTCAAGTTGCAGTGGGGGAGGTCTAGGTTGGATATTAGGAAACACTATTTCAGTAGGAGGATGGTGAAGCACTGGAATGGGTTCCCTAGGGAGGTGTGGAATCTCCATCCTTAGAGGTTTTCAAGGCCTGGCTTGACAAAGCCCTGGCTGGGATGATTTAGTTGGTGTTGGTCCTGCTCTGAGCAGGGGATTGGACTAGATGACCTCGAGGTCTCTTCCAACCCTAATATTCTATGATTCTATGACCGTAGCCAGGCCCTGGCAGATCTTGCAGAGGACCTGGGGAAGGAGAGGAACGGGGGAAAAGGCGTAACGAAGTTCTCCCTGCCAGAGCACGAGAGCATTGCCTTGAGAGTTGAGCCCCTGGGCTCCCTGGGAGCAGTAAAGAGGGAACTTGTGATTGTCTTGTGTAGTGAAAAGATCCCAGTGAGAGGTGTCCCAGGTATGGCACATGGAACGAGAGTGGGGAGGTCCTGGATGGTGTTCTGGACCTCTCATGGGAAAAAGGAGGACTGTAGTCATAAGTCTCGGCATATAATGACCCCAGTTGCTAAAGAGTGAGAGGACGTATCTGCAGCATCCATGGCCACTTGGAGGCTCACCTTAGTTGTCGGCAGTCTTCTCCCAGAAGGGCATAGAAGTATTGTTGCTTGTCCTGTGGCAGGTCGTCCAGGAACTCCGCGAGCTTGGCATAATTGTGGAAATCATACTTCGCCAGCAGAGCCTGGTAGTTGGCAATACGAAATTGCAATGCTGCACAGGAGTAGACCTTCCTGCCCCAAAAGTCCAGGTGCTTGCCCACCCGCTCTGGAGGAGTGAATTTATGGGTGTGCTGGCAGATGCATTCAGTCACCGCATGACTTGGGGGGGGGGGGGGTGGGATGGGAAAAGAGGAAATCTGCCCCCTTAGCTGGAACAAAGTACCAATGTCCTGTCCATTTCAGTGTGGGGACACAGGAAGCCGGCGTGTGCCAGACCGCTCTCACAGGTTGCAGGATAGCACTGTGAACAGGCAGTGCCACCCAGATGGCCCTTGGGGTTGCCGGGTGTCCACCAATTGATGGTGCTGATCCTGCAACCTCCTCCAGGGGTACACCCAGGTCCATGGCCACCCACTGTAGTAGGTACTGATACTGCTTCTGATTGTCAGGAGGCAAGAGTATGAGTGGTATAAGCCTTTGGGAATGGTGAGGCCATCGGTACTGGTGGGATGCATAGGCTTAAAGCACCCCTCCCTGGAGCAGTAGCGGTGCCTCTGCTGGAGTGGGAGGTTCATGCGAAGTGAGCAGCGAAGAATGAGGGTAGGGCAGTTAGAGATGTGCTGACTGGAGAAGGGGCTCACATTGTCCCAAGGTCTGGGAAATGTCCCTGTGAGAAGTCGAAGAGCGAGGTGGTGTGTGCAGTGAACAGACCGACGGATGCTGAAATGCAGGTGGGACAGGTGGTGGCACCCTGGGGAGAGTTCCAGGCAGGTAACTGGCATGGCGGGTGGTGGGGCCATCGAGTTCTCCTTCTTCACCTTACCCTCAGAGAGAGGAAGCTTAGCTGGTGGTGTGGCGGGGTCTGCGCTCAATGTCTCAACCGACCTGGGGCAGTTCAGGGAGGAAGCGCTGTGCTTGGAGACAGCCTGCAAAGGAGACCTGCTGCGATACCCATGCAAGAGCTTCTGGCTCTCAATCTTGGGCTTATCCTAGACCGCTGGCGCTGCCAGACCTGGGACATGGGACGTGCTAGGAGGAGCACTCACCACCAGTGAAGGGCGCTGCACCGATGGTTCCACCCCTCTGGGGTTGGACTGTGCATGCAGCCGGAGCGCATCCTTCATAAGAAATTTGTGGAGGTGAAGTTGGCACGCTTTCCGAATCTACAGATGGAAGGAGCAACAGATCTTGCAGCAAGATGAGTCTCCCCAAGACAGTAGAGACAGCATTGGTGCTTGTCACTCACTGAGAATGAGAGAGGGCATAATGCATAGTTTTTGAACCCTGGAAAATGGGGCATAGTTCCTGGGGAAGGACACAGAAAACTGACTACACTACACTCAGAACTACGCACAGCAAACTAAAGAGAAAAACAGAAGAAGGCTACTACAAATGAATGAAAGGGCTTTGTTAGCCAAAACTACCATCGCAGAGGAAGAGGGATTCTGACTTCAACCATGTGATGGTACAAGGAAACAGAGGGCGTCGCTCCGCACAGCCTCATATAACTTTGCCTGACCATGTGGCTACGGACATTGCTCATGCGGGTCAACGGACACTGCTACAGAAATTTTCTGGCTCCAACACATAGCACGCCTGCACACCCACGTTTGGAATACATATAGCAGGGGTGGCCAAACTTACTGACCATCCGAGGTGCATACGACAATCTTCATAAGTTCAAGAGTCAGGGTGCACCTGCCAGGACTCACACCTTCAGTCCTGCTCCTGCTGAAGCACCAAGCCCCGGCAGGTGCACCCTGCAGATCTGAAGCCCTGAACCCCGGCAGGCATGCCCCAGGACACCCCTCCCCGCTGGGCAGAATGTCCAGAGGTGACACGTGGAGGGGGCACATGGGGTCACCCTCCCCTCCCACCGATTTTTCCCAGGGTTAGTTGGCCCTACTCAGTCACATGGTGCCACCAGGCTCCTCCCTGCATGGCAGTTGCTGGAGCTGGCAAGCTTGGAGCTGCGGCCGTGGGGAGAGACAACGACAAAGAGCAGGGAGCTGCAAGGACAGCCGCTGCTTTTGCTGCTGCTTCTCCCCACGGAACTAAAGCAGCAGCCCCTCCCTGCAGCTCCCAGCTCTTTGTTGTTGCCTCTCCATAAGGAGCTAACACCTGGGAGTTGGAGGGAGGGGCCGCTGAGGGTAACAGGGAATGTGTGCTTGGAAGGGCATGATTCAAGCTGTTGGGGGAACAAACCTGTAAACTGTGCCCCCCAATCTCAGCAGGCACCAGTTGTTTCTGGCAGAAGCCCCTAGCCTCACCACCCTGCCACATGCTGGTAGGTGGAGAAACCAACCTCCCTTCTCCCCCACAGGCTGGTAGATGGAGCAGCCACACACTCCTCCCTCCCCACAGGCTGGTAGGTGGAGAATGCGAGCAGCACTTTAACTGTGAAAGAGCCACACTTTGGCCACCCCTGACATATAGGGACCATCACTTGAACAATATCTTACTCCTTCAGTAGTCCCACTAAAGTCAATGAGTTAAATGAATTCATTGGATCAGTGAATAAAGGTATCAGCATTTAAGTGAACAGTACAAATAAACCCAGAGGCACTCGTCGCCTTTTTACTGTAGCTTTCAAGGTAATAAAACCTCAGCTAAGGATTGTAAATACGTATTGTGAAAGTCATTCCCCAGTTTGGACTGCATGGGACAATACTTAAAAACGGGTCATAAATTATGGTCTTTGTAAGTAGTGCCCTAACAGTATGATACTTCACACAGTCGAACTTTTTATGCCTTCTGAATTTTGTTTGTAGTTTTTCTTCATACATTTTTAAACAGGAAATCTGAAAGTCAGTTCTGGCAGTCCTACTTTTCATTACTGATCAATTTTTTTTAAATTGAATATTTACACAAATATTAGTAGAAAATGGGATCCTGAGTCAGAACTAGAGCTAGCCAAGACACAGTTTTTATCCTGTGAACATATTTGAATTTTTACAGTTTTGTTCGTTCTGAATAGGGTAAAAAGTCAAACTAAAATTTTTGCTGGACAGAAATTTTGAAATATGGTCCCTAGAATTCCTGGCTTCCTGCATGGCAGGCTCTCTTGAACTTCATCTCTATTTGCCAGCCAGGCAGGCTGGCACACTCATCGTATACAGTGTGCCTTGTTTGTTGAATGTTTTAACCAAATCAACGCAGACAGAAACTGTTCAGTCAGAAAATTTTGACCAGCTCTAGTGAGAGCAAATGACAGTCAGGACCCAATGCTAAATTTCTTAAAGGACCCATTTTAAAACTAATTACTGGGTTTCCTTGAACAGTCTCAGAAAGTTAGTTCAGAATTCCAAAAGTAAATGCGGTAATTTTGGAGAACATAGACACATCCATATAATGAAGTTAAACCTTTAACAATTAAATGCTTGTACCGTGAGCTCCCTAGTTAATGTTTGTTAGAACCCTAACCTGTGTGTGTGTTTTTTGCAATCTTAAGGGATTCCAAATCAAAGTCACATTTGAAATCTTGTGCTTCTAATTAGAAATAATACTCCAAAATTACAGGAACTGCAAAGTTGGTAAAAAGATTTTTTTTCCAATTTGTTTACTTTGTGTACTTTACAGCACTTTATATATGGACAGTTTTACTGTTTACCCTTTATGATTAGAGTTCCTTGAAGAAAACACATTAAACAGAAGTTATTTAAAGTGTATTCTATCTAAACTGGAATTGTTCTAAATTAGTTCACTTAAAATTTAAACTGACAATGACTATTTTTATAGATAGATGGATAAATACACACACATACTCATAGACATATATATATATATATATATATATATATATATATATATATATATAGAATGAACAGTTTAACATCATCCCCATAGGACTGTAGATGTAAATAGCAGCAGCGTCAGCAATAAACCTATAACACATAAGCAGACTTCAGAGCTTTATGAACTCACCTCAATCACTGCACCAACACCTGCTGGAATTAGCACCAATAAACTGGTTTGTTCATCCAAAAGGAAAAGAAATATTACCACGGTACTGAAGCATCGCCAAAGCACTGAATAAGTAAATAGAAATGTGAGTTAATATAATTTAGATATTAAAGGAATAAGTGATATCTGATGAAAGAATGTTACAGTTAAACTATTAGAAGATAAAGATAGAAAGAAGAATGACAACAGGCTATATGAGCTTCTTCCCCAGATAAAGCTTCTTGTGAGACTATAGATGATTTTAGGAAGTGATGTCACAATAGAATTATGATTTTGAATAGCAAGAATTTGCTGAGAACCAACAACCTGATCAGTGGGATTCAGAGTAAGCAAAGTAAAAAAAATGCATAAGGAGTGAAATATTCTTGAATCAACAAAAAACTTGCAATAAAAAAAGTATTTCTATAATGGAATATTGGTAGCAATACAACAACATATCAGCAGTACTTTAAGATATTACTAAATATATGTTAGTGATTCTTGTTAAGAAGAAAACCTCAGACAATAAAACTTTCTAGCTATGAAAATTTCAAAGTTTAGCCTGTGAAAACTGCCATGAAATCCTTGAACAAAATACATTTGATGGTATTTGATTAAAATAAGACACTTTGCATGTATGCAATTTCTCAGGTTCTGTTAAACTTTGCAATTATATATAGCACCATTTCCTGCCCAATGATTTTTATATTAGAGAAGAGGGAAAAGGCATAAGGAAGAGCAAGAACTGGACACTAAAAAATGCTAAGCAAACAGATATGAGTGTTTTTCAAAAACATTTGAGTGACAAATAATAAGTGCAGTCCCATTTAAATGCTAAACACTGCACAGACATTCCTTCTTTTCTCTTGGGAAAAGAGATTTTTCCAAGAGAATTCTCATGTCCTCCAATTCTAATTTCCTTCAAATAGTGTAACTGTAAGTAGTATTTAAAATGTACATCTTTAAACTCCCAACCATTCTGCCCAACTATAGAGATGCTGGAACCGAGAAGACACTTTGAAAACGGCATTACTTTAGTTCCAAGAAACTAAAACTATCCAGTGTCCCTCAGAATCCTTCTACTTTGGTTTTACACACTTATGCGGGTAGCAGCTAGCAAATATTCTCATGTTAACCTAGAACTCTAATCCTTGAAATTCACTGGATCATCATTGTAAATGTGTAGTATCACTGAAAATCGAGTGCAGTAAACCATGTGCACATAGAATCATAGAATATCAGGGTTGGAAGGGACCTCAAGAGGTCATCTAGTCCAACCCCCTGCTCAAAGCAGGACCAATTCCCAACTAAATCATCCCAGCCAGGGCTTTGTCAAGCCGGGCCTTAAAAACCTCCAAGGAAGGAGACTCCACCACCTCCCTAGGTAACGCATTCCAGTGTTTCACCACCCTCCTAGTGAAATAGTGTTTCCTAATATCCAACCTGGACCTCCCCCACTGCAACTTGAGACCATGGCTCCTTGTTCTGTCATCTGCCACCACTGAGAACAGCTGAGCTCCATCCTCTTTGGAACCCCCCTTCAGGTAGTTGAAGGCTGCTATCAAATCCCCCCTCATTCTTCTCTTCTGGAGACTAAACAATCCCAGTTCCCTCAGCCTCTCCTCATAAGTCATGTGCTCCAGACCTCTAATCATTTTTGTTGCCCTCCGTTGGACTCTTTCCAATTTTTCCACATCCTTCTTGTAGTGTGGGGCCCAAAACTGGACACAGTATTCCAGATGAGGCCTCACCAATGTCAAATAAAGGGGAACGATCACGTTCCTCGATCTGCTGGCAATGCCCCTACTTATACAGCCCAAAATGCCGTTAGCCTTCTTGGCAACAAGAGCACACTGTTGACTCATATCCAGCTTCTCGTCCACTGTGACCCCTAGGTCCTTTTCTGCAGAACTGCTACCTAGCCATTCGGTCCCTAGTCTGTAGAAGTGCATGGGATTCTTCTGTCCTAAGTGCAGGACTCTGCACTTGTCCTTGTTGAACCTCATCAGGTTTTTTTGGGCCCAATCCTCTAATTTGTCTAGGTCCCTCTGTATCCGATCCGTACCCTCTAGTGTATCTACCACGCCTCCTAGTTTAGTGTCATCTGCAAACTTGCTGAGAGTGCAGTCCACACCATCCTCCAGATCATTAATAAAGATATTAAACAAAACCGGCCCCAGGACCGACCCTTGGGACACTCCGCTTGAAACTGGCTGCCAACTAGACATGGAGCCATTGATCACTACCCATTGAGCCCGACGATCTAGCCAACTTTCTTTCCACCTTACAGTCCATTCATCCAGCCCATACTTCTTTAACTTGGCGGCAAGAATACTGTGGGAGACTATATCAAAAGCTTTGCTAAAGTCAAGGAATAACACATCCACTGCTTTCCCCTCATCCACAGAGCCAGTTATCTCATCATAGAAGGCAATTAGGTTAGTCAGGCACGACTTCCCCTTCGTGAATCCATGCTGATGGTTCCTGATCACTTTCCTCTCCTCTAAATGTTTCATAATTGATTCCTTGAGGACCTGCTCCATGATTTTTCCAGGGACTGAGGTGAGGCTGACTGGCCTGTAGTTCCCCGGATCCTCCTTCTTCCCTTTTTTAAAGATGGGCACTACATTAGCCTTTTTCCAGTCATCCGGGACCTCCTCCGATCGCCATGAGTTTTCAAAAATAATGGCTAATGGCTCTGCAATCTCATCCGCCAACTCCTTTAGCACCCTCGGATGCAGCGCATCCGGCCCCATGGACTTGTGCACGTCCAGTTTTTCTAAATAGTCCCGAACCACTTCTTTCTCCACAGAAGGCTGGTCACCTTTTCCCCATACTGTACTGCCCAGTGCAGCAATCTGGGAGCTGACCTTGTTCGTGAAGACAGAGGCAAAAAAATCATCGAGTACATTAGCTTTTTCCACATCCTCGGTCACTAGGTTGCCTCCCTCATTCAGTAAGGGGCCCACACTTTCCTTCATTTTCTTCTTGTTGCTAACATACCTGAAGAAACCCTTCTTGTTACTCTTAACATCTCTTGCTAACTGCAACTCCAAGTATGATTTGGCCTTCCTGATTTCACTCCTGCATGCCTGAGCAATATTTTTATACTCCTCCCTGGTCATTTGTCCAATCTTCCACTTCTTGCAAGCTTCTTTTTTGCGTTTACGATCAGCAAGGATTTAAGATCACATGTGAGAGGACACTTCCAGTTGTAACCAAGAATAAAAGATTTTTGCATAAGAACAAAATGACAACTTACATTTCTCAAATACAACAATTTTAATTCCTAACAACCAACCACATTACCCATACTCAATCATTTGATAACATTATATAAAAAATAGGGAGGTTTTCCCAATTAAGCTTTTGAAGTAATGTCTTAGTTTTCTTGTGGTCACACATTTTCCTCTTTAGAAGAAAGTCATAATCAGAGATTATATATAATCTGCTAAATAACTGAACACTGATTAAATCACAGCACACTTTCCCATGACGATCGTACAAAAACTGTTTTCATTTTGCCACATCTCCTAAAGCATGCCAGAAATTCATATGTGTTCTAATATACAAGAGTAAAAACAAGATCAATACACACCCTCTTTACCTCATATATGCCATACCTGCTTTTGTAGACATTCCAGTCATGCTTTTCTTTTTCTTCCAGAAGCTGATGTCATTTTTGAATGCAAGGAAATCAAAAAGAAGCTGCAAATATGAAGATACGCACCATTAATTTGATTGAAACCTGCACTAATTCTGGCACGTCAATTGAGTTAATAAAAACATGCATTTACAACTACATACTTAATGTAAGTTGATGATTTCATTAAATAAAAGAGAGATAGTCTAGATGCAGAAAGGAAAAGCTCAGAGATGTGAACCCTGTTGTTAAGACCCAAGTTCCACAAAACATTGCAAGGAAGAACTAACTAGGGAATCCATGGACTGACAGAACTACAAAGCTTCATCTTACAGGAAGACAAAGGGAGCCAGGGACTCCATGCATCTTGTGAATTCTGCAGGACAGTAGCTCATGTGCGGAGCTAAGAAACTTGCAGAGCTCATGAATTCTTCAGTACTGCAAGAACTAAAGAGGGCTGAGAATCTTGCAGAGTTCCAAAGCCTTACATTACAAACACAGGAACTGCCATAATGGATCAGCCCTGAAGCCAATCTACTCCAGTATCTCATCTCTGACAGTATCCAATACCAGCTGCTTGAGAGGAAAATGTAAAAACTTTGTAAAAGTGGGATAACGTGCTCTCCTAATCCATCTCATTCTGATCTCTACTAGTTAGAGATTGTCTTATCTCTAGGGCTGTCAAGCGATTAAAAAAATTGTAATTAATCGCACTGTTAAACAATAATAGAATACCATTTAAATATTTTTGGATGTTTTTTACATTTTCAAATATATTGATTTCAATTACAAAACAGAATACAAAGTGTACAGTGCTCATTTTACATTTATTTTTGATTACAAGTATTTGCACTGTAAAAAAACAAAAGAAATATTTTTCATTTCACCTAATACAAGTACTGTAGTGCAATCTCTTTATCATGAAAGTTGAACTTACAAATGTAGAGTTATGTAAAAAAAAGGCATTCAAAAATAAAACTAAGTCCACTCAGTCTTACCTCTTGTTCAACCAATCGCTCTTACAAGTTTGTTTACATTTGCAGGAGATAATGCTGATAACGCTTCTTGTTTACGTCACCTAAAAGTGAGAACAGGCATTCTCATGGCACTGTTGTAGCTGGCATCGCAAGATATTTACGTGACAGATGTGCTAAAGATTTATATGTCCCTTCATGCTTCAACCACCATTACAGGAGACATGAGTCCATGCTGATGATGGGTTCTGCTCAATAACAATCCAAAGCAGTGCAGACCGACATGTTCATTTTCATTATCCGAGTCAGATGCCACCAGCAGAAGGTTGATTTTCTTTTTTGGTGGTTCAGGTTCTGTAATTTCTGCATCAGAATTTTGTTCTTTTAAGACTTTTGAAAGCATGCTCCACATCCTGTTCCTCTCAGATTTCGGAAGGCACTTCAGATTCTTAAACCTTGGGTCGAGTGCCGCAGCTAACTTTAGAAATCTCACATTGGTACCTTCTTTGAGTTTTGTAAAACCTACAGTGGAAGTGTTCTTAAAATGAACATCATCATGTGCTGGGTCATCATTCAAGACTGCTAAACATGAAATATATGACAGAATGCAGGTAAAAGAGGAGGGGACGTACAATTCTCCCCCAAGGAATTCAGTCACAAATTTAATTAACATGTTATTTTTTTAATGAGCGTCATCAGCATGGAAGCATGTCCTCTGGAATGATGGCCAAAGCATGAAGGGGCATACGAATGTTTAGCATATCTGGCACCTAAATGCCTTGCAATGCCAGCTACAAAAGTGTCATGCAAATGCCTGTTCTCACTTTCTGATGACATTGTAAATAAGAAGCTGGCAGCATTATCTCCTGTAAATGTAAACAAAAAACTTATTTGTTTTAGTGATTGGCTGAACAAGAAGTAGGACTGAGTGGACTTGCAGGCTCTGAAGTTTTACATTGTTTTGTTTTTGAGTGCAGATATGTAACAGGGTGAGGGTTAGCTCAGTGCTTTGAGCATTGGCCTGTAAACCCAGGATTGTGAGTTCAATCCTTGAGGGGGCCATTCAGGGATCGGGGCAAAAATCTGTCTGGGGATTGGTCCTGCTTTGAGCAGGGGGTTGGACTAGATGACCTCCTGAGATCCCTTTCAATCCTGATGCTCTATGGTTCTATAGTATACCAAAAAAAAAAAAAAAAAAAAAAAAAAAAAAAATCTACATTTGTGAGTTGCACTACAGTACTTGTATGAGGTGAATTGAAAAATACTATTTCTTTTATTATTTTCACAGTACAAATATTTGTAATAAAAATATACACGTTGATTTAATTTAAAACACAGAATACAATATATATGAAAACATAGAAAATCAAAAATATTTAATAAATTTCAGTTGTTTAACAGTGCAATTAAAAGTGCAATTGTGATTTTTTTATCTCGATAATTTGAGTTAATTGCATGAGTTAACTGCGATTATAATAATAATATTATAATAATAACAGCCCAACTTATCTCCTGAATCATGAGATTGAATATACCTTCCAAAATTTGTTAAGCATTATCTAGTATAACTCCAGATATTCTTGTTAGCCATGTAAGTGTCCAATCCCTTTATGAATCTTGGTAATTTTTCAGCCTCAACAACTTTCTGTGGGTTCTACTGTAGATTCAGCTCATAGAAGAAGTTATTTCTATTAGTATTACACCTCCACCTCCTTGAATGATGTTATCTACATCAACAGAAGCACTCTTTCATTGACATAGCTGAATCAACACTGGGGGTTTGGCCAGCATGGCTATGTTGGTCAGTACATTATATTCACACTCCTGACTGACACAGCTATGTTGAAATAACTTTTAAGTTTAGATGAAGCCTAACATTTTACCATGTGTTGGCTAACTCAGATAAAAAAATACTTTCCTCATGAAGACAAGGCTAAAACTTCAAATGCACTAATGGGCTGGATTAATAATACTTAGTATTAAAAAAATTAGGACAGGTATTACCACTTGAGTGGGTTTTTATAGCACCAACTAGTAGTTGAAAACCCATGTTGTCGTAATGGCTTTTCACTAGAATAAAAAATGGCTGAGAGCTAAAAAAACTGCATGATATTTGACTACAAATCCCAATGATTGAACCTGGTGTTATTCTAAACAAAAAGCACTAAACCGTGCTTGTGGCTGTTTCCATCACTTCATACTTACACAGACATTTTCAGCTTCCGAGTGATGTTTGTGGTTATTATATGCGCTGATTGTGTTGTGCTGGGAAAGTTGTGTGGACCTGTGCAGGGGGCAGATGAGGAGTGTGTGCTGCAGTGAGGGAAAATGTATATTTGGGATTATTGTGTGCTGCAGCATGGGTGTGGCAGTCAGGCCAAGTAATCCACTATCTGTGCAGTTTCCTTCATACAACCAATGGTAAAATGCTTTATGTATCAAAATAGAATTTAATGACTTTGCTAAACTGATCACTAATAGAAGCAGCAATTTAAGTATGAAATCCTTACATTAACTAGAAATTATTTAGCAGCTTGAGCAACTCCTCATACAACTCAGAAGAACAAGAATCACCTCTTCAAAGAAGTTGTCCTTTCTCAATCTTGAATAACTATTCCTGTATGAACACTCTAAGACTTATTTAATTTTAAAAGACTACTTTAAGAACTAAGATGTTTTATACAGAAAATAAAAGTATGTATTTTTTGAAATCAGAATTTCAATTCCTGTTGAACCCTGATGAAATTAAGAACTCTCTCAGAAAATGGAAGAGACTTTAAACTCTTCAAATATTATTAGAGACTTTCCCACAAAAAAACAAAGGCAATTAGAAGTGTTGCATATTTATTAAGTAAACCACATATTCACAAGACAAAGATGTCAAGATAACTAACCTCCAACAGCACTGAACCAATGAAAGGATGAGAGCATCCAATTTTAAATCTAGACAAGATTGAAAGAAGTGTGTTTTCCTATGAATTCATGAAAGTAGAAAGGAAAAGAGTACAAAAACTCTGGTGTGATCCTGAAGCAGCACACTCTTGTCTACTACCTACTCAACTTCAACAGCACTCAACACAACTCATCCTGTTTATCTTTGAGAGCAAACTGCTACAGACAGCTGAAAAGGCAAACAGCAGCCACACAACAGTAGCAAAAAGCAACCTTCTAGCCCAGTTGACATCATTAAGACTTCAGTACAATATGAAAATAGCTAGAGAACTGCCAAGATTAAAAAACCTTGTGAAATGATTTTATTGGAATATTGAAATTTTGAAATTTTATTGTAACATATTAGCAGCTTCTCCTATTAATCACCACTTCATTAGACCATGTATTCTTAGAAAGGAAACGGGCTGAATATTGGTAAACAAAAATATAATGGGATTTAATTTGGATTTAAGATTCTTAATAATCACTAACTGGCCTTAAGACAACTCCTTAAATGGCTTCTTTTTTAAAAAATGATTTAAATACTTTCTTTGATTTCAGAGGATTTAGTTAAGACTACTTACATTGACCATTCATAAACCATTATCCTTAATAAACCAAACTGGACTTACCTGCCCCTAAAATTATTTTGCTCATCTATAAACAGTTTTAGTATATCTATGATATACTAAGACTGGACTCAATTTGGAAAGTAATACTTTGGTCTTAACTTACAAAAAAATATAATATTTGTTAAAAACTTTCCAAAGAGGTGCACTCAGAAGAGACAGTAACAGAAGTAAT
This sequence comes from Malaclemys terrapin pileata, assembly GCF_027887155.1. NCBI lineage: Eukaryota > Metazoa > Chordata > Testudines > Emydidae > Malaclemys > Malaclemys terrapin. The sequence continues at coordinate 164,988,690 of NC_071506.1, forward strand.
CATTTATCATTTGTATTCGGTTTTATGTTGTCCTTTAATAATGCAAGAGATTTGATGGTTGATGATTTTGCTAGGATTTAGTGGTGATGTCTCTGAAGTATATAAAAGAACCCTTGTGACTAGAAGAGTGGGAGTCACATCCCTGAATTGGCAGAAAGAGAAATAATTAGGAAGAGATAGCCTACCACTTCTTGTTTCTCTAGATATTTTTAGTAATTTTGGAGATAATTACTTAGCTCTCAGCAATTTGAAATACCTCTTTCCACCCCAAATGTCCCAAATACCTAGAACCTCAGAGAGGCAATGGCTGAAACTTCAATGAAGACATATTATTTATCACCCCAATATAATGTATTTTCATCGCTCTGCTGAACAGAACAGATAGAAACATTATAGGTTGACTTCCCATTGAAGGATAAATCGATGAAGAGTCTAGGTACATTCTTAACATAACTTCAGGTTTCAGAGTAGCAGCTGTGTTAGTCTGTATCCGCAAAAAGAACAGGAGTACTTGTGGCACCTTAGGCCTTGGCTACACTTGTGGATTCACAGCGCTGCCGCGCTACTCACCAGCAACCACACATCACTGAACAAAAACACTGACCCAGGAACCTATCCTTGTAACAAAACGTGTCACATATCTGTCCACATATCTATTCAAGTGACATCATCATAGGATCTAATCACATCAGCCATACCATCAGGGGCTCGTTCACCTGCACATCTATCAATGTGATATATGCCATCATGTGCCAGCAATGCCCCTCTGCCATGTACATTGGCCAAACCGGACAGTCTCTACGCAAAAGAATTAATGGACACAAATCTGACATCAGGAATCATAATACTCAAAAACCAGTGGGAGAACACTTTAACCTGTCTGGTCATTCAATGACAGACCTGCGGGTGGCTATCTTACAACAGAAAAACTTCAAAAATAGACTCCGACGAGAGACTGCTGAGCTGGAATTGATATGCAAACTAGATACAATCAACTCAGGATCGAATAAGGACTGGGAATGGCTGAGCCATTACGAACATTGAATCTATCTCCCCTTGTAAGTATTCTCACACTTCTTATCAAACTGTCTGTACTGGGTTAGCTTGATTATCACTTCAAAAAAAATTTTTTCTCTTACTTAATTGGCCTCTCAGAGTTGGTAAGACAACTCCCACCTGTTCATGCTCTCTGTATGTGTGTATATATATCTCCTCAATATATGTTCCACTCTATATGCATCCGAAGAAGTGGGCAGTAGCCCACGAAAGCTTATGCTCTAATAAATTTGTTAGTCTCTAAGGTGCCACAAGTACTCCTGTTCTTTTAACATAACTTGTTTATTTTTCCACTGTATACACCAGTCTGAACAGAGGTTGTCAGTCAAAATAAGCAGGCAATCCTCTTTCAGGAATTTCAGCCAAAATACTTAATATACCTATAGGAGCAATTTGGCCCCAAGAACATATTTTAGTTAAGAGATTAAGGCAGAGAGCCAACTCTCACTGTTTGCCATAACTTTGGGAAAAAAACAACAAAAATACAAGAATCTCTTTAAACACTGAACAGTGTTCAATCACTTTAAGATAAACAATTTGAGTGTAACTAACTGTGCTAGCTGGAGACTCCTGCCATGACAATACTGTTTCCATGGATGATGAAAGTTTAGGCTGAATCTGAACAATTTTCCTTGACAAAACTGACAATTTCCTCCCAACAAATATTCTTGAAGCTAGAATTTATGAAACTGTCCACAATCCAGAATAAATATGATCAAGGCTTTGTGGATGCTATGGAAGCAAAAACCCTTTTTTTGACCTCCCCACGTAACTACGGAATGAGAATCTGAGAAGTCTTTATGCTGCAATACACCAGTTTTGTTCCAATTCTTCTGCCACTAATATTCTAGCATCTTTCCTCTTACTTCAGTTGTCATCTGTTGTCACCACAATTAAGATGATCTGAATGATCAAAGCCAAGGTCATTGTGGATATATCTACACTGCAATGTAAGCCCAGGCTCAGACTCAGGCTTGAGAACAAACTCCACGTCCATCTACACACAAATCTCTGACTTGGGCTTGGACCTACAATCCTAGGACACTGCAGGAGTGGAGGGTTTAAACACTATTGCTTTGCAGTGCAGATGCAGGCCCTCTCTCTCCCCCAGACTCAGGTCCTTGGAACCCACAATGAGTATCCCACAGTCACATGGGCCAACTTCCTTTGTCTCCTCTATCCCATAAATCACCAATTGACTCCAGGGAAACAGAAGGAATCCTTCCCTTGTTGTAGTGCAGCAGTTTTCATTGACTGATGAGCTGCAAGCACACCACCTTCTGCAATTTGGAATGGAGACTGACCAGAAAAAGTCTTCCACAAAGCATGTTGCTTCGTGGCCACCGAAGCACAGCCAAATTTCAGTTAATCTCTGGCGCAAGGCCAGCAAAACAGTGGATTTTAGTAAGAGTACCAGGGGATGACTGTGCATATTAGCAAACAATGAAGAACGGTGATGCACGATGACCTGGTCAGCTGGGATGGCAAGCTGCTGGCCCCAGAATACAGCATGGCGACTGATGGGAGCCAAATAAGACCAGCAAAGTGGTGCTGCTGACACTGGTCCCAGAGAAGGCTTTGCTGCAAGAGCAACTGCAGTATATCCTGGGATCGTACTTTTGACACTCTCCCCCTCAGAGAAACAGCTCGCCACAGAACCAGAAATGGAAGGGACAAAAGCCATCCCAGAGCTTGGTAAGTTTCTGGCTCCATTTGAATATTTATTAATATACATTTCCCCTCTATGAACCAATGAAAATGGTATTACAAGCCCTGACTAGCAGCATATATCCACTAATGGCAACTGTATGCCAGCACCTCAACATCCTCCACCCCCTCCCTCCTCACACCATGTGGAGTTCAAAATGGCGACCAGGAAATGCAAACAGTAAAAAAAGCCTTTAAAAGTGAATTTTTATTGGAAAGGGGCACATTTTGGCTAGAGATTTCTGTTTCATAAAAATTATAACTTTATATTGCCATCCCCAGAAGTACACTGTTCTATAACCACTCACTGTAATGAGGCACCAGGAAACAGAACTGGGGAGAGAAGAGGTAGAAACATTTTCTAGTTACAAATCTAGTCCATTTCAATTAAATATAGTCCATAGGTGACAAAATAATTTTTCCCAAACATGACTGAGGTTTGAAATTTTGTCCAGAAATGTGCCAGAAGGAAGGAGTAAGGAGAATGGCAGTTGAGTGCTGGGTGTTTGGATGCAAGTATAACGGGGTAAGCCATGTGGAAGCTAACACAGCATCCAACTGATTCCCTCATGAATCCTGAATGAATCCAGGGTGCTGATAGCTGTAAACTTTCCTTGTAGCAGGAACTCCAGCTAGGTAGTCACATTTTGGCGACACGTGCATTTTCCAGGGCCACCTTGGTATTTGATTAGCCCACTCCACTTGTAGATGTGCTGTTTAGTCACCATACATTTGAATACTTTGATTGCACACACTGTTGGTTTCCCACTAGCAGCTTAGAATAACATCTCCCTTTGCCAGTTAGGCACCAAAAAGAACTGTTATGGAATGGCTGAAATGATATAGAAACCTTTTGTTGGGATGGTCAACTAACTTCTCCACCCCCACCCCCCCTCCGAACCCAAGCTGTTCTGCACTTTTTGGGAGATGGAGGTGGAAAAGCAGTCGGGATTTTTTTTATCCTTACCCTTATGTCTGCACTTCTGTCACTACAATTAACCTGACTGTGTCCAAGAAGCTTCTGTGGTCTGTCACATCCCTCTCACAATATACTGAAGTTCAGTTTGGAAAAGTATCATTTTATGTCCTTGAAATTCCACAAGGACTTTTCCTGTGCTCCTGCACTGAGCTATTTGAGACAATAACTCTCTGTGTCTTGTCCTCAACCTCTACAGGCTACAGTACCTCCACCGCTTGCCCACAATGCAGCAGAAGCCTGTGTCAATGTACTTGTACAGACTGTTCCAAGATGAAGCAGTTCCGTGACAAACTTTAGTTGAAGTTGTAGAGAGGGCTAACAAGCAGCTCCAGTACCAAAGACAGAGGGACTTATAGCTAGAGGAAAGGCTCAGCCTGGCTGCACAGCTTGAGCACAGAGCTTCAGTGCAGGAGCAGGCACTTGCTTCGCAGTTCCTGGAACAGGAATGGAGGATGACAGAGCTCAACAGAAACAACTATTTGAGCAGCTGCTATCACGAATAGCTGCAAGAGTACTGGCTCCTGCTGCACATGCACCAGGGCCTGAGTCCCCTCCAAAGTACCCTGTGATGCCATCCTGGAACAGCTTGGACAACTCCATGGCTGGGTGGCCCATGCAATCGGGCCCTAAGAGCAGCTGGGCAGAGCTGTGCCCATGCAGTGCTCCATATTGACCCCCTCACCCTCTCCCCTGGTGCCAAGTGTGCAGCAAACATGGAAGGAAGGGAAAGGAGAATGGAGAGGCTGGGGACATGCAACATTAGGGAGTTTCTGTCTTGTACATGTTTCACTGTTGGCATTTGTTTTATCTTGCTTTTTAAGGTTTTGGTGTGGTAGTGGCAGCTAGCGTGCAGAATCAATGGTTAATTTTGTACTTTTCTAAAAAAATGTTTATAAATAAAGCTTTTTATTTTATCAAGGAAGTTTATCATACCATGTGTATTTCTGATGATAAATGGAAACACATGATCAGGGACAACTGGCAATTTATATACAAATACTATTCCTCATACACAATTAGATACATCAATCCATTCATCAATCAATCACACCATACTATGAATCACCCCCCTGCTCTCATCTGATAAGCGGTCAGGTCATTCCTAAGTATATTGCTTGGAGGGCAGAGAAACTGATTGACTTCCCTAACTTTTGCTGCCCGGGTGCACTTTCTGGATGACTACCAATTCAGCAGTCCATCACTGCCATGCTTCCATTCGGGGGGGAGAGGGCTCACCTCTGGCGTCATAGAGATTGTGAAGAGCACAGCAAGAAACAAGTAAGGCAGATAGCATTGATGACACTGGCATCCAAACAGTTCTGTAGACATCTCTAACGGGATTTCAATCTGCCAAAAGCACATTCAACACCTGCTGAGAATGTAATTATACTTTCATTTGTCAGGGCCTCTGATATCCGTGTGGTTTCATAAGCCAAAGAAAAAGGAGGTACACGGGGTCCCCCAAAATAACTGTGGAGACAGTAACTCCATTTATGACAATGTCATTTGGTGCAAATAGTGTCCCAGCTTGTTAATAAATCTTGACTCGCACTTGATGAAAAACACAGGCATCATGAAAAAACTGTTACCTAACTTTCATAATTGTTGTTCTGTGAGATGTGGTGCTCATGTCCATTCCATTCTAGGTGCACGCGCCCACGTGTGCCATCAGAGATTTTTGCCTTAGCGGTAGGGCCAGCTGTGGCACCCTCTGGAGTGTCGCGCTCATGTGGCGTTACATCAGGTGCCGCCAGCCCTATACCTTCTCAGTTCCTTCTTGCAGACAACTCCGACAGAGGGGCAGAAGGGCAGGTAATGGAATGGACATTGTGACGGGTTAGATCACAGAAACCCCCTTGGGAGCTGCCACCCAATGTGCAAAGACTACCCCTGCTTCTGTTTTCCCTGCCAGCTCAGGACTCCAGCTCCCTGTCTTGCTGAGCCAGACACTCCTGTTTGGCTCCAGACACAGATCCAGGGTTTGAATCACTTGTTCCAAAGCTGCAAGTTTACCTGAAAACAGCTCACAGTAGCGTGCTTGTCTTTAGCACTCAGATGCCCAACTCCCAATGGGGTCTAAACCCAGATAAATCCGTTTTACCCTGCATAAAGCAGGGCAAACTCATAAATTGTTCGCCCTCTATAGCACTGATAGAGAGATATGCACAGTTGTTTGCTCCCCCAGGTATTAATACATACTCTGAGTAAATTACTAAATAAAAAGTGATTTTATTAAATACAGACGGTAGGATTTAAGTGGTTCAAAGTAGTAACAGACAGAACAAAGTAAGTCACCAAGCAAAATAAAATAAAATGCGCGAATCTATGCCTAATCAAACTGAATACAGATAATTTCCTCACCAGTTCCAGAGTGCTCCCTTTTACAGGCTAATCTCCTTTTAGCCTGGGTCCAGCAATCACTCACACCCCCTGCAGTTACTGTCCTTTGTTTCAGTCTCCTTCAAGTATCCTGGGGGGGGGTGGAGAGGCTCCTTCTTTAGCCAGCTGAAGACAAAATGGAGGGGTCTCCCACAGGTTTAAATAGACTCTCTCTTGTGGGTGGAGACCCCCCTCCTCCCTCCTATGCCAAGTCCAGCTCCAGGATGGAGTTTTGGAGTCACCTGGGCAAGTCACATGCCCCTGCATGACTCAGTCTTTGCAGGCCGATGCCATTGTCCACATGGCATCTTGCATGTCTCCAGGAAGACTTCTCATGTGGATTGGAGCATTCCAAGATGCATTGTTCCCTAAGTGTCTCCTGATCAGGTACTTAACCTGGCGAATTCCTTCCTAAAGAAGCTGACCAAATGCCTCACAAAGCTTACTTAGAAATCAAGCAAGCATACAGCCCATATTCTTAACCTCGAGTAGAAAATGATATATATGTACAAATTGGATGAATAGATATAATAGACCAGAACCTTTACGGAGATATGTTACATGGCACAGGCAGCACAAAACATATTCCAGCTATGTCATCCATACATTTATAAGCACCCCCTCCCCATAAAGCCTTATAGGGTACACTGTCACAGACATGAGCAACAGTTACGAAAGGTAGGTAACAGTTTTTTCTTTGAGTGCTTGCTCATGTCGATTCCATTCTAGGTGACTCACAAGCAGTATCAATGGAGGCGGACTTGGAGTTCACGGTCTTGCAGCTTACATCCCTGCTCTGCCAAAGCCAGTGTCATCCCGAGCTTGCTGGGTAAGCGCACAATGAGATGCAAACGTGTGGATGGTACTGCGCCAGGAAGGCAGCTGATGACGCCTGCGCCCTAGTCATGTGAGCCATCACCATCACCAGTGGGGGCACCTTTGCCAACTCATAACAGTAGTGGATGCAGGCTGTGATCCACGACGATATTCTCTGGACAGACATTGGGCAACCCACTGTGACACCCTGACACCCCAATATTCATCACTGTCATATAATTAGGATAGGCCTTTGTGACATTACACCCCATATTCTTCATAGAAATGTTATGATATGAATATGGCATAACTAAGATTTCTTTTATGCAATATGGGTATGTGAGATATCACTGAAAATGTTATGATCTACTGAATGTGTTTATCCAATTTGTATGGATGTATCATTTCTGTAGCTGAAGTTAGGAATATTGACATTGTAACACTTATAACTGTGTGCGCGCTTGGGGGAATGCCCACCACTCAGTAGGCAATCAGCATCAATGGGCCATTAGGAAAAACAGTAAGACTTGGAAGATACTAATCTCCCGCCTTCCTGAGAAGCTTCTAGGGTTGCTGCTTTGACACGATAGGGTCACTTTGTACTAGACCCCCATATTGGGGTTTCAGTGTTTTTCCATTCAGACTGGGAAACAAAAGATTCCTGCTCTATGTAAATTCTATTTAAGGCTGGGAAGTCAATCAGGACTCTTGTCCATTGCCTCCCCCTCCAAGAAGGAAGATTGCTAGAAACACCTGAAGGGAATGGCAGGGGCTGAGTCCAGTCTGTAAAGAGAAATAACTGGAACTCTAAGGCCTGGTCTACACTACGAGTTTAGGTCGACTTTAGCAGCGTTAAACCGAATTAAGCCTGGACATGTCCACACAACGAAGCCCTTTCTTTCAACTTAAAGGGTCCTTTAAACCGGTTTCTTTACACCACCTCCGACGAGGGGATTAGCGATAAAACCGGCCTTTGCGGGTCGGAATTGGGGTACTGTGGACGGAAATCGACGTTATTGGCCTCCGGGAGCTATCCCACAGTGCTTCATTGTGACCGCTCTGGACAGCACTCTCAACTCAGATGCACTGACCAGGTAGACAGGAAAAGACCCACGAATGTTTGAATTTCATTTCCTGTTTGCTCAGCGTGGAGAGCACAGGTGACCATGCAGAGCTCATCAGCACAGGTAACCGTGATGGAGTCCCAGGATCGCAAAAGAGCTCCAGCATGGACCGAACGGGAGGTACGAGATCTGCTCGCCATATGGGGAGATGAAGCAGTGATAGCTGAACTCCGTAGCAGTAAAAGAAATGGAAAAGTATTAGAAAAGATCTCCAAGGCCATGAAGGACCGAGGCCATAACAGGGACACACAGCAGTTCCGCGTGAAAATTAAGGAGCTACGGCAAGCTTACCACAAAGCCAGAGAAGCAAACGGAAGGTCCGGGGCAGAGCCGCAAACTTGCCGCTACTACGCGGAGCTGCATGCGATCCTAGGGGGTGCAGCCACCACTACCCCAACCGTGTGCTATGACTCTCTCACTGGAGAAACACACAGGGAAGATGGTTCGGGGAACGAGGAAGATGAGGATGGAGGTACTGTAGGTAGCTCACAGCAGCAAGGAAGCGGAGAAACCGGTTTCCCCAACAGCCAGGATATGTTTGTGACCCTGGACCTGGAACCAGTAACCCCCGAACTCACCCAAGACCCTCAGGGCACACAGGAGACCTCTGGTGAGTGTAACTTTGTAACTATTTGTAAACATTACAAAAAAAAAAAAGCAAGCGTGTTTAATGATTAATTTGCCCTGGTAATCGCGGCCAGTACATCTACTGGAAAAGTCTGTTAACGTGTATGGGGATGGAGCGGAAATCCTCCAGGGACATCTCCAGAAAGCTCTCCTGGTTGAAATGGGGTGATTTTATTAAGGGGACATTCAGAGGCGCCAGAAATGTTCCCCGCTGTTAACCACGCGGTGGGGGGAAGGGGTGAAGTGATCATCCCAGAGAATCGTGTGTGTGTGTGTGTGTGGGGGGGGGGGGTTTACTTGTGTTTGTGCCGCATGTTAACCGGGAAACCGCAGCCCCCTCCTTTTACATTGAAACCCCATTTTAAATGGACAGCCCAATTCATCCTTGATATGGGAAATGCGCTGCTGTTTGCAACCTTTCCCGCATGTTAAGAAGGTTAAAAAAGCTAAAACACCGTGGCCTACCATGGCTGCCTGCAAGCCGAAATATGCGACCTTGTAATGAAAGAGTGTACCCATTGTTCTCTAAAATGTGTCTTTTTTAACCACCTCTCCCTTCTCCTCCACCAGCTGCAAATGTTTCTCCTTCGCAGAGGCTCGTGAACATTAGAAAGAGAAAACGTAGGACGAGGGACGATATGTTCACGGAGCTGCAGATGTCCTCCCACGCTGATAGAGCACAGCAGAATGCGTGGAGGCAGTCAATGTCGGAGATGAGAAAAGCCCAATATGAACGAGAGGAGAGGTGGCGGGCTGAATCGCGGGATGAACAGAGCAAGTGGCGGGCTGAAGACGATAGGTGGCGTCAGCTTGCAGACAGACGGCAAGAGGCAATGCTCCGTCTGCTGGAGCATCAAACTGATATGCTCGAGCGTATGGTTGAGTTGCAGGAAAGGCAGCAGGAGCAGAGACCGCCGCTACAGCCCCTGTGTAACCAACAGCCCTCCTCCCCAAGTTCCATAGCCTCCTCACCAAGACGCCCAAGAACACGGTGGGGGGGCCTCCGTCCACCCAGTCACTCCACCCCAGATGATCGCCCAAGCATCAGAAGGCTGGCCTTCAATAAGAGTTAAAGTTTTAAAATGCAGTGTGTCCTTTTCCATCCCTCCTCCCCCACCCATCCCAGGCTACCTTGGCAATTATCCCCCTACCTCTGTAAGGAACTAATAAAGAATGCATGAATGTGAAAAAACAATGACTTTATTGCCTCTGCAAGCGGGAGGGGAGAGTGGGGTGGGGTGGTTGGTTTACAGGGAAGTAGAGTGAACTGGGTTGGGGGGGTGGGGGGTTGGAGGGTTCATCAAGGAGAAACAAACAGAAGTTTCACACAGTAGCCTGGCCAGTCACAAAACTCGTTTTCAAAGCTTCTCTGATGCGCACCGCGCCCTGCTGTGCTCCTCTAACCGCCCTGGTGTCTGGCTGTGCGTAATCAGCGGCCAGACGAGTTGCCTCAACCTCCCACCCCGCCATAAATGTCTCCCCCTTACTCTCACAGATATTGTGGAGCGCACAGCAAGCAGCAATAACAATGGGGATATTCTTTTCGCTGAGGTCTGAGCGAGTCAGTAAGCTGCGCCAGCGCGCTTTTAAACGTCCAAATGCACATTCCACCACCATTCGGCACTTGCTCAGCCTGTAGTTGAACAGGTCCTGACTACTGTCCAGGCTGCCTGTGTACGGCTTCATGAGCCATGGCATTAAGGGGTAGGCTGGGTCCCCAAGGATCACGATAGGCATTTCAACATCCCCAACGGTCACTTTCTGGTCCGGGAAGAAAGTCCCTTCCTCCAGCTTTCGAAACAGAGCAGAGTTCCTGAAGACGCGAGCATCATGTACCTTTCCCGGCCATCCCACGTTGATGTTGGTGAAACGTCCCTTGTGATCCACCAGGGCTTGCAGCAGCATTGAAAAGTACCCCTTGCGGTTTACGTAGTCGGTGGCTTGGTGCTCCGGTGACAAGATAGGGATATGGGTTCCGTCTATGGCCCCGCCACAGTTTGGGAATCCCATTTCAGCAAAACCATCCACTATTGACTGCACGTTGCCCAGAGTCACTACCCTTGCTATCACCAGGTCTTTCATTGCCCTGGCAAATTGGATCACAGCAGCCCCCACCGTAGATTTGCCCACTCCAAATTGATTCCCGACTGACCCGTAGCTGTCTGGCATTGCAAGCTTCCACAGGGCTATCGCCACTCGCTTCTCAACTGTGAGGGCTGCTCTCATCTTGGTATCCTGGCGTTTCAGGGCAGGGGAAAGCAAGTCACAAAGTTCCATGAAAGTGCCCTTACGCATGCGAAAGTTTCGCAGCCACTGGGAATCGTCCCATACCTGCAGCACGATGCGGTCCCACCAGTCTGTGCTTGTTTCCCGGGCCCAGAATCGGCGTTCCACGGTATGAACCTGCCCCAGTGACACCATGATTTCCACATTGCTGGGGCCTGTGCCTTGTGAGAGGTCTATGTCCATGTCAATTTCCTCATCACTCTCGTCGCCGCGCTGCAATCGCCTCCTCGCCTGGTCCGGGTTTTGCCTTGGCATGTCCTGGCTCTGCATATACTCCAGGACAATGCGCGTGGTGTTCATAGTGCTCATAATTGCCGCGGTGATCTGAGCGGGCTCCATGATCCCAGTGCTAGCTATGGCGCCTGGTCTGAAAAAAGGCGCGAAAGTAGTATCTGATGGACCAGGAGAAGAAGGGAGGGAGGGAGGGTCGAGTGACGACATGGCGTACAGGTATAGGAACAGGGAGAAACACAAACAACTGTCACACAGAACGGTCCCCCCAAAGATTAAACTGAAAACCGTGGGCTTAGCAGGCCATTGATTTCACGGAGGAAGGGGAAGCAAATGAATACAGAACAAATCTATTTTTTACATCTTAAGCTGGCAGCCGACGGTGCAGCATGAGTGATAGCCTCTCCAGTACGATGACGATGGGTACCAATCATAATATACCATCATCTGCCAAAAGGCAAGGGGCTGCTGCTGTGTAGCAATGCAGCCCCACGTCTGCCAGCCCCACGTCCGCCAGCACCCAGCATCGCCCTCGGCCTCTTCTGGGTGCTTAGCAGACAATACTGGGCAATTGGCAGGAAATAGTATATTACGACTGGTAACCATCATCATCGAAACAGTAGCATGTCTGCCCAGGTGGCCATGATTGACAGCCACACCAGTACGACGACGATGGGTACCAGTCATAATATACCATCGCCTGGCAAGGGGCTGGTGCAATGCAGCCCTACGGCTGCCAGCCCCACGGCTATCACTCATGCTACACCGTCTACCGCCAAAAGGCAGTTAGCAGCTGCTGCTGTGTAGCAATGCAGTCCCACGTCTGCCGGCACCCAGAGGACATATGGTGACGGTGAGCTCAGCTGAGCTGAGCGGGGTCCATGCTTGCCGTGGTATGTTGTCTGCACAGGTAACCCAGGTAAAAAGGCGCGAATCTATTGTCTGCCGTTGCTGTGACGAGGGGGGAGGGGCCTGACGACATGTACCCAGAACCGCCCGCGACACTGTTTTGCATCATCCGGGCATTGGGATCTCAACCCAGAATTCAAAGAAAAGGCGCAAAAGGCGCTTCTCAGCTCTCTGAGCTGTGGCGCAAACGTAGTATCTGACGGACTAGGGGAAGGAGGGAGGGCGGGCCGAGTGACGACATGGCGTACAGGTACAGGGAATTAAAATCAAGAAAGGTGGCTGTGCATCAGGGAGAAACACAAACAACTGTCACACAGAATGGTCCCCCCAAAGATTAAACTGAAAACCCTGGGCTTAGCAGGCCGTTGATTTGACGGAGGGAGGGGGAAGCAAATGAATACAGAGCAAATCTATTTTTTACATCTTAAGACGACGGTGCAGCGTGACTGATAGCCCTCGGCATCTTTCTGGGTGCTTGGCAGCAAATACAGGGCGGTGTATGACGATGGTCTTCAGGCCTATTGCACAATCGGCTGCTCAGGGAAGACTCTGCTAACGTACGATGACCCGACTTGTAATAGGACAGCTAACAGTCGTAATACACCATTTACTGCCAAAAGGCAAGCCCCACGGCTGCCAACACCCAGATCGCCGATGAAGGCTACCAGTCTACTGCACCGTCTACCGCCAAAAGGCAGTTAGCAGCTGCTGCTGTGTAGCAATGCAGTCCCACGTCTGCCGGCACCCAGAGGACATATGGTGACGGTGAGCTCAGCTGAGCTGAGCGGGCTCCATGTTGTCTGCACAGGTAACCCAGGTAAAAAGGCGCGAATCTATTGCCTGCCGTTGCTGTAACGGGGGAGGGAGGGGCCTGACGACATGTACCCAGAACCGCCCGCGACACTGTTTTGCATCATCCGGGCATTGGGATCTCAACCCAGAATTCCAAGGGGCGGGAACTGTGGGATAGCTGTGGGATAGCTACCCATAGTGCAATGCTCCGGAAGTCGACGCTAGCCTTGTACTGTGGACGCAGTCCGCCGACTAGAGCACCTAGAGCATTTTATGTGTGGACACACACAATCGGCTGTATACAACCGATTTCAATAAAACCGGCTTCTATAAATTCGAACTAATTTCGTAGTGTAGACATACCCTAAGCTGCAGAAACTCTGCAACCTGCCTACAACAACATTTAGATTGATAAATTACATTTTGTAACCTGTTTCTTGAGTGTATTAAGCTTAGTTTGTGTGTTTTGTTTTATTTGCTATCCCTTATAATCACTTAACGTTTACATTTGGTAGTTATTTTTTATTACAAATCCCAGTTTGTACAATTCATATGGGAGTGGCTGGGTGGGAGGAAGCATCTCTCTCTCCACATTGAGAGGGCAAATTTTTATGAGCTTGTGCTGTGCAGATCTCTCTATGCAGCGCAAGACATTATTATTTTGGGTTTACACTTAAAAGGAGGTGTGCACATGAGTGCTGAGTAAATTCCCGAGCTGAATCTTCCCACACAGAGTGATTTCAGTCTGTATCTGCCACTGGGTGAGGCCTTACCTGTGTGTGTGCTAGAGAAGGCTTGAGGGCCTGGTACAGCTAGGACAGGGTGAGGAAACCCAGGCTGGTGGAATGGGTCGAACCAGTGGGACTCCAGCACATCAGATGGCATCCCAGATGAGGGGAGGGGAGGGGGTCCAAACCCATCACAACCTTATACAAAGTATACCTTATGAGGTGTCATTCTAAAAATCTTGATCTGCTAGATCAGGGGTCAGCAACCTTTCAGAAGTGGTGCTGAGTCTTCATTTATTCACTCTAATTTAAGGTTTCGCATGCCGGTAATACATTTTAATGTTTTTAGAAGGTCTCTTTCTATAAGTCTATAATATATAACTAAACTATTGTTCTATGTAAAGCAAATAAGGTTTTTAAAATGTTTAAGAAGCTTCATTTAAAATTAAATTAAAATGCAGAGCCCCCTGGACCGGTGGCCAGGACTCGGGCAGTGTGAGTGCCACTGAAAATCAGCTTGCATGCCACCCTGGGCACATGTGCCATAGGTTGCCTACCCCTGTGCTAGATAGTAATATCTCGTTGGATTGTATGTGCTATGGTCGTATGTGAAGTTATGAAGTTTGGCTATGTATGTGTTACTGAAACATGTTGTGAGGTTGAAAACACCCACAAGCAGCTTTTTAGGTATGACACTAAAAAGGCCAAACAATGCTAATGGCTTTTTGTGGAAATGCTTGCAAGCACAAGGGTTACCCCAGGAACTGTGTACCACAGAAACCTCTGAGAGACAGCACTACACAATGGGAACTGTTTGACCCAGGTCACAGCAAATGAGTTTTCCAGCAAGTGGGGAGAAGATATAAGAGGGGAAAAATGACATCATGGGGGCAACCCACTCTCCCTACACCACCACACCTGGAAACACCTGAGGAACAAAGATTGAACTGTGGGAAGTGATGGATCTTTAGCCTATGTATGAAAATCTGGGAAAGCCCTGGCAACTTGTGCCATAAGCCCCTGCCAGCCTGTTTATCACTCAGGGTGAGAATTTGCTAATTTAAATCCTACTTATCTAGTGTGTTAAGCTCAGTTTGCGAGTTGTTTATTTACTATGGTAATCTGCTTTGATCTGTTGGCTATCCCTTATAATCACTTACAACAGGGGTAGGCAACCTTTCAGAAGTGGTGTGCCAAGTCTTCATTTATTCACTTTAATTTAAGGTTTTGCATGCCGGTAATACATTTTAACGTTTAAAAGGTCTCTCTCTCTAAGTCTATATTATATAACTAAACTATTGTATGTAAAGTAAACAAGGTTTTCAAAATGTTTAAGCTTCATTTAAAATTAAATTAAAATGCTGATCTTACGCCACCAGCCCGCTTCCAGCCTGGGACCCCAGACCTGGGGGAGTTTTCAGGGGTCAGGGCAGAGAGCTGGGTGTGTGTGGGGGGTGCAGGGCAGAAGGCTGTGTGTGGGGGAATGTGGGGCGGTTCGGGGCAGAAGGCTGGGGGTGTGTGGGGGTGCAGGGCAGAAGGCTGGGGGCATAGGGGGTTCAGGGCAGAGGGCAGTAGGGATGTGGGGGGGTTCAGAGCAGAAGGCTGGGGGTGGTTCAGGGCAGAGGACAGTGGGGGTGTGGGGCATTCAGGGGTCGGGCAGAGGGCTGGGGTGGGGGTGCAGGGCAGAAGGCTGGGTGTGGCGGGCGTTCAGGGCAGAAGGCTTGGGTGCTCGGCTTGTGGGTGTGCTCCCAGCCCCCTGCCCTGAGTGGCTCAGGGCAGGGGGATGGAAGGGATATGCCCTGTTCCACCCCCTTCCCCAAGCCCCCGTCCCTACCTCTTCTCTGCCTCCTCTACGGAGCAGGGAACACGCTGCCACTCGTCCCCCTCCCCCTCGCAAGGGCCATCAGCTGATCGGCACAGCAAAGGAGAGGAGGAGGGGCAGGAAAGTACCACACTGGGGGAAGAAGCGGGGGAGGGGGAAAGCTTGAGTGCCGCAGTACCAAGCTTGTGCCTCCTGACCCCGCAGTGGAGAGCGGTGGGGCTGAGGGCTGGTGCCCCTCCTCCACACCGCTCTCCCCCGCAGGGGCAGGAGACAGAAGCTTGGTCTTGCGGCAGCCAAGCTTCCCCCCTCCCCCACTTCTTCCCCCATTGTGGTGCTTCCCTGCCCCTCCTCTCTCTCTCACCGGGCAGGCAGCAGCGTGCCACTCAAAATCGGCTTGCGTGCCGTGTTTGGCCCGCGTGCCGTAGGTTGCCGACCCCTGACTTACAATCTACCTCTTGTACTTAATAAACTTGTTTTTGTTTTAAACCCAGTTTGTGAAATTAATAACTGCCGTGTGCATGTGTGGGGAAGAGCGGGAAAGCTTTGAGGGAGAGGGCGAATTTCAATTAGCTTACGCTGTACAGTTCTCTGTGCAGTGCAAGACAATACAACTTTGGGTTTACTCTCCAGAGGGGGAGTGCACTTGAATGCTGGGCAATTCCTTAGCTGAGCTCTCCCATGCAGAGTTGATCTCAACATCTGTGTGAATATAGCTGCAGCTGGGTGTCTCTCTACCTGTGTGTGTGCTGGAAGGGGGCTTGAGAGACTATTACAGCAGCACAGAGTAAGGGGAACCCCGGCTGATGGGACAGGTGGGCTCAGTGGTATCTCAGTTCCAAGTGGCACCGTGGGGGGAACCCGTCACACCTTCATCCTGTCTGCGACAGCAATGAACAACGGCATTGACTTACAGGACAGCTTCGTTCTATTTATGTAGAAGGCCAGCACCTTAGAAGGGCTAAGTTGTGTTGAAACTAATAACTCTGGCTGCTGAGCTCACCCAGGAGGGCTCCACAGCCCAGATCCGATGCATCTGAAAGCAGGGTAAGCGAAGGGAACTCCTTGCAGCACTGACTTGGGATCCAGCCACCAATTCAGGGACAAAAGGATGTGGTTCAGCACCATGACCACTCGGTCCAAGGTGCGCCTGCTGGAGATATAGACTGAGGACAGCCATGCTTGCAGAGGCCATAGATGAAGTCAAGCATGGCTGACCACGTACGTGCATGCAACCATGTGGCCAATCAGTCGCAGGCAGGTGTGGGCCATGGTGAGCAGATGGCTCCTTACATGGGAGATCAGGTCCAACATAGCCTGAAAACGTGCTTCCAGGAGGAAGGCCCTGGCTTGTGTGGAGTCAAGAACCGCTCCAATAAACTCTATGCATTGAACTTGATAAACATAGAAAAGTCCATGTTAACACATCAGGACCAGGTCGCAGCAGGTGGAATGCACCAGATCGAGGCTCTTCTGCTCCTCACTACCGCCAGAGAGGGAGGCTTAGGGATGGGCACAGGCTCTTCCACTGCAACCTCTGAATGCGCCCCCGGCACTGAGCCCGGTGCCACCGACGAGTGTTCCGATGCGCTGACCAAACAACGCTGTGAAGGGGGCACTCTCATGACCGGTACGCCCCATGTGCTCTAATGAGGCCACTACGCTGGCCACTGGCCGTGCTGCCACTGCAGTGCCACCACCGACAGTGTGGGTTCCAGTGCCCAATCCCACCAGTGGGGCCTGTGCGATGGGCTGAACTGTCCCTCCGGGCCAGCGGAATCACTTTCCAGTGACCAGGAAGGGGCCGTTGACACCTGGGTTTGTTTACTGGTCGTGGCTACCGATGACCAGATGCGGGAAGACCAGTGTTGGTGCTAGGAAGACTGGTGCCGAGATGGGGAACGCTCATTGGTGCTGAGATGGGGAACACACTGTGCCGGTGATCGGGACTGACGTCGAGAGGACGACAAACAAGAGGATGACCGGTGCCGGGAATAGCATAGAGAGTATCAGGTGAGTGATGCTGAGGGGATCTGGATGCTAGTCTGGGCAACCACTGACGAATCTCAGACCTGTCCCGGGATCCTCGGCGCGGTGGAGAGGAACGTCACCCCCTCTCCAGTGACCATCAGTTTTCCCCTAATCCTTGAGGGGTCTTGGCGGCTGGTTTGCTCTCTTGGGGAGCCTTAACAGAGTCCTGCGGCACCAGAGTTGTCATGGGAGTATGTGGAGACTGTGCTCTCTCTGTGCTTGGGAGGACAACGGTGCTGGCAGGGGCATGGAACCTATACCTTTCCCAGAAGTCGGTGACGGACTGTTGAGGGCGCTAGAGGCTCCACCCAGGGAGGCAGGAGGACATGGCTCCGGAGTAGGCTGGCGGCCAGGCACAGGTCCCTTGGCCGATGACTCTTGGGCCTTCTTATTCAGAGCCGGGGAGCTGTGTCTTTTTGCTTTCTTTTTTGGCACCAGCAATGGTGACTGGTGCCGGCGGAATGCTGCGCACAGAGGCCGAGGCGCTCGGTGTGAACTGTCTGCATGGCTTGGAAGCTGGGCGAAGGGAGGACTCCATCAGGAGGGCCCTGAGACAAATATCCCGCTCCTTTTGAGTTTGGGGATGAAAGTTCTTACAGATCCGGCACCGATCCTTAACATGTGATTCCTCCAAGCACTTAAGACAGCTGTTATAGGGGATGCTAATAGGTATAGGCCTGTTGCAATCTGAGCAGGGCTTTAACTTGGGAGATCGGGGCATGCCCCGGCTGGGGTGATGTCCCCACTGGGACCCTAACTACTACTAACAACTACACTTAATTAAGTAGTTAACACTATGCACAAATTATTTACAAAAGGCCCTATGTCACAAAGTTCGCAAGAGGAAAAAAATACTAGCCTTTGCTAGACAAGAAAAGGTGCTCCAACTAACCACTAAGAAGGAACTGAGAGGACATGGGGCTGGCAGCAGCTGATATAGCGCCGCATGAGCACGGCACTCCAGAGGGCGCCAGAGCCGGCCCTACGGATACCACTAAGGCAAAAATCTCCGACGACCATGCACGTGGGCGCACACACACCTAGAATGGAATCAACATGAGCAAGCACTCAAAAGAATTTTCCCAAAGTAATCTACATTGACATTCATAAATCGACCTCTGTGGTCCACGAGGCATTGACTAGCAATGGAATACTGCAGTTTACGTACTCATGTGCCCTTTGAGGAGGGCAAACTATAGGCACTAGTCCCATCAATGGCCCTCGTGAATTTTGGAAATACATTCTCTAAAAGCCAGCAACTTCAGGAATATCTTTTATACTTGTCCCCTCAGGGTAAAACCACACACACCTGAATGCCTCAGAAGCCTACATCCCCACTGTACCCACAGTCTACTTTCCAATCCCAGACTGGTTGGCAATGGACCTACAGCAGTGTGGGGTAGCCAGCTTCCAGAGGGTTATAGGAACCGACTGGCATGGCCACCCTCATGCACGTGTCTTTAGGGAGGGTCAGGAGAGGCTGTATCTTTCTTCGTGTGAAAGTTCTGGACCTACTACTGGTCATCCCAGATCTGCAAAATGTTTTGGGCTCACCAATCTGAGCTTGTGGCCCTGCTCTAGAAGTGCCAGTAGGGGGTATCCGTGGCTATCCCGAGACTCATGAGCAGCAGCATCCAGTTCATGTCTGCCATGTCTGTATCCTGCTCCTCCTGCTCCATCAGAAGTTCTCTCAGGCACCTTTGATTGGTCAGAAAATGCTGCTGAAATGTCCACCGTCTCACAGAATTTCTGCCCATTTCTTGAAACAGCAAGAGAAATTCTTCAAGTGGCACCTCCTTGATATTGCTGGCTCTGGTTGCTGAGAGCACACAGACAAAACAATGGCTTGGCAAGATGTTTGCAGGATGGTCAAACTTCCTGTAACGTGCAGGGTGGATCCCAGACTGCATCACAGTCAAAGAGCTACAGAGGCCATGTTTTGCAAAGGCGCTATTAAGTCTGGGATGTGGTTGGTTGGAATCTGGTCTGCATGATACAGTGTGGACGCCAGAGCCCTGGGTTCAAACCCAGGTTAGAAAATTCTTTACTTAGGGTTGATAATCAATGTAGATGGCTTAAACCCTGGGTTCTCTAACCTAGGGTTCACTGACTTGAGTCCCACTAACTCTGGGCTTACATTGCAGTGCAGACAAACCCTGATGGGCCACTTTCTTCAGCAGCTGCTGAGTAGCTTAGGGAGGAATAGCAGCAGTGTGGTAGCCTGAAATGCCATGCAGGAAGTTTGGCCATCTATATACCAGGTTATATAGAGTGGACAAACTAGCCACCAAAGGCTTGGGAAGGTGAGGTGGAGATTCTTCCAGAGTGCTGCTGGAGACCTGCGTGTTGTCGGAGCCATTGCCCCAAGACTGGAAGTATAACAATAGCCTGAGTTGACTCTGGTCAGTCCCACAAGGACAGGCAATATGAGGAGCACCCTCACTGCACATTTCTGCTGCTGAAGGAATATGGGCAAATGAATAATAAAGATATTTTTCTTCAGTGTTTTGCTCCATTAAGTATTAAAGTCATCTGCTTGGAAATAAGCATCTTGCTGGAAGCAACAAGGTGCAGGTGCTTCATGGGTAGGGTAATGATCTCAGATGACTGGTCACTACATCAAAATGGAATAATAGAATAGTTGGCCCATACTGTTAAATGGATAGGTGCAGAAAGAATTTTACTATTGGAGAATGAGTTCAGACAGTCACATGAGAGATAGAACAGTGTTTCAGAGGAAGAAAGAAAGCATGACCACCTGGTGAAGGCCTAATGACAGTTTTATGAATTTGTAAGGTTTGTTGCTGAGCCATGAAACAGTAAACTTCACTACCCGCTGGATCGGCAGGTAGCAATCAATCTATTGGGGGATCAACTTATCGTGTCTAGTGAAGACGCGATAAAAATCAATCCCCATGGCTCTGCCGTTGACTCTGGAAATCCACCGCGGCAAGAGGCGGAAGCGGAGTCGACAGCAGCGGTTGACTCGCCGCCGTCCTCACAGCCAGGTAAGTCGACCTAAAATACGCAACTTCAGCTATGCTATTCACGTAGCTGAAGTTGCGTATCTTAGGTCGGCCCTTCCCCCCCCCTGTAGTGTAGACCTAGCCTAATAGAGAATTCTGAGTGTGCGCACACATTTCTCTAACAAGGATATAAACCACTCTTGGAGAACACAAATCTCCTACTGCTTGAAGGCCAAGACAGTATTAACACAAAACAGTCCAGATTCTCTGGTTCATTCCTCTCCCTGTTCTCTGATTAGGCAAAAAATGGCCACAACTCCCCAGCTGAGGACTCTCCTGGTATAGAGAAACTAAGTCGGTATAACCAGCCCCTAAATGCCCTTGTAACAATGACATAAGATGTGTCAATGGCATGAAGAATGACACCCAGAGACGGTGTGCTCTGGCAATTTCGAACTGGCAGACAGCGCCCTTGACGGTGGTACCATCTAGCAAGTTTAGAGCAGACCCATGACTATTCAGACTCCACTAGGGACATGGTTTGTACAGAATCAGTGAGAGAATCAGAACTGTAACCTGTTCCCTGACAGTTACGTTCCCTCCTCTCTGCTAGAAAATCTCAGAGCAGAAAATCTGAGTCAGCATTCATCTGCAATGATTTTCAGGTTTTAATTTAACTCAGGTTAAATAAAGAAATTGACACTACATTATTTCACTTAAGAGTTAAATATTTTTACATGTCAATTAAGAATTTTATAGAAAAGTTGATAATTTATAAACTAATAATTCTTTCCAGGAGATAAAATTTTTATTTCTAACAATCAGACAAATATCAATTGTATCTTTAACCTTTCACTGATTTCTAATTACAGTCTACATTAATTTTTAAACCAATATGTATATTCAACAGCAGATCAAGTTGCTGTTTTGTTATGAGGATGGGTGATCAATTTTCAGTGCTGGCTGCCAGCCAGCTTGCAAATAAGAATTCCACTATCCATTGAAGTCATTAACCTTTCCATTATCCACTGGTGAAGTGTGATCCACAAACAGCCCAGGTAAGAGGATAGCCAGACACACAAGGAAATGTAGAAATTCTCTTTCTGGGAAGGACTGGACAGGGTGGGTTTAACCCCTAATTTTGAAATTGGATTTGGGAGTAGAAATCAGTTTTTCTGGCCTAAATTTAAAAACATATTGCATAGATGTTCCCTTGCAGAACATGACATTTTGCTATTGAATTTTCTATTTGTATTTATGAAGGAAAAATTGGCATAGCATATTATATATATATACACATACACACACACACACACACACACTTCCAAAAACAATTATTGGTATTTAGAGAAATGTGAGTGTCAATGCTCAAAGTACCTTTACTTTTATTATTTACTTATACTTAAGTGTATACTGTTTAAAAACAGCAAGTGATCCACTTACATGGAATGCTGCTACAAAGAATGTCAAAGCCAAAAAGTATAGGTTAGTATCCACAAAAATTCCTTTTACTTCATCTGCATCCTTTTCTGAAAAGCCTGGAAGAAAGAGTAGGTAAAATGTGAAAGTACCAAAAAATTAGTGTTCTAGATATTAGTATAGTAGATTCAAGTATAAAGGACACCCTTTTTAAGTGACACAAGTTTTAATAATAATAATAAAAAATAATAAAAAACAGATAAATAATAAAAACCAGATGCTAGCTTTGCTGACAAAAAATCAATTTTTGTATGTTTTCCCTAAAAACATTTTGAGCTAGTAATTTATAAGATATTGATCTTGACCAGTCACTAAATTTGGTCCTACAAGAGTTTGTCTAGTCTTTAAAATCAGCTCCAAAATGAATAAGGAAAGGGGAAGCTTGGCAACTAACATTTTATACACCTATACGCCACAAAGCTTTTGCTGACTGTAATAAGGTGTCATTAATCAGGAAGGCAACCCTTCCCAGAATTGCTGCCTGAAGAATATTCAGAGATTCCAAGGCAGAAGGGACCATTGTGCTCATCTAGTCTGACCTCTTGTATAACACAGGCCACAGAACTTCCCCAAAATAATTCCTAAAACATACCTTTTAGAAAAACATCCAATCTTGATTATAAATTGTCACTGATGGAGAATCCTAGGGTAGACCTGCCCAAAGTAAGTCCTGGTAAGATTTAAAATCCTCTGGGAGGGAAGACAAGGAAGCTGGGATTACAGAGTTGTCCGGGAAAGGAGAGGATGGGACTGCTGGCATTACTTGGGGTAGAGGTTGCTCCTTTGGCAAAGGCTGCCCCAAAAAGAGGTGTCTCAAGAGGACAGACCTCCTCTTGCATCTGTAACAGAGGCCACTCTTGGGGCTGGTCCATCTCAGGATTAAGGGACTCGCTCTCTGGACTGGAGTAGAAATTTAGACCTCTTCAAGCAGGGAGTACCCCACAGGTCCCAAGGTGATCACTGTGTGAGAGAGTATGGCATAGGGGCTCAATACATTGAGGATGCCAAGGATCTGCCCTTACTGTTAGAACAGCTGTGCTCTTAGTGCAGACACTTTCCCTCTGCTGCCCATTGCAAGATCTTTGGGACTTTTCGCCAAGGCAAAGACCAACTGGATGACTCCATATTAGAGTAACAGAAGTCCTTGGGCACTCTTGGTGGCCACTCCGGCAGGACCACAGAATAGCCCAATTTATCCACAGTCCAATGAGAGAAGGGCAAAGTTGGTATCAGGGATGGGACTGTTGTCAGTATGAGAAAATCTTCCATGACAGTACCAAAGAGCACAACAGAATTGGGGGTTTCAAAGGGCACCTGTGTTAACTGAAATTAATGGTGACTAAACAGAGGACAGAGATGGCACCAAGGACAAAGGTGCTGCCCCACAGGCATCTACACCGAGGAAGGTGCCTGTGGTTTCACTGGTACCGAGGGCATCAACAGTAGCGGCCTCAACCCTGAGTCTGTAGAATTTGAGGGGCCTGAAACAGCTGGCAGTGCTGATAGTACACCCGCCTCCTGAGTAAGCAGGGAGGCTGGTACAGACAGGCAGAATAAGTCTGTTACTACCATATAGGCTTGTGGGATTGTTGATACCAAAAAGCAGTGGCACCATAGGTACCAGACTCAATGGTTGTCCACCAGGTGAGCCTTGAGTCAGTGGTACAGTACTGGGAATCTCCAGCCTTGAGGTGAATCGATAGCTTGGCTGTACCCTGGATCTTTTGAATGTTGAGGAACTATCTTTGATAAAGAGGACGACTCTCTCCTCAATTTCGAACATCCCTGATCTGTTTTGTAGGTCTCTTCTGGGGTACCTCAGTGAACACATATCGACCCCTTTCTCTTCGTGGGGAAGAGTCAGAGTCCAGGGGTCTGTCTACCAGCGTTGATGCGGAAGGTGGCTGGCTGAGGACTGCCAGTCCTGCTAGCGGAAGAGGGTCTTGGTGCTAGTGCAACTCAGAGCCTGTTCCAACAAAAGCTGCTTCAGGTGAAGGTCTCTTGCAATCTGTGTTCTCCCAACAAATGATACATTCTCCTTAATGTGACTTTCACCTACACGCAGTAAGTGTAGGAGTCAATTGTTGGGAATAGAAAGTCCACCTAACAAGCAACGTTTGAAGGCCTGGACAACGCTGCATGCCCTATAGTGCTGAGCACCAGAAATTACTATAAGGACAAACTAAATTAGCTACAAACTATACTACACTACAGATACGATTAAAAATTCTTTACAAGAGAAGTCCCAGTGACAAGTGTGATGCAGAGAAAAAAAGCCATGAGAAGACTCGCACAGGGGGAGCTCCGACTAAGGATACTGGCGGTATGAAGGGACTGAGGGGGATTAGGGTAGCATCACCATTATATTGTTTCAGAAGGGGCCAAAGGCAACACAGGGTGGGCGCGCCGTTCCAATAGGTACCATGGTGGGGAAAGTCTCCAACTCTGATACCCTCAGCACAAATGCACCTGAGTGAAATACCCATCTGCAACCACTCAAAGAATAAGCAATGTAGGTTATACCTACAAGATAGTGGACTATAATCCTCAAAAGTGACTCTGAAAAGGACTTAAGAAACGATGGTGGATAACCAACTGAACATATATTCCCAGCTCTAGCTAGAAGGGCTAACAATCAGACAAACAGGAATACTGAGGAGGGACATGATATCATCCCAGCATATGGCTCTTGTGAAACTATTGCATCTATCAGCATTTTAAATGGGATGATGAAAAACTGGAAAGAGTTCAGAGGAAAGCCACAAGAATGATCGAGAATCTGAGAAACAGGGCTTACAGAAAGATTTTAAGAAGGTCAATTGATCTAGTTTATTCAAAAGGTTAAGAGATGATAGTATATAAATACCAACACAGGGACAAGACACTGATACTAGAAGGTTCTTTAACCCAGCAGAAAAAGACAAAGAGATCCAATGGC
Organism: Malaclemys terrapin pileata; assembly: GCF_027887155.1. Lineage (NCBI taxonomy): Eukaryota > Metazoa > Chordata > Testudines > Emydidae > Malaclemys > Malaclemys terrapin. The sequence goes on from NC_071506.1 coordinate 165,013,557, forward strand.
AAGAAGCTGAAGTCAACGAAGTTCAAACTGAAAATAAAATGCACATTTTTAACTGTGAGGATAATCAACAGATTACCAAGGTTTGTGGTAAATTCTCCGTCATTCAGTCTTTAAATTAAGACTGGATGTATTCAGAAAGATTAAACTACATCCAGTCTTAATTACTGAGCTAGATGCAGAAATTACTTGATGAAATTCTATGCTTTGTGTTATACAGATTAGCCTAGATCATAATTTTCCTTTCTGACCTTAATCCATGCCTTTCCTTTATCCTATATTTTCAGGAAAGGGGTTTTCTTATTGAACAGAATTTAAAGTTTCCAGTATTAGAGAGCCCTTCCTTAATGAGCAAATTTTCTTTTTAAATAAGGCAACTCAGAATGTTGTGGGACGATTGTACAGGGAAATTTCTGTGTCTTCTATACCCATTAAAGTTAGTTATTAAATGGGAAAGAGCCATCACATCCTCTCAAGATAGGTGTATGGGATTTTAAAATGTTTCATACAGATTTGTCCTGTTTCAACAAATCTATTGGAGTTGAAATATAAGATCATAATAGTAGTACTGGGCATCAGTGAAAAACTCCTAAATTTTGTTATCTTGAGGTCTCTGAACTATAAAGAATGCATCAGATACTGATTCAGGTTTTGGTTTTGGATACTTTTTCTATTATTTTTAAGAGACAGAAAAAACCTTGAGAAGAATTCACTCCTTCACTGTTGGCCCTTTTATGCTGCTGTTGTAGTGCAGAAGACTCTTTACAGCCCAGATCTGGCTTGGGAAAGTCCTGCCTGCTGCAGGATTTGCACAGGGCAATTTATGCTGCCTATTATGCCTCTGCCACAAGTCCCAGGATAGGAGGCATGAAGAGGAACTTCCACCCATATGCAGCTGGGGACAGGCTACTTAAGAGACTCTGGGGACCACAATTGCAGCCCAGAACCAGGAATGTGAGAAGGTAGCTTAAATGTACTTTAGTTCTTCCTCTCCCAGAGATGCGAGTTTTGTGCAGCGCCTTTAGAAGATAGTGTAATAGAGCTGAGAGGTGAAAACATTATCTAACTCTCTGACTCTCCCTTTCACAAAAGCATAGATTTAGCATGCCTGGAATTTTGTGACTCTGTACAAATTTGCACAGCTACTCTTTGAGAAAGCATGCAAGTTTAGATGCTTTTTTCACAAATTATTTTAATAAAAAAATTGTCTCAACTGGAATGTTCACTTAAGAGATAACCTGGGGAAGCTGGTTAATTTACTCAGCTGCCCTTTACTTTCTATTTCTTTGTCCAGAATGGCTCTCCCTTTCTTTTTTACCTGCCTAAATTGTGTTACTTTAAAGAGATTTACAGTACTGACTTTTGTATCTGACCGTCTGAAGATACAAAACACAGAAAGTTTCTTATCAGTGTTATTCATTAAAACAAAAACCTCATGCATTATTTTTAATGAAAATATTTTATTGAATTTATGTTATAACAAAGACACAATTTTGAAAACTCTGCAAAAGAAATCCTGAGTAGAATGGCAGGCAGTGTACAGTTCCTGAAGCTGGTTGGCTGCACTGCTGTAGTGAGGCAGAAAAATTACTGGTGAGCAAAATACACCACAGACAGGGCAGAGTCAAGGGAATGGAGAAGACATGATTGGCCTGCCAATGACCAGTCTATCTGGAGGTTAAATGTTTGATTTCTAAAATTTCCACTCATTCTGGATATCCATCCCTAGCAGCTTAAATTCAAGTCTTAGGTACACAACTCCAAATGAAGTCATTTGGAGAACGGAGGTATTTCTTAAGATTAGGATCTGTATATCAAGTTAACTACTTGAGAACTGAGGTAATTTGAATTAAAGTAGGCTATAGAAGCATGAACTACCTCCCATAGTTTATCAGTCTGTTAGCAATAGGGCATTTCTTTTATGTATACTTTATTTTTAGCTAAGTGAATATAATGAAGTGCCATTTTTATTTAAGATTTTATTTTTCGGGAGTTCAAGATAAAACATTTTTTAAAAGTATACTCCAAATAGTGACTTTTTTTTAAAAGCAGCACTTACGGACTTTCACATGCAAAAGCCCCTAACAACTAGTGGAAGGATCACTGCTCCCTTGCAATATTAGTCTCATCTGATTTTATTGCTTAATTTTAACCACAACATACTATATGTACAAACTCAAGATGTATATTGCAGAAGCCCACAGATTTTTCTGATAGTGTGTCAAACAAGACAAAAGAACTACACCATTTTACAGTACTGTAAATGCAGTCAATATATAGTTTATAAATTAGAAGTTAAGAACCTGACCTTCTGCTGTGAAAAAGTAAACATACCAAACTGCTGCAGGGAGAACACTGCATCTTGCATGTGGATCCAAAATCGGAGCTTTCCAAGAGATATTTTATCGTATGACACTGTAAGAGGTAGCTCTGTCGTTGAACGGTTTATTATCTGCATTTGGACAGAAAATAGTCTTAACAACAAAGTTAATATACATACAAATGGGAATGCAAATGGAAACAACAGCTAATACTTAGGGGTTGTTTAATTTTCATAAAAAAATCAATAAAGCAGTATTTAAAACACCATGTGTTAATATACTAAATGGGTAGTTTGTTCTATTGAGATTCTTATACAACCCTCATCTCTGAAGCATCTAAGCACCTCTGATAAATGCATTAAGCAACATAACTAACATTTCCCACATGACTCATTCTCTCATCACCTCAAGAGGGGCGACTGGGTATGCAATGTTGTGTTTGTTTTGGAAGGGTCTCCATCTTACTTCCTTATGCATATGTGGGTCTGTCTTGTTGCCTGGGAGCAGGCAGATCTCTGACCTTAAGGGTTTGTCTACACTACCTGCCAGATTGGCGGGCAGCGACCAATCCAGAGGGGGTCCATTTATTGCGTCTAGTATAGATGTGATAAACTAACCGCCGAGTGCTCTCCTGTCGACTCCCAGTACTCCACTAGAACGAGAAGCGCAAGTGGAGTCAACATCAGGAGAGCATCAGCGGTTGACTTACCGCAGTGAAGACACCATGGTAAGTAGATCTAAGTATGTCAACTTCAGCTACGCTATTCACATAGCTGAAGTTGCGTATCTTAGATCGACCCCGCACGGTAGTGTAGACAAGCCCTGAAACTATTGCCTTAGTGAGGTAATAATCTAACACAGTGACTGGGTTATGATGTCTTCTGTATAATAATTCAGTGTCAACTATCGGGTTAGGAATGGGCAATTTGAAGCTAACAAGGCCCCTCCCCCACATTCTCCCCTACCATTTGAAGTTGCTGCCCATTTCCCACTTCTCTGGTCCTGGCCAGATAGAGGGACATGACTCCCACGCACAACCCCATCTCTCTGGGCTACGGTTGAGAAGGAATGTGTCTCACAAAGTGGGGAGAGAGGGGAATGGGGCAGCAGCAATCCTACCCCCACGAACTAAGGATTCCCATATGTAAGCGTAGATCTGGGTCCCCCGCCCCTGTATGGAATCAAGTCTGAGGCCTTCTCCATGTCCCATGTCTGTGCTGTGATCTGGGGGTCCTGTGACCCTCTCCCTAACTCCCCATGTGAACCATCATCCAGAGGATCCTGAGCCTCTTCCCCCACCCCATCTGCTAGTTGTGATATTAAGCACCCGCGGTGGGGGAGACATGACAACCCACTGAGATGAATGAAGCAATTCACACCTCTCAGAACTATCATTTCAGGCTGTATTCATCTCCATGGGGTGTTCTCATTCATTTAAGAACATCTGGGCCCCTTCATATCTCTTGAGTGTGCTATACTGCAGAAGGATGTATAGAGCCTCTTCCCCGAACATTAGACACAGAGGTCCTTCCCAAATCTCTATCTCCACTCTCCTGCCCCTCCTTGCCTCCTGCTGATGAATGCATTCCTTACAGTTCCACCAGTACTACCTTCCTACCTCCTCAGGGCCTCTCCAAGCTTACCAGGGGCATGGAGTGGCAATGAAGAAGGTGGAGCTGGTGTGTGGTAGCTCAGAGCAGCAGGGGTAATGCGGGGGGGTTGGAGCCAGGGACATGACAGAAAGCATAGACGAGATGTTGAGACAGTGGTGGTGGTCTGAGCAATTGGAGGAAATTTGGGGAGTAGGAGCAGTGAGGGGCTATCTGAGAGTGTATTAGAACAGTGCAGGGAATAGCAGGGTGGGAAGGAAGGGATCAGAGTTGAAAAGCTGTTTTTTTTGGGGGGGGGGACAGAGACAAAGCCTCCCCATCATCATTCACATCCATCATGTCGGTCCCCTCTTCTAAAAGCTTCCCCACTGATTCCATTTTAGTTCCTGCATTTGCTCCTCAGCTTTTCAACCTTTGGGATCCCTGCCAACGTTGGGAGGAAGAAGAATCAGGTGCGCAAAACAGGCACAGAAATGGGAGGACAAAGAGATGATGTATGGGCAACACATTCTGTGTACAAGGTAATCACTGCAAGGAGTCAGAGAAAGTGAATGGAAGGGCTGGGCTGTGGTACATGAGATGATGAAAAGTTATTAAAAAAAAAAAAAAGAGAAATTAAATGCCCAAGAATTTGTTAGTGCAGAGTTAAACTTGCCCAGAGGTGCCTCATGCTTTTCCAGAAATGTGAACAGTGGACAAAGTTACAGCATTTGTGGAATTGCTATGTAATCTAAGAATGCAGAGATGTAATAATTTTATGAATACCATACATGACCAGGTTAATGAGAGGAAGTTACTGTGTTAAGACTTTCCTCTATGAACACACTGATGTAACTTAATAGGGAGCTGTGTAAAGAACAGGAAAATGATAATGGCCCCTGATAAGAACAGCCCTGTGGACACTTGAAAGAATGTGAAAAGCCAGCAGATTTAAGGTCTCCAAGGAAGAAGAAAGATTGTTTTGCCAGGCTAGGAACTTGGAGAACAAAAAGACTGAACAGCTTTTAAAAGAGGACTCTCACTGAAGCAAAGGAGAGAAACAGTTTGTGAGTTAAGGGAATGGACTATTCCAGTCAGACCCTAGAGGTCTCTGAGGTCTACAGACCTGCCTGGATCCTCACCTGGAATATAATTAATTACCTGGCAAAATAGACAGATGTCTAGTCTATGTTGTTTTCAGATCTGTTTTTCCCTGAAATGCTTTTGTTCTAAATAAATCTTCTCTAAGGAGGCGGTTTGGTCACTGATTACCACTGTCGCTGCTTCTGGATAAAACAGAACAACAGGGTCTGAGGCTAAGTTAGACCTACTAAGGTAACCATGGTTAGTACCAGGTGACTGCAACCAAGGGCCTGGCCTGAGAATGGAAGGGCCATATAATTCCACCCTAAATCAGAGGCACCAGCTACAGGCTTGAGACCTACTGAGGGTGCTCAAAGAGACCAAGAATCCTAGAAGATTAGGGCTGGAAGAGACCTCAGGAGGTCATCTAATCCAACCCCCTGCTCAAAGCAGGAGATGCAGCCAGCCTGGCAATCAGTGTGTATCTTAACTTGGAGTTTTTCTGGTTTAGCCAATTTCCACATTCTGAAAGAACACCCTTAATTCTGCATTAACAAATTTTGGGGGCATTTAATCAACATCTAATCTGAAGATTAGATTAGCAACGTATTAGCTGTGTCCACTGAATTTCTGTGAGGTGGGCTGCTGTAATGGAAACAAGGACAAAGCCTTAATTACAGCAGTACTAGAGATTTCCGTAAAACTGTAATTCAAAATTTAGTGAAAAGGCATTTTGTTACTCACCATTAAATCTTTCACTCTGTTGCTTAGCTGATCAATAAATAATATTGGAAGGTAATGCACAGTCTTCCCCAACTGAACCCTATGATGTTCAAACATGGATTTTTATGATTACGTTACTCCAGAAAGAAAACTTTTTCTAATCATATTAGTGCACAAAAAATAAATTTCTGGAATCAATTATACATAGTTTCACACATATTTAACTTTAATGTGTGCCATGAAAATTTCCATACTGGACCTCTTTACCCTATCAGAGTAGTATATTTGCTGCAAATGAGAATTCATCCTTTTCAGTTCACTTTTTGCAGTTTCAACTTCAAGGTTAACAATACAGAAAGACAGGATAAGTGAAGAGTTCCAGATACACATGCAATATAAAGGATAGAGAACGAAAGAAACAAAAGATGGATAAAACTATCATTTGAAGTTGGTAGTGAGGTATCTACAGCATGCAGAAGTGGGAGCAGACATTACAATGTCTGGTGAAGACAAGAAACTGTATCCCAGTAATGAGAGACTGGGGATTACCCATATTTAAAATTTACTTGATTGTAAAAATAAGTTAGTCTATGAAACCAGTGCAGCTTAAAGAGTTTTTCACAGCACTCACCACAGAATTTGAATACCTCAAACATTAGAGAGAAAAGGTGGATGAGGCAATATCTTTTATTGGACCCACCTCTGTTGGTGAAAGAGAAAGTTTTGAGCTACACAGAGCTCTTCTTTAGGTCAAAATAAGAGCTCTGTGTAGCTCAAAACCATGTCTCCTTCATCAACAGAAGTGGGTACAATAAAAGATATTGCCTACCTTGTCTCTCTAATATCCTGGGACCAACACGGCTACAACTACACTATAAATCACAAATATTAGTGAAGTCCCTATGCCTTGTAAACACTAGGAAAAACTGTATGTATAATTAGTCGCTGGGGCAGCTCCACTGGCATAAGTAATGGTGGGAGACAAACCATACACAAGGCACAGGCCTATTTACTACCAGGTCATCTAAACAGAGGTGGTCTAGATGACATGGTGGTAAAAAACCCAGTGCCATGTCAAGACTACAGCTTCTACAATTGCCGGTAGAACTGTAGAAGTGCACCTATGAGTGTCCAAACTTTGCCAGAGTAAATACAGCTACACTGAACACAGTGGGAGTACTTGCAGAATAGAACACTATTCAAAGTATGGGCGACAGAACCAGGCCCAAGTGACGTACCCCAAGTCACACAGGAAGCCAAAGGCAGAGTTCCGAATAGAATCTAAAACTCTGGAGTCCCCATCTATTGACCTAACCCCAAGACCATCTTGACTCTCTAGTACATTGAATTGGTGCTGCTGATCCCCTTTGAAGAACTATCCTGCACTTGCAATTTATCTAGATTTAAGCATCTGTAAGATCAAGGACATAGTTGCCTTCTTCTGCTCCGCCTCTTCCCCCAAAGATACCATACCTGTCCTGCCTTTTCCCTCGAGGCCCTATTCCCTACTCGCTCCCCCCCGCCCCCATCACTCGAGCCTCTCCACCTCCCTCCCTCTTCCCCCTAAGATGGACTCCCTCTGCTCTGGGGCTGGGACACGAGCTGCAGCTTGACGCAGAGCCTGCTGCCTGCCTGGCCACAAGATGCAGATAGGAGGTGGCCCCAGCTGAGCAGGGGCTGGTGCAGGTTGATGACGCTCCCACCCCACCCATGCATAGTAACCAGACTTTTGTGGTCAGGTCAATACATCTGACTGGACAGTCTGGTCAAAAACTAGACACCTGGCAACCTGATGGTTTGGGCTAGGAGAGCCTTGAGAAGTTTGCTCGTGAGGAAGATTGATTGCTGTGGCAGGCAGCTGACCAGTCTTGTTGCTAGCAAAACTAACTCTTGCTGAGGCAGAGAGGTTATATAGTGCTCTCAGCTCTGGATATCTCCAGCAGCATATTACAATCATAAATCAACGGCACGTTTAAGGAACACTCATTTATTATCTTCCATCTCAAAACAGATATAGCATAAAGGTTCAGAGAAGGGCAGTGAAAATGCCGAAGCATAAAAAAATTACCATATGAGACATTTTATTATTATTTAAAAAAATTTTTTTTTTTTTAAACGAGCTGTATAAGTAAAAAATTACATTGAGAATGTTAAGCTTTCAGGGCATTAAATGCCAAATGTTTCTGTGCAACCTTAATTCTGACCCTTTGTAGGAATTATGATCCAATTTTAACTATACAATCACATGCTAACATTCCTGACTCATGCCCTGTGTATTGTTGTGACACAGAAACTTTGTGGCAAACAACTGACCTAAAACTTGACTCACTCAGTACACTAAAGATATCTTGCAGGATATTTATCCATGAAGAACAGCATATAAGAAAGCTACAGAAAGCTCATAACTTGCAAAGATGCATAATCATTGCAATATGTACGTACGGGTAACAAATAAGGAATAGTATAATTATGTTAAAAGTATGCTTTATGGACTTCGAATAGAAGTGAGTCACCAGGGGATGTTCCTTTGTAATGGCACATTCAAACAGGAGGGAGTTCATAGTCCTCCTGTCCTGCTTAGCTGGTGATGTGATACAAGGATCAATGGTCTAGCCTTGCTCCAACGCAAGACTTTCAATAGAAAACCATCCGAGACAAATGCAAACAATCAAAATCACTTGGAGATAAAAAAGGAACATTACAACAGTCAGAATAGAATAAAAACAAGAGATTACTTCAGAATAACAGAGAGTAGGGGGAGGAAAGCACTCTGTCTCCATTCACTGAGAAGACATCTTTGGAGCAGGAATGTTCTCATGAAAAACTGGACCCTGGTTCCTGTGAAGCCAGCCAGCTCTGCAACAGACTGAACTTTGGGGTGGAGTAGGGTGGAGGGACCTACTTTATTAGATAGGAAAGGTAACTATTAATAAACATTGACCCAGGTTCACTTCTTATGATTTTGTTTTATATTGTACCCATTTGTTTCCATCACCTTCTCGTTTCTAGTAGAAATTCTAGTCTTTAATTGTTCACGAGTCCTGTGAGACTTTATAAGAACAGTGGTTTAAGGGAAAACTGGGATACACTGCACCTTTGGGAGCAAAGGATTTGGGAATTCTGTGAGTAGCCAGTGTTGAGACTGGAGCTCTTCAAAGGGACTGAGGGATTGGAGTGTATGTATTGTTAGCCTGCAAGGCAGATAGGGCTGGCATAGCTCACAGGAGCATGCTTGAGTGATTGAAAGGCTGGTGGTGGTAGGGCAATGACACCCCACCACCATACGCAAGACTCTTTCTTGTTGGAGGTTGGGGGTAACAAAGTGACTCACAGTCCTGGGTACCCCTGGAAACCACCACAATTGTCTAATCTATGCACTGAATGAGATGGGTTTCTATGGAAACCAGATGTGATCATGCAGTTAAAGAATACATCATCATACATAAGCACAAGCAGGCCACAATTAAGATGTGGTGCAATCTTGGGTCATAGTGTAAGGGCTACTACTATTAAATATTGCTCGTTGTGATTGATGAAGTTTAAGTCTGATGTTAAAATACCCTTTTCCCCAACAATGAGTTCTGTGATTTTAACTGTACAACTTTAATATTTCACTGAGAGGTTATTTAAAAGGAGAAATTAGCCCTATAAACTGAATAGCTTTAAGTCTAACAAAATAAAATCTTTGTAAACTTACATCTTCATGTATCGGTGAACATCAGCAGGGAGAGAGGATCCATCAAAAATAAAATCTTCCACCATAACATTTAGAGTTAACCTTGACCTCCAATGTGAGACAGGTTCATCTAAGGCATTGGTCTGTTTCTTTTCTGCTTCAATTTGCTTTTAAATAAAAAGGAAACAAGCTGTACACATTAAATGCAAATTTTAGAAAAAATAAACAATAAGTCACTTAAACCCTGGATTACAATTAGCTACACCAGAAACATGAACATGTGGAAAATTAGCACTATTACAGCTTGGACCAGACATCATAGCAATATTTTTCTAACTGTGCTGGAAGGAATCCTATGCCCATTGCTATTTGAAACTAAAACTGAAAAACATACACTTAGAAAAGAGGAAATATTATACTTCTCTGGTTCAAGACTTAAACTTTTAAAAATCTGAAGCCAGTTCAGAAAAAAGTTAATTAAAAAAACACTGATTTTCTGATTACTCTCCATGCCTATTTTGAAACAGCCAGAACACTGACATCTGCTTGCTCTGTATAAGGATGTGGGAGCGTGGGGATAACACTACTTGCACTGAGTTTGTGCTGTCTCAACACCACTTTCATGTGACATTTGTAAAAAGATCTCAGCTTCCATTAGGAAAGAAAAAAAATCTGATCACTTGTTATCAAGCAACTAAGACTTCAGAACTGGGTGTAAAAAAAAAACAAAAAACAAAAACCCCACCAATAGTCCGGCTGTTTTTTCATTCTCTCAAGTAAATTAAAGAGATACAGTTGCCATTCCGTTTGTTTTGCTTTGGATCATTATGCAAGACTCTCAGTCTTTCCTCCATTAATGCTTTCTTTATTTGATGTTGAATACTTGCTACGATTTGTTTTCTTCTTGGTCTGCTTTCAAGCAAATAAACAGCAGACTAATGGAGCTGGAAAGAGTCTACACTTTGGCCAGTCACTAACATCTGAATCAAGTTCTGGATTTTGCTTTGCTACAGGACAAAACAAATTTCCACCAAAATCAATATATCCTTAAAAGATGTATTGCTTTCTGGCCTGACCCAGAAGTTCAAACATACCATCACCAAGCATACGTTTTTTAACATAAAGGCCAGGATTGTCTTTCATGCTGTAAGTTTCAGTACAGTATATTTTAGCTTTTGCAAAGAATCCCTCTTCAAAAAGGACTTGAATCACAAGTGCATTTTAAGTCCATCATGAAACACACTGTGCCTACAAAATCTGCCTGTCCTTTTTCCTTAGAACAAGGATAACTCAGGCTGTCGAACATGGGTGGCAGGTACAATAGGCCAGAGGAGATTAAGCCTCCCCAAACAGGATATTGCGCTCCTCCCTTTGGAGGCGCATTGGCCTGCCACCTTTACAGTGCTGCCGCGGAAAGGTGCTTGGGCCGTGGCTCCACCTGCACTGCTCCTCTTCCCACCCCCACTCCACCTCTTCCCTCAGGCACTGCCCTCACTCTGCCTCTTCCCTGAAGTCCCTCCCCACCTGCCGCTCATGCCTCTCCAGTGTGAACGACAGGGGGCCACCCTTGGGTGAAGGGGCAAAGAGGCGCTAGTGGCAGGCAGGGGAGGGCTTTGGGGTAGGGGGCGAAGAGTAGAGCTCTGCACAGAGATAAATCACGGAGCTGAAGAGCTCTACTGGGAATCATGGCGGCGAAAGCAGCCGCATCACAGGTCATTGCTCCCAGGAACCAGCACCCCACGCCAGCAGCTCCCTGGGCATGGCTGTACTGCTCAAAGCTCTGCTCTCCCCCAGCAGTTGTCCCTGGTTGCACTAGTGTGTGCAAGCGGCTCGCACACTCTCAGACAGGAGTCCCTTCCATGCAGCGCTCTGCATCTCTTGCCCAGAGGTGTGCGAGCTGCTTGCACACATTAGTTCGATCAGGGACAGCTGCTGGTAAGCCTGGTACCAACCCCAGTGGGTGTGGCTGGGGGAAGTACAGCCAAGCCCGAGAAGCTGCCCATGGAGGTAGTGGCTAGGGTTGCCAGGTGTCCGGTTTTTGACCGGAATGCTCGGTCAAAAAGGGACCCTGGCGGCTCCGGTCAGCACCGCCAACCGGGCCATTAAAAGTCAGGTTGGCAGCGCAGTAGGGGCCCGGGGCTAAGGCAGGCTCCCTCTCATATGCTGCATGTGTCCAAATAGCTTGAAAGGTGTCAGTAAGAACTTGGTTTGTGGATTTAACCAGTAAAATTTGAAAATATTTTTCAAAATTACAGTGATGTTCTCCTTGGTTGTAGCTGGCAAGGTTCACAACAACATGGGGAGTATCTTGCCTAAAGTAAGCCTGTACACATATTCACTGCTAAACCATCTACAATCAGGCCAGCCAGTTCTAACTTGATGAATTCAGCCTTAATCCGCACAACTTCTGAAGGTATTTTTTATTTTCTGTATGATGTCACCCACTGTACCAGACTCCACATCTTCCATATTAAAGAGAATGATATTTCCAACACCTCACAAATCTGATTTACACCAAGTCATTCATGGGTCTGCAAGCAAGCACAATAATAAACCTAGCTTTCTGAGACTCTTCCTTACAGATCTTGTAAGTGCCTCTATAACATTTCAGTTCAGTTTGATTTAAGATTAAAAGGCTCTTTCCAGCCTGCAAACTATTCAAAACTTTAAAATTCAAATGATGTTTACTGATCATATAATCAGGATTAAGCTAAGTGTCAAACTTTTGAATCTCCTACAAAGTATAGTGTGGCTTTTCCAGCAAATTAAACTCACTTGCCTATGCAAATTTCAGTATCCCCCTCAAAATAAGATGCGATATACAGAAACAGATGTTGTTAAATTTACAATAAATATTTTAAATGTTGCTGTACAGCTTACTTTGAAAATTCAACTGTTACTTGCTTTCTGGCAAAAATAACTGCCTTTGAACTACTTGACTGTAGCTGAAACACCCAGACCCAATCTCTCCCCTCCCCACACATTTCTAATCAGAGCACAGACATTCAAAAAGATGATCAGCAATGTTCTGCTCCTCAGTTCCAGTTCCTTCTGCTAAAGCAGTGGTTCTTAACCTTATCCATACTGTGACCTCATGTTACAATAAACAGTTTCAGGACTCCCCTGTCCCCATTCACAGAGAAAGGAAAGGTGATTACAATCACCACCAAACTATTTGCAACCACCAAGTTGAGACCTCTCATCTGCAGTGTTTCTCAAACTTTTCACATTGGCGACCCCTTATTCACAGTCAAATTTGCACAATCACCCCTTACATTTACTACAAAATTAAAAAAAATCCAATGATAAGAATAAGCCTATATAATTTGAACACTGTCAAACTTTCAAAAAATACTTTATCTTGAAAGGTAAGGATGTGTGAGTGAGCGAGATTTTCTTTGCTTTTAGACTGTACTACAATTTTCAAAGTCTTACAATCCCAAATTGCTTTTTGTGACTCCCCATGCCCGCAGAGGTCAAGCTGATTAATAATATCCAAAGGTGTTAGCTGTATTGCTGACATCAACTACATCCATCCTTCTCCCTTTTGAGTCCCTTCTGCTCCGATCAGCCCTCCTTCTTCCGCCCACTCCTCTCTGACACACCTAAAATAATATTTTCTAGTTCCTACATGTTACCCCGCACCTGCCCTTACTATTTTAAAAAGTCATTTGATATTTTATTAAGGTTTTTTTTTTTCTGTTTAAGAAACCTACCTTATGTCTATCTTGACATGATAAGAAAGATATTTTCAGTTGCTCTTTTTATACATTTTTACCACCAAGGAAAAAAGCCTACCTGGGTGGTGGATTCTCCAGTGATAAGATTAACTTCTTCTGGTTTAGGGACCATGTATGTGGTCAGAGGACTTACTATATGCACCTGTTTGCCATCGTGCCAAGGTAAAATGCCAGAATGGTGAAGAAATATGTATGCATACAGTGTGCCATTATTTCGAGTTTTCTTTGGTACAGAGACATTGACTGTTCTAAAATACAAAATACATTATAAAATAGTATAGTGAAGTCAATAATAAATACAGAATTCTTGCTACTTTTAAATGCTATACTAGAACTTGCTTTAAAAAAATATTTAGAAAGGGTGAACCAAAAAAATCAATTTCATCATCATGTAACAAACAAATCTTCAGCAAAATGTATTCAGTATAAATCACTAACTTATCTTTTGTCAAGTACTTAGTGACAATGAAATTCCTCTTCAGCCATGGTAAATTACAAACACAGAACTCTGGAAAGAGTGTAGCAAGAAACAGCATGTTTTCATTTTGTACTAGCTGTGAATGCTTAATTTTTCTTTTCTTTGACAAGCTTTGGTTTAAAATTACTCCCAATTACTACTGAAGTTGCATGGATTAAAGTTCCACACAACGTAATCATTATAAAACATGATAGCAAATTACGAACTAATTTGAAGTTCTAAACAATTCAATGTATTGTTAAGCTATTCCATATCACTTCTTCAGATTCCCCAGGACAAATTTTAAATATTTCTGTAACTTTGTCAGTGTCAGACAATGAAACTTTCAACTCAGAGTAATAGTAATATCAGTGTGTTTAAATGCGGAAAAGCTATTCTTGCTTTATCTTGGATTACATAGCCCCAACTGTATTTCTGTTAATTCTACCAGAGACTAGCACTGCACTGAACACTTCCATGGATCACAGAACCAAATTACATCACAGTAAAAGATACATATTTACTACCCATCTGAGCTGAAGCATAATATGACCAGCGGTTAGGCTTTCCAATTAGTGGAGTTACAAGAAAAAAAAAAATTGAAAAACACAGCAGAATATGATATAGACAACCCAAAAGCAAAATGGCAGGGTGATCTTAGGTTTTTTTTTTTTTTTTAATTAAAAAGTGAAATAGTTTCTCTTTAAACTGATGATTTGAAGTGGAATATTGACATAGTTCTAGAAAAATTAAATATAAAAAATTCATAACATTTTAAGTCATAAAAGTGAGATTCTACTCTGAAATAAAAAGGACATCTTCCTAGTCCAATTGACGTTCCTTCATAAGTATACAGAGTCTTAACTGTTTACTTCAGCAACAAAGAATTAGTTTATATTACTCTGTTAGAAATGTAGAACTAACACAGACATGGAAAAGTGAGTTGGTGATGTGCAAGCTAAAAACATAGCTTGACTTTCAGATTCTAGGCAAAGTTGCAAAAAGTCACCTGACATGTAAACTGAGCAGATATGTTATAGAAGTTATTGAAGGACAAACCTGGATTTCCATGTCAATTTTAGTCACTATTCAGCGCAGAGCTATACTTTAAGGCATCTTGATTAGCATTTGTAAAATATTTACTTAAGTTGCTGAAAACAGTTGTTTTAAATACTGGCTGCACAATCCAAACTATACAAGTACTTTAAACATTTGGCACATTATATACCATTGAATCTGCACAATAAAGGGACATTAAAGTTGGTAAAACTTTAGGTCCAGAGCAGGCGACTAAGCTTCAAGGTTCCTGGACTGTAATAAAGGCAAAAATACATGAAGCCCATCAGTGGGGCCAAAGTGGATTATATTTCTTCTTAACAACTACATTTTCCCTTCTTTGTTTCCCTTTATTTTTAAATGAATTGGAGATGTCAAGAGATTATAAAATATTAAAGAATTAGAAAATGAAAAACTAGTATACAGTCAAAAACAAGATGAGTTTCAAACTGCCATTGATACAACATTGTTTGAAGTACATGTATTTCCAGTACAGCAATCAAAAGTAAAACAGCACTTCATTCTCAACTTTAGACTAAATTTGCAATAAGGCCTGACATTTTGACAGACTTAACATTAAAACTTTTATTCACTATTATTTTCTTTTAAATAAAGCCTGAATTGCCATATGCTGTATACTGCATTAACTTTGATGGTGGAAAATCCACCAAGCAGAGTTAATAACAACAAATCACTATTTCAACGTGAAAACACTGTGGTGCATGGCAGATCTACCTTAATTCACTGGCACTAACATGCATCACATAACTATTATCTATTAGATACAATAATTCTGAAGAAACACTAAAGAACTTTATAATAATAATACTTTACCTTTCAAATCTGGACTCAATATCAAAATCCTCCACATTCAAAATCAGATCTATATTATTCTCAGCACCAATGTTTGACCGTGTGGTAGTGTATACACTTAACTAAAATAAAAAAGGATAAAACAGTCAGTGCATGGACAAAGAACTGTTTGTTCCATGCTAGCAAGGGCACATTCCATATCTCTAACAAAGCTGTTCTAAGTTTGCCCATATCAGGTGGCATAATCATCATCACAGGAAAATAAAGAAGAGAAGACATATGATCCACAGAGAAAAATAAATTATAAAACATTTCCAAATAAAAATACATATGACTTGACCACCACTGATCATTACAGGAATAATACAAGAATACCAACAGAATATTTGTGGGGAAGAGAGGCTAGAAATTGAATACAGACCCTAAAATAAAACATTAACAACTCAGGGTTTGGGGGGGCTCAGGGCTGGGGAAGGGGATTTGGGTGCCCCTTGGACGACTCCTGGTCAGTGGTGGTGCTAAGACAGGCTTCCTGCCTGTCCTGGCACCGCGGACCATGCTGCACCCTGAAAACTGCCAGCAGCAGGTCCGGCTCCTAGGTGGAGGCTCTCGCACGCAAGTACTGCCCCCGTACCTAGGTGCCAGAACTGCTGCTGACCGCTTCCAGGGCGGAGCGTGGTGTTGGAAAAGGTAGGGACTAGCCTGCCTTAGACGGGCAGCACCGCCGATGGGACTTTTAAAGGCCCAGTTGGCGGTGGTGACCAGAGCTGCTGCGACCCAGTGCGTTACATTCACTACCCAGTACTGGGTTGAGACCCGTAGTTTGAAAACCACTGGCCATGGGGCAGTCCTCTGGGAGGATCAGAAAGATGCCTTCTCCCCCAAATTGAAAGACATTTCACATTAAATCAGGTGAATTATCAGGCTGTGCACCACTCTCTGCTGCTATAGGTGAAATATAGAGCCTACTACAGCTAACAGTTACTCCATTAGTCAACTGTTAGAGGTCTGTGCTGTAGATCTAAAGGTTCCAACCCTTCTGGGCTCCATGGTTCCATCTGATTTATTTTTCTAGATTGCTTTTTTAAAAAATTGGGAAACAACAAAACACATTTAAAGAAAACGAAGGTTGCAAAATTAAACACCCAAAATTTAGAAATGCCAGAATTAATGTTGCCTGTGCATCTTTAATTCAGTCCCCCTGTGCTTATGTATGCATTATGATACAATCTTAAATCACATGCTACTTTTTCTATAGAAGAAGAATACCTTGCTCTAATATATTAACTTTTGAGATATCTCTCAAAGCACTTTACAAAGGATGCCATTAACATTATCCACATTTTACTGATGGGGAAACTGAGCCACAGAGAGGAGAAGTGACTTGTCCAAGGTCACCCAACAAGCCAAGTGCAGAGTAAGGAAGAGAACACAGGTTCCCTGAGTACAAGTCTAGTGCTCTAGCCACAAGGCCACATTGACTCCCCAGAACCCTTTTCTCATTCTGTACACAGGTTGGACCACGCTCAAGGAATGAATGAGGGCTTTGTAGTGAATGAAGTTATCATCTGTACAGCCTCTGTTTCACTGAAAGCTAGACAAATTCAGAATAGAAATAAGGTGTACATTTTTAACTGTGAGAGCAACTAACCATTGGAACAATTTACCAAAGATCATCAGAGAGTCTCGATCAGTGATAATTTTTACATCAAAATTGGATGTTTTTCTAAAAGCTATGCTCTGGGAATTATTTTAGGGAAGTACTAGGGAGTATGCTATACACGTCAGAATAGATCATCACAATGGTCCCTTCTGGCCTTGGCATCTCTGAATCTATTTGTTAAAGAACTTGAAAGATGAACAGACAAAGGATGGTCTCATGAATGAGGCAGCTAGATTCTAGACGTCTGTCTGCTATACAAGTCCTATGCAATACAGGGCAAGTTATTTAACCAAATTTAGCTAACTGTGTGCCCCTCATTTCTGAGTGCCCAACTTGAATCATACAGATTTGCAGAAGTGCTGAGCACTCAACTGCAAAACAAGTCAACTGGAATGGTGCTTTGAACATATCAAGTACAAATGTTAATTACTCTGAAAAATCAAGACCTTGGTGTCTCAGATGAGGAACTCCAAATTAGTTGATACAGTGGAACCCCAATTATCCAATCTAATTGGGCCAGATCAGATAACCAAAAATCCAGATAAACCGGAGAATGGGCGGTAGGGCTCCAGCTGTCAGCCCCGGGCGACAGGGCTCTTGCTAATAGCAAGTATCAGCGGGTAGCCGTGTTAGTCTGTATCTACAAAAACAACAAGAAGAAGAACAGGAGTACTTGTGGCACCTTAGAGACTAACAAATTTATAGAGCATAAGCTTTCGTGGACTACAGCCCACTTCTTCGGATGCATAAGTGGGCTGTAGTCCACGAAAGCTTATGCTCTATAAATTTGTTAGTCTCTAAGGTGCCACAAGTACTCCTGTTCTTCTTTTTGCGGATACAGACTAACACGGCTGTTACTCTGAAAAACAACAAGGAGTCTGGTGGCACCTTAAAGACTAAGATTTATTTGGGCATAAGCTTTCATGGGTAAAAACCTCACTTGCACCCAAAGAAGTGAGGTTTTTACCCACAAAAGCTTATGCCCAAATAAATCTGTTAGTCTTTAAGGTGCCACCAGACTCCTTGTTGTTTTTGCTAATAGCAGGAGACCCAGCTGCTATCAGCCGCAGATAGCTGGTGGTTCAGTTAATATGGAGAGCTGGAAATGGAGACTCGGTTAAACAGGGTTCTACTGTACTTCTGACAATTTTGGCCCTAATGTCTCTGTGCATCAGCACAATGGAGAGTACATTCTGCTTAGACATTAACAACTTCCCATTGACAGAAGTGTTTTCCTGGGAACCAATCCTGTCCCACTGACTTTAAGGCTAATGGGATTTGGATTCTGGCACCAGGCATGCTACTTATTAAGAATGCAGTTTGGAAGAAAGATCCCAGATGCAGGCAGGTTTGTATGGCTGCAACCGGGAAAGGAAGCACTAAGATGTACAGCCAGGGGTCAGCATTCGGCATGTCCCAGTGCTTCCTTCTAAGGCTGCAGCTCCACAAACCTGCCTACATGAGCTAAGGGGCTGCAGGCCAGGCTGCTATGGGCAGGGCATTAGTGGGAAAGGGGGGGGGGGGGGATTGCAGCCCAGATGCAGGAGCTGCACATTATCCTCATCCGATCTATGATCCGCAGAAATTATCTGCAGATATCTGTGGATTTGCAGGGCTCTATACCGGGGTCTGGACTGAGGCTCCAAGCTTGGTCAGGGAGAGAGTCATGACGGACCCTCCACCTACCCTGGGGGGGGGGGGGGGGGGTCCAAGCAGCCCCCCACCCAGCATCCCAGCCCCCCGCCCAGGGCAGGTGGAGGGACCCAGGCTCCCCACAGCTGCCAGCGTGGCTCTCCCCGACCAGGCTCTGGTCAGGGAGGGGGGCGGCTCAGAACCACAGCCTGGCCACGGTAAGAGCCGGATGGGCAGCTGTGGGGAGCCACAGTGGACCCTCCACCCGCCCTGGGCATGGGGCCCAAGCAGCTCCCAGCCCCTGACCCCCAAGCCCTCCGCCCAGGGCAGGTGGAGGATCCGCAACCGCCTGCTCTTACCGTCAGAGCCCTGCGTGGATACAAAATTTGTATCTGCATCCATACTGGTATCTGCAGAAATGGTCCACAGATATATATCTTCCTATTGTATTTTCCACTGCATGAATCCGATGAACCCATGAAAGCTTATGCCCAAATAAATGTGTTAGTCTCTAATGTGCCACAAGTACTCCTCGTTCTTTTTGCAGATATGAAGTGGATGGATACCCGTGGATTTGCAGGGCTCTATCCACTTGAGTTCTGCTGGGGTGCTGCAGTCAAGGAAGGAAGTGCTGGGATGTGTTCAGCCAGGACTCCTGGAGAGAGGTAGAGGTATGTCTGTGGGCCCCAGTGCCTGGTAAAAAAGCCACACCATCTAGGCTGAAACCTCCTACTCTGCTGCTACCCTGCCCATAGGCACATTTGGAGGCACGCAGACAGGGATGGCATACTGAAGTGCTTTCTTTCCTGGCTGCCAAACTGTCTTCCACTTATTAGTAACCACAGAATAATGGCAATTTTTTGCTGGCAATCAAAGGGATTGCTAATAAGAGGAATCTACTATGCCACCACCTCATTAGAATGTTTTGAAGCTAAATTCATTAATGTTTGTGAAGCACTCAGTATGCTCAGATCATTACAGAAAAGCCCATGAGTACATTAATAATTCCGTATTCAGTTCAAGGTTTAACCTGTATGTAATAATGAAGGCCTAAGACCACATTAAATAGGGGAATATTGAACACAACATATGAATAGATAAGCCACTGAGTACCGACCATACAGTCTAGTGTATGACACAGAGGTCCTAGAAAACAAAGTGTATGATTATGTAATTAATGACTATCTTCTGGGGGCTTGACTTCACAACCATTATTACTACATCCGAAGAAGTGGGCTGTAGTCCACGAAAGCTTATGCTCTAATAAATTTGTTAGTCTCTGAGGTACCACAAGTACTCCTGTTCTTTTTGCGGATACAGACTAACACGGCTGCTACTCTGAAACCTGTCATTATTATTACAACTATTAAAGTGTAAATGCTTTTTGGTACATAATTCTGTATAAGTACTTAGAATATTTGCTCTCTTTCTCCTAGCCTTGGCAATACTGGAAGATGTTTGGGAAATACAAAATATAGGAATAAAGTTCTTCTAGTTTAATTAAATTGGGCCTGTCTGGGTCACCTGCTCTATTTCTTTATTTGTTCTTCTTTCCTTATTCCCACTCGTTCTCTTCAACTACATATTATTTTATTCCTCAATTGCTCTTTCATAATCCAATTTTCCTTCAATACACAAGATCTCCCTTATTCTTAGATTCTTACATATTAGCCTCATTACTGAGCCACTCTCTTTTCCATGGTATTTTATATTCCACTTGCTCCTTATTCTTTTCTATACCACGTCGATGTCCCCTAGTCTCATTTCTCTCCCCCCCCGCCCCACAACAACGCTGGAAGCACAGATTATAAACTACAAACAAAAAAGACTCTCGCCTGATAGACGTACGGCCAGACCCCGTTAACTGCTGCAGAGCTGGTGCCCGTCAAGTACACGCCGGCAGAGCCCTTAAGCTGCTCACAGCCAACGCGTTCACCCCCGCCGGAGCCCGCAGACCGGCCGACCAAGAAGGTAACCATCTGTGGCCAGCGAAGCGGCGACCCGGGGGCAGGCGAAGGGCCGGGGAGCTGCAGCCAGCCCCTCGGGCACGGGAAAGTGAGGGAGAGCCCAGCCCGCGTCTCACCTGCAGCTTGGGCCGGCGGGCCAGGTAGGGCCAGATGCAGCCTGCCGCGCCTCCCGCCCGCTCCTCCTTGGCCGGGCCCAGGGCGGGGCAGGGCCGTGTACAGACGATCCCGTACATCACCCAGCACGTGTGCGCCACGTATACCGCGAACACCCCCACCACCAGGCTGGTGAACGAGCTGCGACTCAGCATGGCCCCGCCGCCACCGTCCGCGCAACCGCCGCCGGGGTCACCCGAGCCGCCCCTGGCCACAGAACGCCGGCATCCTCGGCACCCAGCGCGCGCCCGGCACCGCCCAGCCCCTCCTCGCGCGTCGCGACTTCCGAGAGACAGCGGAAACACGTAACCTGCCTCTCCCCGCAAGGCGCCTCCAGGAAAGGTTCCTGCTGGGAGGACAGCCCCGCCCCCACCAGCATCGATCCCACCCCCCAACTACTGCTGACGGGCCCCGTTCCACCCGCCCCGTCACCCAGCGAGCTCGCGGAGCAGCGGCGGGGCCTCGCACAGTGCTATGCTGGGTCCCGCTGCTGCCGCTCTGGCGGCAGCGCGACCAGACCAAAGTCTGCAGGGCGGGCAGAGACTTTTCCGGGCCCCCTCCCTGCGAGCCCAGTCCCCGCCACGCATTTGCCCGCTGGCCGCTATGTGCCTGGGCCCTGGCGCCCGATCAGTCACCCCCTGTGCAGCTGGGCTTGCCAGGTGCCTGGTTTTTGTCTGGAAAGTCTGATCAAAAGGGGACTTGTATAGTGGCCAGTCAGCTATATTGACCTGACATCAAAAGTCTAGTTACCACCAGTCGGGGGAGGCCCCAGGTCATTAACTCCTGACAGCTAGGCAGCCTCCTATGCAGCTTTCTCACAATGCTCCTGTACCCAGTCACCTGTAGTGGGAGGCCTCCTTGCATCGCTCTCTAATTGCCCCCTTACCCGGGCTTCTCTGCATCCAAGCATTTCCCCCTGCTCCTGTACTAGAGTCTCCCATTCGCTCCCCTATGTCATCAATTATATGTGTCCTCCTGTCTCCACCATTCCCTCACTTCACTTGATGCCAGGAGCTCTGTCTGTCCCCCATTCCCATCTCCTATTAGGGGCTCTGTGTGCATCCTCCCCACTATGAGGGTCTTCCAGTTTCCCCCTGCCAAAGGTTCATCCTCCCTTCCCCTACACCAAGATCCCCCATTCCCACGCCATGGCAGATGGTTTGCCCCCTGAGCTAGGGGCTTTGTGTGCCCCCTCTCCCATAGCAGGGTCCCCACTTTCCCACATTTTCCCTTTCCCCCATGTAAAGGGGTGTGTTCACACTGTCTTCCACCCTTCCCCCTCACTATTATCATTTATCTGAGAGAAGGGAGGATGGGCAGGGTATTGTTTTATGCTGGAAGGTATTAATGGGACCTGTCAATCAGTTGTTTGATCTATAAACAATTGCAAAAATGTTTGTAGTTGTTGCTGAATTAAACAGATAGAGGGCTTCTGTGTCTCCCCATTTTCCCCAAAAATCGTTAGAATTTTGGCCATTGATACCTAAAATGTTCCCTGAAATTTTGGAGTTGGTTGGATGTAACATTGAAAAGATATGTTACAGACGAATTATTACAAAAATGATATCAAGTTTAGTTATTGGTCTCACAAACTCAGAGTTTATGCAGATAGATTCTTCCACTCTTTGTGCTCACATGCAGCCTCCCACACTACAAAGTTGGATCATCCTAAATCCACATTTTTTGACATAGTTTTGCATGTGTCCGCACCTAAATTAGTTTCCTATCAACATAAACACCCCATTTAATCAACATAATAATACCACCTCCCCAATGATGCAGAGTGAAAGTCAACCTACTTCTGTCCACACAATACAAGTCTAAACACTGCATTAGCTTTGTTGACCCTAACGGTCCTCCAGCAGATGCTCCTGTACCCACAACATTGTTTGCTCCAGGCCCAATTTTTGAACTCCATTGCCCAGGTGCATAGACGACTTGTGCCCCCTGATACTGGGGATGGGGGGGGAGGGGAAAATTTAAAGGGGAGGCCATGAGACCACCCCACAGCTGGGGCCACAGGAGCAGGGAGCATGTGTCTCTGGGCCCAGCTGCGGCCAGTCCTGGCCACGGAGTCTCACAGCACCAGTGTCTCTCCGGCGTTCGCAGATACCTCATCAGGGGAGACATGGGGCACAGGCAATGCCCCTACTTCCAGCTGAGCAGAGGCCAAGGAGCCTGCTCCTGGCGCCTTCCCCAGCAACCCCACACCCTGCACCCAAACCCGGAGACCACTGTGATCTCCACACCCCACCAGATTTACCTACGGAGTGGGGGCTCTATCCTCCTGCTGGATAGAGGATAGAGCCCGCCGGCACATTTCTCCCCCTGACAGCCAGGCCCAGGCAGGGAGCAGGATGGAGCCGCTGCTCACGCCAGCTGAGGGTGGCTGCTCCAGGTCACTGCATCCGTGCAGCGCAGCAGCTACCTGAAAGCGAGTCCAGCTGGGGAGATGGCGGTGGCCCAGCCCCTCTGCTACCCACCTGGGCCTGGCTGCTGGAGATGGGGTCTGAGCGAGCCAGAAATGTGATGGGAGGGCGGGGGGAGAGGAGCTCTGGTTTGCTCGGCCCCCAACAGTCGGGCCCGGGTGGACAGTGGAGGAGGTGGGCTGCCACCACCTCCCCAACCGGGTTCTGGCAGGCAGCCTCCACACTGCACAGAGCAGCACCCCTGAGCAGCCACCCTCAGTCAGCATGAAAAACGGCTCAGTCCTGCCCTTTCTGCTCCCCTCCCAGGCCCAGCTGCCAGGGAGAGGGGCCATATGTGCCAGGGGGCAGGTACAGCAGGAGGACAGACCCCTCTCCAGACCTCCCCTCTCAGCAGGCCGAGCAGAAATCTGGGGCAGCACTTGACCTTGCATGCCCCCTGACATGTCACCTATGCACAGGGGTCCCAGATACACTCTTTAAAACCCCAGTCTTGCCTTGTCCACTGTGGTGAGCACACCTACTTGCCTGCCTTTGTAAGCAGCTGACCAGGCTGGCTCCATGCAGACAGAGAGCTACACCTAAACATGCACTTGCCTGGAGGTGGGCAGAAGTATCAGGGCCAGGGCATAGGCAGCCAGGCTACAATGGTACTTCTTTAAGAGCTGTTGCAGCAGCTGTGAGCAGAATATGCTGCTGTGTTGGGAGATCTGCATGTATCTGGGGACTGGGAGGACTTGGGAGCTACCAAGAATAGTTATCCTTCAAAAGTTGAATCTTGTCATTGAAGATGTAACAGTTTGACACATTCTGGGATGCAATTCAGACCAGTGACAGGTTGTGTCACCACTTGTGTTTTAACCTCAGTGCCCTAAAAGCTTCTGCTACAGATCTGTCGCATCTTACGCTGGGGTTACGTTCCACAGTCAGCACGTAAAGCGAAAATTGCGTATAGTCAAAATGACCCTTGAAAATCCCTTAAAATCACCCATAAAGTACAGTTTTGTGTATACAACCCTGTCCAGTATTATGTATTGTATACAGCAATGTACAGTAAAGTATATAATAAAGACTACATATGCAAAATATAATTTTACATATTTTAAATAACATAACAGAGAGACGGAAGAATGAAAGAATAAAAAATGAAAACAGTACAGTACAGTACTGTAAACCTGAACAGTCACCAGTCATTCTGGGTATTCTTGCTAGTCTTGTACTGTACACACTCCAATGATTAGTCTTCCCCTGACACCACTATCATTGAGTCATCAGGGCTTGATGTCGATCCAGGAGACGATGGGCCAGGCTTGGGTGACGGAGAGCGAGTCGTAGACGAAGTGGTTGGCTCTGGTTCAGCTCGAGAAGTTGATTATGTAGGCTCTGCTGCTGCTGGTCGTTTTTTCTTTAAAAACATGGTGATTGGTAACTGTCGCTGTTGTCTCTTGAGCTCCTCAAACATTTCTTGGTACGGTCTCAAATCATCTGTAATACTACGTGTGATTTTGAGGCTTCGCTCCATAGAAGGAGCATATTCAGAAATTAAATCATTCAAGTGTTTCGCTGCTTAGAACACTTCAGAAAATGTATGAAGATTCCAAGTTGCTGGCTCTTCCTGTTTGTCATCATCTTCGTGTTCTGTAGACGATTTTATCAGTTCCTTTAACTCTTTGTTAGTCAATGTTTCTCTATGGCCCTCAATTAATTCCTTGAGGATGTCGATGAAGCCATCACCACCCACTTGCCTGGCCACCTGAACAATGAGTTTCACTTCTTTGTCAATGGTTGGGAAACCCTTAAAATCATTCACACAGTATTCCCGTAGGTTTCACCAACATGAATTGACTGTTTCAGGCTTGATTGCATCCATTGCCTGTTTAATATAAGTGATGCAATCAGCAATGTTGAAGGACTTCCAACACTCCATCACATTAACATTGGGATCAGCATCCATAGCAGTAAGGATCCATGAGAATTTAAGCCTCGTGTACGTGGCCTTGAAACAGCTAATGACGCCTTGGTCGAGAGGTTGGAGAATAGAGGTGGTATGGGGGGGGGGGGCGGAGAAAGAAGACTTCAACGTGGTTATGCGCAAACCGGAGTGCCGCAGGGTGGCCAGAAGCATTGTCTACGATCAGCAACACTTTAAAGTCAAGTCCTTTCTCTTCAAGGTACTGCTTGACCTCCAAAATGAAACACTTGTGGAACCAATCCAGAAATAATGCTGCTGTCACCCAAGCCTTTTTATTTGATTGCCAGAACACAGGCAGGAGATTTTTGTTTTTGCCTTTTAGGGCACGGGGATTTGTAGCCCTGTAGAGCAAGCCCGGCTTTATTAAATGCCCAGCCGCATTGCCACAAAGCAACACAGTCACACGGTCTTTAGCTGCTTTGAAGCCAGGGGCTTGTCTATCTGATTTTGAAACGTCAGTGCGGGTGCGCATTTTTTTCCAGAAGAACCCAGTCTCGTCAGCATTAAAAACTTGTTCTGGAAGATAGCCCCTTTCCTCTATGATTTTCTTTAATTGTTTGGGGTAGGCTTTTGCTGCCTCCTCATTGACAGATGCAGCTTCACCAGTAGTCTGCACGTTTTTGAGGTTGAAGCGGTTTCTAAAACTGTTAAGCCAACCTTGGCTGGCTTTGAATTTCTTCTTATCAGAAGGCTGTCTCTCTTCGGCAGGAGATTTGAACAGCGCATAGATGCTAAGAGCCTTTTCTCGCAACATGTTGCCATTGATAGGCACACGTTTATGGTTCATGTCTTCCAGCCATAAGTTTAATACTTTTTCAGTCTTCACTAAAGTCTTATCACGCACTTAGCTCGTCACCTTAGCAGTTACTGGAGCACTTGATGCCATGGCTTGATGAATTTCTCTCTCTCAAATCTAGATTTCTTGTTGCCGTACTTACGCGCCACATTGGTGATGGACATACTGTCTCTCAATAAGTCCAACACAGCCAGTTTTTCCTCCAGCATTGTTGAACAGATCGCTGTTTCTTCAGTTGAACACCAGATGAAGTAGGTGGCTTGTGTTTGGGGGCCATGTTATACGAAAAATACATACTGTATCTTTAAACAGTACAGGTACAGTAGAATCTCAGCGCGGTGAGATGCGCACAGTATGAGAGGCACAGGGGGACTGAGTACTGTAGTGGGAACAGCAGATTTGCGTCTCCCACTCTCTCCCACTCACTCCGGGGCATACACACTATTTAAACTTTTTTTTTTTTTTTTTTTTTTTTTTTTTGCCAACCCTCCAGGGTTGTTATAGGGGAGAACCTTATCACAGGCCTAAAGACATGCTGTTGCTGTCAAGTCCCACCCCAAAAATATTTTAGTGGGAACAGCAGATTCACGTCTCACACTGGTGGAATTGCCCGCACTTTTCCTCCCGCCCCCGACCGCATAAAGCTGAAATTGCGCATGTTAAATGTGCATAAGATCTCTTCCAGATGCCCAAAGGTGCCTTTGTCCTCTTAGGTGAAAGGTTCTCTGCCCCTTTCTTTATAGTCCATTGAATCTTTGAAGTGGATTCTTCTGCAGGATATCCTGTGACACCGGTAAACCATGTGCTAGCACTTGCCAACGCTGTATACATCAGCTGAGCACTGACAAACTCATAGCCGGAAATCAGACCAGCTCACCTGTATGTTGTTATTGTTCCAAGATAGGTGTTAGACTTGTAAAAACGTGTTTAGACTCTATAAAATGCTTGTAAGTTGCTGCATGCATTAATTTTTCTTGTAATGTCTGTGTTCCATGCTATAAGGTTATATGTAAGTTTTGCTTTATAACTGTAAAAATGCCTGCTCTGAACTTGTGTACCCAGGCAGGAAGAGTGGTTCCCCTACCCATCAAGAAGGACTGTCAAAACTACAGTGGTGCACCCGTAGGAACACACATCTTGAAGAACCATTGTTACTGCACAAGGTGAGTCACTTCTTCTTGTCTAGTAAAATTGCACTCAGAACAGGGGAGGAATTTTGAGTCAGAGGCTGTGCAAACTGTATGGTATAGTCGAAAGCTGAAAAACACTATCAGCTGCAAGACAATCTTCAGTCCAAGAAATTTAATCGGACAATGCATGACACGCTAAGGACACTCCTGCCTGAAAAGAAGTGAGCCTGGCAGGAACATCTCCCTGAGTTGGTGCTGGCCTACAACAGCCATGTCCATTCATCAGTGAGTTATGTCACTTTTTATCTCATGTTTGGGAGAGATCCCAGGTTGTCATTAGATATCCTGGAGAGAGAGGGCCACGAGGAGGATATGGTGACCAATTTGGACAACTGGGTCAAAGGTTACCATGAAAAGCTGAAGACAGCCTGTGAAGTTGCTCTACAGCTCTAAACACAGCCCAAAGTAGGAAGAAGACTTATGATCGCAAGTTCATTGGGGCTCTCATCAGACCTGGTGACTGTGTACTAGTTCATAACCATACACACCAGGGATGTAATAAAATACAGGACAAGTGGGAGTCAAATCCACACATTGTAGTTGCTCACAACAATCCTGAGCTTCCAATGTATACTATTCGGCCTGGACAAGGAGTTCCTGAGAGAGCAGTATATAGGGACCAGCTAAAACATTGTATTTTTACTCCAGTCAGGGACCATAGGATGCACAGAGGCATATGCCTGGGAGAGACTGAAACCAATGGGGTATGATTCTAATCCCACAAACTGAGTACTGAAGAGAACAGGGTGTGGCAAACCCAAACTGTGATGAAAATGGTCAGATCCCTCAAACTGACCTGGTGTTACCCCAGGACAGGGGAATAGAACCACCAGCGTTAAGAAGGTACAAGAAGAAAGAGCTCCAGGAAGAAATCACAGCCAGTGTGGAACAGGCTGTCCAGCAGCGTCTATGATTTGGGGGGGCGTGTCATAAATATACACAGGGCAGCTATACTGAATTGCAACTAATCAGTGTGTACCACCTGTTAATCTTAGAGATGATTATGTTATTGGTTCTATGCATTGTTTTAATTAATCTTACAATGTACAATATAAAGAAGTGAAAATAGAATATTAAATAAATGTTCTTCTGTTAATTGTTAATGCTTTTCATATATAATATGATGCTTGTAAGTGTTATTGTTAATATAGGACCTGGAAGTGCTGGTCTGAACATTCTAGTGGGGGAAGAATTTTAGCAAGGGGGAATGTCAGTGGGCTATTGGACTCTTACTGAAACTTGGTGGGGTTTTTTGGTTGGTGCTCTCCTAACACCAGGAGAAAGGGGAAGGGCTGAAGAGGAGTTAGGATCCTGAGACTGACACAGCCCCATGGCCAATTGGGAGAGGCCAGCACTCCAAGTCAGCCAGATTCACAGGGGAGGCAGGCAACTGAGGGAGTTGTCAGGGTTCCATCCCCACTCTGAGCTCTGGGGTACAGATGTGGGGACCCTTATGAAAGACCCCCTAAACTTATTTCTACCAGCTTAGGTTAAAACTTCCCCAAGGCACAAATCCTTTCCTTGTCCTTGGACGGTATTGCTGCCACCACTAAGTGATTTAGACAAAAATTCAGGAAAAAGGGCCACTTGAAGTTCCTGTTTCCCCAGAATATTCCCCCAAGCTCCTTCACCCCCTTTCCTAGGGAGGCTTGAGAATAATATACAGACCAAACCCCTGGGTTTTTAGGACACTGAAAATCAATCAGGTTCTTAAAAGAAGAATTTTATTAAAAAAAAAAACGTAAAAGAATCACACCTGCAAAATCGGGATGGAAGGTAACTTTACAAGGTAAATAAAAAGATTTAAAACACAGAGGATTCCCCTCTGACTCTGCTTTCTAGTTACAAAACAGGAATAAAATCACCTCTTAGCATAGGGAAAATTCACAAGCTAAAACAAAAGATAATCTAACACATTTCCTTGCCTTACTTACAATTTTTGTAATCTTAGATGCTCATTTCAGGTATGTTTCCAGGAGATGTTTTTTCTGCCTGGACCCTCTCTCCATCCAGAGAAGGAACAAACAAAGAGAGCACAAACAAAACCTCCCCATCTGCCCCCCGATTTGAAAGTATCTTCTTTCCCCATTGGTTCTTCTGGTCAGGTGCCAACTAGGTTAATTGAACTGATTAACCCCTTACAGGTAAGGCAATTCAGTATAGCTGCCCTGTGTATATTTATGACACGCCCCCCCAAATCATAGACGCTGCTGGACAGCCTGTTCCACACTGGCTGTGATTTCTTCCTGGAGCTCTAGGAGAAAACAGAGTTAATAAGACACATGCACCTCTAGACATACTACTAATTATATAAAAACTAACTATTTTTCACATTTCAAGGACGATTTTAATCAGCTGATTCTGGGAAACTTTCACGGGAGAGTGTATCAGCCACTTTGTTAGAAGCCCCTGAAATGTGTTGTATTTCAAAATCAAAATCTTGGAGAGCTAAACTCCACCGAAGAAGTTTTTTGTTATTTTCCTTGACGGTATGAAACCACTTCAGCGCAGCATAGTCGGTTTGCAGGTGGAAATGCCGTCCCCAAACTTATGGGCGTAGCTTTTCCAGAGCGTACACAATGGCGTAACATTCCTTTTTGGTGATTGACCAGTGACTTTCTCTCTCAGGCAGTTTTTTGCTGAGAAACATAATAGGATGGAATTCTTGATCTGGTTCTTCCTGCATTAAAACTGCTCCCACAACACACTCGGCTGCATCTGGGTTACTGGGGCCCTTAGCACAGGGTAAGACATGAGTGTCACTTTAAGCTGGTTAAAGGCCTTCTGATACTCTTTAGTCCACTGAACTGCATTTGGCTGTTTCTTTTTGGTTAGGTCTGTCAGTGGGGTGGTAATTTGGCTGTAGTGCGGTACAAATCGCCTGTAATGTCCGGCCAAGCCTGAGAAGGATTGGACCTGTTTCTTGGTCTTTGGGACAGGCCACTTTTGGATAGCATTCACTTTGGCCTGTATGGGGTTGATAGTTCCTTGACCCACCTGGTGTCCAAGGTAAGTCACTCTGTTTAGGCCTATTTGACACTTTTTAGCCGTAACAGTTAGTCCTGCCTCCCTTATGCGCTCCAAGACTTTTCATAGATGTTCCAAGTGTTCTGCCCATGAATCAGAAAAGATGGCCACATTGTGAACATAGGCGACTGCAGATTTTCCCAATCCCGCTAGGAGACTATCTACAAGTTTCTGGAAGGTGGCAGGTGCATTTTGCAGCTCCAAAGGGAGCACATTAAATTCATACAGCCCTACATGGGTGATGAAGGCTGACCTTTCCTTGGCAGATTCATCTAGCAGTACTTGCCAGTACCCCTTGGTTAAGTCTAAGGTAGAGATGAACTGGGCACATCCCAGTTTTGTCAATAGCTCATATGTGCGTGACATTGGATAGTTGTCTGGGTGAGTCACAGCATTTAGCTTATGGTAGTCCACGCAAAAGCGTATTTCCCTATCTGGTTTGGGAACTAGAACCACGAGATGCCCATGCACTTTTAGATGGGCAGATTGCACCCACCTGTAGCATATCCTGGATCTCCCGTTCTATAAGGTAAAGTTGGGCTCTAATTGGGTGAGCATTACCTGTGTTAGTGGAGTGGTATGCCCGTTTGGTCCATCCTGGGGTGGCTGAGAATATCGGCATGAAGCTAGTGCACAGCTCCTTGATCTGCTGTCGCTGCATACGTCTGAGGGTCATGGAGAGGTTCACCTCCTCCACGCCACTATCACTTTTTCCTCCATAGTAGATACCTTCAGGCCACTTGGCGTC
Source organism: Malaclemys terrapin pileata (assembly GCF_027887155.1). NCBI lineage: Eukaryota > Metazoa > Chordata > Testudines > Emydidae > Malaclemys > Malaclemys terrapin. The sequence continues at coordinate 165,044,586 of NC_071506.1, forward strand.
ATCTCCTCCCTGGGCCGTAAACTGACAAACCTTTAATTCTCTGGAATAAAAGGGCTTTAGAGAATTAACATGGTACACTTTAGGCTTTAGGTTTGAGGTGGTGGATGCTATGAGATAGTTAACAGCTCCCGGGTGCTCTTGGACCGTAAATGGCCCCTCCCACGATGCTTTCATCTTATGGGACTGGAGCGCCTTCAAGACCATGACCTGGTCCCCTATTTTGAAGGAATGCTCTCTGGCATGTTTATCATACCAGGCCTTTTGTTCTTCCTGAGCATCTTTTAGGTTTTCTCTAGCAAGGGCTAAAGAGTTTCGGAGGGTGTTTTGTAGGTTGTTTACAAAGTCTAGAATGTTAGTTCCTGGAGAAGGCGTAAACCCCTCCCATTGCTGCTTCACTAACTGTAATGGCCCCTTAATCTCACAGCCATACACAAGTTCAAATGGTGAAAAGCCCAAACTGGGATGTGGTACAGCCCTGTAGACAAAGAGCAACTGCTGCAACACTAGGTCCCAATCATTGGAATGCTCATTTATGAATTTACGTATCATGGCCCCCAAAGTTCCATTAAACTTCTCCACCAGGCCATTTGTTTGATGGTGGTAAGGGGTGGCAACCAAGTGGTTCACCCCATGTGTTTCCCACAGGCTTTTCATGGTCCCTGCCAGGAAATTAGTTCCCAAATCTGTAAGGATGTCAGAGGGCCAACCTACCCTGGCAAAAATGTCTGTTAATGCCTGGCACACACTTTTAGTTCTGGTGTTGCTTAGAGCTACTGCTTCCGGCCATTGGGTGGCAAAATCCATGAAAGTCAGTATGTATTCCTTTCCTCTGGGTGTCTTTTTTGGGAAAGGACCCAGAATATCCACAGCTATTCGATGAAATGGAACCTCAGTTATGGGGAGTGGCTGGAGAGGGGCTCTGACCTGGTCTTGGGGTTTTCCCACACTCTGGCACACCTCACAAGACCTCACATAGGTAGAAACATCCTTGTCCATTACTTCCCAGTGGAAGGACTTCCCCAAACAGTCTTTGGTTCTGTTCACCCCAGCATGGCCACTAGGATGATCGTGGGCTAAGCTTAAGAGCTTTACCCAGTACTTAGTTGGAACTACTAACTGTCTTTGAGGATGCCAGTTCTCCTGGTGCCCACCAGAAAGAGTTTCCTTGTATAAAAGTCTTCTTTCTATAACAAACCAGGATCGATTAGAAGAGATGAGTGGGTTGCTCTGTGCTGCCATCCAAGCTCCCTGGAGACTGTCATCTGCTTCTTGCTTGGCCTGGAACTGTTCCCTTGATGCTGGAGACATCAGTTCCCCACTGGATAGTGAACTTGGACTTGGTCCCTCTGACAGCAATGTAGACGATGGGGTCGTTTCCGTTGTCTGTGACCCGCTTTTCGCAGGTGCACCAGGTTATATTTCAAGCTCTGGCTGAGCCTCTTGTGTAGTGTACACGGGTTTGCCAGGGCTCGACCCTCTCCGGAGCGGTGGGAAGCCACATTGGCTCACTACACACTGGTGCTTGGGTACTTCGTCCGGCTGCAGGGTCTCCCTCAGCAGCCCTTGCGGTCCTGGAAGACACAGTAAGCCCGACCCTGGCTCAGGGCGGGGCACCAAAGCTACGTGAGGGGCTCAGGCCCTCAGTCAGGGCTGAGCAACAGGCAGGAGTATTTAGCCTAGACCCTAGGTCAGGGCAGGGCAACAAACGCTGAGTCAGGAGCTCAGGCCCTCAGGCAGGGCTGACCAACAATAGTAGGCCCAAGCCTCAAAAGGCCTTGGAGAGGGGGAGACTGCCACCCACGGGTTGGGTGGCCGGGGGACACAGGCCCTCCCTCTCCACTGCGTCCCAGCCCGGGGCCCTAGCAGTGGCAGAAGACCCGCTGCTGTCAGTGGGGATCCTGGCCGCAACACACTGACATAGGCTCTGGCAGTGCTGCAGCCAGACTGGGGTCGGCTGCCCCCGGGCTACTTCCACACTCCCCCTCGGGGCCTATCTGGGACCTGGTGTTGGTCTCTGGGGGATCCAGGATCATGGGTTCGTCAGGGCAGGGATTGATCAGCAGGTCCGGCAGCTCCTCCGGATAGCTGGCGCAGGGCAGGTCCGGCGGCTCCTTCGGATAGCGGGCGCAGGGCAGGTCCGGCGGCTCCTCTGGATAGCGGACGCAGGGCAGGTCCGGTCAGTCCTGGCGGGCACATTGGGCCGCGGTGTCTTCCCAGCCACGAGCTAGGCTGGAGATGTCTGGTCTCGCTGGCGGCTGGGGCCTGACTGAGCTGTGAGGGCGAGCTTTTATCCTTCCGGGACGCCGCCTGACCCTCTGAGGAGTGGGCTCAGAGCTCCCTAGCTCCGCCCACTCCAGCCTCCGGATGGGCTCTTCCCCCTCTGGGGCGGCGGGGAGCCACACCACCTCACTACACCCCCCCTCAAGTCTGGCTCCCGCTCGTCGGGGCCAAGCCCTTCCATCCCTTCTAGGCGGGACAGGAAGTCTGTGTTTGCATGCTCCTTGCCAGCCCTATGCTGGATGGTGAAAGCATAGGGCTGTAAGGCCAGATACCAGTGCAGTAAACGGTCATTATTATTTTTCATCCTCATCAACCATCGGAGGAGGGCATGGTCCGTGAGTAGCATGAACGGAGCCACAAGGAGGTAATACCATAGGGCGTCACAGGCCCACTTCATGGCAAGTACCTCTTTCTCAACCACGGCATAGTTCTTCTCCCAGGGAAATAGTTTCCGGCTAAGGTATAGAACCGGGTGATCTTCTCCATCAACTTCTTGGGACAGGACGGCCCCCAGCCCCACCTCTGAGGCATCTGTCTGGAGGATGAACCCCCGGTTGAAGTCCGGGCTGTAAAGGACTGGCTCCTGGCAGAGGCACATCTGGAGTGTCCGGAAGGCATCTTCACAGTCAGGGGACCACCGCACCTGCCAGGGGCTGTCCTTTGTCAGCAATCCTGTTAAGGGTGCTGTGATGGACGCAAACTGGGGGATGAACCACCAATAGTATCCGACGAGCCCCAGGAACTGTCGGACTTGGCGCTTCGTGGTGGGGGTCGGGCAGGCTGCCAGGGCTTGCACTTTTCTGACGAGGGGCTCCACTCGTCCTCCCCCTATAGTGTATCCCAGGTACGTGGTCTCCTGCCATCCGTTGCGGCACTTTTTTGTGTTGGCTGTCAGTCCCGCCTGCCACAGGGATCTCAGGACCGCCGCCACCCATTCCAGGTGGTCTTCCCAGTGGCGGCTATAGATCACGACATCATCCAGGTAGGCTGCCACATAGTCTTGATGGGGCCGTAGAAGGCGATCCATTAGCCGCTGGAACGTCGCCGGGGCCCCATGGAGGCCAAAAGGCATCCTGGTGAACTGGTAAAGTCCCGTAGGAGTGGCGAACGCCGTCTTTTCCTTAGAGGGGTCATCGAGTGGGATCTGCCAATACCCCTTATTGAGGTCGAGGGTGGTGATGAACCGGGCCTCGCCTAGGCGACCCAGCAACTCGTCCACATGGGGCATCAGATAGGCGTTGAACCGTGAGATGGCATTCACCCGTCGGAAGTGTATACAAAAGTGTCGGGTGCCTTCGGGCTTGGGTACCAGGACCACTGGGCTACGCCACTCACTCTGCTCGATGACTCCCAAGGCCAGCATGGCCTGTACTAATTCCTCCACCTCCTGGCACATCCAGTACGGCAGTGGTCTGGTCGTTTCTTGGATTACCTTCCCTGGCTCAGTCTGGACAGAGTGATAGACCAGGGTCGTGTACCCGGGTAGGGCCATGAAAGTTCCCCGGGAAAGCCTGCAGGAGACATTTGGCCTGCTTGCGCTGCTCCTCCGTGAGAGTGTCGCCGAGCAGGGGAGCAGCAGGGTCCTCGGCCCGGTATGCGTGGGGACCGAACTCAGGCTCTGGCGGGTAAGGAGTAATCAGCAGGCCCTCCCGCTCCCGCCACGGTTTCAACAAATTCACATGGTACCGCTGAGTCTTTTTGCGCCGGTTGGGCTGGCGGATCTCGTAGGTGACGGGCCCAACCTTCCGAGCTACCTCGTAGGGTCCCTGCCAACGGGCCACAGTAGCTTCGATTCGCTTGAGGGCAGGAGGAGCAGGACCCGATCCCCAGGTTCAAAGTCACGCACCTGCGTCCCCTGGTTATAAGTCTGTTCCTGCCTGTTCTGGGCGGCCTTTAAGTTTTCACGAGCCAGGGCCCCAGCCTGAGCAAAGTACTCCTGCATCTGGAGGACATACTTCAGGAGGCCCTGGGTTGGAGAGGGAGACTGCTCCCAAGTTTCCCGCGTTAGGTCCAACAGGCCCTGTGGACGGCGCCCATTCAACAGTTCAAATGGGGAGAACTTGGTCAAGGACTGGGGTACCTCGTGGATGGCTAACAGCAGGGGAGGGAGCAACTGGTCCCACTGGTGTAGCTGCTCCAGGGGGAACTTCCACAGCATCTCCTTGAGGGTCCGGTTGAATCGTTCCACCAGCCCGTCCGTCTGCGGGTGGTAGACGGGAGTCCATAACTGTTTGACCCCCAGGAGCTTGCAGACCTGCTGTAACAATCGAGAGGTGAAATTAGTGCCTTGATCTGTTAGGATTTCTTGGGGCAAGCCCACCCGAGCGAAGAGCTTCACCAGTTCCCCAGCGATGCTCCGGGCGGTGGTGCTCCGCAACGGAATGGCCTCTGGGAAACGGATGGCATAGTCCACAATAACCAGGACATACTGGAACCCCAACGCACTTTTTGGGAGGGGGCCCACCAGGTCCATGGCCACTCGTTCAAATGGTGTTTCTATTATAGGCATGAGGACCAGGGGTGCCTTGGGTACTCGTTGCAGAGCGGCTAACTGGCACTCCGGGCAGGAGCTACAATAGTCCCTCACCTCCTGGTGAACACCAGGCCAGAAGAACTGCGTTAGAATCCGGGCGAGGGTCTTCTCCTGGCCCAGATGCCCAGCAGCCGGGATGTCGTGCCAGCTTCATCACGTCACACCGGTGACACCGCGGTACCAGCAGTTGGGTTTGGGGCTCCTTAGTTCGGGAGTCACGGACGATCTGGTAAAGATGGTCCCGGCGTAGTTCGAAGTGGGGCCACTGGGTTGCGCGTTGGGGATCGATGATGGTCCCATCGACTGCCGCTAGCTGTTCATAGGCCCTGCTAAGGGTAGGGTCAGCTCTCTAGTCACGGCAGAAATCGGTATGGAGGAGGAGCTCAACCGCAGGCCCCGGCAGGGGATTGTCGGCTTCTCCAGTTCCTGCCTTGGGTTCTGGGGTCCCGTGCTCCTCTTCCGGTAGGGCCCCCTGGGACTGTCCTTCCAAGGCCTGGGTTGACCGGATCACCGGGTACGCAAGTCGAGGGGCTAAGCCAACAACAATTCGTTGGGTTACGCCAGTCACTGTTAACCGGACCCAGGCACTAGGGTAAGGCCGGACATCCCCATGGATGCACTGCAGGTGAATTGTTCCCAAGTAGGGGTCCGCCTAGCGAACCAGTGTCTGGCTGCAGCTGGAGTCGATCAAGGCCTTGGTGGGGTGGTCACTGACAACTACTGGGACCGTGATCTTGGGAGCCTGTGGTAGCCGGGCCCTGGTGTCCCCTGCACAGACCTGACCGAAGCTGCGGTCCATTTCCGTGCAGTCCCGTTGCAAGTGTCCCGACTTCCCACAACGGAAGCAGGACCTGAGTTCAGGGTGACTGCCACGTTGGGGGGCTCCCCTCGGACTCCGGGAAACCCTCATGACACTCGGCATGGGGTTGAACAGTCCGGGCCGAGGGGGAGGTTCCGGGCATCTGAGCCGAGGTCCTGGGTGGGCCTCTTGCCTGCGGGCCAGGTTCTGCGGTCCGGTCGGGGTGTCCCCTTTTCTTTCAGTGTTCGGGCGTTCCAGCACGGTGTTTTGAGCTCGGAGGGTGGGCCCCACTGGCGTTTCGGCCGCGAGGAAGTCTTCCATCAGCGCGACGGCCGCAGCTAATGTTGCTGGCCGGTGGCGGAGCACCCAGGCCCATCCTCGCGTTGGGAGGATGTGCACAAACTGTTCGAGGATGACTTATTCCATAAACTCCTCCGCCGTCCTCGTTTCCGGCTGTAGCCACTGCCTACGCACCTCCTTCAGAGCTTGGGCTGCCAGCCTGGGTCTGGTGCCCATGGGGTACGTCTGGCTTCGGAACCGCCACTGAAAAGTCTCGGGACTGACATCTAAGGCATCCAAGATTGCGGCCTTCACCTGGCTATAATCCCTTGCCTCTTCCGTAGCCAGCTCCCTGTATGCCATCTGGGCAGTCCCTGTTAAGTAGGGGGCCAAAAGGGTGGCCCATTGGTCCTGGGCCACCCCGTGACCAGCGCCACCCGTTTGAACGTTACTAAGAACGCCTCGGGGTCATTGTCGGGACCCATCTTGGTTAGTCGCACCGGGACGGCGCTGCGGGGTGACCCAGCCCCGCAGGTCTATGGGGCGCGGCAGCGCTGTCACGAGTTGTTGCAGCCGGTCTCCCAGCTGCTGAATGAGCTGCTGCTGCTGCTGGAGTTGAGCGGCGGCCTGCTGTTGTTGATGTTGGAGCTGGGCAGCGGCCTGCTGCTGCTGTACGTGGGCGGCCTGCTATCGCTCTTGACTCTTGGCCAGCAGCTTAAACAGTTGCTCCATCTCCATTGTTCTCTTGGGGAGTCTTTCCCCCTCAAGACTCTTCTCACAGGGGCCAAGGGATCACTCCCCACTTCTGGTACCACGTGTACACGGGTTTGCCGGAGCTCGACCCTCTCCGGGGCGGTGGGGAGCCACACCGGCTCACTACACACTGGTTCTTGGGTACTTCGTCCGGCTGCAGGGTCTCCCTCGGCAGCCTTTGCGGTCCTAGAAGACACAGTAAGCCCGACCCTGGCTCAGGGCGGGGCAACAATGCTACGTCAGGGGCTCAGGCCCTCAGTCAGGGCTGAGTAACAGTAGTACAAAGTATTAAGCCCAGGCCCTAGGTCAGGGCGGGGCAACAAATGCTGAGCCAGAAGCTCAGGCCCTCAGTCAGGGCTGAGCAACAATAGTAGGCCCAAGCCTCAAAAGGCCTGGGAGAGGGGGAGACTGCCACCCACTCCACTGCGTCCCAGCCCGGGGCCCTAGCAGTGGCAGAAGACCCGCTGCTGTCAGTGGGGATTCTGGCCGCAACACACTGACATAGGCTCTGGCAGTGCTGCAGCCAGACTGGGGTCAGCTGTCCCCGGGCTACTTCCACACTCTCCCTCAGGGCTTACCTGGGTCTTGGTGTTGGTCTCTGGGGGATCCAGGATCATGGGTTCATCAGGGCAGGGATTGATCAGCAGGCAGCTCCTCCAGATAGCGGGCGCAGGGCAGGTCCGGCGGCTCCTCCAGATAGCGGGCGCAGGGCAGGCCCGGCGGCTCCTCCGGATAGTGGGCGCAGGCCAGGCCCGGCCAGTCCTGGTGGCCGCCTTGGGCGCGGGGTCTTCCCACCCATGAGCTAGGCTGGAGAAGTCTGGTCTCTTTGGCGGCTGGGGCCTGACTGAGCTGTGAGGGTGAGCTTTTATCCTTCCAGGTCGCCGCCTGACCCTCTGAGGGGCGGGCTCAGAGCTCCCTAGCTCCGCCCACTCCGGCCTCTGGATGGGCTCTTCCCCCTCCGGGGCGGCGGGGAGCCACACCACCTCACTACATGTAGGTTTAGCTGCTGCTGCCAATGCAGGCACAGTGGTGCCCTTTGGCATTGGAGTTGGAGACAGGGTTGCAAGCGCTGGATTCAGTGCTGGCAATGGTTTTGATGTTGGTTGGTCCGCCAGTTCCGGTTCTGGGACTGGTTCTGACTGGGTCTCTGCAACGGGATCCACTACTGCTGTTGCAGATGTTGGCATGGGGTCCGGTTCCACCACCTCAGTCTGGGTTGCTGGTAACACAGACGGGACCCTTGTAGAAAGCTCAGGGACAGGGATAGGTGTGAAGGCTTGCTTAGCCTGGCTGCAGGTGACCATTCCCACCCTCTTGGCTAGCTTCACATGGTTGGCTAAGTCTTCCCCTAGCAGCATGGGAATGGGATAATCATCATATACTGCAAAAGTCCACATTCCTTACCAGCCCTTGTACTGGATAGGCAACTTGTCTGTAGGCAAATCAAAAGAGTTTGACTTGAAGGGTTGAATCATCACTTGGGCCTCTGGGTTGATGAATTTGGGGTCCACTAACGATTGGTGGATAGCTGACACCTGTGCTCCAGTGTCCCTCCATGCGATAACCTTCTTCCTGCCCACACTCACAGTTTCCCTTCGCTCTGAAGGTATCTGGGAGGCATGTGGGCCTGAGGATCTTTTGGTGTGACCCCGGTGCAATAAACTGTAATCTGTTGGGGTTCTTGGGGCAGTTAGACTTTACATGCCCCAACTCGTTACATTTAAAACATTGCCCAGCTGACTGATCACTGGGGCAAGGTGGGTTGCTGGAGAATAGTGTGGTGGAATGATAATGTGTCTGGGGTTTTCCTTGGAATGTAGGTGGGTCCTTGGGCTGCCCCCGGTGGTATAGTGTGGTCTCGGGGTGTCCTTCTGGTATCCACCCAAACTGCGACCAGGGTTGTTCCTCTCTTGCTACCTCCACCCATTTTGTTCCGATTTGCCCCGCCTCTGTGACGGTCTGGGACTGCTCATATTGATCAGCATAAGCAGCAAGACTTTCTGCTGAGTCCATTTTCTTATCCCATAAACACTGTTTTACATCATCATTGGTCATAGTCAGGAACTGCTCCTGTTCAACCAAAAAGACAGTTACCTTTTCCGTAAGTGGTGTTCTTCGAGATGTGTTGCTCATGTCTGTTCCACAGTAGGTGTGCGTGCTTGCCACGTGCACCAGTGCCGGAAGCTTTCCCCCTAGCAGTACCTGTGGGGGGGAGCACCCCCGTGACCCCTGGAGTAGCGCCTGCCTGGCGCGGTATAAGGGGAGCTGCGCGCTCCCCCCCAGGCTCAGTTCCTTCTTGCCAGACAACTCCGACAGAGGGGAAGGAGGGTGGGATGTGGAATAGACATGAGCAACATATCTCGATGAACACCAGTTACGGAAAAGGTAACTGTCTTTTCTTCTTCGAGTGATTGCTCATGTGTATTCCACAATAGGTGATTCCAAGCTATATCTGTTGGAGGACAGCCCTGCTGAACCCGGCGTCATCCCTGGTCTGGGGGATGATCGCATAGTGCGAGGCTAACGTGTGAACCGAAGACCACGTGGCAGCCATCCAAATGTCCTGGATGGGGACGTGGGCCACAAGGGCAGCCGACAAGGCCTGTGCCCGAGTCGAGTGTGCCCTCACAATGGGTGGCGGAGGAACACCCGCCAATTCATAACAGGAACGGATGCATGAAATGATCCAACTGGAAAGCTGCTAAGTGGAAATCGGCTGGCCCCTCACGCACTCAGCCAAGGCGACCAACAGTTGTGAGGATTTTCTGAACAGCTTAGTCCGCTCGAGGTAGAAAGCCAGAGCCCACCACACATCAAGCGTGTGGAGACGGCGCTCCTCACTGGATGCGTGAGGCTTGGGGCAGAGGACCAGCAGAAAAATGTCCTGACCCATGTGATAAGCGGAGACCACCTTCAGGAGGAACGCAGGGTGTGGGCGGAGCTGGACTTTGTCCTTATGAAAGACGATGTATGGAGGCTTGGAGGTCAGGGCCCTGAGCTCCAAGACTCGCCTGGCCAATGTGATTGCAATCAGGAAGGCCACCTTCCAGGAGAGGTGAGACCAGGAGCACGTGGCCAGTGGTTCAAACAGAGGCCCCGTGAGATGAGCCAATACCAGGTTTAGGTCCCACTGCGGGACCGGGGGTCTAGAATACGGAAAAAGATGGTCCAAACCCTTAAGGAACTGGTCAATCATAGCATGGGAAAATACTGTGTGCCCTTGCACCAGTGGATGGAAGGCCAATATGGCTGTTGGGTGCATCCTGATCGACGAGGGCGCCAGGCCCTGGGTCCTCAGGTGGAGGAGGTAATCAAGGATAAGCTGGATCGGGGCTGTCACTGGGGAGACACCCTGGTCTGCCGCCCACCTAGAAAACCGGGACCACTTCACCAAATAAGCGCGGCGAGTGGAGGGCCGTCTACTTTCGAGGATGTGCTGAACCTGGTCCGAGCATGTCCTTTCCTTTCCACCTAACCACTGAGCAGCCACACTGTGAGGTGAAGAGCCGCTAGGCTGGGATGGAGGAGGCGGCCCTGGTCCTGAGAGAGCAGGTCTGGGTGGAGCGGGAACAGCCAGGGTGGAGCTACCGCCAGGCCCGTCAGGGTCCTGTATCAATGCTGCCTGGGCCACGCCGGGGCAATCAGGAGGACTTTATCTTCTCCAGGACCCTGCTGATTAGGGAAAGGTGTAGAGAAGCCGGCCTGACCAGGACAGGAGAAAGGCATTCAGAGATAGCGCCCCTCCCCAGGCCCCCCCGGAGCAGAACCAGGGGCATCGCCAGTTCTGCCAAGTCACGAATAGGTCCACCTGGGGAGTTCCCCACCTTTGGAAGAGCTGATGGGCCACTTCCGGGTGGAGGGACCACTCATGTTGCGAGGAAAAGTCCCTGCTCAAGTTATCTTGTTCTGGGCGCCCGGTAGGTGGAAGGCCTTCAGGTGATGTCGTGGGCTATATAGAAGTTCCACAGCGTGAGGGCTTCGCGGCAGAGGACAGAGGATCGGGCCCTGTCTTGCCTGTTGATATAGAACATCAAGGCTGTGTTGTCCGTGAGGACCCTGACTACCTTGCTCTCCAGGTGCGAGCGGAAGGCCATACGCACCAGCCGCACCGCCCTGAGCTCCTTGACATTTATATGTAGGGTCAGGTCTTGAGCTGACCACAGACCTTGGGTCTGAAAGTTCCCCACATGGGCCCCCCAACCCAGGTCCGACGTGTCGGACACCAGCTCCAATGACGGGGCCCTGTCCCAGAATGGGACCCCTTGGAGCATGTTGTTTGGGGCGGACCACCACTGTAGGGAGATGATCACAGAGATGATGTGATGAAGACCTTGTCCATCCTGTCCGTGGCCTGGAAGACCTTCAAGGCCAACCAGAGCTGGAGGGACTTCATCCTGAGTGTGGTGTGACGGACCACGTACGTGCATGCTGACATGTGACCCAAGAGTTGCAGGCAAACCCTGGCTGCTGTCACCGGGAACCTTGTGACTGAGGTGCCCTTGACAAGCCAATCATCCAGATAGGGGAATATCTGGACCCCCTGCCATCCGAGGTAGGCTGCTACCACCGGCAGGCATTTTGTAAACACCCTGGGGTCAGTGGATAGACCTGACGGGAGGACCGTGAATTGGTAATGATTCTGTCCCACCACGAAACGGAGGAAGCGTCTGTGCCCCTCAAATATGTGAATGTGGAAGTATGCCTCCTGTAGATCGAGGGCAGCGTACCAGTCCCCGGGATCCAGGGAGGGGATGATGGAGGCCAGGGAGAGCTTCACCATGTACTGGTTCAGACCTCGGAGGTCCAGGATGGGCCTGAGCCCCCCTTTGGCCTGCGGGATAAGGAAATAACGGGAGTAATACCCCTTGCCCATGAACTCCTCTGGCACCGCCTCTATCGTTCCTAGTCCTAGGAGCCGCCCCACCTCCTGCTCGAGCAGAACTTCGTGAGAGGGGTCCCCCAAGAGGAATGGGGGCTGGAGGTGGTTGGGCAGAGAGGAAGTAAACTGGAGGGTGTAACCCCGGGAAATGGTGTTGAGGACCCATTGGTCTGAGGTTAGCTGTGACCATTCTGGGAGGAAAGCACACAACCGGTTGGAGAAGGGAAGCTTTATTGGGGGTGGATCCCTGATGAGGACTGGCGGGGTGCCCCATAGCATCCCATCAAAAACGCCTTTTCCCCACCTCCTTGCCTTTGGAGGACCCAGGCTGGGGGGCAGGTTGAGACTGCCTCTGAGGGCGTCTCTTATAGTCCCGCTGCTTCTTATGGGTGGCCTCATACTTTGGGAGGGCAGCCTGGGCAGGAGTCTGCTGTGGCTTGAATTTAGGTTTTGCCGGATCCAGGACATAGAGGCCCAGAGTCTGGAGGGTCATGCGGGAGTCTTTCATGCCATGCAGCCTTGTATCTCTTTCCTCCGCAAACAGCTTTCCATCAAACAGGAGATCCTGCATGGAAGATTGCGCCTCGCTGGACAGCCCAGAGAGCAGGAGCCATGACGCCCATGTCATGGACACCGTGGAGGCTGCCTGCAGGGATGCCCTAGCGGCCGCTGTCCCTTCCTCCACTAGCGCCTTAAACTCCTTCCTAGAGCGCTCCTGGAGGGAGTCCTCAAACTTAGGCAGGGAGCCCCACAGATTGAATTCGTTCCGGCCCAGGAGAGCCTGATGGTTCGCCATTCATAACTGGAAGCTCGAAGATTAATAAATTTTCCTTCTGAAAGACTCCAGTCTCCGAGAGTCTTTGTTCTTTGGGGCTGGGGCTGGCTGATCCTGCTGTTCCCTATGGTTGACCGACTCGACCACCAAGGAGTTGGGCGCCGGGTGAGTATACAAGTACTCATGCCCCTTAGTGAGTACAAAGTACTTGCGTTCCGTCTTTTTAGAGATGGGGGCCAACGAGGCCGGTGTTTGCCATAGGGCATTTGAAATCTTAGCCACCCCTTCATGGGGAGGCAAGGCCACCTACCCGTGCCGATGGGGACAACACGTTAAATAGAGAGTCTGAGGGCTCCTCCATCTCCTCTGCCTGGAGTTGTAGGCTTGCTGCCACCCTCTTTAAGAGTTCTTGGTGGGCCCTAGAGTCCTCCTGCGGGATGGAGGAGGGCGGGGCCGCAATCGCCTCCACCGGCCGGGGCAAAGAGGCTGGTGCGGTGCTCTGGGTGTCAGCCGGCACCGGAGAGTCCACCATCTGGTTGGACTCCAGGCACGATGCCGAGGACGTACGTCCCACCGACTCCTTTCTCGGGAGTCTGGAGAGGGAGGCCGATGGTGCTTCCGAAGGTCTGGGCACCGAGCGAGCTCCTACCGGGGGCTGCGCCGGAGGGCACAGTGCCCACTGGTATCATTCGACCGGCCACGACACTTGGTGCCACTGCACCTGATGTGGCACCGGTGGGGCCGGCTGTCCAGGTTGGCTGGCCTGGCCCATCGAAGGACGGCTATGGATGGAGACTGGGCTGGCGTAAGATCCGCTGCTGTCCCTGGACCGGGAGGAGCAGCGGTGCTGGGATCTACGATGGCCACAGGAGCGCGATCTCAACATGGAGGACCGGTACTGACGGTAATAGCTGCTCCGCAAACGGCCTCGAAGAGTGGACCCGCGAGGGCGAGACAGTGATCGACACCCGGGGCTGCGATGTCTTGGCGGAGACTTGGAGTGGGAGTCCGAGCGGGAACAGTGTCGATGACCGTGCCGTGACCGACTGTGGTACCCTCTCTGAGACAAGGACCGACGGCGACGCCCACTGTGGTCCCATCGATATTCGCTCCTTGAGGACGATCGGTGCCACGAGTCCCAGCCGACCGGAACCCAGACAGACAGTCTGGGTGGCGTTGAAGGCAATCCACCTGGACTCTGTCCCGAGCAGTTACCAGGCGGTGATCAGTGTCGGGAACATTCTTGAGACCGGAACTGGGCCGGAGGCGACAGCGGAGACCCCAGCAGCGGCTTGCCTCTGCAGCGCGGGGCTGACATCGGCGGCGCTCCGGGCATCGGCATGGACATGACGTCCCAGGCCACCTGGAGGGCTTCAGGCGTGGAAGGTATCTGGACATTTGGAGAGGCCTGTTCCGAAGGGGCCGGGCTACTCCGCTCAAGTTGAGTTGGAGGCCTGGGGCCTGCTGGGGATCAAGGACTGCCCAACATGGGCCTAGCCTCTGTCCCAGATTTCCCTCGGTGCCACTGCGAAGAGGGAATCTTCTTGGCCCTCTTGGCGTGCCCCGTGGATGGGGAGCGGTGCCGGGTACTGGTTTGGAGCGGCGTGCCAGGGTCGGGGTCAGCGCCGACTCCATCAGGATGGCCTGGAGCTTAATGTCCCTTTCTCTTTTGGTCCGAGACTTAAACGACTTGCAAATCTTGCACCTTTCGCTGATATGGGTTTCTCCCAAGCAGCGCAAACAGTCTGCGTGCGGGTCACTTCTTGGCACAGAACGGGGGGTAGTCAGGGGACAAGGAGCAGGATGGGTCAGGGATTCTAAAATATTCTCATTTCATTTGAAATGTTTAGAAGGGTTTTTATTTGTTTGTTTGTTTGTGTTTTTCTGCTTCTTGGTGAAACAAGAACCAAAAAAGCCTCCAAGGTTTTCAATTTGTTGTTACCCCTCTACCCTGCCTCCTTTCTCTCCCTCTTTACCTTTTTCTCTCCCTGCCCCAAGAGGGAAAAGGAGGAAAGGAGAAGGAAAGCCCAAGAGAGGAAAAGCTCAATGAAAACCATTTTTAAAGACTTTAATTTAAGTGGAAAACAAAAGTTGAATGAAACAACATTTTTCTACTCATTTTTTCTTAAATGTTGTTTTGATTGAACAAAAAAATCACCCAGCTTTAGTTGTAACCGCACAGGCTTTTGTATGCTCCTTATGCCTAACCTGAATGGCCCACTGGCCTGAGTTCAGTCTCATAGGGGGCACCTGCTAAATATAGCTTGCTTACCTTAACTCTCAGCTTCTCACCCAGCCTCTGTCCCAGTGCCTAGATATCTGGCTGAAACTGTTACTTTTGCTGGATGGCATGAGCACATTCCTCCTTCTGACCTATAACTGAGTCACTCCTTGGTCAAAGAAGAAAAATAGTGTATTTCTGCTCTTCAGATTAACCACAAGATATTTCTACATTATTTTAGCCAAGTATGTGCTTGGCCTGCCTTCTATGGCTCAGTCATGTGCAGGTGGGTGAAAAACTGGTTGAAGGACAGTAATCAAGGAATGGTTATCAATGATACACTTTCAAACTGGGGAAATGTGTCCAGCAGGGTCCCACAGGGGTCCAGTACTATTCAATATTTTCATAAATCAATTGGATAATGGAATTGAAAGTTCACTTATGCAATTTGCAGATGACACCAGGCTGGGAGGGGTTGAAAGCACTTTGGAGGACAGGATTAGAATTTGAAATGCCCTTGATAAATTGGAGGATTGATCTGAAATCAGCAGATGAAATTCAATAAAAACCAAGTGCAAAGTACTACACTTAGGAATGAAAAATCAAATGCATAACTACAAAATGGGGAATAACTAGCTAGGCAATAGTACTGCTGGAAAGGATCTGGGGATTATAGTGAATCACAAAGAGAATGTGTCAACAATATGATGCAGCTACAAAAGAGACTAATATCATACTAGGTTGTTATGCCATATGATGCAACCTTGTGCAGTATCTCTGGGGATACATACTGTATTAAGCTTATGAATGGTTTAGGTATCACTGTGGGCCAGAAACTGTATGTAACTTGGGGCAATGGAGGAGAGTGAGGGGGAATGATACCACAGCTCCTCCAGGAACTAAAAGCAGTGGATGGTGATTTAAGGTGAATCACTCAGGTTGTAAAGACCTCCAGAGAGGTACCATGCCTGGGGACGCTTGCATAAACCGGTTCAAACTAGGTTTTCCAGAGACCAACAGACTAAGAAAGTATGTTTGGCATAAAAAGTCTGCATTTAAACTGACTCAGGGCCTTCTTTTGATTCAGCAAGCAGACAAGTCCTTCTGACCGAAGAGGCAACCCTTCCAGAAGGGCTGGAAGGACTCTGACTTACTAGGGCCCCCATCAGATTGAGCGGTGACATCTGATAAGCTTTTAGAGTGTGTCATAAACATACAGTTAAGGGTTAATTCCTCTTTTACCTGTAAAGGGTTAAGAAGCTCACATAACCTAGCTGACACCTGACCAACAGGACCAATAAGGAGACAAGATACTTTTAAATCTGGGAGGGAGGAAAGTCTTTGTCTGTCTGTTGTTGTGTGTGCTTTTGCTGGAAAAGATCAAGGAGGCAAGCCATCTAACTCCATTAAAATTCAAAAGCTTTGGATTTTTTTTAAGCAGAATTTTTTTTATTGTTTCTTTAAACAATCAAACACAGCAAGCAGCAAATATTTGGCCACACACTTCTGAAACCCCAAATCATGTTCAGGTTTTGGCAGACTTATTTCAGCTTTTCAATAGAAAAAAAAACAACAAATTTTGAAGGAAAGCAGATATTGTCCGAGATTTTTTCTGCTTTTTAAAAACCCCTAGTTTTCGATCCAAAAAAAGTTTTGATGGAAAATATTTGTCCAACCCTTTTAATGAGCTTTAGTGCCTTTTAGCACTAGCTGATGCTGAGAACCAGTGATACCTTGTAAAGGTGACTTGAAAAGAAATTTTCTCAAAACTGGGTTTGTGCTGAGATGCGGAAGGTTTTTAAATGTTTATTTTTCCCAGGGCCGCCCGGGGGGTGGGGAGCAAGTGGAGCAATTTTCCCCGGGTCCCACAGGGGCCCCCACGGGAATACAGTATTCTATAGTATTGCAACTTTTTTTTATGGAAGGGGCCCACAAAATTGCTTTGCCCCAGGTCCCCTGAATCCTCTGGGCGGCCCTGACCACCAAGTGATTTAGACAAAAATTCAGGAAAAAGGGCCACTTGGAGTCCCTGTTTCCCCAAAATATTCCCCCAAGCCCCTTCGCCCCCTTTCCTGGGGAGGCTTGAGAATAATATACAATGTGAGCACAGACCAAACCCCTTGGTTTTTAGGACACTGAAAATCAATCAGGTTCTTAAAAGAAGAATTTTATTTAAAAAAAAAAAAAGTAAAAGAATCACACCTGCAAAATCAGGATGGAAGGTAACTTTACAGGGTAAATAAAAAGATTTAAAACACAGAGGATTCCCCTCTGACTCCGCTTTCTAGTTACAAAACAGGAATAAAATCACCTCTTAGCATAGGGAAAATTCACAAGCTAAAACAAAAGATAACACTGCTCTACAGCCAAAATGCTTCTGAAATAAATGTAGTCAAACTTTACTAATTCTGGGTCACTGAGAACAAAAATGATGCTTAAAATTGTTGATTGGCTCTAGTTTTCAAGATATGCTGTTGGGTCAGTATATACGACCCTTGACTTGGGAATGGCGGAGGATAAGTGAGTTATAAAGGGGAGGGATCTCAATTTAAACCAGAAATGACTAAAATACATCTTTGACTGGATCTATGAATAAATCTATGACTGGGTTTGGACAGTTCTTGCTTTTTAGGCAAAACAATGAATGATGCAATCTGAAGCTGGTATTGCGTCATACATGATATGAATTGCATCATGTTATTCCTAGAAGTCATGGATGATGCAATCATAACAAAGCTTACATCACTCTGCTGAACAAATTGCCCTATATCAGCTCTAGAAATCATACAGTGTCGTGCTCTCTTATTTGTCAGTGTTTGATTTTGCAAAGGGACACATTTCTGTTTAGCCAAAGTGAGCAGAGAGGCCTCGTACTTGTGTGAACAGTATAGATAACTTCTGCTATGTTTGTGGTGAAGTGACTTTTGCATCACAAAAGCGCAGTATAACCACGATGGTTAAGAAAGCCTATCACCTTTATTTTGGCTGCAAAATTGGAGATCAGGACAAGAGGTGGGCCCCACACATATGCTGCAACACTTGTGCAACAAATCTTCGCCAGTGATTGAACAGGAAAAGGAAATCTATGCCTTTTGCAGTCCCAATGATTTGGAGAGAGCCAACAGATCATACCAGCAATTGTTACTTCTGCATGGTGCCTCCAGTTGGGAAAGGTGTGTCAAAGAAGAAAAAGTGGATTGTGCATTATCCAAACATTCCATCAGCTATACGCCCAGTACCCACGGAGAAGGACTGCCGGTTCCTGATGCACCAGAATCATTCTTACTTGAGTCAGACGAGGAAGAGGAAGAGGATGAAACTTCTGGTCCTGAACCATCAATGTCACAGGACCCACATTTTCTCCCATCCTCCTCCTCTGAACCACACCTCATAACACAAGGTGAACTGAATGACCTTGTCAGGGATTTGGAACTACCCAAGAGTAAGGCAGAGCTGTTGGGCTCCAGATTACAGCAGTGGAATCTCTTGGCAGGTGATGTTAGGGTTTCCATGTTCCGTGACCGTCAAAAGGATCTTGTCCCATTCTTCTTCATGGAAGGTGATCTTGTAGCCTGCAACAACATCAATGGTGTGATGGCAGCCCTCAACATCGTTCACGATCCAGATGAGTGGAGACTGTTCATTGATTCATCGAAGATGAGTCTTAAAGCTGTTTTACTGCATAATGGCAATGTTTTGCCATCAATTCCAGTTGGTCATGCAGTCCATATGAAGGAAACCTATGACAACATGAAACAACTTTGGAGGTGCATAAACTATGACCAACATCAGTGGCAGCTTTGTGGCGATTTGAAGGTTGTTGCTCTCTTGCTTGGTCTGCAGACTGGATACACAAAGTACTGCTGTTTTCTCTGCGAATGGAATAGTCGTGCAAGAGATTCCCACTACATCAAGAAAGACTGGCCACTGCGACAGTCATTGGAGCCTGGGAGGAAAAGTGTTCAGCATCCACCACTTGTGGAATCAAGGAAGATTTTGTTACCACCCTTACACATCACGTTGGGGCTGATGAAGAACTTTGTCAAGGCCATTGAGAAAACACAAGCAGCTTTCAAGTACCTCCGTGGAAAATTTCCAAGGTTAAGTGAAGCTAAGATAAAGGAAGGTGTCTTTGTTGGTCCTCAGATTCGTGAACTTCTTCGAGATGATGCATTTGACCATGCACTGTGTGGCAAGGAAAAGACGGCATGGAAAGCCTTCCAGTTAGTGGCAATAAATTTTCTCGGAAACAACAAGGCAGACAACTACAGGTTTTTGGTGGAAAACCTCCTCAAGGCATACAAAAGCCTTGGTTGCAACATGTCACTAAAGATACATTTTTTGCATTCTCATCTAGATTTTTTTCCACCGAACTGCGGAGCAGTGAGCGACGAGCACGGCGAGTGATTTCACCAGGACATTGCAACAATGGAGAAACGCTATCAGGGCAAATGGAGCCCATCAATGCTTGCAGACTATTGCTGGACAGTGACAAGAGATGCTCCATTTAATGAATACAAGAGACAAGACAAGAAGTGCCGAGTAGACACTGAATAGGACTAAACTATGTACATAATAGTTTTTTGCCTTTTGTTTCATAATAAATGTTATTTATATAACCCTTTTGCTGATTTTTAAAGTGTTACATAAACAGGACAGGTGAAATATTATCATGTAAAGCAACCATAAACACATGAAAAGACCTAGGTTTACAATTTATGATTAAAACTCTACTATCTACACAATATACATAGACATAAAATGTAAAAACTTAAATATCTTAGAAACAGTAGCCAATCAGTTGTTTTAATTGTCATATTTGAATTCAGCACATCAAAATACATAATAAATAGCACATTTTATCTCTGAAGCAGACGACTTCTCAAAAATTGTAGACCAGTGTAATCTAACACATTTCCTTGCCTTACTTACAATTTTTGTAATCTTAGATGCTCATTTCAGATATGTTTCCAGGAGATGTTTTTCCTGCCTGGACCCTCTGCAGAGAGAGGGACAACAGAGCACAAACAAAACCTCCCCCCACCCCCCGCCAGATATGAAAGTATCTTCTTTCCCCATTGGTTCTTCCGGTCAGGTTCGAACTAAGTTAATTGAACTGATTAACCCCTTACAGGTAAGGTAATTCAGTACAGCTGCTCTGTGTATATTTATAACAGGAGTCAGAAGCCCAGGGCCTGTCCTCCATAGGGTGACCAGATTGCAAATGTAAAAAAATGGGACAGGGGTGGGGGGTAATAGTGCCTATATAAGAAAAAGCCCCAAATATTGGGACTGTCCCTATAAAATCGGGACATCTGGTCACCCTAGTCCTCTGTCTGAGCTGGGGCTGCCAGAGCACAGTCAGACAGACCCAGCAGCTGGAGCTGAGCTGGGGAGAGGGAAGTTAGAGCAGCAGCTCAGAGTCAGAGGAGGTAAAGATGAGCTGAAGGCAGAGCAGCTTCCCAGAGCTGGAGGAGTCAGAGTAGCAGAGACCAGCCATGCTGATGGTGAGCTAGAGCTGAGCTGAAGTGGGGAGCTGCGGGGCCAGAAACAGAATAGCAGATGTCTCCCGTGCCACAATGAATACTTGAGCTGAGCACAGTGAGCAGCTGGGGAGAGCAAAGTAGAGAGGCAGAGAGGACCCACAGAAGGAGATGATGCTAGACAAGAAAACCTTGAAAGCTGGTTTTGGCTTTTGTCTTATGATGGCCCACTTAATTTTTGATAGACCTCCTGGATGGACGAGGGGTGGGGGATGATGATTCCTGTGCATGGGTTCACAAGTTCAGAGCAAATATTTTCAAAGTTATAAAGCAAAATGTACATATTTCCTTACAGCATGTAATACAAGTATTACAAGAGAGATTAATGCATGCAGCAACTTACTACCATTTCATAGAGTCAAAACACTAAATACATTCTTCTAAGACTGATACCCATCTTGAACAAAACTAACATACAGGTGAGCTGATTTGGTTTCCAGCTATGTCAGTTCTTAGCTAATGCCTATGGCCTTGGCCAGAGCTGGCACTTGGTTTACCAGCATCACAAAGAAGTAATGAGCTTACTCTGCAGAAAGGGAGATTTAGGTTAGATATTAGGGAAAACTTTTGAACTATAAGGATAGTTAAGTATTGGAATGGGTTTGTGGAATTCCCATCACTGGACATTTTAAAGAAGAGGTTAGACAAACACGTGTCAGGGATGGTTTGCTTGATCCTGTCACAGTGTGTGAGGGTTGGACTAAATTACTTCTCTCTGCTCCTTCCAGCCCTATATTTCTGAGTCAGTTTAGTCTACAAGATAATTAGAGCTCCTTCCAAACTATAGTGTATAATTTGGGTTATATTATTCTTAAAACAACAAATCATTACTCTGTGAGACTGAGAACACTGATACAATTTAACTATCGTCTAGTGCAGTGTTTCCCAAACTTGGGACACCGCTTGTGTAGGGAAAGCCCCTGGCGGGCCGGGCCAGTTCGTTTACCTGCTGCGTCCGCAGGTCCGGCAGATCGCGGCTCCCACTGGCCGCAGTTCGCCGCTCCAGGCCAATGGGAGCTGCTGGAAGCGGCACGGGCCAGTGTTTTATGAGGGCTTCAGCCATTGTCCACACCATCTGGTTTCTAGTTGGAATACTGACGATGAATCAGGTAAACATATCTGCAAGAGCCAGTATATTCTTGTACCCCTCTGAAGATCCGACCCAGCGCTAGGACCTCTATTGGGAGAATCACATTGGAACAGGTCAAAGGGGCTCAGGTGTGGGGAAACACATCCTTTGCTAGGGCACACCATTTGTACTGACAGATCCAAGATTGAATGCCACTACCCATCATGGGCCAGAAATAATTTCTCCTTATCACCTCTAGAGTGATATGGTCTCCAGAATGCCCCCCATGATCATGCCTGGCCTCATAAACTTGCTGGCTTAGCAACACGGGTACCACTAACTGACACACTTCTTCGTCATCTTGGGGATGACATGGCACCAGGAACAGCATCCCATGGCATAATCTAACTCATTCCCACTGTCTGATCAGCTTCTTAGACTAGGGGTATCTGACCCCAAATGTCCAGTCTGACCTCATTTGGTTCATGGCTGCCACTGAGACCCATCTAACGTCAGCTTGTCGTTGCAGACTTTAGATCTCCTCCCACGAGTATTCCAAGATTATAGCACCTTCCCTGAGAGAGACTATATCTCCCTTTACTGTGTTTTGTATTGCGCCCTTTACCATTTCATGCTTGGGCTTTGGATGCTTTAGCCACAAGCAGGTCTGCACAGCATCTGCAGGAACGACTAGGAAGTCCTTTTCCAGGTCTTCTCCACCTTCTGATTCCTCTTCTGGGGCAGTCTAGACAGGGAGTCTGCATTGATGTCCTGCCTTCCAGATTTATACTGCACTTCAAAAGTGAATTCAGTAAGTTGGGCCACCCACTGGTGTTTGACTGCGTTTAGGTAGCCATTGCCCGGTGTTGGAGAGGATTGTGGTCTGAGATCACCATGAATTTAGCGTAAACTAAATAGTCTTTAATTTTTCAGTGACAGCCTACTTCAGGTTCAGCAGCTCTAGTTTTAAAGCACTGTAGTTTTTGTCATTCCTTTCCGACCTCCTTAGTCCTCGGCTCGCATATGCGATCACATACTTGGCCCCCTCTTGCCTTTGCCTGAGCACCATGTGCAGGCTTTCACTGGTTGTCACTGCCTTTCACTGGCAGGCTAAAGTTGGGATATGCAAGGACACGTGGTGTCAAATTTTTCCATATGACTCTGAAAATCTTTGGAAAACACAATAACATTATCCAGTTATATCAGCAAGATGTCTATCAGGAAGATGTCCAACACCCTCCTCCATTAGTCTCTCGAATGTAAGGGGCACATTGCACAAGCCAATTGGCACATGGGTCCATTTAAATAGCCCAAAAGGAATTGTTACAGCTGTGCTTACCTGGTCTTGGTCTTCCACCGCAACCTGGCAGTAACCAGATATCAGACTGAGAGTTGAAAACAATCTCACACTTCCTAACACATCCAGTGATTCTTCCACCCGGGGTAGAGGGTAGGCATCCTTAAAATCAACTCAGTTTCCTGTAGTCACAGCAGAATTGCACCCCACCATCCTTTTTGATTATAATAAATGCAGGCTGTGGCTTTCCTTAAGGACACTTTGAGCCATTAGGTCCTTGATGTGTCTTTTTACCTCTTGTAACACTTGCAGTGAGATCCTCTGCTTTATTGGGACAGCATTTCCAGTGAGTATTTGGTTTGTCACTGTGGTGGTGTAACCAAAGTCTCACTCAGCCCTGGAGAAGACCTCTTGATGTTTCTCTAGTGGTGCCCACAAATGGCCAACCTTTGTAGGGTTAACACTTGGATATCTTGGACTGGAACTGGTAGCATTCTGCCCTGTGTCACTAGCAAAGGGATAAACTGTGCTTCCTTTTCCACCTTTAGTTCATCCCCATCTTCCAGTGCCACCCTCCTTCAGGTCACTCTATCTCTGGAATTTTGGTTTGAGGGCACACCTTTACGGCCTTCACACTTGAGTGTAGCAGCCCTAGTGGCACTTTTCCTTTGGGAGCATTAGTGAGTACATTTGCAATGAAGAGCCCCTTAGGGAGTCTGGCTCCAGGTGTCGTCTCTACAAGTAGTCGGTACCCGACAGTGTTTCCTGGTATCTGGCAACATCCGTCAATAATCTCACTCCAGGGAGTTATAACCATCTTCTATCTTTCTGCCACTTTAACATAGCCGACTTCTCCAATGGGACCCAGGATATGACCCTGTTTATCTGCTTGGACCAGTGGACCAGTGCCTGCTTCAGTGTAGCATCCTTCTTAGGTTGCACATGACAGTTCATCTCCTGCATTCCTTCTCCTACCAGTAGTAATTCTTTCAGCTGTTTTATAATACTCATTCTTAGAATTCTCGGTACCCTATTCACTATTAGAGTCTTCTCTAGAGCTGTGTCTTTGAGGATAAAGATGCATTTCCCTAGGACAGTGGTCACCAACCGGTAGATTGCGATCAACTGGTCGATCCTGGAGCTTCTGACAGTTGATCGTGATTTTCGGCCACTAAAAATCTGGTACTGCAGCAGGGCTAAGGCAGGTTCCCTGCCTGCCTCAGCCCCACACCACTCCTGGAACCGGCCAGCATGCCCCTGCGCCCCTCGGGTGGGGGGACAGGAGTCTCTGCTTGCGGAACCCCAACCCCCAGCAGTGAGCCCCCTCCCAGAGCCAGCACCTCATACTCCCTCCTACCCCCCAACTCTGCCCCAGCCCGGAGCCACTTCCTGCAAAAAACTCCCTCCCAGAGCCCGCACTCCTTCCTGCACCCAAACTCCCTCCCAGAGCTTGCACCCCTCATCCCCTCCTGCACCCCTACCCCCTCCCTCACTCCAAACCCCTCGGCCCCAGCCAGAGCCCACACCCCCCTCCTGCCCCAGCCTGGTGAAAGTGAGTGAGGATGGGGGAGAGTGAGCGACAGAGGGAGGGGGGATGGAGTGGGGCGGGGCCTCAGGAAAGGAGCAGGGTAGATCCTGGGTTGCACTTAAATTCAAAAAGTGGTCTTGTGCGTAAAAAGGTTGGAGCCCACTGCCCTAGGATTATTTGGCCCATGTACCCTACATCAGCTTCAAGACCTCCCACTATCCATTAACTGCCATTAGCTGTACAAATTGGGTATTGTGTGTGGTCATCTCTCTCTCCTTCAGACCACATAATGGCAGCTTGCTTGAGTGCATGGAACTTCTTACTGGCCTCTTCTTTAAACTTCCTTTTCATTTCATGGCAGATGGAGTCATCCCAGAGCCCTAGCACTAATTACTCTTTTAGGATCATATCTGCATTTGCCACTCATCTAGGGTCTCACTGCTCCACTTTGCTTATTCTCTCCCAGGAGGTCATATATGTATGCCCAGATAGTTTCACCAGACGCCTGTTTTCTCTTAAAGAACTCCTTTAGTCGTGTTCCTATAGGTACCTTGTTTCCAAAACACTTCTAGGAGAAGTTCAGATATATTTTCCAAACCTTTCTTGTCCACCATGAACTGTACTGTGGGATTGGCCTGGTCCTTGAGGTGCTCCTCTAAGAAGTACATGTGATCTTCTTTGGGTACTCTTTGCATGCACATAGCTGCCTTCACAGACTTGATCCTCTCACAGATGATCATAATGGTCCCTTCTGACCTTAAAGTCTAAAGTCTATGAGTCTCTCCCCTACCGTAAAGTCTCCTGGTCTAGTTGGGAAATAACTGAACTCTGTGACCTTCTGCTCCTGTGGGACATTAACAGTAGGGTTTTTCTTAGCTTCCACTGTCTGTTGATCTATTACAGTCTTAGCCTGTGATAAGGCTTCTCTCTCTGCAGTTCCAGCTTGTCATAACTCCTCAGCCTGATCTGATAATTTGTGCTGAAGTTCAGAAACTGGGCCTGTTGTTCTTCAATTCCAGCCATGGTAGAGTCCTTGATCAGACCTGAACAGTGCTACCAGAACCCAAGCAGTAAATGAATGGGGTGAATCCTATGGATAGGATCCTGTTTGTGATGCCAATTATGTAAGCAGGGGAATGGTCCCGCTATCGTGCGTAATTTTCCTGGCTTCTATAACATCCTGGTGGAATCAGATGACTCCTCTTCCACTCCCCCATGTGACAGAGTCCTCATAACCCCAATAAGGCTGGGCCCAGGATCCCTGGGCTGCTTAACCACCAGTCTCATTGTGGGTCACTCAAGACAGAGTCTAGGGTGTCCCCGCTCTGGTGTACTCTCTCCTCACTGGCCACTTCCCTGACCCAGTGATCACTACAGAGAATTTAAACCACATGCAATTTATTAGACAGCAGTGGTAAAAAATAAGGGATAAAGGTTAAAGGATCAAGGCATGGCGAACACCATAAACGAAAGTCTCTGGAACTCAATAAAAGTCACAGCCTATTCCTTACATAGAATCATACAATATCAGGGTTGGAAGGGACCTCAGGAGGTCATTTAGTCCAACCTCCTGCTCAAAGCAGGACCAATCCCCAACTAAATCATCATAGCCAGGGCTTTGTCAAGCCTGACCTTAAAAACCTCTAAGGAATGAGATTCCACCAGCTCCCTAGGTAACCCATTCCAGTGCTTCTCCACCTTCCTAGTGAAAAAGTTATCCAACGTAAACCTCCCCCACTGCAACTTGAGACCATTACTCTTTGTTCTGTCATCTGCTATCACTGAGAACAGTCTAGATCCATCTTCTTTGGAACCCCCTTTCAGGTAGTTGAAAGCAGCTATCAAATCCCCCCTCATTCTTCTCTTCTGCAGACTAAATAATCCCAGTCAGATGCCCTAGCCCCCTAATCATTTTTGTTGCCTTCCGCTGGACTCTTTCCAATTTTTCCACATCCTTCTTGCAGTGTGGGGCCCAAAACTGGACACTCAAGATGAGGCCTCACCAATGCCAAATAGAGGGAATTGATCACATCCCTCGATCTGCTGGCAATGCTCCTACTTATACAGCCCAAAATGCCGTTAGCCTTCTTGGCAACCAGGGCACACTATTGACTCATATCCAGCTTCTTGTGCACTGTAACCCCTAGGTCCTTTCATGCAGAACTGCTGCCTAGTCACTCGGTCCCTAGTCTGTAGCAGTGCATGGGATTCTTCCGTCCTAAGTGCAGGACTCTGCACTTGTCCTTGTTGAACATCATCAGATTTCTTTTGGCCCAATCCTCTAATTTGTCTACGTCCCTCTGTATCTTATCCATACCTTCCAGCGTATTTACCACTCCTCCCAGTTTAGTGTCATCTGCAAACTTGCTGAGGGTGCAGTCGACGCCATCCTCCAGATCATTAATGAAGATATTGAACAAAACTGGCCCCAGGACCGACCCTTGGGGCACTCCGCTTGATACTGACTGCAAACTAGACATGGAACCATTGATCACTACCCATTGAGCCCGATGATCTAGGCAGCTTTCTATCCACCTTATAATCCATTCACCCAGCCCATACTTCTTTAATTTGCTGGCAAGAATACAGTGGGAGACCGTATGAAAAGCTTTGCTAAAGTCAAGGAATAACACATCTACTGCTTTCCCCTCATCCACAGAGCCAGTTATCTCATCATAGAAGGTAATTAGGTTAGTCAGGCATGACTTGCCCTTGGTGAATCCATGCTGACTGTTCCTGATCACTTTCCTCTCCTCTAAGTGCTTCAAAAATGATTCCTTGAGGACCTGCTCCATGATTTTTCCAGGGACTGAGATGAGGCTGATTGTCTGGTAGTTCCCTGGATTTTCCTTCTTCCCTTTCTTAAAGATGGGCACTACATTAGGTTTTTTCCAGTCATCCAGGACCTCCCTCGATTGCCCGAGATAATGGCCAATGGCTCTGCAATCACATCCGTCTACTCCTTTAGCACCCTCGGGTGCAGTGCATCTGGTCCCATTGACTTGTGCTCGTCCAGCTTTTCTAAATAGTCCTGAACCACTTCTTTCTCCAGAGAGCTGGTCACCTCTTCCCCATATTGTGCTGCCCAGTGCAGTAGTCTGGGAGCTTACCTTGTCCGATGTCCCAGGCCTCTTTCCCAGGACCTGGATTTGCTGCTGTGATACCATGGGTAAGACACCTGCTCTGGTGGTGGCTACACACCCTCAGGATCAAGATGGTGAGACCCTTTTCAGTATTGGCTCTCCTGTCAGGTTTGCACTCCCGCCCCCAGAAGTCCAGCTTTCATGGCCCTCTTGTCTGGCAATATCTTCCTGTGTTTGGCCCTCTCTGCCCAGGGTCCCCACTTTGCTCTCCCCAGCCGCTCACTGTGCTCAGCTCCAGTATTACTTGTGGCATGACCAGCCTTCTGCTATCCTGGTTCTAGCCCTGCAGCTCCCCACTGTAGTTCAGTCCTGGTTCACCATCAGTGTGGCCGGTCTCTGCTGCTTTGGCTCTGAGCTGTTGCTTTGCCTCCAGCTCAGATCTGCCTCTGGGCTGCAGCACTCTCCCTGGTTCTGCCTTACTCTGTCCTGGCAGCTCCAGCTCTCACAGAGAATGGGCCCTGGGCTCTCAACTCCCTCATTGATCTACCCGCCCTTTCAATCTGGCTGAGTTGGAGCTCTCTTCCCATTGGCCCTGGGGACTGTTAGTCTCAGGATCTTGACTTCTCTTCAGCCCTTCCCCTTTCTCCGTGTTTGGTTGGAGAGGGCCAACCAAAGTTTCAGTAAGGGGCCAATAGCTTACTTACCTTCACTGTTAAATGTGTGCCTTATTAACAATTTGAATGCTTCCAGCCCTTGGATCTTTTTATGCCTTTGTCTGTTAGATTAAAGAATTCTCTACTATCTGAAATCTCTTAGTCACATAGATACTTGTAGAGTGTGATCAAGTCACTTCTTAACTTTATCTTGGATAAACTAAATAGATTGGGCTTCTTTAGTCTATCATTGTAAGGCTTATTTTCCAGTCCTTGAATTGTTTCCAGACCTTGAATCACTTTTTTCTGAACGCTTTCCCATTTTTCAACATCCTTTTTGAAGTGTGGACACCAGAACTGAACACAATATTCTAGTATTGCTCACACTAATGCTCTCTATATAAATAATACCATCTTCTTACTCCTACTTGATATTCCCCTTTTTATACAGTACTTACAAGAATCATGTACATTTCAAGCTCCCTTCCATGTTTCCTTTGAGGGTTTATACCAGTAAAGGATTTTGATTGCTGTATAGGGATTTAATTTGACATATTATTTAACATTTATATCCTTTCTGATTATTGTGACCATTGTGGTTAATCAAAAACTTAAAGCAAAAAAGCAAAAGAAAACCAAGCACTTTGTTGTGTGTTTATTTTAATTTGGCTTCACACTGAAAATTCAATTTACAGCAAAAGAGTCACAAGGAAAATGTCCCATTGAGCAAAATGAGCAGTGATTCCATAATGCACATTAACACTCATAAGGAGCCCCTGGAATAATTCATAAATACTGACGTCAATTCTCTTTTAGTAAATCAGCATACCACTCAAAGCATGGTTTAAATTTATGTAATGACATTGCTGCTTGGCTCAGTTCAGTTTATAGCACTTCATAGTCAATATCAAAGAAGACATATTTTCAATTAACTTGACAATTAACAGGAAAAAATATTTGCTCAAGTTGAGGTATTTCCTTTATGAAATTACTTACTGAACATCACTGGTATTAGGAGGTACCGTTAGATGCAGACTGTTTAAAAATTGAGAAAATATACAAAACACAAATCCAGTTTTTTAAATATGCTGTTTTCCATGCATTTTAATAAAAACTATAATATCATTTTTTAGCACTGAAACTATACTTCATTTGGAAAAGGGTTAACATCTAGTCAAAGCACCTCCACTATCCGAACAATACATTTGATTACTTTCCTTTCTCTTTAAAAAAAAATTATGAAATATAATTCAGTTCAGTTCAAAGATAATGGTCTATGTACATATACACCATAGATACTTGCTAGTAGGGACATCTACAGCAGAAAAAAACATCAATATTATGATGCTTCTGTTCATTTATAACTATATAATGTTTTATGTATTATTTTCAAAGGATACATCTTAAACTTGTTGCCAGGGTATCTTTAAACATAGGGTTTGATCCAGCAGCACTGAAATTTATGAGAGTTTTATGCCATTGACTTCAACTAGAGGTGGAATGGGCCCCTAATACCGATTAAGTGGCTTCCTACACAACTGGCTTTCCTCAATAAGAACATAGGAACTGCCATATTGGCACAGGTCATTGGTCCAATTAGAATTATTCTATTTATGGCAGTAGTCTATACTGGAAGCAGGAGTAGCAAAAATTAAAAAAAAGATCGCCACATTTGGGGTCGGGAAGGAATTTTCCTCCAGGGCAGATTGGCTGAGCCTCTGGAGGTTTTTCGCCTTCCTCCGCAGCATGGGGCAGGGATCTCTAGCAGGAGGGTCTCTGCCGATTGAAGTCACTAAAAACAGGATTGGGGACTTCAACAGCAGAGTCCAGGGAAGGGGTAGGGACGGTTTTATGGCCTGCAGCATGCAGGGGGTCAGACCAGATGATCATAATGGTCCCTTCTGACCTTAAAGTCTATGAGTCTATGAGTCTATGAGAAATACTAAGTTTTCTATCCCAATTTGAATCCTCTGTTTAAAAAAAACTAATAATGTAATATGTCACAATACATCATAAATCAAGAGTTTTTAAACATTACATATTTTTTTTTGAAATATTTGCAACTTGCTTGACCAGTCAACTTTTATTCTTCCAAAAAAAGATAAACCAGTATCAATAATCAAACTAGAAGTCTTTCTTAGACACCTGGAGGGACATTAGGAATTACAAAAAGGTCAGAAAATGGTCCCACTGAGCAGAATGTTGCAACACTAAAGTTAAATAGGATATAATACAAAGTTAGTAGATAGCCTTGGTCCTCAGAACATAAACTCTTCTACTTTAAAAAGATTACTACATTGTTTAGTTGTAATTCTAACATTTACTGATTTGAATGGGGCTCTTAAAACCCGTAAAAAGTTATTACAGAAAGCAGTAACATTATAATGTAAACAAATCACTACACAAATTACTACGCAGACAAGCAGCTACAGTAGCTTAGCTTTTTTGTCTACATAAATATATATGGTTGCTAATAGACTCAAGTGTAACTTCTTTAAGGAATTTTATTCTACCTCTTTTTTTTTTTTTTTTTAAAGTTTCAGTTTTTGATTATTTAAAAACTGATTTTCTGGTTAGAAAAGTACAGTCACAACACTGACTTGCTTAAACCTTCCCTCCAGCATATATATTTACAGCATACAAGAGCTTTACAGTTTATTTCTTCAGCATTTGAAATACAAAATTATTTTAATGCTAGTGACAAAAAACATGTATTTGCAATTTCCCATATAAACTCATATCTTAGAAATTCCTTAGAAGTCAGATGAATTCCATTTTCAGTACCATGGTAACATGAAAAGGCATACAGCTTCACCTTTCTCCAGCATCTGCGAGAACAAACTACTTACTACATTGTCAACTCTTAGAGTAATGGGCACTCACCACCCAGGGTGATAATGTTAAAAAAAACATCAGTAACTATTACAAAACATACACAACTCAGATTTTGTAGGTCATGTGTTTTTTTAAAAATCCCCAACTTCTTAAATCATACAAAACCTCTTTATATGCAAGCTGTAGACTTGGAGTAATTTCAGGTGCTTGGTAAATGGGCATTTTCCTTCAGAAAAAACAACTTCTCTCAACTGATCCCTTTGTTATTTTGTTTGTTCCTAATGCTACATTTTTTTTGAAAATAATGTATCAGAATAACACTTCATATGTTTCTACCTATAGAGGATAGCAGTAACCTAAAGGTCTCCAGTCAAATAAGTTGAAAACTTACTAGAGAGGAACTAACTGTATGTCTTTGACGTGGTTTGCAAAGGAGAGCCATTCTAACATCTGATATCTTGTCTTGCATAGAAACCAGGGATTTCTTACAGGCTCTTGTGACTCACTCCACTGAACACATATGCAAGGCTTGAATGTGTGTGTGTGGGTGTGGGTGTGTGTGTGGGCACAATATAGACACAATTAGCCATTTGCCTAGGGCTCTGCCTCCCAAAGTCCTGTGATGGCAGCAGAGCCTCAGCTTTCATTTCAAAAGTTTCTGACCCTCATGGTTGTGAAGAAAAGTTTGTAAACATGACCTGAATATAACAGTTGCAGTGATGTCTCAGCCTGAACAGTGCCAACAAGATCCAGGATGGAAGAAGCCTGGGCCCCACATTAGCACCCTAGCAGACCAGGTTGCCACTATGGGACCAGGTCAGGCTGCTCAGTGGGGAGGCACAGATGTTGTATTGGGCCCTGTGAGATTGGTTCTGTCTTTGTGGGGCTCAGAAGTCCAACCAAGTCATCCTCTGGCTTTTTGGCTCTATAGATCAAGATTGGAGTGGAGAAAAATGCTGGTACTCTCAAATGCCACCAATTCCACAGAAAATTCAATTTAAGATGAACTTTCTGAGACAGAAAACTTAGTCACATTAGAAAGCAACCACCACCCTGCCACCCAAGTCTGGTTCCATTGCATATGATGAAAGAAGCCCTAAAAAATGTTAAGTATCAGAGGGGTAGCCGTGTTAGTCTGGATCTGTAAAAAGCAACAGAGAGTCCTGTGGCACCTTTAAGACTAACAGATGTATTGGAGCATAAGCTTTCGTGGGTGAATACCCACTTCGTCAGACGCATGTAATGGAAATTTCCAGAGGCAGATATAAATATGCAGGCAAGAATCAGTCTGGAGCAAAAAAACTTCAGGATCAGACTCCAAAGAGAAACTGCTGAGCTTCAGTTCATTTGCAAATTTGACACCATCAGATCAGGATTAAACAAAGACTGTGAATAGCTAGCCAACTACAAAAGCAGTTTCTCCTCCCTTGGTGTTCACACCTCAACTGCTAGCAGAGGGCCTCACCCTCCCTGACTGAACTAACCTCGTTTTCTCCAGACTGATTCTTGCCTGCATATTTATACCTGCCTCTGGAAATTTCCATTACATGCGTCTGATGAAGTGGGTATTCACCCACGAAAGCTTATGCTCCAATACATCTGTTAGTCTTAAAGATGCCACAGGACTCTCTGTTGCTAAAAAATGTTGAGCTCCCACTTGCAAAACAAGGAACACTCCTGTCCCCCTGACTGGGGAAAGCCAAACAGAACTCAATTCAATGCCATTGAAATTATTAACATCACCTTTACAGAAAGCAAACCTTCCAGCCTTCCTGAAAAATGCAATAGTCTACTTGACCCTCACCAATACTCGATACAGGAAATTTATACATGGACACAAGCCTTGATAGTGCTAATGGATTATCTTCTCATGGCTATAATAGAGATCCAGTCTCAGTGCTCACACTGTTAAATCTCTTTTGACACAATTGATCACAAGGTGCTTTTGATCTATTTGTATGATATGGCTAGAGTACATACACCAGCATTACAAGGGCTCTAGTCATTCCTTCTACTAGGTTCCAGAGGGTCATACCTCTTTAGGAACATTTCCATGTGGCATCCCAGAGAGGTCTAATCTGTCTCCTTCTTTTCAATATATACATGAGGCTACTTGAAGACATGAGACATCTCAGACTATGGTCTCAATGACCTCCAGCTGTATAGTTCCTTTTAAACAGACACAGAAAGTTGCCCTCACAAGATGTCACAATGCCTGAAAGAGACTGGCAACTGAGCAAAGAGCAGCTGGCTCAAACTGGACACAGGCAAGACTGGAGTAACGCTGTCTGGAAACAGACAAGTTTAGAAGAATTAGCTGACATGCTGTCCTCATTGTCAAGTATCAGAGGGGTAGCCATGTTTGTCGCTTTTTATAGATCCAGACAAAGAGTCCTGTGGCACCTTATAGACTAACAGAAGTATTGGAGCATAAGCTTTCGTGGGTGAATACCCACTTCGTCAGATGCATGTGGTGGAAATTTCCAGAGGACTCTTTGTTGCTGTCCTCATTGTGATGTCTACCCTTCATTCATCAGTAAACCAAACCATGGGGCCTTGATGGACTCATCAACCTAGTGTGGTAC
The DNA here is from genome assembly GCF_027887155.1 of Malaclemys terrapin pileata. NCBI lineage: Eukaryota > Metazoa > Chordata > Testudines > Emydidae > Malaclemys > Malaclemys terrapin. The sequence goes on from NC_071506.1 coordinate 165,077,698, forward strand.
TGGTTAGAAATGCTTACCTTCACTTTCAACTTGCTAGGAGCTTTTCCTTCTTCCTTTCAGAGGAAGGAAGGAAAAGCCACATGGAAAAAACAGATCTGGGCATAATGATACATGATCAAGATTTTTAGAAATAGCTCAAGTTAGGCTCCTAAATTCAGTTAGGCACCTAAAATAGGTGGTCTGAGAGACAAAAGTGCTCAGCCCAGTGGGGCCTGCAATTTTGAAAATTAGACCATTTATATGTGTCTAAATATGGATTTAGAACCACGACTTTAGACTCTAGTTTTCAAAAATCTTGGTTCATGTGTTTATCACCTCCAACCTGAATACTGTGATTCTCAAAATGGTCAAATGGGATTCAGGCACCTAAATACCTTTAAAAATATGGGCCCTAGAGCAAATCATCCCTGAACTCTGCATCCTACATTAGCTCAACCATAATTTCTGATTAAATTCAAAGCCTGGGTCCTCATCTTCAAAGCCATGAATGGCGCAGGACCCTAGTACATCAGTAGCTGCCTTTCCATCCACAACCTGCCAAGACAGCTGTGGTTCTCTAGGCTGATACAACTAACAAAATACAGGAAAAGTACATGGAAGCTGGAAGTAATATGATGTCAGCTGAGAGAGTTTTTTTTTAAATGGAATGAGCAACTTGAGAATAATTAAAGACAGTCAAAGTCTTCACCTATTATAGAGCATGCCGCAAGACCCAACTATTTGTTAAAGCTTCCACACCATAACTGAAATGTTTACAAAAAATAAACCTTTATTAAAAAACAAACAAACAGATCTTCCTAGCTTTGCAGCACTTTAGATATTACTGTAATGTGCTCTATAGAAAATGATAATACAGGTAGGTAGATAAGGAGAGCTGCACAGTAATTGCTATGTTCAATATTGTTTTGAGGCCTTAGAGTTCTTTTCAGTACATTAATCACATTTGATCTGAATCTAATATGTATTGTATGTTCTTATAGTCACTACAGATTAGAAGAATAAGAAAATCAAGTGATCAGTAAGTCATTTGGGACAGAAAATTAAAAAATCATTTTTATTTCCATGGCATGGGGCAAAAATAGTGTTTTAATTTTGGAAATATTTAGTATTTTGGAGTAATAAAATTACAGTACTTAACATAAACAACAAGAAGTCCTTGTGACACCTTAGAGACTAACAAATTTATTTGGGCATAAGCTTTTGTGGCTTAAAACCCACTTCATCAAATGCATGGAGTGAAAAATACACTAAGCAGTATAAATAGTACAGCACATGAAAAGATGGGAAATTAGTGCTGTACTTAATATATGATAGCATAATTTGTGAAAATCCTTTTAATGAGGAGATTCTCAAAGGTGATACAGTACAGATTCTGCCTCAACTGAATATAGAGATCATTTGACTTTCTTGATCAAGGCAACCTCTACGTTTATTGTTTGGAATATTTATTAGAACTACTTCAAGCAAACATCAAAATGCAACCATTTTTTCTACAGAAGCATTATCTACTGCACGCTACTATGAAGTGAACAACCTGCAAACTTATTTATGTGTAATTTTGACCAACTCTGGGGGTGAATCAGTTTACAAATGTGATGAGCACTAAATATGAACTGAGGTCTTGCTCTACTCCTACAAGCAAAACCAAAACCTACTCCTACAAGCAAAACCATTGTATTTACTTCTCTTGGTAGTTATTTTGCCTCCTGAGAGGAAGCAAATCAGTTCCCTATCACCCAGTTGTTTCCCCATAGAAGTAATTTTGTGGCTCATGAATATAGAATTTTATAATGGGATTAGTAAACATGGCAGTGACAGAAGACTATACTCCCTTTGAGCACAGAGAAACAAAATTCTGACTACAGATTATAATATACACTGGAAATGCTATGGTATGAGACAATTTCTGATTTAGTTTACAAACTACTCTCTCAAAAAGGCATGCTCAGGAATTTCTTGCAACTTTTTAAAAATTGGAAGAATAAACATTTGCTGTGGCCAATATAGTCTATTACAAATACATAATGTAACTTGACTGAATCCCCGAAGATCCACATGTGGGGTAGAACTGCTTGCAGTGAAAGACATGGTTGGTTTCCTCCATATTTTATATGGCATATCTTTTACATGGCATATGCTCTCTGAATGTGGTGGAAGGGACAGAAGGAGGATGTGCATTGTGCCCCAACCAATGCCATGGGGAATTTACCAGAAAGTTAATGCAGCCTCTAGCTGTGGCTTCCAAAGGTATTATGTGAGAATACCACATATAATTTTGGTTACTTTAGGTGCATAATTATTCAGTTACTAAAGTGATGAGCACAATAGAGAGAGGAGAGAGATAAAGAGGAAGGCCATAGAAGTGGAAAGAATGGGATCCAGTCCCATGTAGAATCATAGGTCTGCTGAAGTCCTCGCTCCCCAGAGCATTTTAACTTAAAAAAAAAAAAAATCTAAGGAAATTGTCAGACAAAAATTTAACCTGAAGTTCTGATTGAACAGACCAATAAAGTTACCATTTAAAAAACCCCTAAACTTTGAAGTCCTTGGAAAGAGACCAAGTTAAGATTCCATTAAAAAAAAAATCAGTGGAAGGTATAGAAATACCTCTTTAAAGTCATCCAGCCAATAACCTTAACCAAACCGTCCTCATCAAAACAAGGGGAAATTATTTCCAGTAAGCAAATAGGTAATCAGTGACCCCAACAATTAAGAACATCTCTTACTAGATTACTCCACTTTTGATCTTGCAGGACCAGATTATATCAATTTTGTAGTTTGCTCTGTATGTAATCCCATTGATATTAGTGGGATTGCATGTGGAGTGAAGAATTAGTCAACATAAGCAAGGGCGATAGAATCTGGTCCCCAGTGATTACATAAGGTACTATTCAAAGATAAACTGGATCTGTTTACATCACTGACATCAGGACGACATAAACAATATATATAGTCCACTGTTCCCTGAAGTTAATATGTAAGCAATTGTGTGTGATTAGCCATAGAGCTCATTTTCCTACAGATACAAAGGATTAGATTCACAAAGGTACTTTGGCGCCTAAACCTGATTTAGGTGCCTATGCCTGGGTTTAGGCACCTAAATCCCAGTTTTAGGCTCCACTACAATTCACAAAACTCCCACTTAATTCTCTAGACACCTAAACTCACTCAGGGCCTATATTTTCAGGGTAAAAGTTTCCTTGCTGACTGAGTTTCTGCCTCTGGCCATAAGCACTGCTGCCTCCCTGTAGGCATCTAGATGCCTATCTCTGGCCTAAGCCCCAGAGCAATTCAGAAAATGGGGAAGATAGGGGTTTATCTGCCTAACTTGTGTGCCTAATCCCATAGGTGTACTCAGAAGCTGCCTACTGGATCGGGTCCCATTCAAAATCTGGCTAGTGGAGGTAAACTTACAACTTTTATCTCAGTGGTTAGAGCACTCATCTGGGAGGCCCAGGTTTCTCATTCCTCTTTGCTAGATGAGGAGAAAGGATCTGAACAGAAGAGTGAGCTAACATCTGAGCTATGGGAGAGTCTGCTGCAGGGATTCCTCAATCTCTACTGGTAAAGTTATTCCACTGTGTATAAATAATTAGAGTCACTGGGAGCAGGCAGACTGGACCCTGGCTATCCCACCTCCTAAATGGTTGCCCTAACCAGCAGGCTATAGAGTCATTCTCTCACTCTCTGGCCCACTAAGTATTTATCCAATATGGAATAACTTCGCCAGGAGAGACTGAAGGAACCCCACATAAGAATATTCCATAACTCAGTAGTTAGAGCACTCCCCTGGTAGGTGGGCAACCCCTCTTCAAATTCTTTCTCCCCTTCTCCCCGCATGGTGGACAAGGGAATTGAACATGTATCTCCCATATCCCAAGTTATAAAATGGGTGGTGGTGGCAGCAACACACACGTGGTATATTTTGTGTGGAGTGAAGCAGGTGCTTAGCTAATTCTCACAAGCAATACCATATGTACCTAAGTTGCCTGACTCCAAGGCAGGAGTTCCCAGTTGTGAATCACTAGCAGACATAGGTGCCTCCTGGTAGCCTGGATTCAGTTGCCTATCTCCATGAGAAGAGTGGGTTTTAGGACACCCCTCTCATTGGCATCTCCCGCTGACTAGCTTAGGTCACTACCTATCTAGTAAGCTGGCTTTTGTAGATTTCCCTGTGCACTGTATAGGGAGCCTAACCACCTAAATCAGACTTTGCAAAGTGCAGTGTTGTTCCTGTGATTTTCAAGGGGCCTACAATTTAGGCATTCCTTTATGTATCTAGCCATACTCCCTCAGCTTCTATCCCTTACTTAGGGGAATAAAAGGGAAAGATCAATGACTTTAGTGGTGAAGAATCACACATGGCATTAGATCTATAAAACCAAGACTATACAATCCATGTTATATTGGCATTTCCAAATGTAAGAATCACAGACACAGACTATAGCCTTTTTAAAGTCTTTAAAAAAATGAAAATTTTAATTCAACATTCAGGAAAAAGCACTAATTAAGAGATCACATCTTACATGGCAGGTATGTAAGGAAAGAAGGAAGGCTGAAATATGGAAATTGGTAACAGTAGAGGGCTAGAGTTAAGATTCTTTGGGAGATCTTCACTAAGCATTTCTACACCTTCTGTTTTTCAGGGGCAGGGTGAGGGGAGGTTAGAAGTGGAATTTTTGGATAGCTTGGGTTTCTAAAGTTTTACCTTTTTTTTTTTACACAGTGTTTTTTTTGTTTGTTTTTTCTTAGGGATTTTCCAAAAAGGTTTGTTATATAACTTCAGATTAATGAATCTTTGGCTGAGTCTATAGCTATCTTCAATACATAATACATGATCATTTAGTCTGCTATAAGGGCTTTATTGGTATAAGAATAGGATGGCAGCATTACTAACAACAGGAAAAGCAATAAGCCAGGGGTCTCAAACACGAGTTATTTGCTGCGGCCGCCAAGCTCCCCTCCCCCACCGTGCCATGTCCCTGCTCCTCTGCCTACCTCCAAGTGCTTCCCACCGCCAAACAGCTGTTTGGCAGTGCTTAGTGCTTTCCAGGAGGAAGCGGGGAGGAGCGGGGAGCTGCACGCTCAGGGGAGGAGGTGGAGAAGAGGCAGGGCAGGGGTGGGGATTTGGGGAAGGGATTGGAATAGGGGCAGGGAGGAGGCGGAGTTGGGGTGGAGACTTCGGGGAAGGGGTTGGAATGGGGGCGTGGAAGGGGTGGGAAGAGGTGGGGCAGGGGCGAGGCCTCATGGAAGGGGTGGAGTGGGGCCAGGGGCGGGCTTTTGTATTTTATATGAAAAGGTGTCATGTGGCCCTCGTGGTGATTTGAGTTTGAGATCCCTGCAATAAGCAATTTATGTAGGTCATCACAAATGATTCCTGGTAAAAACGTTAAACCTCATTGCACCATGTATTCCAGTGTTTCTCAAACTGGGGTCGCCGCTTGTGTAGGGAAAGCCCCTGGCGGGCCGGGCCAGTTTGTTTACCAGCCCCGTCTGCAGGTCCAGCCGATCGCGGCTCCCACTGGCCGCAGTTTGCTGCCCCGGGCCAATGGGGGCTGCTGGAAGCGGGGGCCAGTATGTCCCTCGGCCTGCACTGCTTCCAGCAGCCCCCATTGGCCCAGGGCAATGAACTGCGGCTAGTGGGAGCCGTGATCGGCCGGACCTGCGGATGCGGCAGGTAAACAAACCGGCCTGGCCCGCCAGGGGCTTTCCCTACAGAAGCGGTGACCCCAGTTTGAGAAACACTGATGTATTCTATATATCCCACGTGTCACAGAGAAACGATTTTAGATTAAAATTATTGGAACTTTTTTATATTCCTCCACCGTAAATCTAGGTGCTGCAGACAGCATTAGCCCAAATGTCAGAGTGCCAGAAGGTGCCAAAACAACATCTAAAATTAACCCAGAATATTTTTTCTTGTATTATACCTAAAAATGTCAAAATTTCAATATTTTTCAAGCATCTAAAAACTCCCATTTTTAGCCCTGTCTTGCTGCAAGTTACTGGATCTTAAATCTGTCAGTGTTCCAGGAACGAATATTGTTCACTGTGTTTCTCAGTCCACTGTGGCTTCAGTGTGTCGGTAGAATTCCCTATTTGGGGAAAAGAAGGAAATTTTTTTCTGTCAGGTTAATTGCCTTTTAAAAATGGTGGCTGGTTGAAGCTGCTCAGAAATTTATAATGTTAGAGCAAGTCCCGGGGCTGGGGGTGGGAGGGGGAGGGGGATAAGTAAGCAAAATGTAGGTTAGGCATTAATTAATATTACGTTACTTTTACATATTGTTACACAATATACCACATAGAGAGAGCATCTTCACATATACAGGAGAACTTCAGAGTTACAAACACCTCGGAAATGGAGGCTGTTCGTAGCTCTGATATGTTCATTACTCTGAACAAAACGTTGTGGTTGTTCTTTCAAAAGTTTACAGCTGAACAATGACCTAATACAGCTTTGAAACTTTACTATGCAGAAGAAAAATGCTGCTTTTTACTATCTTAATTTAAATGAAATAAGCAGTTTCTTTACCTTGTCAAATCTTTTTTTTTTTTAAACTTTCCCTTTCTTTTTAGTAGTTTACGTTTAACACAGTACTGTACTGTATTTTTGTGTGTGTGTCTGCTGCTGCCTAATTGCATACTTCTAGTTCCAGATGAGGTGTGTGGTTGACTGGTCAGTTTGTAATTCTGGTGTTCATAACTCTGAGGTTCTACTGTGTGGTATGTATAGTATGTAGCATACCATACACACCAATGTGCTACTTGTATGATAATTTGCATATATATGTGCAATAATTTATTGATTACTTTTAATGAAATCATCTGCCCTCCACATGTTAATATGTCTCTCCAGAACACATTCTAAACCTTAACCAGTTTCAAGCAACTGCCATTTTTAAAAACCAACCTGCCAGAGAAAGGTTTCCTCCTCCTCCTCTCTCTCCTCTCCACCCATGGCTTGAAATTAGCATGGTTTGTTGGCCCAGGATGGACAAGATTCAAATCCTAAATTAGTGGCTGCTTTTCGAATTATAAAAATGCCTGAGTTTTGAAGTGTGATATAGTGCAGCTCTACAGGGTTAGTAATGGGGTTACTAACCATGCAGGATTAAGAATTTTTACCATTAAGGAGAGAAATTCCTTTGGTCCCATTGGGACCCAGCATTACTTCTAGCCCTTAAAAGCACATTTTGGGCTTTTAAGTTCTGACATTTTTATATTCAGAAAAACTACATCATTTTGGGAAGTTTTTTATATTAGTTTTGATGCCCTGCTCAATTTTATTCCTTGTAACTAAAGTACCTGCATTTACAAAAGGAAAGAAATAAGAAATAGGGCCAATAACATTTTTTAAAACTTCTGTAAAACATTCCTAATTTTTTTTTTTTTTTTGGTAACTTCTGCATCATATAGAATATACATCATGGTAATACAAAGTTTTAAGGCATTCCTTTGGGATGTCTTATATAACTCACTTATGGCTTTGCCACTCCTAATGCAATCTTTCCAAATTCATGCTGATAAAAATCTTTATTCCACCTTACAACATGTATTTGACTGTATATGCACACATGTGCATGTGTATCTGTCGTCAGATTTTTACCAAAGAAGCTGCACCTGTGTGATTCCTGGTTAATATCGAAATTAAATACATAAGGAATTAATTTATAATAAATTCCTCATATAATTAATAAGTGGAAATGTTTGAATAATTTTACAGAAAAGCATGGAAAGCATAATTTGTTTGCCACACATTTGTTCACATAGACATATCATGTCTGTTTTGAAAGCATTCCATATTTCACTGTGTTCTGCAGATAAGTATATGAGAATAAATGTATGGGAACTAAAGCCCCTTCCCTTTTGATTCTACCATGTAATGGACTGAAAGACAGAGACAACTTTTATCATTTAACAACAAAAATAAAAAGCAAGTAATCCTTGGTAAAAAAAAAAAATTGTTTTTTCATAATTGTTTCTTGCATTATTTACTGAAACCAACAAAAGGCGCCAAAATGTGCTTGCTTTTCTCATGAGAATAATCCTACTGAAATCAGTGAGACTGCTCTGTGAATAAGGACGACAGATCTGGCCCTAAATAAACATCTTCCGAAACAGGGAAAAAAACTAATCACCAAAGTGCACTCACCACCATATTAGCTACAATTCTTTATACATGCACACTTTGTGCAACATTCTGTACATGAAACTAACCAATCAAATATAAATAAATATGTAGCTTCCCTTTAAGTATGCACATTAATAATGAAGCACATCACATTATTGGCTTTCAAAGACCTTTGTGAAAAAAATAAAATAAAACCCATCTCCTGACAATTAAGCTTGAAGATATTGATAAATACAGCATGTGGGAATTAAAGAACAGTATTAAGGTAGTAAATCTTTCACACACAAAAGTTATGTGCTGCTGTATAGTTGGAGTGACTATGACGATTCCAGGAAAGGAAATATTCCTCTCACCAGGAGAGGAGTAGGATGTCTGCAGTATTAATTCAGTTTCTTCTGCAGGGGATTCTTTTTATCGTCAGCATTTTCTGGGCTGAAGTCAGTACAGAATCCATTAGGGGCTGGAAGAGAAGTCTTCAAACAATTCTCAACTTCCATCTGATCATGGTACAGATACTCATCTGCAAAGTCTGGATACATTTCTGTATATCTGTAGAAGTCATCTAAAAACAGACATTTTTGTTACATGGAAGCTGCTACCACTAAAACAAAGACCATCTAACTTTTGGATACTTAGAGCCATTCACTGATAATTCTCTTCTACGAGAGGAAAACTGTCACTATTGTCCTCCTCCCCTTTCAATATCCAGGCTCCCACAACTGCTCCTCTAGTAAGACGGTATATTAACAGATAATGTATTCATTTACTAATTCAACTAAAACATTTCACTTTGTAAGTACAGTTTTCCTCATTGTGAAAAGCCTGATTTTTAATTTTTTCTGTTGATGTGAAAGGAAACAAACAAGACCTCTTTGTGAAAAAGGGTTTCCTTTTTATGCCAAAAAAGCTTCTGTTTTGTATTAATGAACTGGCACTGGCACCTTGCCACAAAGTGTTGTGCTAATATTTACTCAGACATGACGAACTGTAAAATACCTTGGAGAGCTCAAGTCATAAGAAGCAATTTTCAGATCATAAAGGACACTGACTTTGGAGGCTGCAAGGTGCAAATTGTAGCAATTGCTATATTCACACTATACCTCATAGTATTTTACATACAAACATGCTATAGAAGGGATCGTCTGTAGGGATATTAAAGAAGGTACTAACAGTGATTCCCCCAAGTGACAGTGACCCCCTCATAATTTGTCCCCCACACTTTAAAATCCAATAGTTTCACCAAGTACAAAAATCTCTTGGGTCTTCTGTTAAAACTTGTAAGCTACTGTCTGTAGAAACCATTGATTGTATCTATCCTGTGAAAGATACTTTATTACTATGTAAAACTTACAAACAAGTTAATTGACTTTGTTCTTGAAGTAATTGATACAATGTAAACAAACACTATAAGCCTAATAGCAACGGCTCCTAGGACAGACCCCCACCCTCTGTGATTAAAGGGCCGGGAGTCTCAAATGAATTAGCACACACCCCGAAAGTGGTGGAGACAGTAAATTAAAATATGGTTAAAATATGGAATATATGCTGATGAATGCTTGATATGCTTCAAGTTGCAGTGGGGGAGGTCCAGGTTGGATATCAGGAAAAACTATTTCACTAGGAGGGTGGTGAAACACTGGAATGCGTTACCTAGGGAGGTGGTGGAGTCTCCTTCCTTGGAGGGTTTTAAGGCCCGGCTTGACAAAGCCCTGGCTGGGATGATTTAGCTGGGAATTGGTCCTGCTTTGAGCAGGGGGTTGGACTAGATGACCTCTTGAGGTCCCTTCCAACTCTGATATTCTATGATTCTATGATTCTATATACATGAATGGTTAGGGAGATGCCAGCCTAGAAAGGAAGTATCCATCGGCAGAAGAATGTGTCAAGCACATCACATTATTGGCTTTCAAAGACCTTTTGTCTATGTCCCACTTATGGAGTGCATGTGCCTCACATGTATGACTGGAATTTTTCGACCAGCCTCCTGCGTGTCCACATGCCCTCTGATCCAAGGGCATATATGGTAGAGTGGCCCTGACCCTTGCTAAATCATAAACCCAGAAGAAATGGACTCTGATGGAGCAGGGATGAGGGCAGGTCATGGGACTCAGATGGAAAATAAAATCTCAAAGAACAAAAACGTTACTGGTAAGGTAAATAACCATTCATCGTTCAAGGCTTTGTCTGTGTGAATCTCACTTATGGTAAAGAGCTAGCAGTTGCCAGATTAATAAGCAATTCTGAGGAGTCGTACCTATAGTTATATAAATAAGGATTGCAGAAATGCACTCCCAAATTTGGCATCTGATCAAGCAGCCGAATCCAGGGTGCAGTGTTTAGTAAAGATATGGGCTGAGCTCCAAGTCTCTGCTGTAGGACTATTTCTTAGGCATTCGGCGGAGGTTGCTTGGTCTCTAGTTGAGTGGGCCCTAATACTTGAGAGAAGGGGCGTATCTGCTAGTTGGTAACAAATTTTGATGCACTTGCATAATCCCTGGGAAGAGATGGTCTGACCTTTCACAGGTTGTCCCAATGCCACAAATAAATAGAGTGGTTTCCTGAATACATTTTCCCTAGCTAGACGAGTTCTGGAAACATCTGAAGTATGGATCTTGAGTGTGGTATGGAGTTTGGGCATGGTCTCCTTAGTTTAAGTGTGGTTTGGGGAAGAAAATGGGGAGGTTGGTTTGCTTTAAATGAAAATCTGACATCACCTTGGTAAGAAATTTAGGATAGGGTATCACTACCACCTTATCCCCATGGAAGACAGTATGTCTTCCATCAGTGCTTCGAATCTCACTAACTTTCCTGGCTGAGGTGATAGCCACCAGGAAGTTGGTGGAGAGAATACTTGGATTGAGGTTCCATAAGGTCCATAAGAATTACATTTAAGTCCCAGGAAAGAGGGGGCCCAGAAACTATGGGATAGGCATGGAGCAGTCATTTTAAAATTTCTGAAATAATTTGAAGGTCGAACACTATATGAACGTGTACTGGAAGGTGGCATGTTGAAACTGCAATTACATGGACCCTGATAGAAATAATGGTTAGGCCCCATAGCTTGAATTGAAAGTTGCAGTCCAAAATCTTGGGAGTAAGGTTTTCTAATAGATTTGCACAATGTAGTGAAGCTTAGATGGATTTTTTTTTCCCACATGGAACTATACAATAATTTTGTAGTGGGCTTCACAGGCTCAGAGTTTAAGGCCAGAAGGGACCCATTAGATCATCAAGTCTGACCTTCTGTGTACCACAAGTGCTTAAATTTCACCCAGTTACCCCTATATTGATCCCAGTAACTTGTGTTTAATTAAAGCATAAGTTCCAGAAAGGCATCCAATCATGGTCTGAAGACATGAAGAGCTGGAGAAAAGACAGTTACCTTTTCCATAACTGGTGTTGTTCATGTCTATTCCAAAATAGGCATGCGTGCTCGCCACGTGCACTGGTGCCAGAAGTTTTCCCCCTAGCAGTACCAGTAGGGGAGCGCCATGGCGTGGTATAAGGGGTGCTGCGTGCTCTCCCCACCCTCAGTTCCCTGTTGCTAGACAGCTCCAAGAGAGGGGAAGGAGGGCGGGATGTGGAATAGACATGAGCAACACATCTCGAAGAACACCAGTTACGGAAAAGGTAACTGTCTTTTCTTCCTCAAGTGTCTGCTCATGTATGCCACAATAGGTAATTCCAAGCTATATCTGTTGGAAGTGGGTAGGAGTTCACAAATTCTCGGGATGAAGCACAGCTCTGCTGAACCTGGCGTTATCCCTGGTCTGGGAGATGACTGCATAGTGCGAGGTGAACGTGTGAACTGAAGACCACGTGGCAGCCTTACAAATGTCCTGAAGGGGTACATGGGCCAAGAAGGCAGCCAATGAGGCCTGTGCCTGAGTTGAGTGCACCTTTACAATTGGTGGGGAGGGATTCCCACCAGGTCATAACAGGTACAGATGCATGAGGTGATCCAGTTGGAGAGCTGCTGCGTGGAGATCAGCCGACCTTTCATGCACTCGGCCGAGGCCATGAACAGTTGCGAGGACTTTCTGAACGGCTTAGTTCGCTCCAGGTAGAAAGCCAGAGCGCGTCTCACATCCAGCATGTGGAGGCGGCACTCCTCACTGGACGCATGGGGCTTGGGGCAGATGAACGGCAGAAAAATGTCCTGACCCATGTGATAGGCGGAGACCACCTTCGGGAGGAACAAGGGGTGTGGGCAGAGCTGGATCTTATCTTTATGAAACACTGTGTACGGGAGCTTGGAGGTCAGGGCCCTGAGCTCCGAGACCCGCCTAGCCGACGTGATTGCAACGAGGAAGGTCACCTTCCATGAGAGGTGCGACCAGGAGCACATGGCTAGCGGCTCAAACAGGGGCCCTGTGAGGACCCAAGTTTAGGACCCACTGCGGGCTGGGGGGCCTAACATATGGGGAAAGATAATCCAAACCCTTAAAGAATCAGCCAGTCATAGCATGGGAGAATACTGTGTGGTCCTGCACTGGCAGATGGAGGGCTGATATGGCTGCCAGGTGCACCTTGACTGACGAGGGCGCCAGGCCCTGGGCTCTAAGGTGAAGTAGGTAGTCCAGGATAAGCTGGATCGGGGCAGCCACCAGGGAAATGCCCCACTTGTCCACCCATCTGGAAAACCGAGAACACTTTGCCTCAGTCTCAGTGATTGCTCAGTGCATGGAGGGTCGCCTACTTTCTAGGAGGACGCGCTGAACCCCTTCCGAGCATGTCCTTTCCTACCTACCTAATCATTGAGCAGCCACTCCGTGAGGTGGAGTGCCACTAGGTTGGGGGGGGAGGGAGGAGGCGGCCCTGATCCTGGGAGAGCAGGTCCAGGCAGGACAGCAACGGCCATGGCTGTCTGGATCATGCCGGGGCAATCAGAAGGACCCGGGACTTGTTCATCTTTATCTTTTCCAGGACCTTGCCGATCAGCGGGAACGGGGGAAAGGCATAGAGAAACTGGCCTGACCAGGATGGGAGGAAGGCATCGGAGATAGCGCCCCATCCCAGCCCCACCCCTGGAGCAGAACCGGGGACAGAGACAGTTCTGCAAGTCCTAAAAAGATCCACCTGGGGAGTTCCCCACACTTGGAAAAGTCTGTGCACCACCTCTGGGTGGAGAGACTACTTATGCTGAGAGCAGAAGTCCCTGCTCAAGTGATCCGCCCTGTTGTTCCGGGCGCCCGGCCGATGGAAAGCCTGCAGGCAGATGTCGTGGATTATACAAAAGTCCCACAGCCTGAGGGCTTCACGGCAGAGGGCAGAAGATCGGGCCCCGCTTTGCCTGTTAATGTAGAACATTGAGACTGTGTTGTTCGTGAGGACCCTGACCACCTAGCCCTCCAGGTGCGAGCAGAAGGCCATGCACACCAGTCATACCACCCTGAGCTCCTTGACATTTATGTGGAGGGTCAGAGCCCGAGCTGACCACAGATCTTGGGTATGAACATTCCCCACATGGGTCCCCCATCCCAGGTCTGATGCGTCGGACACCAGCTCCAGAGCTCTGCCCCTGAACGGGATGCCTTGAAGCATGTTTCTCGGGGAGGACCACCACCGTAGGGAGGTGATCACTGGTTTCAGTACCGTGAGGACTTTGTCCATCCTGTCCCTGGCCTGGGAGAACTCAGAGGCCAACCAGAGCTGGAGGGGCAGAGTCTGGCAAAATGAACCGCATACATGCATGCTGACATATGACCCAAGAGCTGGAGGCACGCTCTGGCCATTGTCACTGGAAACCTTGTGATGGTGGCGATGAGCCCCTTCAGGGTCTCGAACCTGTCCGGGACCGCCGCGATTAACTCTATGCGTTGAACTGGGACTAATGTGGACTTGGTGTTGTTTACCAACAGGCACAAAGTGGTGCACGTGGACAGAAGGAGCGCCACGTGATCCGTCACCTGTGACTAGGAGCTGCCCTTGACCAACTAGTTGTCCAGATAGAGGAAGATCTGGAGCCCCCCGGCCCCTGAGGTGGGCCGCCACCACCGACATACATTTCGTGAATACCCTGGGGGCAGTGGACAGGCCAAACAGGAGGACCGTAAATTGGTAGTGTTCCTGCCCCACCGTGAAATGGAGGAAGTGTCTGTGCCCCTTGAATATATGAATGTGGAAGTACACGTCCTGCAGATCGAGGGCGGCGTACCAGGCCCCGGCGTCCAGGAAGGGGAGGATGGAGGCCAGGGAGAAAATGCGGAACTTGAGCTTCACCATGTACTGGTTTAGGCCTTGCAGGTCCAAGGTAGGCCTTCTGGATTAGTACCCCTTGCCTTTGAACTCCCTGGGTATCTCTTTCACCGCTTTTAGGCCCAGGAGCCACCCCACATCCTGCTCGAGCAGGACCTTGTGCAAGGGGTCCCCCAGGAGGGATGGGGGCGGAGGGTTGTTGGACGGGGAGGAAGTAAACTAGAGGGTATAGCCCTGGGAGATGGTGTTGAGGATCCATCGGTCCGAGGTCAGCCGCGACCACTCTGGGAGGAAAGCGCACAACCGATTGGAAAAGGGAAGCTTTATTGAGGGTAGATCCCTGATGAGAACTGGCAGGGCACCCCCAGGTGTCCCATCAAAACTGTCTTTTCCCCGCCTACTTGCCCTTGGAGGACCCAAGCTGGGGGGTCAGGGCAAGACTGCCTCTGTGGGCGCCTCTCAGAGTCCTGCAACTTCTTATAAGCGGTCTCATATTTTGGGTGGGTGGCCTGAGTAGGAGTTTGCTGGGGCTTGAACTTAGGTTTAGCCGGAGCCAGAACAGAGAGACCCAGAGTCTAGAGGAAGCAACAGAGGGTCCTGTGGCACCTTTAAGACTAACAGAAGTATTGGAGCATAAGCTTTCGTGGGTGAATGCCCACTTCATCAGACGCAGGAGTCTGGAGGGTCGTGCAGGAGTCTTTCAGGCCATGCAGCTTTGTATCCGTTTGTTCCGCAAACAGAGCTTTGCCATCAAATGGGAGGTCCTGCCGGGAGGTCTGCGCCTTGCTGGACAGCCCAGAGAGCAGGAGCCACAACGCCTTTCTCATGGACACTGCTGAGGCCATGGACCGTGCGGCCGTGTCCGCTGCATCTGAAGCTGCCTGCAGGGTTGCCCTGGCAGCTGCTGTACCCTCCTCCACCAGCGCTTTGAACTCCTTCCTGTTACGCTTCTGGAGGGAGTCCTCGAACTTGGGCAGGGAGCCCCACAGATTGAACTCATACCGGCCCAGGAGAGCCTGGTGGTTCACCACTCGTAACTGGAAGCTCCAGGACCAATACATTTTCCTTCCAAATGAGTCTAGCCTCCGCAAATCTTTATTTTTTGGGGTAGGGGCTGGCTGGCAACTGCTCCCTGTGTTTGACCAACTTGACCACAGGGAGTTAGGAGCAGGGTGGGTATATAAGTATTCATGCCCCTTAGCGGGTACAAAATACTTGTGTTCCACTCTCTTGGAGATGGGACCAATGAAGCCAGTGTTTCATAGAATATCAGGGTTGGAAGGGACCTCAGGAGGTCATCTAGTCCAATCTCCTGCTCAAAGCAGGACCAATTCCCAACTAAATCATCCCAGACAGGGCTTTGTCAAGCCAGGCCTTAAAAACCTCCAAGGAAGGAGATTCCACCACCTCCCTAGGTAACGCATTCCAGTGCTTCACCACCCTCCTAGTGAAATAGTGTTTCCTAACATCCAACCTAGACCTCCTCCACTGCAACTTGAGACCATTGCTCCTTGTTCTGTCATCTGCCACCACTGAGAACAGCCGAGCTCCATCCTCTTTGGAACCCCCCTTCAGGTAGTTGAAAGCAGCTATCAAATCCCCCCTCATTCTTCTCTTCTGCAGACTAAACAATCCCAGTTCCCTCAGCCTCTCCTCATAAGTCATGTGCTCCAGACCCCTAATGATTTTTGTTGCCCTCCGCTGGACTCTTTCCAATTTTTCCACATCCTTCTTGTAGTGTGGGGCCCAAAACTGGACACAGTACTCCAGATGAGGCCTCACCAATGTCGAATAAAGGGGAACGATCACGTTCCTCGATCTACTGGCAATGCCCCTACTTATACAGCCCACAGGGCATTTGAAATTTTTGCCCCCTCTTCCTGGAGAGGGAAGACCACTGTGCCTGGTGCCAAGGACAGCACATTAAACAGGGAGTCGGAGGGCTTCTCTGTCTTCTCTGCTTGGAGGTGGAGGCTTGATACCACTCTTTTCAAGAGTTCTTGGTGGACCCTAAAGTCCTCCTGTGGAACGGAGGGAGGCAGGGGCGTAATCGCCTCATCCGGGAAGGGCGAGGAGGCCGGCATGGTACTTTGGATGTCCACCGCCACCAGAGGGTCCACCACCTAGTCGGTCTCCAGGCACGGTGCCAAGGATATACGTTCCACCAACTCCTTCCTCGGAGGTCTGGAGAGGGAGGCCGATAGTCCTTCTGAGGCTCCAACCACCAAGCGAGACCCCACCGGGGGCTGCGTCGGAGGCCACTGTTCCCACTGGTACCATTGGGCTGGCTACGGGGCCCAGTGCCACTGCACCTGCTGTGGCACTGGCGGGGCTGGCTGTATCGATGGACGACTACGAAGGGAGGCCCGGTTGACATACGACCTGCCTCTGAGCCCGGACCGGGAGGAGCGGCGGTACCGGGAGCGGTGCCAACCACGGCACCGCGATCCCGAGCTGGAGAACCAGTACAGTCAGTAACAGGTGCTCCATGATTGGCTCTGGTGAACAGACCCGCAATGGTGAGATGCCGGCGATTGACGCCCGGGGTTGCAGAGGCGGTGCCGTGATGGGGTCCTGGAGCGGGACGCCGAACGGGAATGACATCAACGTCCGTGCCGTGACCAGCTACGATAACCCCTCCGAGACGAGGACCGTTGGCGACGTCTACCTCGGTCTCATCGGTGTTCGCCCCTCGAGGTGGAGCAGTGCGAACAGTCTCAGTCAGACGGAATCCAACCAGACACCCTGGTAGGCATCGACGGCGATCCACGTGGACTTTGCCCTGAATGGTTGCTGGGCGGCGAACGGCATCAAGAATGTTCCCGAGACCGGTACCGAGCTGGGGGCAACTGTGGAGATCCCAGCGGCAGCTTACCTCTGGAGCACGGGGCCGACATCGGCGGTGCTCTTGGTACCGGCATGGACATAACATCCCGGGCTGCCTGCAGGGCCTCCGGCGTGGAGGGCACCCGGACATCCAGGGAGGCCTGCTCCGAATGGGCCAGGCTATTCCACTCAACTTGAATCAGAGGCCTAGTGGCCGGTGGGGATCAAGGACTGCCCGATATGGGTCTAGCCTCTGTCCCAGGTTTACTCCAGTGCTCCAGTGAAGAAGGCCTCTTTCTAGCCTTCTTGGCGTGCCCTGTGGACGGGGAGCGGTGCCGACTAGTTGATGGCACTGAAGTGTCGCCACGCACTGATACTGCGGTGCCCGGTGCTGACTCGGAGCAACGCGCCAGAGCCGGGGTCAGTGCTGACTCCATCAGAATAGCCCAGAGCCTAATGTCCCCCTCTCTCTTGGTCCGAGGCTTAAACGACTTGCAAATCTTGCAGCGATCGCTGAGATGGATTTCCCCCAAATAGTGCAGGCAGTCCGCATGCGGATCACTCAGTGGCATAGAACGCCTACAAGTGTCGCACAACTTAAAACCTGGGGCACGGGGCATGCCCTGGCCCGGGTGCTCTAGCTAAACTAAACTAACTAACTACAGGTACCATACACTGAATGAACAAGCAGTTTTGGGGATGACCTACAGCAAAGCTGGAGCAGAGCAGTTCCGAAGCACCTTCACTGGCGGCAAGAAGGAACTGAGGGTGGGGGGAGTGCGCAGCACCCCTTGTACCGTGCCACGGAGGCGCCACTCTAGGGGTCACTGGGGCACTCCCGTACGGGTACTGCTAGGGGAAAAACTTCCGGCACCGGTGCACATGGCAAGCATGCACACCTATTGTGGAATACACAAGAGCAAGTATCAGAGGGGTAGCCATGTTAGTCTGGATCTGTAAAAAGCAACAAAGAGTCCTGTGGCACCTTATAGACTAACAGATGTATTGGAGCATAAGCTTTCGTGGGTGAATACCCACTTCGTCAGACGCATGCATGTATTCACCCACAAAAGCTTATGCTCCAATACATCTGTTAGTCTATAAGGTGCCACAGGACTCTTTGTTGCTTTACACAAGAGCAATCACTCGAAGAATTCACCACTTCCCTTGATAGTTTTTTCCAATGGTTAATCACCCTCACTGTTAGAAAATTGTGCTTTATTTCCATTTGAATTTGTCTGGCTTCGGTTTCCAGATACTGTTTTTTGTTAGGCTTTTCTTTTTTAGATTAAAGACCTATTTTGTATATTCTAAATACCTGCTATTTTTTCCCCCATGGAAGTACTTATACACTGCAATCAAGTCATCTCTCAATCTTCTTTTTGATAAACTAAACAATTGAGCTCTTTAAGTCTTGTGTCTTGCAATGCAAGGCATTTTCTCCAAAGCTTGCATATTTTTTGTGGTTCTTTTCTGCACCCTCTCCAATTTTTCAACACACTTTTTGAAACATGGACACAAGAATTGGATGCAGTATTCCAGTATCAGCCTCACCAGTGCCCTTTATAGAGGTAAAATAACCTTCCTACTCAGCACTCCCCTGTTTATACATATAAGTATCATATTAACCTTTTTTCCCACAGCATTGTATTGGGTGCTCATGTTCAGCTACTTATCCACTATGTCCCATAGATACTTTTCAGTCACTGGTTTCCAGAATACAGTTCCCCGTTCTGTAGGTATGGCCTAAATCCTTAATGGATCCCTTTGCATTTGGCTGTTTTAAAATGCTTCTAGCTCCATAGTACCCAGCCAGCCAACTTCTGAGCCATCAGATGTAAAGATGTTGTGTTTGGATAGAGAATTTGTTCCTCTGGGCTCCTGGTTTAGAAGAGTGAGGACTCTTTCTGAATTTCTCTGATCTCTCCTGTTCCAAGGAAGAAGATCAGTGCCATGAGCTGCCAACAGAGTGAAGCTCAGATTTGCCCTGACATGAGGTGGTGGAAGCATTAGTGGGCTTCAGTGCTGAACTCCTAACCAGTGCCAAACTTGATTTGGAGGACTGTGGATGGCTGATTGAATGTGTTGAAGATCCTTTCTTGGCATCAGTAATGGGAGCTTTCAGGGTAGAGACTCTGCTTACACAGATGCTGAAGGAGCAGGTTCTTTGAGATGAGACTTTCTTTTTGGAGTCAGAGGAATGTCTTTCCAAATCCGACACTCCTCTCAAGGATTGCTCCTGTAAGCAGAGTTTTAGCCAGTTCTGGAGTGGTGAGTTCTGATGAAGAAGGATCAGCATATGGGGCAACAGTCCAAAACGTGACTCTCATCCAAACAGAAAGGGGGGGGGGGCACGTGCCCTCCCCATGTGACTCCTCCCCACCCCCAGCCCAGGGCCCCCACACTATCCCCATCCCCTCCCCATGATCCATATCCATCCTCCTCCTGATGCACCGGAGGCTTCTGCAGTACAGACCCCAGGCAGGAGGACTCAGGAGATGTAGCTGTGTGGAAGGGCTGGGGCTGGGCTGGGGGTGGTACAGCCACGCCGGATGAGCTGCTGGCGTGGGATCGCCCAGTGACCCCACGTTCTGCTCTTTCTGCCACTGCAGTTCCTGGGAGAGCCCTGCCCTTTCACGGAGCTGCGTCTCCTCTGTCTGTACAACAGCCCTGCTGAAGGGCAGGGCTGGACTGGGGGCAGTACAGCTGTGGTTCCCAGCGGGGAAAGGAGCAGAATGCCAGCAGCTCCTTCTGCAGTTGTACCGCCCCTAGCTCCACCCCCCTCCTCCCCCCCCAGCCCTGTCCTCTGGCGGGGCTGCTGTACAGATGGAGGAGATGCAGCTCCGTGGAAGGGCTGGGTGCGGGCTCCTCCCCGTCTTTCCGTTACACCATGACAGCTATATATATCTTACTGGTACAGCATACCAGACGTACCACCGTACTTGCACCACTGGCGGAGAGTAGTAGTCAGAAGAAAAAAAAAACAAGGGGAGGGAGGGATGTTAACAGGGCACAAAAATATCCCTAAACTAAACTGATTATGTTAAATGCAAACATGTAAAAAT
The DNA here is from genome assembly GCF_027887155.1 of Malaclemys terrapin pileata. Taxonomy (NCBI): domain Eukaryota; kingdom Metazoa; phylum Chordata; order Testudines; family Emydidae; genus Malaclemys; species Malaclemys terrapin. The sequence goes on from NC_071506.1 coordinate 165,097,918, forward strand.
ATTTACAAAACTGATTTGATGAAAGGTCAGTACAGTATAGCAGGGTCACATTGTTGAATTTCTGTCCTGCTTCCACTGGAAGTAAGAGAGAACTGAGAGGCACTTGGGCCTGCTCTTCCCTTTATGGCCTCAGATGGAGGGGGTGGCACACAACGACATCCCGGGCCTGCTCTTCCCTTTATAGCCCTAGATGGAGGGGGTGGCACACAAAGACACTGTTAACCCCCAGTGGACCCTGCTGGTCAAAAGATTCCAATATTGCCCATAAGGTGTATATGCACCATAAGTGGGATCCACATGGACAGACTAGAAGTAGTTTTAACTTTCTTCTTGTTCCCTTGTTAAACAGACTAGACAGAGATAAAATAAGTAAGTACATTTTATGATTTGCAGCATTTCCTCCATTCCTTCTGGGGCACTATGGTCTTTAATATTTAGTAGAATGCATGTGAAAGAAACCCCAGCCATATAACTGAATATAAAAGAAAATTGTAAGTGCCTAATACACAAAATTGGTAATTTTATTCCTCTATTACAAGTCTGATATATTATCCTGTGTTTTGATGTATCCTGTGAATGTATGCACCAGCAAGGTGTGCATGCATAGTCAGTCACTTATCTCTACAAAACATATAATTGTGTGTTTGTTTGCTTTTTTAGATAAAAATTAAGGTCCCTGAATTTCAGGATGTATCTGAGTTCTCCTGTCATTTTGGGTATCAAGCACTACCTGAAATAAGATCGCAATGCCCCCAAAGTCCAAGGGGCTAGGTCTACAAAGGGATTTAGGTAGTGCAATACTTTAGACACCTCTAGGCTTAGCTGGCAACTGAACAAGGTTTTAAGGATAGCAGTGATGCCTAAATGTTAGACTTAGGTACCTAAAATGGCATTTAGGTGCCAAGGTTCTTTTGTGGTCTAGTCCAGGCCAACTCTGCATCTCTGACATTGGCAATAGTAAGTACAGTGCAGAAAAATACCCTTTTTGTCTTATTTATATCCTCACTTAAATGCAACTCTCTCTCTGCTTTTTCCTCCTGTATATTAATGCTCTTCCAACTGCTTTTCCATCTCATCTTACCACATCATGCACTTCACCCACAATCACTGTCTAATCTCATTCTCCATCCTTGTCAACTGCAGCTCCTAAAACTAAAGCTGGCACAGTGAGCAAAGCCCCATTCACTGCACTCTGCTTCTCACCCTAAAGACCCAATAGCTCAAAGACAGTATACCACTAATAAGAGGAATCAGGAGCTCCTTTGGAGACTCTTTTCTTTGGGGAATAGGGAGGATTAGTTCCCAGAACCTTCTGATGTGGAGAGAGAAAAATCCCTAGCCTCTAACAAATGGACAAGAAAAGAACAATGTTGTCATCAAACTGTTTAAAGAATGTCCTTCTGCAGTGGGTGGGGGGGAGTAGGAGGGGGAGAAGAGGGGAGTGGAGTTCAAAGGAGAGTTTGAACCAAGGGTCCTTGTAGCAATTCTTCGTTATCCTCTGTATTCTGTCCACTATCTTGGCGAACCTCAATGTAGAGTGGATCTTCTGTAGAGTCCCAAAGCCAAAATACCTCACAAAAGGTTTTACTAACTTGAAAAGTTATTGGGACAAACTATCAAATTTTAACCCTAGATATTGCTCAGAGACAGCTCTGTACAAGTGAATTCTGCAGAAGTTTATCCAAGCGATCTGGCCTAGTCCCAGCTTCTGAACTCTACACCTAAGGTGGCAGTAAGGAAGGCTAATCTATTGTGAGGGTAGTCAGGCATAAAGAGGAAGGGAAATAATGTTTCCAAACATGGCCCTGAGATTGCCAACATTTCTTTCCAAAAACTGAGATAAATGGGTGGCAAGCTGAGCCTAAATTCTGCAGAATTCTGTCTTCTGATACAGACAAAAAAGCTGTAGCAATTTCATTTAAATTTTAAAATGTAGGTTTTTAATTATGTACAAAAATCAACAATACAGTCTCTACAGCAACCCTTATGTTATTTATTTTTTACAATAAATTGAATGTATTCTATATGGTCCTATTTTCAATTTAACAGAAATGAATGGGACAGTTCATATTTCTCTGAGGTATGGTTACAGGTTTTTTTGGAGATTCAGGAAGACAACACTGAATCACTCTATATTTCCTTTACAGTTTCAGTATTTTTTTCACAACAATGAGGTCTAAAACATTGAGAAAAGACATCTTGTATTTGGAGCCTAGTTGTGTGGCAATGGGGTAGATTCTATGTAGTCCAAATTCCACACTTGAAGACTACATTGGACCCTGTAAATGAGCTGCAATTGAAGTGTAAGATTCACACTTCTTCAGAAACTGTTACTCCTCAAAAGAGGACACCCATTGATATCAAACAGGCTACGGGTGGCTTTTACAACTGGAAATACCCCATATCTGGATTGAGGAATCATTACTCCTGGGGAAATTCTGTGCCAAAATATTAAAAATTCTGCACCAAAAAAATTCTGTGCACAATATTTTAAAATTCTACATATTTTATCAAAATAATATAGTATAATCATGCTGGTTTCAGTTATTTTGGTAATGTATTTAAACTGCAATACAATGGATGGAGAATAGGAGTGGAGAGCACTGGAGGATATCCCCAACCTCCCCCTCTGTCTAATAGTAATGTAGCTAGGTTTGACCCTTTATTTCTAGTTATTAGTCAACAAATATATGCAGCCATATGCTGAGTGTTACATTAGAGGCAACTGGAGAGAAAGTGAAGGCTGGGGAACCAAACTCACAATTTATATTAGCTACTGACCATCTCCAGAAATGTCAGTAGCAAACAGTTCATGGAGCACATTTAGATAGGAGATTTTTTCGGTCCAGAAATTTAGACCAGTTCTAATCACTAAAGCACCATAAGCATATATAAGGCCATACTGTCCTTTACACCACTCTGGCAATGTAAAGGAGCCTTAGAACTTTTATATCTGTTTTATACTCCTGGGGGAATTCACAAAGACAAAGGGAACAATTCACTAAGCAGGCAGGCTGCTATATTCTGCTCTGTCTGAGAGGACAGAGACTACCTCATGCCTACCTCGCCAGAACAGTCCAAAGCCCTGCCTTTCCATGGCGAGCATGCACAATAGCGAACGAGAGAGACAGTGTCTCTCTCTCTCTCTCACACGCACGAATGCTCAGCCCCCAGCGGCGATTTACATCTCTACCAGCTGCTCAGGGTGCTCGAACCAACTTGCCTGTGCTGCGGGGGAGGGGCGCATGACCATTCTTGCGGCTTCCCTTTACTTCCCTATCAGAAGTAATTTTTCTGCAGGGAACCAAAGAAATCTGTGAACGACATAAATTCTGTGCATGCACAATGATGCAGAATTCCTCCAGGAATAAATCATCAACAAAAGGACTGAAGACTCTTATTGTTGTTCAACTCTCCTCCCTGTGGAGATGAGTCATGCAAGTGGACTCTTCCCATCACCTGAGTTTGCAGCTCAGAGGACATGGCAGGAGGAGGATAAAAATCAAAACCAAAAAGAAACAAAGATCTCTATGCTGCGTGGACTTGGGGGTGGTGGTGGTGGTGGTTTGCAAGGGGTTTCTAGCCATAAGCAAGATATCCCCAGCTGCTTAGCCTTAGCCTAACGGACAAATGGAGCTTGTTGATTACAGAAGCCCGTATTACCTTTGAAATTTAAGGCTGGAACTCATTTGAGTATCTATGTTTGCTTGTTTTTGTAAATAACTCTCTAACTTCCTTTTCCTATTTAAAAACCTTCATATAGTTTACTATAGGATTGGCTGCATGCATTGTCTTTGGTGTGAGACCCAAAGCACATCTGACCTGGGGTAAATGACTGGCCCCTTGGGATTAGGAGTAACTTGAATATTATTGTGATTCTTGGTGTAAGGGGCCACCTATCACAGAGATACACTAAAATAGGGGGGGGGGGGGGGAGAGGGCAAAACAGACTGGAGTACCCAAGCATACTGTCTGTGCCTCTGTGTTAAGGTTGTTCAAGTGCCTGAGGAGTCTGCACTTGGTGCAACTGGTTGGTGAAATCTAAGCCTCGAACTCACAACCAATTTGGGGTTTGTGCCCTGGTGAACGGCCTGCCTTGAGGCTGGTACTCACACGCTTGCGTCACTGTTGGGAGCATCATACTGGCATAGTTGTGGCAGGATTCACATGCCACAGGTCAATTAAGTTTAGAGACCATAACCCCACGCCGTTAAAATTTAAACTTAATATTGAGAATTTTTAAAGGCAAAATAATAGACATAAGAAGTGAACTGGAGTTCATGACAGGAAAGATCCTTTAAAAGGAGCTGAGAACTTTGCTCATAAATTTTGATCAGGTGCAAAGGGAAGAACATGAGATGGAGTCAGATCCAAAGGGTCAGAACCATCCTATCTCAGAGCCCACAGAGGCAACTGGGCCACTTGCAGAACCCAAGAGCCAAGGAAGAACATGAGCACCAGAGACTGATGGCAGAATTGCGGATCAGGGAGACTGACTGCATAAAAGAGTACCTGTCCTCCTTTGAAAGATTATATGGGATGCACAATATCCCAGTGGATAAACAGATGCCTATCCTCTTAACCAGATTAACTGGGAAAGTGAGACAAGTTTTTAATTATTTGGAGAAGGGTGATGCTAAAGTATACAAGAAATTTAAAGAAATTGTATTGAAAATTTAAAGAAATTGTATTGAAAAGATTTAGGATTACCCCGAAACCTATCGATTGATGTATAGAAACCTCAGCCTATTAGACAATATTGCTCATGTTGAATATGTGCATAAAATGTGTAATTTTACGAGAAAACAGATAATGGGGGTGGGGGCTGAAGGTGATTATGGAAGATAGTCTGATCTGATGGCCCAGGAGCAATTGTTATGGGTAGTTACAGATGAGGTAAAAGCAGCCATCTGTGACTAAAAACAATTTACAGTTTTATAGACTGCAGATATTGCTGATCAATATGTAGTATCAAGGGCCCATAGGGGTACAAATCCCAGGGGAAGGGAAATCCCCTTGTCACCCAGGTTAAGCAAGGAGAAAGGATTGAAAATAAACCTAACCGTACTGGGGAAATTAGGTTTAGGTTTTATAATGACCCAACCAGTCCCAGTCAACACTGGGACTATGCATCCGAAGAAGTGAGGTTTTTACCCACGAAAGCTTATGCCCAAATAAATCTGTTAGTCTTTAAGGTGCCACCAGAGTCCTTGTTGTTTTTATAATCTATTCAAATCATGTAAACACAAACAAATAATATTAAATACATATTACATTAAGTAAGTTTGCTGCCAAGTTATAAAGAAAGTCCACTGAACTGGTAGAATTCGCTGAGCACCTAGAAAGAACGGTTACTTACCTTCTGTAACTGTTGTTCTTCGAGATGTGTTGTTCACGTCCATTACACATTAGGTGTGCGCGCGCCGCGTGCACGGACGTCGGAAACTTTTTCCCTTAGCGGCTCCCGTCGGGCCGGCGGGGCCCCCTCCTTCCCGCCAGAGCGGCGCCCCGCTCCAGGGTATATATATCCCTGCCGACCCGACCCCTCCGGTTCCTTCTTGCCGGAGACTCCGACAGAGGGGAAGGAGGGTGGGAAGTCTAATGGACGTGAACAACACATCTCGAAGAACAACAGTTACAGAAGGTAAGTAACCGTTCTTTCTTCTTCGAGTGATTGTTCATGTCCATTACACATTAGGTGATTCCCAAGCTTACCATTGGAGGTGGGTAGGAGTCAAGGTACAACTGACTGTAGCACAGCCCGACCGACCATCGCGTCCTCTCTGGTCTGATGATGGATCGCGTAGTGGGCTGTGAACGTATGTACGGACGACCAGGTGGCTGCCTTACAGATCTCCTGGATAGGGACCTGCGCCAAGAAGGCCGTTGAGGACGCTTGGGCTCTAGTCGAGTGGGCCCGGATCTCCGGGGCCGGAACACTGGCGAGCTCATAACAAGTGCGTATACAATGCACAATCCATGCCGACAAGCGCTGTGTCGAGATAGGCAAGCCTTTCATACGTTCCGCAATAGCAATGAACAGCTGGGGTGTTCTGCGGAACGGCCTGGTCCGTTCCAGGTAAAATGCCAACACCCTTCGGACATCCAGGGTATGTAGGCTGCGGTGGTGAGGGTCCGTATGGGGTTTAGGAAAAAACACCGGTAGGCAAATGTCCTGCCCCATGTGAAACTGTGATACCACCTTTGGGAGGAATTTGGGGTGCGGCCTCAGTTGCACCTTATCCTTATGGAACACTGTATAGGGTGGTTCCGAAGAGAGGGCTCTCAATTCCGATACCCTTCTGGCCGATGTGATGGCCACGAGAAACGCCACCTTCCACGAGAGGTGCGTGAGGGAGCAAGTGGCTAGGGGCTCAAAGGGGGGACTCATGAGTCTTGTTAGGACTAGGTTCAGACTCCACGCCGGGACAGGCGGGCGCGAGTAGGGAAACACCCTTTCCAGCCCCTTGAGGAATCGGGCCACTGTGGGGTTGGAGAACACTGACACTCCCAACTCTCTCAGATGGAAGGCCGAGATAGCGGCTAAGTGAACTCTAATTGAGGCGGGCGCAAGCCCTTGATTCTTGAGGTGCAGTAGGTAGTCTAGGATCGACGGAACTGAGGCTTGTAAAGGTTGTATGCGTTGAGGCTCACACCAGTGGGAGAACCTTTTCCATTTTGCCAGGTAGGTCGCTCTTGTAGAGGGCTTCCTACTATTAAGGAGGATTTGCTGGACTTGGTGAGAGCACCTGTGTTCTGCATCATTCAGCCAGAGAGATACCATGCCGTGAGATGTAGCGAAGACAGGTTCGGGTGGAGTAGGCGACCTTTGTCTTGCGTGACTAGGTCGCGATGGAGGGGGAGGGTGATTGGATCGGCTATGGACAGTTCCAGCAGGGACGTGAACCAATGCTGGCGTGGCCAGGCCGGGGCGATAAGTATGATCGTCGCCCTGTCCCTGCGGGTCTTGAGGAGAACCTTGTGTATGAGTGGGAACGGAGGGAAGGCATATCTCAGGCTCCCTCCCCATGGGATCATGAAAGCATCTGCTAATGATCCCCGGCTGAGGTTCTGGAACGAGCAGAACTGAGGGCATTGGCTGTTGTCCCTGGTGGCGAATAGATCCACCCGGGGAAAGCCCCACCTCCGGAAGATCGAATGCAGGACGTCTCGCCTCAACGTCCATTCGTGCATTCGGTAGGATCGGCTGAGGCGGTCTGCTAAGCCGTTTTGAATCCCCGGAAGATACGTCGCGATGAGGTGTATCGCATGGGCTATACAGAAGTTCCATAATTGGAGTGCCTCGTGACAGAGGGGAGAAGACCGTGACCCGCCCTGCTTGTTTATATAGAACATGGCGGTAGTGTTGTCCGTCAGGACTGCCACACTGTGACCTTTTAAGGTGGCGCGGAAGGTCTGACAGGCGAGGCGAACCGCTCTTAGCTCCTTCAGATTGATGTGAAGCAGCTTGTCTTCTCTGGACCACAGCCCTTGGGTCCGCAGTTCCCCCAGGTGCGCCCCCCAACCCAGGTCCGATGCATCTGTTACCAACGTCAGAGTGGGCTGTGGGGCAGCGAAGGGGATCCCTTCGCATACCTGTTGGCGATCGAGCCACCAGCGTAGCGAGCCGAGCACCTGGTTTGGGATCGTGACTACTTGATCCAATGGGTCTCTGTTGGGGCGATGCGTGTGGGCGAACCACAACTGTAAAGGCCGGAGCCTCAGGCGGGCATGTCTGACCACGTGTGTGCAAGCTGCCATATGCCCCAGAAGCTGCATGCAACAACTTGCCGTTGTCGTGGGGAACTTTTGGACCGAGCTTACGGCTCTGTGAATTGACATGAACCGTGCCTCTGGTAGGCTCGCTTGTGCGGTTACCGAGTCCAGGGTTGCACCTATGAAGTCCAGCCTCTGTGTGGGGACTAACGTGGACTTGGGCACATTGACCCGGAGGCCGAGCTTGTCGAACGTCTGCAAGGCCAGCGTCACGTGAGATCGGACCTCGGCCTCCGACCTGCCCGCGAGTAGCCAATCGTCCAGGTACGGAAACACACGCATCCTTCTCTTTCGAAGGAAGGCTGCTACCACGGACATGCATTTCGTGAACACTCGTGGTGCTGACGCCAGGCCAAAGGGCAGGACCGTAAATTGGAAATGGCGCTGGTCGACAACGAAGCGCAGGAATCGCCTGTGGGCCGGCTTGATTGCGATGTGAAAATAGGCATCTTTCATATCGAGGGCAGCATACCAATCCCCCGGATCCAGGGATGGGATAATAGTTCCCAGGGAGACCATACGGAAGCGAGCTTTGATCAGAAACTTGTTTAGATCGCGCAGGTCCAAAATAGGACGGAGGCCTCCTTTTGCCTTGGGGATCAGGAAGTATCTGGAGTAGAATCCTTTTCCCCTCAGGTCTGTTGGGACCTCTTCTACTGCTCCAGCAGCGAGAAGGGTCTGAACCTCCTGCGTGAGAAGTTGCTCGTGAGAAGGGTCCCTGAAGAGGGACGGGGAAGGGGGATGGCAGGGAGGGGGCGAGGAAAACTGGAGGGTATAGCCCGCCTTCACTGTGCGCAGGACCCATTGGTCCGATGTTATGCGCGACCATGCCCGGTAGAAATGGGACAGGCGGTCTTTGAAAAACAGAGGAGGATCCGGTATGGAATATGGTACACTGTCCTCGGGCGTAGCTTCAAAAGCCTGGTTTATTCCCTGGCTGTGGCTTGCCCTGGCCGTGACTCTGGCCCTGGTTAGGCGTATTGTTACGTCTCTGCCTGTTATCCCTGCCTCGACGGCGGTATGGCTCGTGTCGGGGGTGAGGGTGGTATTGCCTTTGCGGCGGCTGGGGTTTAAAGGGCTTACGCTGCATTACCGGAGTGTGCATACCCAACGACTTAAGGGTCGCTCGTGAGTCCTTAAGGCTATGTAGCCTGGCGTCCATCTGGTCGGAAAACAAGCCCGAACCTTCAAACGGGAGGTCCTGCAGTGTGGTCTGCACCTCTGGCGGGAGACCTGAAGCCTGCAACCACGCCGAACGCCTCATCACGACTCCCGACGCAATTGTTCTAGCCGCAGCGTCGGCTGAGTCTAGTGCGGCCTGTAATGAGGTCTTGGCCACTGCCATTCCCTCATCCACCAGGGCCGTGAACTCCTGATGCGCGTCAGGTGGGAGGGAGTCCTTAAACTTGGCAACTGATGCCCAAGAGTTAAAATTGTGCCTGTTTAGAATCGCCTGCTGATTGGCGATCCTCAGTTGAAGGCCCCCCGATGAATAGACTTTCCTCCCGAATAAGTCCAATCTCTTAGCTTCCTTGCCCTTGGAGGCAGGAGCTTGCTGGCCATGCTGCTCCTTTTCGTTGACCGCCGAGACCACCAGCGAACAGGGGGACGGATGTAGAAAGAGGAAGTCAAACCCTCTAGATGGGGCGAAGTATTTCCTCTCCACGCCTTTTGCAGTTGGCGTCCTGGAGGCCGGTGTTTGCCACACCGTCTTATAGTTGGACTGTACTGTCCGTATAATCGGGAGAGCGACTCTGGAGGGGCCCTCTGGGCTCAGGATATCGACCATGGGGTCGTCCTGCTCTACAGTCTCCTCCGCTTGCAAGCCCAGATTGAGGGCTACCCAGCGAAGCAGGTCTTGGTGTGCCCGATGGTCAATCGGGGGAGGGCCGGACACCAGTGTGCCCGCTACCGCCTCGTCTGGCGAGGAGGAAGAGGTCGGGGCCTTCTGCCCATCCTCATTGTCCTGCAATCCGGCATCAGCCAATTGTTCCTCTGCGGCCTGACCCGCAGCATGGGATTGGGACGGCACCGTACTCGGTGCCGAGTCCACTCCTTCCCACTCCGGTGGTCTAGAGACCGTTGCCTCCCTATACGATGGCGGACGGTGCCGCGGGGAGCGGGATCGGTACCCGGATGGCCCGGATCTCGAGGCCCTCGATGGGGGCCCTTGCTGGTGGTAGGCCCAGGGTGTCCAGAATGGCCATTGGCTCGGTTGGCCCCATTGGGACTGACCGTAATCCCTGCTGGCCTGTGACCTATGGGCATACCCGCCGTACCGGTCTGAGTCAGTCCCCGAGACCACGGACGGTGACCTGGAAGGCCACGGTGGAGCCGTAGGATGGTGCCGGTCCGGTTTTGGGGAGTAGCGCCTCCGCGACCAGGACCTGGAATAGCGCCTCGCCGACCTGGACCTGGAACGGTACCGGTGATCGCGGGACCGGGAACGGCTACGGCTGGTCGGCCTTGGGTAACGAACCGACGACGCTTCGCGGTGCCGACTCGTGCTCGGTTGCTGAGTCGGTGCCGACCGCTTGCTGAAGCCCGACTGCTGCGGTGCTTCCTGCGCCGAGGGCAACTGGGAGTCCACCGAGGCGGAGCTCGACTGGTTCCTGGAGCGGTGCCGAGACGGCGACTGTGATGGGCGCACCATTGCCGGCTTGCCTCTGCGCAGCAGCATCGGCGGGGTGCCCTCAGCGCGTGCCGGGGCCTCAACGGACAAAGCAATGAGGTCCTTAGCTGCCTCAAACGTGTCCGGAGTGGAGGGCTGTTTCACGAGCTCCTCCAGCCCTTCATCCTCACTCGACGCGCCCATCCCGGGGCTCGACGGGCCTTTCGGCGCCGGAGCCACTACCGGGGTCCGTGTTGGGGCCGTATCGGCCTTAGGGGCACTCGAGGTCTTTACCGGTGCCGCCCTCTTGTGCGGGGAGCGTCCTCGGGCCTTAGGTTGGCCCTTCGCTTTCACCGGCGAAGACGATCGGCGTCGTGTATTTCCCCGCTGGGTCGGTGCCGCGGGCTTCGGGTGACCCGCCGGCGCCGGTTCCCGCACCGATGCCAGGGCGCTCCGCACGGAGGCAGACGGTGCCGTCGAAGTGGAGGGCTGTAACGCCGTCTCCATGAGCAGCTGCTTAAGGCGAAAGTCCCTCTCTTTTTTAGTTCTGGGCTTAAAGGCCTTGCAGATCTTGCAGTGCTCTTTCTGGTGAGCCTCCCCCAGGCAACGGAGACACGAAGCGTGGGGGTCGCTCAATGGCATAGGCCTGCGGCACGTGGCACAAGCCTTGAAGCCTTGGGCGTGTGGTATACCCCGCCGCCCAGGGCCGGTGCCGGGGCTGAACAAACAACCCCGGCAGGAACTTTAAGTACCCTAATGAGCCGTTAACTACTGGCTCAACATTACTACAAACTAACTGATAACTGCTAGATAACACTAATGACTATTGCTAAGGGACACTCTCAGACGAGAGGCAGAGTTGTTCCAACGCCGCCACGGACGGTAAGAAGGAACTGGAGGGGTCGGGTCGGCAGGGATATATATACCCTGGAGCGGGGCGCCGCTCTGGCGGGAAGGAGGGGGCCCCGCCGGCCCGATGGGAGCCGCTAAGGGAAAAAGTTTCCAACGTCCGTGCACGTGGCGCGCGCACACCTAATGTGTAATGGACATGAACAATCACTCGAAGAAGAACCAGAGTTTGCTGAAGTGTTGAATCAACTTTTGGCAGCAGTAGCCTCTTTTGCAGAGAGAACAGTTTTTTCAACTGGTTCAGTTCGATGATAGTCCATTCAACGTTAAGAAACCAGTTGGGAGGTGAAAAAGCAGGAAAGCTTGTTTTCCCCTTCCAATCCACGAATAAATAAAAATAAGACTGAGAGGATGAGATCTACTGGTTCAAACATCTTGGAAGCACATGGTGACCAGAAACAATTAATTCAATTCACTAAGTATAGTTAGTGTTTCCTTTATTTAATAAAGTTAGTTTTAAATGCAAAACATGTTTTGATAAACTTTTGGATAATCTAGCACATTTAATGTAGCTTTGCTCAATTTCAAAATAATTAAAATGCTATTTTTGAGCACTGTTAATTGAATTTGAATTTCCATTCAAATAGAGCTTGATACCAATTGCAAGTAAAAAAATAATCTAGTAAATAAATGTATCATTCACCATTTGCTAACATAAAAAGCTAAAAGTAAGAATCTGATTCTTACTTTTAGATTGCTTAAATAAATGTGTATAGATATAGTGTATCCTGATTAGCAAATAGAAGCACCAAATTTAGTGTAAAGGCTATATTTTTTTGCAAATCAATGTTTTAATGGTTACTAACCAATGAGAATCAGTCTTTCCTGATGAAAATAATTGAAGTACAAATGCAAAACACGATAAAAAGGTTTTCTACTTGCTGATTAAAATCTGATTTAAATCTCTTTGATTTAAACAAATCCACACTGAATCCAAGTGATAAGGGCTTTATGCCCTTCTAGATGGGCTTCCTAAACCAGCAGTGAAGAGTCTGTAACCGTTTCTCTTCTGGTAGAGTCAGGATGACCAGGATTCCAACACATACGGTCTTCACATTTTTCAACCTGGTGAGAGAGTCCAGCACCCACTGAGGCCAAACCTGCAGACATCAGAGGTGGAGTCTTGCAAACAGTGTCATGTATGCGCATGATGATGTGCCCAAGAAGAGCAATGCAAGACTTCATAGATAGGGGACCCACTTGCATGTCCAATTTGTAGCCCTGGGACCTAATGGAGTTAAGGACAGAAGGGTGGGTGCAGGCTGGGCATAACTCTGTGAGCCTGGGAAGGCTGCCTCACATATACAGCACCACTTGGATTTAACCTGCAGTTTTCTTGGCTGCTCTGCTATGCCTGTAAGGGGCAGAGGAGCTGGCAGGAGATACTGCAGCAGAAACTCAGGGATGGTTAAAACCCTCTAGGGATTAACTGAGTCAGGGAGGAGGAGGAGGAATGCTGAGGAGAGAGAACACTGCTCCCCACTGCCCAAAAAATGGGGCAAAAAAGTTAAAATAGAAGGAGGAAGACTGGAACCAAAAGAGGACACTACTGCCTGCTGCTGTGCAGGCAGAGAATCTGGCAGCAAGCAGAAGGGACGTGGCCAGACTAGATGGTGCCAAAAGGCTGATTCGCCTCCGTGAGTTGCTGAGGCTGGGTCTACACTACCCGCCTGAATTGGCGGGTAGAAATCGACCTCTTGGGGATCGATTTATCGCGTCCCATCGGGACGCGACAATCGATCCCCGAATCGACGCTCTTACTCCACCAGCGGAGGTGGGAGTAAGCGCCGTCGACGGGAAGCCGCAGAGGTCGATTTTGCCGCCATCCTCACAGCGGGGTAAGTCGGCTGCGATACGTCGAATTCAGCTACGCTATTCATGTAGCTGAATTTGCGTATCTTAAATCGACCCCCCCCGTAGTGTAGATGTAGCCTAAGAGAGGAGAGCAGCCCAGACGTCCAGAACTGTGGGAGATGCTGGAATGTGGTGGGGGAGTGGGGGCAGAACACACAGAAGGTGTGACAGGGAAATAAATTAAAGAAAATAAATAAGATATAAAGAAAGGATTAACAAGCAGACTAGCTAACTAGACGCCTAGCTAACAGACACCACAGAGCTCTCTCTTAGGCCACAGGCAGTTGAAAAGGAACTGGGGCTGTAGCAGATCCACCCTACCCTATATACCCTCTAATCAGGGCATGAGGATATACAGGGCTCAGGCGTGGACCATATGGATGCTGGTACCAAAATCTCTAATCAGAGGGGTTTAGGCATGTTCACAGACCTGAAGTGGAGCACTCATAGGGACAACAACTTGAAGAAGAATACTGGTATGCCTCGATGACACAGGTGGGCTGCCACTACTGCCAGAACCTTTGTAAACACTCTCAGCACTGTGTTCAGAAGGGTAGTGTATTGGTAATGTCCAAAGCCATTGGTAAACCTTAGGAAACTCCTGTGTGCTGAGTATATGTCTATGTGAAAGTAAGCTTCTTTCCGGTCGAGACCTGTATATCAATCTCCCATCCTTGGATCTGGGATTATCAAGGATAAGGGTGATCATCCTGTATTTCAGTGTCGTTTGCAGGTGTTCGATTGCCTGATATCCAAGATAGGCCTCCAACCTCCCTTCCTTTTGGGGATCAGGAAGTACCTCGAGGTGCCTTTCCCTCTGACCTTAGGAGGCATAGGTTCTATAGCTTGCAGCTGAAGAAATTATTCCACCTCTTGTATCAGTATCCTGTCATGAGAGTGGTCTCAAATGGGACAGGGATGGCAGGTTGTAAACAGGGATGGAGAGATGGTATACCCTGTTGTGATAACTGGAACAGTGCTCTACTTATGGTATGGCTGGGATTTAGAGACCTTCCTCTTCAGAGCAATGGTACAGACACTAAGGGAATGAAATGTGGCCATAGAGTCTCTTAAAGTGTGGTCATACATCCTTCTTTTTGCTAAATAAACGGTTTCCTACAAATGGTAAATCCTCGACTGCCATCTGCACCTCTTTTGGAAAGCCAAACAAGTGGTGCTATGAGGAGCACCTCATCATGACTGCAGTCATCATCAAGTGAGAGGCTGTATCTGCTGTATCTAAAGCCACTTGGAGAGTGGATCTAGCCTCCAATTTCCCTCCTTCAGCTATATAGTGAACTCTTGATTACTGTCCTGAGGCAATTTGTCCATCAATTATGACAATTTATTATATTTAATAAATTCATACTTTGCCATAAGCACCTGGTAATTTGCAATGTGAGACTAGAAACTAGCAGATGTATCATTCCTTCTACCTAATAGGCAAGGCTAAGATTATGTCACAGAGGTTGCGGAAGTTACGGAATCCTTGTTCACCTTCCTTGGTGGGTCTTCAGTGGCTCCAGTGCCTCTTGCTGACTATCTGTCTCTGGCTCCAGGCCTTTTGCGGCTCGGCTCTCTGGCTGGGTCACACAATCAAAACGAACCCCTTCCAGGATAACAGAGCCCGACAAACCTGTCAGTCTGCCCTCATCAGTGTTTTCAGCCCTTTGGTCATGTTTCCAAATGAGCCTTGTCTCCTTCTCAGGGCTTAAGTTAGGCTTGTCCCCCCTCTTCCTTGGGGTTTACACCACTTCACCGGTGGACAGTGGGGGAACCAAGGCCCTCTCACTATTCCATGTTCCAACCCAGGGACGTTATAAGTAGCAGTTACGCATCACTGCTGCTTCCCTGAGCCTCTTCCCACCTGGCCCCATTATCTTCACCCATTACCTCAGTGAAGTTCTCAGGTCCTCTCTCTCCCAGCTTAGCAAATGCAGCCAGACCCAAAGACTGGTTATCCCTCAAACTCCTTTGGCTACAGAAGAGCATCATTTTTTTCCTTGGTCCCAGCCAGGAACAGAACTACTAAGTTCCCTGGAACTTCCTCTATCTGAGCTTGCTGGGCTCTTATTGAATGCTTCCGTGCAGCCTCTCTAGGCAGGCCTGAAGAGCCCACCTTTGCTGTTCCTTTCCTGGAGCAGGGTGTAGTATCATAGAATCATAGAATATCAGGGTTGGAAGGGACCTCAGGAGGTCATCTAGTCCAACCCATTGTTCATAGCAGGACCAATCCCCAACTAAATCATCCCAGCCAGGGCTTCGTCAAGCCTGACCTTAAAAACCTTTAAGGAAGGAGATTCCACCACCTTCCTAGGTAACCCATTCCAGTGCTTCACCACCCTCCTAGTGAAAAAGTTTTTTCCTAATATCCAGCCTAAACCTCCCCTACTGCAACTTGAGACCATTACTCCTTGTTCTGACATCTGGTACCACTGAGAACAGTCTAGATCCATCCTCTTTGGAACCCCCTTTCAGGTAGTTGAAAGCAGCTATCAAATCTCCCCTCACTCTTCTCTTCTGCAGACTAAACAAGCCCAGTTTCCTCACCCTCTCCTCATAAGTCATGTGCTCCAGCCCCCTAATCATTTTTGTTGCCTTCTTCTGGATTCTTTCCAATTTTTCCACATCCTTCTTGTAGTGTGGGGTCCAAAACTGGACACAGTACTCCAGATGAGGCCTCACCAATGCCGAATAAAGGGGAATGATCACGTCCCTCGATCTGCTGCCAATACCTCTACTTATACAGCCCAAAATGCCGTTAGCCTTCTTAGCAACAAGGGCACACTGTTGACTCATATCCAGCTTCTTGTCCACTGTAACCCCTAGATCCTTTTCTGCAGAACTGCTGCTTAGCCACTCGATCCCTAGTCTGTAGCAGTGCATGGGATTCTTCCGTCCTAAGCACAGGACTCTGCACTTGTCCTTGTTGAATACCATCAGATTTCTTTTGGCCCAATCCTCCAATTTGTCTAGGTCCCTCTGTATCCTATCCCTACCCTCCAGCGTATCTACCACTCCTCCCAGTTTAGTGTCATCTGCAAACTTGCTGAGGGTGCAGTACACACCATCCTCCAGATCATTAATGAAGATATTGAACAAAACTGGCCCCAGGATGGACCCTTGGGGCACTCCGCTTGATACCGGCTGCCAACTAGACATGGAGCCATTGATCACTACCCATTGAGCCTGACGATCTAGCCAGCTTTCTATCCACCTTATAGTCCATTCATCCAGCCCATACTTCTTTAACTTGCCGGCCGTGGGAGACCGTATCAAAAGCTTTGCTAAAGTCAAGGAACCATGGGGGTTCCAGAAGGGGTCTACAAAGGGTCTAGTTAGTATACCACATCACACTCTCCTCTGTAGCAATGCTGTGCCTATGAGTAAAATGTATTCAATTAATTCCCCACCTTTTCAGTGTTAACTAGATGCTTTCCAGTTGAATGATGAAATATAATTTGGGAGTTTTCTTTTTCATTATTTCATGGGTCATGAGATATTTGTATAATTGAAATGGAGGAAAAAAGAACAGGACCATCTTAGTCTGATAAATGGTTTGGCGTCCGTTTGTTTAGTAGCAAAAGTGTTAATAAAAGTCAGTGCCTATATTATATCCCTTATTATAACATCTGTTCTATAGATAGTTGTTGATTTTGTCCTCTTCCTACATTTTAACACTGTTATATTTCTATCCAAATGTGACAATTTGGGAGAATCTGTACAATTTAGGAATTGTTTGAGATTATGAACTCTGTATATGTCTATGTCAGACTGTAAATTCTATTTTGAGTGTGCATCCTCTCTGCCTTCTCTATTGGCTGATTGTTTTCATTTTTGACTGAACTTCCAGAGGCTCATGGCAAAAGAACAACCAATGAGGGTCGTTGACTTAAAGCGTTCTCCTTATTGAAATGGAATAGCTCTAAACAGACTGGCTTCCAATCAGGAGAACTAGTTTATCAGGAGAGAGGTTGCCTTCGCAGCGAAGTCACCTGATGGGACTCTGGTCACCTGCTAAGGATGACCAGGGAGTAACTTGACTAAAGGACTGGAATGTTATAAAAAAGAGCAGAAGCTGCTCTTTTTGTTCTCTGTTGTTCTTTTCTCCAGCTCAAGTGGAAGAAGCAATAGGTGCTTGATGAGACCAGGGATCCTGCCTACCTTCCTAACACGGACGGACTTCCGAGGGAAGTGTGCGCTAGGGAGGGGCATTTCATTTAGGAAATTTGTTTTGTTCTAAGTGATCTGTACTCTCTTGTGAGTAAGTAAAAGAACAATAGTGTTAGAATCTGTGCAAAACGTCTGTATCTTATATGCTTTACAGCTACCATGTGGTCCCTGGAAGAGGTAACCCAGAAGGCTCCCACCTTTCAGAAGAGTTCTGGGGGAGGGAGTGTTCAAGTGATAGGGGGTGCCAGACAGTGGGTATGTGCCCTGAGATTATGCTTGTGGATCCAAGTGAAGGGCAATGGCTGGGCTCCATTCAGGCTCTGCAGGCTTAAAAACACCCAGAGACCCAGCAGCTGGGTCGCATCATAACAGTCTAGTTGAGTGGCCATTTATCTTAGGGTTTTCTTTGATTACTCCTATTTAAAGGTTAAAGACGGAGGACGTGAAATGAAGTCTGCTCCAGTGTCCATATTTCTGTAGCAATGCAATATATTTTAAAATGAAAACGTTCTTAAAATAAACAATTTGAAAAATTATTACAGTAAGAAATTATGTTAATTAAGAAATTAAGAAATCAGAACCGCAAAAATATGTGCAAGTCACAATCACTTCTATTTGGGAGATGCTGCTGCTCTTAGGTTTGCAGGATCCAAACCTTATCTGAATCAGTCACAGCTAGGTTGGGCTGTTTATTATTAATTATTATTATTATTTATTAATTCTTCTTCTTCATATAAGTAGTGCCTGAAGGTCCCAACAAAGATTAGGGCTTTATTATGCAATGTACATACACATAGCGAGAGATATTCCCTGCTCCAAAGACCTTACAGCCTAAATAGACAAGACAGACAAAAGATGGGAGAGGAAATGGATAGTGATTTGACCCAGGTCACAAGTAGAACCTGGAATACAACTGGAGTCCCCTGACTCCCAGTGCAGTGCTCTGTCCACGGGATTACACTGCCTGTCTGCTGCACTGTTCTCTCCAGGTTATCTTGGTTATGACTAGAGCTGAACGAATAGTTCACAACAAATTTATTCAAAAGCTTAACCTTTTTTCCTGTTCCTGAATTGTCTACAAACAGATTGGGGGGGAGGAGGGGAAGAGGGAAATTCCCGTGTCCCCAGATTTCAGATGGATGAAAATTCAAAGACAACAGGGAAGAGATACAAAAGTAAAAAATAGAGGGAGCAATGTAACACAAATAAGAGGACAAGAGGAAAATCAATCACAGAGCAGGTGTTGCCTAAGAGCTCATCCAGGACCACCTAACCTACGGTAAAGAAATAAAATAAATATTGAAACTGAAACACCTAGTTATGGCATTTGATGTTTTAGACACATGCTTCTGGCCTAAGTAACTTGGCAAAAACACTGCAAATGACATATTTTTAGCTATTATAAAACAAAAGAAAAAGAAAAAAAGTTAGCAGTTACATCCTTGATAATCCATAGTTGTGTAGAGATTTTCAAATCCATTTAATTACTCACCATATGTGATTTTCCCTTTTTCTTCTGCATCTATAGCTTTAAAAAGGTCTGTTACATTAAGCTCTGACACACCCAAGGCAGTCTTCAGAATGCAAGCTAAGTCGTTTTCTATTATGGTTCCATTTTGTGATTCATACATCTATGAAATAAGGCAGGAAGACAAATTATTGCAAAGCCAAGTACTAATTTTCAGAAAAGCAACACATCTAAAATAATTTTATATGGGTAAGATTTGTTTCTGAAAAGTCAAGTTAGTCTCAAATTGATAATGATCAAGCGAGAGCTTGTGGGTGGCCTATCCGAAATAAAGGGTAGACACAGCCAAGTCATTTATGAACCACTGTGCACTTAGTGAAAAGATTGTGATTAATCTTTCCCTGCTGGATGCTGAACTGATGATCTTTCATATATAAAGAACAACAGCTCTACCACTTGAAATAAAGGAAAATGGCTAAGAAGAACTGCCAATAATAATAATAAAATAAATAATAGTAGTAAATCTTTTCACACGTACAGTGCTTTCTATGTGAGGATCTCAGAATACTTTATAATCATTAATGAATAAAGCATTATAAAACTTTGTAAAGTAGTTGATTATCCCCATTTTACAAGAAGGGAGGTATAGACTTTGGAGCCCTGCTTGAAATGCATTGGGCCTAATTTTCAGACCTATTCTAAAGATATTAAAAATAACAAATGGGTTAGAGAAGTAGATTGGAAACTTCTTTTCAGTCTTCTATAATACAACAAAATGGGGATAACCAATGAAGCTAAAAGTTGGCAAACTTTATATGGATAAAAGGAAATACCTTGTCATACAAAAATTAGCACGTAGAACTCATTGCTGCAAGACTTCAAAGGCCAAGAGCTTAGTAGGATCAAAAAGGATTAGCCATTTTATGGATAACAAGACTATATATACCGTATATACACATGTTCATTAGCTTGTTTCGTTTATAAGCCGACCCCCCAAAATGGATAGGTAAAAATAGCAAAAACTGTATAACCCTTTCATAAGCCGACCCTATATTTCAGGGGTTGGAAGCCGCTGGTGGGTCGGGACTTTTTGTTTACTTGGAGCATCTGCAGGCATGGAGCCCCACAGCTCCCATTGGCTGGGAACAGCGAACTACGGCCACAGGGAACTGAGGGGCTTCATGCCTGCAGACGCTCCAGGTAAACAAAACGACAATGTATTAGATATTCAATTCAATGATTCCATTGAGTTTAAAATCATCAAATTTTGGTGTAGACCCGTTTATAAGCTGACCCCCGCTCTTTGATGTGTCACTTTTTTATCAAAAATATTCAGCTTATGACCGAGTTTATATGCCATTTACAACAGCATTCTTGCACTTTCCCCCTAAGTAATTAGTACTAGCCACTGCTGGAGACAGATTACTGCAACAGAAAAACTAGTTTGATGTAATTCCTGAGTGCTTAGAAGCCAATACTGAAGGTACGGGTCCCAAGCACGGTCAAGGGATATCATCCTGGCAGGATTTCCAGCACCCCACTCTTTCCCTAGAAACTGAAGGAGAGAGGGCCTTGGAGTCACACTAGCATGCTGCCCTTGGACTTCAATACTGAATCTCTTCCCATCTTTTGGAATTGCTGTGTCTAGCAGGTTTCAGTCTCTGGCTGGTAGGCGTCTGATAAATTTTTCAAGTCCTAAAGGAAAATATTAAAACCTTTCACTTTAAGAGATCATTCAACTAAATTATATCAGTAACACAACTGATCACACATTAATAAGTGTTAGCACATGGCTGAGGACAATTGTGCAAAGACACATACTCAGGGGTCAGTTGAAACATTTTGACAATCCCAACAAGCTGTGCAAAGATTTAAATCCTCATTTAAATTACCTAGGTTGGGAAAAATAATTAGAGTGGTGGCAGGGGGGCATGAGATTGAACATAACTAGCTTTGGCGGAAATCGGAATGAAGACAGGAACAGGTGAGTGAGAGAGGGAGGATCAGAAGGAGAAAGAGGGGAAATTATTGCCTGTATTTCTGCTTCTTTGATGACTTCATCTAGTAGGTCTCTCACTCCTGGAGTTGTATTTTCTAGAATACATCCAGCAGATCTTCCATAGCTCAAGTCTTATGGCCTTCTAGGGCAGCAGTAACAGGGGAGTGAGAGAGCCAGGCTCCTTACAGGCTGTTGCATGTCACCCTTTCTTAGGCTATATTATGGAATTACTGGTCGCAGTTACATAGTGAAGGCAGAGTTTTGCCCTTAACACAAGGCTTCAACCACTTTGTTATTTAAAAAAACAAACAGTGTATCCTCCCCAAATCTTACTCTTTGAATACAGAATGAGAATAGAGAATTTTGTGAAAAGTTACAGTAAATTGGTTTATAAATTAAAATTAACTTTAATATGGGTCCTTTAAGAAATTTAGCACCAGGTATGAAAGCTTTTCTTTCTCCCAAATAATTTTGACAATAATGCAGAAACTGCAAAATTCCTAGAAATCTTGTGTATCAGCTACATCTGAAGCGTATTTATCTATCTATCTAGGCTGAGCCAACCCCTCAGCCCGACAGTATTAGCCTTCACACTTGAAATGAGTTGAGAACCACATCTGTCTGAGCCAGCAAAGAGCTATGAGGCTCTTCCAACCCCTTCTGCCAGAACCTATGTTACCAGAGGGATTCATGGGAAGATGTACAAGAGTGTTCCTCCACAATTAATGGAGAAGGAATTCCTTACTAGAATATTGAGGTCCACCTGACCTGGGCCTGGAGGTATCCTTGAGGGTCCTTCAACCTTTACAGTTGGGTTGGGTTATGCATCCTGATTGGCAGCGATGGGGGTCCAAAACACCGACCCACATTGGGAGGGGGCTTTGGCCAACCATGCCAATGCCTACCTTAAGGTGCTGAGATCATTCGCATGCATATTAACCTTTTCCTGTAAGTGGGGAAGAGAATTATTAACTAACAGGCTAACATACTGGGGTCCTATTGCTTCTTCTCACATGTGGCTGAGCCATGCAGCACCCATTCACAGATGAAACTGAGGCAAGGATTAATTTGCTTTTTCCTTTAGGTTAGATAAAATTGCTACCCCAGCCTCCTCTGGGAGCTGGTTGTGTTCCAACAGGGCTACTGTTTCTTTAAAGGACTTTTGCCCTGTCCTATACTCTGGGGGTAAAGTACTCCACAATGATTGGTCAACAGCGAGCTGTAAGATTTTAATGCAATCATCTTCAGGCAGCATAAACACTTAACCTGTCTCCTCCACACAGCAATGGAAGAATTTTCACTGGGCCAAGCTGTTTGGCCACCAAATCTAATGTTTAATGTCTGTGACCACTGCAGTGGGGCATGAGGTGTCAGGAGAATTGCTATCTCAGAGTGCTCCTCAAAATATAATTCCTGGAGGTGCAAGTATTGGTGGAATAATCCCAACTAAGCACAAACTCTTCATTGACAGCATCCCCATAGCAGTGAAGGGCAACTCCAATTCAGTGATAGGGTGAGGCTGACGTGGGTACAAAGGGTACAGTTTGGGTAAACACAATAGATGGGGGAAAAGCCTGTGTGGTCTGGGTGTAGGTATTGGCTATGACTGAGTTGCCAGTATCCTTTGCAGGACAGGTGGCTGCAGGTGACCACCCTCCTTGGCGAGTCCTGAAGAGGCTGCATTCTCCTGAGCTGGATGGCCCTAACTCAAGAGATGAGGATAATGCTCCTAGCTTTGTCCTGCCCTGTGGCAATAGGGAGGGAACATTTCTTTTTTATTGGTTTTAGTCAAGAAATCCCAGCCTCTCTTGCAGTGGATGCCTGTGACACTGCATCTTTTAATCCCATGACAAAATTGGTTATGGGGGGGGGGGATATCAATTGGTCCCCCCTTTACTTTACTTGGTTGAAAGTATATGCTGCTCTTTAGTCTGTGTCTCTGCCCCCGAACTGAGCTCCAGCTCCTGTCAATCTCCTGACTCCCCTCAGAACTTCCCTCTTAGCTAGCAGTCTCCACCTCCAAAAGAACAAGTTGGGTTCACTTAATTCCTCCTCCACTTCTGCTGTACTTGGGCCCCCCTGTTCTGTTTCCAAGTGACCTATCACTTCAAAATAATCAACTTCCTCATTTAACTTCCCCTACTGCAGGGGAAGTTCTCTGCTCTGTAACTGGTAGCCTTCCAGTGACCTTGAGCAAGCAGAAGCCTTAGTCTGCCAACAATGCGCTCTGTCCCAAACATCCTATGTTTGAGTCTGACTTCATTCTAATCTTTTCTCCATTTCCTGTCTCTCAGTAAAGAGTCAGCTATTCCCCTGTAGAGGAATGCAGCTGGTCTTTTAACTGCTGAGTAACTTTTCTCTCTTCCTCAAGAGCCTGTGATGTCTGGCTAAGCTGATACACCCTCCTTTTTAACTTAAGTGCCAACACGTTACATGCCACAAACAAACATTAAATCAGTATCCCTTTCAATTCTCTAGCCTGCCTTCCCTTCCTTTTGCCTGTTTCAACCTCAGACACCTGACAACACCCCATGTCTCTAACACCTTGTTGAGGGTGACCATCACTAGGTCTCCAGAAGTCTCAGCTGACTCCCTTTCCTATTCCCTAGCTAATAAGCTTTATCTTACTTGCTGAATTCTAAGTCTGCACAATATTTAGCACATAATGTGGACATCCCTTCAAAAATGATAAGCCTCTTACCAAGTTAAGCGGTTATAACATTTACTCAACTCTGAACAGTGCCAAAAGCTAAACTGGCTCCATGCCTAGTAGAAGGTACGCAAGTCCAGAATTAACCTATAGAAGGATGGGGGTTACTTCCCTCTCTTCCCTTGTTGGCTACCGTGCCCTAGCAGCTCAAGAGGCATTTACCCTGCTTGGGCCCACCGGGCACTGTGGCTGCTAGGGGTAAACTGGCACAGTCTTTCCACAATGTATGGCTCAGGGCTGCAGTCTGGAGGAGCTGTGGGACTTTTGTTAAACTCTGCCAGTCTACTCACACATCTGGACAGGTGCCAAATTGCTGCGGCCTATTGGCAGCTAAAATAAAATCAGCTTCCTTGCCATCTCAAAGTGTGGGTCACCAGGCTCTGATGCTACTGCTTATTCAACTTTAGGTACCTTTACTTAGTTTCACAACACAACTCAACTTACAAAGCCACCTTAACACATGTATAAAGCTTCAAACAGCATGAAATCCCCCCCCCTCTTACTGATTATATTCATTTAAAAAATTTCCACTTAGTCACGGATTAAAATTTGAGGGTTTTAAAAGGTTCTAGTCCCAGAATCAGGCACAACAGAATTAAGTTCAATATCTGGTTGGAAACCCTGACGTACACAGCAGCAATACTCATACTGAGGGCAGAGCAAAATTTAAAAACAACATTTAGGCCTGGTCCACACTAACCCCTCACTTCAAACTAAGGTACGCAAATTCATCTACGTTAATAACGTAGCTGAATTCGAAGTACCTTAGTTCGAACTTACCGCGGGTCCAGACACGGCAGGCAGGCAGGCTCCCCCGTCGATGCTGCATACTCCTCTCGCCGAGCTGGAGTACCGGCGTCGATGGCGAGCACTTCTGGGATCGATTTATCGCGTCTAGACAAGACGTGATAAATCGATCCCAGAAGATTGACTGCTTACCGCCGGACCCGGAGGTAAGTGTAGACCTACCCCAAGTAGCATAATGAGTAAAAACCCAAATGCTTCAACCCAAATGAAGGCATAGTTATAGTGCAGTATGAATGGTGTCCTGCACCATCCCTTACATATAGTCACAAGGAGACCTAGTAGTGGGAGACAGGTTGTGTTCCATGATGGTTTAACTCTGCCTCTGGCATGTCAAACAAGTCTGATGGTCAAGATTTACAAGCTTACATGGTCATTTGGCCTATTATAGGGCTTGTGACTGCCATGAATATTCATATAAACACCTGGCCTCCTTTGTCCATAACTGACTTACCCTAATAACGTTGGGGTGTCCTTATTCTATAGGTTAGTATATTAGTGATTTCAACTCATCGTATATGTCAATTTGTTGACAAGGCAAATTTGTGGTTACACACCTGCTGATGTTCCTATCCTAAAATGTCGAAAAGCTGGTATTAGTTCATATTCCTGCAGTTACCTGGTATCATTTTATACAAAAATTCCCATAACGTAATATTTCCAGTTCCCCAGTAACTCAGGGTCTCTATTGGGTAACTCACTTATGCTAAAGCTCATAGACCTCAAAGCCTTATGCTAACTTCTCAAAATAGATTACAGGATATAGGCCTATAGGTTTCTCATGTTACAGCTACATAAAATACCTTTAAGCTAGCTCTGTGGGCTACAGGTCTTTTCTCAGCACTAGAAGTAGAGCACTGGAAGTTTCTCATTCAGTCTGGTGTCAGACAGACACTTGCAGTTTGCCCCACCAGAGGAAATTCTGATCTGCCACACTCTAATCTGTGCATTACTTACGAGGAACTATAATGGAGTCACTCAGTGTCTGAGATTGTGTTCTCGTTCTCTGCCAAGTGCATGCCAACTAGGAAAGACTTGTGGGACAGAGTCCACTCATGCAGCTGCAGGAGTTTCTCACATAGGGGTCTGACTGCTACGTCCCTTCTTATAAAACATGGTGGCCTAATTGTCCTTTGACTCAGGACCTTTCAGAGACCTGGTATCTTAAAAGTCCTCAGAATGTACAGGACAGCCTCATCTTCAGAACTACTATGTGCAGCAGCTACTCTTGGAAAGACCATTCCCCCTGAATGTGAAGCCTTTCTGCGTGATCTCATCAGACCAGACACATCCATAGTCACCAAAATATAGACCAGAAGTTTTTTGGAAATCTAATCCTAGTGGTAGATTGTCCCTGATTGCTACGAGACCTGAGAAACCTTGAGACTTATTAGGATGCAACATGAAGAATCTCTGATACTTGATTCCATTTGAATCCCAAAAGGTCCACTGAAACCATCCCATTTGGAAATGTATCATGGGAACAAAGAAGTCAGCCCTGTTATGGTCAGCAGTCCCAACATTCATAGCATGGCCTAAGCTGTCACCTCCTGTCTCTTGTTTATTCTTTCTACCAGAATGGAGATATCTTGGATTCTGTGCCAGGGCAGGAAAGATTACAGTTTTGAGTACAACGCTCTACTAGACATACCTAATGTCTAATAGGAATAAATTAGGACTTTGGGAAGTTTATTATGAAACCTAATGACTTCAGCACCTTGATGGTGACATAACTGATCTTTTTAATCTCTCCCAAATGCTGCCCTTCAATCATCTGAGTAAGGAAACGTGGATTTACAGCCTTGACAACTACGATATGAGTGCTTCCTAGTACTTCATGAAAACAAAACATTAGACAAAAAGGAAAAAAACAAAAATTGACAATCTGAAATGCTTGCCAAGCACTGGAAGTCTATTTGCATGTGTGTGCCTGAAAGTCCAAAGTCCACATTGACTTTCTTAAAAACAAATAAATAAATAACTTTTTAAAAAATGGTGCTGGCTCCTAAAACGATTGTCTTGACTTTTTAATTTTTTCTACATACTAGTTCAGTTCCCCAATATCTAAAATTGGCCAGTGCCTTCCTGCCTTTTTGACTTTCAGGAAGTAACTAGATTAAGGCCCCTTATTTCTTTTGCACAATGTCATAGGCCTGATGGCTGTCTTTACTAGGAAGGATTTATTTCCTGCAACATCACTTCCTGATATTGAGGTATCTAAGAGAATTGCAGGGCTGGGGAGAACTGGAGAGTTGTTTTCATTTTAAAAAAATCTGAATGTATTGTCCAACTGACCAGTGCTCAGGACCCATGTTTCAGTGATGATTGGCAGAGAGTGAGGGAATCACTGGGGCCAAAAGCCTCAAAAAGTTGCATCTTGAGATAGAGTTAGCAGGCTGTCCATATGCGCCACAACCTCTCCAAAGCACTTCAAATTTTAATGCTTGGAAAAATTGAAACTTAAGAGCCTTTGCCTTAAGTTAGTGGTGAGGCCAAGTGTCCTGACAATGGGGGTACTGAGCTCCCTTGAAGACAGTCATAGATACGAAGGATGGATTTCAAAGAGAAAGCTTTTCCCTTCTCTCCTTTAGAGGAAAGCCATGAGGGATGAAACAGACCCGAAAGAATGTAATGAGCCTTTAGCATATTTTGAATTTTGTTATGATACATCTGTCTTCTACCAGTGAAACTCTCCTTGCTATATGAAAGCTCCTGGAGCTTCTTCTGGACCTATAATCCAACTGCCTACAGCCAAGACCATCCCTGTGGAAATCCACCTCTGAAGTAGCAGCCCCTTCCACACTGACATCAAAGGCTATCCAAACTTGATACTAGGCCAGGTCTACACCTCCATAAGATTCTTGAGTTTTTGTGTTTTTTTCTCCTTAGGGGAAGGAATTAACCCAGGGAAGTCCTTCACAGTTTACATGTGTAAGCCTGGTAATCCACAGTTCTGAGGCTGCAACTGCAGACTGATAAACCATCTTTGAAATGGATTTCAGTTTTGCAGGTTTAAAATCTGAGGTGCACAGCACTGAGCATAGCCCTATAGTTATAACCGTCTCAAACCACCAGGCTGTGTCTTCTTTGCAGAGGCTACATCTCATCCGAGGTACTTGAGCTCAGTACCATCAATTTTGAATAGTGGAAATAAAAAACAAGGACTTTGAGGAGCTTTGAGGGTGACTGTGCTGGGTGCTCTGGAATTAAGGCTGCCTCATAGGACTTTGCAAGGAAGGACCTCGAGTCTGCACATGTGCCACTGGTCTTGGCACTCAAGTCTGAGCTGACTCAAATACATGCTTCAAAGATCCTTCCTTTATTGCATTCTTGACCAGCTTTGTGAGGAACTTATGAGAATCTCTGTGGTATGTTTCAATCAGGGAATGGAGATGCTCACCATGTTTCTTGGCCATGCAGGGAGGTATCTCTTGATGTATATTGCAACCACGCACATCATGAGGCTCCCAGCCAGAGAACACAATGGGTACATCTATCCCTTCTTGGACTTGGTTCTGTCAATCAGATAATTTTTGAAGCCGGACACCTTGTCTCTTTCCTTCTTGGAAAACATCATGTTGGAAAAGAAAAAATATAAAACCTTTCTAATTAAATAATGCCCCAAAGCAGCAACAGTGATACCTGAAGATGCTGAGGAGGTACAGGAGTGAGGAGACACTGATGTGCCAAGCTGAAAGTACTGAAGATTCAAGATATCAAGTATACAAGATGCAGGCAAAAAGAGATCAAAGCCACAGAATACCAAAGGAGCAGTGCAAAGTGCTGAAACAGCAGTGCTAAAGTGCCATGGCAAAGGTAATGAATCAGTGTACTGCAAGCAAAGCTGCTGGAGTGCCAAACATTAAGCAAGGGGAGTGAAGTGCAGATGCACTGAAACAAGTGGCATGGAAAAACCTACTTGAGCCCTGAATGAATCAGCTTTGGCAAAACTAGATGCTGATTAGAAAGGTTAGACAGAAATAGATACCACTGAGCTTATCACAAAGATGACCATGAAGCAGGGCACTCCTCTACTGCCTGCAGCCAAGGAAGGACTGGCATAGAATGTCCAAGCAATGGTGACATAGTCTAAGGCAGGGAAACGTAATGCAGAGGCCTGGATCAAGCTCTATTCTGCTATTGTTGCCCTCAGTGGGCAAGAAATCTGACTTGTGGGAGTTGGAACTGTTTTGCGCTAGATAACACAAACCTAAGAGTGAGAACACTGTACAGATGTCGTCAACTTCTCCCTCATCTCAAAGTGCCAAACTACCATTTCAGCAGTGGTTTGGAGCTTCCAACCACTTATTACCAACTTTCTATTCAGCAACTAAGGACTTGTCTACATGGTGGGGTTATGTGCTCTATAGGGGTGTGATTTCCAAAGCACACTAATGTGCTGCACATTAACTGGTCTGTGTAGACCGTGCTGGTGTGCACTGAAGGTTCCCTAGTATGCTTCAACGTAGAATAAATAGTACCATGTTTAGGTGTAGTAAGGAACCTTCAGTGCATACCAGCAAGGTCTACACGGACCAATTAATGCACAGCGTGTCAGTACACTTTGGAAATCACACCCCTGTAGAGCACATTACTCCACTGCATACAGAAGCTCTGAGATCAGTGTCTTTTGGGACACCGAATGCTAGTAAAAGGCAGCGGGGCTTCATATAGGAGGAAGGAGAACTGGTTTAAAAGGGTCAAGGAACCTTAAAAAAAGAGCAAAGAAGGATTACAAAAATAAATTTAAAAATATTCAAAGTAGTGGGGAAAAGGACTTTCTAACATGCTCCCTACTATTATCTCTTATCCCTTTGCAGGGAAATATTTTCCATTCCCCTCTCCAAACTAAAGGCACATTTTCTTTTTAAAATAAGGCATTTTAATGAATGAGCAATGCTTCTGAAGATGTAATCTATTTCAGGATGTGTATTAGTAGCCTACTTGTGCATTTCTCAGATGGATGGAGGCACTTGGCATTTAGCTTTGGTGCTAACTTGGGTTTATAACTATAAGCCTACTAATGCACACTGTTGTGTATTATTGCTATGGAAGGAAATAGTGACTATATCATTTACAGTATCAGGAAGGGTACCGTTCTTTATTCCACTGAATTATGTCACAATACCTCTTTCTAAAACCTGCAACATTTTGATTGCAGCTAAATCAGACAATGCTGCAAAGCATCAAGTTAACAAGAGAGTGGTTTAAGTTAAAAAAACAAAAAAACAAAAAAAACGACAGCCCCCAGTTCACATTATTTCCAATTGTATGCTGCTTCAAGTGCAGAATAGTAATCTCTTTCTTATCTTCTGAAACACTTTGCTTTTTAAGAATTTGCAGTACAGCTGTAATCCTTACACGGGTCAACATATGACACTAGAAGAGCTGTTGTAATTAATCTAGACTTTAAAAGTAGATACTCAGTTACACAGAGAACAGGATCAAAAAAGATAGAGATGTCATGCAAAATACTTACAATGATATAACGAAGTCTATAATATACTTTTACTCTGATCATCTTTTTTTATTCCTTAGCCACTCATGCTCATAATTCACATTTAGTTATGAATGCAAGACTTGCAAAATTCAATCAGAGTAACAACTCTAAGAGTACATCTTTAATTAATTTAAGTCCTGGATAGCAACATCTCTTGCTTAAGGGTGTGGGTTGTTTTTTTGTTTTTTTGCAAAATTTGTATTTCACTTGGAGAACTGATATAAGCGATGCCATCAAAAGAACTTTTTTGCCAGTACTAGCTGCATCTAAATTAGCAGGGATTGATGGCATAGCTATACTGGCAAATATTTTCTAGTGTAGACCTGGCCTTGGGATAATCGAGGACAAATATTAACCCCTCCCAATTTCCCCTATCCCCTCCCCTCCAAAATAAAAAAAGCCTGTTGAATTTCACTACTTCTGCCCCTGACAAATGCAAAGAAATCACAAATAGTAAAATAAATACATATGGATTATTTCTTTACCACAGTCTCCCGTCCAAACAAAGTCAAGTATACCCCAGTGTGGACAAGTCTCTCTCTCAGAAACTAAGATAGTTACAACTGGCCAAGTCAAACATATGGCGTAAGCCACTAATTGCCACCCTCATAAATACGAGTGACTATTCAAGAAGCTAACGTATCTTGGCTCTGACTGATAAGATCAGAATATGACACAGAGCTAGCTAAAGACAATACTATATCAAATGAAGTATTAAGTTATCCTTTTTAATTAGAATGCAGTGGAGAAAGTCACACCAACACTGCAAATATGTACCACATATTTGGCACACAAAGAGACTGTGAATTTATTTTTAAACCCCTGCAATATATTATTATTAGTGGATCTGACATTAAAGATTTCCCTAATGCTTAATATATAATGCATTTTACTAGGACCTCAGAAAGTGAGCAATGATCTCCAATCAGATAAGTTATTTTCCCTGAAAGACTCCCAACAGTGATCCAGACTTTGCCAGCTCCTTCTCAGCTCAAGTCTCTCCCCGCCTCCCCAATCCTGTCTCTTCCCGATCTTGTGCTAGTGTGGTCTATACTGGTGGCTCTTGTGACTTACAAGAGTTGGGGGAGGGGGGAAGGAGAGAGACTGGCAATCAAAGGCATCTCAGAGAAGAGCACCTCTGTGAACCACAAGAAGCACAAGATCCTGGTGGTAGGGTTGGGGATGAAGAGGGCAGTAGCAATCTAAACAAGGAGATGAGGGAGAAAGGTGCACTCCCGTGAATCAAACATGTAAAATTTCAGCCCAAAACGTAAGTGTTTCAGAAAATTTTAATCATGTGAAAAAAAAAAAAAAAGTTACAACAGAAACACATTTTAATAAGGCATAAGCACAAGGGGTAAGTTTGGAGATTTCAACATAATGGCCCCCAGTCCTCCAATACAACATGCTAATGCAGATCCCTGTAGAGACCCACCAACTCAATCGGTCTCAGCTCATGCAGAGGAAAGCATGCTACAATCATATGATGGGACTAGTGCCTAAATCTGTATTTAATTACTTCTGAGATGCTTGATCTCTGAAACTAAGCAATGTATTAATGCTTTTTTAAAAAAGGTGTAAATGTGAATAAGAAGAATATATAAAATAAAATTCAGTCAAATCAAATTGATTTTTTAAAAATAGTTCTGTATTTTCTACATATTGTAAGAACGTTATAAGAAGTTGCTACTTGCCTTAAATGCCAACTGAATTGTTTCTAAAGTTTTGGATGGCCTACATACTACAGATAGAGCAGTCACATATTCCCGTAGATCAATTACACCGTCTTCATTCTGTAAATAAAATAAATCATCAGAATTCTGTCATCTTCCTCAGAACTCCATAAACATTTAACAGCTATTAAAGGAATGTTAAAGATTATTAAATATACTATACACATAAACCCACATGAAGATATTCTGAAAAAGTCTGTAAAATTTAGAGGTTGAGATTGTCAAAGATGACTAAAGGAGTTAGATGCCCAATTCCCACTGAATTCCAATGAAAGAGGGGGGCCTGACTCCCTTGGTTTTTAAAAAAATACCAATCAGAGGGTATAATTCGATGCCAAAATTTGCATTTCTAACTTGGAGTGGCATGGACTGGAGAATGAAATGTACATAGAAAGGAAACTATATACTGATCATATCTTTTCTAACTAACAACATGAAGCTCAAATTACTATGATCAAAATTCAGTAAAAAAAAATTAGTTTTAACAGTGAAAAGATTTAATTTTATTTTCTACCATGGTCTGGACAATGGTAATTTTCCTAATACCTTGTTTGGAAATGGATGTCAATTATAGGGTTTGGTGCGGTTTTGAAAAGTTATTCTACAAAAGTTTTCACTTGTATGGCCAAAGATGTCCTTATGGATCTGATGGAATACATCACTATTTCTTCCAGTGGATAAATATACCTTGTTTTGAAGGATAATTAGGCAAGTTAAGATTCAATTAGCTAGAGTAGATTTTGATACCTTGTCATCTTTGTAATGGAGATGGTACATAGTGCAGAGGCTATGGACTCCTACCCAGATGTGTTGTGTTAAAACCTGGTTATAGCATCCTGGAAAAATGTGCTGGTACTGTCAAATGCAATCCACTCCTGGCATCCAAATGGAACATCATTCACAGTAGATTATGCAAATCTTCATAATATGATTGTCCCTCTCCTTTGTTACGTTCTCTGACCAGCAGTGAAATAGCTGACCTTTAAATCATCGCTGGGCATATGACTTAACAGCTGAGAGAGATGGAGAGGTATATACTTCAACTTTTCAGCAGTTCCAAGAAAACTAAATTATCCATCCACAAGGCCAATGTACTGATGAACTAGCAGACATTGTAATCACTGACATCAATGTCTTGGCCCCAACAACCCACCTTTCCTTGCACTGACCTAAAATATCTCTATGGTTCATCAGTGAATTATGGCAGATGAAGCATGTAGTCAGATTCAAACTCTAGGATCGTAAAATCTGATTTGAACCCATCTGCTGACAGCACAATGGGTTTAGTACAGGATTATGCCACTTTGCTAAAGGAAGTGAAAGTCCCTATCTTCCGCCTTTACAGCTGCAAAAATCAGCAAAATTATTTTGCATAATGAACTTGCAAGTCACTTGGCTTACATAAACCAAACATCAGACCAAAAATCACTGAAAAGAGCTCTCATCCCATTCCACAGAAAATTCAACAAATATAAGATGAACTTTTTGAAACAGAAAACTTAGTCAGATTTGGTCCCATTGCATATGATGAATTACAAAAAGCCCTGAAAATTGTTGAGTCATCACTTGCAAAACAAAACTTCCACCCCAACTGATGAAAGCCCAACAGAACTGAGCTCAATTCTATTGAAATTATTAACACTTTCTTTAGAGAAAGCAAACCTGCTAGGCTTCCTGAAAAATGCAATACCCTGCAACACTTGATACTGGAATCACTTCTTTACCTCCCTTTAGAATCATAGAATATTAGGGTTGGAAGACACCTCAGAAGGACATCTAGTCCAATCCCCTGCTCAAAGCAGGACCAACACCGACTAAATCATCCCAGCCAGAGCTTTCTGATCCTGTCCTCTACACTCATGTTAGGACTAATTATTATCTAGACAATTCCTGACAGGTGTTTGTCCAACCTGCTCTTAAAAACCTCCAATACTACTACTTGATAGTACTATCATACTACTTGACCCCTGCAGCTTTTGTCAACTGATCACTTAGATATATAATATACAAGTGGGTCAGTAACATTAGTGTAAAACTCATGGGCTAGAGATGAGAACAGGTTTATTGTCTTGCACTAGTAATGTTTCCCTCAAACTGAAAAGAGATCACTCTGTATAACTGACCTGTCCTCTTAGTTACAAATCCACCAATCTTAGTGTCATATGAAATGATTTTATACTTTCTTCTAGATCACTGATAAAGATAGTATTGAGAAGAACATGCGAGACACCCCCCCCTCCCCCCACACACACACACTAGAAACACTCCCTATATGTAATATACTTGGGCTTGTATAAGGCATTTGACTTGGTACTGCACAACATTCTGATTTAAAAAGTCAGTGCTATACAATATGAATAAAGCACATATTTAATGGAATGAGAAGTGGCTCAAAAGGGGATATTTTTAGGGAGATTCCACCTGAGCTCTGGACCGGATTAGCCAGTCACTGAAATATGGGAATACATGAACTCCCTTTTTCCTGAGGAAAGCCACTACTACTGCCATACATTTGTTGAAGACCTGTGGGGTAGCTGACAGGCCAAATGGGAGAGCCGCAAACTGGTAATGGGTCTGGTTCGTGGCAAATATTAGAAACCTTCTGTGGCCTTGGAAAATTGATATGTGGAAGTATATGTCCTTTAGATAGAGGGTGGCATACCAATCCCCTGGATCCAGCAAAGGAATGATGGCGCCCAAGGAGAGAGACCATGAGGAACTTTAAGCTGTTGAGATGATGCAGGTCTAGGTTCCGTTGAGATCCCCTTTGGCCTTTGGAATTAGGAAGGAACGGGAATAAAACCCCTTTCCTCTTAGATAGTGTGGAACCTCTTCCAAGGCTCCCACCCAAAGGAGGGACTGAACTTCTTGTTCCAATAGTTGCTTGTGAGAAAGATCCCTGAAGAGGGATGGGGAGGGGGTGTGGGAAGGCAGGGTGGATAAAAATTGAAGGATATAACCAAATTCTATTGTGTTTAGAACCCAACAGTCCAAGGTAATGTAGGTCCAAGCAATGAGGAAGCAGGAGAGTCGTTTGGAAAACAAAGGGGTAACTGGATACAGAACTGAGGGAATTGATATGTCGTCCTCAAGAGTTTCGTCAAAACCAGTGCTTCTAACTATCTGAGTGTTTAGGGACAGAATGCATCAACCCTGAAGAGGAGACTGGTGGAGGGGTGTCTACGACACAATCCTTTGCTCTTCCTCATCCGCTGGTCCTACCTGGCAGGTTGCGCAAAATAGCGTCCTGTCTGTTGAGGCCCGTAGTGTTTTCTGGACACTGCTTGTGTATACAGACCCTGAGATTTTAGGGTCGCCTTGGAGTCCTTAAGTCCATGGAATTTGGCATCTGTTTGCTCTGAGAAGAGCGAGGGCCCTTCGAATGGGAGATCCTGGAGGGTTTGTTGCACCTCTTGAGGAAACCCCGAAGACTGTAACCATGAGCTTCTGTAACCATTGATCTGGCTCCAGAATCGGCAGCATCCAAGGCTGCCTACAGGGACGCCCAAACTACTGTCTTCCCTTCTTTGACTAGCAAAGAGAACTCCTGTCTGGCCTCTTGAGGGAGCATGTCCTTAAATTTCTGCATCGCCTCCCACATATTAAAATCATAGCGACCTAGCAAAGCTTGCTGGTTCACTATTCGGAGTTGTAGCCCACCCGTTGAATATGCTTTTTGGCCAAACAAGTCCAGCTTTTTGGGGTCCTTTGCCTTGGGCATAAGGTCTGTTTGACCTTGATGGTCCCCCTCATTGGTGGCTGCCACTACTAGAGATCCTGGTGGAGGGTGTGAAAACAAATTCATACCCTTTGGCTGGTATGAAGAATTTCCCTCCGTCCTACAGCCAAAAGGAGGGAGTGCAAGCAGGGGTCTGCCAGAGCACTCAAACTGGGTCCATGATCACCTCATTAAGGGGTAAAGCCACTCTTGAGGGACCCGCTGCTGACAAAATGTCCAGGAACCGTGTGTCGTCTCTTTGACCACCTCAACTTGGATACCCAAATTCAAGGCCACCCGCTTTAATAAGTCTCACGGTGCGGTACTGGAATGTCCTACTTTCTGAGGCCACAGAATATGAATGCCTCAAAATGGTGCCCTGACTCAGGAGAAACCCCCATGGGTCCCAAAAAGGCCATCGCCTGGGTTCCAGTCCCCACGGTCCTGGAGGCCAAGTGTTCGGGGGCACCATAGCGCCTGAGGCCAAGCAGGGGAGTCGTTCAAGCGGTCTTGATGGTGAGGAGAGTAGAAACCCCACTTCAGACTCCGATGAGGAAGACGAGCTGTGGTGGGGAGACCAAGGCAGTGCTGACCCTCTTGGTGCCAGCGTATGGCATTGCGGAGAGGTCAAGCTGAGGCTACCATAGAAGGTTTTTGCCTAGAGGGTGGCTGTGGTGCCACATGAAAGTTGGAGGATGGTTCTCTGCCACTCATTGGTACTGGCAGTGCCAAGTCCTAACTCTCCGGGGACCCTGGGACTGGGAGAGTTGAGTAGGTCTCTAGCAGCCGCAAACGCCTCTGGGGTTGACGGTTCTGAGAA
Organism: Malaclemys terrapin pileata; assembly: GCF_027887155.1. NCBI lineage: Eukaryota > Metazoa > Chordata > Testudines > Emydidae > Malaclemys > Malaclemys terrapin. Next base: position 165,133,993 of record NC_071506.1, read on the forward strand.
CTGACCAGTACGCTATCCACTGGAGGATGGCATTTCCCATGCTGGAGTTAGTGGAACTTGTGAGAGGCACCAAGGCTGGCGAAGGTGGCTGCTGAGGTGCTGGAGAAGGGTAGCGGCCTGACACTGGTCTCGTTCTACCTAGATCCCCTTGCCTGCTTCCTTTTGGCACTGGGGAACGACTCTTCTGGTGCTTGAGGTACTTTTTCTCATGCACTGGGAGAAGTATCGGTGCAGGGCTCTCAACTAGTGGAAGGAGTGCTCTGCATCAAAGCGGAGATGCTCAGTGCCAAGTCTAAGCGTGGCTCCGATGCTGATCTTAGGGCTGCCTCCGTGAGGAGGACCTTCAGTTCTGGTCGGACCCTCACTTGCTGGTCGGTCTTGGTGCAGGGTCTGAAGTCCCTGCAGATTTGGCAATGGTCTTTCCGATGAGCACTTGAGACAGCTCGAGTGCGGATCGTTCAAGGACATCAAATTGCCACAGGAAGCCCAGGGCTTGAAGCTTGGTGACTGAGGCATGCCACGGGAACGGACAATCCTCTCCAACAAAGTGCAGAGGCGTCCAAAACTCACTAACTACTAAAACTCCTAATAACAAACTACAACTACTATATACATGAGAAAGAAGAAAAATCATTAGGTAAGACTGCTGGAATTTCCCTCTTGCTCAGGCAATCATCATGGGTGATAAGCAGGAACTGAAAGGGCATGGGTGTGGTGGGGCCTTTTATACCGGTACTATGTGCACACAGAACCAGAGGGTGCTGGAGCTGACCCGACAGATACCACTGAGGGAAAAAATTCCAGCAACTGTGCTCAGGGAGCACATACACCTACATTGGAATGGACATGTGCAAGCACTTGAAGAAATTGAAATCTGAGGAAGCCTTGTAATTTACTCTAAGGTTGTGGTACAGACATTAGACAATAATTTGGTTTCAGTATTAAAATATATTAAAATCTAGACACCAGCAGGAGATGCACTGATAGAAAAGGAGAGAGTCTTTTTGTTTTTATTTTTGGTTCCTAACACCATGGAGGCCCCCTGCAACCAGGAAAGGCAATTGCTCTGAAGAGATAGCACAGGCAGTCTGGTTGCTTACAGAAGCTGTATGCAGATGAAAGGGCTCAGGCAGCCAGAATCTTCTGAGAATTTAGCTGTCAGCCTCAAACAAACACCTACTAAACACGTGCGAACTATAATTTTCAGAGGCCTACACCTGGCCAGAGTTGGGTGGCATTTTACAACGAAGGCAAAAAGCACATCCCTGACACAAGGATGACTCCCCTTCCCCCCACACCACATTTCAAGCCCCTGCTTCAAAGCATTTGTTAAAAAGATACAATTCCTTTTGAACTAAAATATTTTGGGTAAGTTCTATGGCCTGTATTGTGCAGGTCAGACAAGATGATCACCATCGTCCTTTATAGTTTTGGAGTCTACAAATCTAGAGTTTCGCAATGAAAGTGTTATAAGAATAAAACATGCACAAAACGTATTTTTTCCTAGCCTCATTATCTGAAATGGCTGAAGTGTTTTTGCTGAAACTTCCCCCCATCTTTTTTTTTTTAATTAATTCAGCCAGAGACAGACATTCAGCATAGAAAATTCCAACCCTAACAGATTACATTTGGAAAAATTATAAGCAACTGAAAACAGCATCTTATAGTGGAAAGCGTCTGGTAGCATAAACCGTAGGCATTGCTACCAACACTGCCTACAATTATTAGTCTGATTTTCAAAAGGTGCTGAGTACTTGCAAGTGCCATTAAGGTCAAAGAACTCCAGATGCTCAGGACACCTGAAAATTTAATCTATTTATCTAAGCAACTCAGTAGGAGTTTGGTGCCTTACTTTATGCATCCATGTGTGAAAAGTGTGTTTTGAATTTCCATTTGCATGGCATCCTATAACATAAAAACTGACTCCTCCCCTCATTGCACATGCACACATGCACCTCCCCACCTAGTTTCAATTAAGGAAGATTTCATATGGCCAAAATATTTCCATATGCTAATCAGGTATAGTATTAGAAATATCTTATTGTTTGAATAATATTTTGTGCTCATTTTTTCCCTACACGAAGTTTTGTTTTTCATAATTGGTACCCCAAAACAAAACTGGTTTTGTCCGATTTCTGTACCATTAACCTTTCACTTAAGCCATGTTTTGTTTAGTTAACTGGATTTATTTAGACTTACTAGATAAGAAAAAAGCACAAGGATGTCAAGACTGGGATTTTAAAAAGTGCTCAGCACAGGCTATACTCTGCTCATACTGAAGTCAATGAGTCCATTTTTTAAAATCCAACTGGAAAGACATAAGAATGAATTTTTAATTCTCTATAACATTCTGGTATTTCTTACCTCAACAAAAAGAGCAAACATGTTTTCTAATGTGTCAGAAATTGGGACTTCCAAGTATGCAGCAAACTCTTTAAGACTGACTCTTTTCTCTTTCATTTTCTTGGCACTTTGAGAATATCTATCAAGATCTTTTTCAAGCTTCTCTGGTTTCAGCCTACAACAAACAAACAAACAAACAAAAAAAGGAAAACATTTGACATTTTCAGACTACTTTAAAAGGAATATTACTGACTACTTCTAAAATCACTAAATGTTCCTTGCATTGTGTAAAACAGTGAATGACAGCACTGTACGATATTATGTAAGAACTCACTTACTTATCCTGATTCACTATTAACCAAAATACCTGTGGCTCCATAATTAAGGCTCCAAAGACAAATCACCCACTTAGTTTCCAACATAGCTCAAAAACCTAATATTCATTATTATTTGTATTAAGTGTAGTGTCTAGGAGCGCTATTCATGGACCAGGACCCCACTCTGCTGATTCTTTACCCTTTCATGCAACTGTCAATTGCAGACTATTAGTAGAACAGTGACATAAATGAATAATTATTTCCACTCTTGCTAATGTTACTGAATGAGAAAGACCTGATACATGTTGTTTAAAACCAAGATTACTAGTAGTGATTACACTCTTAATCCTGTTTGTCAGAGTCATCACTTTTCACATCCTACACTGCAAATGCAGTTACTGACAGCATTTGGGGCCACCTACCAACAAGCAAGGAGACCAAAAGATCCATCAGTTGAGGCTAGTTAGTATATAATCATGAGTTCACCCATTTCCTTTCCAATTACAGAGCCAGATCTGGTCTACGCATAAATTTTGTACTGGAATAAGTGTTTTGGTTAGGGGTATGACTTTTTAATAAAAATAGTAATATAGTTAAAGTGCTAATGATGGAAGCTGAAGGATTATAAAATATTATGCTTTGGGTTGCATGAAGAGTAAGTTCTGTGCCCTTCCACCATAGCATCCACAAAATCTCAACCAGCAGATTTGTTTTGAATGGTGGATAGCCAAGTTAACTCAGGACAATGTGACCTTTGCAGTCAGAGGGCAAATTTTTATTTCCAAAAGGTAAATGCAATCAATACAATAGGGCAGTTTCTATGCCCTAGTTTGTTCCCCTTCCTGCTACTGAGGCAGCACATAAAGGGAGCAGGAAACCCACTGGGGATTTCCCCATGTTGGGGCAATTATGGGTGGTTTACAGCTGGCAGAGTCAGGTCACACAACTCCTTTCTTCCTTGCAGGCCTTAATGTTGTGGTCTGGCTATCCCCAGTGGCTCAAGTCAGAGCAGCCCCTATCCTGGATTGGAGGAGACAATCAGGAAATCAAAATAGGCTATGGATCCTCCACCCTGCCCCCCAACCCTCCTCCCTTCCTATGATGCAGTAATCAGTCAATGGAGGATCTGCAGCAGGGAAGGGAGAATAGCCACTCGGAGTGCTCTAAGCTCAAACCAGAACTGTCCTGAGGCTGCAGCTAAAATTGAAGGAGGCAGTTGGGGAGACAGTGCCCCTAACCACTTCTTTACAACTATATGGCTAGTTCAAACACTTCAATTTAAAAATCACAGGATGCAATTTAGGAAGTACATTTCAATTCATAATCCAATACAAATTTCCTTCTTAGCACCATGGTCTTAAAGGCCACAATTTAGAGCATCATGGGCCATAAGTGGACCCACAGGTTGGAAACCACTAATCTAGAGAGTTTGGCTGCAATGCGTAATTGCAGGAAAGTACTTGAAGCAAAGGTCTCAAAAATGTAGAGAACTGACCAGACCTGACTGGAACGGAGGATCTGAAAAGGATATCTGATGAGTTATTTGGATCTAGGAAACAGTTGGTGATTGCCAACGAGATATTCCCGCAACCAGCTCCTTTGATGAGTGCAAGGAATTGACTAGAGTGTTTGGAAGCCAGTGTTCATACTTAGCGGGGTGATGTGTGTTGACCAACAAAGGGCCTGCCTTGTGCCTTACTCTGTAATCATTAACGGTAAGAACCAAACTTAAGAGCCAAGGGAATTGTGTCAGTTTCATGCTACACAAAGGTAACCTGGAAAACTAGGAGGATCTTACAAGTGAGACTCCTAAATAGGTGGTATTTTTAGAGAAGAGCACTTTCAAGGGTTGTCTGGACACCACCATTATGAGGCCTACGTTGATAGGGATAGTTTTTTCTAACTTCATTCAAGGGAGATGGAAGCACCATTGCCATATATTGTGATTTAACTACATGCCTAGAAAGCTACAATCCCACAATCACATACAATTGGTTAAAAAAATCCTAGTTTAGAGGGGAAGTGAAAACAACCATAAAAATGTCTAAAGACATGCAAAAAAAAGGTGAAATCAACAGCAATGAATATACATTAGAAGTTAAGAATGCAGAAAATTGGTAAGGGAAGCTGTAACAGGGTGCTGGCTAGGAGATCCAAGCCAACCCCCTGTTAGCCCAGCTCGGCTTAAAAGGGAGATTACTTAGGACTGGCCGGGGAGGCCACACCCTTATCACCTGAGGGGATGTAGCTGGGAACCTGAGTGGCCAGCCTGCTATATAAAGCAGGCTGGGAGGAAGCCAAGGGGGGAGAGACAGGAAAGGGAGGAGCAAGGAGCTCTAGATCTCTGCTGGCAGGAGAAGCCAGCAGTCTCCTGGGTGTTGGTCTGTAAGATATGTAAATAGTAGGTGGTGGGGATAGGCACGAACAATAAAAGAGCACTGGTGCATGTACTTTGGAGTAGTCTCCGACTGAGTTTGTGGAGGGGCCAGGAGAAGGCACCACTACACGTGGGGGCTTGTCCAGGATTTGGAGCCAGCGTCCGTGGTTGGCAACCCTGGACATGGAGGAGACCCTCAAACGGCTGGTGAAGCAACAGGAGGAAATGCAGTAGGCTCTGCGGAATGTCCAGCTGTCCCACCAGATGGAGAAGCAGACCTTCCTGACCTGGCAGGCGGAACAGCAACGGAGCCTGCAGGACTTTATCAGGGAGCAGACCAATGCACAAGCACAACTCCTACTGCGGGTGGTGAGTCCTGCGACGGGCGAAGGCACCCAACCCCTGGGCTAGGGACTGTGTAAAATGAGCCCAGCGGATGATCCGGATGCGTTCCTGGGAACATCTGAGCACATAGCCACAGGCACCGGGTGGGAGAAGACAACCTGGGCCCTCCGGCTCGCGCCGTACTTGGTAGGAGAGGCTAAAGCGGCATACTTGGCGCTGAGTGAGGAGCATGCCCGGGATTATGAGACCATACGAGCTGCCATTTTGGACCGCATGGGCCTGTCGGCCGAGTGCTATAGGCAGAAATTCCAGGGCGTGTGCTGGACAGCGGTCACGAGCATTTATCCAGAGGCTAGTGGACTGGGCGACCTGATGGTTAAGGCCAGAGATGCGTGACACAGCAGAGATTATGGACAGTTTAGTACTGGCACAATTGTTACAAAGCCTCCGCGAGGCCATATGGGTCTGGGTGAGGCAACACCAGCCAGGTACTCTGGAGGCAGCGGTCCAATTGACCGAAGAATACATCAAGGCTAAGGGACCTCAGAGGGAGGACCGGCCCCGGAAGGAGAGGGAGCCTGGGAGGAGACAATCTGAACCGGTTTCCGGGGCGGCCCAGGGGAGGAAGGGTGAGCCCCGAGGGGAACCCGAAACAGCGGCCAGGCTAAGTTTGCTGGCAGTGTGAAAAGCCAGGACATATAAAACGGGACTGTCCGGAGATGGAGTGCAGGTGGGCCGAGTTCTGTGGGTGGACCCAGGTAGGTGTAACTTGACCACCATCCCCATAAGGATAGGGAGAAAACCCCAAGCCGGCCTGCTGGATACCGCATCCGGCTGTACGCTTGTGCAGCAAGCGCTGGTAAAACCCTATTGGCTGGTTGGGGGGTGAGAATGGATAAAAAGTTTTGCCAGGTGGCCCAGGTACCCCTGGAAGTGAGGGGCCGCTTCAGGTGGAAGCGGGTGGAGAGGCTACCGTATCCGGTGGTGGTGGGCAGGGACTGGGGCCCAGCACTAAGAAGGGAGCGGGGGGGGGCGGGGGCGGGTACCCCGGTTAAGGGGGCATACCTCCTGCGCCAGAAGGCTGCAAGATGTGAGGACGGGCAAGCGTCCATCAAGACCAACAAAACTCCTAAACAGAGCACAGAGCGGGCGGACCTACAGGAGGTCTGCCTCTGGGAGCTGGAGGGCCCCGTGGATGCGGTACCCACGGATGAGACCCCAAACCCATAGGAGGGCGCAGGGGAAACTGAGGCAGGGAAGCTCCCGCCAGAAGAGGTGATAGGTTCCGGCCCCGTACCTGAAGTACGGGACAAGTGGGGGTTGGGGGCCCTGCCGTTGTGCACGTGGTGTGATGACCTGCACGCAGAGGCAGAGTTATGGGGACAGCCACTACCACTGCAGTGTACCTTCTGCGGGCAGGGGATGGACCGACCACCGGCGGAGGTGACTGGGGTCCTCTCGGCCACAGGTGCAGGCCTCCCGCCAGAAGACCTCACCCCAGGTCGATGGCGAAAAGGCCCGAAAGGGCAGGCGGGCCGAGGGCGGCCGGGTCTTGCAGCTCTTAAGGGGGGAGGGGTGTAACAGGGTGCTGGTTAGGAGATCCAAGCCAAGCCCCTGTTAGCCCAGCTCGGCTTAAAGGGGGGATTAGTTAGGATTGGCCAGCCTGCTGTATAAAGCTGGCTGGGAGGAAGCCAAAGGGGGAGAGACAGGAAAGGGAGAAGCAAGGAGCTCTAGATCCCTGCTGGCAGGAGAAGCTAGCGGTCTCCCAGGTGTTGGTCTGTAAGATATGTAAATAGTAGATGGTGAGGATAGGCATGAACAATAAAAGAGCACTGGTGCATGTTCTTTGGAGTGGTCTCCGACTGAGTTTGTGGAGGGGCCAGGAAAAGGCACCGCTACAGCAGTTTATCAATGAAAAGTCAATGACCAGTGGAGTTAGGACAATTAGAAGGAATTTAAAAAATATAATCATGCACAAAAGGAATCCTAACGCTGGTATAGGTTCATTTATAAATGTAGATAGTAAAACTGTCATTGATGCAGAAGAGACAGAAGTGTTCAATAAATATTTTGGTTCTGTATTTGGAAATGAAATAGAAAGTATTTCATCATCCAGTTTAACTATAACTAAGAAGGAATTTAAACACTTTGCTAAAAAAATATATGCAGTGTTGTTGTAACTGTGTTGGGATACTTGAAAGACAATGAAAGACACAAACTTGTCTCAAATAGTGCAATCAAAGATACTACATCTACCTTCTCTTACTGAAAGTTAAACATTTTTAAATGAGCACATCCAAATGCCTTGCACTCAAGAGTCGGCAGAGGAGCACTAAACAAATTAATTATAAATTGTTAATTTTTAAACAAACTTTGGAATAATAGGGACGTTCTGGAAGAAAGTTAATGTTAGTCTGATATTTAATAGAGTAAATGAGATATTCCTGATCATTATAAGCCTGTTAGATATCTATACATGAAAAAAATCACAGAATGATTGATGAGACTCAACTAAAAATTGTAATATAAATGCCATTCAACATGATTTTATGGAAAATTGATCTGATCAAACAAATTTGATACTGTTTTCTGACTACAAATTTCATAGATAAGGGTACTATGTAGAAGTAAATATATTAAGAATTCTGTAAGGCTTGTGACTCAGTACTACGTGACATCCCGATCAAAAATTAGCACTATACAACATCAATATAGCACATATTAAATCAGGGGTAGTCAATTATTTTTTTGTCAAGGTCTAGTTAAGGTCCAGCCTACAGAGAAAAATAATAATAATAAAATAAGAATAAGTAAATAAAAAGATTTTGGGGTCTGTTCAAAGCGTCTGGCAGTCCGGATTTGGCCTGTAGTCCACCTATTGACTATCACTGTATTAAATGGATTAGAAACTGGCTAAATGATAAATCTCCTAATATATATGTAAATGGGGAATCATCACTGAATTACTGTATATTCAATGAGGTCTTGCAGGGATTGGTTCTTCACCAAATGCTATTATGCATTTTTATCAGTGGCCTGAAAGAATATATAAAATCATTGCTGACAAAGTTTGCAGATACTACTCCACCAATCTGTTCTAAGAAATGAAAAGGACATGCCATTTAAACAGTTTCCTACATCACTTTGTAAGCTGGGCAGTCAGACAACATGCACTTTAACAGAGCTAAATGCAAGGTCTAGGATCAAAGAACAGAGACCATACTTACAGGATGAGGAACTGTATCTTGAAAAGCAGTGACTCTGACAGTGACCTGGGGGGGGGGTCATGGTGGCTAACTAACTGAACATGTGCTCTCAATTTGATGATGTGGCCAAAGCAGACCCCGGATGTATAAACAAGGAAATATCAAATAGGGATATGGAGGTTCTACTTCTCCTGTATATGGCATTGGCAAGACCACTACTTGAATGGTTCCATATTGCAACCAAATGACACAGCATCATGGGGAATTACACAGATTACAGAAGACTTCAAGAATCTGGAAAGGAAATTGAAGAAGAGGAAAGTCCAAGTGATCACCTCAAGGATACTTCTGGTTCCATGAGAGAGAGAAGCAGAAAGCTGAAAATGCTGGAGTGAACTGTTGGCTGAACAACTGGTGTGAAGCTGAAGATTTTAGTTTTGTGGAACTTTGGAACACTTTCTAGTGGGAAGAGGAATGTATGAATGGCACAATCTGCATCTCACACAGAGAGAGAGAGAGAGAGAGAGTGGTGTTTTTCTAGTTTTCTCACTGGAGACAAGCTGGAGCAGCCAGGAGCAATTAAAGGAATACCTCAAAGAAAGAGTGCTAAGGAGCAAAACGTAGTGCAAACTCTCACTCAGCGGGTCATGAAAAATTTGAACCAAGGTGGCAAAGACTGTGAAGAGAATTTTTTTTCCCCTCAAATACTTATATAACTATGCCAAATGGGACATTCTCACTGATGAGAAGAAATGTAACATTAACTGGCATTTCAGAAACCTGGCGGAATGATTAACGATTAGAACGTTAAAATTGCTGGTTATAACCAGTTTAGGAAGAATAGAATGGGTAAAAGAGGAGAAGAGATCAATACAGCAGTGCACAGACAATCCAGGAAGTTTTTGGAAAGTGTAGGGGACAATTTCCTGGTGCAAGTGCTGGAGGAACCAACTAGGGGCAGAGCTTTTCTTGACCTGCTGCTCACAAACAGGGAAGAATTAGTAGGGGAAGCAAAAGTGGATGGGAACCTGGGAGACAGTGACCATGAGATGGTCGAGTTCAGGATCCTGACACAAGGAAGAAAGGAGAGCAGCAGAATACGGACCCTGGACTTCAGAAAAGCAGACTTTGACTCAGGGAACTGATGGGTAGGATCCCCTGGGAGAATAACATGAAGGGCAAAGGGGTCCAGGAGAGCTGGCTGTATTTTAAAGAATCCTTATTGCGGTTGCAGGAACAAACCATCCCGATGTGTAGAAAGAATAGTAAATATGGCAGGCGACCAACTTGGCTAAACAGTGAAATCGTTGCTGATCTTAAATGCAAAAAAGAAGCTTACAAGAAGTGAAAGATTGGACAAATGACCAGGGAGGAGTATAAAAATATTGCTCAGGCATGCAGGAGTGAAATCAGGAAGGCCAAATCACACTTGGAGTTGCAGCTAGCAAGAGATGTTAAGAGTAACAAGAAGGGTTTCTTCAGGTATGTTAGCAACAAGAAGAAAATCAAGGAAAGTGTGGGTCCCTTACTGAATGAGGGAGGCAACCTACTGACCGAGGATGTGGAAAAAGCTAATGTACTCAATGATTTTTTTGCCTCTGTCTTCAATAACAAGGTCAGCTCCCAGATTGCTGCACTGGGCAGTACAGCATGGGGAGAAGGTGACCAACCCTCTGTGGAGAAAGAAGTGGTTCGGGACTATTTAGAAAAACTGGACGTGCACAAGTCCATGGGGCCGGGTGCACTGCATCCGAGGGTGCTAAAGGAGTTGGCGGGTGAGATTGCAGAGCCATTAGCCATTATTTTTGAAAACTCATGGCGATCGGGGGAGGTCCCAGATGACTGGAAAAAGGCTAATGTAGTGCCCATCTTTAAAAAAGGGAAGGAGGAGGATCCGGGGAATTACAGGCCAGTCAGCCTCACCTCAGTCCCTGGAAAAATCATGGAGCAGGTCCTCAAGGAATCAATTATGAAACATTTAGAGGAGAGGAAAGTGATCAGGAACAGTCAGCATGGATTCACGAAGGGGAAGTTGTGCCTGACTAACCTAATTGCCTTCTATGATGAGATAACTGGCTCTGTGGATGAGGGGAAAGCAGTGGATATGTTATTCCTTGACTTTAGCAAAGCTTTTGTTACGGTCTCCCACAGTATTCTTGCCGCCAAGTTAAAGAAGTATGGGCTGGATGAATGGACTGTAAGGTGGATAGAAAGCTGGCTAGATCGTCGGGCTCAACGGGTAGTGATCAATGGCTCCATGTCTAGTTGGCAGCCGGTTTCAAGTGGAGTGCCCCAAGGGTCGGTCCTGGGGCCGGTTTTGTTTAATATCTTTATTAATGATCTGGAGGATGGTGTGGACTGCACTTTCAGCAAGTTTGCAAATGACACTAAACTAGGAGGCGTGGTAGATACACTAGAGGGTAGGGATAGGATACAGAGGGACCTAGACAAATTAGAGGATTGGGCCAAAAGAATCCTGATGAGGTTCAACAAGGACAAGTGCAGAGTCCTGCACTTAGGACGGAAGAATCCCATGCACTGCTACAGACTAGGGACCGAATGGCTAGGTAGCAGTTCTGCAGAAAAGGCCCTAGGGGTTACAGTGGACGAGAAGCTGGATATGAGTCAACAGTGTGCTCTTGTTGCCAAGAAGGCTATGGGCATTTTGGGCTGTATAAGTAGGGGCATTGCCAGCAGATCGAGGGACGTGATCGTTCCCCTTTATTCGACATTGGTGAGGCCTCATCTGGAATACTGTGAATACTGGAAGGATGTGGAAAAATTGGAAAGAGTCCAACCGAGGGCTTGACAAAGCCCTGGCTGGGATGATGTAGTTGGGAATTGGTCCTGCTTTGAGCAGGGGGTTGGACTAGATGACTAGATGACCTCTTGAGGTCCCTTCCAACCTGATATTCTATGATTCTAGGAGGATGGTACTCAATATTAAAGACACCATTATCTGTTTTAGAGTTATTGATAACTCTTCCACAATATCTTGAATGCATATGGCTCAACGTGCTAACTAACAGAGCCCAAGAAGGAAGGAAGGAAGGAAGACCTATAGTTACCCAGGTCATTCTGCTTGAATATTGGCACAACATTAACACTTGTCCAGTGTTGCAGAATTTCCCTGATATTCCAAGGTTTATTAAAAATGAACACCAGCAGGCCAGAGAGCTCCTCCGCCAACACTTTAAGGTCTCTTGGGTGGAAGTTTTCCAGGCCTGCGCATTTAAAACTGAATATACCTATCTGATGCTCTTTCTAGTCTATTAGTAACTAAGAAATATGTTAAAGTACATCATCCTCATGTGATTAGTCTGACAGATCTTTCTTTCATTTTCTGATGTGATTACAAGTTTGATTGATAAAGGGTAACTGCATAAATGTGTTAGCTCTATACAATATGAATAATTAAATGAATTGTGTAAATGTAGTATACTTAGACTATTGTAAGGCATTTGACTCTAGTACCACATGACATTAACACTAGCAATATCAGTTAATCACACATTAAGTGGATTAAAAACTGGCTAACTGAAAGATCCCAAGAAGTAGTTTTCAATGAAGAATCATCATTGAATAGGGTTGTTTTTAAGGGGGTCCGCAGGTACCAGTTCCAGGACTGATGCTATTTTTATCTATGATCTGGAATATAAAATCACTGCTGATAAAGTCTGCAGATCAAATGTCAACAATGACAGTGGAGTGGTAAATAATGAGGAGGACAGGGCAATCACACAAGGTGATCTGATCACGTGGTAAAATGAGCCCATCCAAACAAAATTATTTTTAATGCAGCCAAATGGAGGGTCATACATCCAAGAACAAGGAATCCAGGCCATACCTATAGAATAGGGGACTGTGTTCGAGAAAGCAGTGATTCTGAAAAAGGTTTACGGGTCATAGTGAACAAACAGCTCAATATGATCTCCCATAGTCCTTTTTGCCACAGCATAACAAATACATGATCCTTTGATGTATAAACAGGGGGGTCATGAGTAGGAGTAGGGAAGTGATTTTAACTCTGTATATGACATTGGTGAGAGTGATAGTGGAATTCTGTATATGACATTGGTGAGAGTGATAGTGGAATACTATGTCCAGTTTTGGTGTTCACATTTTAAAGTGGATATTCAATAACCAGAGAAGGTGCAAAGAGCCACAAAAATTATTTGAGGACTGGAGAAAATGCTTTACAGTGAGAAGCTTACGGAGATCAATCTGATTAGCTTATCAAAAAGATCAGGGGGCCACTTGATTACAGTGTATAAGTACCTTTACAGGGTGAAAATACTGGCTACGAAAGCTCTTTAATCTGGCAGAGAAAAGCATAACATGTCTGAAAGCTGGAATCAGATAAATTTCAAATCAGAAATGAGGCACACATTTTTAACTATGAGGGTGATTTGTCATTGGAACAAGCCACCAAAAGATGCGGTGGACACTCCATCTCCATGTCTTCAAAGCAAGATCGGATGCCTTTCTGGAAGATATGCTTTAACCAAACACGTTATTGGGCTCGATTTAGGGTTAACTGAGTGAAATGCAATGGCCTTATAATATACAGGAGGTCAGAATAGATGATCTAGTGGTCCCTTCTGGCCTTCAAAATCCATTAATCTATGAAAACAGGGCGATTCAATGTAGCAGACAAAGCTATAACATGATCCAGTGACTGGAATTCAAAGCTAGATAAGTTCATACTGGAAATAAAGTGTAAATTTTAACTGGAACAACCTACTAAGGTATGTGGTAAATTCTACATCATTTGAAATCTTTATAATTAAGACTGGATGTTTTCCTAGATGTCATGCTCTTGTTCAACCACAAGTTTTTGGGCTTAATTTAAGAATTATTGAGTGACATTTTAGGGGGTCAAACTACAAAATTGCAACAGTCCTTTCTGACCCTTAAATCAATGAATAAACTGCATAGTGACTGCACCTCAAGCAAGTGTATGTTGAGGGTCCTACTGCAAGCTACATTCCACTGTGCAAAAGAACAGGATTGCAGTCTTCCTATTAGTGGGGAAAAGCCAAGAACAGCTGAGATTTCCCACAACGTACAGATGCCAAGATGGATAAAAATCCATGATTTAAAAATAGATTTTTTTTAAATTTAAATAATAATTTAAATAAAATAAAAAATCTAAGTTTTTCTTTGTAAAAATAAACCTGTTTAAAATTAAATCTGAATTCAATATAAAACATATGGCCTAAACTTATTATAATCTCTTAAAATATATAAATAAAAAATAAATACGCTGAATTCATAAGCCGCTATCAAAACTGAGTTAAAGGCTTCTTTTCTACATAAACAAAGTATTGGGGGAAAACATCTAACTTTTGAGGTTAAGCTCTATAAATGTGGCACAACAGGTCAGCCTAAGTAAGTCAGGAGACTGTCTCATTTTCAAAAAACTTAAGCAAATAGGAACTTAAACTTCAGTCCCTTTCACTTAGGCGTATTTGAAACATATTTCCCAGGCTGACCTGAAATAATCAGTTTAATTCACTGACTACAATTAATCCCTCTGTTTAATAACTAATTTAGTTATAAATGTGAAACATGTTTTGATAAGAAAAATGTACTCATCCAAAATATTTAAGGTTTTGTTTAATAAAAAAATGAATTTTAAATGTGATTTCTTGTTTAATTAAATTCCAAAGTTACCATCCTAAGACAGGATGACACAAATCATGAGCAAAAAGTTAATTGTCTAATAAACAAGCAATATATCATTCAACATTTTCTAACATACTAAAACTGTACAAATAGTAAGAATCTGAAAATATTAAGCCATATCATTGCTTAAATAAATGTATATAGTTATAGGGTACCATACTAGCTAGCAAAAAGATGTCCCAAATATAGTATAAAGGCTCTATTTAGTTATAAATCAACATTTTTAATGCTTATATCAATCACTGAGAATGCACCTTTCTTTAAAAAAATAACTGGAGTACAAATGGAAAAGTTGATTAAAACCAATTATTTAAATCAATGTTTTCCACTTAGTGATTTAACTCAATCCATCCTGATAAACACCTAATTCAGGGAGTCTATCACCCTGATAGACACCCAAATCAGGGAGTCACAGAGCCTCTGAAAAAAATCAAGGAAGAATGCCCATTTAGCAGAGTTTCATTGTTGGTTTTGACAACAGCCACTAACATCCAGAATTCAAGAGGACATAAATTGGGCCAACAGCTTTGAGGCTGATTGGTAGCCTGCTGAGCAGGCACAGAAGCCAAGCAATGTTGCAAGGAGACTAAAATGAGCCCGAGGATTAGCACCTGCATACTAAAGGAGAGGGGTTTACTTTGAGTACAGGTCAGCTCAGAGCATTTAGAGGTAAATTTGGTGTGGAGAATAGAACGTTCCTGCTGACTCCCTGTAGCATTCTCTATTGTCCTGTTGGAGATCCTTTTCTCTCTACAGAAAAAGCACTTATCCTTACTGTTCTTCTTCTATCTTCTATATTTCCTACACTAGAAATTATTTTCTCCTTTCCTTCCTCCTATGTACAGCTGCTGGAAGATAAAGGATTAATTAGTGAAAGGAAATAATTAGAGTTGGAAAAGGAAACATGAGGCAACACTTCATGCTTCCAGGTGAGGAGGCAAACAAGAAAACTTGAAAGAAAGTTGCCAGATTGGTGACTCAGATGATGAAAATGAACATGTGTCGGTCTGCACTGCTTTGGATTGTTATTGAGTAGAACCCGTCATCAGCATTGATGCATGTTCTCTGGAATGGTGGTTGACGGGACATATTAATGTTTAGCACATCTGGCATATAAATATCTTGCAACGCCAGCTACAACAGTGCCATGAAAACACTTGTTCTCACTTTTAGGTGACATTGTAAACAAGAAGGAGGCAGCATTATCTCCTGCAATGATAAACTTGTTTGTCTGAGACATTGGCTGAACAAGAAATAGGACTGAGTGAACTTGTAGGCGCTAAAGTTTTATATTGTTTTATTTTTAATGCAGTTTTTTTTGTACATAATTCAACATTTGTAAGTTCAAGTTTCATGATAAAGAGATTGCACTACAGTACTTGTATTAGTGAAAAATACTGTTTATTTTGTTTTTTACATTATATTTATTTTTATTACAAATATTTGTAAAGTGAGCACTGTGCACTTTGTATTCTGTTATAACTGAAATCAATATATTTGAAAATGGAGAAAACACCCAAAAATATTTAAATAAATGGTATTCTATTAACAGTGCAATTAATCGTGATTAATTTTTTTAATCACTTGACAGCCCTAGTGCTTACACATCAGCCTTAATCAACATTGGCAGAAGATAGAACCATAAGCTGTCCATAGCTGCTTTTTCTAGGCATGCTGGGAGAGGAGCAACCAGTTGAAGCATTGTGTGCATTTGTTGTCTTATAATTCAAGATCACCTGAGACTTGTCTGAAGTGTTACAAGTGTGGGATTTTAAAAATAAATCCAGTGAGATGATTCCAGGTACTTGAGGAAGACAGACAAAATACCAATAATATTGTTTAGCTAGGCCACACCTTAACTAAGTAACACATCTGGGAACTATCCAGCAACAAGACATCCAGTGCAGCTCATCCTTCTTTCTGTAAGTTGACACATATTGGCACTCCCACATCTTTCTTTACCACCAGGGGGAGGGCTGCCCCCAGCCCAATCCCACACACAATGACCCCAGCACTGTTTGCTAGGTTCTGACTGCTATCCCCTCGTATGAAAATTAAGGGAAGAGGGGTTGACTCCTTGCCATACAAGACATTAGGAGCCCCAATTCCATTTCCCACTTCCTTTAGGAGATGCCTTCTAATCTGCAGTGGAATTGGACCCCCTATCAAATGCGTATCCACATGAGGCATTCACCAAGTTGTGACAACATGAATTTTACAATCTGACCGAACCCACCAGTTCCTTGGGCTGCTCAGGAGAAGATGAAACAACCCCATACTGTGCCCAGGACAATCTGGCAGTGAGGGGAAAATTCCTTCCCAGCCTCCCAGAAAGTAACTAGGATGATGCCCAAAGCAAGGCCCCAAAACCTGGATATCCTACTCTCATCCCAAGAGGAAGAGCTTTGTTCAGGGTGAAGAATGACACCTCAGGCAGGGGGAAGGGCTTACAAACTATCAGCTGATGGCTCAGGAGCCAAAAGACTAACACTGCAATCTTCTTTCCTTAAAGGAGCCAAAATTTTCTTTCACCTGCTGGTCCAGACAAAACCTCTCCAACCTTGAAGGGTGCAAGGAGGGGACCTCTAATGAGGTACTTCTTGAAATATACATTAGCGCTTCCTGTTTGTAATATAAAATTCCATTTTCTAGTCATAAAGGTAACTAAGACAGTTGCGTGTGTATAAATGTTAGTAAATAAAAATCATATTATATGCTCACCCAAGGCTTCTCACAAGCTTTGCAAATTCTAAAAGGCAGGTGTTTGAAGGCAGACGAAGTTGTCCTTCAGCCAAAGCTAGCTGGCAGTCTTCAAATGTGTAGTCTGTTACTGAAACTCCCAAGGCCCTTGAGTAAAGAAACCCGATACAATAAATATAATCTCTTTTGATACACACACACACCCCTCTTTATTACCTTGGCTGTGTACAGCATTAAACCCTATACAAATATATCAAAGCAAAAATTTAAAAAGTGAATAGCCAACGGAGCAAATGTACGTACAAAAAACAAAAGATACATTCTATGAAAACTTGCTGCAGAATGTTTACTTTGACTCTTCAGATACAAGTCCAAGGAGATACAAAAAAAAAGAACACTAAGGATAATATAAAAGTAGAACAAAAATAAGGAAATAAAATTCACATAAAAGCTTCCTGAAGTATGACCAAGGAAAAAGTACCACTGACCTACAGGGTCCCAGAGCCCGAGCTCCAGCCCCAGCCCAGATCTCTACACAGCAATGAAACAACCCCACAGCCCGATCCCCTGCAAGCCCGAGTCAGCTGGCACGGGCCAGCCACGGGTTTTTCTTTGCTGTGTAGACATACCCAGAAACTGAGGCGGGCAGTGTCCTAAGGTGAAATTGACCAGGAATCCCAGAGCTGAGGTAAAATTGAGGAAGGCTCCTTACTCATAGGTGAAACTGACAAGAATGCTTGTGAAAGTGATGATGGCAGCCTATAAGAAGGCAACATCTGCTGTTTATGATTCACAAAACATTATAAAATGGATGCAAGAGTGGAGGACCTCAATATAGCTGCTTTTCAGATTTCCTCATGAAAACAATATTTCTCCCTCTTTTCTCACTCCCGAAAAAGTTAAAAATAGGTCTTGTAGAGAGAGCTTTTAGACTAAGAAGAAAGGTTTTCTTTCTTATAAGAACTAATAATTGCTCCTCAGACATAGTGGGCAATAATTGCTTTCAAAGCTTTGAGACCTCAATTCATGCCAGCATAGCTGATTAAAGAAACACCCATTTTTTGGAAATACTTTTTCTGCCTAAGTAGAATTTTATAGCTCAACAGATTTAGGAAATGCCACCTTACTTCCCAGGGCTGGCTCTAGACACCAGCCGAGCAAGCTAGTGCTTGGGGCGGCAGCTTGTAGGAGGCGGCATTCCGCCCAATCCTAGGGCTGCACGGCCGCTTTTTGTTGTTGTTGTTGTTCCGCTCTGGCCGCCCTGTAGGGGGCAGCAGCGTGGAGGACTGGAGCGCCCTGCAGCAAGCCCAGCAGGGCAGCCTGCGTCCTTCCCTCCCCACTGACCGGAGTGGTGCAGAGCCCTCCTGGCAGGGGGCACGCCCCGCTAAAGCCCTGGCCGCCCCCCTTCTCTCTCTCCCCCAGCTCCCTCCCCCCGCTAGCGGGGGCACATTTGCAGCGCAGGAAGTCCCCCTGCACCCTGGCTCTGGCCGTGCGGTTTTTTTTGTTTTGCTTGGGGCGGTCAGAAAGCCAGAGCCGGCCCTGTTACTTCCTTAGGAGGATTAGAGCAGAATGAAGACCGTGTAATCTCGTGCTTTAGATGATAAGGTAACACTGATTTAGGAAGCAATACAAATGTTCTCCAAAGAACTACATTGTCAGGAAAGAACTCAAGGCTTTCTTAAAGGATAAGGGAAGCAATTCACTGGATCTTCCTTGCCCAAATTATGACCCCAAAGAATGCAACTTTAAGTGACAAGAACAATAAAGTACCCACCATTGATTTAAAAGATTATTTCCTTAACCATCCCAGTTCCACGTTAAGCTTCCAACTCATAACAAGTACTTTAACTGGAAGAGTAAGTTTTGCCACTGCTTTGATGGATCTGAACATGTGAGGGTGAGAAACTAAACTCTTATTTTGGATGAATGGAGGGCCTCCCCCAAAGGCAGTCACTATAAGGACCGATAAGATGCCAAGGCTCAGATATTTAATGAAGCCATCAAAAAAGAAGCAAAGTTAGGTTGGCATATACTGATTTTGCAGTGAGGCCATATCCAGATAAATTCATCTAATTCAGGTAGACAGAGTCACATGATAAATGAGAACCCTTTCTTGAGGGGTCTCATCAGGATATAAATTATGAATAGCTAGTAATGGGTCTGCTATGACCAATGGAGCTGTGTTGATTAAGGCAAGGGGAATAATTTTGGCTGGTAGGACGGGGCTTACCCCAAGTAACTCAAACATGCCTGGAGAGTATCCTTTGACCACAGACCCTAACCTTTTTCCATGGTCTTCTAGATTTCCTCTCCTGAAGGACTAAGGCAGGGGTCTCAAACACGCGGCCCGGGGGCCACATGCGGCCCGCGGGGTTGTTTTCTGCGGCCCGCGAGCTCCTCGAGCCGCCCCCCCTGCGTTTACCTAGAGCAGCTCCAGCCCGACGCGCACAGGAGGAAGGGCAGTTCCCCATTCCCAGCCAACGGGAGCTGCTGTGGGCGGTGCCTGAAGCAACAGCAACACTCAGACCCCTGTGCCCCTCCTCCCCCAGGTTCTGGCCACTTCCTGGAGCGGTGCAGCCTGCCCTGTCCCCGATGCGTGTCGGGCCAGAGCCCACCCCCCGAGCCCCTCCTGCAGCCCAACCCCCTGCTGTACCCCGCACCCCTCCTGCACCCCACACCACAACTCCCTGCCCTGAGCCCCACACCCCTCCTGCCCTCCCTGGGGGCAGGAAGGGGGCAGAGTTGGGGTGGGGATTTCAGAGAAGGGGTTGGAATGGGGGCAAGGCTTCATGGAAGGGGCGGGGCCAAGGGTGGCGGGGGGAGGTGTCAGTAATGCGGCCCTCGGCCAATGTACTAGTCCTCATGTGGCCCTCATGGTCATTTGAGTTTGAGACCCCTGCACTAAAGCTTCTGGTGGCCAAGGTCTGGTGTCAGCAGACATTCTCAGCACCCAGTGCCACCTCTTCAGAGGGACATGTGATGGCTACAACTCACAGATGCAAGAGAAAGAGGGAAGGGGAAACTCTAAGGTCTGGAGTCCAGCTTGTGATGGGTCTAGGTGAGAGAAATGCATTGGTAGACTGAACCAGAGTATACACAGTGGGAGCAAATAGGTGCTAAAACTCTGATCCCTCAGTACCTATGGGAGTGGCTGGTCAATAGTCTTTCACACTTATAATGGATTGCCAATGATTGGAAATTAACTTCTAAACCTTATGAAATTTGCTCAACATTAGAGCTAACTAACAAGAGGAATCTAACCAAAGTTTTTATGAAGTACAGGAACCCATGTGACTAATAAGCAAGCAGCAATTGCTATACACAAATTTTAATATTCGTGCCTCCAGTGGTAAGCAGAAGCAGATACCCAACAATTCCCTGGACAGGCAGAAGGCAAATACATGAGAAATTTAAATTGCAAGTGCAACCTTATTTTCTTTAGTTACATGAACATAGAATCATACAATCATAGGACTGGAAGGGGCTTTGAGAGGTTCTCTAGTGCAGTCCCCTGCACTCATGGCAGGACTAAGTATTATCTAGACCATCTCTGACAGGTGTTTGTCTAACCCGCTCTAAAAATCTCCAGTGATGGAAATTCCACAACCTCCCTAGGCAAGTTATTACAGTGCTTAACTACCCTGACAGTTGGGAAGTATTTCCTAATATATAAACAGTCCTTGCTGCGACTTAAGCCCATTGCTTCTTGTCCTATCCTCAGAGGTTAACCAGAACCATTTACCTCTCAGCACCCAATGCTTGTAACAGTCTTTTATGTAGGTGAAAACTTATGTCCCCCGTCAAGTCTGCTCTTCTCCAGACTAAAACCCAATTTTTCAGTCAAGGTCATGTTTTCTAGATCTTAATCATTTTTATTGCTCTTCTGTGGATTTTCTCCAATTTGTCCAAAACTGTCCTGAAATGTGGTGCCCAGAACTGGACACAATATTTTAGTTGAGGCCTAATCAGCACAGAGTAAAGCAGAAGAATTACTTCTTGTGTCTTGCTTACAACACTCCTGCTAATACATCCCAGAATGATGTTTGCTTTTTTTGCAACAGTGTTACTCGACCCATATTTAGCTTGTGATCCACTGACCCACAGATTCCTTTCCGCAGTACTCTATCCTAGGCAGTGTTTTTTCATTTTGTACATGTGCAACTGATTGTTCTTTCTTAACTGGAGTATTTTGCATTTGTCCTTATTGAATTTCATCCTATTTACTGCAGACCATTTCTCCAGTTTGTCCAGATCATTTTGAATTGTACTCCTACCCTCCAAAGTATTTGCAACCCCTCCAAGCTTGGTATTGTCCACAAACTTTATAAGGTTACTCTCGATGCTATTAACTAAAACACTGATGAAGATATGGAACAGAACCAGACCCAGAACTAATCCTTGTGGGTTATCCCACCCAATATGCCCTTCCCTGTGAACCACTGATAACTACTCTCTGGAAATGGTTTTCCAATCACTTATGCACCCACCTTATAGTAACTCCATCTAGGTTGTATTTCCCTAGTTTGTTTATGAGAAAAAGTCATGCAAGACAATATCAAAAGCCTTAATAAAGTCAGGATTACCGCATCTACTGCTTCCCCCCATCCACAAGGCTTGTTACTCTGTCAAAGGAAACTATTAGGTTGGTTTGACATCATTTGTTCTTGACTAATCCATGCTCACTGTTAATTATTATTGTATTATCTTCTAGGTGTTTGCAAACTGATTGCTTATTTGCTCCATTATTTTTCAGGTACTGAAGTTAAGCTGACTGGTCTGTAATTCCCCAGGTTGTCCTTATTCCCCTTTTTAGAGGCTGGCACTATATTTGCCCTTTTATAGCCCTCTGGAATCTCTCTGGAATCCATGACTTTTCAAGATATTGGTGACTTGAAGACATCTGTCTTGTCTAAATAATTCTTAACTTGTTCTCTTCTTATTTTAGGCCTTGGCAGCACTGTGAAGTGCAAGTGTAGTCGTGCCGCCAGCTTGATTTTCAGAGGGCAGGTGCTAAGCACTTCCCAAGAAAGCATTTTAAAACGCCTTTAAGATGTCTCACGTTGGGCACCCAACCATCAGTAATCACTTTTGAAAAATGTGTGTTCCTGCACTCCTCAGTGGTCGTAGGCTGCAATTATATCCAGCCTTTATGGAGGTTGGCAAGCGGAAGTAGGCTCATTATGATCACCTTCTCTCCCTGAGCTGCTCTCATTGTAGACAGTTTAGAGCTAAATATTTATCAGCTTCCTCATCTGCTGTACACCATCTAGCCTGCACATAAATATGATTAGAGTTCTTGTAGAATAAAATTTGTGATCAAGAAATTAAAGACCTCCAAGGATTGGTTCTTGGCCCTAGACTGTAACATTTTTATTAATGGCCTGGGAAAAATCTAAAATCACTGATAAACTTAGCAGATCAATAACAATTGGAGGAGTGGTAAATAATGAAGAAGACAGGTCACTGATCAGTGTGATCTGGATTGCTTGGTAACCTAGGCACAAGCAAATCACATGCATTTTAATAAGGCTAATGTAAACATATAAATCTAGGAACAAAGAATGTAGGCCATACTTACAGAATGAGGGAATCTATCCTGGGAAGCAATGAATCTGTAAAAGATTTAAGGGTTGAGGTGGATAATAGCTGAACATGAGCTCTCAGTGCGACACTGTGGCCAAAAGGGCTAATGCAATCCTGAGATGCATAAACATGGGAATCTCGAGTATGAGGAGAGAGATTATTCTATTTGGCTCTGTTGCAACCACTCCTGAAATATTATGTCCAGCTCTGGTGACCACAGTTCAAGATGGAGATTGATAAATTGGAGAAGGTTCAGAGAAGAGTCATGATCATGATTAAAGGATTAGAAAATATGCCTTATAGTGATTGAACTCTTTGAGTCTATCTATTTAGCTGGAAAAAAACCCTGTTATATCTACATTTTGTAACTGTTGTTCTTCGAGATGTGTTGCTCATGTAGATTCCATTCTAGGTGTGCGTACGCCCACATGCGCAGCCATCGGAGATTTTTGCCTTAGGGCCAGCTATACCCTCTAGAGTGGCACTCATGCCTCAGTATATCAGGTGCTACCGGCCCACGTGCTCTCAGTTCCTTCTTGCTGACCACTCCAACAGAGAGGCAGGACGGCGGGTAATGGAATGGACATAAGCAACACATCTCAAAGAACAACAGTTACGAAAGGTAGGTAACTGTTTTTCCTTCGAGTGCTTGCTCATGAGGATTCCATTCTAGGTGACTCGCAAGCAATATCAATGGAGGTGGGCTCGGAGTTCACCGTCGTGCAGCTTGTAGTACAGCTCTGCCAAAACCAACGTCATCTCGAGCCTGCTGGGTCAGTGCATAGTGCGACACAAATGTATGAACAGACTACCAAGTGACGGCCTGACAAATTTCTTAGATCGGCACCTGCACCAGGATGTCTGTCAAAGCTGCCTGCACCCAAGTCAAGTGAGCTGTCACGATTGCCGGCGGAGGCACTTTTGCCAGCTCGTAGCAATAGCGGATGCAGGCCGTGATCCAAGACGAGATTCTCTGGGCTGACTTATGGAATGGCCGTGTTCTGTCAATGTAGAAGGCCAGCGCCCGTCTGACGTCCAGAGTATGGAACCTGCACTCCTCATCTGATGCATGAGGCTTCAGACAGAGGACCGGTAAGTAAATGTCTTGGCCAGTGCGGAACTCGGAAATGACCTTGAGCAGAAAAGCTGGGTGTGGACGCAGCTGGACCTTCTCCTTGTAGAAGACCGTATAAGGCGGCTCTGACGTGAGCGCCCTGATCTCGGACACCCACCAGGCTTAAGTTATAGTGACCCAGAAGGACACTTTCCAGGCGAGAAGCAGAAGGGAGCAGGAAGCAAAGGGTTCAAAGGAGGGGCCCATGAGCTTCGAAAGCACAAGATTCAGTTCCCATGGGGGGACCAGGTCCTGGACGTGCAGGTACAGGTGTTTAGACCTTTCAGGAATCGTCCCGTCATGGGATTGGTGAAGACCGACCTGCTCTGAAGCGGACGGTGGAACGCCGTAACGGCTTCGGTATCTTGACCGAAGACAATGAGGTAAGCCGCTACCAGCGCCATGCATTTCGTGAACATCCTGGGGGCCGAGGACAGGCCAAAGGGCAGCACCGTGAGCTGGAAGTGGCGCCCAGCCACTATGAAATGCAGGAAACATCTGTGTCCTGGGAATATGGAGACATGGAAGTAAGCATCCTTTAAGTCAAGAGCTATGTACCAGTCCCCCGGATCTAGGGAGGGGATAATGGAGGCCAGGGAGACCGTGAGGAACTTCAACTTCTTGACAGACTTGTTGAAGCCACACAGGTCCAGGATGGGTCTGAGGTCCCGCTTTGGATCAGGAAGTATCCGGAATAGAATCCTCTGCCTTCCATGTCCCGAGGAACCGCCCCCAACTGCAGAAGCTTGTCGACCTCCTGAACCAGGAGTTGTTCGTGAAAGGGGTCCCTGAAGAGGGAAAAGGAGCACAGGGTGGGAAGGAGGGGTATCCAAAAACGGCAGGGTATAGTCCCGAGCTACTATGTCCAGGACCCAGCAGTCTAAGGTAACCTGTGACCAGGCCAAGCGGTAGGGAGAAAGGCGGTTGAGGAAACGATGGGCAGGATCCGGCCGGATGACAGTAGTGTCGCTCTTGAGCGCACCCTCAAAACCATCGCTTTTGGCCCCCCTTGGATTCTTAGTGGGTCCGGGCTCAGATGGCGAGCGAGAATAGGAAGGGCGGCAATGGCTAACCCCAGCGTCCCTTCTTCTTGCAGATCCCTGTCAGGCTTGCCAAGGCCTTGACAGCAGCGGAGGCTGAAATGGCTTTCTGGCAGACTGTGGGGTATGCATGCTCAACGAGCGAAGGGTAGTTTTAGTGTCCTTCAACCGGTGTAGCCTGGCGTCTGTCTGATCAGAGAAGAGCCCAATTCTGTCAAAGGGGAGGTCCTGAATAGAGGCCTCCATCTCCTGAGACAGGCCCGCTTGTCTGGAGTCAGGAGCTGCATTGCATGACTACAGCCAATTTGACCACCCTTGCCATCAAGTCCACCAATTCCCATGCCATTTGCAGGGAATATCTGGCAGCTGCAGTCCCTTCCTCTACCAGGGTACCAAAGTCCTGAGCCTGACCCTGAAGAAGAGAGTCCTGGAACTTTTGGAGACTGTCCCAAAGCTCAAAATTATATCGGCTCAACAGGGCCTGATGGCTCGCCACCCGGACTTGTAGGCTGGCTGTGAATAAAGTTTCCTGCCAAATAAATCGAGTTTTTTGGCTTCTTTATTCTTGGGAGTAGCGGCAGTGTGTACCTGCTTCTCCTTTTCATTGGCCGCAGACACAATCAGTGAGCCTGGAGGTGGGTGAGAATAAAGGTATTCAAAACCTTTGGCCGGCACAAAGTGCTTTTTCTCAGCCCATTTCGAGGTGGGCGGGAGGTGGATGGGGTCTGCCACAGCGATTTGGCAATCTTGAGGACCCAGTCGTTTACGGGCAGGGTGACCTGGGCAGGTGTGGAGGCCGAGAGGACATTGAAAAAGGCATCCTCCTGCTCTTCATCCCCTGCACCTCGAGCCCCAAGTTCTTGGCCACCCGCCATAGAAGGACTTGATGCTCCCTAAAGTCATCCCAAGGGCTAGCCCTGGAAGGCCCCACAACCGCCTCATCTGGGGAAGATGAGGAAGACTTGGCCACCAGCGGAGGCACTGGAGGCTCGGCCACCGCTGGAGAGGGAGGTTTAGGGGTGGGTACGGGATCCTCTACCCCGACCTCAGAACGGCCTTCCAGTACTGGGCCCAGTGCCGGTGGAGCCGCCGACCTTTGCTCCGACACAGCCACCAAGGTGCGCTGCGAAGGGCACATCATCATTGGAACGCCCCATACTCTCCAATATGGCCACTTTGTTGGCCACTCGCCTTGCTGCCATTGCGGTGCTGTGGACGGCGGAGAAGATTCCGGTGCCCAATCCTGTCGCTGAGGTCAGGGCGATGGACTGAACTGGGCCTCCGTGCCAGAGGAACCACCTTCCAGCAACCAGTAAGGGGCCATTGATGCCTGAGTCTGCTTACTGGTCGAAACTACCGGTGTTCGCTGGCCAGACATAACTGTCTGGTAACTGTACAAGGGAGAGCGCTCCCAGTGCCGGGGGACTGGCAATAAGATGAGGAGTGTTCCCAGGGTGCCGGCAATCAGGACTGACGTCTAGTGGTAGATCGGCGAGAGGGTGAGCGATGCTGGTGATAGTATGGGGGGGCGTCGACCCTGTGCTGGAGAGTAGTGCTGAGGAGACTGGGAGCAGAGTCCAGGCGACCGATGAGGAGATTGGGACCTGCCTCGGGATCCTCCACGCAGTGGAGATCATTGATTCTTGTCCGGTGACTGGCAGTGCTCCCCTGCCCCCTGAGGGGTCTTAATGGCGGGATTGCTGTCTCAGGAGCCTTAGCCTGTTCTTGCGGCACTAAAGGCATCATAGGGGCAGGTGGAGACCTGTGCTCTCTCTGCGCCTGGGCTTGGAATGATGATGGTGCAGGCAGGGTTCTGGGTCCCATACCGCTCCCAGGAGTCGTTGCGGACCTTTAAGGGGGCTAAGGGGCCCAGTCGTGGAGGCACACTCACGTAGCTCCGGAGAAGGCTGACGGGCAGGCCTGGATCCCTTGCTGGATGTCCCCTGACCCTGGGCCTTCTTGCTTGGTGCCAGAGAGTGCTTCTTAGCCCTCTTTTTTGGTACCATCGATGGCGAACGGTGTCGGGAAGAGGCTGATGCCAGCAGCGCGCTGTGCATGGAGGCCAAGGTGCTCGGTGCAGCCTGTATAGAAGGCTCGGAAGCCGGGCAGAGGGTGGACTCCATCAGGAGAGCCCTGAGGTGAATATCCCACTCCTTTTGGGTGCAGGGACAAAAGTTCTTGCAGATCCCGGCAATGGTCCTTAATGTGTGACTCCCCCGAGCTGTTATGGGGGTCACTCACAGACAGACCTGCTGCAGTCTGAGCAGGGCTTAAACCTGGGAGCCCAGGGCATACCCTACTGTGGGGCAAAGTCCCCACTGGGACCCTAACTGTTAACTAACACTTAACAACTACTTAATGCTACCAACAAATGTACAAGAGGCATGCAGTCCCAGGGAAGAAAAACCGCTTGCTCTTGTCAAGCAAGATAGGTGCTCCAACTGACCACCACGGGCGGTAAGAAGGAACAGAGAGGGTGTAGGCCTGCAGCAACTGATATACCACGGCATGAGCACGGAACTCTAAAAGGCACCACAGCTGGCCCTATAGGTACTGCTAAGACAAAAATCTCCAGCTGCTGCGCACATGGGCGCGCGCACACACCTAGAATGGAATCGACATGAGCAAGCACTCCAAGAAGAAAAAAAGGTTAAGGAGTGACTTGATTACAGTCTAAGTATCTACATGGGGAACAAATACTTTATAAAGGAGTATTGAATCCTGCAGAGTAAGGTATAACATGATCTAATGGTTGGAAGTTGAAACTAGACAAATTCAATCGGGAAATAAGGAGTAAATTTTTAACAGCGAGGGTAATCACCCACTGGAACAATTTGCCAAGGGTTGTGGTGGATTCTCCATCCATCCATCCAGCTATGCTCTAGGAATTATTTGGGGTTAAGTTCTATGCCCGGTGTAAATAGGAGGTGAGTGTAGATGATCACAATGGTCCCTTCCGGGCTTGGGATCTTTGAATCTATGAAGTTTTCAATGAGTGCTGTACACACAGATGCAACATTTCCCACCTATTTCTTTAACAAACAGAATTTAGTAGAAGGCTTAATTTGTTATCCAATCACATGTGCATGTGAATACACTATTTATTATTTAGACCAACATCTGCATTCTTTGGTGCCTAATTTTAGGTACCTAAATCCATATTTAGGCACTTTAAAAAGGAGCCTGTCTTTTGAAGATGAGAAATCAGAACTTCCATCAATTTACTTGCCAGGGACCACAAAATAGATTGAAATCAATAAGAAGCGCATGTCCCTAACACCCTTAAAAATATCAGGCTCTCTTATTTAGCTTTATAGGCATCTAAATCCATATTTAGTTATCTGCATATATGTTGAGGACCAAAATGTTATCTAAATATAGTTCCCTAATATGGATCTACATGCCTAGCTTAAGGCACCCAAGTTTGTTTCATTGTAAAATGTCAATTTTAATCAAGTTTGAAGACTACTATTCACTTAAAATAGTTGAAATGAATACTACAGTGCCCCTTATCTCCAACTTAGGCAGCAACCACTTCCCTCCTTTCAAGCTCAAACATCAGGATGTTAACCTCAGTTTCCCCCCTCTCTGCTGAAACAATCCCAGAGATCTGCCCAGCTACCAATTTCTGCTTTATTTAATGTCTTACCTTCACAACTTCCTGTAACAGAATATACCCATGTTCACTCCCTTTGTAATAATGTTTGTACAAAATATGCCTTGTGAGGTATTTAAAAACTCATAATTTGCTGGTCAGTATTGTGACGTTGTGCAGTCTATATGGTTTTATAAAAACTTGATAAGTCAATATAATGTAACTGAGATAGTTTTAGAAAAATATGGTAATAAGTGAATGTAACGTAACTGGGATATGCTTCATTTCTGTGATCCAGTACTGTGACGGGTTGGATCACAGAAACCCCCTTGGGAGCTGCCACCCAATGTGCAAAGACTACCCCTGCTCCTGTTTTCCCTGCCAGCTCAGGACTCCAGCACCCTGTCTTGCTGAACCTGACACTCCCGTCTGGCTCCAGCCACAGACCCAGGGTCTGAATCACTTGTCCCAAAGCTGCAAGTTTACCTGAAAACAGCTCACAGTAGTGTGCTTGTCTTTAGCACTCAGATGCCCAACTCCCAATGGGGTCTAAACCCAGATAAATCCGTTTTACCCTGCATAAAGTTTATGCAGGGCAAACTCATAAATTGTTCGCCGTCTATAACACTGATAGAGAGATATGCACAGTTCTTTGCTCCCCCAGGTATTAATACATACTCTGAGTGAATTACTAAATAGAAAGTGATTTTATTAAATACAGACAGTGGGATTTAAGTGGTTCAAAGTAGTAACAGACAGAACAAAGTAAGTCACAAGCAAAATAAAATAAAATGCGCAAATCTATGCCTAATCAAACTGAATACAGATAATCTCACCCTCAGAGATGCTTCAGTAAGTTTTTCTCAGACTGGACATCTTCCAGGCCTGGGCACAATTCTTTCCCCTGGTACAGCTCTTGTTGCAGCTCAGGTGGTAGCTAGGGGATTCTTCATGATGGCTCCTCTCCCTCTCTGTTCTCTTCCCCCCTTTATATATCTTTTGTATAAGGCGGGAACTCTTTGTCTCTCTGGTTTTCCACCCCCCCCTCACTGGAAAAGCACCAGGTTAAAGATGGATTCCAGTTCAGGTGACATGATCACATGTCACTGCAAGACTTCATTACTCACTTGCCAGTACACACATATCCAGGAAGACTCACAGGTAAATACAGCCATCTGCAGACAATGGGAGTCATCAAGATTCCAAACCATCATTAATGGTCCACACTTTACACAATTACAATAGGCCCTCAGAGTTACATTTTATATTTCTAGTTTTAGATACAAGAGTGGTACATTTATACAAATCAGATGATCATACTCAGTAGATTATAAGCTTTGTAATGATACCTTACAAGAGACCTTTTGCATGAAGCATATCCCAGTTACGTTACATTCACTTATTACTGTATTTTTCTAAAACTATCTCAGTTACATTATATTGACTTATTATCAAGTTTTTATAAAACCATATAGACTGCACAACGTCACAAGTATTGTTTGTTAAAATGTGTGTGGCAACATTGTATGTGAAGTTATAAGATTCCCCTGTATGGTGTTAACACATGCTCCAAACTCCATAGCTCTGCCCAGGAACAAGTTGGGAAACATTTCTGTCCTAAACAAAGGAATGTGTACTTGCCTGAATTGCATTTAAGTAGTAAAGGGAAGACAAAGCAAGTTCAACAGGTGAAAAAAATCAGCAGGGAATATCCTTCCGCACAGACTCTCTGGCTCCTGGTTCTCAGCTGGAAATGTTTTTCAAGAGGGGGACTGAAACTATAACAAGGAGGGACAAACACCCGGAGGCACCTTTATCTCTCTCCCCCTGTCCATCGCATTCAGTGCATCTGAAGAGACAAAGGAAGCAGCCATTTGATGCTAGGGGAGGGGTCCTGACCTAAAAAGTCTGGTCAGTGAGACTGCTGAAAGCACACGGTGAGAAAACTTTGCTTTGAATCAAATATAATTTGTTAAGTTAGGCACCAGTAAGCGGTTTATCTTTGTATTTCTTGTAACCTTTCTGACTTATATGCCTCATTACTAGTACTCACTTAAAATCTTTGTAGTTAATAAACTTGTTTTATTGTTTTATCTAATCCAGTGGGTTCAAGATGAAGTGTCTGGATATCTCCATTTGGGCTAACAAGTTGTGTGCATATTATTCCCTTAAAGGAATAACACACAACCATATTTGTATTGTCCAGGAGACAGCGGTGCCATACAGGACATACATTTCTGGGGGAAGATCCTGGACTGGGGAGGTTGTTGGGGGTCACTCTACAGCATAACCAAGGCTGGTGAGAGCCAAGGAAGGGCTGGCTGCAGCACACACAGGGATATAGCTGGGAGTGACTTACATCCTGGAAGCTGTTTGTGAGCAGTCCATGCTTGAAGCTACAGCAGCAAGGCATTGTAAAGGGCAACCCAGGTTACAGGGCAGGGGTGACACAGCTGTTCATTAGTCTGGATTGTACCCTGTTATGTCACATTTCCTCAATAACCTAACAAGTTTTTCTGTCTCCTCATAACAAGGCATCTGACAATTCCTGTTGCCTTTTCCTCCACAGAAAATCAAATCAGCTCCACCACCTACTGCAAACATATGTCCAGTTCTCTCAGTTACCCAACTTGATTAATTTCTCCTGAAAAAACTGGTTGTAAGCTTAAAACAGGAATCAAAGGGCTTGGCTATACTTGCGAGTTAGAGTGCATTAAAGCAGCCCTGGGCACCCTAGCTCACTACCCGTCCACAATGGCAAGGCACACAGAGCGCTCTGACTCCAGGGCTAGAGCGCTCCTGGTACTCCACCTCGGCAAGAAGATTAACACTTGGTGCGCATTGGCTGAAACACCCGGGTGTCAGTGTGAACGAGGTGTTGCATTACTGAGCTCTGATCAGCCTCGGGAAACATCCCATAATCCCCTTAAGTCAAGTGGCTACTCTTGTCATTGTTTTGGAATCACTGCAGGCATGCCGATATTCCCTTTGAAAGCTCTGTTTCTGACAGCCAGCATGTTTATCTGCTCCGAGACAAAGCAACCATTACTGTGGAATGCTGTGTGTGAGAGAGAGAGGTGGGGGAAGGGGGGTCTGCTGCTGTCTGAACTTACAAGACAGCATGCTGACATGCTCTCAGCCCCCCAAAAACCCATTCTCTCTCCCCCCACATACACACAACACACTCCTTGTCACACTCCACCCCCCCCATTTGAAAAGTACATTGAAGCCACTTGCATGCTGGGATACCTACCACAATGCATTGCTCTCTGTGGCCATTGCAAGAGCTGCTAATGTGGCCACGCCAGTGTCCTTGCAGCTGTTAGTGCGGCCAGATTGCAGCGCTTCCCCTACTGCACTCTACGAAGGCTGGTTTAACTCAAAGTGCTCTACATCTGCAAGTGTAGCCATGCCCAAAGAATAGTAATAAATGATTGGTTTTCACAATGGAGAGAGGTAAACAGCAGGGTCCTCCAAGGATTTGTAGTGCAACCTGTGCTGTTCAACATATTAATTAATGATCTGGAAAAGGGAACGACCAGTGAGGTGGCAAAGTCTGCAGACAATCTAAATTATTCAAGATAGTTAAGTCCAAAGGGGACTGCAAAGAGTTACAGGGTGAACCGGGCAACAAAATGGCAGACAAAATTTAACACTGAGAAGTGCAAAGTAATGCACACTGGAAAAAATCCATACTATACATATATAATGACAGGTTCTAAATGAGTTCTAAAAGTAGTCTAGGAGTCACCGTGGATAGTTCTCTGAAAACTTCAGCTCAGTGCACAGCTACAGTCAAAAAGACTAACAGAATGTTAGGAACCATTAGGAAAGGGACAGAAAGTAATATAGAAAACGTCATAATGCTACTACATAAATCTATGGTGGACCCATGCATTGAATGTATCCAGGATATAATTGAACTGGAAAAGGCTCAAAGAAGGGCAAAAAAGATCATCAAGGATATGGAACGGTTTCGACAAGAGGAAAGGCAAGGGCTGTTCATCTTAGAAAAGAGACAAGTGGGTATATAATAGAGGTCTATAAAATCATGAATGGTGTGTGTGTGTGGGGAAATTAATAAAGAAGTGTTATTTACCCACAACACAAAAACCAGAAGTCGCCCAAATAAATTATTAGACAGAAGATTTAATACAAACAAGAGGAAGTAACTCATTGCCATGGGATATTCTGATGGCCAATATATATCAGGGTTCAAAAATAACTAGACCAGTTCATGGAGGATAAATCCATCAATGGCTAATTAGCCAAGATGTTCAGGGATGTCACCCAATGCTCGGGGTAACCCTAAACCTCTGACTGCCAGAATCTGGGAGTGGAAGACAGAAGTGGATCACTCCAACTGCCCTGTTCTGTACACTCCCCCATAAGCTCTGGTACTAGCACTGCCAGAAACCGGATAATGGGCTAGATGGACCACTGGTCTAATCAAGTATGACAGTTTTTATGTTCCTAATCAATTCCCCGACACCCTCACTTGCTCAAAAAATCTCAGCCCCAGGTGAACCTTCCTCTTATGCTCATTTCTTGGACTGAAGGGTCTATACCTTTTACATATGAGATATATGGGCTTATGTGAGAGTTGGTGTAAAGCTCCAGAGTTCTCCTTTTCTCTTCCCACTCCACACTATCCCTGTTACCCTCTGTCAGGAGCAGAGTTTTGGGAATGAAATCTCTAAAGCAATGGTTTTCAACCTGTGGTGCATGGGCAACTTTTTGGTGGTCTGCCAGTTTGTTACCTGAAAATTAATCTTACAAATCTTTGAGGCACTGTGACTGCTATTATATTATGAGAATCTGTACCCTCATTTTCTTTTATGTCAAAGAACACAAACATTAAAACTTGTAACAGGCCCTTAGCAGGACAGGTGACAACCTTTTTTCATTGAATTGTTCAACACCCCAACTCAGTTTATTATAGAGCAAATGCCCTCCAAGAAGCTTGCAATTGTCCAGAACTGCTTACTAGAGAGCTTGGAAGAGTACCTTCACCATTTTCTCAATTTGAACCTTGACTACACTTAAAGGATTTCCTATGGAAAAATTAAGTGAAATGACATGATGAAGATGAAGGATCTATGACCCTTGTTCTTTCAAAGAGGAATTTAGTGAAAATTTTCCCTCGTAAGTTACTAATGATTAAAGAATTACGAATCCTTTTGTAAATGCTGAAAGTGGAATATCTGTAGATCTAACTAATAAAGAAGAGGACTTACTAGAACTAATGTAAGACATTCTTTGAAATAAATTATAAACATGATATTTTGCATTTCAAGCCTACTTTATGAATGGAGTATCCAGGACTGTCAAAATAGAACTATGAAATACTTAACATTTTTGACAATGTATCTATGTGAAAAGTGGTGCATTCAAATCAAAATATAGGTGCATGCCAGCCATCAAGCCAGTTTTATTGTTCAACCTATCATCCATCACTCACTCATAATATTTTGATGTTTGTTCTGATGAAATTCTCAAACATCCTACTAAAGACAAAACTTTGCAACTGACTGCACCAGACATCTTTCCTGTTATTAGTGTTGCTGGATATTATAATAAGAGTAATTAAAGTAGATGCTACTTTTAAGGAGGCATCTACCAGACACTTAAATGTGAACTTCTGAAGAACAGCAATCTATGCAAAGATGTGGAACAGAAAATGAAACAGATGAAAAGAGTAAGGATGTTAAATAAGCCCTTGTACACTGGTCTGAAAAGGCTTAAGTGATGCAACTTTATCAGTACCCTAAAGAGCTCTGGAACTACACAGAAGTACAGCTGAGGATTATGATTTGTGATGTGTAAGACAGTACATTAAGTGGTTATTATTAAGTGTCTGGGATAGTACACAATATTTTCATAAGTAGCTCATCATCATCAAGAAGGCGGACAAGCACCGCTTTTAAGTATACAAGCACTATATGTTTATCCGACAGAAGAACTGTAATATCTTGTTATCATTAAAGCTGGAGGGAGAGGGAGAGAAGGACAAGAAATGCCATTTTCTTGCTCCCCCAGGAAGCATGAGTGGAGGTCCTTTCTGTTGATTTTGAGGTCAATTTGTCCCATACATAAATCATTCTGTCCTTATTCCTATTCAGGCAGAATGTTGCACATTATTATATTGAAAAATAAATGCAGCTAGAGATAGCAAGTCCCAGAGCCCTTCAGACACTCAATAGCAGCAGAAACCGTAAAGACCCAATAGAGGATGTTGGTAGAAACATTCAAAATGCTGTTACAACACTTTAGAAAAGTACTTCACTTTGGTTTGCCTCCATAGAGGCCAATGAAGAAGTCAGATGGAGCTCTGTAAACGGTCCGAACAGTTCTTTGAGAACTGGAAGTATACTACTTTCCTTCTGTTCATTTTAAAATGAAGTTTAAGAGTTTGAGTTTTCTCCAGGACAGTGGCCATATCCAAATGCCTCATTCAAGTATCACAATGGCCCGGGAAACTCATAGCAATCATCTGGCAATGACAAGTTTGTTACTTTCACAGAATCATCAGGACACATACACAAATTTTGACATCAGTAGAATCATGTACATCTCCCTCAGTATCCTACAGGCCATATTGATACTAAGAAAAAGAGATGATGCCTCTCAAACTAGGGGAGAAGATGGTGGAGGGATGGAGAGAGAACTTGCAGCCAGAATGGAAAGCAGAAGCAAATAGATGCAGGCATTTGAGGTGACCTTTTACAAAAGGCCATTTGCTCCCATGTGCAAAACTATATAGATCATTATCAAAGCCCAGTGTGGGGGGGTCTCATTGGAGACATTCCCTTCTATCCTGGAAGGAGAAGAGCTATCATTATAGGTGGAGGAGTCTCTGACATAAGAACTACATAGGGCAATATCAAGGTCTTTCCCACTTGGTAGCTAACGCAACTCAGATAGCTCTTGGATACTAGCCTCAGCACAGAAAACTCTCCTGTCTGAATCAATATGAAAATACATGTAAGTAATCTCTACTGGAGAGGACATAGCAGGAGTTGACCACTACTTGGATCTGGACTAGACACTGGACATAGAGTTCACTGATGTAGTCTATGGGGCAACTGCTGATCCACTGAAGTACTTCAAAAGTGATGCTTCTTGGAACCTCTACTAACGTTGCAGACAAGCATGCTTCCAGATGGTATTGAAAAGTCAACAGAGCCATGTCTCTTCCTTTTGCCTTAAGGGGAGGAAGAAGATTGTGATTTCTCTGTGATTCTATAGAGGAAAGCATCAGCCCTAACTAATCAAATGGGTCCATGACACAGAAACCTTGGGACTGCCACCAGTTCCTGTAGCCAAATGCCCTGAGGGTTCAGTCAACACTGAAGACTTTGGCACTCAAGATTATGTAAGTACTGAAGAAGCCATTACAGTCAAGATGACTCATCCTGAACCTAAGCCACATTAGACAAGGTTAACTTGAGAACTGATCTAGAAGTTGATCTTCTGGACCTCTACAGATACTCAGCTCTAAAGCAGGTGGATCCATAGATTGGGCCTTCAATGATTCCTCTAAAAAGGAAGGCCAGTAGACAATTATATCTTTATGAGCATGAGAAGATGCCACCACTGACTAAGCACTTAGCAAGGAAGTGATCCTCACCAAGACATAAGCAGCAGAAGAAATATTGTCCAGACATTTTACTGCTATCCAAGGCACACCTGTTAAAGCCTTTTTTGTCCAAGCAACTCTCGTTCAAAAAACAACAATGAACTTGTTTTATTTAATAGGGCTCTCCTGCAGGAGCAGCAGCTGCCCTTAAAAGTCACAAGCCCAAAAGTAAGTGTTTTTTTCTGAGGAAAACTGCATTTTCACCCTCTCATAACTATTTTCAGAAGTTATAAGGATCATTTTGGGGACATACTGCAATAAGCAGAACCTTACATTTCAAATTTGACAATAAAAACACTTACAGATACTGAAGACAATCTTTTGTGTACAGCATATGCTTTGCTAAGCTTCAGGAAAATTTGTTGAAAACTGACACCCAGGCAAAAATTGCCTTTCCATTTTAGCAGGAACCTGGATGTGCTGTGCATGTATGTGCATGTATGTGCCATGTTAAGTTTGGTGCCCAAAGCTATTCTAAATAAGTCCAAAATTCTAGACAAGCTCAGGAATAGTTTTGGGAAATGGATAATTCTCTTTATGTGCTGATCTTTGCCCAAAAATATTTTCTTGTCCTGATGGCATGAGAACAGGGCTGAACCAGGAAGCCTTGAGCACTGCTCCCACCTCTTCAACAGAGTGCCTTTAATATTCCTTTACAGTTCACAAAACTTATTTAGCAAGGCTTTTCACCACTCCACTAAGCTGTATGCAAATAATACCACTTCCCTCTGAGTAACTAAGACATACAAGTTAAGTGACTCACCCAAAGTCATACAGAGAATCTGTTAACCTGGTATTTGAGCCAAGACTTCATATCTATTAGATTAGACCAGAGAGCACATAAGTGTACTGCTTCAAATCTCTGGTTGAGATTTTGAAAGCTGGCTAGGGGAGTTAGAAACAAATATTCCATTAATTTTAATGGAAGATTTCCTCTGAGTGTTAATTAAATCTGTCAAATGTGATTAATGTTTACCCACTTTGTAAGTAACTTAAAATACTGATGACAAAGCACCCATTGCTTGCCCATTGGGGTGGTCCTCCATAATACTTCCACATCAATAAGCAGTTAAGCTATGTACAAAGTGCTACTCTTCACAGCCTCCAAAGGCTTACCTACTAGCACTAAACAGGATATTTTTCTAAAAACACTGTTCTGTTCTCCCACTAGCAGGGCCTGCTGTGAACTACTCATCTTCTCCACTCTTAACAAAGGGAAGAGGCACAGCAAGCAGGTATCAGAGTGGTAGCTGTGTTAGTCTGTATCAGCGAAAACAACGAGGAGTCCTTGTGGCACCTTAGAGACTAACAAATTTATTTGGGCATAAGCTTTCGTGGGCTAGAATCCACTTCATCAGATGCATGAAGTGGAAAATACAGGAGCGGGTATAAATACATGAAAAGATGGGAGTTCCTCACACTTGGTAAGGCAACTCCCATCTTTTCATGTATTTATTCCTGCTCCTGTATTTTCCACTTCATGCATCTGATGGAGTGAGTTCTAGCCCACGAAAACATATGCTCAAATAAATTGGTTAGTCTCTAAGATGCCACAAGGACTCCTCGTTGTTTTAGCAGACAGGTACACAGTCTTGGGTACTTGTCACAGTAAAAACCGCCTAAGGGAAGTTTAGGGAGTGGGAAGAGATGTAGTGGCTGGAGAATAGAGACATACTGGTTTAGGGGCAGCTGCAGTGTGTTTAAAATGGAGAAAGGTGTAAAGGGGCCTGCAAAGTACAGAGAGGAGGAAGACAGAGGAAGATAGTGGGGGGGGGTAAAGGTAGACAGGATAGCTTGAGGGAAAGATTTAGAACCCATTTAAAATACATAATCCATCATTTTGTGGGAGGGAACCCATTTATAGCATGGTAACTTCCCTGACAATTAACTATGGTCTTGTAGTATAGATACCTTAAACTGTGCTAGAGCCTTTGAACTTTTGCAGGGTTGTAGACAAGTGAAGAATATGGTTAAATCACAGTTCACAGCTGCCTATGCTTGTAAAACCGAACTAGAATCAGTTTTGGGGAAGGTATAAAATTGGGATCCCAACCCTGTAATTTTAAAGTGCAGATAGTACTTTCAAAGAAGGGAGAGATAAACATCAATCGGTGGAAAAATTAAAAATAGAAGAAAATGTGAAGAGACGAAAGAAAGCAGAAAAAACAAGGAAGAAGCAAAGCTTATTGATTTGTATAAAATTAGATGTCAAAATGTTACAAATACACACACACCATATGATTGTTTTTTTTTAAATCACATCAGGGGACTTCAGGGACCGTTACTCTGTTGCAGGAGGGTGCTTCAGAGACAGAGGCTAGTTCCTTTGTATGGAGACGAGGTAAACTTCATTTGATTTGGTTTGATTTCTACATTGTTGATTCTGGCTATAGGAATACTTATATACAATTTTTAAAGAGTTCATTTGCATATGTGAGAACGCAGACATCTTTATTTGAACTTTTCAAGCATTTACACCTGTTCAAGCAGTTGATAATTGCTTCAAGTGTTAATACTTGCAAAGTATGTATCCAGGTGTCAGCACTCAAATTTTGAACACAAAAAATGTGCCTGGATTAACTCCCCTTCAAGTATTACATCCTTGATACCAGTATGTGTGCCTGATAGTTACCTTAATACAGTATTCTAGCTACATACAAGTGGGAACTGACTACCACAGTCACAAAGACTCTGTTCTGGGGAACATCCTTGACAAAAGTGGAATTGAGCAAGGGGAAGGAGTCTTCCATGGGATTAGGCAACACAGTGAATACATGCAGCAGAGGAGAATCTGTATTTCCCAACCTCTTTTACAGGAGGCAAAGTAGAGAACAAAGTGGCACTGGAAGGGGAAAGGATAAAGTAAATGATTCTCCTCTCATTCCCTTCTCCAGGACTGTGAGAAACAGTGGGGAGAACTGTTAACCAAGCACAGGGATGCCACTTGTGCTGGGGAAAGATGACCCTCTCAGTGCAAGTTGAGACAAGTGGTTACCCAACATACCTTTCTGTGGGGCTGGGAAGGGCAATGAGACTGGGCAGTATGGCCAAATTCCCTCTCCCAAAAATACAGGGAACCAGATGCAATATCAGGCAGCACTGGGAGGAGGTAACAGGTATCATAAGAAGATTGCAGAAGTAGATTTCCATCTTTCCTTTAACCCTTCTGCAGGGCCAAGGCAAACTCAAGCAGTACCAAGGAAGAACAACCTTACCCAAGAGTCTCTCTATAAAGCCAGGCAGAAAGAAGTGCTGAGAATCAAGCTCAGACTCTTCCATCCCCCACCATTCCCAGCCATCCAGACGAGCAGAATGGGGGAGTAAGGAAAAAAGAGATTTCCCACAACCCCTTGGCATCATCCACACCAGGCAGAAATGGAGGCAGACCTCTTCCAGAGTACCCCTGCAGGACTCCAGGAAGCAGGAGGAGGAATCCCTCCATGGGACCTCAGGAGACACCTGGCAGGGGGATCCTCAAGAACAGTTAATTGACAGGGCAAGGGAGAGAAATTTAACCCTCTGTGCTGGCATACATACGGTTTCACAGCTACATTGTCCCCACTTCAATTTTGTTTAATAAATACATCTTATTGTAAATATACTATGGCTTTCTTATACTTATCTCATGGAAAAGCATACATTTTATGGCAATTCTATGGAAAAATCAGTTTTCATTTTATTTTTTGTCTAGTTAGAAATATATACAACCTTTAAATCAGTGTTTGAGTATAAATTCTACACACATTCATATGTCAAATTAAAGCAACAGCTTAGAAACATTTAGAACACATCCAGTATTTAGATAAAGTAATATTTGAACTTCCTTAAGACAGTTTGAGTATAAGCCACAGGAAAAATACATATCAGATACATTTCTATGTTAGCAATACCGTCAAACAAGTAATCATTAAAAACATACATCAATACTATCCTAAGCAAGCCCAATTATTTTTTTATATATATATATAAAAATAAAAAAATAAAATAAGGACATAAAATATCCTGTTAAATGTAAATTACAAGGTTGCTGACCAAATTAAGATAAATATATAGAAAGTAAGACATGTATTATAAGTTTAAGTCAAAAGAAACACTGGACTATTATGACAGGGAAATTATGTAAGAATTATAAGGTGCTATGTGTGTATTGCTGAGGTAGTACAAAAATTGTACAATATATATTACTTGAGAAAAACATATGATTGTGTACCTACACTATCAGTGCATAAACATTATGGAATAGTGTTAAAGTTTGTGCATTTCATGAATCATGAGTCCTTAACTGTGCAACATTATTTGCCTTTGGAAATAGTGTTTCCCATTTAATCAGTATTATATCATTAAGACAGACTGAGCTCACTATCATGAACCTCTTTTTAGATTTCTATATTTTTAGATTTGAAATAATGTCAGACAGAAAAATTATATACACATTTATGATCCTAGGTGTAATCTATTTTTTCCTCAATTTTTTTAAACAAGCAAATTCTCTTACAAAGCTTAAACTTCAAGTTATAGTCACTGTTTCTTTTTGCCAAGTTCTTAAACCATAACAAAATGTGGTAAGTGCCATATTAAAATCTGAGGTACGTAGACAGCTAAAGGAACTACAGTAAAGTCAGTATAGTGTTGCTATAGTACTTGTTTTCTGCCAATCATTGCAGTTTCTTACTTTTCTCAAATAATAAAATACATCAGAAAGAAAAGTTAACAATATGTAAGAAGTTTTAAATATATCATTATGAAATATAACCTACATTTATCTGCAGGCAGGCAAATACTGATAACCTTCAATACTTCTTTTTGATACCAAAGTGAAATCAAGCATCTATTTCTAGTCTATAATCCAATATATTATCAGCATACTTACTCTGCCATTACACGTCTGACATTATTTGCATACAAAGATGGGTTTTTCTTTTCCTCTTCTGAAGGTATATAAACAGGGAGGAACTGTACATAGAAAACTAAATTAAAGCGAAGTATTTAACATTTAAAAATATTTGTATTATAACATTACAGTGAAAAATAAAACAGAACTGCTACTTATATTTATAGGACTGCAACAATAATATCAAGTTGAAAGCAATCAAAAATAAAATTTAGAAAATTAAATCTTCGCACCCTGAGCTAAGAAAAGCCACATCAAATGCTATAGATGACCATACAGCTATGACTCTGCTTATTTCTACCTTACAGACACAGATTAAGTGATTGATTTCCTCTTCTGAGTTGGGGGCAGGAAGATATTAACTGTTTTCCCAAACTCAATGATTCTCCATCTTCATTCTGCACACCATTTCATAAGAGAACATTTGTTTTATGGATCCTGCCAATACCTCTAATCTTTCAATCCTCCATTATCTGGTTCCTGGTTTGTTTGTTCCTGGCTGTGTGGATAACCAGGAAGAGCAGTAACCACACCAATTGTGGTAGTGATCCATACATTGTTTTGAGAACTTAGATGGTTCTAATTCATTAGGCATACTTACTGATTTCATTATCTATTTTAGGATTATATACTGCTGCTTATCCTAACATCCAAACACCTTTCACATAAAACAGATTAGGAATAGTGAAGATCTTAGTGGACATCATGGAGTCTCTGGCTTTCTCCCTTTTTGGGTACTGTGAGCGAAAGCACCACGTATTCACATCCTACTCATGACTGTAATAATCTTTGTACAAAAGATACTTTATGAAAACTAACTCACTGGTCAATAATATCATGGTGAAATGTATGTAGAAACACATGTAAAGTTATGAATTCTCCTGGCTTGCCGTTCTTAGCACATGTTCAAAACCATGCAGCCTTGCCCAGGCAGAAGTTTTCTGAATGAAGAAATGTGTGTTGCCCTCAATTTATATATACTGTATATACTCGTTCATTACCCCGTTCGGTCTATAAGCTGACTCCCCAAAATGGATAGGCAAAAATAGCAAAAACTGTATGATCCTTTCATAAGCCGACCCTATATTTCAGGGGTTGGAAAACTTTGGCTCCTGGCCCGTCAGGGGAAGACGCTGGTGGGTCGGGACATTTTGTTTACTTGAAGCGTCTGCAGGCATGGAGCCCCTCAGCTCCCTCTG
Source organism: Malaclemys terrapin pileata (assembly GCF_027887155.1). Classification (NCBI taxonomy): domain Eukaryota; kingdom Metazoa; phylum Chordata; order Testudines; family Emydidae; genus Malaclemys; species Malaclemys terrapin. The sequence continues at coordinate 165,176,030 of NC_071506.1, forward strand.
GCCACGGTTCGCCGTTCTCAGCCAATGGGAGCTGCGGGAAGTGGCGTGCCAGGTAAACAAAACGACAATGTATTAGATATTCAATTCAATGATTCCACAGAGTTTAAAATCATCAAATTTTGGTGTAGACCCATTTATAAGCCGATCCCCGCTCTTTGATGCATCACCTTTTTACCAAAAATATTCGGCTTATGAACGAGTATATATGGTAAGTAGTAAAGACGGACTGTGAGACAGCAGGCAGAGGAAATGGCATTTAACCAAACGCAAGTGAGAAGAAAGAGCATGGGAGCTTCCTTCACCACCAGACTCCATGTCACCTTCTTTACTGTTTGAATAAACTTTGCTTTGAGGGGTAGCCCTCAGAAGAATCCACTTAAAAGATTAACTGGACTATACGAGAAAGTGACAGAAAACCCCAAACTCGCTCTCTCTCTTTCATCTAAAACAACAAAGGAACCAGCCCTTTGATTTTGGGGGGAGATCCTGACCTGAGAATTTGGTCAGCCATGTTGCTGGAAACATGGTAAGGATTTTACCTTTAACCATATTTAGATTATTAAGTTTTAGCTATTTCATCTTTATTTTTCTTGTACCCCATTTCTGACTTTAATACCTGATACTGGAATTCACTTAGAATCCTATCTTCTTTTGTTAATAAATTAACATTTTTTAATCCAAACCAATCCAGTGCTGTGTTTAAACTGAACTGTTTGGGAATTCCAATTAACTGCTGAAGGGCAACTGACCTTTAATAACTGAACTATCCAGGAGTGGCCTGGATAGTGCAGAACACACATTGTTGGGAAAATTTGGCACTGGGAGTGTGTTGGGGTCAACCAGCAAGTAGTAACCAAGGCTGGTGGAAGCCAGAGTGTGACTGGTGTGTTGCTGACAGGCTGCTGGGGTCAGAGCTCCTGGACCAGGGCGGTAGCTATACACAGTCAGCGTGTGACCTGCATGTTAATAGGTTTTCTGTGAGTGGCTCAGGTTGGGAGCTACAACATCAAAGCATTGTGAGGCACCCAAGGTTGCAGGGCAGGTGGTGACAACCCCTCACTTATCTGGATGCGACAGGTGTCTAATACTGAAAATTTAACAGCATGACAAAAGAGTATTAAAGCGCCTCATGAGAAAATGACCTGCTTGTCAGAGGTATACAATTTATGAATGAAGTACCTTGTAACGCTTATGCTCTGAGGGTATATCATCGGATTTCATTCTTGAGCTACTGGTACAGTAAACCATAAATTTTCCTCACACAAAGTTTTTTGGGGATCTCTGTGGTACTGGTAGCTGTAACCTACAGTTTTCTTACTATTCATTAGTACCTCTTCTACTGCTAAAATCTTCTAAATCAATTCCTTTATGAGTGGAAAGCAATGGCTCCTAAATTTCAGTCAATTCAAACATACCAAAAAATCCAGATGTATGAATAACATTTCAACTTTTAAATAGAGTGGGAGCCAGTGATATGCTGGGTCAAATTCTCAAATCCAATGAGGCTTCTGACATAATGTGTTACTAAAGCTGACTTAAACCAGCAAAGGGACACATTGAGAATTTATGACAAGCAGAGTTAAGGACAATAAGGAGGTTGTATTTATTTATTTTAAAGTATATCAAAAACAAAAAGGAATCTTAACAAGGGTGTTGGTCCATTCTTAGACAGACATGGTAGAATTGTCAATCATAATGCAGAAAAGTCAGAAGTGTTCAATAAATATTTCTGTTCTGTATTTGTGACAGAAACAGATGTATATAGCATATGAAGAAATACTTTTCATTCTAACAGTAATTCAGTCTGACATTAAACAGCAGCCACTAATAAATTAGACACTTAAATCAGCAGGTTCAGCTAACTTGCACCCTAGAACTTTAGAAAAGTTGGCTGAGGAGCACTTTGGATCATTAATGTTGATGTTCAGTAACTATTGGAACACTGGAAAAATTCCAGGGGACTGAAAGAAAGCTAATAATGTGCCAATATTAAGAACGGGTAAGCAGGAAGATCTGGATAACTATAGGTCTGCCAGTCTGCTATTAATCCTAGGCCAGCAGTTTGTGGGTCATGACCCCGTTTTAATGGGGTCACCAGGGCTGGCATTAGACTTGCTGGGGCCAAAGCCCAAGCCCCGTCACCCAGGGCTGAAACTGAAGCCCACCACCCCGGGCTAAAGCCTGAGCTCTGTCACCTGAGGCTGAAGCTCTTGGGGCAGTGGGGCTTGAGCTTTGGTCACCTCCTCCCAGGGCGGCGAGGCTCGGGCAGGCTCAGGCTTCAGTCCCCCCGTCCTGGGGTTGCGTAGCAACGTTTGTTAGCAGAAGGGGGTCACAGTGCAATTAAATTTGAGAACCCCTGTCCTAGGCAAAACAACAGAGCAGGTGATATGAGATTAAATTAATAAAGAATTAAAGGAGAAGAATATAATTAAATGCTAATCACTATGTGTTTATAGAAACTAGATCTTTTCCAACTAACTTGGTATCTTTTTACAAGATGATAGGTTTGATTATAAAAGGTAATATTGATGTAATATATTTAGACTTCTATAATGCATTTGACTTGGAACTATAAGACATCTTGATGAAGAAACTAGAATACAAAATCAACATGGCACATATAAAATGGGTTAAAAGCCAGCTAACTGACAAGTCTCTAAATGTTACTGTAAATGAGGAATCACAGGACCCCACAGCAATTGGTTCTTGTCTCTACATTAATGTTTTTATCAATGACCTGGAAGAAAACAAAATCATCACTGATAAAGTTTGTAGATGACACAAAGATCGGTGGACTGGCAAATAATGAAGAGGACAGGTCACTGATATAGAGTGACCTGGACCACTTGGTAAACAGGACACAAGCAAACAAGGTGTTTCAATATGGCCAAATGTAAGGTCATACACCTAGGAACAAAGTATTTAGGCCATAGTTACAGGAGGGTAGAGACTATCCTGGGAAGCAACAACTCTGAAAAGTCATAGTCAGGGGTCATAGTAGATAATCAGCTGAACATGAACTCACAGTGCAATGCTTTGGCCAAAAGGGCTAATACGACCTTTGGGTTTACAAATGGGAATACTGAGTAATGGTTGAAAGGTTATTTTATATCTGTATTTGGCAATGGAGTGACTGTTACTCAAATACTGTCTAGTTCTGATGTCAACAGTTCAAGAAGGATTTTGAAAAATTGGAAAAGGTTCAGAGAAAAGCTGAAGAATGATTAAAAGATTGGAAAACATGCCTTAGAGTGATAGACTCAAGGAGCTCAATCTATTTAGCTTATCAAAGAGAAGGTTAACGGGTAAGTTGATCACAATCTATATGTTCCTTCTTGAGGAACAAATATTTGATAACAGAAGGCTCTTCAATATAGCAGACAAAGATACAACAAGAACCAATGGATGGAAGCTGAAGCCAGGAAAATTCAAACGAGAAATAAGGCTCACCTTTTAAAAAACACACCAGGGAAGGCAATTAATCAGTGGAACAGCTTTGTAAGCTCCAGTTTTCCACTGCTGGCAATTTTAAAAGGAAGATTAGATGGTTTTGCAAAAGAAATACTCTAGTTCAACTACAGCTATCAGACCTGAAGCAGAAATTAATACAACCATGTCCTATGGCCTGAGTTACAGAAAAGGACAGACTAGACAATCACAATATGAATAAACAGGCCAGTAGGAGGATGATCCTTTGGTAGCCCAGAGCTGATCTAGGGGGTTTTAATCTACAACCCCCTTATCCCTTCTGCCAGTGTAGCAAGGGAAGCGAGTGGTCAGACTGCTACCTCAGTCCTCCACTGTTTTCTGCCCCACATGGACATTGCAGTTCAGCATGATGAAAGTAGCCCAAGAGTCCTCAAACACATTGCAAGTTGTTCAGAACATATAAAAATTAACTGAAAATATCCTTTGCACTACCATCCCTCCTGGCTTGTGTTCTGTGCAGTTTAGCTGTAATGGAGAATCTGGCCTAGTATCTTTAGATAACAAGAATTACAACATCTTTACTTCCTCTAAAAGATATAAAAGAGGCTACAAGATAGCTTGCCCAAACTAGGCATCAGATATGGAGGCCAAGGTGATGGAAAATGCTGCATAAAAGCATATGAATCTCCCAAAAACTGAAGCGAACCGACATGAGTATCTATGGGCATTACAGCTTTCACCATTGTATTGCCTGCATCAATGGGCATCCAACATCTTGGGCCAGGCCAGGCCTAGCCTATACCTGCTAAAGCAACTTTTTTGAACACTACCTTTTGCTGAAGACATTCCACATTACTAAATTATTTAGCTAAATAGGTCTGGTAGTCTGCAACAGAGTACTGACACTCTTTACTAGCAAGACCTTTCATTATGAGTGTCTCAGTAACCAATATTAGAGTTTGTGGGTGCTATGTACAGTAACTCCTCGCTTAACGTTGTCGTTATGTTATTCAAAAATGTTACTTTAAGCGAAACGATGTTAAGCAAACCCAATTTCCACATAAGAATTAATGTAAATGGGGGGGGAGGGGAGAGAGGGGTTAGGTTCCAGGGAAATTTTTTTTGCCAAAAGATTATATATATACACACACACACACACACATATATATACACACATATATATACACACATATATATATATATACACACACACATACACACATACACACACACACACAGTATAAGTTTTAAACAAACAATTTAATACTGTACACAGCAATGATGATTGTGAAGCTTGGTTGAGAAGGTGGAGTCAGAGGGTGGGATATTTCCCAGGGAACGCCTTGCTGCTAAATGATGAACAAACACTCGGTTGAGCCCTCAAGAGTTAACACATAGTTGTTACTGTAGCCTCACACTCTACAAGGCAGCAAGAATTGAGGGTGGAGACACAATAGACGCATGGCAGTGGCTGCAAACATTCCCTGTGGAAACTGAACATGATGACGAACCCACACTATCCCAATGGAGCGCATCACTCCCTCAACTTTCCAAAGTACCAGGGGGTGCAGGTGAAAGAGAGATGGAGACACATCATGTGTGTGTATGTGTCTGTGAGTGACTGAGTGAGAGACACGCATTGCCCCTTTAAGTACGTTGACCCCACCCTAAGTACACTGCCTTTTTAAGTAGATCAGCAAGTTGAGACAGCAGCTGCTGCCAGCAAGCTCCCTCCATCCTGAAGCCTGTTAGAGATGGGTACAGGAGCAGGGGGCAGGAGCGGGAGGAGGGGGACATCCTGACATCAGCACTCCTATTCCCCCACACCTCCTGCACAGCAAACAGGAGGCTCCCAGGAGCAACTCCAAGCAGAGGGGCAGGAGCAGCACATGGCAGTGAGGGGAGGGACACCTGAACTGCGTGGCAATTGATAGCCTGCTGGGTGGTTGCTGCACAGGGAACTTAGGGGAGCTGATGGAGGGCTGCCAGTCCACCCTGGTTCTAAGCCCCCACCAGCTAGCTCCAACAGACTGCTCTTCCTGCAAGCAGTGGACAAGGCAGGCGGCTGCCAAACAACGTTATAAGGTAACATTGCGCATCTTTAAACAAGTATCAGCGGGGTAGCCGTGTTAGTCTGAATCTGTAAAAAGCAACAGAGGGTCCTGTGGCACCTTTAAGACTAACAGAAGTATAGGGAGCATAAGCTTTCGTGGGTAAAAACCTCACTTCTTCAGATGCATAGAGTGAAAGTTACAGATGCAGGCATTATATACTGACACATGGAGAGCAGGGAGTTACTTCGCAAGTGGAGAACCACTACAGCTACAGTACGGGAACAAATCTACATGGACACACGCTCAGAACCCCGACCAGGGATATTCTATCTGATACCCAAGATCCATAAACCCGGAAACACTGGACGCCCCATCATCTCAGGCATTGGCACTCTTACAGCAGGATTATCTGGCTATTTGGACTCTCTCCTCAGACCCTACGCTACCAGCACTCCCAGTTATCTTCGAGACACCACCGACTTCCTGAGGAAACTACAATACATTGGTGTTCTTCCTGAAAACACCATCCTGGCCACCATGGATGTAGAAGCACTTTACACCAATATTCCACGTGAGGATGGACAACAAGCTGTCAGGAACAGTATCCCTGATGAGGCCACAGCATGCCTGGTGACTGAGCTTTGTGACTTTGTCCTCACCGACAACCACTTCAGATTTGGGGACAACTGATACCTTCAAGTCAGTGGCACTGCTATGGGTACCCGCATGCCCCACAGTATGCCAACATTTTTATGGCTGACTTAAAACAACGCTTCCTCAGCTCTCGTCCCCTAGTGCCCCTCCTCTACTTGCGCTACATTGATGACATCTTCATCAAATGGACCCACGGAAAGGAGGCCCTTGAAGAATTCCACCTGGACTTCAACAATTTCCACCCCACCATCAACCTCAGCCTGGACCAGTCCACACAAGAGATCCACTTCCTGGACACTACAGTGCAAATAAGTGATGGTCACATAAACACCCCCTATACCGGAACCCTACTGACCACTATACGTACCTACATGCCTCCAACCTCCATCCAAGACACATCACACGATCCATTGTCTACAGACAAGCCCTAAGATACAACTGAATTTGCTCCAACCCCTCAGACAGAGACAAACACCTACAAGATCTTTATCAAGCATTTGTAAAACTACAATACCCACCTGGGGAAGTGAGGAAACAGACTGACAGAGCAAGACAGGTACCCAGAAATCACCTACTACAGGACAGGCCCAACAAGGACAATAACAGAACACCACTGGCCATCACATACAGCCGCCAGCTAAAACCTCTCCAGCGCATTATCCACGATCTACAACCTATCCTGGAAAATGATCCCTCACTCTCACAGATCTTGGGAGGCAGGCCAGTCCTCGCTTACAGACAACCCCCCAACCTGAAGCAAATACTCACCAGCAACTACACACCACACCACAGAAACACCAACCCCTGTAGCAAACCTCGTTGCCTACTCTTTCCCCATATCTACTCTGGCAACAGCATCAGAGGACCCAACCACATCAGCCACACCATCAAGGGCTCATTCACCTGCACATCCACTAATGTTATATATGCCATCATGTGCCAACAATGCCCCTCTGCCATGTACATTCGCCAAACCAGACAGTCCCTCCACAAAAGACTAAATGGACACAAATCGGACATCAGGAATGGTAACATACATAAGCCAGTAGGTGAACACTTCATTCTCCCTGGTCATTCTATTACAGATTTAAAAGTCACTATCATTGAACAAAAAAACTTCAGAAACAGACTTCAAAGAGAAACAGTAGAACTAAAATTCATTTGCAAATTTAACACCATTAATCTGGGCTTGAATAGGGACTGGGAGTGGCTGGCTCATTACAGAAGCAGCTTTTCCTCTCCTGGAATTGACACCTCCTCATCTATTATTGGGAGTGGACTACATCCACCCTGATTGAATTGGCCCTGTCAACACTGGTTCTCCTCTTGCGAAATAACTCCCAGCACTCCATATGTCAGTATATAATGCCTGCATTTGTAACTTTCACTCTATGCATCTGAAGAAGTGAGGTTTTTACCCACGAAAGCTTATGCCCAAATAAATCTGTTAGTCTCTAAGGTGCCACCAGACTCCTTGTTGTTTTTAAACAAGCATGTTCTCTGACAGATCAGCAACATAACAGTGAAACAACATTAACTGGGACGACATTAAGTGAGGAGTTACTTTAATAAGTTTGGCCAATTTGTCTTCTAACCAAAGCTATCTGAAGCACCAAACTCTCCCATGGGCTTTGTGCAAAATCCCATGCATTTTGAAAAGTACTCAGAATGGCCTACCTCTGCTTCTATTGAAGTCCATGGTAAAACTCAGATTGATTTCAATGGGAAAAGAGTTCAACCAAAGCTAAACTCTTGAAAATCCACTGTTTTTTGAACTGTTGAATACACTGGGAGAGTAGAGTAGTTTGAAGAGATGATGTTTTCTTAAACCCCATTTAAAATAGAGTTCAAGGAGACAATTTGTTTTAGAAGCTTATCAAGTGATTTCTACTTCCTGGATAGGTATCAAATGGAAGCTGGCAATCTTAGCCAGCCAAAGAGGAAACTGGGACAACACTGGATATTCCAGGGGCAAGTTAAAATGTGTCTGAGCTACCAGTAATTTAGAACAGTGGTTCTCAAAGCCGGTCCGCCGTTTGTTCAGGGAAAGCCCCTGGTGGGCCGCGCCGGTTTGTTTACCTGCTGCATCCACAGGTTCGGACGATCATGGCTCCCACTGGCTGCGGTTCGCCACTCCAGGGCAATCGGGGCTGCGGGAAATGGCGAGGGCTGAGGGATGTGTTGGCCACCGCTTTCCACAGCCCCCATTGGCCTGGAGCGGCGAACTGCGGCAAGTGGGAGCCGCGATCGGCCGAACCTGCGGAACCGGTAGGTAAAGCAACCGGCCTGGCAGGGGCTTTCCGTGAACAAGCGGCGGACCGGCTTTGAGAACCACTGATTTAGAGCACTGTTTCCCAACAACAGGTCCATGGACCAGTGCTGGTTCCTGAGATCTCCCTGACACCATTTAGGAAGGCAGCAAGCCAGTCCATAGTATCAGAAAGGTTGAGAAACACTGATTTAAAGAACCAAGATACCTTGACAGCTAAGAGTTCCTTGCTGTCTTACACTGGAAGCACAATATCCTTGAGTAGACACCCAGTGCATAATGTCTGTAAAGAACTTGAAAATGTATTTGGAATGGATTCTATTTAAACTTGTTCAAAATGTACAAAAATGTAGATTTTACTAAAAACCCTTTAATATAGAAATTTAACTTATGAAATATATTTTATATAAAAGTTACTTTATCTCAATTAGTAGCAGAATATTTTTCATTTTATTTCAAATACCCAGTTGTGAAAGAGATGGTTGTTTGGGTCTCAATTTTTCCTTTTTCTTTCTTTCTTTTTAACACTACCTGATTAAATATTGTTATTCCACTTTGAAATCTAGAAACCTTCTTAATCTGTTAAAGTGCACCAATATAAAAATAATAATCCTCACTCCATCTGAAGAAGTGAGGTTCTTACCCACGAAAGCTTATGCTCCCAATACTTCTGTTAGTCTCAAAGGTGAAACGGGACCCTCTGTTGCATCTGATGAAGTGAGCTGTAGCCCACTAAAGCTTATGCTCAAATAAATTTGTTAGTCTCTAAGGTGCCACAAGTACTCCTGTTCTTTTTGCGGATACAGACTAACACGGCTGCTATTCTGAAACCTGACTTAAAAGTAGTTATCCCTGCATCACTTTATGTAACATATAAAGCTCAAGATAATAAAGTGAGCATGGGTTGAGAGAAGGCTCCTGCACGCCAAGAGTCTGATTCTGCTGCCCTTAATTTCTCCAAGAAGCAATTTACTGTGTAAACAGTAATATTGATTTTCCATTCAATTTACCACATAAACATACATTTGGACAAAGGACAACATAAGATACTATGCAAGAATGACAAAGGGTAACAGTACCAGTCCCTTTATAGCCTGTAGATGTTGTAAAGTGAAAGTAATTGAGGTAGTGTTCCTATGCACATTATGGAGGTGTACAGGAGGGAGCTCCACTCTAATGTACCTTAAGGAATAAAATGTCATCCCCTGCCACATAACTTTTAAGCTCACCTCTCTATGAAGTGCACAAGAATGCCATAGAACAAAGATTCAGTGCTTTCTAGTTAAATAGTTCCAGACTTGTTTGCCAATTTTTGTAATCCAGCAGAGTTCTGAAGCCCTGGAGGGGAACTACGTTTTATCTTTTCACAAAAAACCTGGGAAATTAATTTAATTATGCTGAGAACATTAAAGAACACATGGTTAAGCACTGAAAAAAAAATCAGGAAACGCAGAAGTTAACTGCATGCAAATACTCCAATAAGATATTGTACAAGTGTTTCTACAACCTGAGACAAATTTGTTTAGCAACATGTACTGTGTGCTACCCTATTTATGCCATAGATCGTTTTTAAAAATAACTTATATTTAACCAGTGATACTATTGCTCTGTTACACAATGTAAGTGTTAACTGCAAACTAACTGCCTCATCTCCTCTACAAAATTATTAGATTAGATTATCACAATGGTGCCTTCAGGCCTTAATCTCTGAATCTACTGCACCTAAAGAAGGTGGTGTTGTTATGAGAGAAACAGCTGGTAAGTTATTAAAATATGTACCTGAGAGAACAAAACATAAAAAACAAAACAAAACAAAAAACCTATCAAAGATACCCTGGACAATTATGACAATCAAAATAGTATAAGCATTCAAGAATGAAATACAGTACAAAGTGCTACAAAATACATAAGCAATGCTATAGAAAAATGTATATTAAACTGTATATTTTGAGAAAAATAGTATGTTATCATGTAATAGAAGAATATTGTAGTAAAAATGCACAAGAGAACAAAGTTAAGGTTGTACATGAAACCTTAACTTCTGCATTTCCTGACTCTTGTGTGCTTAACTGTGCAACTTTAACATTTGTGGCATGAAGTAAGAGTTTGTTTGTATGAGAAGAAATTGTATGCAGTTACTTTTACTCCTGAAGAAAATCCTTAGTTGCACATCAATACTAACATCTAAAATAAAATATACATAGTTATTAGTATGTTAACTGGAATGACAATAAGCCCTTTAGAAAGCAGTCTTATGCATAATGATCCCTTAGGAGACAGAACTACATGGTGATTAAGAGGTTAATCTTGTAAGTGGAGAGGAAGGCTAGTTCTGCTGAAACTTTGGTGAATCAAGCTTTCAAACAACAGAACTATTTATCCAAAATGTGAGTCGTATTCAGTCTGCGTGCAATGCAGTGTTAACATTTTAAGTCTGATTATACATTTTAATTACACTGTTTTGCTGCAGAAATAGTGTATCATGTATACACAGTCTACAAGAAATGAAGTTTAGAATTACCTAAAATAGAAAGCATTACTGCTTTTATACTAACCTCAATTTCCACAAAATTGTGAAACTGACACAAGGTAAGCCACAGAATTTCCAGCCTTAAAAAATAAAAAAGACAAGTTTTGAATATAGCAAATAAGCAATACACAGAATGCCAAACTCTTCACCTAACATTATATTTTTCAGGTAAGATGCATCTTTAAAAAATAAAACTACTTTTGGATTGCACCTTTATGTGTTTTTACTGGTTTCTGTTACCATCTAAGAATGTTTATTCCAAGATTGCATATTAAAAGCCAGGCAATAAAGTGGGAAATCAGAAGCTGTAGAAAAAGTGACATTCATTATGTAACAAGTCCACATTTACATACTTTTAACAAAGTAGTAAATTTGCTTTAAAAAAGCGTCATGGTCAACACCTATGTCATTTAAATAAAAAAGTCAGAAGTTGCTGAGACTTTTTGTTTTGACTTGTGGAACAAACTATTATCCACCTTTATTTTGAAGTTAGGTGTAAAAGCAGAAGACCTGTTTTATTAGTCTAGCCTTGGAAAATAACAGAACCAGTTCAGTTTCAGGCGGCACTGAGAAACTACTCTTCAGGCGGCACTGAGAAACTACTCTTCAGGCGGCACTGAGAAACTACTCTTCAGGCAGCCAATGATTTAGTAGGGTTCTAAAATATTTTGTCTTCCACTATAGCTACAGAAGTCCCATAGGCACTAATTCACCAAGGAACTGAAGCAGATGAGGAATGAGACACTACCATTTGAAGAAGAACCAGAACTTCTGTCTCATAGCAGCCTGGTGAATCTGAGTTACCTCCAATCAATAGCAGAGTTGTATGTGTTTTGTGTTGTCAGGAGTTTTCAATGTGCTTCACAGACTGGCTGGATTCAGAATGGATTATTTGCCTTTAGGAAACAGACCCTTTTCTGGTGGGGGACAGACAAATGTAGAGTCTTCTTTGCTTGACATTTGGCAAGTACCAGGTTGAGTGAACAGAGCTGTATGGAGGAAACTTTCAGAAGTATCGAGTGTGGCAGCCCACTTAGAGATATTTTCCCAGAAAACATCTTACACCTTAGTCCACAATGGTTTCCGATTCAGTTTGAGGTGCTGGTTTAAACCTACAAAGCTTTAAATGATTAGAGTTCTGGCTGCCTGAAAAACAGTCTCTTATCTTGATGCTATATTACAGCAGGTAAGATCAATTAAGGCACTAAGCTAATAGCTCAGATACAGGAGGAGGCTAATGGAAGGGCATTTTCCATAGAATTCACTTTTCCTCTTGGTCTACAACAGGGGTCGGCAACCTTTCAGAAGTGGTGTGCCTAGTCTTCATTTATTCACTTTAACTTAAGGTTTCGCGTGCAGGTAATACATTGTAATGTTTTTTAGAAGGTCTCTCTCTATAAGTCTATATATTATATAACTAAACTAGTGTTGTATTGTAAAATAAACAAGGTTTTAAAAATGTTTAAGAAGCTTTATTTAAAATTAAATTAAAATGTTGATCTTACGCCACCGGCCCGCTGCTGGTCTGGGGTTCTGTTCACCTAGGCCGGCAGCGGGCTGAGTGAGGCCTGCAGCTGGGACCCCAGCTGGTAAGGGTCCGGCAGCCAGAATCCCAGACCAGCAGCGGGCTGTGCGAGGCCGGCGGTCGGGACCCCAGACCGCTCAGCCCACTGCCACTCAGGGGTTCCATCCACCGGCTCCTGCCAGCTGGGATCCCAGCTGCCGAACCCGCTCAGCCCGTTGACGGTCTGGGGTCCCAGCCCTGCCCACATACAGTGGGTACCTACCTTCTCCCTGGTTCTGGCCCATTCTCTTCCTCTCTCTGCACTGAGCTGAGGGTGGGAGTGCACTGAGCACAGGGCTGGGGGTGAAGGGTCTGGCCAGGAGCTAGAATTAGGGAGGGGGCTCAGGGTTGTGGCAGGAGGTTTGGGTGTGGGGCACTTACCTGGGCAGCTCCCATTTGGTGTGAGGGGTGCAGGTGGGAATGTGGGGTGTGTGCGCGCGCAGGAGCTCCAATTTGGTGCTCAGGGTGGGGGTGGGGGGTGCAAGAGTCAGGATGTGGGGGGGTGCATGGAGTGGGGGGGGCTGGGGATGTGGGGCGGTGCAAGAGTCAAGCAGAGGGCTGGGTGTGTATGAGGGGGATACAGGGCTCAGGGCAGGAACCTGGGGGGTGTGCGGGGCTCAGGGCACGGGCCTGGGGGGTGTGCGGGGCTGCGAGGCTCGGGGCAGAGGGCTGGGTGTGTGTGTGGGGGGGGGGGGGTCAGGGCTCAGGGCAGAGGGCTGGGGGTGTGTGTGGAGGGGCCGGGGGTGTGTGTGCCCCTATTCCACCCACCCACCCCTTCCCCAAGGGCCTGCCCCTGCTTCTTCTCTGCAGACCCCGGGACTCCCATACCCAATCCAACCCGCCCTGCTCCCTGACTGCCCCCTCCAGAGACCCCCCCGCCCCTAACCACCCCGCCCAGGACCCCACCCCCTATTCAATCCCCCTTGCTCCCTGTCCCCTTACTGCCCCTACCCCTTATCCAACCCCCCTGTCCCAGCCCCCTTACCATGAGGCTCCTAGCAGCATGTTCTGCTCCACGCAGAGCCAGACACGCTGCCCCGCAGTAGCGGGCAGCCCCGCCCCCCAGAGCGCTGCGCGCGCAGCTGCATGGCTCCAGATGAGTGGGAAGCGTATCTGCCTCCCCATGGAGCCAAACACTGCCCCGCGTGAGCGCGCAGCCCCAGCCCCCAGAACGCTGCACGCGCGGAAGCATGGCTCCGGATGAGTGGGGAGCGTATCTGCCTCCCTGTGGAGCCAAACACTGCCCCGCGGGAGCGCGCAGCCCCGGCCCCCAGAACGCTGCGTGCGCGGCGGCAGGGCTCCAGGAGAGGGGGAAGGCGGGGGAGGGGCCGGTGGCTTGTTGCGCTCAGCTGGGCGCTCCGGCCCGAGAGCGCGGACCCCGCGGCTTGCCGCGCCGGGAGAGTGGGGCCATTTGGCAGGGTGTGCTTGGACCCACCCCGTGCACACGCCTATGCTTCTGCCTCCTTGGCCCCGAGGGGGGGGAGGGAGGAGGAGGAGAAGAGCGGGCCGGGCCAGGCAGGATTTTTAATGGCACTCTGCTCGGGCAGGCAGCAGCGTGCCATTAAAAATCGACTCGCATGCCATCTTTGGCACGCGTGTCATAGGTTGCCAATCCCTGGTCTACAAGATTCAAAATCTGTCATTCATTTCTTATTCAAAACCCTCTATCTCCAGACTTTTTTTGGGTGGGAATGGAGTTAAAATATTTGAAAGCACACTTGTACAATTTCATATAACAATATCAAACTAATTCAGGAAAGCAACTGCAGCACAGAGGGAATAAAAGAGGATTGACTTACGCTCCTGGACCTTGCCATGTCCATGTGATTGTATCCTAAAAACAAACAAAGACACATTGCAAATTCAATTAATTTGTATTGTAAACTCTTTCACAGTATAATTCATGGCACATGCTCTAAATAAGGGGTGGGCAAACTTTTTGGCCTGAGGGCCGCATCGGGTTTTGTAAATTGTATGGAGGGCCAGTGAGGGGAGGAGGGTCATAGCCTGGCCCCCACCTCCTATCTGCCCCCCCTTCCTCCCCCCGTGACTCCTGCCCCATCCAACCCCTCCGTTCCCTGATGGCCCCTCTGGGACCCTTGCCCCATCCACACACATCTGCTCCCTGTCCCGACTACCCCCGGACCTCCGTCGCCCCATCCAACCCCTCCTCTCATTCCTGACAGCCCTCCTGGGACCCCTGTCCCATCTAACCCCCTCTTCTCCCTGTCTCCTGACTGCCCCCAGACCCTCTGCCCCTGACTGCCCCCTGCCGCCCCATCCAACCCCCCCTCCTTCCCTTTAACATAGTTCTGCTCCCCAGAACTCCTGCACCCATTCAACCCCATTTCCTCCCCAACCACCATCCACATCCCCGCCCCCTGACCACCACCCCGAACTCCCCTGCCCTCTATCCAACCTCCCCTGCTCCCTGCCCCCTTACTGCGCTGCCTGGAGCATTGGTGGTTGGCGGCGCTACAGCCGGGCTATGCTGCTGCCACCGCCCCCATGCGGCACAGAGCACCAGGTCAGGCCAGGCTCTGCAGCTGCGCTGCCCCAGGAGCTCACAGCCCCACTGCCCAGAGCATTGTGCCAGAGTGAGCGAGCTGAGGCTGCGGGGGAAGGGAGACATCAGGGGAGGGGCCAGGAGCTTGGGGGCCAGGCAGGACGGTCCCGCAGGCCAGATGTGGCCCGCAGGCCGTAGTTTGCCCACCCCTGCTCTAAATTTTCATGGAAACCACAATCCACTATTTTAAAAATCTACCTTACATTAAAAGTAAGCCCGCTAAGACAGGAACTTCAATCTGCCTTTTATACAGCTAGAAAACAAATATCAGTTAAGCCCAGCTTTTACACACAAAATAATCCAATTTATAGTCCACTTACAGACCCAGAAATCCCTCAAAAGACAGAACATTGAAAAATATACTTAGAAATAAATATGGTGCAGATTCGTTTCCCTAATTAGCAGATTTTTCACATACAAAACACACTGTCAGCGTCCTTGACTTTTCCTTAAAACAACAAAACAGTAAAAGAACAGATGTACTGTCTCGAAAGATTACTGTCTCGAGAGAAGTACTGCCTCTCCTCCGACTCTCTGTATTGTCTTGAACACAAAATATTTCTTTTTCTCTGAAGAAAACCAGCCATAGAAAATTGAAGATGCAATACACATACACACACACACACACACACACACACACACACACAAACAAAACCAAAAGCATTATAATTACTCCACAGACTTTGCCCTGTAAATTTTTCCTTAATTAATTTAATCTTGGAGGTCTGCGCTGACTTTGTGACAAGAGAATTGCCAGGAAAGGCACTCATTTATACAGCAAAATCATTCAATATATGGTAGGTGGTGTACAGATATATAGGAAGCTACAGTCTGTACCATGAAGAACTTATAATCTAAAAAGACAAAACCAGTGAAAGATGGAAGAGAAGGATACAATATACAGAATGGTCAAGGTAATGACTGGCACAGATGTTATTAGTTCAGTGTCTTCCATTTTTGTTACACAGAAATAAAGCTATTCTCAATAGCTCTTCAACTTTGCCAATATGAGTTGGCTACCTTTTTGTTGGCATTATAGTAGAAGTGGGACTTTAAGAGGGACTTTGAAACAGGAGAGGGTACTGCCTTTGCAGACTAGTTCAGAAAAGACTAGTTCCATGTGTAAGGGGAAGCCTGGAAAAAAAGGCACAGAAATTATTGTGGAAGAAGTGGACATGATAGGCATCAAGGCTATCAAGGGTGGAGTAAAAGGAGTGAAACATGACGTAAGAGACAAGGGTAGAAAGTAGGAAGAGACAGTTATGCAGGGCCTAGAAGAGGAGCACAAGAAGCAAACTTGATTCAGTGAAGAAAGGAATAATGGGGAGATGCAATATTTAGATCAAGTGAGGAATGGGAAAAGGGTAACAACATGGGTGTCAGGGAGGCAAGAAAGGAGCAGGTGACAGCAGCCAAAGGGAAGACTATGAGTGCCAATAGAAAAAAATGTTTTAAATGTGTGGACGGGGGGAAAAAAAAAAAAAAAAAAACCTTAGAAATGCTGGAGGAAGAAAATGAAAGATTTGGCAAAGACCTGAATTTGCAATGTAAGGGGGGGGTGGGGGTTAGGAGGAGATTACCCATAACCTGGAAGTCATTGTAATGGAAAATGGAGGAGTAAAGAGGGTTTGGAAGAAAGATAGGGAGTTCAGTTTTCAAGAAGGAAATATCAGATAGATAGTAGTTTAAGCACTACACCTTCCTAACTGTATGTTTCTAAATCTGATGCTAGGTACCCAAGCTCAATTCAGAATCAATAAGATTAAGAGTCCCAGGATCTTGAAAGTTATGGACAATGTCAAAATCTTGCTTTAATACCTTCATCACTGCTTAAAACAGAAACAGAATAAAAGAAAGTAGCATGTACAAAAAACACAAAAATCAAAGTTAAATATGCTTAAATGAATCTGAAAGGTCAGCAGCTAAGAAAAAGAAATGGTGAATTGACTATAATGGCTAAAGGTAAATCTTGAGTTTAACACTGTTTCTGATCTCGATAAAAACAAAAATATGTTATATTAAAAGAAAAAGGGGCACTTTCCACCATAACCAACGCTGGAATGTGACTTAAGACTCATCCTACTTCTAGGGTAATGTGGCAACTTCCAATAGCCAGTTGTAATCTTCCATTGCTAGAAGGGCTGCTATTGGTGATCCTGGAGCTGCAGGCCCTGGGACTGCAGACCTATTAAGTCTGGGTTTCTTTTATAGGAGTCTTTCATTTTCAGGTACCCTCTCAGCATCTGAGTGTTTGCCTGAATCTCTCAAATCAGAGTACACCTATGGCCTAGAGCAGCAATCATAGTCCTGTAGATACCAGAGAAATCAAGCCTCCTCCCTAGATTGTCACTATTTGACCACCAAATAGGACAATCATTTCTCAAAAGTGGGCAATTTCATAGTACCTCTTTTCTGGACAGTGATATCATTAGTAATTGTTAGGTAAACTCAGTATTCTGGCCACCACTTTAAGCAGCTGATATGACCTCTCTGACCTGGGAAATTCTAGCAGTTTGTTGCATCTGTTAACATTCCTGGGCAAAAAACTCTCAACCCCAAAATCACCTTAAGCAGTTGTAACTCATCTGTCCCTCCCATCCCATGTGTAGATTAACTGTCATTACTAAGTAAGGATATGGGCAGTGGCTGCAAAGACCAATAATCAGTCTCTATTTTGGAAGGTGGGGTTCCTGGCTGCAGGAGACACACTGGCTGAAGCTTATAATAGGCTCTCACTACCCTGTTATGTAAACACAGACAATGAGTAGTGCCAGAAAACTGACGTTATCTGTGGCTGATGTCGATGCTCTAAATATTTATAATAGCTTCCAGCTCTCACTCATGGATAGCACTGATTATGATAGGGTCATAGCACAGGTTGAAGCTTGTGTACCTAGGAAGTGAAACCTTTGCAAGATTCCTCTTCCACACAAGAGTGCAAAAGGAACAAGAAAATATTGAAGAATGTGTCACAAGCTCGACGCTCAAGAGACAGTCTTGCAATTTTAAGGCCCCTTTGAGGATTTCCTGGTAAGAGACAGGCTGGTGGTAGGCTATAGTGATGAGAAAGCACATATTTACGGAGAAATTGTTAGCTGACTGGAGAACAAGTCATGGAAATCTGCAAAGCAATGGAATAAGCAAAATTGTTGCTGTAAGCTTTAAGTAAGGACAAGGGTCAAAAAAACAAAGAAAATTTCATGCAGCAGAATATGAAGGAGCATGAAGGAATACATGAGGAAATCAGATGGTATTAGTGCTGTGGAGTGTTGTTAAGGCTGCTAAGTTATTAATGCTACTAGTGCTGCTGTCCTTGGAGCTCCAGTGTTAACTGCACTAGCAGAGAGCGCAGCTTGCTGATTCAACAACCCTTGATGTTATTCATAAAGAAAGACCACAAGGTTCGGTTTGATGGCAAAGGCGCTCAGCCAGGTTTATTGTTGACAAAGCACAGTACAAGTGCCTCGTAAGAGCTACAAGTATACTAACTCATGTATGTCTGCAACAATGGTACCAGTTCAATAAGGACACTAGGATTCTGTCCCCTAGACTAGCACAAAGATCCCCCTCCCATCACGTCTCCTTTTATATTTTGATACAAACAAGTTAGCTACTACACACCAGTAGGTGTTAGTTACCACCCTAATCCTCATACACACGAGTTCGAACAAAAGATACTTATCCATTATCCTGCATCCCCTCTTTATCTTTACAAGGGGTCAGTGTATTCTTGTATCATCTCTTATGAATGCTTTTAAATAGTTACTTGAGAGATCTGTGTCTTTTTGTACCATCCTCTCCAGTTAGGAATGTGCTTACTTGGTTAGCTGATACCCAGTGAATTACTATTCTGCTAAGGCCAGTCCTACTCTGGTTCACAACCTTTGGTTCACACAGCAAGTTATGCCTAGGCTCCTGCAAGGCCTACAGTCCCTTCCTTTTTATGGGCAGGATGTTCACCCATCATCCCAGAAAAGCATAATTAATTAACTGAAAATGACCCCATGGACTAAATAGTGTTTCTTGGCCATTTTGCTTTACTCATCCATACATTCCCCAAGTGTCTAATGATCTGCACATTCCCTTGTACAATCTGTGGACAGTTCCTCTTTTCTAATTGTTTTTAGTTCCATCTAATGGGGCTGGCAATATCCAGAAAAGTAACATGTCTATTACCCTTAATCTACAGAGCAAGCTAAACTTACCAATTTGTTCGGATAACGCAAAACTACTGGCTGGACAGGAACTCCAGGAATAAATGCTCCTGGAAAGCACACATTACACATCATTACTCTTTGGCATATTTTCTTATTGTCAAATAAATTACTCATTACAAAAAAGATTATGTGATTATTGGTTACGTCGTTAGTCTGGTGTGTACAGTAGCAGAAATTCATAGCATGCTAGTGGAAAGAATACAAGATCTGGAAGTAGCAAAATATACATCAATATTCCACAGAAAAAGTCATTTAAAAAAAGGCAGTGTTGGTAACTGACAACAATGTATATATCTATCTTATTTAGAAGATACAAGCATTTAGAAGAATGGAAATATAGACATTCGAAATCCACCAAAACCTACATAAATCATAATAAATTATGAAGACATACATATTTTATTATAGCCCAATCCCTAAATTTGACTCATGGTCAGGATTGATTTTTTTATATATATATTGGTTGCTTCTGCCTTTTAACAGTTGTTGTCAGATGTGAATTTTGTAAAAATCTGATAGTCAAGTATCTCATAAAAAAGTCTTGCAAACAAATTTGATATATTTTTATGAAGTTACCAGTTTTGTTGATAAAGGTAACTCTGTTGACATAACAGACTTCTGTAGGGCATCTGACTTTGTACTACAATACATTCTGATTAAAAATAGCACTCTAAAAACTATTGTACAAAATGTAATTATTAATGTGGATTCACCACCAACTGACGGTACTTTGAGGGGGGTCAAGCAGTAATCTGTTCTTGTCTCAGTGGTATTTAATGTCTACTAGTGGTCAGGAAGAAGATATACAATCTCTACCAGTAAAGTTTGCAGATAAAGATCTGTCAAGTGGTAAATCAGATAAACAGATCACTTACACAAAGTAATCTGGAGTGCCTGGCAAGAACAGCTCATATGAACCATTTGCCTGCATTAAAGTGCATCTGGAAGGTCACCCAGCTAGGAACAAAGAACGTAGGCCATACAGAATGGGGAAATGTATTCTGCAAAGTAATGACTCTGAAAAGGACTTTTGGCACCAAGAAGCAAGTGGGAAAGTCAGAGGCAATAAGATTTCAGAGGAAATGGGTGAAGGGAGCAGAGACTAAGACAGCTAGGACCAGGGGAAGTAGGGAGGTTGAGTACATTTGCAATGGGGGTGGAGAGCAGAATGGGCCGGATCAGTGGAAAACTGGAAGTGTGGGCGCAATAGGAACTTGAGGCAGTAAAGGGATTTTGTACCATGTTTCTGGGTGGTCTAGAGTGCATCGGGGAGCAGGAGAGCCAGCAAACTCTCCTAACATACACACATTTATATTAGTATAAAAGTGCTTTTGCTGGTATAGCTTATACTGAGTTGACAAACTATGCCAAATAATGACAGGTTTCAGAGTAGCAGCCGTGTTAGTCTGTATCCGCAAAAAGAACAGGAGTACTTGTGGCACCTTAGAGACTAACAAATTTATTAGAGCATAAGCTTTCGTGGACTACAGCCCACTTCTTCGGATGCATATAGAGTGAAACATATATTGAGGAGATATATATACACACACATACAGAGAGCATGAACAGATGGACTCCCACCTGTTCATGCTCTCTGTGTGTGTATATATATATATATACACATATATATATATACACACACACACACACACACACACACGGGAGTCCATCTGTTCATGCTCTCTGTATGCGTGTGTGTATATATCTCCTCAATATATGTTTCACTCTATATGCATCCGAAGAAGTGGGCTGTAGTCCACGAAAGCTTATGCTCTAATAAATTTGTTAGTCTCTAAGGTGCCATAAGTACTCCTCTTCTTTATGCCAAATAAGCTATACCAGCAAAAGCACTTTGGTACTACTATAACTGTGTTCACAATAGGGCTTTTGGCAGTACAGAAATGTTGGGGGGGAGGAAGGGGAAGTCCTCCTAACTGATATTACTATATTGCCAAAAGTCTTAGCATAGGCCTGGCCAGAGGGCAACTCTGCTGAAGAACATGTGTGGCATCCAATGGGAAGAGGACAGTCAACTACAGACTGTCCAGCAGCAAGTACTGTAGCAGCCTCAAATAGTCACAGATGTACATTGAACCCTTAGACTGCATGTTTCAGAGGGGTGCTAAGACCGCTCCAGCATCATAAGGAATGCAAAAATTCAGTAGGAGAAACATTCGTCTTTCAGATTCTTATACACATTCCAGTTAGAGTCCATCTATAGGATCAAAAAATTCCACTTCAACCGCACCTCATTACCAGTTTTTTTATTCAAATTCTATAACTGCAAACCACTTACAATGGCAACCAATATATTTAAAAAAATTATACAATATGAGAACATTCTGTAAAGAAAGCTATACTTCATACCTACCAGGCTTGAAGGTAATTAGACAAGATCGGTTTGTGCAAGTTCCTTCTGGGAATATCATTATCTTGGAGCAAAAACAAAATTTACTGTTACAGAATATTTGTTGTATTTACATCTTTTCAAAAACAATATTAAAACTCTTCACATCTGAGTTATAGTAATTTAAGAAAAAGTAAGCAAGTTAAACAAAATGTTTAAATGATTGCATGGTCTTTTGAAGTCACAAAAACTTTCAGATGCATGGAATCTGGCACAAACTGTGGAATAGGATATATTATTTATTCTTTAAACCAGTGTTTTCCATGGCACAGGGTAGCATGAAGGACTAGCTGGTGGGAGAACAGGGGGAACAGACTGCCAAACTATTTTCCAGATCCTCAGTTTCATTTAAAAAAAAAAAAAAATATGAAACAAAACACATGAACCATGTGTAACTGATAGAGAGAGGCCTGCTTGAGTTTGAAGAGAGCATAACACAACCAATGGTTCTCAGATGTAACTGTTACATTCACTTCAATAGGTGCTAACTTTGCAACGATACTTTAAATGTCAACACTGATAACTACTTCGGTATTCAGAGCACGTAAGAAAGGATGCACCACTAGTGTTTCCCAAAGTGGTTTTTATTTGGGAGGGGTGACAATGTACCCATGTCCGCTCCCTAGACACTATTGTAATATCTTTGTACAAAGTATGCTAAGATATCATTTGAAAATGTATAATTTGCTGGTCAATCCTGTCCTCATAAAATGTGTGTAGTAACATTGTTATACAATTCCACCGTATGGTGTTATTAACACATGCTCCAAACTGAGGTTGGCAAACAGGTCAGTCTCAAACAAAGGAATGTATGATCTGCTTAATTTGCCTTTAAGCAGTAAACAAAGTCATCAAGCAGGAAGGGAAACAAAAAATAGGATCCAACAGATAAGGAAAAGCAGCAGGGAACATCCTTTCCTATGGAGACTGTCTCCTGAATCTCAGCTGGAAATGTTTTCCAAGAAAGGGACCGATACTATAAACATGAGGGATAAACACCCCAAGGCACCCCTCCTCGTTCTCTGTCCTTCGATTCACTACATCAAAAGGAACAAAGGAAGCAGCTATTGAACTGGAGAAGGGGTCCCGATGTTACCCGTCAGTTCTGTGTTCTTGGGGAACCAGGGCGCAGTATCCAGCCTGTCGGACTCATGAAGGACCTTCCACCCCAGCCTCTGCTTGAACCAAAACTGACCAGAAGAAAGACTTAAAGAGTGGGAGACACACCTAACCCCCCCCCGGACAACTGTGACAGGATTAAAGCAACTCCCCTAGCCTTATCGGCATTGGAGATGCAACATGGAGGCATCTCCATTAGCATACAGAATGGAGAACAGAGGTTCCAAGGCAAGAACCACACTGAACTCTGGGACCAGAAAAGCAGGGAAGCACTGCATGATGGGGAATCTTTGCTCCAGATGTTAATGAACCCACGCCTGCAGACACCCAGCTCAGTAGTTATCAGACCAAATCTAGTAATAAATCCTTTATTGGTATCCAAAATACTGAAGCTGCCTAATTGCATTGTGAACTCCCTCGAAGGAACACTGCCCATAGCCAGGAATGATCAGTTCCTATTGTCTAGCCTGAAAACAACTTTGGTATACTCCTCTGAACCATCAGTTTACCCATAAACAAATCTAGAATTCTCCCTTGAATCATTGTTGTTTCCTTACAAAAACCTCTACTCACGCTCAAGTAAGGGTTCTGATGCCTGAGTCCAAAATCTGCATCAGTTCCATTGGGACTTCATCTTCTCCTGACTGATCATGCTGTGGGCTCTGCCTGTCTCCAGCACTCCAGACCTTCAGCTACCACCACCACCTGGGAATCCCGACCAGTTCAAGCTTCACGGAGTGGTAAGAACCCAACTCTCCCTCCCTCTCGCTATATATTTTTTTTCTACTCTAGGTATAGCTTTCCAACCCTGACTTGGGTGATCAGGTATAGTTTTCTAAACCTAACTTTTGTAATCAAATTTAAGCTAGATTTAATATTGTAACTGTTTTTTTGTTTGGCTCTCTTTGTATGGTTACTACCAGGCCATAAATAACTTTTATGGTTAAGCTGGTTGCTTCCTTCCCTTCCTCCCTTCCTCTCGTGTTTTTGGCTTCCCCATTTGCTCTGCAACAATACTCCTCTTACCCAAGCTGAAGATCCCTGTAGCGCCCAAAAATCCTGTGGGGTTTGCTCATCAAGTGGGTTACTACCAGAACAGTTGTAATGTGAAAATGGGGATAGGGACGTGCTGAACCTGTGGCATATAAGGGTGGCAGCTTGGAAGTGGTGCTCGACCTAGCCTGCTGAGTGTGAGTGAGAGTGTATGTCAGTCTTTCTGGGCCTGGAGGAACCCAGCCCTGGGGAACCTAGGTCCTGCAGGATAGCTCCTTTGGGAGGGAACTTGCAGAAGGGAGAAGTAGAGCTCCATATGAAAACAAGTGACACAAGCAGTCCATTGATAGAATTACAGAACCTCCCCTCCCACCCTCAGAAGAGTAACCCTAATAAATGAGTGTACCCCAAAGTAACGGGTAAATCTGGTAACACTGACCTAAGAAGTTTGGTCAGTGAGACTGCTGAGAGAATGTGGTGAAATGAACTTTGCTTAACGTAGTTTGTTAAATAAGGCACTAGTTAAGCTTTATCTTTATTTTTCTTGTAACTATTTCTGACTTTAATGCCTCATCATTTTTACTCTCAAAATCTCTTTTTAGTTAAACTTGTTTTATCTTATCTAGTGTGTTTAAACTGAAGTGTCTGTCAAACTCCATCTGGGGTAACAAGATGTGTGCATATCAATTCTATTAATAAAATGTGGGACTTTATACAAGTTTGTATTGTCCAGGAAAGAACTGGGCGGTACAGGACATACATTTTGGGGAGAAAATCTAGGACTGGGATGAAATAGGGTCACCCTGCAATATAGCCAAGGTGGGGCAACATAGCTGGGAGTGCCTTACATGTTGAAGGCTGTTTGCAAGCAGTCCTGACTGGAGGCTACAGCCGCAAAGCAGTTTAAAGAGCATCCCAGGTTAGAGGGCAGGGGTGACACAGCTACTCAGTCTGCATTGTACCCTCGGTATGTCGCGGGGGAGGGAGGAAAAAGGGAAGGGGACACAAAGGATTTGCCAACAGGGCATGGAAGATGTGCAAGTTAAACTATGAAGGCTATGAACAACACACAGTGAGGTTGCAACGGGTGCAATTAGTTTCATTTTCCTGAATCAGAGCTTGGAATTGAAGAGATTGGGAAACAGTGCTTAAACTATACCATTTATATTTTAATCACAGCAGTAAAAAAGATTGCATTACATTATATTTTGACTTGAGTTGCTGAGCAAAGGCAAAGGATCAACTATTAAGGTCCCAATCTTAAAACACTTATAGAGGTGAGTGACTATCTTATGGCATTGACGTATTCTGTTTCTTATTCATGTTGACTATAGGATTATACCTGGTGTGCTTAAGAGGAGCTATAATTTGCATTGCTTAATATTTCATTCTATAGGTCTTTCAACAGTTCACGAATTTTCATCTTTCAGGTACCTTGTCTCTCCCAAAATAGGGTTTTGGAGTTTGGGGTTTTGTTTTTTTAGTTTGAGCCAAACTGGTTCAGTTTTCCTGAATGTGAATGCAATGGATGGGAAAGAAAGGGCAAGGACCATCCGCCAACACCCACCCTCTTTATATCAATTGGAATGCACTTTTTAATGCACAGGTACTTTGTGATGGTACTTTGTAAGGCTCCAAGCTCTTCTCGCTTGTTGTGGGTGCTAATGGTATAGGAAAGGGAGTACATGCCAAGTCCTCTCTCACTGAGGGACCGTACAAAATCAGGAAGTACTCTAATAGAAATTTATGTCTATTTAAAATCTACTTGTTTGCCCGATTATGTTGGCACATATGCTTATCAAATATATGTGCACTTACCGAGAAAAGGGATTACATAGATGCACATCTAGTGCTAAGACTAAAGCCAGAGACTGGCTAGCTTCAGAAAACAGGAGAGTTTTTAATATGCTTCAAATTTTAAAATAAAAATGCACATACTTCTGGAAAGTTTAGGGCTGAAATACAGTAGTCATAACCGTCCCTCCTTTTCTATTTCCTCCCTCCCCCGAAAAGCGTACCATATTATAACAATTATAAAATTCAAGTGCAAGAACCTCAGCTGCTGATTAAATTTAAAGGCTTCAGATGCTACTAACATTTTTGGTCCAATGGAAATTTTCTCCAAGGAGTAAAAATGGTTACAATATAACTTAAAGATCATGCTAGCAATATGTTGTGCAAAGAAACATTTTAAATCTTGCATTCATGGAAAAAAAGCATGTAGGTCTAATGTGTCCTCTATGGAGAAAAAAAGGGAAAAAAAAGACTAAATTTTGCTTCTCAAAGCCACCAAATGTCAAATATCACATAAAAGAGGTTATACTATACCTGTGGCCATTTGCCATCAGATTGAGCCCGTCTCTTTATCTCCTCAACAGTTTTTCTGCGAGAATCCTGGTCTGACCGAGACACAAATACTGGTCGTATGTATTTTATTAAAGCTGAAAACAAAACAAAACAAACAAAAAAAACACGAATTTTTCATAGAACTGCTTTAAAAATCAATGAATCTATGAAATATTCAAAGACAGAAGGGACCACTGTGATCATCTAGTCTGACCTCCTGTATAAAGGGCCACAGAACTTCCCCAAAATAATTCCTAGAGCATAGCTTTGAGAGAAAACATCCAATCTGACTTAAAAATTGTCAGTGAAGGAGAATCCACCATGACCTTAGTAAATTGTTCCAATAGTTAATTAATTTTTTATGCCTTATTTACAGTCTGAATTTGTGTAGCTTCAATTTCTAGCAAGTGGATCACATTATACCTTTCACTGCTAGACTGAAGAGCCCATTATTAAATATTTGTTCCCTATGTAGGTACTTACAGACTGTAATTAGGTCACCTTTAAATCTTTTCTTTCTTAAGCTAAATAAATTAATGTTATATCATGGCCATCCTTTGAACAGGAGTCCTTGTTACAAGCAAATAATGACTCTTTTTGACTGGCTTATATTATAATATTTCAATGTAAAATTAAAGCAAATCCTTGAACCATTTTCATTACCTAACCTGAGAGAAATGCAAAGAGTAAAATGAATAATGAAAAGTAAATTAGATTTTTTAAATGCACTTGTAATAGACTTGTAATAACAAGACCTTATTTGTAACAGGAGACTTTATGTGAATGTGATTCTAAAATATGAATTTGACTGTATCATTTAATGCACACTTACTTTTTTGGGACGGCAAAGTAGTTATGTTTGTCCACCCATGGGCCAGAACATTTCCTCCTGGGAGGAGAACCTCTGTGAGCATCTCCCTCATTGAGATCCCCCTCACAATCCTACTGGAAAGCAGGATTTCTTCTGTTGTGCAGTAATTCACAAGACACATCCCAAACCTGGCTTGGTAAAGGTGTTTGGAACTTCAAGTTGCTACTTTACAAGTCTCCATTAAGACATGCTGCTGAAGCATTTCTCCCCATAGGCAACACATCTATTTTATTTTCTGGGCTAGATTAAAAAGACGTTTAGTAAGCCAGTATTTTCTCCTGTGAAGGAATTTATACATGATAATTAAGTCACCTTCTAATCTTTTTGATAAGCTAAAGTGATTGAGCTCCCAAAGTCTCTTCCTGTGCAGTGGTGCCCAACCTTATTACACAGGACCACCACATAAACCTAAGCACAACCTTGTGTGGACCAAACAGATTCTACGTATTTTAATAAGATTTAAAGTCACCTGTATTGATTTATATTTTAAGTTCAACCTGCTTTGTATGTACTTAGGTAGGTTGTTTCTATGTACAGTATTGTCTATTTACACAGTTATGTAAATTAAAATGATGTAAACATGACAACAAAATGCTAATGAAGTGGCTGTTAATACATTGTGTTGAAGCAGGCTGCGGGTCTTATGAAAATGCTCTGGTGGGCCATGTATGGCTTGCAGGCCATAGGTTGGGCACCCCTGCTGTAGGGCATTGTTCTGCAGCCCTCAAATGACTTTGGGGTTCTTTTCTGCACCCTCTTCATGTTTTTAAAAGGGTGTTAAAACATTGGACACCAGAACTGTATGCAGTATTCCACAATTGGTCTAACCACACCATATACAGAAGTAAAAAAAATCATCTCTCTACTCCTACTCACTACTCCCGTTTATACATACAAGGCTTGCATTAGACATTTTTGCCACAGAATCACACTGGGAAAGTGTTGAGTTACATGTCCACTATGACCCCTAAATCCTTTTCATAGTCACTGCTTTCCAGGATACATTTCCCCATTCTGTAGCTCTGGCCCCAATTCCTTGTTCCCAAATATGTAACTTTGTAGTAAAAAATTTTATTTGGGTGGCCTGAGGTTATTAAGCGATCCAGATTGCTTTGCATGACTGTCCCGGTCTCACCATTATTTACCATTCTGCCAATCTGTTGGTCATCCACAAATTTTATCAGCAGTGATTTTATTTCGAAATCATAATGAAAATGTTGAATACCATTGGCCCTAATATTGATCCCTGTGAAATCTCACTAGAAACATCTGCATTCAACAATGATTCCTCATTGACAGCTACTTTGAGATCTGTGAGCTACTCATTTCTTTATCCACTTAACATATGCTTTACTGATACTGTACAGTGCTAATATTAATCAGAATGCCATGTGGTATTTAGTCAAATGCCTTTCAAAAATTTAAGTCTTTTACATCAACCAAACTTGTCATCTCCTAAAAAAATTAAATCAGGTTTGTTTAACTAGACTTATTTTCCATAAAACCGTATTGACTGGCTTTAACTATAGTCCTATCCTTTAATTCTTTATTAATTGAATTCCACATCAGTTTTTCTATTAATTTGCCCAGAACTGATGTCAAGCTAACTGACCTAACTTGCCTTTTTGAATATTGGTACATTAACTGTCTTCCAGTCTTCTGGAATTTCCCTGGTATTACATGATTTATTAAAAATTATCAGCAGGCCAAAAATCTCCTCAGCCAGCTCTTTTAGAGCTGTTGGGTGTAAGATATTCAAGCCTGCTGATTTAAGAATATTTTGCCTTAATAGATGCTAATATCCTCCTTAGTTACAAATGGACTGGAAAATCAGTGATCACCTTCTGCTCTTATGACTTCCTCTTGTGAAGTCTGTGGCAAGCATTTCTGAAACTGGTTGTCCAAGTTCAAACTTGCACTTCCAGAAAACATATCTTTTCCTGCAATATAGCCACCAGTCTGTACTTAATCGGATCTTGTGTCTTTTGGTAGAAAGGAAAAGCATAGCACATCTGTGATAAATGAAGGGGGGGAGCAGCTCCCTTTTATAGTCAGCCAGCCAGCCAGCAGCTATAAAACTGCTCTTAGTGGCTGTTCTCTAATTGCTCTACCTGTAAAGTGTTAAGAAAAAAGTTTCACTGCTATGCACAGGTAAAAGGAAGTGAGTGGACACCTGGCCAAAAGAGCCAATGGGAAGGCTAAAACTTTTTAAAATTGAAAAACGACTCCCCTTTTGTCCGTCTGTGGTTGTTCTCCGGGAAGAGGCAGAGAGGGCTGCAGTTATGCCGTAAGAAGCTTTGGGCCAGGCATGAAAAATCTTCAGTATCATACCTAGAAACTACTCACTTAAAACCCCAGATATGTAAGTAGATCAAGAAATATCTAGGAAGACGCGATTAGGTTTATTTCTTTATGGCTTGTGGATTCCTCTGTGCTAACCCCAGGTGTTTTTTTTTTTTCTTTTGCTTGTACCCTTTAAGCTGGACTTCAACAAAGCTATTCTTAATGCTTAATCCTTGCAGTTGTTTTTTTCTTTGAGGGAGTCAATAAGCATGTGGACAAGGGTGATCCAGTTTATATAGTGTACTTGGACTTCCAGAAAGCCATTGACAAGGTCCCAGACCAAAGGCTCTTAAGCAAGCGAAGCAGTCATGGGATAAAAAGGAAGGTGATTTCATGGATCAGTAACTGGTTAAAAGATGGGAAACAAAGAATAGGAATAAATGTTCAGTTTTCAGAATAGAGGTAAACAGTGGGGTCTCCCAAGGCTCTGTACTGGGACCTGTGCTGTTCAACATATCCATAAGTGATCTGGAAAAGGAGGTAAACAGTGAGGTGGCAAAATTTGCAGAGGATACAAAATTACTCAAGACAGTTAAGTCCAAAGCTGACGGACGTCTTACAAAGAGATCTCACTAAACTGGATAAGTGGGCAACAAAAGGGCAGTTGAAATTCAATGCTGATAAATGCAAAGTAATGCACATTGGAAACAATAATCCCAATTACACATACAAAATGATGGGGTCTAAATTAGCTCTTACCACTCAAGAAAGATCTTGTAGTTATCATAAATAGTTCTCTGAAAACATGTGCTCCATGTGCAGCTGCAGTCGCAAAAGCTAACAGAATGTTAGGAACCCTTAGGAAAGGGATGAATAATAAGATAGAAAATATAATGCCATTATATAAATCAAAAGTACGCCCACACCTTGAATTGGGTAGAACCTGAGTTACGAACACCTAGGGAATGGAGGTTGTTTGTAACTCTGAAGTGTTCATAACTCTGAACAAAACGTTACAGTTGTTCTTTCAAAAGTTTACAACTGAACATTAACTTAACACAGCTTTGAAACTTTACGATCAGAAAAAAATGCCGCTTTCCCTTTATTTTTTAATAGCTTACATTTAACACAATACTATACTGTATTTGCCTTTTTTTTTTCGGTCTCTGCTGCTTCCTGATTACACACTTCTGGTTCCAAATGAGGTGTGCGGTTGACTGGTCTGTTCGTAACTCTGAGGTTCTACTGTACTGTGATTCTGGTTGCTCCATCTCAAAAAAAGATGTATCTGAATTGGACAGAACAACAAAGAAGGGCAACAAAAATGACTGGGGTATGGAACGTTTTCCATAAAAGGAGAGATTAAAAAGAGTGGGACTGTTCATCTTAGAAAAGAGATTACTAAGGTAGGAGAGGTCTATAAAACCATGAATGGTATGGAGAAAGTGAAAAAGGAAGTATTATTTTACCCGTTTAAACAACACAAGAACCAGGGGTCCCCTGGTTATATTATATTAATAGGCAGCAAGTTTAAAACAAACATAAGGAAGTGCTTCTTCACACAATGCACAATTAATTTGGGGAACTTGTTGCTAGGAGATGCTGTGAAGGTCAAAACTATAACTGGGTTTAAAAAAAAAGGATTAGATAAATTCATGGAGGATAGGTCCATCAATGACCTGGGAATGAATGATAGGGTATGGATCACTTGATAATGGCCCTGTGCTGTTCATTCCCTTGGAAGCATCCGCACTGGCCAGTCAGAAGACAGGATACTGGGCAAGATGGACCATTAGTCTGACCCAGCAGAGTCATTCTTATGTTCTTATGCCCCAGAAATCTGAGGCAAGTTCCCAATGTTGTTTTTGGAGACTAGAGATGAAGCTGTAGTTGAAGACTTTTACAAAGGGATGTAATTTTTTGCTTATTTTCAGTCCATGACTACCCCTGTAAACTTTAGGATATGCGCTGGAGTTAACTTTAATTGACTTGAGTCCAAGGGGGATCAGGTCAGGACTGTGCATAAAGAACTGGTCATCTCACCTCTGTGATGGGTCCCCGGGGTGCAACCTGGACTGTGGGACCACTATGCCCTCTGTTCCACCAACCTGGGCTGCCTCTCACACGGTGATGCTGATGTCAAGCTACAAGCCTAACAGGCACTGCACTTACACAGACATCCACATGCAGGGACACACCCAACTGTGTTACGTGAATGATCTTGCAGCCACTCATGAACCATCAATAGAGAGCCTCAAGCCAATTTCCCTCCCCCACAACTCCCCAGCCTTGCACCCCCAAACTGTACTGTTGTGTGCTGGTCAGAAGCCAGACCAATGTAAGTTGATTACTTAGGCCTGGTCTCCACTGTGGGGGGAAATCGATCTAAGTTACGCAACTTCAGCTACGTGAATAACATAGCTGAAGTCGAAGTACTTAGATTGACTTACCGTGGTGTCTTCACTACAGTGAGTCGACTGTTGCCGCTCCCCCATCGACTCTGCCTGTGTCTCTTGCAGCATTGGAGTCGACGGGAGAGCGCTCGGGGACCGATTTATCATGACTAGACTAGACACGATAAATCAATCTCCACTGGATTGATCGCTGCCCACCCATCCGGCTGGTAGTGAAGACATACCCTTAGTTTGCCTCTTCTTCATAGGAAAGTGGACATGCACCAGCCTTTGTAATCTGAGATGAGATTTCCCAAACACTTCCACCAAAACACAATTTTAGGTAAACTGTAAAACAGATTTATTAACTACAAAAAGATAGATTACGTGATTATAAGTAGCAGGCATAGAGATCAAAGTTGGTTACCTAAGAAACAAAATTAAATTCACAGTTTAATTCTAACTTTAGCACACTAAGCAAGATTTAAATCAAGCAATATCTCACCCTAACAGATGGTACAAGCAGGTTATTGTTCCTCAATACACAGACTGGACTCCCTTTCCAGGCTGGGACCATTCCTCCCCAGTTCAAAGTCTTTTTCCTCCAGACATTCTTCCAGGTATTGAGATGGGATTTCGGGGGTAGAGAAGGGAGGTAGAGAGGCTAAGTGGTGATATCACTGTATCTCTTTTTATACCTTCTTCCAGCTGCTAGAAAGATCCTTGCTGTGACATGTGGGTCAGTGAGTCCCCATTAGTCAAGCAGTCTCCATTGTGTGTGTGCCTTCTCCAAGGAGCCTCTGGGATACTGGATTGTTTTATTGATGGGCCATTAACACTATCTGAGCCCTCCTTTGTTGCAATTGAAAGGCTGGTTGTGGATATTCCCAACCTCACAACATATAGAAAAACAGTAACACATATAGAAATACTTCATAACTTTGCGTACAATAGTGCATAAAATCCAACAGGATATTATTGTTCAACAGATCAAGACTTACAAAATGATATCTCAAAGCAAACTTTGCATAAAACATATAGTCATATCACAATGGTGAATATGGGGGTTCCAGGGTACTACTTTGAGACAGAGTGTCACATTAGCTAATAGTCAGGAGGGATATGTCAATGCCTTTAATGTCGTAAGTGAGCAACCATTAGTGTCATTTGTTTGGCGAACCCCTTTAGTGCTGTGGACAGACCAAAGGGTAGAAATGTATACAGGTAATGGTTGTTTCTCTACTACTGAATGCAAGTATTTTCTGTATGCTGCATGAATTGCCAGGTAAAAATAGGTGTCCTCAAGGTCAAGTGTCACAAACCAATTTTGGGGGTCCTCGGAGGGAATAATTGAGACTCGGGTCAGCATTCTGAACTTGAGGTGGATGAATCTGTTTTGTCTTCTCAGATTTAGAATGGGGCATAGAACTTTTCAAGATGAGAAAATAAGGGAAATAAAACATCCTGCGACAACTCTCCTACTGCTTACATTGCAATAGGGAGTCTGCTTTTCTTAATGATGTCTCATGAGTAGGATCCCTGAAAAGGAATTAGAAAGTGGGTGGGGGAGTATGTAGAGATGGAATCACACAGAATAGTCTTTGTCAATTATCTCCAGGACCCAGTCTATGGTGATTCCAGCCCATGCTGCCAAAAGAAAGGCAAGGCTATTTTCAAAAGGAGGGGAGGAAAGTATATGGATCCACAAGAATTGGTACATCAAACCTGATGCCTGGATGATGATGCCATGTGGATAGTACCAATGGAGGCTGAACTTCTTGAACAATGAGGCCTTTTCAAGAAGGCCAAATGTCTTCTGTTGTTGGTAAGAGAAGCAAGCTGTCTGAAGAGCATTTGACACTTGTATGTCTTTGTTTTAGAGATAAGATATAGAGGCCCAAAGATAGAGTAGCTCTGGAGTCAGAATATGGACAGCCTTATCTGTCTTGCTGTGGAATAGCTGCAGTCCCTTAAAGGTCAGGTCTTCTATTATCTAGACTTCTTTAGAAATGCCAGAGTATTGAGATCATGGTAACTTGTGCACGGAAATTGAGGTAGGCATAGCACAGGCAGACGTGATAGAAGCAAAGTTGTCCTGATAAATTGGCCTCCACCTCTTCTTTCGCCTCACAGCTTGTCCAGAAACTGAGACACTTTATCCCACTGGAGGTAGTCACATTTCACTAGAAGCATCTGATAATTTACTATGTGCATTTGGAGACTGGTGGAAGAACAGACCTTTCAGCCAAAGAATTCCAGCCTTTTGGGGTCCTTGTCCTACAATGACATTTTCAGACCTGCCAGCTGTTTAGATCTCTTATGTATTGCAAAGACCTAACAGCACAGGACTTAGTTCATGTAGAAATATTTGAAGCCTCTTGGGTGAGTGGGGTGGGGGAAGGGCTGGTAATGCTGATTTTAGGTCTTGTCTACATTACTGCGGTAAGTCAACCTAAGTTACACTACTTCAGTTACGTGAATAATGTAACTGAAGTCAACGTAGCTTAGGTCAACTAGCCGAGGTGTCTACACCGTGCTGTGTCAACAGGAGACACTTCTCGGGCAGCTGGAGTACCGGAGTTGATGGGAGAGAGCATCAATTGCAGCAGTATACACATGGCCTTAGTTGTGGGAGATATACAGGATGGGTTTGCCTTGACAGGCTCAAACCCACCATTAATTGGCATAGCTAGTCTGGCAGCTGCAGAAGAATGAAGGTGATCAAAAAATGTCATCAACTGTCTTAGACAACTTTGAGTTGTATATCCAGAGTGTCAGCACTATGGCTCAGGTGATCTTGGAAGAATTTCAAGTCATCTGGAGGGGAAAGGATAGTTGGAGTTCCAGTATCCTCCAGAATGGAGGAAGCGATAGTGAGGGAATTGCAGGTGGATTAGAAGGGACATCTTCCTCTTGGTAGGCAACACTTCCCTCTCCTTCATCCTCTTGGGCCTCTATTCCTGTCACCCACGTTGGATCAGATGGCTTAGTTGTGCTCGGGAGTCTAGCCAGAGAATGAGATCTCAGTCTTGGTCCTGTGAGGATGAACAAGGGATGGGTTCAGATGATGGCTCCCTAATGGGGTGAGGGGGAGAAAGAGGTGATGGAGTAGATGTCAAAGTGGAGTCAGATTTCCCCGGTGTTACTGGTGCTCTAGGATGAGGGGGCCCTAAAATGCCCATAGGAGTAAGAGTACTATAGGTATTGGTATTGTGAGTTTTGGTATCATAATTGGTGCTAGATTTAGGATTCTTGTTGCCTACTCAGAAGAACCCACTGATATTGAAAATGTGGTTGGTACCACTATGATTGGTATCAATGGTTGCAATACCAAGACTGGCACAGAGGAAATCAGTACTGAAGCAGGAGAGCTTCCCTGGATATGGTTAATGGTGGGACAGCTTCCCTTGACATGGTTGGTGGCAACATAATTATGGGCATGCTCAGTAAGGGGGTCTCAGGAGTGACTGAAGAGCCAAGCTGGTTCTGATTTGGAAGGTGTGACTTTAGAAGAGTCATGGACCTGGTGACCAATTCTTTTTTTCAATCTATGTCAGAGAGGGAGACTGATGCCTGGAGTCAGTTTTGGAGCTGTGCTCCTTTTTGCCCTAGCTAGAAACGCTCAAGGCAGTACTGGGGGCCAGCGCTGGGCTTAGAGGTGTCCGGAAAGACAGCAGATGCTCGAGCCACATCCACATCACTGGTAGCAGTGGCTCAAGGTGATCAGAGTCCCAGCTCACAGGGGCACAGTCCCTCTTCTGTTTGCATCTCTCTCATTGTAGAATCTGCTGCTCCCATTGAATGCTCTAACAGGAAAAGTTGGAGGTTAATATCCCTGGATGTGTGTCCTTTCTGAGGACTGGCAGATGGAGCACTGATCTGGGATATGGTTTTTATCAACAAGGAAAGCACTTGATGTGCTCATCATTCAGGGGCACAAAAACATCACAGAAGGATAGACAGGACTCAGAGTCTAGAGATTTTGCCTCAGCACCAAAGGCGTAAGTAGCCCCAGATGGTGGAGAGGAAGTATTTAGTTGCCAACGGCTGAATTTGGGGGAGGGGAGAACTAAAGAAGAATTTTAACTAAATAAATAACTAATCCTAAAACCAAGGGCTGAATCTGAAAATGATGTTTACCAAACTGAATTTTGAACTTTAAGATAAGTAAAACAAAAAAGAAAAATGGTTATCATTTGTAACTTAAAAAAATAAACAGAAAGTAAAAGATACTAAATATGGAATACATTCCCATTTTGGAATACTGTATTATCAGAAGATGCAGGGAATGATATCTGCTGAAGATCATACTCTCTACTTCTTCTAGTCACGTGATGATATGCACTTGAATTTTGTAGTAAAAATGACATTTACGACTAAGTAAACAAACTACTTTTCAGGTATTTTTGATACAGGAAGGAGTTAAATGCACTGATAGGGATTACACAAAGAATCATACACAACACAGTATGATATAGTTATTTCCATAAGTTCTCCTCTTTCAAAAATATAAATTATTATTAGCTAATCATTAGCGGAAACAGTAATCTAACCTAACCAGCTTTTGCTTACAGTGTAAATGAGGAGTATTGATTTGGATACTTATGCCATGGCATGGCATAAGATACATACTAGCAAATATTTATTATGTATTCAATCTTCATGCGGTAGTTATTAATTATATTTATTTTCATCAGTTATTCATCAGGTATTCTAAAGAGGGATGCAATCTTGTACCTGAAGTATCCCTCAATATGACACTACAATTGGGATGCATTTGCGGCCAGTACAGCTAATGGAAAAGTCTGTTTACATGTCTGAGGATGGAGCAGGAATCCTCCAGGGACATCTCCATGAAGCGCTCCAGGAGGTACTCTTTGCAGAAGCCTTTGCAGAAGGTTTCTGGGGAGGGCTGCCTTATTTCATCCTCCACAGTAGGACACTTTACCATGCCATGCCAGTAGTAAGTGGTCTGGAATCATTGCAGCACAAAGCATGGCAGCGAATGGTCCTGGGTCGCATTCATACAACATTCAGTTGTTATTTTTTGTGTCAGCCTCAGGGGAGTGATATCATTCATGGTCACCTGGTTGAAATAGGGGAAGTTTAGTAAGGGAACAGTAATCCCCTCTGTTTAGTGATCCCCGACACATTAGACCCTGGGCATGCTGGGCTGTTTGCGCTTTGCTAAAAGAGATCATCCCGGAAAATAGCCACGCTGGGAGGGAGGGGTGTTTTGCACATCCACCCCAAAACCGCAGCCGCTCTTTTTAAATGACAACTGCAGCCCCTCCTTTTAAACGCAGCCCCTCCTTTTAAACGGCCAACACAACCGGCATTGGTTGCTATGGGAAAGGAGGGCGCTGCAGTTTGAAAACATTTCCACATGTTATGAACACTGAAGAAGCCAACCTCACGTGCCCTTTTGCTTACCATGGCTGCCTGCAAACCAAATTGTGTGGCCCAGCCATGTGTGACGTGTCACCATACCAGCAGACGCTCAATATAAAAAGCAAAATGCGACCTTGTACCTAAAACACAGGTTCTGTCTGCTGTGAATTGCTTGATTCACTGTGAAAGAGTCCCCCTTTTGTTCTCAGAAATATATCTTCTGTAATGTCTACTCACCCTTTTTCCCCCTGCAAATCATAGAATCATAGAATCATAGAATATCAGAGTTGGAAGGGACCTCAAGAGGTCATCTAGTCCAACCCCCTGCTCAAAGCAGGACCAATTCCCAGCTAAATCATCCCAGCCAGGGCTTTGTCAAGCCGGGCCTTAAAAACCTCCAAGGAAGGAGACTCCACCACCTCCCTAGGTAACGCATTCCAGTGTTTCACCACCCTCCTAGTGAAATAGTTTTTCCTGATATCCAACCTGGACCTCCCCCACTGCAGCTTGAGACCATTGCTCCTTGTTCTGTCATCTGCCACCACTGAGAACAGCCGAGCTCCATCCTCTTTGGAACCCCCCTTCAGGTAGTTGAAGGCTGCTATCAAATCCCCCCTCATTCTTCTCTTCTGGAGACTAAACAATCCCAGTTCTCTCAGCCTCTCCTCATAAGTCATGTGCTCCAGACCCCTAATCATTTTTGTTGCCCTCCGCTGGACTCTTTCCAATTTTTCCACATCCTTCTTGTAGTGTGGGGACCAAAACTGGACACAGTATTCCAGATGAGGCCTCACCAATGTCGAATAAAGGGGAACGATCACGTTCCTCGATCTGCTGGCAATGCCCCTACTTATACAGCCCAAAATGCCGTTAGCCTTCTTGGCAACAAGAGCACACTGTTGACTCATATCCAGCTTCTCGTCCACTGTGACCCCTAGGTCCTTTTCAGCAGAACTGCTACCTAGCCATTCGGTCCCTAGTCTGTAGCAGTGCATGGGATTCTTCCGTCCTAAGTGCAGGACTCTGCACTTGTCCTTGTTGAACCTCATCAGGTTTTTTTCTGCCCAATCCTCTAATTTGTCTAGGTCCCTCTGTATCCGATCCCTACCCTCTAGTGTATCTACCACGCCTCCTAGTTTAGTGTCATCTGCAAACTTGCTGAGAGTGCAGTCCACACCATCCTCCAGATCATTAATAAAGATATTAAACAAAACCGGCCCCAGGACCGACCCTTGGGGCACTCCACTTGAAACCGGCTGCCAACTAGACATGGAGCCATTGATCACTACCCGTTGAGCCCGACGATCTAGCCAGCTTTCTATCCACCTTACAGTCCATTCATCCAGCCCATACTTCTTTAACTTGGCGGCAAGAATACTGTGGGGGACAGTATCAAAAGCTTTGCTAAAGTCAAGAAATAACACATCCACTGCTTTCCCCTCATCCACAGAGCCAGTTATCTCATCATAGAAGGCAATTAGGTTAGTCAGGCACGACTTCCCCTTCGTGAATCCATGCTGACTGTTCCTGATCACTTTCCTCTCCTCTAAATGTTTCATAATTGATTCCTTGAGGACCTGCTCCATGATTTTTCCAGGGACTGAGGTGAGGCTGACTGGCCTGTAGTTCCCCGGATCCTCCTTCTTCCCTTTTTTAAAGATGGGCACTACATTAGCCTTTTTCCAGTCATCTGGGACCTCCCCCGATCGCCATGTTTCTATGCTCCCTGCATCAGCTCTGTCCCTGAGATTATCGCAGATTAGAAGGCGAAAAAAACGCACTCGCAATGACACGTTTTCAGAGCTCATGCAGTCCTCCCGCACTGATAGGGCACAGCTGAATGCATGGAGGCATTCGGTGGCAGAGGCCAGGAAAGCATACAGTGAGCATGATCGTAACACGCAGGAGGAGATGCTGGGGCTAAAGGGAGAGCAAACGGACATGATGAGGCATCTGGTGGAGCTGCAGGAAAGGCAACTAGACTACAGACCCCCGCTGCAGCCATTGTGTAACCACCTGCCCTCCTCACCAAGTTCCATATCCTCGTCACCTAGATGCCCAAGAACGCTGGGGGGGGGAAAAGGGAGGGAGAGGCTCCGCGCACCCTGCCACTCAACTCCAGGGGATGACCCAAGCAACAGAAAGCTGTCATTCAAACAGCTTTGATTTGTAGTGTGGCTACAATAAGCAATGTGGCCTT
This sequence comes from Malaclemys terrapin pileata, assembly GCF_027887155.1. Taxonomy (NCBI): domain Eukaryota; kingdom Metazoa; phylum Chordata; order Testudines; family Emydidae; genus Malaclemys; species Malaclemys terrapin. Next base: position 165,215,316 of record NC_071506.1, read on the forward strand.
GTCCTTCCCTCCTCCCCAACCCCACCCCATTATCATACCCTTTGTACACCAGGGCTTCTTTTTACTAGTTAGCGTTGCCAGTGATCTCAAGTTTTTTTTTAATAAATAAAGAATGAATTGATTCAGAACAATAGGGACTTTATTTCCCATGCCACCTGTGGTCAAAGGGGGGGGATGGGGACTGGCTTACAGGGAAGTACGTTCACCAAAGGGGGCGGCTTTGTATCAAGGGCAAACACACACAACTGTCACACCATAGACTGGTCAGTCATGAAACTGTTTTTCAAAGCCTCTCTGATGCGTAATGCGCCTCAGAGTGCTCTTCTAATTGCCCTGGTGTCTGGCTGTTCAAAATTGGCCGCCAGACGATCTGCCTCAACCTCTCACCCCGCCATAAACGTCTTCTCTTTACTCTCACAGATATTATGAAACACACAGCAAGCAGCAATAACAATGGGAATATGGCTTTCACTGAAGTCTAACCTACTCAGCAAACTATGCCAGCGCCGTTTTAAACACCCAAAGGCACATTCTACCACCATTCTGCACTTGCTCAGGTTATAGTTGAACTGCTCCTTACTGCTGTCCAGGCTGCCTGTGTACGGCTTCATGAGCCATGGGAGCAAGAGGTAGGCTGGGTCCCCAAGGATAACTATTGGCATTTCAACATCCCCAACGGTAATTTTCCGGTCTGGGAAGAAAGTCCCTTCTTGCAGCTTTCCTGAACAGCCCAGAGTTCCGAAAGATGCGAGCATCATGCACCTTTCCTGACCATCCCATGTTGATGAAATGGCCCTTATGATCCACTAGTGCTTGCAACATCATTGAGAAGTACCCTTTGCGGTTTATGCACTCTTTGGCAAGGTGGTCCGGTGCCAAGATAGGGATATGCGTTCTGTCTATTGCCTCACCACAGTTAGGGAACCCCATTGCAGCAAAGCCATCCACTATGCCCTGAACATTTCCCAGACTCACTACACTTCTTAGCAGAAGAGTATTGATTGCCCTGGCTACTTGGATCACAGCAGCCCCCACAGTAGATTTGCCCTTTCCAAATTGATTCCCGACTGACCAGTAGCAGTCAGGCATTGCAAGCTTCCACAGAGCTATCGCCACTTGCTTCTCAACTGTCAGGGCAGGTCTCACATCTTGGTATTACTGTGCTTCAGGGCAGGGGAAAGCAACTCACAAAGTTCCATGAAAGTAGCCTTACACATGCGAAAGTTTCGCAGACAGTGGGAATCATTCCATACCTGCAACATTATGCGGTCCCACCAGTCTGCGCTTGTTTGCCGGGCCCAGAATTGGCATTCCACTGTATTAACATGCCCCAATGCTGCCATGATATCCCAATTGCCACATCCCGTGCTTTCAGGAACGTCCGTGTCCATGTCCTCCTCACAATCTTCCTCGTACTGGTGGCTCCTAGCTAGGCTCTGCACATACTGCAGGATAATGCGTGAGGTGTTTGCAATGCGCACAAAAGCAGTGTACAGCTGACCGGGCTCCATGCTTGCCATGCTATGGCATCTGCACAGATAACCCAGGGAAAAAGGCACGAAATGATTGTTTGCCATTGCTTTCAAGGAGGGAGGGAGGAGCGAAGATTGACGACGTGTACCCAAAACCCCCCGCAACAATGTTTTTGCTCCATCAGGCATTGGGGGGTTAACCCAGAATTCCAATGGGTAGCGGGGACTGTGGGATAGCTACCCACAGTGCACCACTCCGTGAGTCAATGCTAGTCACAGTATTGAGGATGCACTCTGCCGACCTAATGCACTTAGTGGGGACATGCACGATCAACTATATAAAATCGGCTGCTAAAGATCGACTTCTATAAAATCGACCTAATTTCGTAGTGTAGACATGCCCTTAATATTTTTGTTCAGGAAAGGCTCATGACACCAAAGGAAGGAGGTGCCCATACCAAATTCCGTGACCTACTGAAAAGGACAAGGGCTCTGACATTTTCCTCCCTCTATGCAGCCGGAAAAGAAATGAAAAGCAAAGACAAGGTAATCACAATAAAGGCTGATCTTCTGATATTAAGTGCATAGTTACTGCCTACAATGACAGTGGATTTGCTCAAAATATTGTGTCCTGAGCTAATGCTAGTTCAATTTACTCTTGCCGAGGTAAATTGGTGTCTAAAGTTAGAAATAAACCTGTTATGATAGACATTTTAACCAGAGACATCCTTCTCCTTGTGAGAGAACACTTGATAGTACATCCTCTCTGGTGATGGTTAGCCAAGCACATGTAGTGGCACTAGGAAAACCTCTTCAATATACAATCAAACACAGTGGAGAACTGATACCCAAGCTTATGTCAATGCAGCCACTGTTCTGCAGAGTTATGAAGTATCAACAAAACTGTAAAAGCTAGAAATTTGTTTGCAATAAAACTACTGCTAAAAATCACATACTACAAAGCCTTAAGAATCCAAAAACAAATTTCAGACTAAATTATTTCTAGGTCACAGCACTGATAAAATACACATAATTAAGCCTTTCAACATATTCATTAGTTTCAAGTGAATGTACTAGATTATTTAAAAAATATATATCTCTGAGAATCAACTCTGCAATCCAAAAAATATATGGGACCCAGTTTTGGTGGATCATAAACAACATAACTCCAATATAAAGCATATCCAAAGTAAGACAATAGATAGGAACACAGGAATTTCCATTCTGAATCAGACCAGTAGCTCCATTTACTCCAGTATCCTTCAGAAGAAGCAGCCCTACAGGGCAAGTTTCCTCCTCAAACCCAAAGGTTAGAAGTAGGTTTATTCCCTGAAATTTGAGGATTTACATCCCATTCAAAGCTCTTATTTATTTTTTAAATACTTGCTATTATAACATTGGCCATTCTTGTTATTCATATAAATGTCTAATCCTTTTTTGAATCCTGTTAAGCTCTTGGTCCCTTTAACAACCAGAGTACATGTTGTATTTCTTTTTACCGGTTTTGAATTTACTACCTTTCAATTTTACTGAATGTTCCTTAATCTGTCATTACATAAAAGGTGACTATGTTACTGATCAAACTCCTTTTTTACTATTCACTATTATGCTCCACCTGTTCATCTCCTCTCTAAAGTGAACAGTTCCAATCTTTTCTCTCTTTTCCATGTTTCTAATCAGTCTTATTGCCCATGTCCAAACACCCTCCAAATCTGTTGTTGTGAAGATGCTGGTGACAAGAACTGAATGCAGTATTCCAGATAAGAATGTACCATTGATTTACATGATGGTATAATGCTTTCCATATTTTTCCATCCAATTTCTTATACATTCTAGCATTACTGATTTTTGACGGCTGCTGGACATTGAGCAGAGGTGTTCGTGGACCTGTCTATAATAATCCTCAGGGATTAAATCCTGGCCCTAGGGAAGTCAATGGGAATTTAGCTTTTTACTTCAACAGGGGCAGGATTTCGCTCCAAGTCTTTTCCTTAAGTCAATACAGTTAATTGAGAACCCAGTGAGGTTTATAGAGGAAATGATTTGAATTATTCAGTGTGCATTACTTTGTATCTATCAAATTTGAATTTTATCTGCAATCTCTGTATCCCTACAGATTCAACTTCATGATCACCTCTCCTTAGAGCTTCTCTCACTACGTAATCTTTTAGATAGAGTTACTCTCTCACCTTCAACACAATCTAGCCTTTCTTTGTGGAATTTAGGCAGATATTATATCCCACCGATTTTTGTCATTCCGCCACATTTCAGTAATCACTATTATAGCAAGGTCCTCTTCCACTTTCAGACAAACTATTTTTGCTTTTAGGCTTCATTCATTTGTATTGAGAAATTTGTAGATTTTTGTTTTAACCATGTGTCTACTTCTACAAAACTCTTTAGTATTCTGACTTGATTTAACAGAATTTAGCTCTGTGACCTTGACGTTTCCTGTTCTGTTGTAGTTCTGGCCTATCCTTTACTTGATACAGAGATACATCCATATCACTGATTGACAGAGCCAGACGAGTACCCAGAAGTCACCTCCTACAAGACAGGCCCAACAAAGAAAATAACAGAACACCACTAGCTGTCACCTTCAGCCCCCAACTAAAACCTCTCCAGCGCATCATCAGAGATCTACAACCTATCCTGAAAGATGATCCTTTACTCTCACAGATCTTGGGAGACAGACCTGTCCTCGCTTACAGACAACCCCCCAACCTAAAGCAAATACTCACCAGCAACCACACATCACTGAACAAAACCACTAACCCAGGAACCTATCCTTGTAACAAACCCCGATGCCAACTCTGTCCACATATCTATTCAAGTGACATCATCATAGGACCTAATCACATCAGCCATACCATCAGGGGCTCGTTCACCTGCACATCTACCAATGTGATCTATGCCATCATGTGCCAGCAATGCCCCTCTGCCATGTACATTGGCCAAACCGGACAGTCTCTACGCAAAAGAATTAATGGACACAAATCTGACATCAGGAATCAAAATACTCAAAAACCAGTGGGAGAACACTTTAACCTGTCTGGTCATTCAGTGACAGACCTGCGGGTGGCTATATTACAACAGAAAAACTTCAAAAACAGACTCCAAAGAGAGACTGCAGAGCTAGAATTGATATGCAAACTAGACACAATCAACTCCGGTTTGAATAAGGACTGGGAATGGCTGAGCCATTACAAACGTTGACTATCTCCCCTTGTAAGTACTCTCACACTTCTTATCACACTGTCTGTACTCGGCTAGCTTGATTATCACTTCAAAAGTTTTTTTTTTTTTTTTTTTTCTTTTCCTCTTAATTAATTGGCCTCTCAGAGTTGGTAAGACAACTCCCACCTGTTTATGCTCTCTGTATGTGTGTATATATATCTCCTCATTATATGTTCCATTCTATATGCATCCGAAGAAGTGGGCTGTAGTCCACGAAAGCTTATGCTCTAATAAATTTGTTAGTCTCTAAGGTGCCACAAGTACTCCTGTTCTTCTTTTATCCATATCACTGACTTCTCTAACAGATGTCTTCATCAGACTTGATTGTTCAACACTTGTCAGTTCTGCTCCAACTTCTAGTTTAAACAAATCCCCAAAACTATTATTCATGTGTGTCAATAATCTGGTTCCTCTTGATTTAAGTGGAATTCATCCCATTTGTCTAGGCTTTCTCTACACCAAAGTGTTCCCCATCCAGTGTCTAATTTAAACCCATTCTCTTTCTATGGGTCTTTATATCCGTACATTGAGATGCTGAGCTCTGTCTAGCTGACCCATGCATGAAACTAGTAGCTTTCTCTGAAATGCTTCCATTGACCTTTGACCCTAAATCTTCCTAACAATCTGAATTCAGCTTCCACACCCTCTCTCCTACACCTCCTTATGTCATCAATATGTACCACAACCACAGGCTTCTTCCCACACTTACTAGAGGTTTGTTTAGCTATTTGGAAGATAGCTAAACAAGTCGTATCTCAGAACCACATATGTTTCTAATGACCAACCAGAAACCACTCCAGTTTGCCTCTGTCTCAAACTGTAACCTCATTGCCTAGAACCACCTCCTTGGTGCAGGAGGGACGATCAGCCTTCTCTATCTCAATCAGAAGAAATGTGTCCCTCCATTCCATCTAGGTCTCTTCCTTTCACGAGACCAGCTTCCTCAAGTGGAAAAATCAGGAAAGGAATTCTGGGTGGACTTGTTCTACAGTGTCCCTACATATCAGAACTTTAATTAGTTGTCTCTCTCTCTACTCTTACAGTTCACACTCTGCCCTCAGGATGTTGTGTTCTGAGAAACTCGAATTCATGACTTACCTCTGGATTCTGTGGAATTATTTGGTTTTGCTCCCTACAGGTTTTGGAACAACCATGTCATACTTTTCAGTTAACTCATTTAATAATCAAAACAGCCCTGTAAAATTTCACTTCTTCACTTGTTGTAACTTAACTTTGTTTCTTTGCTTACGGTCCATCCCCGATCTGCCAAATTTAATATGCAGTCATGACATTTCTAGGACTTTATTTTTAATCTTACTTGGAAAATAAAATTTTGACTAACTGAACTTACTTCCCCATACAGGAATATCTTTGCTTTCTGCCTTCATCACAATGGAAGCCATAGTCATGGTCACAGGAATGGCATCGAAGTATGAGGAATGTGGAGCCAGAGTTAATATTGCTGCTTCTGCTGGTAAAGCCTGTCTGCCCTTTACATTTATCCAATGGAATCCTCCAGCAAGCCACATTGTTCTCATGATTGCTTTCAGCAAAAAGTCCACTACTCTGTAAATAATTTAGATATAATGTTACACTACTTCAGTAATGTAAAAGTGTTACAAAAATTGTTTTTAAACGTGTTGTGTATATTCAAGAAATTAAAGCTTTAAACAGTTAAAACACAAATTTTCAATATCACATCAAGATATACAAAGTAAATATCCTTAAAACAATAAATGATATCTGTTTTTACTATTCATTTGCTATTCCATTTGTATCGAGCCTTTTCTTACTTTGCTTACATGCAAATTTTGATCATCAATGGAAATGTTTTTATTGATTTGTGTGTATATGGTGAAATTGATGTCTGCTGACATGTATCAATAAAAATCTAATCCTTCCAAACCTGTTCTGTTTTTTTGAACCAGAAACATTTAATAAAGTTATTTTGTTCTCATTTTCTGAACATGTGTAAGCCATTTTCAAACCAACAGCATCTAGTTCAGTTATATTTTATTTAATTCCTGAGTATTAAAGGCATCTTTCTTACACAGAAGTCCCCAATTTTGAAGCAATGAACACTAACTGATTTTGGTTTTGACCACTAAGAAAACCATCACTGGGTATAGACCTTTAAGATTATTAAGAATGTTTTCTATAAAGTGTCATCTTGACTTTAGCAGAGAGTCAAGTTAAAAATTACATAACTGTTGGTGGTTTGCTAATCTTTCCAGAAAACCTTCTTTGCAGTAAGGAGAAATAGATATTTATGGAAATAATGCAAGTTAAAAAATATTAAAACGAAACTGAACAAATTGTGCTTCACAAAACTGACTTAAATCCCCCTCTGTCTCTGCAATCTAAGGGCCAACTGATAATGCATATATGTATTCAGTCAATTCACATATTTTTAACTTCTCATTAGGGAAAAATGTGTAAGTGATAGATTTTACACTTGCCACAGATCTGCCTTTCCCATATTAAAAGGAAAACTGCCTAGTACTGTCAGGTTATTCCAGGACTTCTCTCCTTGACGCTGATAACCATTATATAACTTATCTATTTATTGTACCTCAGCATATGCTTTACCAAATCAATGAATGCAGTGACTCACTTTCGCCACCAGGAGAGGGGCTTTTCCAGTTCTCTCTCAGCAGATCCCATTGAAGCAATGAATGCAAAAGGCCAGGCCAGTAACATCATAAAAGCAGCAAAAAAGAGTCGGATGGGGAACAAAGTCAAGGTCATGAAGGCAATCTGCAAAACCCAAACAATTTTGTTATTTTAATATGTAATCTAGACTGATGGGAAAAAGTTTACTATTTTAAGAAACACTTAAAAAGAATAAACAACAAGGTGGTGGTGTTGTTTTTGCTGATACAAACTAACATGGCCACCATTCCGAAACTTAAAGAATGTTAGTTAAAAAAAAAAAAATATTCCATGCGTAAGGGTGAATTCTTAACTATTTTTTTCGTTAAATAAAGTTTGAGACAAAAAGGGTCAATCATTTGAAAAATTAAAAATATATTTTGTCATTATATGACACATTACACACACACACAGTTACATTAAAAGTACATTGTGACGGGATTCCCGGGGTGCAGCCTGGGACTATGGGACCACTGTGCCCCCTTAACTCTCTAGCCTGGGCTGTCTCTCACAATGCTTTGCTAGTGACAAGCAGCAAACCCCTCCAGACTCTGTTATCACTCGGCACAACAGCATGTGGAGCCCCACACCCAGCTAGATTGCATGAATGCTCCCAGAGCCACTCGTAAAATCACACAGAGAAAGGCACCAGCCAAATCCCACCAGCTCCCAGCCTTGTACCTCAGAATTATACCGTCTTGCATTGTTCAAGACCCTTTCTTGAGTAATGCAAGTTTATTAATTGGTTCACCATTTCATCAATGGAAAGTGGACATACACCAGCATTTGTAAACCTGAGCAGATTTACCAAGCACTTCAGGCAAACTCACTGGTAAAGATAAACAGTAAAACAAATTTATTGATTACAAAATACAGATTTTAAGTGATTACAAGTGATAAGCAAAAAGTCAGAGTGGTTACCAAAAGAAAAAGAAAAAAAAATATAAGCATGCAGTCTGAACCTTAACCCTTATCACACTAGACAGTATTTAGATCAAGCAATGTTCTCACCCCACTGGATCTTACAGTCCTTAGTATACTGGTTTGTCTCTTAAACCTGGACCAGTCTCCTCTGTTGGAGTCTTCAGTCTTCTGAGCGTCCTTGTTGCTTGCAGCATAGGTAGGGGGAGGAGAAAAGGTAAAGCATGGGGCCATTGTGTTCTGTTTTATACCCTTAGTCCATGTGCTTGGAGAAGAGAAGTCCAGGCATGTCTGGTGGGCATCCCAAGGTTGAGCAATTCCCCTGGTGTGGCCTTGTGCAAGTGAGTGATTACCTAGGGAGGTGGTGGAATCTCCTTCCTTAGAGGTTTTTAAGGTCAGGCTTGACAAAGCCCTGGCTGGGATGATTTAGTTGGGGATTGGTCCTGCTTTGAGCAGGGGGCTAGACTAGATGACCTGCTGAGGTCCCTTCCAACCCTGATATTCTATGATACCTCACATGGCATCCTTTATATGTAATATCACAATTATATATAGATGAGGCATATGGGGGTTACAGGGAGCTCTCCCAAGGTATAGAGTGTCACATACATCATGGTTGCAAAGCCAAGCACTCAAAAATGATAATATTCCAGAATTAATTTGGTTCCCTTGTGCATATGCATTATGGCACAGTCTTTAATTATATGATCATGTTTTAAAGAAAGTCACACCAGTGAACTGGTGGAAGTCACTTAAGCACTTGGATTCAGAGACTCTTGAAGTGATAATCTCACTTTTAACAGCAGTAGCTTATTCTGCTGGTGTAGAAAGAATATTTTCGTCCTTCATTCCAAATTGAGAAATCGTTTGGGACCTGAAAAAGCAGGAAAGCTTGTTTTTCTTTTCCAGATTATGAACAAACAGGAAAATGAAGGTAAAGACGACTGAGTTAGCTGCACAAGCCAATATTTTAAGTTTCTCATGTTGACCTGGCTGACACAGTCTATTTAATTTTTGTTGGTTTTTTCCTAAATATTTCATTTAACTATTTTAGTTAAAAACAATTTTAACAAAAACAAACCTGATTTTAAAAAACTTCAATGTTTAACTAAATACAAAAATTCATATGCTTGTTTTGTTAAAATAGTATGTGTTTGCTGTTGAAGAAAAAAATCCAGAATACATAATGTTGTTGTTTTAGTTAAATAAAACAATTTAAATGTCTGTCTGGTGATGTTCTCCTCCTAATATAACATGGCAAGAAAATCCTCCAAAAATTAATGATTAACCTGTTTACCTCCCAATGACTTCATAAATATCTGCTTCAATTACCTTTAGTAAATGAAATAACCAATCATTCATTTTCTGATATAGCTGTAAAACTAATCTGAAAAGTTTTCAAAATAAATCACTTAAAAAATGTATAGTGTGTACCTTCTAAAAATGAAACCTACATCTATCTCTTAGTTGTGAAGAATATGTATTAAGGTTATAACAATCAACAAGAATGCACTTTTACGTAGAAATCCATGATTAAATCAAGTCTTCCTGACTAGTGATTTAAATCATGATTTAAATCAATTTCATTTAAATCAAATCCACCCTGGTTTAAACAATGTTAAGTGTATTTAGCCCCATCTCACAACTCCCTCACAAAACGCCCGTTAGCTGCTCCTGTTTGCTAGCTCTCCTGGTTCCTTAGGCGCGGGCTTTTTAAAGCCTTGGTCTTCATGAGTAGCTCCACCCTCTGATTAAGGGTTGACAGGCGCTAAAGGGCTTAGGGATCAAAGCCTCATTAAGAAGCTGTCAGCCTTGCCCAGCAGGCCACTAGGCTCAGCACACATACGATCAGCACACGGTCCCCCAAACGAACAGACCACACAGTATATTTTAGTCAAGCACAAGCATGCCATCCGTATTCTGACTCATCCTCTATTCACTGCCACAAATAGAAACTCTACCATTTACTTCTAAAACAGACTTTATAACACTGTCTCTATAAAAACTTATAAGAGATTGATTATTTAAATACTATTAAAAATCACAGACAATTGAGCGCTTTTTGCATAGGTGGATTTAGGGTAGAGCACCCCAACTGTGGTCTAACCACCACTGGAAATCTGTAAAGAGGTAGCTAGTTTTATTTCCAGCTGCTAAATTGCATTACAAGACAGCTAAATGCACATAAAATATTACAGAGTGCCCATTAGCTCTTTCACAGTTAAGACAGAGGCTAAGTTTCTGTTTAAAGCTGAATTTGCACCCTCTCTGAAATTCACAAAAGGCAAACTAGGTCTTACAATTGATAGATGTGTCTGCAGAAAATCTGAAACAATTTTAACAAGAAGCTCCCAAGATAAACGCTGCTTTGAGGTGTCTTCCAATCCTAATCTTCTATGATTCTACGAGCTTGAATGATTCACCTTCAGCCATGAAATGTATTATGGTTGGCATGACTGATGGATGATTAGGTCACAGCAGCATCTCTCTCTTCAGCTCAGTGGTTTGAGCACTGGCCTGCTAAATCCAGGGTTGTGAGTTCAATCCTTGAAGGGGTCACTTAGGGATCAGGGGCAAAAATCTGTCTGCGGATTGGTCCTGCTTTGAGCAGGGGGTTGGACTAGATGACCTCCTGAGGTCCCTTCCAACCCTGATATTCTACACTGGTACTCTGTATGGAGCTGAAGGAGCTGGGCAGGAAGTTCCACACCTAATAGCTCTCAAGCACCTGCTTGCCCCCTTTGCCCATCTCCTGATAAATTGTGAGGATTACCCAGGCAGAGGGGAAAAGCTGGTAGCAGAGCCCCCTAGCTCTTACTTGCAGCAGTTCCAACCAATGAGCCAGCTGTTTTTAACGTGGTGAACAGCCTGAGAAACCGGGCTTATCACTCAGTTCCTGTGACAACTTCAGCTAAACTGCTACCTCTGCTACACAGACACTTTCAGCTGCAACTCTTCCCCCTTCTAAGTTGATTTTTAAATATTTTCTTGAATATAGAACACATAATTGTTCTAGGTTTGTCAAGTTTGGTACCATTATGTTCATGGGAGAAATGGCTTTAGAATGATGCCAAATAACCTATTTCCGATAAGATTTCCAGCAACTGGAGGACCTGGAGCTGGGAGCTAGGGGGTTGTGGGCAGCAAGTCTCCGCTGCCATGCTGCAGAAGATAACACCATTGAAATTATGATTCTGTAGATTTTTACTCAAATGACAAATCCCTCACCTTTCTATCACTAACTTGTCCATGGAATTACACATGCCTGTTTCCTTGGACCAGCTACTCCTCTTTGCTGCTCTACATTGGGGATTGGTCCTGCTTTGAGCAAGGGTTGAACTAGATGACCTCCTGAGGTCCCTTCCAACCCTGATATTCTAGGAATATGAATACATGCTGATTGACAGGTCTGTAGTCTTTTGCTATGTATTGTTCAGAATACTGCCTTAAAAACAGCAGACAAATAGTGAGAGAGAAAAGAGGACAAAATTACAAAGGTGCCTGTTTTCTCCACAAGACACTCAAAGGGGTATGCAATGGTTAGAGCACACTCCCCACCAGAACCTGGAACTGAATCCAGGATTCTTGACTCGGAAGTCCTCAGCTGTCAGCAAAAAATCTCCAAAACCCACTGGCAAAATGCACGTCTCATCCACATATAGTAGATGGTTCATACATTTATCATTTACTCTGTTAGCTAAAGTGGGAGAGGTTTGTAGTGTGGATTTAAAAGTTCTAACACTCTTGATAACACATGAAGTAGTCAGTAATGGTTTCATTTGATAGAATTTGTTGTTTGTTGTTTGCTTTTTTAAAATGTCAGAAATTATATAAAAACTACATTGAAAGAGTGTTACGGTTGTGAAGTCAAGTACTGAAAATATCCTTGCGCATATGCCTTCTAATAAGGTCTTTAAATGATTACATACTATTTTTCCTCGATACCCTGCCTCATTCAGTGCTCAAGATGGATGGATGGCACTCAGGGAATGAGTGTAGAGAAAGAAGCTATTGTCTGCCAAACGTTTGCCTCATTTGTTGTGAAAACTGGAAAGTCAGTATATATTGTGAGTACTGGGATGGGTGGGCCTGGGCCTGCCAAAAACTATAGGCCCACTCCCTCAACTGAGGTGGGAGAAGGAATCACCTGGGAACCATAAAGCCCAGATGACAACTGAGTTCAGGGGACAAAAACTAAGAAACCAGGGACAGGAGTTAAAGTCAAAGGGCCAAAACAAGGGATCCAGAGTGGGATTCTGAGCAGAGAACCCTGACAGTGCCCACTGCTCCTAAAAGGAGTTCAAGCAGCCAGTGGACACTGCCCAAAGAAACTCTGCCCAAGATGTGCCCAAGATGGATCAAAAATAGGGCCCAACGTTGCAGAACACTCCCAACCCCTCCAAGAAGTTTCCTTCTCCTGGCCTGGTTGATGGCCATATTGGCCAGTGCCAGCAAGTTGAGAACAAGGAGGTCTCAAGACTTTATGGAGTTATGGATGGTGTGTACACATACAAGAAGGTGAGGGGAAGAAAATTCAGCCAGAACCTCAGCAGAAGATTCTAGAGAAGCTGGAAGAGGGGTTGCAGCTTAACACACGCTTCAGAAGTGTGTGCCAGTCGTAATGTCCAATGACTGTAACTCACTCATTTTCCCCTTTCCTTGTTCTATTTCCCTTAATGTGAAATAAATAAAAGGAAATAAACTATAAGATTGTACTTTGCTTCCTTACTTTTGAATCTATTAGGGTCTGTTACTACAAGTGTTTGATATGCAAACCTCTGTTCATTGACATTGTGTTGCAAGTCCTGTAACAATTATGCCACTATAACATTTGGAGGATCACCCAGACTAACAGGGGGTTCTGTTACTACCTGCCTTCTAATATTGGATGTCTTAATGCTGAGCTGCTGTGGTTCACCATTCTGACACCAGTAGCCAGCCTACAAGCATCACAGTCCCACCCTGGCTTCCACCAGCATAGTTACTTTTTGCAGGGTGACCTCAACAATCCCTTCTGGTCCCGAGTCCCCCACCCCCAAACCCGTCTCCAAGTTCTTAACTACCGGATCCTCATACTTTTCCCCTTTGGTTTGTCATCCTCAAAGGAGTGAAACCTGCCCTCAACTATCAGTTCACTTTGGCGTTCACACAACAGAGACCAGCTTGAGGTAAAAATAAACAAAAAGTTTATTTAATAGAAAAATCATAGAATCAAAGATGAAATAGTAAGGAAAAGCAAATACATACAAGTTATACATAAAATAAAAAAAGGTGCAATCTCAGGCTTTACATATTACCTAAGTCCTGTTTCTAATACAAGTTATCTATTGTCTCTGAACAGTTTCCCAGTGTGCCCTCTGAGCCAGAGGGGATCAGTGGTGCAATCCTGATATTTGACATGCAGGTATTCCACCCCTGCCGGTGTGACCAAGCATGTACGGAGCATGCAAGGTCACATTGTGAAGAGGATGCTGTTTTTCTCTAAAGATGGCATCCTCCATGCAGCTACATGGAGGATGCCATTTTGTTTTTGTATCAAATAGTGCCCTCCATGTGGCATGACCTCACTGTGCAGCAAAAGTACACCATTCCCCTACAGCACAGGAGGGAATCCAGTATTTCATGGACAGCACCTATCTTAGATGTTGGCGCTCAGTTTCGGGATAGCCTTCACATCAAATCCCCTCCCTTTTAACAGGGTTTGAAGGGTTTTTTTTTTCCTTTTCCTCACATTATGGTAATTCATGGTTACACAGAGCTGGGCAGGTTTCCCAGGTTGAGGGGTTCTTTTCAGTTTCAAGTTGTTCCAATGTTTTCCAATTAACTTTAATGGCTTAGCATTCTCTCTTTCTGGCTGCACAATGCTAGTGTTTTGTGTAAACACTTGGTCTGGGAGGTGCCCTCCCTGCCTGACTGCCTCACTATACTGCTTTGAGATGATACTGTAGTTTCACTATAGTTACAATTTATATTATATATATAAAAAATACACACACACACACACACACACTCACTCACAACTACAACCTGTATACATATCTCGTAATGACCATCAAGTTTAGGGCATTACAAGTTTCACAAATAAACTTAACTCAACAAATTTAATACACAATAATTTTGTCTACAACCAATTGGTTCAATTGCTTATTTTTAGGGGCTGAGACCCCCTGTTTTCCCCCTGGGGTGTCTGGACCCTGATTGTCAAAGCCAGGGTCTCCTCCTCACTGCAAAACGGGCAAGTGTCGGAAGACTCCATGAACCACATCAGCCACACAACCGTGCTCATGGCTCCATAGAGAGCCGTAGGACTACACTGGAGTACAGACTGCCCTCTGCCCTCCGCAGGGGGCAGCAAGTCCCATCACTTGGTATGGAGTACAAACGCACAGAGCTGTTCCTGGGGCATGGTTCAGTGAAAGACCAGCTGGATGTCATTTCAGCTTGCTCAAGTGGTGCATCAGAGATATTCAGCGGAGCGAAAGAGGGGCTCATAGGGCAACACCCAATGACGAGCTCTGGAGCACCAAAAGTGAGGGATGGGCAGGGAATGACCTATTCAAGATAAGCGAAAGAGGCAGGGGTCAAGGCTACTCTCACCTCCTGGAACACAACAGGGTACAGAAGGGACAGGTAACCCGATGCACTGGCCAAGTGCCACAAGGTTTACCCAGTCGCTCCGACCATAGTCCTAGTCTCCGAATCTGGTGACGCCAGCCAGAACCACCTTTCAGTGCACCAAGAGGGACTCCACCACCTGCACGCCAAAGTGTGTGTTTTGTAACGGGGGTCTGTGAGGAGGTCTTCCCTGTCAGTGGCCACTACAGACCTAGTCACTGAAAATAGTTTCCAGGTCCTGAGAAAAGACTAGCAACTCTGAAGTCTCGAGAGAGACCTCTCGGGGGCAGATTAAAGAGCTGGGAGTGACACTGAAGCCCTCAGAGGAAGGCATGTGCCAGCACACTCCATGTGCCATAAAAGAATCTCTGAAGGGCCTGAAAACAGAAAGTGTGGACCTGGCTGCAGCTCTAGATCACGGCCTGCCCATCCTCCCCTAGATGCAGGCTCAAGACACCCACAGATCTCCAATGGTTCTCCAGACAGAACTCCAGGATCTTACTCTGGAGTTGGCTAGAGTCCCCGGGGGCAGGCTCTCAGTGTTGAACTGGTACCAGCACATGGACAGGACAAGCTGGTTGATAACCAGCACCCTCCAACAAAGGGAAAGATACTGAGTAGCCCCATCCATTTCTGCAGACAGTCAGACAATTTTCCACAGTGGGAAGGGATTAGTGTCAGAAAAGCGAACACCGAGAGAGCAGCAGAGGAAATGGAAGAAGGGCTCTATGATATTGGCATACAGTTGGTCACATAGCAGGCAGCCTGAACACACTTCTTGACTGAGGATGTCAGGCTCGGTCAGGATCCAGTTGAGCTTGACCAAACACTCCTCAGAAGTATACATCACCAGGAGGAATCTGAACACCAGCAGAATGTCCATGAGATACCCTGATCGCCAATGTCAAACACCCT